>NC_088407.1:39094904-40329904 GCF_034236695.1 Oncorhynchus nerka
TGTCTCTCTCTCCACCTGTCTTTTCTCTCTTTTTGTCTCTCTCTCCATCTGCCTTTTCTCTCTTTGTCTCTCTCTCCACCTGTCTTTTCCGTCTTTGTCTCTCTCTCTCTCTCTTCATCTGCCTTTTCTCTCTTTGTCTCTCTTTGTCTCTCTTTGTCTCTCTTTGTCTCTCTCTCTCTCTCTTTTCTCTTTTTGTCTCTCTCTCTCTGCCTTTTCTTTTCTCTCTTTTTGTCTTTGTCTCTCTCTCTCTCTCCACCTGTCTTTTCTCTCTTTTTGTCTCTCTCTCTCTCTCTCCACCTGTCTTTTCTCTCTTTTTGTCTCTCTCTCTCTCTCTCTCTCTCTCCATTTCTGTCTTTCTCACTTTCTCTCTACAAGGAGGAGTCAAGCTCTATTTTCATGTTCAACAGAATCTAGCTATCAGTTAAAGTGAGGAGTGAGGAGGATTAGGAATGAGGGACGGGGTAAAGAATGGAGAAGGGGGAACGGTAGAAGGAGGTAGGTTGAGGGAGCAAGGAATGTGTGTGTACAGTGTGTAATCGGAGAGCACTTCGGCTATCGATTCCTGGACTGCCTCAACTCCTCTTTCTCCCTTTCCGACTCAGCCGTGAAACTGCAACTATAGATTTTTTTACACCCATTATGGATTTGAGCAGACCAATTAAACAGTACATAAAATTTAGTGGATTCGCATCATGTTGGTGGGCCTTTATGTTTTTGCATAATATGTGCGCTGTTAATCTGTGTATGAGTGGAATGGGTAGAGTGTGTGTATGTGTGTGTGTTTGGGGGGGGGGTCTAAACGGGTCATTTGACACCTCCTTCTCTAGATCACAGGGCCTTAGGAAACCTTGTGGAGGTCGCTGTGATATGAGAAGCTAATGGGGAACATGGGAATAATATTCTCAAATGAAAAAGAGGAAGGGAAAATGAGAACATGAAGAAATATGTTGAAAAATAACAAATGTGTGTATTTCAATCTTGGGCACAGGCTTGTCCAGTAAGATTATCCCCCTCAGATTTGTACTGTAAAAGAAAAACTTTAGTGTATTGTTGTAATTTCTCTGTAATACTAGCCACTTTAATTTGGGAGCCAGTTTGCTACAGCAGGAAAATAATCCTGCAGCAATAGGAAATCTGAAACACATTGTTTCCATGTGTTTGATGCCATTCCATTAACTCTGTTCCAGCCATTATTATGAACCGTCCTCCCTCATCAGTCTCCACTGTTCCCAATCTCCCAACCATATAACTAGCTACCAATAAGCCATTTCAGGCTATCAATCAAGTAAGAGTTGGTAGCTTGTCTATAACTATGTATTTTAGCTGGGATGCCTGGTGGCAAGGTTGGTAGACTTTAGAAAAGCATGCAATAACTAAATATACTGAATAAGACTCACATTCCTTTCAATCATTTAGACAGATTTTTAGCTGAGAAGCATATTCATTTAATATTCATATTCATTTAATTTCATTTAACCTGTTAGTACTCTAGGGGCAGTATTTCATTTTTGGATAAAAAGACGTGCCCGTTTTAAGCGCAATATTTTGTCACGAAAAGATGCTCGAATATGCTTGGAATTGATAGCTTTGGAAAGAAGACAGTCTTACGTTTCCAGAAATGCAAAGATTTTCACTGTGAGTCCCTTAGAACAAATGCTTCGGGCAAAACCAAGATGTATGACCGACCAGGAAATGAACAGGATTTTTGAGGCTATGTTTTCCATGATCGCCTTATATGGCTGTGAATGCGACAGGAATCAACGGACACTTTATCTTGTTTCCCCAAGGTCTCTGCAGCATTGTGACGTATTTGTAGGCATATCATTGGAAGATTGACCATAAGAGACTACAATTGCCAAGTGTCCCGCTTGGTGTCTGCGTGGCATTTGGTGCGCAAAAGTCAGCTCCCAGTGTTTTTCCATTCGAATCAGACAACAAAGCAGGCTTCAAGGACGGTGCTTTCAATGGAGAGAAATATGATAAACCACCTTCAGGATTGATTCAAACAACGTTTTCCATGTTTCAGTCGATATTATGGAGTTAATTCGGAAAAAAGTTTGACGTGTAGGTGACTGAATTTTCGGTAGCCAAATGCATAGTAACAAAAGGGAACGATGTGTCCTACACAATAATCTTTCAGGAAACACTGGACATCTGCTATGTAACTGAGAGTCTCCTCATTGAAACATCTGAAGTTCTTCAAAGGTAAATTATTTTATTTGATTCCTTGGCTGGTTTTTGTGAATATGTTGCGTGCTAAATGCTAACGCTAAATGCTAAGCTAGCTATCACCACTCTTACACAAATTATCGATTTTCTCTGGTTCTAAAGCATATTTTGAAAATCTGAGACGACAGGATTGTTAAGAAAAGGATAAGCTTGAGAGCAGGCATATTTATTTCATTTCATTTGCGATTTTTAGAAATCGCTAACGTTGCGTTATGGTAATGAGCTTGAGGCTGTAGTTACGCTACCGCATATACGGGTTTGGGCGGACTATGAGGTTAAAAAAGAACCACCAGTCAGAGGATACAGACAGCTCAAGAGGTATGCAAATATAATTAAGCATGATGAATATGGCTCCAGATTGCAGGAAAAAAAGCTATTTCAGGTGTAAAACAAAATGCTACTGTCACATACTAAGTGCCCCCTCAGATATTTATGGTCTATGACACCCTTGCTTGTGCACCAAAGATTGAATACACACACACACACACACACACACACACACACACACACACACACACACACACACACACCTTATCAGGCATTTTGCTATCTTTTTGAATCACTCAGAATCCTTTTACAGACACATACATCCCACTCTGTCTCATATCCCTCCACTCTCACACACACACACACACATCCCTATCCCTCCTGCTTTATGCCACCCTCCCGAACGAGAGGGAGAGCTCCCAAATTGGGTGCCTATCAGAGCCTAAAGCGACTGAGAGTCTTCCCGAGACGGCCGCTACACTGTCACTTAATCCAGCCATGTCTCACTCATTAGGCTCCCAGCAAGAAAACTACGGACCCGGCACCTCAAGCCAACCAAGGCAGAGTGCATCTCCATCCCGCAAAGCTTTTCAACATATCTATACTTTCTCTCACGGGCACTCATAAAGATTCACACATTGCAGCTGCAAGTGGAGCTGGTGTATCTCTCTCTCTGTCTGCTTGCTGCTGTAAAGAAGGAAGGGAGAAAGAGAGGGAGGAGAGGAGGGAGGAGAAAGAGAGATGCTGGGATGAAGTTAGACTAGTCATTTCCATGGTAACCTCTCTCTTTCTGTCTCCCTCAACTCCCTCCCTTTCCATCCCTTCTCTCTCGCTCTCTCGATCTCTCTCCGTTTGACATGGGGGGTCAGGGAGGTATAGCCTAGAGTGAGCTGCTACACCCCAGCAGTAGCACACATATTACCCTGTTCAGATCGATAGGTTGATTGAGTTCAGACGCTCTCCCATCTGCTTCTGCTGAGGTCCAAGGGATGACTTCTCCCATCACAGTCTGTACAGTAACTACAACACAACAGAGGAAGAGGAAGAGTGAACTGCTGCCTCCAAGACCACAGAAGAAGAGGGAGAGTGAGCTACAGTTTAAAGACTATAGAGGAAGACTGAAAATGAACTTCTAAATACACTGCTCCTTGAGATCTGAACCTGATGCTTATAATCTACTGTTGATTAGAGGAAGTTGAACTGCTTTTGATGCCCTTTTGCCTGTTCTTAACTGTGTTGTTTTGTTTTCCTGGCCACGTCCCACTCATCCTCTTGGTGTGTGTCCCACTGAGCCTCTGCACACACACACACACACACACACACGCACACCAACAACCTAGCTCATTACTATGTGATCGCCCTCCCATGCACTGTAAAAAATGTAAGCGTTGAATCTACTTTAAAAAAATAAAGGCAACAAATGTACACAGAATATTATTGAATAGATGTAATGTCTTGTGTTTTTCAGCCCAGGGAATAATAGCCATACAGATGTGTTGGATTTACTGATAAAATTATTAAAAATGTGATAAAAATATTTAGTAAACCAAAATATCAGTGTTTGATAAACATTTAACATTGTTTAATGTATTTGATCATTTGCTATTTCAACCCTTTTGGTAGGTATTGTTGAGCACATGGCTCAATCCACCAGCAGTAACTGGAGGTAGAAATGCAAGCATTGCAGAATGCTGCATTTGCTTCTGGCTTTAAAAGAGTGGTGATGGGAATGGGTCGTCTCATCATCGAACATCAATTTGCTTGACGGTTTTGATATCCATTCATCTTGCTCCATTACACTTCATGACACAACAAGCTTCTTAACACTTATATATAAATATACTTCTATTTCTTTAAACATGCATACAACATTATGAAAAATAATCACAGAGTCTAAACATTTTGAAATACCCACAATCCTCTAAAAACAGAGACACTCACCAAGTTATTGCAAGAACATAAAATTATTAAGTAGAGAGAAATATATATATTTTTTAATTACATTCATACACCTAAAATTCTTACTTAAATGTTTTCGATGAAATGAAAATAACAAATCATTGAATGTTGGTTGTATATTTCTGTCAATTTCAATTGACCCCAGAATTTTTTTACAGTATGTGCAAAATGCGAGAGCGGGGGTCCAGAAAGACAATTGCTCATTACTGATCTAGCCTTTTTTAACCAATCTACTGGGAGCCTAGACAAAACACTGTCTGTTTGTTAGGTTTATTTCCCCTCTATCGTTTTGTTTATTTTTTCCTTTTGGCTCTCCACCTGGCGTATGGCTCTCTACCTGGTGTATATGTCTGATCGATCTGTTTGTTGCTCTCTACCTATTTAATGGTCATGTTTGTTTCTACATCAGTTCTATAAAGAGCTGAACGTAATTGGGATTTTGTGCTAAAAAGAGGACTGTAAGATTAATTGGGGGACTGGTGTAACGTCCTGATGAGGTGTTGGGCACCTGAGGGAGTTCCGTGGATTTAATAAATTCCAGCCTTGCTAGCTTCTCCTACCGGAGATATAGACTAATGTATTCACTTTAAACTGTGAAGACTCACTCAGTGAGTTTTCATTGTTTTTTAATGGCGGGATACATTCACCCTGTGGTGTTCTTTGTTTTGATCACCACCAGTGCTGAAAGAGTAGCGTTATTGAACTCTTTAAAGCAGGTAATAGTCTATTTGCTATGAGTACAGAAATTAAGAGAGAGAAGGAAGAAGTATTTTGAGGTGGTTGTTTTACTGTCAAATAATATTTTCTCTTGAACATAAGCTTATAGAGCACAGGACACTTGATGAAATCCAACTTCAAAAAAGCATACTCTGAGTTGTCCTTATGTTAGGTACTGATCTGGCTATGCCAAATGGCTTTGGGCTACACTAGTCATTTAGCAGACAAGATATGCTTATAATTTTGTGGCATTATTTTATAGTCTGAAGAATACAATTGAACAAAGTTGAATAAAATATAAATGTTTTCTCCAAATTATTTAACTAACTAGGCTCGTAATTTAACAACAACAACTGACCGCAAATTAAGAAAATCCTTGACTATGTATAGAGTCAGTGAGCATAGCCTTGCTATTGAGAGAGGCCGCCATAGGCAGACCTGGCTCTTGAGAGAAGAGACAGGCTATGTTCCCACTGCCGACAAAATGAGGTGGAAAACTATGCTACACTTCCTAACCTCCTGCCAAATGTATGACCACATTAGAGACACATACTTCCCACTGATCACACACCCACAAAGAATTTGAAAACAAATCAAATGTTGATAAACTCCCATATCTGTTAGGTAAAATACCGCAGTGTACAATCACAGCAGCAAGATTTGTGACCCACAAACAACATTGTAAATACAACTTATATGTATCTGTTTATTTATTTTCTACTACTTGCACATTGTTACAAAACTGTACATAACCAATAATATAACATTTGAAATGTCTATATTCTTGTAAAACTGTTGTGAGTGTAATGTTTACTAATGTTTCCCGTGTTAATTAAAACCTCTTGATACTACCCATCCCGGGTCCGGGAGCGTAATCATCATCTGACACTAATTAGAATAACGCAACGGACATAAATATTACTAGAAAATATTCAGATTCATGAAATCACAAGTGAAATATGTTGAAACACAGTTTAGCCTTTTGTTAATCACCCTGTCATCTCAGATTTGGAAAATATGCTTTACAGACAAAGCAAGACAAGCATTTGTGCAAGTTTATCGATAGCCTAGCATAGCATTTTGCCTAGCTAGCAGCAGGCAACTTGGTCATGAAAATCAGAAAAGCAATCAAATTAAATCGTTTACCTTTGATGAGCTTCAGATGTTTTCACTCACGAGACTCCCAGTTAGATAGCAAATGTTCCTTTTTTCCAAAAATATTATTTTTGTAGGCGAAATAGCTCCTTTGTTGTTCACGTTTGCCTGAGAAATCGACCGGAAATATTCCAAATTAGCTCCATAAAATCGACAGAAACATAGCAAACGTTGTTTATAATCAATCCTCAAGGTGTTTTTCAAATATCTATTCAATAATATATCCACCGGGACAATTGACTTTTCAGTAGGACGGAGAGGAGTAATGGCTACCTCTGTATTTTACGCAAGAATTACTCTGAGAGCCATCAGGTGACCACTTACGCAAATATAGTCGCTTACGCTCATTCTTCAACATAAATGTGTAAAACTACGTCAAAATACTGTAGACGCCTTGGGGAATACGTAGAAAAAGGAATCTGGTTGATAGCCCATTCACTGCTCAATAGGGACACATCGGAACGCAGAGCTTTCAAAACATAAGTCACTTCCGGATTGGATTTTTCTCAGGCTTTCGCTTGCAATATCAGTTCTGTTATACTCACAGACAATATTTTTACAGTTTTGGAAACTTTAGAGTGTTTTCTATCCTAAGCTGTCAATTATATGCATATTCTAGCATCTTGTCCTGACAAAATAGCCTGTTTACATTGGGAACGTTAATTTTCCAAAATGAAAATACTGTCCCCTAGTTACAAGAAGTTAATGTACCTTTTGTTTATTGTCTATTCCATTTGCTTTGGCCATGTAAACATATGTTTCCCATGCCAATAAATCCCTTTGAATTGAATTGAGAGAGAGAGGATGGGGGCCATAGGTCATTCACACAGAAGGGTTCATTTATTGGCACAAAACGGGTCATTCAATATATACATGTAACTGCCACAGTGATGAAACTTGAACTGGTCACCAACATTTGCCATACCGCCATTGTCTTTCAATCAACTTTGCGTCCTGTTTTCATTAAGTTTCTTCTTGTATAACTACCCAGACAGTGAATTTGTCTGCATTGCCGATGCAAAAATGTACCTAAGGGAGGAGCATTAATAGCTGCTCTATACTAGGCTCATTCTCGCAAGGGACACTAAGATAGGTACCATCCTCCCCGCCCCCTTCGACGAGACTCAGGTGTCATTTGGTCGAATAAAAACTAATGAACACTGTACGTGACAGAGTCTTTAACACCCACTTAAAGTCTGCTGCCGCGCCCTATTTCCCAGGGGCCTTTGCATAGAGTCACACTAGTTAAGACAAAGTAGAAGGTGTGAGAGGATGAGGCCAAAAGAGAACAGTTGTTCTACAAAACATGAAGAAAAGACTATATAACAACATAAAAAATGTAAAATAACCATACTCACTTTTTGGTTTACTGTAGCTGTTTTAGCATTATTCCATTATTTTAATTTCCTTTCTTGTTGTGTGTGTGTGAGTGTGCGGCATTTGTTTAGGCCTTCCAGTAGCAGCAAAGTGCACATCTGGGACTGGGAGGCAAAACTAATGACTGTCTTTGGCTTTATGTCTCTGTGTGTTCATGGACACAACACTAGAAGAGAATAAGCACTGGCTTCACACGGAATAGCATAGTAGCATATTTACTCGACCCCCACTGTGTTCCCCTGCTACTGTGCTCACAATAGCTGAGGAGACACTTTTATTTTGCCCCCAGATAGACGGAGAGGGAAAAAATGAGAGATTGAGAAAGAAATTGTGAGAGAGTTTGAGAGAGAGATTGGGAAAGAGGAAGGAAGCGAGAAAAGTAGAAGAAGAGCGAATGAGAGGAATACAGAAAGAGAAAATAGTGAGACAGAGAAGAAGAGACAGGTAGGGAGAATAGAAAGTCCCCTCGCCCAATACATCATAATGGTGAGTTGACAACCGCTGCAATGGCACCAAACATAAAATAATTTCAACCTTGGCTGTTATCAAGAATCTTGTTTTCTGCGCTGAGCAGAACAGTTCATCACCTGCGACACAGTTTATTCTCAGTACCACAAACAAAGAGGGGGAATGAATTGACCCTATCTTTGTTGATTAGGCGCTTTTCACAAATGGATGAGGGGAGGAGAAGTGAGGTTTTTTTTCAAAGCAATCTTGGAAGAATGCCTTGTTGTGAGGTATGAAGATAGATAGATAGATAGATAGATAGATAGATAGATAGATAGATAGATAGATAGATAGATAGATAGATAGATAGATAGATAGAGAGGTGGGAGGAGAGGGAGATTATAGTTACAGCTGAGGAGGCTGGTGTGAGGAGCTATAGGAGTCCAGGTTAATTGTAATGGTTGGAATGGAATTAATGGAACGATATCAAACACATCAAACAAATGGAAACCACATGTTCCGTTCATTCCATTCCAGCTATTACAACAAGCCCGTCCTCCCATAGCTCCTCCCACCAGCCTCCACTGATTTACACATGGCAGCCAGGCCTTTGAATTATCAAGATCTTTCTGGCATCAGAACAAGAAAGAAGAGAGACCCAAAGGGACAGAGCGATAGAGCAGAGGAAGCAAGAGAGGAGGGCAGAAGAGAGAAGCGATAGAAAAAAACACTGTCAGTACTACTATCCCAACACAACAATGTTCTTAAAGGCCCAGTGCAGTCAGTAATGTGATTTGTCTGTATTGTATACACTGCTCAAAAAAATAAAGGGAACACTTAAACAACACAATGTAATTCCAAGTCAATCACACTTCTGTGAAATCAAACTGTCCACATAGGAAGCAACACTGATTGACAATAAATTTCACATGCTGTTGTGCAAATGGAATAGACAACAGGTGGAAATTATAGGCAATTAGCAAGACACCCCCAATAAAGGAGTGGTTCTGCAGGTGGTGACCACAGACCACTTCTCAGTTCCTATGCTTTCTGGCTGATGTTTTGGTCACTTTTGAATGCAGGCGGTGCTTTCACTCTAGTGGTAGCATGAGATGGAGTCTACAACCCACACAAGTGGCTCAGGTAGAGCAGCTCATCCAGGATGGCACATCAATGCGAGCTGTGGCAAGAAGGTTTGCTGTGTCTGTCAGCGTAGTGTCCAGAGCATGGAGGCGCTACCAGGAGACAGGCCAGTACATCAGGAGACGTGGAGGAGGCCATAGGAGGGAAACAACCCAGCAGCAGGACCGCTACCTCCGCCTTTGTGTATTGAGGACCAGGAGGAGCACTGCCAGAGCCCTGCAAAATGACCTCCAGCAGGCCACAAATGTGCATGTGTCTGCTCAAACGGTCAGAAACAGACTCCATGAGGGTGGTATGAGGGCCCGACGTCCACAGGTGGGGGTTGTGCTTACAGCCCAACACCATGCAGGACAGTTGGCATTTGCCAGAGAACACCAAGATTGGCAAATTCGCCACTAACCCTAGCCCTGTGCTCTTCACAGATGAAAGCAGGTTCACACTGAGCACATGTGACAGACGTTGCAGAGTCTGGAGACGCCGTGGAGAACGTTCTGCTGCCTGGAACATCCTCCAGCATGACCGGTTTGGCGGTGGGTCAGTCATGGTGTGGGGTGGCATTTCTTTGGGGGGCCGCACAGCCCTCCATGTGCTCGCCAGAGGTAGCCTGACTGCCATTAGGTACCGAGATGAGATCCACAGACCCCTTGTGAGACCATATGCTGGTGCGGTTGGCCCTGGGTTCCTACTAATGCAAGACAATGCTAGACCTCATGTGGCTGGAGTGTGTCAGCATTTCCTGCAAGAGGAAGGCATTGATGCTATGGACTGGCCCGCCCGTTCCCCAGACCTGAATCCAATTGAGCACATCTGGGACATCATGTCTCGCTCCATCCACCAACGCCACGCCACGTTGCACAACAGACTGTCCAGGAGTTGGCGGATGCTTTAGTCCAGGACTGGGAGGAGATCCCTCAGGAGACCACCCGTCACCTCATCAGGAGCATGCCCAGGCATTGTAGGGAGGTCATACAGGCACGTGGAGGCCACACACACTACTGAGTCTCATTTTGACTTGTTTTAAGGACATTACATCAAAGTTGAATCAGCCTGTAGTGGGATTTTCCACTTTAATTTTGAGTGTGACTCCAAATCCAGACCTCCATGGGTTGATACATTTGACTCCCATTGATAATTTTTGTGTGATTTTGTTGTCAGCACATTCAACTATGTAAAGAAAAAAGTATTTAATAAGAATATTTTATTCATTCAGATCTAGGATGTGTTATTTTAGTGTTCCCTTGGAATAATTGGAATAATACTGTTATATTGTGAAAATTATAATAATGCCCTTTTAGTGTAAGAGATGTTTGAAAAGACCACCTGAAATTTCTGCCAGTTTTGGCATTCTGGCCAGCATGGTGATATCACCAGGTGGTCAATTAGTTAATATACCAATAAGAAAGAGATGTTTCTGCCAAAAACAGCTCGTTTTCAGTTTCCCCCTCCTTAGTCAGATCACTCCCAGACAGTCCTAGCAAAATTATTGCTTGAGAAATTGCTCTTTATTATTGACCATTTTCATTGAAAACAATCACGGTAAGGTACTTAATTGTTACCCAGAACATATTTGATAGTGAGATAAAAAGCAGATGCGTTGGTCCTTTAATTTATCTGATGATGGAATTATGTCTTAGTTCCTATTTATTATTTGTGCATTTTAGCACTCTTATCCAGAGAATCTTACAGTAGCGAGCACTTATGTTTTGGTGGTGGTCACCTGGGGGAATCAAACCCACAAAACTGGTGACACAAGCACCATGCGCTACCAACTGAGCCACAGGGGCTTGAGGTATGAAAGCACCCAATCCTCTCCCTCTAAGGTCTATGTGTGTGTGTGTGCTCATTGCTTGTGCGGGTCCGTGTGTGTGCTTGTATCTGTGTAAAAAGTTTGGACACACCTACTTATTCAAGGGTTTTTATTTATTTGTACTATTTTCTCTACATTGTAGAATAATAGTGAAGACGTAAAAAAGAACACATAAGGAATCATGTATTAACCAAAAAAGTGTTGAAAAATATAAATATACAATAGGGAGAACTGAGTATTTGATGCACTGCCGATTTTGCAGCTTTTCCTACTTACAAAGCATGTAGAGGTCTGTAATTTTTATCATAGTTACACTTCGGTGAGAGACGGAATCTAAAACAAAAATCCAGAAAATCACATTGTATTGATTTTTAAGTACTTCATTTGCATTTTATTTTATGACATAAGTAGTTGATCAATCAGAAAAGCAGAACCTAATATTTGGTACAGAAACCTTTGTTTGCAATGACAGAGATCATATGTTTCCTGTAGGTCTTGACCAGGTTTGCACACACTGCAGCAGGGATTTTGGCCCACTCCTCCATACAGACCTTCTCCAGATCCTTCAGGTTTCGGGGCTGTCGCTGGGCAATACGGACTTTCACCTCCCTCCAAAGATTTTCTATTTGGTTCAGGTCTGGAGACTGGCTAGGCCACTCCAGGACCTTGAGATGCTTCTTACGGAGCCACTCATTAGTTGCCCTGGCTGTGTTTATCGGGTCATTGTCATGCTGGAAGACCCAGCCACTACCCATCTTCAATGCTCTTACTGAGGGAAGGAGGTTGTTGGCCAAAATATCACGATACATGGCACCATCCATCCTCCCCTTAATACGGTGCAGTCGTCCTGTCCCCTTTTCAGAAAAGCATCCCCAAAGAATGATGTTTCCACCTCCATGCTTCACGGTTGGGATGGTGTTCTTGGGGTTGTACTCATCCTTCTTCTTCCTCCAAACATACGAGTGGAGTTTAGACCAAAAAGCTCTATTTTTGTCTCATCAGACCACATGACCTTCTCCCATTCCTCCTCTGGATCATCCAGATGGTCATTGGCAAACTTCAGACGGGCCTGGACATTCGTTGGCTTGAGCAGGGGGACCTTGCGTGCGCTGCAGGATTTCAACCCATGACGGCGTAGTGTGTTACTAATGGTTTTCTTTGAGACTGTGGTCCCAGCTCTCTTCAGGTCATTGACCAGGTCCTGCCGTGTAGTTCTGGGCTGATCCCTCACCTTCCTCATGATCATTTATGCCCCACGAGGTGAGATCTTGCATGGAGCCCCAGACCGAGGGTGATTGATAGAGGAAAATATGGTTGAAATGACTAATTATGTATACATTCCAATCAGAAACTGACTAGTCCAAATGCTATAATGTACGGTACATGTGAGTTTTCCCTCTTGCTCCCTTTCCCAATTGTATATAATGTAGTCAGGAGTTAGTAACAATAATAGGTCTGTTCCTTAGTTCATTCAGTTGTACAAATCTCCAGGTGGTGGGAACGGGCCATCTCCAAATGGTCGGGAATGTTGATTTATGCTGACTGGCCTTGACTTCGTGCTGATAACGTGGAGGCTTGAGAGTTAAAACCTCTTCAGTCGACCCTCTACTTTTTTGAACATTTTGTTAAAAATCGCGCAACATTTCAGCGCCCTGCTACTCATGCCAGGAATATAGTACGTTCATATGGTTAGGATGTGTGGATAGGAAACCCTCGGACGTTTTTAAAACTGGTTAAATCACGACTGTGGCTATTACATAACGTGCGTTACATCGGAAAGCGCAGGAAAACCTGATCACAGAAAATGGAAATAAATATCCTTGCGCCACTTCCAGCAATTGTTAACAGTGAGCCGAATTAGATAAGACCGAGCATTCAACTCCCACAGCATCCCCATGTTGTCTAGAGTCTTGTGAATTGAATCATCTTTGATTCTTGGTTGAACCGAAAGAGGGGCACGACTTACCTCCGGTCTCCGCCCAGATCATTCCGGAAGAGCTCTCTCCTGAAATTTTTTCCAAGACGACAGCTAATGATATTTACATCGCCTACGGATGATTTTTATCGCTTATTAACGTTTACTAATACCTAAAGTAGCATTACAAACGTATTTCGAAGTGTTTTGTGAAAGTTTATCGTCTACTTTTTGAATTTTAAAAAATGACGTTACGTTGTGAAATCGCAGTTTTTTTCGTTTATCACACAGTCTACATATAACGATATCTTGGCTTTATATGGCCCGATTTAATCGAAATAAAGACCCAATAGTGTTTATGGGACATCTAGGAGTGCCAACAAAGAAGATGGTGAAAGGTAATGACTGTTTTCTATTTTATTGTGCGGTTTGTGTAACGCCGAAATGCTAATTATTTTGTTTACGTCCCCTGCTGTGCTTTTCTGTTGTAGTGTATTGGTGCATGCTATCAGATAATAGCTTCTCATGCTGTCGCCGAAAAGCATTTTAAAAATCGGACTTGTTGCCTGGATTCACAACGAGTGTAGCTTTAATTTGATACCCTGCATGTGTATTTTAATGAACTTTTGAGTTTTAACTAATACTATTAGCATTTAGCGTAGCGCATTTGCATTTCCAGAGCTCTAGTTGGGACGCAAGCGTCCCAAGTAGAGGCAAGAGGTTAAGAGGGGCCCTCTGTTTGTGAAACGGAACGTTTGGAAAACGCTGACGTCATTTTCAGTTTATAACCTGTGGAAATGTGTGTAAGCATTCAGTACTCTCTGGAATTAAACGCTCTTTACCTGGCTTTTAAGACTGGTCTCGATCTACTTCATGCATAATTAATGAACTTACAATTCATTAATGAATTAGAAATGAGTGCTAATTGGTTTTGGCAATTAAAGCATAAAGGAATCTAAAATTCCTCTATCAATTTGGTCCTTCGAAGAGCCGGATCTAAAATATCCCTCTCTGTGCCTGTAGGTAGTACGCTGGAAAATCGTGCACAGACGAGTTTTGACTCGTTTTACTAAAGACCTGACCTCTGAATTGAGGTTAAAATTGAAACAGGCCTGCGTATTATCACAGAGGACAGAGAGGGTGACTAGATTCAAACGAACAATGCTTATCCCAGTCGGCAGCAGGTAAAGTAGCCTTTATTCTCGAATTTGGGAGGGATTATTTAGGATATTTATTGATTAAAATGTTATGAAGGAGTTGAATTTGATCAATAATAGATGCTTGAATATTCCGAACAAATAAAATGGGTTTTTACCGGGGGTATTAACCAGGATATCGATAAAATGGAAGCAGGCCCGAAATTGACCTGAGGTAAGGTGCGCTACCAACAAATAAACTAGAGCTTAATACGGCCTGGTTTTGCAAGCCAAGGATTATTAAGGAGTGATATAGTACGCATTGGAGAATTAGGACGCTTGTTCCGTACAAATAGGATGGCCAATAATTCAATAAACATACCTAAATAAAGTTTTTACCTAATAGTCTATCTGTATATGGGAAACTGACTGTGGAAAGTAGCAGATAGATATGTTAAAACAGGTGAGGATAAATTAGGCTTGGTGAGAAGGCAGGGTAATTCTAGGCGAACAGAATAAATGAACCTGTACAATGCTGAAAGAAATTAATATCAAATGATACGTGATTAGTCTAGAGTAGTGAGATTTGAGACATTACGTTGAAAGTCCCAAAAGGAATATCCTACGGGTGAAATTTGAATGTCCGATCAAAAGTCTTCTATAGACGTGGTTCACAGGAGAGGTCAACTTAGTCTAGAGAAGTGAGATTTGAGACATTTAACGTTGTCCCAGAAGGAATATCCTATGGGGGAAATGATGTCCGATCAAAAGTCTTCTATGGACGCAGTTCACAGGATGGAAAATACATACTGATTATTTTTAAAGGGACACACACATAGGCAAGCAGAATAGTAACTAGAAGTAACTAAGTAACGGTAAATTACAAATTTATAGAACTGCACGCACATAGAATTTAAAATTATATAGAAAGGCATAGATAAGTGTTTAAAGACCATAGCTACTAGTAACGGTAAGGATTAAGAATGGGGAGAAATGCCTCGAAAGAGGCCCCAGAACTGACGGGAGATCGAGCGGTTTTTAGTAGTCAGTTTTTAGTAGTCAGTGTTCTTGATAGTGAAAAGTGATCGTGTGGTTGAGGTTCCGTGGGAAGAAACGGAATAGGTGATTTTATGCCATCGGCTTTCAAGAATAGGCACTGCAGGATTGGTTTTGGGACTGGCCTCGGTCCATTTGTTTTCGGTCAACTTTACAAGTAGGCTATGTTTGGAGCGACATAGTTTAAAGTTAAAAGCCCTATAGGAACAATTATTACTGTATACGGGTGAGTTAAATGTCAGATTGAACAATGTATCCAGCGGAAAGACGGAACAAGTGACCCCATAGATATATAGATCTTGTAGATTATGGGGAACAACTGAGTTGCTTTTCCGTTGGTAATTTTCAATCAACTCTACAGATTAAGCTATATTTGGGGCGATATTTTAGTTCAAAGTCCTATAGCAATAGGGATTACTGTATATTACTGCAGTGATCGCTGTATACGGGTGAAAACTAATATCAGATTAAACGGCGAGTGGACGGAGACTCTTGAGACTCGGTCTATTTGTCTTCGGTCAACCCTACAAGTAGGCTGATTTGGAGCGACAATCTTAGTAAAAGTCCTAAAGGAACAGTAATGTATTGTATACGGGTGAGACTTAATGTCAGACTTTGGTAGATGAGGATTCCAATAAAAGAGATATTAACCATAAAGTGTTAAATATTGGAATTACTAGGCGTAAGTAAATAAGGATTCCAAGAAAGAGAAATTAACATAAAGGGTTGAAGATTGGAATTATTAGGGGGGGGCAGGAATTTATTATAATGGGTAGTAACCCTTCTAAACTGCTTTCTGCAAAGACGGAAGATTACCGTTATATGAAACAAAAAGATAAAGGAATGTAGTTTTCTGTCCTAAATGGGAAAAAATGTATGGTTTTGACGGACGCCTAGATGTCGAAAAGTTAGAATCCCTTCTAAAACAGATACAAAGGGAGTGAGATTAATGAGAATCCTAAACTGAGAGAAAACGTTGGGCGTTTAAATTTGGGCTATTTTCTGTTGTCTAGATGTCGGAGTAACAAATACAATTAACTGTGAAAATGGGTATATTTGCGGAGAGTCTCAGTCAATTCCATTGTACTAGTGGGGGAGTGGTGAGCGCGGCAGTCTCACCAATGGTAATCCACAGTTCGGTTCCCGTTTAACTAAAATTGATTTTAGATCGTAATTGACCTATTTGCATGTTTTGCCTGAAAAATACGGTCGCCAGTGTTTGCAAAAGATATAACTGAACGGATATTATGTGTTCTAGATAGAATTGATAAAAGAAGTCATTAAAAATAACGGCGAAACAATTTCGATGTAAAACGCTATTTCGCCCAAAATGATCTGGTGTAATAATGTATTGAGATGGGAGTCGTATTTAAATAGATGTATCATAGAAGAGAGTTACCTAAAGTTAAATGGAGGGGATAACGGAGAGATACAATACAATTCCAGCCTGCCTGGACGTTACGGCTAATTATGAATCAATTGACATGAGAAGTTTAACACAAAAACATGGTACATTTAATGTTAGGGTATAGTAAATTGAGAAGTTCGGTTGGGTTTACTCTGATGATTAGAATTTAAAACTGAACTCAATCTGAATAGGGAATATATTTTTTACAAAGCGGGCAGATTTGTGTCTATAGCCAAGCAACGGAATTGCTAGACACTCAATGGGGCTATATAGTGCAACGCTTTGGAATATAAATTAGGTAAGAATAGTTTAATCGTAAGAAGTTGTGATTGTTTTTCTGATTATTGATTTTTGGTTAAGGTAACACCAGTGAATTTGAACAAAAAGTAACGTATTCTAAAAATGATCTGAATTCCGTCCTCATCGCGGGGAACAAATAAAATGTCTTATCTTAAAGGGACAGTGCACGGTAATCACAGTGGTTTGAGTGCATGACAGTGGAAAAAATATTGTGGGACGACAATTCGAAGATAGAAAAATAAGTTACATGGTACATCAAGAGATTTAAAACGAACGATGTGAAGGGATCATCAGAATTATTGGGAATAGAGTTGTAATTAAAATACTAAGTCAAAGACGAGACAGGTATTTAGAGCAAAATGGATTCTAAATGATAACAAAGAGACAATTATGATTTATGCCCATCGAAAAGCTTTTATAAAATTGGCGAATTTAGAGATGTTGGTTGGGGTGGTAAATTATAATTCAGGATTTGAACAGATGTGAAAAATTAGGTTTGGTTAATCGAACAAGAATTATTTACAATTCATTTGAAGTCGCTACGAATTGGCAGGTTGAGCGCTTGATGATGACGTCACTAGCGAGACACTTGTCACCAGGGGCTGGGGATAAGGGAGCAAAATGTATGGCTGTTAGTGTGTGTATCGGGGTGTCGAGTAACCTTTCAGAAGTTGAGATAAAAGTGTTTTGTTTATTTGTTTATTGGTTATAGTCAATTTTAGGGTTTGATTTAACTTAGTTGAACAGTGTGTTCTGGCGGGTTTAGGTAGAACTCTTTGTTCCGGAACGGATGAGAGTTAACCAAAATAAGTAAATTAAAGGAGCCATGAGAGAAATGCGAATGCATATTTATTAAATATCGGGGATTAAATTATGGATTCCTTACACTGTGAAATGTACGACATTTGCGGCAGAGAGAAAAAGTAATGCATTGGATAATAATGTTATCGGGTGAATTGTATCTAAAGGTAGCATGGTCATTTAAGTAAAGATATTCGTAGACGATGTTTAAAACTTATGATTATTGATTTGAGTCAAAGGGGAATTATCATTAGGTTTTAGTTATAGTTCACTTATTGAGTTTCTGATTCGAGGTAGCATTAGTGAATGATAGTTAGAGATGTGGTGGCTCACTTTTAGAGGCCTCCTGGGATTATAATTTTGGGGGAGAGTGCAGCTTTAAACGACCAAATTGAAAAAGGTCTGCAAATTATATATATATAAAACAACTGTTAGAACGATTTGTTTTAGTGCAAGGAGATTTTAAAGAGGCACGCTCACATATGGAACCTTATGAGATGTTTTTTATGGGTTTGAATCATACAGGTGACTATTTCTATTGTAAGGATAAAGGGATCTTTATGTCTAATATGGTATGGCCTTTTGACCTTATCATGACTGGCTTCTGAGGTCTGATCAGCCTCAGGGGAGAGTCATTTGTATAATGAATGGTGTCATATTGAGTTACTAGTTTTAAGGTAAATTCATTAGAAATGAAGCAGTTTTGGTTGAGGGTTTAGAATTACTGTTTGAACCGCAAATGAGAAAGTGGTTCAGGATTCTGTCTTATAACATTAGCTGTGAAGTTTTTTTTTGAATGGGCTATTAGGGAGTTGGTATTGTAACAGAGAGAAAGTCATATTCATCATTGAGAATAAATAGGGCAAGATAACATATTTTGAGCCAACAGGGCAGGGAAGGAATTGAGGTATTTTTGTTTGATTTTAACACCCGTGTACAGGAGTGTCAAAAGACGGGGGACATTACCTGTGTAATGGGGGAGGGTGTCCGTATGGGGATTACATGATAACCAATTTGGGACAGTTCTGGGACTGGAGAAGAGGATATCCTTATGGCATAGGGAATCCCACAAAGGTGGATATGTTTCCCATGATATGGGGGAAACCTGGGAGTACTGTTGAACTTTGTAAAGGTGATGAAATCCTACTAACCATCAAAACTATTAAGCTCTCTGATGCATGCACTTACACCCCCGGACTACAAAGGACCGGGACAGACACGGTGGGTGTGTTTTCTATTAAGGTACTGCCAAAAACAGAGGTCTCAGACGAGCCAGGGGGCCAGACACACTCCTCTACCACCCCTGGACCGAACCTGCCACCACTGTGTTCAAAATCCCATTCAGGTAATTAATGTTAGACTATTCAGCTATTGATCAATTAGGCACGGAGACTGGTTTTGATGGTAGGGACAAATTGTGGCTGTCTTATACAGAATAGACTTGCTTAGGGGATGCTTCTTGCTAGTCAGGGGGGAGTCTGCAAGATGTTCGGTGAACAATGTTGTACGTATATCCCTAATAACACCAGTCCAGATGGTAGTATATCTAAGGGCCTTAATGGGCTTGATGATCTGCTGAGATGAGGACCATGGCGGGGGTAGAGGAGTCTGACTGTCCTCTTGGTGGGGAGCCTGGTTTGGTAAGTATACTGGTATGGTGGTTACTGGATTTCTGACCCTAATTATTGTATTATTTGTTATTGATGTGACGTGCTGCTTGCATCATACCGTGTTTTAAGAAGTCTGTTACAGATGTGGTGAAGGCTTCAGGCATGATGCCTTTGCTTGATGCTCCAGTTGGAGAGGCTGAGGTGAAGCATGCTTTGAGGGGAGGATAAGACTGACTGAGGATGACCCATGTATGTTTGTTCTCCCTGTCGTGAAGGGTGGCATGGTGCCCACCTGGTGCTGGATAAGAATAGCTGAGAGGACCAGATGGGTTATAAGAATGCTTTGTTCTGCTTTACTCTGTTTTACAGGACCAAAGTTTTATTCCACACTTTGCAACACATTAAATCCATGTTATTGTCAGATAGAATACTGAGGGTCCCCAAGGAGAGGGCTTGTTAGTGTAGGAAGGATTTTTAATATGGTTAGCATTTATTAGATTATAAGTTTTTAAATAGTATTATATTTAACAGGAATATAGGACCTCTATGAGGAGTTAGGATTATTGTTAGGATTAAGATAGATTGATTAAGGAATTTGGAGAAAAGCCGCTCATAGACATGTTTTTTTTTCTAAAAGAGGGTCCATGGGTTTGGATGGAGCCAAACAGTGAGACATGTAGTTCAAATTTGGAAAACATGAGAAACATAGCTTTAGGCAGACAGAGGAGCCCTCCCCCGCACTGCAGAGACCTTGAAGGTTGGAGAGCAGAGAAGGTTTTAGAAGGGGGGCCAGGACGAGTAAAGATAACATAGTGGGTAGATAAGTTACTGAGTGGAGACAAAAGTGAGAATTGGACATGTGGAAAATGAAAGGGACACTCCTAAATGGAATTTCAGACATAAGGATAATTCACTAAATCTTATCTAAGTCATTGTATAAGAATAAGGCAAGGTTGTTACCTGGGCAGAGCCAGGTAACAAAAGGGGGATGGGTAAATAGTGTTCTAGAATAGGATGTGACCTACGGGATAATTAACTAATAAAAAAAAATGTTAATTGGTTTGACGAATAAGAAACTGTTTTATTAACCAAACCTGTATGTCCAAGAGTTTATGCACTACAGGTGAACTACAGGTGAAGACACTCAATCCAGTCCCGTGGGCCACCCGGACTCATATCGCACTGCGGGGGGGTAAGATACATATTTCACTGTCGAACAAATAAACAGTGTTCGGAAGGAGAACTGGAATTAACAGAATTCCGGGGGCCATCTCTCGAATGAAGTAACCCTCCCTGTCCTGTCACCCCTGTTTGTGTTCATAGAAGTGAAGATGTATCTGGCTCTTGCTAAGTGATGTGTTCTCGGGGAAAGGGTGGGGTTTCACATGGAAGCTGTTCGTCTGAGCTGTCTTATCGTGGGTGACATATTCCTGATACAGCACGCCCTACTAGAGATGCGGAGAGTGGTAATTTGACCCATGGTTTAGACGGTGTGGATTTTGTTCAAAAATAGAAGAGATATCAGTGCAGGTTCCCATATTGATCGTGGACACAGGTCATAGCTCACACTGAAAGGGATGGCTACGTAAACCCATACACTCAATGTGGGATCAGGTGGAGTATAGTAAGGGTTGGCGTTTTGGACTGTGTTCCCGAGCAAAGGAAGTATTGTATAAAGGTGCGAATTAACATTAAGGCGGTCAATACTCAGGACCTCGGGTTATGGTATGTGGGCTTCAACCAGTTAACCTGATAGTCCGCCCCCCCCCGCATGCGGTAGCGTAAATACAGCCTCAAGCTCATTACCATAACGCAACGTTAGCGATTTCTAAAAATCGCAAATGAAATGAAATAAATATGCCTGCTCTCAAGCTTATCCTTTTCTTAACAATCCTGTCGTCTCAGATTTTCAAAATATGCTTTTGAACCAGAGAAAATCAATAATTTGTGTAAGAGTGGTGATAGCTAGCTTAGCATTTAGCGTTAGCATTTAGCACGCAACATATTCACAAAAACCAGCCAAGGAATCAAATAAAATAATTTACCTTTGAAGAACTTCAGATGTTTCAATGAGGAGACTCTCAGTTACATAGCAGATGTCCAGTTTTTCCTGAAAGATTCTTGTGTAGGACACATCGTTCCGTTTTGTTACTATGCATTTGGCTACCGAAACTAACCGAAAATTCAGTCACCTACACGTCAAACTTTTTTCCGAAATAACTCCATAATATCGACTGAAACATGGAAAACGTTGTTTGAATCATTCCTGAAGGTGGTTTGTCATATATCTCTCCATTGAAAGCCCAGTCCTTTATGCAAGCTTTTTTCTCTGATTCGAATGGAAAAATACTGGGACCTGACTTTTGCGCACCAATTGCCACGCAGACACCAAGCGGGACACTTGGCAATTGTAGTCTCTTATGGTCAATCTTCCAATGATATGCCTACAAATACGTCACAATGCTGCAGAGACCTTGGGGAAACAAGAGAAAGTGTCCGTTCATTCCTGTCGCATTCACAGCCATATAAGGCGATCATGGAAAACGTAGCCTCAGAAATCCTGTTCATTTCCTGGTCGGTCAAACATCTTGGTTTTGCCCGAAGCATTTGTTCTAGGGCACTCACAGTGAAAATCTTTGCAGTTCTGGAAACATCAGAGTGTCTTCTTTCCAAAACTATCAATTCCAAGCATATTCGAGCATCTTTTCGTGACAAAATATTGCGCTTAAAATGGGCACGTCTTTTTATCCAAAAATGAAATACTGCCCCTATAGGACTAAGTGGTTAAGTTATAGAGGTGGAGACTGGGTTTGGGGAGGCCAACTTATGGTTGGAATGGATTCAATATACGGCCAGATCAGTGGCTAAAGAAGAATGTTATGCCTGTGCGAACGCTAAACCCCAGTTAACAACTATCCCTTTTCCACTGAACGGAATTAATTCCCCTAAGGGAATGGCATGTATGGTAAAGCTGTTCATGAAAGCAGGAATGCCAAATAATGACAGTTGTATTGATTTGCCCTATTTATATCCCCAGGAACCAAGTTGGTACAGAGAATATGACCACTGACGAGACCATGTCTGAATTGACAGGCTGGTTGAACTCTGGGGACTTCAATAAAATAAAAATGGGCCAGTGTCGACATCTGGTGGTTGTGCGGGGGAATGAGTTTGTGCAGTATTGCCGACTGATTGGACTGGTTAGGAATGCCTTTTACACTCATACAACACCAAGACATGAAGTTAGCCAAAACGAGAGAGAAGAGATGCTCCATCTAGGTCTTTTGGCGAAAGAGTATATATTGATAACATTGGGGTTCCACGAGGTGTGCCGGATGAGTTCAAGGCAAGAAATCAGATACTAGCAGGATTAGAGTGGTCTACTCTCAATAATAATGTAGACCGGATTAATTATAGTTACCAGAAGGGTTATTAAAGGGTTTGTAGAACAGACTGGAGCAACCAGCTGGAAGACCTGACAGAATAGAATTGCATTAGATAAAAGGAGGAGGTGGGCATGGTAATCAGGACCATGTCTTACATCCCAGGTAGCACAGCTCCGGACGAATCAGTGCCCGAAGCCTCAGCTGGTTTGACCACCCTGGCTCACGGGTTGGCAGAAACTCTTGCTGCAGAATGCTGTGATAGCCATGCTGGTTAAGTGTGCCTTGAATTCTAAATAAATCACAGAGTGTTACCAGCAAAGCACCCCCCCCCCCCCCCACAAGCACACCTCCTCCTCCATGCTTCATGGTGGGAACCACACCTGCGGCGGTTGGAACTAAAAAGGACAGGTTTTCACCGGTCTATTGTCCATTGCTTGTGCTTCTTGGCCCAAGCAAGTCTCTTCTTATTATTGGTGTCCTTTAGTAGTGGTTTCTTTGTAGAAAGGCCTGATTCACCCAGTCTCCTATGAACAGTTGATGTTGAGATGTGTCTGTTACTTGAACTCTGTGAAGCATTTATTTGGGCTGCAATTTCTGAGGCTTGTAACTCTAATGAACATATCCTCTGCAGAAGAGGTAACTCTGGGTCTTCCTTTCCTGTGGAGGTCCTGATGAAAGCAAGTTTCATCATTGCGCTTTATGGTTTTTGCGACTGCACTTGAAGAAACTTTCAAAGTTCTTGAAATTTTCCGGATTGACTGACCTTCATGTCTTATAGTAATGATGGACTGTCGTTTCCCTTTGCTTATAACCTGTTCATGCCATAATATGAACTTTACCAAATAGGGCTATCTTCTGTATACAGTGCCTTGCAAAATAGTTCATCCCCCTTGGCATTTTTCCTATTTTGTTGCATTCCAACCTGTTATTTAAATAGATTTTTATTTGGACTTCATGTAACGGACATGGTTGGTATTTGTTCAGAATTTCGGATGACTAACGTTCCCAAAGCAAACTGCCTGTTACTCAGGCTCAGAAGCTAGGATATGCATATACTTGGTAGTATTGGATAGAAAACACTCTGAAGTTTCCAAAACTGTTACAATAATATCTCTGTATAACATAACTGATATGGCAGGCGAAAACCCGAGGAAAATCCATCCGGAATTATTTTATTTTGAGGTCACAGGCGATTTCAGTGCTAGCCTATGGGAAATACAAATAGATAGGATCCAGATTACAGTACCTATGGCTTCCACTATATGTCAACAGTCTATAGAAAGTGTTTCAGGCTTGTTGTTTGAAAAATTAGCAAGTAGCTGGAAGAACTACAAGGTGTCTCTCATTTGAAAAGTAGTCTTGTTGGCGCGTGAATGAGACGCACGCTCTTCATGATTTATCTTCCCTATTAAACACACTATTCTCTATCTTAAATATTATTGTTTATTTAGATAGTACCTGAGGATTAATTAGAAACATCGTTTGACTTGTTTGGATGAACTTTACCGGTAACTTTTTGGATTCGTTTCTATGAATGTTGAACGAGTGGATTACTGAGATTGTCGTCAACTAAACAGACATTTTTGGATATAAAGAAGGACTTTATCGAACAAAACTACAATTAATTGTGTAGCTGGGAACCTTGGGATTGCAAACAGAGGAAGATCTTCAAAGGCAAGTGATTTATTTAATCGCTATTTGTGATTTTGTGCTGTGCTGGTTGAACAAGTATTTTGGTGTGGGGCGCTGTCCCCAGATAATTGCATGATATGCTTTCACCCTAAAGCCTTTTTGAAATCTAACAACACGGTTGGAATAACAAGAAGTTAAGCTTTTAAATGATGTATGACACTTGCATTTTCATGAATGTTTAATATTACGATTTTTGTATTTTGTATTTCGCACTCTGCAATTTCACCAAATGTTGTCGTATGTGTCCCGCTAGCAGTTCATGCGCCAAAAGGTTTTAAAATAAAATAAAAAATGTAAAATACTAAAAGTGGTGCGGGCAGATGTATTCATCCCCTTTGCTATGAAGCCCTTAAATAAGATCTGGTGCTACCAATTATCTTCAGAAGTCACATAATTAGTTATATAAAGTCAACCTGTGTGCAATCTAAGTGTCACATGATCTGTCACATGATCTCAGTATATAAACACCTGTTCAAATCAAATCAAATACAAATTTTATCAAATCAAATCAAATGTTATTTGTCACATACACATGGTTAGCAGATGTTAATGCGAGTGTAGCGAAATGCTTGTGCTTCTAGTTCCAACAATGCAGTGATAACCAACAAGTAATCTAACTAACAATTCCAAAACTACTGTCTTATACACAGTGTAAGGGGATAAAGAATATGTACATAAGGATATATGAATGAGTGATGGTACAGAGCAGCATACAGTAGATGGTATCGAGTACAGTATATACATATGAGATGAGTATGTAGACAAAGTAAACAAAGTGGCATAGTTAAAGTGGCTAGTGATACATGTATTACATAAGGATGCAGTCGATGATGTAGAGTACAGTATATACGTATACATATGAGATGAATAATGTAGGGTAAGTAACATTATATAAGGTAGCATTGTTTAAAGTGGCTAGTGATATATTTACATCATTTCCCATCAATTCCCATTATTAAAGTGGCTGGAGTTGGGTCAGTGTCAATGACAGTGTGTTGGCAACAGCCACTCAATGTTAGTGGTGGCTGTTTAACAGTCTGATGGCCTTGAGATAGAAGCTGTTTTTCAGTCTCTCGGTCCCAGCTTTGATGCACCTGTACTGACCTCGCCTTCTGGATGATAGCGGGGTGAACAGGCAGTGGTTCGGGTGGTTGATGTCCTTGATGATCTTTATGGCCTTCCTGTAACATCGGGTGGTGTAGGTGTCCTGGAGGGCAGGTAGTTTGCCCCCGGTGATGCGTTGTGCAGACCTCACTACCCTCTGGAGAGCCTTACGGTTGAGGGTGGAGCAGTTGCCGTACCAGGCGGTGATACAGCCCGCCAGGATGCTCTCGATTGTGCATCTGTAGAAGTTTGTGAGTGCTCTTGGTGGCAAGCCGAATTTCTTCAGCCTCCTGAGGTTGAAGAGGCGCTGCTGCGCCTTCTTCACGACGCTGTCAGTGTGAGTGGACCAATTCAGTTTGTCTGTGATGTGTATGCCGAGGAACTTAAAACTTGCTACCCTCTCCACTACTGTTCCATCGATGTGGATAGGGGGGTGTTCCCTCTGCTGTTTCCTGAAGTCCACAATCATCTCCTTAGTTTTGTTGACGTTGAGTGTGAGGTTATTTTCCTGACACCACACTCCGAGGGCCCTCACCTCCTCCCTGTAGGCCGTCTCGTCGTTGTTGGTAATCAAGCCTACCACTGTTGTGTCGTCCGCAAACTTGATGATTGAGTTGGAGGCGTGCGTGGCCACACAGTCGTGGGTGAACAGGGAGTACAGGAGAGGGCTCAGAACGCACCCTTGTGGGGCCCCCGTGTTGAGAATCAGCGGGAGGAGATGTTGTTGCCTACCCTCACCACCTGGGGCGGCCCGTCAGGAAGTCCAGTACCCAGTTGCACAGGGCGGGGTCGAGACCCAGGGTCTCGAGCTTGATGACGAGCTTGGAGGGTACTATGGTGTTGAATGCCGAGCTGTAGTCGATGAACAGCATTCTCACATAGGTATTCCTCTTGTCCAGGTGGGTTAGGGCAGTGTGCAGTGTGGTTGAGATTGCATCGTCTGTGGACCTATTTGGGCGGTAAGCAAATTGGAGTGGGTCTAGGGTGTCAGGTAGGGTGGAGGTGATATGATCATTGACTAGTCTCTCAAAGCACTTCATGATGACGGAAGTGAGTGCTACGGGGCGGTAGTCGTTTAGCTCAGTTACCTTAGCTTTCTTGGGAACAGGAACAATGGTGGCCCTCTTGAAGCATGTGGGAACAGCAGACTGGTATAGGGATTGATTGAATATGGTCTGCGCATGCTCTGAGGGCGCGGCTGGGGATGCCGTCTGGGCCTGCAGCCTTGCGAGGGTTAACACGTTTAAATGTCTTACTCACCTCGGCTGCAGTGAAGGAGAGACCGCATGTTTTCGTTGCAGGCCGTGTCAGTGGCACTGTATTGTCCTCAAAGCGGGCAAAAAAGTTATTTAGTCTGCCTGGGAGCAAGACATCCTGGTCCGTGACTGGGCTGGGTTTCTTCTTGTAGTCCGTGATTGACTGTAGACCCTGCCACATGCCTCTTGTGTCTGAGCCGTTGAATTGAGATTCTACTTTGTCTCTGTACTGACGCTTAGCTTGTTTAATAGCCTTGCGGAGGGAATAGCTGCACTGTTTGAATTCGGTCATGTTGCCAGACACCTTGCCCTGATTAAAAGCAGTGGTTCGCGCTTTCAGTTTCACGCGAATGCTGCCATCAATCCACGGTTTCTGGTTAGGGAATGTTTTTATCGTTGCTATGGGAACAACATCTTCAACGCACGTTCTAATGAACTCGCACACCGAATCAGCGTATTCGTCAATATTTTTATCTGACGCAATACGAAACATGTCCCAGTCCACGTGATGGAAGCAGTCTTGGAGTGTGGAGTCAGCTTGGTCTGACCAGCGTTGGACAGACCTCAGCGTGGGAGCCTCTTGTTTCAGTTTCTGCCTGTAGGCAGGGATCAACAAAATGGAGTCGTGGTCAGCTTTTCCGAAAGGGGGGCGGGGCAGGGCCTTATATGCGTCGCGGAAGTTAGAGTAACAGTGATCCAAGGGTTTACCACCCCTGGTTGCGCAATCGATATGCTGATAAAATTTAGGGAGTCTTGTTTTCAGATTAGCTTTGTTAAAATCCCCAGCTACAATGAATGCAGCCTCCGGATAAATGGTTTCCAGTTTGCAAAGAGTTAAATAAAGTTCGTTCAGAGCCATCGACGTATCTGCTTGGGGGGGGATATATACGGCTGTGATTATAATCCAAGAGAATTCTCTTGGAAGATAATGCGGTCTACATTTGATTGTGAGGAATTCTAAATCAGGTGAACAGAAGGATTTGAGTTCCTGTATGTTTCCTTCATCACACCATGTCTCGTTAGTCATGAGGCATACGCCCCCGCCACTCTTCTTACCAGAAAGATGTTTGTTTCTGTCGGCGCGATGCGTGGAGAAACCTGTTGGCTGCACCGCATCGGATAGCGTCTTCCCAGTAAGCCATGTTTCCGTGAAGCAGAGAACGTTGCAGTCTCTGATGTCCCTCTGGAATGCTACCCTTGCTCGGATTTCATCAACCTTGTTGTCAAGAGACTGGACATTGGCAAGAAGAATGCTGGGGAGTGGTGCGCAATGTGCCCTTGTCCTGAGTCTGACCAGAAGACCGCTACGTTTCCCTCTTTTTCGGAGTCGTTTCCTTGGGTCGCTGCATGCGATCCATTCCGTTGTCCTGTTTGTAAGGCAGAACACAGGATCCGCGTCGCGGAAAACATATTCTTGGTCGTACTGATGGTGAGTTGACGCTGATCTTATATTCAGTAGTTCTTCTCGACTGTATGTAATGAAACCTAAGATGACCTGGGGTACTAATGTAAGAAATAACACGTAAAAAAAAAAAAAAAACTGCATAGTTTCCTAGGAACGCGAAGCGAGGCGGCCATCGATCGCATGACAAAACATTAAGTACACTTAGCATCAGGTTGCTTGGTCACGAAAATCAGAAAAGCAATCAAATTAATAGTTTACATCTTCGGATGTTTTCACTCACGAGACTCCCAGTTACACAACAAATGTTCCTTTTGTTCCATAAAGATTATTTTTATTTCCCAAAAAACTCTGTTTGTTTGGCGCGCGATGTTCAGAAATCCACAGGAAAGAGTGATGTCACGATAGTCGTATTGAGGAGACCAAAGCGCAGCGTGGTGTGAATGCATGATTTAATGAAAAGACGGAAAAACACGAAGTACACTAAACAAACAAACTAACCAGATGAACGTGACTGCTATCAAAATACTGTGCTAACGTGCAATATAACATAGACAATAACCCACCAAATACCCAAAGAGGATGGCTGCCTTAATATGGTTCCCAATCAGAGACAACGATAAACACCTGCCTCTAATTGAGAACCAATCTAGGCAAGATATATAGACATACATAAATACCTAGATGATAAACAACCCCATAAACCTACAAAACCCCTAGACAGTACAAAACACATACATCACCCATGTCACACCCTGACCTAACCAAAACAATAAAGAAAACAAAGAATACTCAGGTCAGGTCAGGGCGTGACAGTACCCCCCCACAAATGTGCGGCCACAAAACCTAATCTAAAGGGCCGTCAAGGAAAATGGGTGGGCCTTTTTCATGGCGGCGGTTCGGGTGCAGGATGTGGACCCCGCTCTACCTCAGTCTTGACCCACTTAGGTGGCGCCTCTGGAGCGGGGACCCTCGCAGCGGACCCCGGACTGAAGATCATCGTAGAGGGCATCACTGGACTGAGGAGCGGCTCTGGCAGCTCCGGACAGGAGGGAGATTCCAGCATCGCCAGCGTGACAGGCGGCATCGGCAGCTCCTGGTTGGCTGACGGCTCTGGCGGCTCCTGGCTGGCTGACGGCTCTGGCGGCTCCTGGCTGGCTGACGGCTCTGGCGGCTCCGGACAGGAGGGAGACTCTGGCGGCTCAGGACAGGGGGGAGACTCTGGCGGCTCCGGACTGGAGGGAGACTCTGGCGGATCCAGACTGTGACCCGTCGTGGTAGACTCCGGACTGTGACCCGACATAGGAGGTTCCGGTCTGCGGCCCGTCATAGGAGGTTCCGGTCTACGGCCCGTCGTATGAGGTTCCGGTCTGCGGCCCGTCGTAGGAGGTTCCAGTCTGCGGCCTGTCGTAGGAGGTTCCGGTCTGTAGACTGTTGCCGGACGCTCTGGACTGGGTACTGTTGCCAGACGCTCTGGACTGGGTACTGTTGCCGGATGCTCTGGACTGGGTACTGTAGCCGGACGCTCTGGACTGGGTACTGTTGCTGGACGCTCTGGACTGGCGAGGCGCACTGTAGGCCTGGTGCATGGTGCCAGCACTGGTGGTACTGGGCCGAGGACACGCACCTCAGGGCGAGTGCGGGGAGGAGGAACAGGGCGTACTGGATTGCCGGGGCGCACTATAGGCCTTGTGCATGGTGCCGGCAATGGTGGTACCGGGCTGGGGACACGCACCTCAGGGCGAGTGCAGGGAGCAGGCACAGGACGTACTGGGCTGTGGAGGCGTACTGGAGGTCTGGAGTGTAAAGCTGACACAACCCGTCCTGGCTGGATGCTCATTCTAGTACGGCCAATGCGAGGAGCTGGAATATAATGCACCGGGCTAGAAATGCGCACTGGAGACACCGTGCGCATCTCTGCATAACACGGTGTCTGACCAGTTACACGCTCCCCACGGTAAGCACGAGGAGTTGGCTCAGGTCTCCTACCTGACTTAGCCAATCTCCCCGTGTGCTCCCCCCCAAAAAATTATTGGGGCTGCCTCTCGGGCTTCCGTGCTAGCAGTGTACCCTTATATCTTTGCCGTTCCTCCATTCTCCTGTATCCCTCCTCGCACTGTTCCAAAGAATCCCATGCAGGCTCTGGCTCTCTCCCTGGATCGACCAACTCTCAATCTCCTTCCTGGTTGTTACCCATTCGTCCCTCCATTTCTCCATTAAGCGCTGTTCCTCCCAATCACGCTGCTTGGTCCTTTTAAGGTGGGTTACTCTGTCACGTTCGTCTTATGGAGTAGACCAAGGCGCAGCGTGAATTGAATACATATTATAATTTAATGAAGACGGACACTAAACAAACTACAAAAACAACAAAACGAATGTGAAGCTATACTACAAATGTGCAGACACAGGCAACTAGACATAGACAATAACCCACGAAATACCCAAAGAAGATGGCTGCCTAAATATGGTTCCCAATCAGAGACAATGATAAACACCTGCCTCTAATTGAGAACCAATCTAGGCAACCATAGGCATATATAAACACCTAGATGATAAACAACCCCATAACCTACAAAACCCTTAGACAGTACAAAAACACATACATCACCCATGTCACACCCTGACCTAACCAAAACAATAAAGAAAACAAAGAATACTCAGGTCAGGGCGTGACAAGCGGTCACGACAACGCAGACAAATTCGAAATAATATCCGTAATGTCCACAGAAACATGTCAAACTTTTTATAATCAATCCTCAGGTTTAAAAATATATATATAATCGATAAAATATCAACCGCAAATGTCTTCATCAGTAGGAGAGGGAAAAACAATAGCTGTCCAAACTCTGTTGCGTGACCAAAACTCATGTGACCACCTGACGCGATGTTATCTTTCTGGCTCATTTTTCTAAATAAAAGCCTGAAACTATGTCTGAAAACTGTTGACATCTTGAGGAAGCGATAGGAAAAGGAATCTGGTTGATATCCCTTTAAATGGAGCAATGGGAGCTATGGAACATGGAGTTTTCAAAATAGAAAGCCACTTCCTGGTTTGATTTTTCTCAGGGTTTCGCCTGCGATATCAGTTCTGTTATACTCAGACAATATTTTGACAGTTTTGGAAACTTTAGAGTGTTTTCTATCCTAATCTGTCAATCTTCTTGCGTCGAGCAATCCCGTGTCCGGGAGCGTGATCATAGCCTCAAGCTCATTACCATAACGCAACGTTAACTATTCATGAAAATCGCAAATTAAATGAAATAAATATACAAAAACAAGAAAAGCATTCAAATAAAATAATTTAACTTTGAAGAACTTCGGATGTTTTCAATGAGGAGACTCTCAGTTAGATAACAAATGTTCAGTTTTTCCAAAAAGATTATTTGTGTAGGAGAAATCGCTCCGTTTTGTTCATCACGTTTGGCTAAGAAAAAAAAAGAAAATTCAGTCATTACAACGCCAAACTTTTTTCCAAATTAACTCCATAATATCAACAGAAACATGGCAAACGTTGTTTAGAATCAATCCTCAAGGTGTTTTTCACATATCTATTCGATGATAAATCATTCGTGGCAGTTGGGTTTCTCCTCTGAAGCAAATGGTAAAATACACGCAGCTGGAGATTACGCAATAATTTCGATGGAGGACACCAAGCGGGCACCTGGTAAATGTAGTCTCTTATGGTCAATCTTCCAATGATATGCCTGCAAATACGTCACAATGCTGCAGACACCTTGGGGAAACAACAGAAAGTGTAGGCTCATTCCTGGCGCATTCACAGCCATATAAGGAGACATTGGAACACAGCGCCTTCAAAATCTGGGACATTTCCTGTTTGAAATTTCATCTTGGTTTCGCCTGTAGCATCAGTTCTGTGGCACTCACAGATAATATCTTTGCAGTTTTGGAAACGTCAGAGTTTTCTTTCCAAAGCTGTCAATTATATGCATAGTCTAGCATCTTTTCGTGACAAAATATCTTGTTTAAAACGGGAATGTTTTTTTATCCAAAAATTAAAAGAGCGCCCCCTATATCGAAGAAGTTAAATGCATATTCTAGCATCTGGTCCTGAGAAATAGGCTGTTTACTTCGGGAACGTTATTTTTCCAAACATAAAAATAGTGCCCCCTAGCTTCAAGAGGTTAACAAATCTAAATTATTTCAAAAGTTGGCACTGTCTCATCAGCGTAAAAATCAAAACTAACTTTTTTTCCACTCATATCCACAATGTTTTCATTCCCCAAAGGTCAATACTGTTCAGCTTGTACATTAATTATCTTCCTTCTGTCTGTACAGGGTCGGAAGTTCCAAAGTATGCAAATAATACAGTGATAAATTCATGCAAATAACAAACAACAAACTACACAAGAACTCACTACTATAATGGTTCAGATGACAAACTTGCTCAGAGACTCATGTTTGCATAGTCTGCATGTTTCTCACAAAGAAAACAACGGATGCACCTGAGACAGATATCTATGTATTAGGGGAAAAGCTCCAGGTGGTATCTGATTTTAAGGCATCATACTTGATTCCAACCTCTCTTTTAAAAAAATAACTAAAATAACCAAATTCAAAAAAACATATGAAATTGTTTTGACTAAAGAGGTAACAAAACTAGACTTAAAATGTATAATACTCCCCCACTTAAAATACTACCTTACTAGTTTGGCACAAGCTTGCTTTTCAACATTAATACCCATTCAGTCTTCTGCAAACAGGCTCTCAAACTTGATAGGAAACTCAATAGCTATAGAAAGCATAAGCTCCTGAGTTGGAAAAAATCTTATGCAATACATTGACTCCTATCTTGTATTCAGGTTCTAAATGTCCAGGCTCCCCCTCTACTCAGTACTTTTATTGAACAGAAAACCAAAACCTTATTGCAACAGATCTACAAGATCCGCCATGAGAAATGACTGTATAATTCCCTCAAATAAAATAACCTTTAGTCAATCTGCTTTCGTGTGAGAGCTTCCCATGTCTGGGATACCCTGCCATTAGACACACACAACTGTGATTAATGATGCATTGTCCCTGTAAAAATAAAACTACTCAAATTGCAATGAACTGACATTGTTCCACATAATAGAAACATATTATAATGTTAGACTACATGAACCTTCTTGCTCAAAATCACTGGTGTTACCTAAACAATCAAACCAAGAATCAATAACCATCATAATACATTACCACAATGTTTCCTTTCCTGAATCACTTTCAGCTTAACCTGTTAGTCCTATAGGGGCAGTATTTCATTTTTGGATAAAAAGACGTGCCCGTTTTAAGCGCAATATTTTGTCACGAAAAGATGCTCGAATATGCTTGGAATTGATAGCTTTGGAAAGAAGACAGTCTTACGTTTCCAGAAATGCAAAGATTTTCACTGTGAGTCCCTTAGAACAAATGTTTCGGGCAAAACCAAGATGTATGACCGACCAGGAAATGCACAGGATTTCTGAGGCTACGTTTTCCATGATCGCCTTATATGGCTGTGAATGCGACAGGAATCAACGGACACTTTATCTTGTTTCCCCAAGGTCTCTGCAGCATTGTAACGTATTTGTAGGCATATCATTGGAAGATTGACCATAAGAGACTACAATTCCCAGGTGTCCCTCTTGGTGTCTGCGTGGCAATTGGTGCGCAAAAGTCAGGTCCTAGTATTTTTCACTTATCAGAACGAGGCAAGATACAAGGACGGTGCTTTCAATGGAGAGAAATATGACAAACCACCTTCAGGATTGATTCAAACAATGTTTTCCATGTTTCAGTCAATATTATGGAGTTAATTCGGAAAAAAGTTCGACATGTAGGTGACTGAATTTTCGGTTAGTTTCGGTAGCCATATGCATAGTAACAAAAGGGAACGATGTGTCCTACACAAGAATCTTTCAGGAAAAACTGGACATCTGCTATGTAACTGAGAGTCTCCTCATTGAAACATCTGAAGTTCTTCAAAGGTAAATTATTTTATTTGATTCCTTGGCTGGTTTTTGTGAATATGTTGCGTGCTAAATGCTAATGCTAACGCTAAGCTAGCTATCACCACTCTTACACAAATTAGTGATTTTCTCTGGTTCTAAAGCATATTTTGAAAATCTGAGACGACAGGATTGTTAAGAAAAGGATAAGCTTGAGAACAGGCATATTTATTTCGTTTCATTTGCGATTTTTAAAAATCGCTAATGTTGCGTTATGCTAATGAGCTTGAGGCTGTAGTAACGATACCGCATGCGGGATGGGGCGGACTAAGAGGTTAACATATCCTCTTTATTTTTTCTCAGTGTTCAAAAATATAACCCCTCTCATTTCAACGTTTTTCCTTACCTCTGTGGTAAGAATAAAACCAAACTTTACAACTTTCTCTTCTCTTTGCTCTTCCCACTTATGAAATGTCCAAGTTTATAAAAAATAACAGCGCCAAAATTATAACATGTGTCAGTCAATCTATAAGAATGAAAAAACATTTCGGTGGGCACCACTCTATTGCCATTATCTCTCCACTATTATTTAGAATTACTTTAATTTAGGTAACTCTCTCCTCTATTGATACAGTTATTTAAATACGACTCAATTCTCAATACATTATTCCAGTAGATAATTTAGGCAACAGGCACCGTCTTGCATCGAAATTCGCTTCGCTATTATTATGAATGAATTAGTCTATCAATTTAACCTAAACAATCTATTAACAAGTTAAATTGATCCCTTCTTTCAATTTGAACCAAACAAGCTATTAAAACATTCAGTTTATATCTTATACAAACACTATACAATAAATAGCCCTAATTTAAAGGTCCAAGCGTTACTTCGGCTACGATTCTCACATGCACAAAGAATAAAATCAACATTTATAGACTAGGAAACAGATCTTGCGCCTTTTAGTAAAAATAGATTGTTTTCTCTTGCAACGTATTTCAATTATTTTACTGCCTCACATTAATCACGCAATGATAATTAGTTTGATGGAAAACCTTAGGCTTTGTACGACATTATAAATTATGTCGAGATTCCCTCTTAATTCGCTCTAACTTTATGGAAAACAGTTTATTCAATAAATCCCACAACTTCTCTCATACTGGGAAGAAAAAAGAAAAAAAATTCAAACCTTAAGGGCAGTTTTACAAACACATCACAATGCTGCAGACACCTCGGGGAATAGACAGAAACCGCAGGCTCATTCCTGGCGCATTCACAGCCATATAAGGAGACATTGGAACACAGCGCCTTCAGAATCTGGGGCATTTCCTGTATGAAACTTCATCTTGGTTTTGCCTGTTGCATTAGTTCTGGGGCACTCACAGATAATATCTTTGCAGCTTTGGAGACGTCAGAGTTTTGTCTTTCCAAGGCTGTCAATTCCATGCATAGTCGAGCATCTTTTCGTGACAAAATATTGCGCTTAAAACGGGCACGTCTTTTTATCCAATAATGACATAGCGCCCCCATAGGTTGAACAGGTTAAAGATAATTTGATAAGATAATCAAAACCTATGTACGTCTACGAATGGGTGGTTTAAATTGTATCTAATTATATTCTCAGCATTACTTTTTCAAATCTCTAGTAATTGATTATACACACATACAATTTCACAAACATAATTTCAAATATTCACAGAATCCATATAAAACGTAAGAAAATCTTAGGTACTCACACAGAACTTTAAGGATCACCCACACAGGATTGGTCAGATGTTCACACAGAACTGGTCAGATGTTCACACAGAACATCAGAACATAATTAACATCTTCAGTCGACCCTCTACTTTTTTGAACATTTTGTTAAAAATCGCGCAACATTTCAGCGCCCTGCTACTCATGCCAGGAATATAGTACGTTCATATGGTTAGAATGTGTGGATAGGAAACCCTCGGACGTTTTTAAAACTGGTTAAATCACGACTGTGGCTATTACATAACGTGCGTTACATCGGAAAGCGCAGGAAAACCTGATCACAGAAAATGGAAATAAATATCCTTGCGCCACTTCCAGCAATTGTTAACAGTGAGCCGAATTAGATAAGACCGAGCATTCAACTCCCACAGCATCCCCGTGTTGTCGAGAGTCTTGTGAATTTAATCATCTTTGATTCTTGGTTGAACCGAAAGAGGGGCACCGCTTACCTCCGGTCTCCGCCCAGATCATTCCGGAAGAGCTCTCTCCTGAAATTTTTTCCAAGACGACAGCTAATGATATTTACATCGCCTACGGATGATTTTTATCGCTTATTAACGTTTACTAATACCTAAAGTAGCATTACAAACGTATTTCGAAGTGTTTTGTGAAAGTTTATCGTCTACTTTTTGAATTTTAAAAAATGACGTTACGTTGTGAAATCGCTGTTTTTTTCGTTTATCACACAGTCTACATATAACGATATCTTGGCTTTATATGGCCCGATTTAATCGAAATAAAGACCCAATAGTGTTTATGGGACATCTAGGAGTGCCAACAAAGAAGATGGTGAAAGGTAATGACTGTTTTCTATTTTATTGTGCGGTTTGTGTAACGCCGAAATGCTAATTATTTTGTTTACTTCCCCTGCTGTGCTTTTCTGTTGTAGTGTATTGGTGCATGCTATCAGATAATAGCTTCTCATGCTGTCGCCGAAAAGCATTTTAAAAATCGGACTTGTTGCCTGGATTCACAACGAGTGTAGCTTTAATTTGATACCCTGCATGTGTATTTTAATGAACTTTTGAGTTTTAACTAATACTATTAGCATTTAGCGTAGCGCATTTGCATTTCCAGAGCTCTAGTTGGGACGCAAGCGTCCCAAGTAGAGGCAACAGGTTAAAAGGTTACCCACACAGAGTCAACCTACCACGCTCACACAGAACACTCCTACAAATATTACCTAGTGATCCCATAACAAAATACTCACACAGAGTAACCCAGGGCATACCTGGCTAGCACATTTCAAATAATTGGAGTCACTTAGACAGTCACACAGAACACACAGAATGAGGTCCTTTTCCCAATAGAGCTTCACCAAGTACCATGTTTCACACAGAACACACAGTCACCCTGGCCCCTCACCCCCACAGACCGCACCAATCCCCACTGTGATTAATTCAGTGCCGGGACAGCTCTAAGTCGCCTGCAACCGACCAAGAGCAGAGCATTCTTTGAGTCCACAAACTCTCAGATCATTCTCCTCTGACTCGGCCCTGTTTACGCCTCCAAGGTGCCCTCCTTACATACCTTAAGATTTTGGCAGTTGCTGTATGGTTAGTGAGAAAGTCCATATTGCAAATGTACGGTCCCTTACTAGACGTCCGAAATCGTTTGTAAAATTTGCGGACGGCGTCGGGCCGAGCGGCAGGGCCGGACCTACCAGGAAGTCATCAAATGAACTTTGTCGGACATTCGGTTTCCGTTTTACAAAAATAATAAGATTTTGGTCATTTTTATTCCCACAAGAGGGCATAAGCAATCATATTGCTATTGGACAAAACATCACGATTCACGACGGGGCCTTATCTCGAAAACTGAAAATATTTTGAAGCCGAAACTCGGTGAGCGTAGGTTTGGCATAATTGGCAGTTGGCCCCGAACAAGATGGCGTCTAGGCCTCAATGGTTTTTGAGTTATGGCCATTTATCTGGGATTAAAGGTCCAAAATGAAAATAGAGAAATTATTTTTCCACTTCACGTCAAAGTTAAGGAGCCTCCGGTGTCAATAAAAAAAGAACCAGCCATTTATCTATCGTCATTTAAGAGAAATCGTACAACGACAGATTGGTGATGTTCACGGATAGGTGTTTTTACGAATCTTTTTAAAGCGTGCTGCGGAGCTCTGTGAGATTTCTGTGATTTTCTATGATTTTCTGAAATAACACACACTCACTAAACCCTCCGTAAATAACACAGTTCTTAACGTAAATACTTAAAACTCAGGATTCTGTAAAGGCATACCCCAATCATGATATGAGTTTATTTATAGCTTCCTGTGCCAACCGGAAGTGCCTTAAATGGTGTCACAGTGGCAGTTTCCAAGGGTTAAAAAGGTCAGATCTTTTCAAAACTTCATATGTGTGATTAGGCAACCCCCATAAACTGTAAGTCAGTCATTTCTCCCAACAGATGTCAAAGAAAAGCTCTCTCTCACATACACACACACAGAGAAAGGATGGAGTGACAAAGTGCGGTGCTTAAAGACACACAAAGCCTACAATGGCATTTCCATATTCTCTAGGCCGTGCCGAGTTCAACAAGATGCCCCGCTTGACCGTAGCTCGCTCGGTCTAAGCACAGTGACCATGAGAAAAAGTAGGCCCAAAATGAAGGCTGGCCCTCAATGTCATTTGCTTTTGGGTGACAGTGAGAGACCCGTTAAGGTGAGAAGCACAATTCGACCTCAGGAACGTACCTGAGGTTCTCCCGATCTGTGCAAGCCTAACCTTGACCGTGTGGCATTAACCCTTACCAGTTAAAATAAGGTGTTTACATCAAACAGTTTGCATTGACTTCTCTCCCCATAGGAATACATTGCCTGCACCTCTAAATTCAACCTGAAGCCTATGTGGGTTATGAATGCCTAATGAACCTGTCTTCTATGACAGTCCATCAGACCACTATGAGGTCTACCTGTGTCGATTCTAAGCTTCCTGGAGCAACCAGAAGTGGTTAAATTGACCCAAAAGGTGTTTTGATGTACATAACCTTCAAAGGTGAAAATGACTACATTCAACCCTGTGTAGATCAGTCAATTCTTAACTTAAAGACTTAAAACTCAGGATTCTGTAAGAGGCTACCTCAGTCAAGACATGTGTTTACCTATAGCTTCCTGTGCCAACCGGAAGTGCCTTTAATTGGGTCACATTGTCTGTTTTGAAGGGTTAAAAAAGTCACATCTTTCCTAAACTTCATGTGTGTGACTAGGTAAACCTCATGAACTGTAAATCAGTCATTTATCCCAACAGATGTCAAAGAAAAGCTCTCACACACACACACAGCAAGGATGGAGTGAAAAAGTGCGGTGCTCAAAGACACAGAGAGCAGGCAATGGCATAAACATAATCTCTAGGCCGTGCCGAGTTCAACGACATATCCCGCTTGACCGTAGCTCGCTCGGTCTGAGCGCAGCGACCATGAGAAAAGTAGGCCCAAAATGAAGCCTGCCCCACAACGTCATTTGCTTTTGGGTGACAGAGAGAGAACCGTTAGGGTGAGAAGCACAATTCGACCTCTGGTACATTCCTAAGGTCCTCCCGATCCGTGCAAGCCTAACCTTGACTGTGTGGCATTAACCCTTAATAGTTCAAAGAAGGTGTTTACTTCAAAGAGTTTGCATTGACTTCTCTCCCCATAGGAATACATTGCCTGCACCCCTAAATTCAACCTGAAGCCTATATGGGTTATGAATGCCGTATGAACCTGTCTTTGGTAACAGTCCATCAGGCCAGTATGAGGTCTACCTGTGTTGATTCTAAGCTTCCTGGACCAACCGGAAGTGGTTAAAATCACCCTAAAAGTGTTTTTCCATACCCTGCCTGCAGTTTGATAGACATAGTGCATTCAACCCTGTGTAAATCAGTCAGTTCTTAACGTAAAGACTTAAAACTCAGGATTCCGTAAAAGCATACCCCAATGAGGATATGTGTTGACTTATAGCTTCCTGTGCCAACCGGATGTGCCATAATTGGTGTCTCAGGGGCTGTTTCGAAGGGTTAAAAAAGTCAGATCTGTCCAAAACTTCATATGTGTGATTAGGCAACCCCCATGAACTGTAAATCAGTAATTTCTCCCATAAAATTTCAAAGGAAAACTAAATCACACAGACACACAACTTGTAAGGAGGGACGTATTGGGGTGCGTAGAGACTGACAGTGCCTGCAATAGTTAGCTTTGTTCGAGCTAAAAAATAACCGTCAGACCTAGAGTTCCGAAACTTTAGAAACCTGTTCTAGACCTCAGGTCGATAGTGCGTGGTGAGTTAGGTGGCTCTAGAACGTTCTCGGACCGAGAAACAGCCTCGTACATTTGCAATGACTTCAATTAATTTTGACCATTACAAAAATGACGACATTTAGAAAAGTCTCAGAGACTCAAGACTAGGTGCATTGAAACCGGCTCGGCCCATAGAGACGGACCCCAACGTTTCTGTCCGATAACTCATTCAAGGACCCCATAGCAAGGCATGGAAAAAAGTGGATGTTCAGCACCAATTAGGGTTTTACTCTGGCACCGAAGGACCTATCGAGCCGAAACTCGGGATTAGGGTTCGCCTCACATAGGCCTTCACATAATGTCCGACCTGGACCCGCAGCTAGAGCGTAACTATGTGTTTTACGTTTTTATTATGTTTTAAACTAAAGGCGCTGTGAATTATGGGCCTGCTCTGACATATGTGATGGTTGGCTTCTAAATGAGTTGGAAAAAGTGGGTTTGGTGTCAATTGGTATCAGTTTGGTGTCAGAATGACATCTAATTGACTGATGGACACTGACTTGCTAGTTGACTTTTGTACATTAGCAATATGTTTAAATGGAGAGGGACCATCACCAAAATGGCATTCTGAAATCAACACAAAAAATGGCATCACTATAGTCTCCAGACTGTGCCGAGTTCAACGAGACGCGCCGCTTGACCGTAGCTCGCTCTGAGTGCAGTGACCTTGAAAAAAAGCAGAACCAAAATTAAGCCTGGCCCTCAATGTCATTTGCTTTTGGGTGACAGTGAGAGAACCGTTAGGGTGAGAAGCACAATTCGACCTCAGGTACGTTCCTAAGGTCCTCCCGATCCGTGCAAGCCCAACCTGGACCGTGTAGCATTAACCCTTAATAGTTAAAAGAAGGTGTTTACTTCAAAGAGTTTGCATTGACTTCTCTCCCCATAGGAATACATTGCCTGCACCTCTAAATTCAACCTGAAGCCTATGTGGGTTATGAATGCCTTATGAACCTGTCTTCTATGACAGTCCATCAGACCACTATGAGGTCTACCTGTGCCAATTCTAAGCTTCCTGAAGCTACCGGAAGTGGTTGAAATCACCTTATCAGTGTTGATCCATACACAGCCTGCAGTTTGATAGACATAGTGCATTCAACCCTGTGTAAATCAGTCAATTCTTAACGTAAGGACTTAAAACTCGGGATTCTGTAAAAGCATACCCCAGTGAGGATATGTGTTGACTTATAGCTTCCTGTGCCAACCGGAAGTGCCATAATTGGTGTTTCTTGGGCTGTTTCGAGGGGTTAAAAAAGTCAGATCTTTCCAAAACTTCATATATGTGATTAGGCAACCCCCATGAACTGTAAATCAGTCATTTTTCCCATAAAATTTCAAAGGAAAACTAAATCACACACACACACAGCTTGGAAGTAGGGACCCATTGGGGTGCGTAGAGACATACACTGCCTGCATTAGTTAACCTTGTTGGAACTTTTAAAGAACCGTCAGCCCTAGAGTTCCGAAACTTTAGAATCCTGTTCTAGACCTCAGGTCGATAGTGCGTGGTGAGTTACGTGGCTCTAGACGGTTCTCGGACCGAGAAACAGCTTCGTACATTTGCAATGACTTCAATTAATTTTTGCATCACGAAAATGGCAACATTTAGAAATGTCCCAGAGTCGCAAGACTAGGTGCATTGCGACCGACTCGGCCCATATAGACAGACCCCAACGTTTCTGTCCGATAGCTCATTCAAGGACCCCGTAGCAAGCCATGGAAAAAAGTGGATTTTCAGCACCAATTAGGGTTTTGCTCGGACACCAAATGACCGATCGAGCCGAAACTTGGGATTCGGGGTCGCCTCAGCTAGGCCTACAAGTAACATAAGAAATGGACCCGCAGCTAGAACATAACTACGTGTTTTATGTTTTTTTTTATGGTTTGAACCGAAGGCGTTGTGAATTTTGGGCCAGCTCTGAAGTATGTGATAGTTGGCTACTAAACGAGTTGGAAAAGTGGGTTTAATGTCAGTTTGTATCAGTTTGGTGTCAGAATGATATCTAATTGACTGATGGACAGTGACTTGCTGGTGACTCTTGTCCATTTGCAATATGTTTAAACAGTGAGGTACCATCACCAAAGTGACATTCTGAAATCAACCCTAACGAGCCAATGAGATGAACCAGAATCACTGCCCAGCCATCCCGAGTTCATCGGGCCAGTCAATTTCACATTCCTGCAGGATTTTTATAGCATGACAAATTCGTGATGGTACCTGCCCATTGAACCATATTGCAAATGCACAGTGACTTTGCAAAAGTGAGAAAACATAAACAAATGGACATGATGAAATCAACACAACGAGTGATGGAAAGGTACAACTATCACTGCTCGGCCATCCTGTGTTCATCAGGCCAGTCAATTTTGCATTTTTGAGCATGTCAAATTTCATATGGTAAATGCCCATTGAACCATATTGCAAATGCACGTGCACTTGCAATATGATTGTATAGTGAAAAAACATCACCAAATGGACATGATGAAATCAACACTACGAGTGATGGAAAGGAACAACTATCACTGCCCGGCCATCCTGTGTTCCCATAGCGGGCATTAATATCAGAATGACCGGTAAATGCATTTACAACCATATTTTTATTTTTGGGTTACCAGGTGCCTATTTTCAATCACCAGTTGCACAACAATGCGTATCCATCAGAATATTTTAAACAGTCCATAAAGCACTCAGGACGGCCCCCATAGATAGAGGTCCGTAGTAGGGTACTCCCATAGCGGGCATGGACAATAGGAGTCCCGGTAAATGCATTTACAACCATATTTTTATTTTTGGGTTACCAGTTGCACAACAATGCACGTGCATTTGCAATATGATTCTATAGTGAAAAACATCACCAAATGGACATGATGAAATCAACACAACGAGTGATGGAAAGGAACAACTATCACTGCCAGGCCATCCTGTGTTCATCAGGCCAGTCAATTTTGCATTTTTATAGCATGACAAAATCGTGATGGTACATGCCCATTGAACCATATTGCAAATGCGCAGTGACTTTGCAAAAGTGAGAAGACATAAACAAATGGACATGATGAAATCAACACAACGAGTGATGGAAAGGTACAACTATCACTGCTCGGCCATCCTGTGTTCATCAGGCCAGTCAATTTTGCATTTTTGAGCATGTCAAATTTCATTTGGCATTTGGCCCCAAAAAAAGTGACTTTTGACTTTGACTTCTGACTTCCTATGAAATCATATTGTAAATGGACAAATCATATTCCTTATGCACAAGTAAAACAAAAATAATAATTATGATAATAAAATACAACTAAAGTATGTTGATACAGTTCTTATACGTGTGTAATTGACACAAAATTTGAAAGAATTTCGAAAAACGATCCAGAAAGCACTTTTTAAGGGTGTGTGAAGTTTTTTGCAAAATTTTGACATTTTTGACTTTTGACTTCCTATGAAATCATATTGAAAATGGACAAAACATATTACTTATGCGCATGTAAAAAAACAAAAAACAATATGATAATAAAATTGGACAAAAGTATATTCATACAGTTCTTACACATGTGTAATTGACAAAAAATCGAAAGAATTTCGAAAAACGGTCCAGAAAGCACTTTTTTAAGGGGTGAGTTTTTGTAAAAAAAATCATTTTTTCAAAATGTTGCTTTTGGACGTTGACTTGGGTTACATTTCCAATATGAAAAACCATGGTGGAACGCATTCGCCACCTGTTGAATTTTTTAAGTGTTACAACTGGCAATTGCCATATGGCATTTGCAATACACTTTGCATGAATCAACGCCGCATTGGGTGGTATTGGACAATGTGTACATGGTTTGTCCGATGCCAATGACTTCCCATTCATTTTTGTCCAATACAGGGGGGTCTTCCCTTACAAAGGAATTCACACTCAGAGTATGTGTAACAGAGGCATATTTTAAAAAACTCGACTTCAAGTGTGTGTGGTTCGCTCACCTCTTTCTTTAAAAAATAACTAAGTTTGAGATGTGGTATCCACTCGGCTCGCTGCCTCGCAGATCAAAGGTTGGTCCAACTGCTTTGTTCCCGAAGTGTGGTTTCCCTAAGATCCCAAGTTTGAGGGATCCCTCGTGCACGATTTATTTACCTAGATCATCAGGAACGGTCACCGAGTGAAGATTCATTCCCTGCTCGCAGCGCCAAATGTTGTGTTAATTTCCTGTATTACTAAACATTGAGAGAGCAAACCACACACAGAGTTGTATTGTAAAGTCCATCTTTAATCAAATATAAGCTTCACCATAGCCCTGTGACTCTCAGATCAATTCAGTGTCTATAAATGAATTCTCTGAGAGTGCTTACAAAACAATTCTTAGTATCATTTATAGCCAAGACACACCCCTCTCAACTCACATGACGAATAACAGATCTTAGGAACATTACAAAGGAAGACTTTTCATTGAGAGAGAGGAGTATCCCATAGCTAGACAGCATTAGCTAGAAATTATCGATCAGTTTGCTCTCTAAGACAAGGTTCTACTTCTCGTTCTTGGTACTTCATATTACCAAACCATTACATCATCCAATGGCATATATCAATTGTCAATTCTAGATACTCCCATCTCAAATACAACTCCTCCTGGACAAGCTCACGGAGACAGTGAGCCTCTTCGGTCATATACTCGGTCAAGATAAGGGCAACCTCAGAGGGGACATACAATAGTTACAGACACATTCCCATAAGAAGACAAGCCTCCATTCTGTCCTCCTCCCCTCCTGATATTCTTCATAGCATCATATGGTTTAACAGAAACGTTGACATATGAAGACAAGCCTGACCTCTCCCCTCTCTGGGCCGCAAGTGACTGAGCCCTAGCTGAGAAGGGATAACTGCAACTGCCAACAGTATAGTCCAAAAGAAGACATTCTAATGATAAAAATAAGATAATACATCTTATTTATCTATGTTACCTAACTATTTCTGATTCAGCCACGACATTGTGTATATACATGCTGGAGCTTTCCACCCAAACTCCTTCAGGTTTGCGAAGAAGCATGTAACATGTTGGTTAATTGGTATTGGTTTCCTCTGAATGACCTTTCCAGTCCTGCGGTTCACTCCTGCTTTCGCTGTGCATTTGGTTCCTTCGGGGTTTATTCAAACCAGGAACTTGCACAACCCAACATCGAATATTGTGGTGTACAGCAGGTCAGCCACCAGGGGGAGACTCATCGAGGCCTGGTGACAGACGGAGTATACATCACGAGGCAACAGTCTCGACAGTCTCTCCAGCCAGGACTAATTGAGGCTGATTGGGGACTGGGGAGTAATCAAGGGCTGATTGCTCACCAGCTGTACAAGTCCCATAAAGCTGCCAGAAGGGCAGCACACATGGGAGAGACTGGGGGAGGAAAGGACTCATGTATAGTTGGGGATGGTACCAGAGGTAACAGGAGGGAGTTCAGTTTTGATCCCCACAGGATACAGAAAGACCCAGAGCCCAGAAGACGGTATGCCGGAGAGGGTCTCTTGGGGGAGACCTATTATTTTGTTTTGGACTATTATTTTAATAAACACCTTTGAAACTGAGCTAATTCTACTCTCTCCGTGTCTAATCTGTGTAAAGTTTTGACCTAGCCCCCTGGTCTGCCACAATATATTAAATCTGTTGAGACATTGAAAAAATAACAATAAGAAATATCATTGCAATTTAACTAACAAATGTGAAATGTAAGTGTTGGATCAATTAATATTCAATGCTTACCTCTGTATCAGCTCCAAGGTTGCAGAGGCCAACTCCTGGTATTCTATGTTAAAAATATAGGAAGTGCTGAAGAGCACAGAGAGTGCAGCAGCAAAGTTTGACTCACACTGTTCAAAACACAGACCCCTCTCCCCTCGATCAACACTATCCATTTTGAGGAACCCAATAAAGTATTTGCTGAAATACACAAAAGTAAGGGTGTTATTGTATACTTACTAGATATCTCTAGATTAGGTACCAGAACTATATAAATTGCTGTTCCACCTTAAATACATAAAGTATTAACAAGCATAATCGAGCATGATCAGATTTGGTGTGGCTGGCAAAGGAATCAACCTGAGTTGCAGTGACCTAAAATCACAAAACATACATATTACAAATATTCAAATCATGGGTAAAGTACAGTATAAACACCATTAATCATATACCCCATATAAGTATAAAAACACTATTCCTTACATCTTCCAAGAGGAACAGAGATTCATCCTTCTATTTGAAGTGGGTCATCAACAAAATAATGGCAGCAGTGGCTGTTAGATCATCATTGCCTCTGATGTAACCGTCAATTGCATTCAGCAGGCACTAGATCTCTCTCCTCAACTTGGACTTTTCGCTTTAAAAAAGGTTGACAGTTCTCTTACCCTTGTTTAGGAGAGCTTGAGTCAGGCGAATGTCAATCACGATGCCAGTGAGGGTATTGTAGTGGTTGCAGAGCCATAACTTGGTGAAAAGGAAAGGCAAATGTTCCTGGAGGTCACTGATGCTCGGAGGAGGACAAGTGTCGTATCCAATGTTATAGGTCCAATCCATTCATTTTTATATGTTAGGCTATGCACTGCACTCCATACCAGCACAAGAGGACAAACAAACAATTTACAGAAACAATTGTATATTTTTGTACTTTATGTATTTTTGTCATTTCTGTCCCTTTTATTGCACATGCCTCGCTCCCTCATAGCATAAACCATTTATTTTGAGGGCAAACAAATGAACTACACTGCTCCAAAAAATAAAGGGAACACTTAAACAACACAATGTAACTCCAAGTCAATCACACTTCTGTGAAATCAAACTGTCCACTTAGGAAGCAACACTGATTGACAATATAATTCACATGCTATTGTGCAAATGGAATAGACAACAGGTGGAAATTATAGGCAATTAGCAAGACACCCCCAATAAAGGAGTGGTTCTGCAGGTAGGGACCACAGACCACTTCTCAGTTGCTATGCTTCCTGGCAGATGTTTTGGTCACTTTTGAATGCTGGCGGTGCTTTCACTCTAGTGGTAGCATGAGACGGAGTCTTCAACCCACACAAGTGGCTCAGGTATTGCAGCTCTTCCAGGATGGCACATCAATGCGAACTGTGGCAGGAAGGTTTGCTGTGTCTGTCAGCGTAGTGTCCAGAGCATGGAGGCGCTACCAGGAGACAGGCCAGTACATCAGGAGACGTGGAAGAGGCCGTAGGAGGGCAACAACCCAGCAGCAGGACCGCTACCTCCGCCTTTGTGCAAGAGGAGCACTACCAGAGCCCTGCAAAATGACCTCCATCAGGCCACAAATGTGCATGTGTCTGCTCAATCGGTCAGAAACAGACACCATGAGGGTGGCCCGACGTCCACAGGTGGGGGTTGTGCTTACAGCCCAACACCGTGCAGGATGTTTTTCATTTGCCAGAGAACACCAATATTGGCAAATTCGCCACTGGCGCCCTGTGCTCTTCACAGATGAAAGAAGGTTCACACTGAGCACATGTGACAGACGTGACAGTCTGGAGATGCCGTGGAGAACGTTCTGCTGCCTGCAACATCCTCCAGCATGACCGGTTTGGCGGTGGGTCAGTCATGGTGTGGGGTGGCATTTCTTTAGGGGGCCGCACAGCCCTCCATGTGCTCGCCAGAGGTAGCCTGACTGCCATTAGGTACAGAGATGAGATCCTCAGACCCCTTGTGAGACCATATGCTGGTGCGGTTGGCCCTGGGTTCCTCCTCATGCAAGAGAATGCTTGACCTCATGTGGCTGGAGTGTGTCAGCAGTTCCTGCAAGAGGAAGGCATTGATGCTATGGACTGGCCCGCCCGTTCCCCATACCTGAATCCAATTGAGCACATCTGGGACATCATGTCTCGCTACATCCACCAACGCCACGTTGCACCACAGACTGTCTGGGAGGTGGCGGATGCTTTAGTCCAGGTCTGGGAGGAGATCCCTCAGGAGACCATCCACCACCTCATCAGGAGCATGCCCAGGAGTTGTAGGGGGGTCATACAGGCACGTGGAGGACAAACACACTACTGAGCCTCATTTTGACTTGTTTTAAGGACATTACATCAAAGCAGGAACAGTGTGGTTTTCCACTTTAATTTTGAGTGTGACTCCAAATCCAGACCTCCATGGGTTGATAAATTTGATTTCCATTGATAACTTTGGTGTGATTTTGTGCTCAGCATATTCAACTATGTAAAGAAAAAAGTATTTAATAAGAATATTTCATTCATTCAGATCTAGGATGTGTTATTTTAGTGTTCCCTTTATTTTTTTGAGCAGTGTATTTATTTATCGCTATCACATTCTCTCTCCATCCTCTCCCCTGTCTTTCCCTCCCTCATGTACTCCCTACTTCCCTCTCTCAATCCCTCCCTCCCCTTCCTCTCTCCGTCTCCCACCCTTTCTATGATGTATGCTTGGAGTGGAAAAATACTTTCACACTCAAGACGTTCAATAGTTTTTGTGCACTAGAATATTTATGATACTGTATGTAGTAATAGGGGACTTGTAGGCTATTTTTAGGGGACCATCAAGTAAGGAGGTGTCTGTGAGTGGAGGGATAGTGGAGGAGTATGGCAGGGGGGGGGGGGAGTACACACAAAGGAAGTATACATAAATCTCTGCAGTATCGAAAGCCTCTCCAGTGGCATATTAAACGGGGGCTTGGGAGAGCTTCACACACACACAACAGCTGGAACACTCAGCCTTGTGCAGGTCCACAACACCTGGCAACTGCTCTGAAAAAGACCACACGAGGGAGAGAAGAAAGGATGAGGTAAGAGATGAGCGAGAGAAAAAGGGAGAGGACGGAGAGAAAGGGCTATTAACTTTAGGCTAACAAACAATACATCAATTGGGGTGCGGTGGAAAGAAAGTTTAGACAAATTCTCACTAGGCTTAACATTAACCACAACTTTTCTTTTTAACCACAACCAACTCACAAAACATGTCACCTTCAATCACAAACCCCTGTGCAGCCAAGTCACTAACTCAAAAGCCTTTAAAAAATATTTAAAAAGTGTTAACATTTGTGTAACAGCTATTTTCAGACGAGTCTTTGGAGTCTGTGAACAGCGCTGGTAGTGGATGGTAGTTGGGTGTCATGGGGCATGCATGGCTGGAGAGGGACTAAAAGATTTTAGGAGTGTCTCTGACGGCGCCTCCGACACCCCCCCTCCCACTATCTCTGACTTCGATGTGAAAAAATGTAATTGATACAATTGTGATAAGTTTTTGTCTCACCTAGCTATCTTAAGATGAATACACTAATTGTATGTCTCTCTGGATAAGAGTGTCTGCTAAATGACTAAAATGTCAAATGTAATGTGTCAAGTTTGTTTTTACACCACTAGACATACAGACACAAAGAGAGAAAGAACTAAAACATGCATGCACAGACACAGATGCTATATTTTATCAACTGCGAGAATGCACACACGCACAGTGCTGTCCTAACTTTACCTATTGTGACCTGATTCAGGAAACTTGGCGTATGTCGCAAGTAGCGACTTCACATGAGAGACTATTGAATGTAAAAAATGTGTTTTCTGGCAGAAATGTCTTCTTGAACATGTAGACTTTCATGTGCCTTAATAACAAACGAGTATGCCATCTGTAAATATGAATAAAATTGTTAAATTACCAGCCATGTTGGTTAACCTCTCTTGGGTATGTGGGACGCTAGTGTCCCATCTGGCCAACATCCAGTGAGATTGCAGAGCGCCAAATTCAAATACAGAAATACTCATTATAAAAATTCTGAAAACAAAACATTTTACATAGGTTTAAAGATGAACTTCTTGTGAATCCAACCACAGTGTCAGATTTAGAAAATGCTTTACAGCGAAAGCATACCTTACGATTATTTGAGAACATAGCCCAGTTGACAAATTTTTACAAACAGTAACCAGCCAAGCAGAAGCGTTACAAAACTCAGAAATAGAGCTAAAATTAATCCCTTACCTTTGATGATCTTGGTGGCACTCAGAAGACATTAATTTACTCAATAAATGTTCCTTTTGTTCGATAAAGTCTCTTTATATCCAAAAACCTTCAGTAATTCAGTAATCCACAGGCTCGTCAGTAATCCACAGGCTCAAACGCAGTCAAAACAGGCAGACAAAAAAATAAAAATTGTATCCGTAAAGTTCATAGAAACATATCAAACGATATTTATATTCAGTCCTCAGGTTGTTTTTAGCCTACATGATCTATAATTTTTCAACCAGACAATAACGTTGTCAATATAAAAGGTAAACAAGAAATGCACTCTCTCGGGATTGCGCATGAAAAAACTCTGTGACACATCAGGGTCCACTCATTCAGACTGGTCTTACTCCCTCATTTATAAGAATTAAAGCCTGAAACAATTTCTAAAGACTGTTGACATCTAGTGGAAGGCATGGGAACTGCAAATTGATTCCTAAGTCAATGGATACTGTAATGGCATTGAATAGAAAACTACAAAAACAAAAAAACAAAGACTTCCTGAATGGATTTTTTGTCGCCTGCCAAATCAGTTCTGTTCTATTATACTCACAGACACTTTTGTAACAGTTTTGGAAACTTTAGAGTGTTTTCTATCGAAATCTACCAGTTTTATGCATATCATATCTTCTGGCAGGCTGCCAGAGTAGCAGGCTGCCCCCTACCCTAGAGAAGTTAAGCCACAGATAAAGTGAGCAACTTTCCCACTAGCCATGATTGGCTCAGATAATGAGTGGGCTGGACATGCTGAGAGAGGAGTTTGGATTGGTCTGCCATAGAAGCTCGTCAGTCTGTGTTGGTAATCCTGTTGAACACGCCTTTAACAAAAATATATTGTGTAGTGGAGCTGCATAAGTGTGGCTCTCCACTTTCTGGATGATCAAGTTTTGAAATCAGTGGAATTAGAGTATGATAGCTAAAGAGATGGAGGAAACACCTGTCTATGGATTAGCCGTGGCATGGCATTCCTGACAGGGAGACGCGCCCATGCACTATGTTGTATCCAGGTAAGATGGTTACATTTTCAGATATTACACGTTTTCTAATTTTGACAGAAATAGGTTTAATTTCAAGCTAAAGTGTACTGTTAGCTAGCTAGTGAATGTTATCTGGCTGGCTCCCTAGCTGATGTTATTATTCGTTTCCCAGAGCCGTGTGCTGTTCTAGTTAGAGCCTAATGTTAGCTAGCTAACATTGAACATGGTTGGTTATCTCCCAGCACCGTGGCATTGTTGGCACTGTTTATTGTTAAACTAGCTGGCTGCATCGTTAGCTAACGTTACATGACATGTATACAACACCCATTGAATATGGTCTGTGTCAGTAAACGTCTGCAAAAAAGTGTAATGAAATTGTTGCCGGCAGAGCTGGTTAGGCTGTTCATGTAATCCAGAGGTAAGAAAATTATCGGTGAGAGTGTTTTTGAAGCGTGCGCTCCAAGCCGCGCTCCGCGGTAATAACTATTAACAATAACTGATGGCCCATCTCCGGATCGCAACAGATAGTTCAGATGAAAGGTAACATGAAAGGTAACAGAGTCGGTGGACTTACGTGGATTCCTGGACGCTCAGAACTTCTGGATCAGATGGAGTTAAGGAAGAGAAAGCAGCGAGATCAGGCGATGGCAATTTCCTCCTTTTATGGAGTTGAGATCTGTCGGACATTTCGACCTGACCTAATTAAAGTGCCCCTGGCCCAGCTGAGTAAATGGCAATGAATTAAAGGATTATTCCACCAACTCCATGGGCCTTTTCTACAGCCACCCCAGAAATTTGTTAAATTCCAACACTCCTCAAAAAAGGCTCATTTGCTCCCCATCTCAGGGAGAGGAATTAGTCGGGCAACTGGCCGGATATATGTCCGGTTCTTCACCTGAATCTCCACTGATCTAACACGACCATCGGTCCCAGGCATGGTCTTAGTTATACGGCCCACCGGCCAGGAGGCTCGAGGCAGCTGAGGGTCCACCATCATTACTACTTGGCCAGTTTCCAGGCTGGCCATTTCTCTCCGCCATTTCGCTCTGTGCTGTAGACTTGGTAGGTAATCCCGAATGAATCGTGCCCAAAAATGGTCAGCTAAGATTTGGCTGTGTCGCCACCGGCATCTGCCTACGAGGTTGGTATCAGCATACATGGCTTGAGGAAGTGACGCATCTCGGCATACCCATCAAGAGCATATTCGGTGTAACCGGATCGGGGTCAGCGATGTCTGCAGAGAGATACCCCAAGGGTTTGGAGTACAGAATCCCTTCCACCTCTAATAGGACGGTCCTCAAGACAGTTTCAGTGACAGTTTGGTCCCCTAGTATGACTCGTAAGGCCGTCTTTACAGATTTGATCTCTCGCTCCCATGTTCCTCCAAAATGAGGAGCGCCTGGAGGGTTAAATTTGAATGAGATTTGTTGGTCCATCAGCTGATCCTGGAGGCTGGGTTCCATGGCTTGGAAGGCTTCCTCCACCCTGGCTTCTCCTGCCTTGAAGTTCGTACCGCCGTCAGCCAGGATCTCGTAGGGTTTCCCCCGTCGGGAGATAAACCGCCGTAGGACCATGAGGAAGGCTTCAGTATCCAAACTCTTCAGTAGGTCCAGGTGGACACACCTGGTGGTCAAACACTTGAATAGAATGCCCCAGTGCTTTTCCACATGACGACCTAACTTGATCATCAAGGGGCCAAAGCAATCTACTCCTGTTGACCAGAAGGGTGGTTTAAGGAGGCGCAAGCGAGCAGGGGGTAAATCTGCCATTTTGGGCACCGTAGCTCCGGCCCGCCATCTCTGACATTCTACGCAGGCGTATTGGTGCTTACGAATGGCTACTCGTCCTCCAATTATCCAGTACCTCTGCCTCATCTCCCCATAGACCCTCTCTGGCCCTGGGTGGAGAAGCCTCTCATCATAACTCTTGATGAGCTGCCTGGTAAGAGGGTGCCTGGAGTCAAGGATAATTGGGTGGATAGCATCTGGGTCCAAAACCTCTGCTTGGCGCAGCCTCCCTCCGACTCTGATCACTCCAAGGATTGGATCATATTCTGGGGCAAGAGAGAGAAGACGGCTGTCCTTAGCCACTTCCCTACCGGCTTTCAGAGCTGTTAACTCCTCAGGGAAGCTAACTGCTTGTGCTTGCTGGAGGAGTAGTGTCTCTGCCGCGAGGGAGGTGGGTATAGAGGCCACCCCATCTGAGGTCTGGTCTGGCGATCAGATCCGGCAGTGTTTGGGATTGTGTTAGGTCAGGGAGAGCCGTTGTTGGTTCCATAGAGATGCTGTAGCATTGGGCGGACTTCCTTAACTCATGAGCTTCAGTTGGTTGCGGAGGGGGCTGTCGGCCACTCGTTCTCTGGTTGGGACAAGAATGGTGGTCCCAAGCTCCAGCGATGGGGTTTAGCCAATTCCTTAAGGGTTTTACCGCGAGTAACGTCATCAGCAGGATTGTTTATGCTATCAACATACCTCCAGTCCTGGACTTCTGTTAGGTCTTGGATTTCCGCAATGCGAGTTCCGACAAACACCTTATACCTGCAGGACTCCGACTTGAGCCAGGTCAATACAGTGGTCGAATCACTCTAGTAGATGACCCGTTGGATTGGCAAGGTGAGCTCGGCTCGCAAGGTAGAGGCCAACTGGGCTCCGGAAAGGGCAGCACTGAGTTCCACCCTAGGCATTGACAACTGCTTCTTGGGTGCGACCCTGGACCTGGCCATGACAAAGGAGACATGGGTGTGGCCTGCCTTATCCTCCACTCTAAGATAGGAAACAGCCCCATAAGCTCGCTCCGAAGCGTCACAGAACACATGCAGTTCCAGGCGTGATCCCAGTTGGTCAGCACAGGATGGTACATAACATCTTGGCATTTGGACATCAGAGAGCTCCGTTAACTCTGTTTCCCAACAGATCCATCCTTCCACTAGGTCAGCCGGGTGGATTGGTTCATCCCAGTCCCTCTTGGTCTGCCACAGGTCCTGGACTAAGACTTTGGCCCGTGTTGTGTATGGCAGGATATACCCAAGGGGATCGTATTGACTGGCCAGGGTCCGATAGATGGTGCGCAGAGCGGGGGTTTCGGTACTCGGGGATGAGCGGTGCTTATACCCCAGGGTATCCGGTATGCAGCTCCACCTCAGTCCTAGAGTGGGCTCTTCTGGGTTAGCACCAGACTGCGTTAGCCATAGTTCACTGCTACTGAACCTAGCTTGTGGCGGGAGGTGCTGGATAACCTCCGCTCTGTTACTAGCCCACTGTCGGACCTCAAATCCCCCTTTGGACAGGAGATTCCGTACTTTATCAAGGAGTGCTTTCGCTTCAGCCGTGGATGGGATGCTCTGTAAGCAGTTATCCATATAGAAGGCATTTTCCACTGAATCCAATACTTCTGGGTCACTGTGTGGATGCTCCCGTGCGTGTCTCTGCAGAGCGTATATGGCACAGCAAGGACTGCAGGTGGTGCCAAATGGGAGTACCTGCCATTCATAGATTGTGGGCTCTGCATCTCGTTCCATATCTCGCCATATGAACCGGAGCAGTGTGGTGTCGGAAGGCAGTAAACAAATCTGATGAAACATGGTTTTGATGTCTCCACTGATGGCTGTAGAGTGCTGCCAGAACCGGAGAAGGACACCGAGCAAAGAAGGACCTACGGTTGGTCCGGGGAGTAGACAGTCATTCAGGCTTTGACCAGCAGCTTGGAATGAACAGTTGAAGACAAGTCTATACTTCCCACCATGTTGCTGGATAACATTGTGAGGGAGATACCAGGATTCACGGAGTGCGTTTCCCTCTTCATGAACTGTCATTTCAGTGATGTAGCCTGCCTTCACAAGGTTATGAATCTCTCGGTTATGAACTTCTGCAAGCTCAGGATTCTTCACCAGGCGTCGTCCGTTCCACGCAGTAGTAGGAGTACAGCCCGTGTCGTGGTTGCCAGAGGAGGATGGTTGGGCACCTGTAGCAGTGGGGTTGCATACCTGCGGATGCCATCCATTTCAGTGGTGGTGGTGGTGCTCTTCTCCAGGAGGTCTAATGCATAGGAGTCATGTTTCGAGCGAGTGACCTCCTGTAGCTTCCGGTTGGAGAAGGTGTCCATCTTCCAGAGCATCTCAACATTCCAAAGGAGGTCAGTGGCTGCATCTGGATTGCTTCTGGTGAAGAGGACTTGCTGTGACTGTACAGCTTGGGTGGAGAGAAGTAGATGGGATGGACCTTGCACAGCCCAACCCAAGGATGTATGGACAGCAATGGGCCCTCCTTCTGGTCCAGCTCGTATAGGCTCAGTCGGGGTGATGAGATGTGGGTGGTCTGACCCAATCAGGACAAGTGGCGCTACTCTGGCCAGGTTAGGAAGAGGCAATCCTCGTAGATGAGGATATTGGTTCTGTAGAACACTTACCGGGCAGGAGTGCTCTGCAAGATTCAAGCCATCTGCCGTGAAGGCATTGGTGATGTTATAGGCCACGTCCCTGTTTCCTGAAGGTGAAATGCTAAAGGTTACAGCAGAACCTTTCATTTGGATAACATCATGTCGCACCGTTCTGAGATTAAGGGTCTCGGGGGTCCCCTCCAGGTTAAGCTGACGGGTGGCCGCCGTGAGAATGATTGTTCTTTCTGACCCATCATCTAGAACGGCGAATGTATCAATGCTTCTCCCTTCATTTTGCAGAGTGACCTTGACCACCTTCAACATGACTCTTGGAGACTGGTTCTGCTGGTCGAGGTACAGCTCCTTTGCAGCTCCCACCATGAGCATACTCTGCTCCTTCTTTGCTTGGGGAATTAGATCATGCAACACGGTGAGATGGATTTCTTTACAGCGGTTGCAGGGTTTCCTCAATGTGCAGGTCTCCGCCTTATGGCTACGGGCACACTTGTAGCATCGCTCGCCTGAAGTGATCCAGGCCTTCAATTGAGTTTGAGTGAGCTTTTTTACCCTGGGGCATGAGCCAAGGAAGTGCCCCTTACTTTTGCAATATGGGCAGTAAGGCTGGAATTTGATGTTCTTGCTCTTGAGAGTGGTCTTCTTCCCGGGTTCCTCCCCAGCTTCACTATTTAAGTACATAGTAGTGGGATTTGGCCTTTTCTGTCCCTCCTGGCGTTCAAACTCCTTCCTTCCCCCGGTGGCTATGGCTGAGATTGTGGCCTGGTGAGCGATGCTCTTCGCCTTTGCCTTCACCTCCAACCATGCGGCCAGGTCTCTAAGAGCATAGGTGCTTCTCGAGCCCTCTTTCAGGATGCCCTTATTCAAACAATGTTCAATGAAACTGTCTCTGAGGTACACTGGAAGTTTGCTAAGAAGCCTGTCCACGTGGGAGCCATATTTCAGCTCGTTCCCGTCTTCTCCTTCAACGGATTGGAGCATCGAGGTCAGGGATTGGACAGCCAGGGAGAATTCTTGGAAGGCAGCATGGTCTCCCATTTTAATTGGAGACGTGTTCAGGATGTTGTTTAGTTCATTCTGGACTATTCACCATATCTCGCCTTCAGGGCCTGGAGAGCAGCAGTGTATGGTGTTGCGGAGTGCATAAAGGATTGGGCCAGCCTGTATGCACTGGGAAACTGCAAATGATCCATTAGTACTTGGTATTTGTAGCATTCTGACAGATGACTGTGAATACCCAGTAGGCTCTCCAATGCCATTTCCAAAAGGACAAATTCACTCTCCTTTCCGTTTTCAAAGTATGGCAGTTTGGGTCTGGGAATTCCATAGGCTGAGGCTACTAGAAGTTTCATAATGTTGGCTCCCTCTTCTGGTTGCGTGAAGGATAAACCCGGGACTTCTGATAAGCCCACTGTGGCCTCATTCGGCCGGTCCCCTACTGCCCCAGACCCTCCATTTGTGGCAGCCGGAATTGGGCGAGAGCCCTCCGACCCGTTGTTTGAGGACTGGCCTGGCCCTGGATGAAAGGAACGATTTGCCTTGGTTGGTAATTGGCGGAAAGGCAAAGGAGTGATGCTTTGTCCAGCTGGAGGAATGCTAACTTGTGTCACTGGCATAGAGGGCGTTGGCGGAGCGGCCTGTCTCGCGTGCTCCGTGTTGGCTGTTGACCCCGGAGCCTCCGGGGACTGTGTGCCATGCTGTACCAGAGGGGCAGATTGGGAAAGAAAGGCAGACAGTTCAGGTCCATGTGGAGGGGTGTTCAGGTCAACTCCCTGTTCGTTCCTCTCCAGGTAGGATGAGACCATCCATGCCTCCTCCAATTCCCTTCTGGCTTGACGGTGCCGTCGCTGCTGTGCCAGGTCCTTGGCAAAGAATTCCCGTTCCTGTAGAGCTCTACCGGCCTGCACATCCAATTGGTGACATCGTTCATCAGCCTGTCGTTCCTCCTCAATCTGACGCTCAATTTCTTCCAAAGCTAATAGTTTCATCCTCTCTTGTAGGACAGCGGTCTGTGAATCGCTGAGGGCTAGTGAATGGCGGCTGCCATGGCCACTTCCAAAGGGGTATCCACTGGTCGAACTCCCACTCCGTCTAGAGTGCTTCGACGATTTCCCATTAGTTAAGGGGTGAGCGGAGCCTGCCTCTGGCAGCTGGTCGACCTGTGCGGTGGGAGTTACCTCCTCCATAGGTTCTTCATGTAGACCACTTTCCTGCTCCAAAGCAGTTTCCGGTCCTTGGCTCAGAGGGGATGGTTGATGGCTGAAACGTATAGTTGATCCATCAACACTTTGAGCTCTGGTGGGCTTGCCGTTTGATGTCAGAAACTCCACCACATAATCCTTAAGATAACCAGGTGCTTGCCTGGTTCTTCTGGTGCTGCTGGTGGTTGTGGATGAAGCCTTTGTTGCTTTAGGCTTAGCTCCTGGATATTTCCTTTGTTCCAAGACCTTTCCCTCAGCTGCTCTCTCCTCCTCTCTTCTTCGTTCCAGTGGAGACAATTCTTCCCTCTCCACCTCAATTTCCTTTTCACCTGTCTTTGGTTCAGTCATCATCCGGCTCGAAGGACCATTGAAAGATTAGTGTAGCTGGACAGGTAGGATGACTGACAGTTAGAGCCTAATGTTAGCTAGCTAACATTGAACATGGTTGGTTATCTCCCAGCACCGTGGCATTGTTGGCACTGTTTATTGTTAAACTAGCTGGCTGCATCGTTAGCTAACGTTACATGACATGTATACAACACCCATTGAATATGGTCTGTGTCAGTAAACGTCTGCAAAAAAGTGTAATGAAATTGTTGCCGGCAGAGCTGGTTAGGCTGTTCATGTAATCCAGAGGTAAGAAAATTATCTGTGAGAGTGTCAAGTGTGCGCTTCTATAGCAAAACGGGATGGTTGGGGCTTATGCTTGGGGTGTGGGTGTGAAATATGCTGAATGGGTGTCGACAAAGAGGAGCTCTTTACTAGATAGTAAAACATTCAAAGACGATTTTCTCAAAAGTGATTTTACAAGTTGATCAACTTTCAAAGCAGAATTAGTTTCCCATTGTTCCTCAAATGCAGTGTATGATATACCATTTTGTAGCTCTGAGTCTCTACTTTTATATAATGTAAAAAACACCATTACAAACTTTGCTACATAAGACCGAATCCAGGTGTTTAGTCACTATTGACCTTCACTGACCGAGGACCAAATGTGCCTGTTTGTATAGAGAAGAACCTCCTCAAACCTACCCCAACCCCTCCACACCCATCCTAACACTATCCCCTCTGTGCTCTGTGGGGGATGAATCAGAATTAGTTAGGTAACATAGATAAGATGTTTTATTTTCATAATATGCTTGTGAGATACTTGTCATTTAGAATGTATATTTTTGGACTATAGTGTTGGCAGTTTGCAGTTATCCTTTCTCTGCTAGGGCTCAGTTACTTGGGCCCCAGAGAGGGGAGAGTTCAGTGAAAGATTAGTGGAATCTGTGTGGGTAGCTGGACAGGTAGGATGACTGTCAGTGAAGGTGAACAGGTGGTCACGTGTCAGGTGACAGAGGAATGTATGAGACTGAGGCAGGAATTCCTTTAACCATAAAGTGGTATATTTACTGAGTAGTCTGTGCTGCATCACAAAGGAAACAAATAACATGTATCCAATCAAATTCATAATCAAAGATCAAATCATATCATTCATTATTAACATAAGTTAGGGAGGTCAACAGTTCAGTTCATTAAGTCAATAGTAATCATCCGTGAGTCATTTAGGCTCGTAACTATTTATCATAAATCATGAAAGAATACAAACAGTGAATGGTTATACAATCTATAATCCCCATTATCAAAGTCAATCAGTTAGCAAACAATTACATTTCTCATTTCACTCTTTAAATTGTCTTCATGTGTACATATAATTAATTTCAATACACATGAACCATATCGATTGCATAAATGGCCTATGAGGATCCGTAGGGACGTGATCATTGACAATTCACATTACACAATGTTTTTGAAGCGCGCGCTCCGCGGTAATAACTATTAACAATAACTGATGGCCCATCTCCGGATCGCAACAGATAGTTCAGATGAAAGGTAACATGAAAGGATGTGGATTCATGGATGCACAGAACTTCTGGATCAGATGGAGTTTAAGGAAGAGAAAGCAGCGAGATCAGGCGATGGCAATTTCCTCCTTTTATGGAGTTGAGATCTGTCGGACATTTCCACCTGACCTAATTAAAGCGCCCCTGGCCCAGCTGAGTAAATGGCAATGAATTAAAGGATTATTCCACCAACTCCATGGGCCTTTTCTACAGTCAGGCTTGTCTTCATATGTGAACGTATCTTTTAAACCATGTGAAGGAATGATTGAGGGGGAACCAATTATCTCTTGGCTCCACAATGTCTGTGTGCTAGTTACTCCCTACTTTTCTCATTGGGGGGAGGAGGATGGCAGTGTCTGGAAACATTGTATGTCCCCTCTGAGGTTGCCCATATCTTGACCTAGAGGCTCACTCTCCTCTCCGTGAGCTTGTCCAGGAGGGATGGATTTGAGATGGGAGTATCTAGAATTGACAATTGATATACACCATTGGATGAGGTAATGTTTTGGTACTATGTTGTACCAAGAACAAATAGGAACTTCGTTTAGGAGACCAAACTGAACGATAATTTATAGCTAATGCTGTCTGGCTATGGGATACTTTGTGAAGTTCCTATTATCTGTGGTTTGTCATGTCGACTAGGGTGGTGGATCTTTGCTATAAAAGATCTCTGTTGCCATTATGTTGACCACTCTCAACGTTTCATTAGAGATACTGAAATGTTGAAAGTCAAAATGCCATTGCAAAAGCTTAATTATTATTAAAGGTGAAGATTAAGCATAACTCTGACTGGTGTGTGATTTGCTCTCTCATCATTTGGTGATACAGGACATTTTCACGACAGCTCCCAAAAATCTCAATATATTATGAATTCACAAAGAAACCAGATTAATAATCCATAAAGCCTTTAATAATTCACAGATCTTTACATCACCAGTCTTTACTGTGTTTCCCCTGGTTTCTTAGTTTCATTACCTGTCTGTCTGGTAGACTCATATCTGCATCTTCATTTATTTTGGGACTTCCTTCCTCTTCTGTATCTGCCCTGCCTCGTCACTCAGAGTGAGTGAGTGAGTGAGTGGGTGAGTGAGTGGGTGAGTGAGTGAGTGAGTGGGTGAGTGGAGTGAGTGAGTGAGTGAGTGGTGAGTGAGTGAGTGAGTGAGTGAGTGAGAGTGAGAGGGTAGGCCTGGCCGTTCACAGGCACGGAAGAGAGACAAACAAGCCTGCGTAAATTTGACTCACCAGGAGAAAGGTGAGGGAGACGCACATGGTCAGAGTGGTTGGACCATACAAATACTCACAACTAGCTGAGACACACGGATACAGAGGGGTTTGTAGAGGTCAAGTGTGTGTGTATGTACAGTTGACGTCGGAAGTTTACATACACTTAGGTTGGAGTCATTAAAATAATTATCGTTATTCAACCACTCTACACATTTCTTGTTAACAAACTAAGGTTTTGGCAAAAGTTAAAGTTAGGTCTCAAATGGGTCTTCCAAATGGACAATCACCCCAAGCATACTTCCAAAGTTGTGGCAAAATGGCTTAACCTCTTGCTTCTACTCTGCTTGCGTCTCAACTAGAGCTCTGGAAATGCAAATGCGCTACGCTAAATGCTAATAGTATTAGTTAAAACTCAAACGTTCATTAAAATACACATGCAGGGTATTAAATTAAAGCTACACTCGTTGTGAATCCAGGCAACAAGTCAGATTTTTAAAATGCTTTTCGGCGAAAGCATGAGAAGCTATTATCTGATAGCATGTAACAATACACTACAACACAAAAGACCCGCAGGGGATGTAAACAAAATAATTAGCATATTCGGCGCTACACAAACCGCACAATAAAATAGAAAACATTCATTACCTTTCACCATCTTCTTTGTTGGCACTCCTAGATGTCCCATAAACACTATTGGGTCTTTTTTTCGATTAAATCGGTCCATATATAGCCTAGATATCGTTATATGTAGATTGTGTGATAAACGAAAAAAACAGCGTTTCATAACGTAACGTCATTTTTTAAAATTCAAAAAGTCGACGATAAACTTTCACAAAACACTTCGAAATACTTTTGTAATGCAACTTTAGGTATTAGTAAACGTTAATAAGCGATAAAATTCATCAGGAGGCGATGTAAAAATCATTAGCTGTCCGTCTGGAAAAATGTCCGGCTAGAAACTCAACCAAAATATCCGGTCCTAGACCTGAAGAAATGCGCTGCCTTGCATGTGTTTGACCAAGAAAAAAACTCGTAGGCAAATGACAAGACTCTAGACACCGTGTGGAAGCTGTAGGTACTGCAACCTCAGCCAATTAATTGTGGTTCACCTTTATCAATGGGTTCAAGTAGCGCAGCAATATATTTTTCCATTTTCAGTGATCAGTTTTTCCTGTGCTTTTCGATGTAAATGCCGTTCTGGTAAAGCCACAGCAGTGATTTAACCAGTTTTATAAACGTCTGAGTGTTTTCTATCCACACAGACTAAGCAAATGCATATACTATATTCCTGGCATGAGTAGCAGGGCGCTGAAATGTTGCGCGATTTTTAACAGAATGTTCAAAAAAGTAGAGGGTAGAAGCAAGAGGTTAAGGACAACACATTCAAGGTATTGGAGTGGCCATCACAAAGCCCTGACCTCAATCCCATAGAAAATGTGTGGCTAGAATTGAAAAAGTGTGTGCGAGCAAGGAGGCGTACAAACCTGACTCAGTTACACCAGCTCTGTCAGGAGGAATGGGCCAAAATTCACCTACCTTATTGTGGGAAGCTTGTGGAAGGCTACCCGAAACATTTGACCCAAGTTAAACAATTTAAAGACAATGCTACCAAATACTAATTGAGTGTATGTAAACTTCTGACCCACTGGGAATGTGATAAAAGAAATAAAAGCTGAAATAAATCCTTCTCTCTACTATTATTCTGACATTTCACATTCTTAAAATAAAGTGGTCATGCTAACTGACCTAAGACAGGGAATTTTTACTAGGGTTAAATGTCAGCAATTGTGAAAAACTGAGTTTAAATGTATTTGGCTAAGGTGTACGTAAACTTCCGACTTCAACTGTATCTAAAGCATGTGCACAGAATAGAGAGGACAGTTAGACCACAACATCTTCACACTGTGGAAAACTAATCTCTTCTTCGCCATCCTCAGTTCACATGAAAAAACAAACGAGTGTAGAGAGAAACAGCGTTCAGCAACTTTGATGCCATTCAGAGCAGAGCGGCTATATGTTCTGAAGGGAGAGCGAGAGACAAAGAAGGGATAGGAAGGCTAAAAAGTATTCAGTGTTGATGAAATTAAATGGGGGTTTTAGTCTGTTAAATGGACGACAGCAGAGATCACTGAAATCACAGCCCACACAGACGCCATCATGACGCACATCAATGGAGTAAGGAAAAACAAAGCAGACACACACTGTCTGAATCCAAAATGGAACCCTATTCCCTCCATAGTGCATTACTTTTGAGCAGGGCTGATAGGGAATAGTGTGAGAATTGGGAAGAGGGTTCCATTTGGGATGCAAACGTATTTTCATGTCTGTCTCTCACCATCTCACTGCCTATCCCTCTCTTTCTCTCCATCATAAAAGAGAGGGGAACCTCAGAGAGGTGAGGTACAGTCCAGAGGTGAACAGGGTGTTGTTGAACATTGCTGATAGAAATACCATGACTAAAGGAGACAATTCCTTATTCTATCTGACGAGGAGGGAAGTTTTTTTATACATCAAATATTTATTTCTGAACGTTCCAAAATGGTGTGGCCAGTCTTTTCTTACCGCAATGGCAAAATCTTATCGCCAATATTTCAATCGTCCAAATGTTCAAGCCTCTTCATAATCAGAATTCCCGTTCTCTCTCACACTTTTTAATTTAATGCTTTCTACCACTATTGATCTCTCACTAACTTTCCACTTGATCCTGTCCCCGTTGTCTCTCCCTCAATATATATATTTTGCTCTAATGCATTCTCTCTCCATCATCTCCACTCTCTTTCCCTCCCTCATGCACTCTTTCCTTCTCTCTCTCAATCCTTCCCTCAATTACCTCCCTCCCTCCATCTATCTCCAGGTGAGGTATATCTGGGGGAACAGTGCACCTGCAGTCCAGTGAAAAAACATGCAGCGGAGAGCTGTGGGGACTCTCTATTTCCTTAAATTATTAATCTGCTCTCTGCTCCATCTCTCTTCTTTATCTTTTTCTTTCTTTCTTTCTTTCACTCCCTCCCTCCCTCTCTCTCTCTTTTATCGTTCTCTCTATCTCTCTCTCGCTCACCATCTTTCTCTACCTCAGTGTGTCTATGTTTTTGACATTCTGTTTCTCTATTTCAAAATTCCTTGCTCTCTTGCTTTCGCTCTCTCTCTTTCCGTCTGGGTCTTTTGGTTTTCTAAAGATACATCTTTCTCCATGCTGTCCTTTTCACTTTCTTTTTCCAATCTATCCCTTTCTCCTATGCTCTCTCATGTTTGCCCAAAGATTGATGACTCTTTCAGACTGGTCCAGGGGCCTGTTTAAAGATGCATGAGGTGACGGGGCCAAGCTTTCCTCTTTCTCCCACTCTATTCCCCTCTATCTCTCTTCTCTCTCTATCTCTCTTCTCTCTCCCTCTTTTCTCCCCACCCCCCACCTGTCCATCCCTATCTCCTTCCCTACGTTCCTCCCTCTCTCTCTAGATCCACCCCCCCCTCTCAACAACTCTGTGTGAGACTTTCCCCAAACTCACCCAGTATCCATTGCGCAACATCAAACACGACCCTCCTCTCCCCCCACTGTCAGGAAGGCTGAGTGTGACTTATGAAGATGATCTCCCAGACAGTATGATAGATAAGTCAGCAGCATATCAATACGCTTGACATATTGACAGAGGGACATACAGTATGATGATGGTGTGTGTGTGCGTGCGTGCGTGCGTGTTTGACGACACAGTTCTGGCGGTCGCGAGGGTAGCTACAATATATCTCAGGAGTAGGTTATGTAGTTTGGTTATTGTTAATATTGCTGTGGCTGTTGGATTAAGCTTTCAATGGTGATATGCCTAGGGTCACATGGATGAGCTCAAGATCAGTAACTTTTTTGTATAGATTTCTATCGACTTGTACAGAAAAAACTTTGTTATTGGTACTAGTTTAGGTCTGAGGACAATGTTAACTCTTTGTTGAAGAGAGGGACACACACCATTGTCATTGTTGTTGCCATGACAACACATTCCCTTAATCAAGTAAAGTATACATTGCCTTCTCATGTGGACAGACTGTCAGAAGTGTTTGTTTTAGCCTATAGCCTACTCACACAAGCACGCACGCATACACAGACACACAAGCCAAGAATCATCATTCACTAAGAGGCTTATAACTCCGCGTGATGGCATCGGCGCTTTGTCACTTTTTTGGCAGAAGCAGGTCGAGGCTTGACCCGGGCCACGGATACATCAAACGTAGTTAGGGGGGACCTAATTGGCTGAGATGTTTACATAAAGAAAGCTCTTCCACTATTCTGTTTGAAAATAAATAGCGAAAGAGAGTGAAGGAGGGAGGGGGGAGAGGGAAAAGGGGGAGACAGATACATAAGATAGAGAGGACGGAGAGAATTTGAGGGAGGAAGGGAAAGTGGAAGAGATGAAACAGAGAGTGAGAGACTGAAGGCAAGCTGCCAAGCTACAAGGCTACACTGCACTCCACAAACAGCTCTAATGCATACGTTTAACAGGCATCGCCAGTGGGGGTTATTTTATATTTTACTGGGGGAGGAGAGGAAGGATAGAGGGAGGAGATAAGAGGGAGGGTGTAGGTACTAGTTTATGTAAGAGAGTTTACTACTAGTACTAGTTTATGTAAGGTGTGAGATGGGAGTTGTGCTCCCTTTACCGTCACTCTCTACCCGGAATTAGAAGGTCCTGAGGGTGGTGACCACACCACACAGGATTAGGCCTTTAGAGCACATCTCCTGTAGGGAAACACAGAGAGACAATGATGCTTTATACACACAGTGGGTCTTTCAGGTGCACACACCCACCCACACATACACACATAGATTTTACAGAGAGCTGCATCGCATACACAAACACAGACACACACACATGAATTCACAGGTGTAGTTTGGTGCACAAGCATACACACAGACTACATATACACACACACACACGTACCGACTCACAAATGATACAAACACATACCGTATTATTCTCTGTGCTTAATAGAAATCCTATAACAAATCTCTAACCAGAAAACAAACCACTCCCATAATTATAGAACCACATTACTGTGGTACTAGCCACACAGAAAGTGTGTGTGGTGAACAGGGATTTGGGGGCTGCGGAGTATTTCATTAACCCACACTCCAAACCAGCACTAGCAAATAATGAGCAGGCAAATAATAATCATTTTGCACTGGAGACATCGGTGACCCTCTTTCGCTGGTGTCCCAAGGCAACAACATTGAAAGTATTGGGTCACATTTCCACATTGTCAGAAATCAAGTCAAAATAGACTGTGCCAAACCAGACACCTATCCATAACCTTAAATTCCCACTCACAATGTTGATGTTGCGTCAAACTACTGACGATTACTAACGGTCCAAAACCCTAACACTCACACTTAATATAAAGTTGAAAACTGAAACAAAAAGCCCTGAAACGTTGTAGTGATGGTGGATAAAGCATAAGTACATTATGTTACCATAATGTTCTCTCCCCACAGTGAATTAGAATACATTATTGCTGGATGCTGTACTGGATTAAAGAGGGCCATCCAGACATTGCATTATTCATATCAATAATGTCATTATCATTGCAAAGTACGCTGGATAAAAACACCCTGTCTCCTTTTTTTTCTCTCTCCAATAAAGTTGACCTGAATCTGATGCTCCCAGTAGATACTGATGGTGCACTGTGCTGTACTATCCGAGTGGAGCAGCGGTCTAAGGCACTGCATCTCAATGCTAGAGGTGTCACTACAGTCGCTGGTTTGAATCCAGGCTGTATCACATCTGGCTGTGATTGGGAGTCCCATAGGGTGGTGCACAATTGGCCTAGTGTTGTCTGGGTTTGGCTGGGGTAAGTTTCTTAAATGAGTGACCTTGACATGCAAATCTATTTATGCATCCTATACAGGCCAGAAATACCCCAATGAAGATTTAAGTAAGGACATTATGCTTTCCAATGAGATAGAGAGAGGGAGAGATTAAAGATTCCGATAGAGATAGAGATGTGTTCAAAAAAGAAAAGGAGGGGACCTTAAAAAACTGATGGACAGGGAGGTAGAGAAGATGGTTGCAGAAAGAAAAAGATAAACGGGCCGAAATTAAGACGCTTAATAGGGTCCGCTAGGGATCCTTCCTCTCAAATAAAGGTGGGTTGTTAACAATAGCAGGGAGCAGCTAACACTAATTTCTGACACGGAGCATGTGCACCTCTCCCTGGGGTTTTACTATTGCACCAATTTAGTGTAGTAGCACGGAGCCACTCACAAACGCCACCAAAGGGCTGTGAACTTTACCGCATTTTATATGGAGCTTTCTCTCTCTCTCTCTCTAGATGGAAAATGGAGAGATGGGGACATGAATGAAAATAGGATGAAATGACTCATGCCACTGATAATGCTGATAATTATACGTAATGTGGGTTAGACATAATTTATTGTTTTAATTTTTTTTTTTTTGTGGAAGAACATTTTTTTATTGTGAGCAGCATGTGTAAATAATATGACAGAGGGAGGAGGGGGTTGTTGATGAAGAGATCAACAGAAGTTGTGGTTGAACACATACACATGTGCACACACTTCAAACAGTCAAGATAAGTCAAGATAATGGACACACTGACCTGATACTCCTCCACTCGCCCTGTCCATATCTCTCCTGCACTGCACTTGTTTTTCCCTCCCTCTATCACTCCCTACGCTCTATCTGCTCTACTTCTCCTTCTCTTTCCTTTATCTTGTTGTTCTTACTCATCTCTCACTTGTTCTTTTTTTTGTTTTCTCCAATTCTCAAGAATGAGCACACTCACACACACACTCACGGTTCAGCAAGCAATTAAGGCACAGCTATAGAGTTAAAAGCCTTTAATAATAGAGTCTGCAAGTGGAGAACAGAAGAGAGGAGGAGAGTATACAGAGGAAAGAAAAAGCTCCTATACCACCACTCATTCTCCTGCCTGAGAACCAACCAACAACTGGAAGGTTATCAGTGGAGGCATGGGGTCACCCACTGGTGATACGGTGGAACTACAGTTAAAAAATGACCACAGAAATGCCCTTGATAGCCTTTAGACAATTAGGTGCTGTAACTACGATAAAAAAATAGCAATGACTTCACTTTTAGGTCAAAGCTATAATCTGAAGTGTGATTAAGTTGAAAACCAACAAATTTGAGGTGTAAATTGCTTTTCTGAAAAAGAAGGGGCAAAACACTCAATTTAAATGAATAAATACACTGTATACAATGGGAAATGTTATATTAAAGTTTGTTTGGTCCACAGATAATGATCAAGTTCTGTTAACTCTGAAAAAGCAAATGCTCAGATAAAAAGAAGTGAGGTTTTAGAAAAGGGAGAGAGAGAGGGGGGATTTCAGGATTGACATTAAGGGGATTTGCAGTGACACACAGACAAGCAGACGGATCACTGATCCCCTTTACTTTGACACACACACACGCACACACAGCCCTTCCCTAAAACACCAAAATCCTAGCTTTGGGGGTAACGCTTTCACACAGGTTCCAGACAGGTTCAACATGTGACATCAGTTCGGTCCAGAGGTTGACGAAATCGGACGAAAGGAGGCGATTTACACTTTGTTGTTGAGGACAACCCTCGTGGGGAGGAGTGAGAAGTTGAGAACGCCACTTTCTCCAGTCTCCCACGCCACTGATGACATCCGCCTGATGATATCACACAACCTAGAGACCATCGGGTGAGGTGAAGATTAAGTGGGATTACTTTTATCTGGGATCATTGGAGAGCCTTTAAAGTAGGGTGAGGGTAATAATAACAGAAGGGGTGAGAGAGATTGAGAGATGGAAGGAGTGAAAGTAGGAAGAGTAGTGGAAATCCATAATGCATTGGGATCATGGAGCTTGTGGGAATCCTTTATATCTGGGAACAGTCAATGCAGTAATTACATTCATGAAAAAATCTCAATGTACTTAACTTCTTGGTGATAGGGGGCAGTATTTTCACGTCCGGATGAAATGCATGACCAAATTGAACTGCCTGCTACTCATCCCAGAAGATAGGATATGCATATTATTAGTAGATTTGGATAGAAAACACTCTGAAGTTTCCAAAACTGTTTGAATCATGTTTAGCTATGGTTCAAAAGCATATTTTGAAAATCTGAGATGACAGTGTTGTTAACAAAAGGCTAAGCTTGAGAGCAAATATATTTATTTCATTTCATTTGCGATTTTCATGAATAGTTAACATTGCGTTATGGTAATGAGCTTGATGCTATAAATAGGATCCCGGATACGGGATTGCTCGTCGCAACAGGTTAAAAAACAGAACTTATGTAGCAAGCAAAACCCAGAGGTAAAACCATTCAGATTTTTTTTAGGTCACTCTCTTTTCAATGAGTTTTCATTGGGAATCCAGATTTCTAAGGGACCTTCTTGCAGTTCCTACCGCTTCCACTGGATGTCACCAGTTGTTAGAAATTGGTTGAGGTTTTTCCTTTGTGTAATGAAGAAGTAAAACGAGGGTCACTTCAAGTGTACTGTTTGTTAGAGGAGCGTATTGAACACTGTACTGAACACAGATCATCCAGTCTTCAATTTTATCGATTATTTACTTTAAAAAATACCTAAAGTTGTATTACAAAAGTAGTTTGAAATGTTTTGGCAAAGTTTACAGGTAACTTTTGAGATATTTTGTAGTCACGTTGCGCCAGTTGGAACCGGTATTTTTCTGGATCAAACGCGCCAAATAAATGGACATTTTGGATATATATCGACGGAATTAATCGAACAAAAGAACAATTTGTGATGTTTATGGGACATATTGGAGTGCCAACAGAAGAAGCTCGTCAAAGGTAAGGCATGTTTTATATTTTACTTCTGCGCTTTGTGTCGCGCCCGCAGGGTTGAAATATGCTTTTCTCTCTTTGTTTATCCTCAGATAATAGCATCGTTGGCTTTTGCCGAAAAGCGTTTTTGAAATCTGACATGTTGGCTGGATTCCCAACGTGTTGCTTTAATTTGGTATCTTACATGTGTGATTTCATGAAAGTTAGATTTTTATAGTAATTTATTTGAATATGGTGCTCTGCATTTTCTCTGGCTTTTGGTCAGGTGGGACGCTAGCGTCCAACATATCCCAGAGAGGTTAAAGCGCGAATCCACTTCCCGCTGGCGTACCCAGCGGCCGCCCCACTACTTGTGTTATGTTTTCACTTTGAACAAAAATGTGGGGATTGGGCCCTGAGCCACTCTAGGCTGGCCTTCTGGATCAACTCAAATAATCGTCTTTGTCTGAGAGGTAAGCATATGCTTTTATTCAAAGATTATTATTTTTTTTTACATTTTTTATTTGTATTTATTGTGGATCCCTGGGGTTCAGCAAAATGTTAAAAACATTTCAATACTGGCCCCTACTCCAGTACCACATATCTAAAACACAAAAACCATGTGTCCATGTGTGTATAGTGCGTATGTAATCATGTGTGTGTATACATGTGTCTGTGCCTATGTTTGTGTTGCTTCACAGTACCCGCTGTTCCATAACGTGTAATTTATCTGTTTTTTAACCTGTTGCGACGAGCAATCCCATATCCGGGATCCTATTTATAGCATCAAGCTCATTACCATAACAACGTTAACTATTCATGAAAATCGCAAATGAAATTAAATAAATATATTAGCTCTCAAGCTTAGCCTTTTGTTAACAACACTGTCATCTCAGATTTTCTAAATATGCTTTTGAACCATAGCTAAACAAGCATTTGTGTAAGAGTATTGATAGCCTAGCATAGCATTAAGCCTAGCATTCAGCATGCAACATTTTCACAAAAACAAGAAAAGCATTACAATAAAATCATTTACCTTTGAAGAACTTCAGATGTTTTCAATGAGGAGACTCTCAGTTAGATAGCAAATGTTCAGTTTTTCCAAAAATATTATTTGTGTTGGACAAATCGCTCCGTTTTGTTCATCACGTTTGGGTAAAAAATAAATAAAAATTAAGTCATTACAACGCAAACTTTTTTCCAAATTAACTCCCTTCTTTGCCACCCTCTTTTCCCAAGACTGCTTTCTAGTTCTGCTGCTATGACTGCATTTCATCAGCAACGCTACTGCCATCCTAAATGACCCATTATACAAAATAAAAAATGTTAACAGCTGCCAGTAAAGTTCCATGACAAACGAGACGTCCATGTCCTCTCCTCTGTCCATACAGCAACCATGTCGACCACAGGGAAGTTGGACCACCTGACGGGAGAGAGAAACAAAGCAGACAGAGGAACATCAAACCAGACTGCGTGCTTGACTATAACCTCAAAATGGGGGCAGTGGATAAGGCTGACATGATAAACAGCTTTGTGGAATGCACTCAGGAAACGACCAAGTGGTATAAGATATTTAAACATTTTTCCAGGGTAGCGTCAAAATATAACATCTTCTTCTGATGCATTTAGCATTGTTTTACAGAGCTAACAGACGAATTTAACTAGCTACATAAGCACGATTGAATATAACACCATAAAAGGTGAGTAACGTTACCTTATAACCGCGTGTCTGCGGTTCTAAGGAATATACACAAATATATGATGTTCCATACACACAGTGAGCTACAGTAGACACAGTATAACACGACACACAGAAACTATTATAACGTAATAAGGCACTTTGATAGAAATGCAGTCTGAATTTGAACATGGGTGTCTGTAGTGACGCCTCTAGCACGGAGACGCTGTGCCACTCGGGAGTCATATAGCCAGGGTAGCTTCAAAATACGACACATGCTAATTTTCTCCCGGTCAGAAATGTCAAAAAAATTAATTGGTCCGCAAAAGTAAAAATGACTACTTGCATGTGAATGAATGGGGCGGAACACACCTCATTTCAAACTGTTATTAGAAATAAAAAGCTTATTAGAAATTAATTTAAAATTGACAAATAAAAACAGGCTGCGTGCTTTGGTTTGAGGGCAGCGCCGATTAAATGTACTGTTACCGAACAATCACATTCTGGAATGGAGAGAACTATCTAACATCACACGCAAAAAAACTCATGCTGGGGTGACCGTTAGAGATATTTGGAACTCACGCATGAAAGGGTTAAACAGCAACACCTCCACCATTGGCATTTCTGTCTTTTCTGTAAATGTTATAACCTTGTATTGCTACCACTGACTCATCAAAGGTATTATCTAAGTGAGTTTCAGAGATAATCAGAATATGAATGTCATCTGTTTGTCACGTTCTGACCTTTATTTCCTTTGTTTTGTCTTTATTTAGTATGGTCAGGGCGTGAGTTGGGGTGGGCAGTCTGTGTGTTTTTCTATGTTGGGGTTTTGAGAATCATACTTAGGTAGCTTGGGTTTCAATTTTGGTTTGTGGGTGTTTGTTTTCCATGTGAGTGTTTGGTCCACACAGTACTGTTTTGGTTTTCGTTCGTTCACTTTATTGTTTTGTATTTCAGTGTTCAGTTCGTTTCATTAAAGATTACATCATGAACACTTAAAACGCTTTGGTCCGATCCTTAGACGAAGAGGAGGAAATTCGTTACACTGTTAATTAATAGCAAGTTATTAATTTCATGAACCTTGTTTCTTAACCTGTTGCTTCTACTCGGGACGCTTGCGTCCCAACTAGAGCTCTGGAAATGCAAATGCGCTACGCTAAATGCTAATAGTATTAGTTAAAACTCAAAAGTTCATTAAAATACACATGCAGGGTATCGAATTAAAGCTACACTCGTTGTGAATCCAGGCAACAAGTCAGATTTTTAAAATGCTTTTCGGCGAAAGCATGAGAAGCTATTATCTGATAGCATGCAACACCCCAAAAGACCCACATGGGACGTAAACAAAATAATTAGCATTTTGGCGTTACACAAACCGCACAATAAAATAGAAAACATTCATTACCTTTCACCATCTTCTTTGTTGGCACTCCTAGATGTCCCATAAACACTATTTGGGTCTTTATTTCGATTAAATCGGTCCATATAAAGCCTAGATATCGTTATATGTAGACTGTGTGATAAACGAAAAAAACATTGTTTCAAAACGTAACGTCATTTTTTAAAATTCAAAAAGTCGACGATAAACTTTCACAAAACACTTCGAAATACGTTTGTAATGCAACTTTAGGTATTAGTAAACGTTAATAAGCGATAAAATTCATCAGGAGGCGATGTAAAAATCATTAGCTGTCCGTCTGGAAAAATGTCCGGCTAGAAACTCAACGAAAATATCCGGTCCTAGACCGGATTAGATACGGTGTCCTGTATGTGTTTGACCAAGAAAAAACTCGAAGGGAAATGACAAGACTCTAGTAGACACCCTGTGGAAGCTGTAGGTACTGCAACCTCAGTCAATTAATTGTGGTTCACGTTTATCAATGGGTTCAAGTAGCGCATGGATATATTTTCCCCATTTTCAGTGATCAGTTTTTCCTGTGCTTTTCGATGTAAATGCCGTTCTGGTAAAGCCACAGCAGTGATTTAACCAGTTTTTTAAACGTCTGAGTGTTTTCTATCCACACAGACTAAGCAAATGCATATACTATATTCCTGGCATGAGTAGCAGGGCGCTGAAATGTTGCACGATTTTTAACAGAATGTTCAAAAAAGTAGAGGGTCGACTGAAGAGGTTAACCTCTCTTTGCACCGAACCCGTTAGCGGGATGAAATTCGACAACATACGGTGATCGCTACATAAATAGTCATATTAAACATTCATGAAAATACAAGTGTCTCACATGTTTTGAAAGCCTAGAATCTTACTAATCCAACTGCGTTGTCAGATTTTTTAAGAGGATTTACTGCGAATGAATACGATGTGATTATCTGAGGATAGAGCCCCATAAAAATCAACTATTTCAACAAACACAGGCGTAACAAAATCACAAACTGCAATAAAATTGTTTACCTTTGACGATCTTCCTCTGTTTGCAATCCCAATGCTCATTGTTACACAATGAATGGTCTTTTGCTTGATAACATCCATTTTTATAGCCTAACACGAAACATTTTGTGAACCGCTTGTGTCGTGAATTCTGTCTCATTCCATTTACGATGACACATTCGATGTAAATACACACACGAAACGTGACTTTTCCTGTCATGTTTGGTTTCATTGCAATCAACTGGTTTGTTTGTAACACAACCAAACCTGATGGGTCATTTCGTGGGACGTATTGACTGAAAGAAAACGATTTGAGGACAACAAGTAATAACATCAATGTGCACCAATGATATGACCGCTGTTTTGTTGATTGACTGTATTTTAACCCAATGACCACTGATCGTCTTGAAATCAGCAATATGTAATGTTTATGTGTTGGAAGACCAACCCATGTAGTAAACTCCGGTGTAAAGAGGGTAGGCCCACAACAATGACCAAAGTGAAATGGAGAAAGTAGATCTAGCTGGTCTGTCATAATATAATAGAGACACGTAGATCTAGCTGAAATGTCATAATATAAAATAGGCAGTAGATCTAGCTGGTCTGTCATAATATAAATGAGACAGTAGATCTAGCAGGTCTATAATAATATATTCAACCTTATTGTCACGCCCTGGCCTTAGTTATCTTGGTTTTGTTTATTATTTTGGTTAGGTCAGGGTGTGACATGGGAGATTTATGTGTTTCCCTGGTCTAGGGGTTTTGTATGTTTATGGGGTGTTTTAATAGTCTAGGTGTTTATGGAAGTCTATGGTTGCCTAGATTGGTTCTCAATTAGAGGCAGGTGTTTATCGTTGTCTCTGATTGGGAACCATATTTAGGCAGTCATATTCTTTGGGTATTTTGTGGGTGATTGTCTTCTGTCTTTGTGTCATTGCACCAGAAAGGACTGTTTTGGTTTTCACATTTGTTGTTTTGTATTGTGTAGTGTTCTCGTGTATGGTCTTTATTAAACATGTTGAAGTCTAACCACGCTGCATTTTGGTCCTCCTCTCCTTCAGCGGAAGGAAGCTGTTACACCTATGTTCCCTGTACTCTATATATATCTGTTTATTATACCTGTTGATACCTTAGATCCAAGATGGCGTAGCAGTCAGACGTCATGTCCCTTGTATATATAGTTTTTTTTAACATATTTTTCTTCGCATATCTTTTAAAACATTTAGCTAAACCTCAGCTTCTAAATACTCTCCTGCAACCCGCCTCACCCAATGTAGCGCGGATCTGCTTTTGTTTTCTAAAGTATTTATATTTACTTCGGATCCGGAACCCCTCAACTGAAGCTAGCCAGCTAACTACCAGCTATCAGTCAGCAAACCATTGCTAGCGGTCTTCAGCTAACCGGTCATCAGCTAACCTTTAGCTCGGAAAGCTCTCGTCAGTTCGAACAACGCGACTCTAACCAGAGTATAACGGACCTGTTACTTTCATCCCCGGATTCCTACCGCAATCTCCTGTGCTAAAATATCCCGACCCCTTCTACAGCCGGTACGGGGCATGGAACCCCGCAGATCCCCTACGACCGGAATACCGACATAATCTGCCCGAGGACTCCAACAGGCCCCTCCGGCACGACACCTGCTGAAGGCCCATTATGCTAACCAGCTAGGCCTGCTAGCTACCTAGAGCTACTTGGGACCCTACTAATACCACGACTGGTCTATCGACGTCACCACACGAAGAGGCAAAAACAGACTTACCCCCATCGCGATGTCCCCCAAAGGCTAACTTTCTATCCCCTGCTATCTGCTTGCTTGCTAACCCGGTCTGCTAACTGCTAGCTTGCCTGCCCAGTCTGCTAACTACTAGCCCCTGCTAACTGCTTGCTAACCCGGCCCGCTAACTGCTAGCTTGCCCTGGTCTACTAACTGCTAGCTGCCGGCCCCGGCCTGCTAACTGCAAGCTTACCTGCCCGGTCTGTAACTGCTAGCCCATGCTAACTGCTTGCTTACTAACCCGGCCTGCTAACTGCTAGCTTGCCCCGGTCTACTAGCTGCTAGCTTGTTTAGCCCCAGCCTACTAACTGTTAGCTTGTTAGCCTGCTGACTGTCTGAATCGCCGTGTCCCCACCCAGCCCAACCACTCACTGGACCCATGTGTTCACTTGGCTACGCATGCCTCTCTCTAATATCAATATGCCTTGTCCATTACTGTCCTGGTTAGTGATTACTGTCTTATTTCACTGTAGAGCCTCTAGCCCTGCTCAATATGCCTTAACCAATCATGTTGTTCCACCTCCTACATATGCGATGACATCACCTGGTTTAAACATCTCTAGAGACTATAGCACTCTCTTCATTACTCAATGCCTAGGTTTACCTTCAATGTACTCACATCCTACCTTACCTTTGTCTGTACACTATGCCTTGAATTTATGCTATCGTGCTCAGGAACCTGCTCCTTTTACTCTCTGTTCTGAACGTGCTAGACGGCCAGTTCGTATAGTCTTTAGCCGTACCCTTATCCTACTTCTCCTCTGTTCCGCTGGTGATGTGGAGGTTAATCCAGGTCCTGCAGTGCCTAGCTCCACTCCCACCCCCCTCCACTCTCATTTGTTGACTTCTGTAAACGTAAAAGCCTTGGTTTCATGCATGATAACATTAGAAGCCTACTCCCTAAGTGTGTTTTAATCACTGCTTTAGCACACTCTGCCAACCCAAATGTCTTAGCCTTGTCTGAATCCTGGCTTAGGAAAACCACCAAAAACTTTGAATTTCCATTCCTAACTATAACGTTTTCTGCCAAGATAGAACTGCCAAAGGGGGCGGTGTTGTAATCTACTGCAAAGATAGCCTGCAGAGTTCTGTATTACTATCTACGTCTGTACCCAAAACAATTTGAGCTTCTACTTCTAAAAATTCACCTTTCCAGAAACAAGTCTCTCACTGTTGCCGCTTGCTATAGACCTCCCTCTGCCCCCAGCTGTGCCCTCGATACCATATGTGAATTGATTGCCCCCCATCTATCTTCTGAGCTCGTGCTACTAGGTGACCTAAACTGGGACATGCTTGACACCCCAGCCATCCTACAAACTAAGCTTGATGCCCTCAATCTCACACAAATTATCAATGTACCTACCAGGTATAACCATAAATCAGTAAACACAGGCACCCTCATAGATGTCATCCTAACCAATTTGCCCTCCAAATACACCTCTGATGTTTTCAATCAAGATCTCAGTGATCACTGCCTCATTGCCTGCATCCGTAATGGGTCTGCGACCAAACAACCACCACTCATCACTGTCAAACGCTCCCTGAAACACTTCTGCGAGAGGGCCTTTCTAATCGACCTGGCCGGGGTATCCTGGAATGACATTGACCTCATCCCGTCAGTAGACGATGCCTTGCTATTCTTTAAAAGTGCATTCCTCACCATCTTAATGCCCCTCTCAAAAAAAGTAGAACTAGGAATAGATATAGTCCTTGGTTCACTCCAGACCTGTCTGCCCTTGACCAGCACAAAAACATCCTGTGGCGTTCTGCATTCGCATCGAATAGCCCCCGTGATATGCAACTTTTCAAGGAAGTCAGGAACAAATATACACAGGCAGTTCGAAAAGCTAAGGCAAGCTTTTTCAAACAGAAATTTGCATCCTGTAGTACTAACTCAAAAAAGTTCTGGGACACTGTAAAGTCCATGGAGAATAAGAGCACCTCCTCCCAGCAGACCACTGCTCTGAGGATAGGAAACACTGTCACCACTGATAAATCGACTATAATTGAGAATTTCAACAAGCATTTCTCTACGGCTGGCCATGCTTTCCACAATTGCTACCCCTACCCCGGTCAACTGCCCGGCACCCTGCACAGCAACCCGCAGAAGCCCCCACCATTTCTCCTTTACCCAAATCCAGATAGCTGATGTTCTGAAAGAGCTGCAAAATCTGGACCCCTACAAATCAGCTGGGCTAGACAATCTAGACCCTCTCTTTCTAAAATTATTTGCCGAAATTGTTGCAACCCCTATTACTAGCCTGTTCAACCTCTCTTTCGTATCGTCTGAGATTCCCAAAGATTGGAAAGCTTCGCGGTCATCCCCCTCTTCAAAGGGGTGACACTCTAGACCCAAACTGCTACAGACCTATATCTATCCTACCCTGTCTTTCTAAGGTCTTCGAAAGCCAAGTTAACAAACAGATTACTGACCATTTCTCCGCTATGCAATCTGGTTTCAGAGCTGGTCATGGGTGCACCTCAGCCACGCTCAAGGTTCTAAACGACATCATAACCGCCATCGATAAGAGACATTACTGTGCAGCCGCATTCATCGGCCTGGCCAAGGCTTTCGACTCTGTCAATCACAACATTCTAATTGGCAGACTCAACAGCCTTGGTTTCTCAAATGATTGCCTAGCCTGGTTTATCAACTACTTCTCTGATAGAGTTCAGTGTGTCAAATCAGAGGGCCTGTTGTCCAGACCTCTGACAGTCTCTATGGGTGTGCCACAGGGTTTAATTCTCGGACCGACTCTCTTTTCTGTATACATCAATGATGTTGCTCTTGCTGCTGGTGATTCTCTGATCCACCTACGCAGACGACGCCATTTTGTATACTTCTGGCCCCTCCTTGGACACTGTGTTAACTAACCTCCAGACGAGCTTCAATGCCATACAACTCTCCTTCCGTGGCCTCTAACTGCTCTTAAACGCAAGTAAAACTAAATGCATGCTATTCAAGCGATCACTGCCCGCACCTGCTCGCCCGTCCAGCATCACTACTCTGGACGGCTCTGACTTAGAATACGTGGACAACTACAAATACCTGGGTGTCTGGTTAGACTGGAAACTCTCCTTCCAGACTCACATTAACCTCTTCAGTCGACCCTCTACTTTTTTGAACATTCTGTTAAAAATCGCGCAACATTTCAGCGCCCTGCTACTCATGCCAGGAATATAGTATATGCATTTGCTTAGTCTGTGTGGATAGAAAACACTCAGACGTTTAAAAAACTGGTTAAATCACTGCTGTGGCTTCACCAGAATGGCATTTACATCGAAAAGCACAGGATCACTGAAAAACTGATCACTGAAAATGGGGAAAATATATCCATGCGCTACTTGAACCAATTGATAAATGTGAACCACAATTAATTGACTGAGGTTGCAGTACCTACAGCTTCCACAGGGTGTCTAGAGTCTTGTCATTTCCCTTCGAGTTTTTTCTTGGTCAAACACATACAGGACACCGTATCTAATCCGGTCTAGGACCGGATATTTTCGTTGAGTTTCTAGCCGGACATTTTTCCAGACGGACAGCTAATGATCTTTACATCGCCTCCTGATGAATTGTATCGCTTATTAACGTTTACTAATACCTAAAGTTGCATTACAAACGTATTTCGAAGTGTTTTGTGAAAGTTTATCGTCGACTTTTTGAATTTTAAAAAATGACGTTACGTTTTGAAACGATGTTTTTTTCGTTTATCACACAGTCTACATATAACGATATCTAGGCTTTATATGGACCGATTTAATCGAAATAAAGACCCAAATAGTGTTTATGGGACATCTAGGAGTGCCAACAAAGAAGATGGTGAAAGGTAATGAATGTTTTCTATTTTATTGTGCGGTTTGTGTAACGCCGAAATGTTAATTATTTTGTTTACGTCCGCTGTGGGTCTTTTGGGGTGTTGCATGCTATCAGATAATAGCTTCTCATGCTTTCGCCGAAAAGCATTTTAAAAATCTGACTTGTTGCCTGGATTTACAACGAGTGTAGCTTTAATTCGATACCCTGCATGTGTATTTTAATGAACTTTTGAGTTTTAACTAATACTATTAGCATTTAGCGTAGCGCATTTGCATTTCCAGAGCTCTAGTTGGGACGCAAGCGTCCCGAGTAGAAGCAACAGGTTAAGCATCTCCAATCCAAATTTAAATCTAGAATCGGCTTCCTATATCGCAACAAAGCATCCTTCACTCCTGCTGCCAAACATACCCTCGTAAAACTGACCATCCTACCGATCCACGACTTCGGTGATGTCAACTATAAAATAGCCTCCAACACTCTACTCAACAAACTGGATGCAGTCTATCACAGTGCCATCCGTTTTGTCACCAAAGCCCCATACATTAACCACCATTGCGACCTGTACGCTCTCGTTGGTTGGCCCTCACTTCATACTCGTCGCCAAACCCACTGGCTACAGGTTATCTACACGTCTCTGCTAGGTAAAGCCCCGCCTTATCTCAGATCACTGGTCACCATAGCAGCACCCACTCGTAGCACGCGCTCCAGCAGATATATCTCAGTGGTCACCCCCAAAGCCAATTCCTCCTTTGGTCGTCTTTCCTTCCAGTTCTCTGCTGCCCATGACTGGAACGAACTGCAAAAATCTCTGAAGCTGGAGACTCACATCTCCCTCACTAGCTTTAAGCACCAGCTGTCAGAGCAGCTTACAGATCACTGCACCTGTACATAACCCATCTGTAAACAGCCCATCTATCTACCTACCTCATCCCCTTACTGGTATTTATCTATTTATTTTGCTTCTTTGCACCCCATTATCTCTACCTGCACATTCACCTTCTGCCGATCTACCATTCCAGTTTTCAATTGCTATATTGTAATTACTTCGCCACCATGGCATATTTATTTCCTTAACTTACCTCATTTGCACTCACTGTATATAGACGTTTTGTTTTCTTTTGTTCTACTGTATTATTGACTGTATGTTTTTTTTATTCCATGTGTAACTCTGTGTTGTTGTATGTGTCGAATTGCTGCGCTTATCTTGTCCAGGTAGCAGTTGCAAATGAGAACTTGTTCTCAACTAGCCTACCTGGTTAACCTGTTAAGACTCTAGGGGCAGTATTTCATTTTTGGATAAAAAGACGTGCCCGTTTTAAGCGCAATATTTTGTCACGAAAAGATGCTCGAATATGCTTGGAATTGATAGTTTTGGAAAGAAGACAGTCTTACGTTTCCAGAAATGCAAAGATTTTCACTGTGAGTCCCTTAGAACAAATGCTTCGGGCAAAACCAAGATGTATGACCGACCAGGAAATGCACAGGATTTCTGAGGCTACGTTTTCCATGATCGCCTTATATGGCTGTGAATGCGACAGGAATGAACGGACTCTTTCTCTTGTTTCCCCAAGGTCTTTGCAGCATTGTGACGTATTTGTAGGCATATCATTGGAAGATTGACCATAAGGGACTACATTTACCAGGTGTCCCGCTTGGTGTCTGCGTGGCAATCTGTGCGCAAAAGTCAGGTCCCGGTATTTTTCCATTCAAATCTCAGAACAAACCAGGCTACAAGGACGGTGCTTTCAATGGAGAGAAATATGACAAACCACCTTCAGGATTGATTCAAACAACGTTTTCCATGTTTCAGTCGATATTATGGAGTTAATTCGGAAAAAAGTTCGACATGTAGGTGACTGAATTTTCGGTTAGTTTCGGTAGCCATATGCATAGTAACAAAAGGGAACGATGTGTCCTACACAAGAATCTTTCAGGAAAAACTGGACATCTGCTATGTAACTGAGAGTCTCCTCATTGAAACATCTGAAGTTCTTCAAAGGTAAATTATTTTATTTGATTCCTTGGCTGGTTTTTGTGAATATGTTGCGTGCTAAATGCTAACGTTAATGCTAAGCTAGCTAACACCACTCTTACACAAATTAGTGATTTTCTCTGGTTCTAAAGCATATTTTGAAAATCTGAGACGACAGGATTGTTAAGAAAAGGATAAGCTTGAGAACAGGCATATTTATTTCATTTCATTTGCGATTTTTAGAAATCGCTAACGTTGCGTTATGCTAATGAGCTTGAGGCTGTAGTTACGCTACCGCATACGGGTTTGGTCGGACTATGAGGTTAGATAAAGGTGAAATAAAATAATAGTGACACCAACTGATATGAACAAGTAATGCAGGTTTGATTAGAATAGAGCACAATAGAATGAGTGAAATTCAATAAAATAAAATAAAAAAATAAAAAAATGTACATTCGGTCTATTGAATACATACAGTATAATACATTATCACTATAAATATTACACAGTTTTGTATATATCAATGAATATATGTGTGCAATAGATTAAAGACAAATGCTTTATACAATATTATGAGACAAATGCTTTATACAATATTATATAGGGAAAATGGATAAAGGCAGCCCACTGTGAGCAGAACAGATTTTATATAAAAGCTTGTATATCTTGTTCTCCATTTAGTACACACCTACATACATGGCAGGACATCTATCTACAACCTATCGTGGTAATTTCCTGTATTACTAAACATTGAGAGAGCAAACCACACACAAGTCAGAGTATATCATAAAGTCCATATTTAATTATATATGAGCTTCACCATAGCCCTGTGACTCACAGATCAATTCAGTGTCTATAAATGAATTCTTTGAGAGTGCTTTCAAAACAGATAATCATTTATAGCCAAGACACACCCATCTCAACTCACATGACGAATAACAGATCTTAGGACCATTACACAAATAACATTTTACTTGAAAGAGGAGGATCCCATAGCTAGATAGCATTAGCTATAAATTATTGTTCAGTTTGGTCTCCTAAACGAAGTTCTTATCTCGTTCTTGGTACCACTTAGGACCAAAACATTATCTCATCCAATTGCATATATCAATTGTCAATTCTAGATACACCCATCTCAAATACACTCCCTCCTGGACAAGATCAGAAAAGACAGTGAGCCTCCTAGATCATATATTAAATCAAGATAAGGGCAACCTCAAGAGGGGATATACAATAGTTATACACATTCCCATAAGAAGACAAGCCTGACCTCTCCCCTCTCTGGGGCCCAAGTAACTTTCCCACATAAGCATACTTCTGAAAATTGATAAAACATCTTATTTATCAATGTTACCTAACTAATTCTGATTCTGCCACGACAAACCTCCCAGGAAAGGAGTCCCGTATACACCACACACAGCAGCTTGGAATGATGACCCTGATGCCAGCTCCCAGGGCACCGTACATCCAGGCCACGTACTGTCTGTAAACTGCATTGCGTAGCTCTTTGTGGGCTGCTCCTGGTACCTGCCTTTCACCCTGTGGTAGGTCCTCCCGGAGCCGGTTTGCCAGCATCAGAAGACCCCTCGACAGCACGTACAGGTCAAAATGTATCTTGTCCATAGCCACAGCACTTTCTCTCTAGATTATTGGCTGGCAGCGATGGCACACACACCAATCTGGAACATCAGGTGAATTTGTCTGTCCTGATAGCGTAGGCCCCTAGCTTACAAAATAAAAAAAAGTCCAGGCTGAGGCTCATATCCTTCAATATGATGAGCCTCCTCCAGGTTCAGGTTCCCGATATAATCCAGAAAATAAATGTATAAAAAGGAAACAAGTAGTCCTCATTATCTGGGTTGTAGTTCTCGTCCTGCAGTTCACACACACGTGCAGGATAGTAAACAATCAGTGGAATGACTGATCCAGTTTCTATCATGGTCTGTTTTGGGAGATTAGTTATGAGGTTGCATGACACTATTTTTGAATGATTTAATTCTATTAAATATGTTCAAAGTATGCTGACTGTGTACTGGATTAGCTGTTATTGTATATTGGCAAGTTACTGTGGGTAATTTTCCTAAAGACTGATGCCAGGTAATAATCTAGATATAATGTTAGACATATTAGGTTCCTGGAATGGCCGTTGGCGGTGGAAGAAGGTGAGGACCAATGCGCAGTGTGGTAAGTGTCGATATTCTTTAATAGAACTCAGAACACTAAAATACAAAACCAGCAAGAGAACGAAATGAAACAGAAATAGTTCTGTCCCCCCCCCCAAAGGTGCGGACTCCGGCCGCAAAACCTGAACCTTTAGGGGAGGGTCTGGGTGGGCGTCTGTCCGCGGTGGCGGCTCTGGTGCTGGACGTGGACCCCACTCCATCATAGTCTCGGCCCACTTAAGTGGCGCCTTGGGAGCGGTGACCCTCGACGCCGAACTCGGACACAGGACCCTTGCAGCGGGTCCCGAATGGACGGGAGACTCCCGCAGCTCCGGCAGCTCCTGACTGACAGGCGGCTCTGGCAGCTCCTGACAGACCGGTGGCTCTGGCAGCTCCTGACAGACCGGTGGCTCTGACAGACCGGTGGCTCTGGCAGCTCCTGACTGGCTGGCGGCTCTGGCAGCTCCTGACTGGCGGCTCTGGCAGCTCCTGACTGGCGGGCGGCTCTGGCATCTTCTGACTGGCGGGCGGCTCAGGCAGCTCAGGACAGACGGGCGACTCCGGCAGCTCAGGACAGACGGGGGACTCCGGCAGCTCAGGACAGACGGGCGACTCCGGCAGCTCAGGACAGACGGGAGACTCCGGCAGCTCAGGACAGACGGGAGACTCCGGCAGCTCAGGACAGACGGGAGACTCTGGCAGCGCTGGAAAGGAGGGAGACCCTGGCAGCACTGGACAGGCAGGAGCACCTGTAGGGAGGAGACGGAGAGACAGCCTGGTGCGGGGGGCTGCCACTGGAGGGCTGGTGCGTGGAAGAGGCACCGGATAGACCGGACCGCGGAGGCGCACTGGAGGTCTCGAGCACTGAGTCTGCACAACCCTACCTGGCTGGATACTCCCCGTAGCCAGGCCAGTGAGGCGAGGTGGAATAGACCGCACTGGAGACCAGATGCACTGAGCCGGCTTCATGGCACCTGGCTCGATGCCCACTCTAGCCCGGGCGATACGAGGCGCTGCGATGTAACCCACCGGGCTATGCCTGAGCACCGGGGACACTGTGCGCTTCACTGCATAACACGGTGCCTGCCCGTTCCACCTCTCTCCACGGTAAGTACGGGGAATTGGCGCAGGTCTCCTACCTGACTTAGCCACACTCCCCGGCTTCCTTGATCACCGTGCCAACTCCATTCACCGGTATCCCTCCTCGCACTGTTCCAGAGAATCCCAGGCGGGCTCCGGCACTCTCCCTGGGTCGACCGACCACCTTTCTATCTCATCCCATATCGTCACCTCCTCCAGACAGCACTGCTCCTTAACACACTGCTTGGTCATTTGGTGGTGGGTGATTTTGTATCTGCCGTTGGCGGTGGAAGAAGGTGAGGACCAATGCGCAGCGTGGTAAGTGTCCATATTCTTTAATAGAACTCAGAACACTAAAATACAAAACCAACAAAGGGAATGAAATGAAACCGAAACAGTTCTATCTGGTACAGATACGAAACAGAAAATAATCACCCACAACTCAAGGGTGAAAACAGGCTGCCTAAGTATGGTTCTCAATCAGGGACAACGATTGACAGCTACCTCTGATTGAGAACCATACCAGGCCAAACACAGAAATACCAAATCATAGAAAAAAAATAGACCACCCACCCAACTCACGCCCTGACCATACTAAAACAAAGACATCACAAAGGAACTAAGGTCAGAATGTGACAGTTCCATTGTGTTATAGTGTTCAAGACAGTTTCAGTTCAGTGACAGTTCTGTTAGCTTGCTAGCTTTATTAGCTACTATCTAGATAGATAGGGGCATAATAAATGACAATCATATTGTAGCCAACTGTTATATCTATTATAATAACAATACAACTGGCAAAAAAGTGTAACGCTACTTCTATTTCTTTGTACATTCATATTTGTACAAACATAGATGGCCATGAATTGATTTTGCAGTGTGACAGCCCACAAATCATTATTTGCTTAACTTTATTTTACAGAATAATTACATTAAAATTAAATTATGAAAGAAGTTTTGCGTTACTGGATCGGTCAATACAAGTCTTTTTCTCACTACTTTAAATTTTTGGGGGTCGAATTGATTCAGATCCAAGAACTGATGATGATGCTTGTTCTGTAGACATTTTCTGAAAACGTTGCCCATGCTACCACAACAATTTATATGCAACAAGTCAGCTTGCTAGCTGCGTCTGCTTTGTTTATCTTTGGCGGATGTTACTTCCAACATCCACTCTCTCTAGCAGCAGGATTTAGCACAAAGACACAACTTGCCCAGAAGGCCAGCGCAGAGCGGCTCAGGGCCCAACCCCCATTTTTTTGTTCAAAGTGAAAACACAACACAAGTAGGCCTGGTGGGGAGGCCGGTGGGGAATTTAGCAGATTTGCGCTTTAAAATAAAAATCTTCGCTCTCTTCAAAGTTCCCTCTCAGGGGAAAGTGCCAACCTGCCCTGTGCCAATCTCATTTTGCCCAGGCACTGACCCCAACATAATGGTCTTAGGTAGAATCAGTCCCGACCAAACACAGGTAGCGGATCAGAGAGAGATTGAAGCCAACCTGTACCTTCACCCATATCCTGATATTACGCCTTCTTTGCTCCCGAGGCAGAGTGGCATTACATTCAAAAAGTCAAAACACCACTTACACCCCCCCCCCCCAACCCCCAAAATCCCTTTATAGATTACCCTCTTCTCTTTAACCACCCAAGCCTATAACCAAGATCCACTGTGACACTGAGCATAAAATGCTGACCCGCGGCCTCCCTTCCTTACTCACTCCCCTCCCTCCCTCCCTCCCTTGTACTGACTTCCATTGCTGAGAGCGAATGTGTCCCAATAAATAAAAGACAAACGCAATGGAAAAAAGAGGGGGAGAGAAATAGAGGGAGCTATAATGAGTGGGCATCAGGCAAGATTAGCATCATTGATTGTGATGTTGGGAAATGCTGCCTTTTTGCTTCAGAAAAAAATGTGATGCTGGCGTAGCCCAGGGAGGGCATGCTGAGGTCACCCACACACACTCTTGCTTTTTCAATTAGAAAATATGTCTGCTCTGATGAGGGTCAATGGCGAGATGAATAAGCTAGAAAAACAACATGTCCAGCCACATAACTATAGGTCACAGCCAAACCACACACACATTCAGAATCCCAGTCTCTTCACCACAATGAGTTAAGTACAGTGTATGCTGAAAATCAGTTGCAAAGCCAACTAGGTAAAATACAAAAAGTTCATTCAAGCCACAAGCATGCATAGAAAACAGAGACCTTGCTCATCAAAAAACGTATGTTCTGTCTACTGTGTAAACAGTCTGCAGCTCAGAGTTAATACTTCATCCATTCATACTGTAGCCACTGTTGTCTCCATAACAGTTTGAACCTGTAAGGTAAAAATATGATGAAAGTAAAATAAATTTGTACTAAACTTCAGAAATGGTCTGACATCAAATTTGTCAAATGAAATCCAATTTTATTTGACACATACACATATTTATTAGATGTTATTGCAGGTGTAGGGAAATGGTTATGTTTCTAGCTCCAACAATGCAGTAACATCTAGCAATACAAAAGAATACAAGCAAATCTAAAAAGTGAAATATTAGGACAAACAATGTCAGAGTCCGGAATATAAATATTTACAGTATCTGAAAATACACTATTTTCAGTTTTTTATATTAAATACATTTGCCAAAATGTCTAAAAGCCTGTTTTTTGCTTTGTCATTATGAGTTATGGTGCGTAGATTGATGAGGGAAAAAAATGTAATCCATGGAAAAAGTGAAGATGTCTGAATACTTTCCGAATGCAATGTATGTGTAATAAAGTACGTATACAAAATGTTTAGTCCCATATTCCTAGCACGCAATGATAACATCAATCTTGTGACTCTTTGTTTAATTTCAGATTATTTGGTGCCAAATATAAATAAATGGCAATTCATGTTTTGTGTCATTTTGGAGTCCCCTTTATTGTAAATAAAAATGGAATATGTTTCTACAGTGGATTGCAAAAGTATTCACCCCTTTGGCATTTATCCTATTTTGTTGCATTTACAATCTGGAATGAAGATGCTAATGTTTTTTTGGGAAACAAACAAGAAATCAAAAAACAGAAAACTTGAGTGTGCAAAACTATTCACCACCCCACCCCAAAGTCAATACTTTCTAGAGCCACCTTTTGCAGGATTTACAGCTCTCAAATCTCTGGAAGACTGAAACAGGTTTCCCTCAAGAATTTCCCTGTGTTTAGCGCCATCCATCATTCGTTCAGTTCTGAACAGTTTCTCAGTCCCTGCCGATTAAAGACGGTGTTCTTGGGGTGATGGGAGGTGTTGGGTTTGTGCCAGACATAGCATTTTCCTTGATAGCCAAAAAGCTCAATTTTAGTCTCATCTGACCAGGAAACCTTCTTCCAAATGTTTGGGGAGTCTGCCACATACATTTTTGGCGAACACCAAACCTGTTTGCTAATTATTTTCTTTAAGCAATGGCTTTTTACTGTCCACTCTTCTGTAAATTCCAGCTCTGTGGAGAGTACGGCTTAAAGTGGTACTATGGACAGATACTCCAATCTCCGCTGTGGAGCTTTGCAGCTCCTTCGGGGTTATCTTTGGTCTTTTTCATGCCTCTCTGATTAATGCCCTCCTTGCCTAGTCCATGAGCTTTGGTAGGCGGCCCTCTCTTGGCAGGTTTGTTGTGGTGCCATATTCTTTCAATTTTTTAATAATGGGTGCTCCGTGTGATCAAAGTTTTGTATATTTTTTTATAACCCAACCCTGATCTGTACTTCTCCACAACTTTGTCCCTGACCTGTTTGGAGACCTTCTTGGTCTTCATGGTGCCGCTTGCTTGGTGGTGTCCCTTGCTTAGTGGTTTTGCAGACCCTGGGGCCTTTCAGAACAAGTGTGTATATACTGAGATCATGTGAAAGATCATGTGAGTCTTAAATAAAGTCCACCTGTGTGCAATCTAACTAATTATGTGACTTCTGAAGGTAATTGGTTGCACCAGATGTTATTTAGGGGCTTCATAGCAAAGGGGGTGAATACATATGCAGGCACCACTTTTTTAAAGTTTTTTTTAAACAAGCAATTTGTTTCATTTCTCTCCACCAATTTTGACTATTTTGTGAATGTCTGTTACATGACATCCAAATAAATATAAATTTAATGTACAGGTTGTGATGCAACAAAATAGGAAAACACCAAGGGGGATGAATACCTTTTGCAAGGCACTGTAAACATTTCTCCAATAATGCTACCATGATTACGGATAATGCTGATTTAATTGTGAATAATGATGAATGAGACAGTTAGATTCACAAATATCATACCCCCAAGACATGCTCTCACTATTACAACAACAGGGGAGGTTCGAATTTTTTTGGAGGGTATGATATTTGTGCTATCAGATCACACAAGATCAAGCACACAAAGTTAACTTTTTATAATAATTTTTATTTTGAAAGTCACTTTTTGCTGAAGAATTCTGGAAACACATAAGATGGCTTCCAAGCCAAAATGTCTGGGGAAATATGGGATTGAAAGACAACTCAGAGAGCACGGGTAATATAGTCTAGCTAGCAAAATTTTCAGAAATTGCACGTTTCAAATTTTGACAGAAAGTGATTTTCATTTCAAGTGTACTGCAAGTTACCATTAAATCAAATGAGAACTTGTTCTCAACTTGCCTACCTGGTTAAATAAAGGTGATTTTTTTTATTTATTAGCTGGCTGGCTCTTTAACTAACGTTATGTGTATGACCTTATTATTCGTACGTCAGAGCCATTTGCTTGGCTAGTTCTAACCTAATGCTAGCTAGCTAACAGTGAACATGCAGATTCATGCAGGGTTGCAACACCATGAGTTGGGATTATGGTTCATTGTTTACCTAGCAAACTAGCTACATGTTTTAACAAAAGACTCTGCAATGCAAGTAAACATTTTGGGTGCATTTCTAAATTCAGTCTGGTCATGTACTCCGATTTTAGAGCACTCTCATCTGAGCGTGCCAGTGCGCAGAATAACTGATGAATTTACGAATACTCAACACCTGTTGAATTTGGCCAGTGTCAGTAAACGTTGGCAAAAAAGGACAATTCAAGTTGCCAGCAGCACTGTTACAGTCAACAATGCTCTGGGTAACATGAAAACAGCCTAACCAGCTTTGCTAGGGTGAGTAAAATGGTCAGAGTGGGATGTTCTCTCATTTGTGTCTGTAAGTAGCTAGTAATCTAGCCAATGATAGCCAGTTAGTTTAGGTGCTTGACTGCTGTTGTGAGGTCAGAACGCTTGGATCAACCATATTCACCGGTCAAAGCATCCAGTGTGCGCACTGAACGCTCCGAGAGCAAAACACCCTGAATTTGAGAACTGACAACCTGACAGCACAGTTGTAGTCACCAACATTAAAACAGCCTAACCAGCTCTGCTAGGGTGGGTAATGTTTCTGTGGCGGCAGGTAGCCTAGTGGTTAGATCGTTGGGCCAGTAACCGAAAGGTTGCTAGATTGAATCCCTGAGCTGACAAGGTAAAAATCTGTTGTTCTACCCCTGAACAAGGCAATTAACACACTGTTGTAAATAAGAATTTGTTCTTAACTGACTTACCTCGAAAAATAAAATATAAATGTTCAGCTAACTGTCATTTGTGTCTGGGAGTAGCTAGCCAGTTAATTTGGGTTGCTTGACTGTTGTTGTTACTACAGAATGCTCTGATTAACTTTTAAAAAGATGGGTTGGGCTATAGATTAAGAGTGTGTGAACAATGCTGAATGGGTGAAGAATAAGAAAAGCTCTCCAGTTGGTACCAAAACATTCAAAGGCTATTTTCTCAAAAGTGAGGTTTCAAGTATATCAACTTTCAAAACAGATTCATTTGTTTTTTAACTAGGTAAGTCAGTTCAGAACCACTTCTTATTTTCAATGATGGCCTAGGAACAGTGGGTTAACTGCCTCTTCAGGGGTAGAACAACAGATTTGTACCTTGTCAGCTCAGGGACTTGAACTTGCAACCTTTCAGATACAAGTCCAACACTCTAACCACTAGGCTACCCTGCCGCCCTAGTGTTTACTCAAATGCAGGGTATGATATATAATTTTGTAGCTCTGTGTCTGTTTTTAAAAACACAATTTCAAATTTTGCTACATAAGAATCAATGCGGTCGGTCACAAATATCTAACTCCTTCGGTAGGATCCCTTCCCCCACTTGACATAGCAGGCAAGGAGGATTGTAATCTGGCCCTTCACAACTGGCCAGGAGAGAGAGAACAGCAAGCTCACATCTGTCCACAAAGCATCTCAGAGTAGTAGTGCTGATCTATGAGCAGTTTTCATTTTTAGATCATAATGAATAAGATTAAACAGTGGATGCAAACAGTGGGACACATAAGAGACAAAGCAGCAATGGCCACAAGATTTTGATGGCCTCCGAGCAGGGGTGTAGTCAGAAAGTCATTAGTGGGTGGGCCTCCAGTAACAACCCATCATTCAGGGCAGGTTGGGCAGAGCCCCAACTGTTTGGTTAAAAAAATATGCAGTGGTTCCTCCACGAAACGTTTTGTGATTATGATGCGCGACGTAGAGGTAATTTGTGGTTTAGTACGGTACCCTGCGTCACCACTTCATTGCTCCAGACCAGTGCAAGGGGGAGTTAGAGCACTGATTATGCTTTTGGGTCTTACTGTATCTCTAACTGACAATGAATGGGCAACATAAACCGTATTACTTATTAAAACTGTTGTTACACTAAGGTTTTGATTATTTTATTTTGTTAGGATTATTTTTGTCTTACTGTACTACTGTAACTCACTCCCAACCTTTAAAGTTATACAGCACCTGAGTGGCACAATGGTCTAAGAAACTGCATAGCTGTGCAAGCTGTCTTGCTACAGATGCTGGTTCAATACCTGTGCCACCCTCGACTGGGAGACCTATAAAATGTTTGTAGGCTTTTGGTTTCTCTCCCTCTAAAAACATAAATACATCTATCTAAATAACAAACCGGCTTTATTTACAAATTAGAATCAAAGTAAAGTTCAAGAATGGCCTTTTTGCGTTCATTTTATGTTATTTGAAAACAAAATCATCTCATATTGTTATTTTTTAAACAAAGAGATTATTACTATTATTCATTTCGAATTATATAAAATCTGGTTGGAAATTCTCACAGATATATTATTAACCCTCTTATTAGCAGGACAATATATATTGGTCATATATTGTTTATTGCTCCTGAGTGGCGCACAATGGGATTGCCTTGCAGTTCTCCAGCTGTATCCACTGAAAGCATGCGAGATTCAAGGCATGGGGGCAGGGTGTACGGGATGGGCCGCAGAGCTGCGCACAGAAGACCGACCTAGCCCAGAGGGTTTTTAGTTTTTTTCAGAATAGAAACACCATAATATTAATCCCAAACTCTAAAAGTAATTGGAAAGGCAATGTCATGACGTTGGCCTCTTGGGATATAGCAATCCCATCCCCCTCTCCCTGCCCTCCCCTTGCCTCCTTCAACTAGGTTGCTGTGGTCAGAGAGACGTCGTAAATTCCTGAGAAGACCCTGCCACATGGCCACACAGTAGAGAGAGAGTAGATTTTCATGGGGAACAAAGGAAATCCTTCCACCTCACAGAACTTGAGGTACGAACAAATTTCATCTTACGGAGAAAGTATAAAAGATAGGTGAAGAATCCAGCTACGAACTGGTCCGTTTGTCACAACTTGGGTAGGCTCATGGGAGACGGTGCGGCAACATTACCATAACGCTGTTGAAATAATAGCCTCAGATATGAGGTTTACATCTATTTGTTGTATAAGATGAATGAGTGAGTATGATTTTGGACTGTTTAATGAAGAAAAATACAATTCCCTTTTGATTTGAACTAAATCAGAGGAACTCCCCTGAGCCCAGTTAGGGTCAGACATCCTGGGACAGCCCACTTTGGCCCTTCCGAATAAAACCCCCACTCGGGTTTTTGATCAGCAGACCGAGCTTACCTTAATTACAAGATGGCTAAAGGTTGCACACCATGTTTTTCTCCATTAGGAGGACAAAGGTTGTAGACCATTGCTGAATCTTTTAACCATACCATGTGGTTAAACTCTTAGACTATCGATACCGACAGAATAAGAACAAGTCTTTGATATTAATTACTAGTCTGCAGCTAGGAATTCGGTATCATTGAACGCGAAGAATGACAACCTCCGGAACATCCATTCTATAACAAATGTCACTCTGAACAATCCCCTCTAACCACAACCGAGAGAGAGAAGGAGAGAGACGGACAATTCTACAAAAGAAATGAACTTTTCACCAGCGATCAAGACGACACACTGAGCGTAAATATATATATTGATTGCAATTGTTCCCGAATGAGTGCGGGTTCATGTGCAAAGGATTAGCATTTCAATTGTTATAATTATCACTCTGTAGTGACTTCTTAGTCGACCCCCACTTCCCCTTTTGTCTAACAAGCCGCCATGCCGGTTTAGCCCACTAGGGCACATTCTCCTATCATTTCATGTAACCACATTTACCTTGTTTGTTTGTTTGTTTATGGATTTCTGTGAATTACTTAGTTAGTAATAAATAAATGATTAAAGACAATTGATGTATGGATGACTCATAGTGAAGACTGGGTTCGTGCAGATAACCAACAATTTACGATGTTTGGAATGAGACTAACGTGAAGTAAAGTAAATAATTAATTCATTCGAAGACTAATTGATCAGATAAAATATCTGAAAAGTTATTTTAGGAAATGATAACTTTGTAATCTGAATATTTTTCCTTGGTGCCCCGACTTCCTAGGTAATACGTGATCAATTAGTTGATTGCGTAATAACTAATTACAGAGAATCTTTCACCTTTATTTAACCAGGTAGGCCAGTTGAGAACAAGTTATTTACAACTGCGACCTGGCCAAGACAAAGCTAAGCAGTGTGACAAAACAACAACACAGAGTTACACATGGGATAAACAAATGTACAGTCAATAACACAATAGAAAACTCTGTATACAGTGTGTGCAAATGAAGTAAGGAGGTAACGCAATAAATAGGTCAATAGTGGCGAAGTAATGCAATTTACATTGGAGTGATATATGTGCAGATGAGGATGTGCAAGTAGAAAAACTGGTGTGCAAAAGAGCAGAAAAACAAAAACATATGGCGATGAGGTAGGTAGTTGGATGGATGGACAATTTACAGATGGGCTGTGTACAGCTGCAGCGACCGGTAAGCTGCTCTGACAGCTGACACTTAAAGTTAGTGAGGGAGATATAAGTCTCAAACATCAGTGATTTTTGCAATTCATTCCAGTCATTGGCCGCAGAGAACTGGAAAGAAAGCCGGCCAAAGCAGGTGTTGGCTTTGGGGATGACCAGTGAAATATACCTGCTGGAGTGCTATCGGTGGGTGTTGCTATGGTGACCAGTGAGCTGAGATAAGGCGGAGCTATACCTAGCAAAGACTTATAGATGACCTGGAGCCAGTGGGTTTGGCGACGAATATGTAGCAAGGACCAGCCAAAGAGAGCATACAGGTTGCAGTGGTGGGTAGTATATGGGGCTTTGGTAACAAAATGGATGGCATTGTGATAGACTGCATCCAATTTGCTGAGTAGATTGTTGGAGGCTATATTGTAAATGACATTGCCGAAGTCAAGGATCAGTAGGATAGTTAGTTTTATGAGGGTAAGTTTGGCAGCATGAAGGAGGCTTTGTTGCGAAATATGAAGCCGATTCTAGATTTAACTTTGGATTGGTAATGCTTAATGTGAGTCTGGAAGGAGAGTTCACAGTCTATCCAAACACCTAGGTATTTATAGTTGTACCAAAGGATCCTTGGTATGACCTTCTTAAAACAATTCCATGTAGCTCAGTAGAACCCCCCCCGGCTTAGAAAGGGCTTAGAGTCTTATGGGTTAACCCCTTGGCTCCTGAAAGGAGCATAGGCTGTTGGTGAAGGTCATCCATCTCACTCGGTTTAGGGCCGTTTTTTCCAGGTCACACCAATTGAGGCTGCTCTCTTTACCTCTCGCTTTGTCTCTGCAAGAAGGGAGAAAGAGAGAGGGTTGTCACGCCCCGGCCATAGAGAGGCTTTTAATCTCTATTTTGGTTAGGTCAGGGTGTGACTAGGGTGGGCATTCTATGTTCATTTTCTATGCTTTGTATTTCTTGTTGTTTGGCCGGTGTGGTTCTCAATCAGAGGCAGCTGTCTATCGTTGTCTCTGATTGAGAACCATACTTAGGTAGCTTTTTCCCACTGGGTTTTTGTGGGGAGTTGTTTTCTGTTTTTGTGTCTGTACCAGACAGAACTGTTTTGTTCATTCTCTTTGTTGTTTTGTTATTCAGTTCTCAGTACAAATAAAAAAGATGAACACGTACCACGCTGTGCTTTGGTCCTCACCTTCTTCCACCAACAGCCGTTACAAGGGTGAGTGAGACAGAACAAGAGAAAGAAAGGAGGAACGAGAAAAGGGGAATGCCAGAGTGTAGGAGCACTCAGTGAAGGTGAGAGAGAGAGACGAACCTACTGTCTCAAAGACACCAGACCCTATGCTCTCAAAGACACCAGACCTGTCCATAGAGACAAGGGTATGATACAGTGTGCGCCTCTCCATCATAGAAATACAATATGCCCACAAGCGCCTAATGCACTTCATACACTCTCCAAGTGCCTTGTCTCGATGGTCAATCCAGTAGCTTTGTGTGTGTGTGTGTGTGCGCGTGTATTTACTGCATGTGTGTGTCTGTGCGTGTGTAGATATGTGTGTCTGTCCAACAGGGAAAGTCCGCTGGTACTCGCTGTCCCCAGGAGATGGGCAATGTCATTTTTCACTGTGACAGGCGTTGGCCCAAACCGGGTCGCCCCAAGTCTGCAGACAAATGGTGTCTGGATGGCCTCACCCCTCCTCCCTCTCTCTCCCCCTCTCCTTGCTCCTCTACCCCAGTGTGACCACGGCTGAGTTCCCCATAGGGGCCGACGCTGGGGCAGCGAATGTCCTTCGTAGGGCTCGTGTCTGTCTGAGAAATGAAGAACACGTTTTTGCACTTTTGTAGAGGAGAGAGACAAAATGAGAGGGAGAAGAGAAAAAAAGAGGAGACTGCTGGGTGGGAGAAGTTTATGTATCCTTTCACATGTTAAGCAGAACACTGAGGATAATGCATTCCAGTGTTATAGTTATTTTATACACCTACAGTATGTATACCATGCACATTGGTCTGCAAGAACTAATGATAATGTTTTATGTGTGCCTCTCTCTCTATCCCCACTTGAAAGAACTTTGTCTCTAGTTCTTCTTTCAAAAAAACAACTCCGTTAATATACTGAAAAGGCAGTGACGTTGTGCGTAGAAACTAAAGTTGTAAATTAATCCAAATACTGCTACAAAACATGCAGGCATTCAGCTACAGTTGTATTGATTATATACAATATCAAAACATGATTTACAGTCAGGCATTAATAACATGACTTTTACAGAGATGTCAAATGACCGTACTAATACAAATGACCGTACATGCCAGACTTATTTTACCTAGGCTATTGTTCACATTGGCAGTTTGATTTGACTCAACAACAACAAAAAGCCTATCCAATACAAATCTGATCTTTTTCCTGCAGTCTGAACAGCCAACCAAAAAGCACATGGAATCAAATATTTTCAAATCAGATTTAAACCACATTAATTTTTTGCTCGCCTAATTTTTCTTTTCTTTCTGATTTAGCATCTTTAACTTTTCCTCCTGCTGTTTCATGCATGTGAGATGTTACACCTTTTACAGAACCTTGGTGAGCACCGTGCTAGTAGTTAAAAGAAAGAGCAAGGAACTATCAGTTTTATTTGCATCCCCCCCTTTTGCCATCAGAACAGCCTCAATTCGTCAGGGCATGGACTCTATGTCACGCCCTGGTCTTAGTTATCTGTGTTTTCTTTATTATTTTGTTTAGGTCAGGGTGTGACATGGGTGATTTATTGTGTTTCGTCTTGTCTAGGGGTTTATTCGATTTATGGGGTTGTGTTCAGTGTAGTTGTCTAGGTAAATCTATGGTTTCCTAGAGTGGAGCTCAATCAGAGGCAGGTGTTTATCGTTGTCTCTGATTGGGAACCATATTTAGGCAGCCATATTCTTTGGGTATTTTGTGGGTGGTTGTTCCTGTCTCTGTTTTGCACCAGTTAGGACTGTTTCAGTTTTTTTTTTTTTTTTTTTTCACTTTTCTTATTTTTCTTATTTGTTATTCTTTTATCAAAGATGTTTATAAATAACCACGCTGTGTTTTGGTCCGCCTCTCCTTCTCAGGAAGAAAATCGTTACAGAACCACCCACCACAACAGGACCTGGTTGAAGAGGCACTGGTATGAGGAGGCAGCACGGCGGCATGGATGGAAGCCCGAGAGTCAGCCCCAAAAATGTATTGGGGGAGGCACACAGGGAGTATGGCGAAGCCAGGTAGGAGACCTGCGCCAACTTCCTGTGCTTACCGGGGGGCGAGAGAGACCGGGCAGGCACCGTGTTATGCTTTGGAGCGCACGGTGTCCCCAGTGCGGGTGCATACCAGCTCCTCGTATCGGCCGGGCTAGAGTGGGCATCGAGCCAAGTGCCATGAAGCCGGCTCTACGCATCTGGTCTCCAGTGCGTCTCCTTGGGCCGAAGTACGCATGGTGTCCCCGGTTTGCCTGCACAGCCCAGTGCGGGCTATTCCATCTTGCTGCACTGGCAGGGCGACCGGGAGCATTTAACCAGGTAAGGTTGGGCAGGCTCTGTGCTCAAGAGCTCCAGTGCGCCTGCACGGTCCGGTCTATCCAGTACCGCCTCTCCTTCTCAGGAAGAAAACCGTTACACTCTATAAGGTGTTGAAATCATTCCACAGGGATACTAGCCTATGTTGACTCCAATGCTTCCCACAGTTGTCAAGTTGGCTGGATGTTCGGTGGTGGACCATTCTTGATACACGCGGGAAACTTTTGAGTGGGAAAAACGCCGCAGAGTTGCAGTTCTTGACACAAACCGGTGTGCCTTTCCTTTTTTTTAACATTTGCAAACATTTCTTAGAACCTGTTTTTGCATTAATGGTATGGTGTGTAGACTGATGAGGGAAAAAATACTTTAATCCATTTTAGAATAAGGCTATTACATAACAAAATGTGGAAAAATGGACTGGGTCTGACTACTTTCTGAATTCCTCGATACGTTTTGGGTTTCTTGTGGTCACTTTGCAGTCTACAAATTATTTAGAATTATGCTCTTGCCCCCCGACCATCCTCTCAAGAAAAAAATCAGCCTGTGGCTGAATCTACTTGATGATCCCTGGTCCATGTCATTGAAAGAGCAGGTGTCCTTAATATTTTGTACACTTAGTGTACGTATATACAGTGTGTGTGTGTGTGTGTATATATATATATATATATACTGAGGGTAGATAGATATTTTGTCTTGCCCATTTACCCTCTTAATGGCACACATACACAATCCATGTATGCATTGTCTCAAGGCTTAAAAATCCAAATTCAAATAAATTACTATAAAAATCAAACTTTCATGAAATCACACATGTAAGATACCTAAATAAATAAGACACACAAATGACTAGAGGGAGCCGGTCATCACTATAACCTGACTAGAGGGAGCCGGTCATCACTATAACCTGACTAGAGGGAGCCGGTCATCACTATAACCTGACCAGGGGGAGCCGGCCGTCTACATGACCCGACCAGAGGGAGCCGGCCTCGAAACTCTGATAGAAAGCTTGCAACATTGTATAAAATATTTGAGGCCCTCAGTTTCCTGCTCCAGGGAGTTCTGGACAGACACAGCTGTAGGCTATTTGTGCAAAGGATAAGAAGTAATCAGGTATTTTATGACATTTTCACTGGATCAGAGCATTACATTTTTACCTTTTGTGCTGAGTGGTTATCGAAAGTGCGAGAGCTGGAAATATTTACGAAAATGCTTTGAGGAACTATTGTCATTCGCAATTGATTTTGATTAGACTTTTTATAAATTTACTTTGAGAAGCTCAACAACTCATTAGTGGTAGTGCGTTAAGACAATCAGACATCCCCAAATGGGCACATTTATAGGCCTACATTTGTGTGCAGGCCAGGTAGACTAGTCCTACTTCTAAATGCGTAATCAGGTATATGTCCTTTCTCAACATTGACAGTAGTGTTTCAAACAAAAGACAATGAATAAATTGACAAAACTGATGCATCTCCAGGTCTGGGTGGTCTGCCATGGACAGTTTCATTTAGTATTCGTTTGGGTCGGCATGGGGAATGATTGTATTTCCCCATAGTACTGAAGTTGACCGACTGAAAGGGAGTGTAACTTTGATTATAATTACACTTCCCTGAAGGAGGGAAACGAGGTACAACACCTGTTTGTCCCCGCCCTTTCCTGGGTCGGTGAAGAGCGGTATTAAATTTAAGGAATAAATCCAAGCCTCACTCATCACTTCCAGCAAGGTGTGGATTTGACAGTATGTTGTACATAGTTTCAATCCTTCAGGGAACAGTAGTTATAGTAATAACGTTACGCTTGTCATATGATAAACTTCAACTTAGATAGATCTTGCTGTCGGACAGTTTTTTTTGTGTTCTGAAATCCACTCGAACTATGTATCATTTAGTGGCGCCTTATGTTACCCTGGGAAAACTGTTTTCATGGGCACAGAAATACTAAATCATTTCAGAGTTTTCTAAATTCAATGGTTTTTAACAGAGTCATCATGTAATCCAAGATGGTGTAGCATTAAGATGCGTTTGTTGTGATTGGTATGCTTTTTATGTCTTTTTGTACATATTTCAATCTTTTTCCAATTTTAAATTAAATATACCTTCCGGCAATCCACCTCACCCAATGTGATACAGATCTGCTATTTTTTTTAGACTATATAGCTAGAACCTCCATCAGAAGCTATCCATCAGATGCTAACCAGCTAATTAGCTACTAGCTATTTAGTCATTGTTAGCCACTGCTAGCGGCCTTTTCCTTTTTAGCTCAGACACCAGCCGCTTTTAGCCTGGATAATACCTGCCAGTCTGCACAGCGCAATATCAACCCTGAGCATATCAAACTGTTTTTCTCCACTCAATCACCGTATTCCTGCTGTAAGCTCTGGACCATTACACCGGATAATCACAGCTAGCTAGCTGCCACCGAGTTGCCCAGCTCCAAAGCTAGCCATGAGACTGGCCCATCTCCCGGTCTGCTCAGTGGACCCTATGATCACTCGGCTACACAGCTGATGCCTCCCAGACTCTTCACTAAGACAACTAGAAGCCACTACATCACCGGATTCCTGCAGTAAGTTCTGGAATATGCACCGGATTGACTATAGTGGCTAACACCCTTGTCCCGACGCTAGCACCAGTTAGCCTCGAGCCAGGCTCATCTCCCGGCTAGCGTAGTAATGACTACCTAACGGCTTCCCTGGTTCATATATTGCTGTTCAATGGACCCTATGATCACTTGGCTACATAGCTGATGCCTGCTGGACTGTTCATTAATCACGGTACTCAGTTTTGTTTCTTTTGTTTCTGTCGGCCCCAGCCTCAAACTCAGGCTGTGTCTTGTTAACTGACGCTCTCTCCCCATTCATCGCCATTTTACCTGTTAGTTAATCCGCTAAGACCTGTTGTCTTAGCTAGCTCTCCCAATCAACACCTGTGATTGCTTTGTGCCTCGCTTTATGTCTCTCTAATGTCAATATGCCTTGTATACTTTTGTTTAGGTTAGTTATCATTGTTTTATTTTACTGCGGAGCTCCTAGTCCCACTCAACATGCCTCAGAGAACTCTTTTGTCCCACCTCCCACACACTTCACCTAGCATAACTGGTGCCTCCAGAGATGCAACCTCTCTTATCGTCACTCAATGCCTAGGTTTACCTCCACTGTACCCGCACCCTACCATACCCCTGTCTGTACATTATGCCTTGAATCTATCCTACCACGCCCAGAAATCTGCTCCTTTTATTCTCTGTTCACAACTCACTAGACAACCAGTTCTGATAGCCTTTAGCTGTACCCTAATGTTGATGTTCTGACTATCCTACCGATACCTGACTTCGGCGATGTAATTTACAAAATAGCCTCCAACACTCTACTCAGCAAACTGGATGCAGTCTATCACTGTGCCATCCGTTTTGTCACCAATGCCCCATATACCACCTACCTTTATGCTCTCGTTGGCTGGCCCTCGCTACGTATTCGTTGCCAAACCCACTGGCTCCAGGTCATCTAAGTCTTTGCTAGGCCGCCTTCACTCAGCTCACTGGCCAGCATAGCAACACCCACCCGTAGTACGTGCTCCAGCCAACACCTACTTTGGCCGCCTTCCAGTTCTCTGCTGCCAATGACTGGAAAGAATTGCAAAAATAGCTGAAGTTGGTGATATCTCCCTCACTAACTTTAAGCATCAGCTATCTGAGCAGCTTACCGATCGCTGCAGCTGTAAATAGCCCATCCAACTGCCTACCTCGTGCCCATGTTTTTATTTACTTTTTTTGCTCTTTTGCACACCAGTGGCACATCATCTGCACATCTATTACTCCAGTGTTAATTTCTGAAATTGTAATTACTTCGCTACTATGGCCTATTTATTGCCTTACCTCCATACTCCATTTGCACACACTGTATTTTTGCCATTTTTGCTCCAGGAAGATATACAGTGGGGCAAAAAAGTATTTAGTTAGCCACCAATTGTGCAAGTTCTCCCACTTAAAAAGATGAGGCCTGCAATTGTCATCATAGGTCCACTCCAACGATGACGGACAAAATTAGAAAAAAATCCAGAAAATCACATTGTAGGATTTTTAATGAATTTATTTGAAAATTATGGTGGAAAATAAGTATTTGGTCAATAACAAAAGTTGATCTCAATACTTTGTTATATACCCTTTGTTGGCAATGACAGAGGTCAAACGTTTTCTGTAAGTCTTCACAAGGTTTTTACACAAAGTTCCTGGTATTTTGGCCCATTCCTCCATGCAGATCTCTAGAACAGTGATGGGGCTGTTGGGGCTGTTGCTGGGCAACATGGACTTTCAACTCCCTCCAAAGATTTTCTATGGGGTTGAGATCTGGAGACTGGCTAGGCCACACCTTGAAATGCTTCTTACGAAGTCACTCCTTCGTTGCCCGGGCGGTATGTTTGGGATCATTGTCATGCTGAAAGACCCAACCACGTTTCATCTTCAATGCCCTTGCTGATGGAAGGAGGTTTTCACTCAAAATCTCACGATACATGGCCCCATTCATTTTTTTTCCTTTACACGGATCAGTCAACCTGGTCCCTTTGGAGAAAAACAGCCCCAAAGCATGATGTTTCCACCCCCATGCTTCACAGTAGGTATGGTGTTCGTTGGATGCAACTCAGCATTCTTTGTCCTCCAAACATGACGAGTTGAGTTTTCACCAAAAAGTTATATTTTAGTTTCATCTGAACATATGACATTCTCCCAATCTTCTTCTGGATCATCCAAATGCTTTCTAGCAAACTTCAGACGGGCCTGGACATGTACTGGCTTAAGCAGGGGGACACGTCTGGCACTGCAGGATTTGAGTCCCTGGCGGCGTAGTGTGTTACTGATGGTAGGCTTTGTTACTTTGGTCCCAGCTCTCTGCACGTCATTCACTAGGTCCCCCCGTGTGGCTCTGGGATTTTTGCTCACCGTTCTTGTGATCATTTTGACCCCACGGGGTGAGATCTTGCGTGGAGCCCCAGATCGAGGGAGATTATTAGTGGTCTTGTATGTCTTCCATTTCCTAATAATTGCTCCCACAGTTGATTTCTTCAAACCAAGCTGCTTACCTATTGCAGATCCAGTCTTCCCAGCCTGGTGTAGGTCTACAATTTTGTTTCTGGTGTCCTTTGACAGCTCTTTGGTCTTGGCCATAGTTGAGTTTGGAGTGTGACTGTTTGAGGTTGTGGACAGGTGTCTTTTATACAGATAACAACTTCAAACAGGTGCCATTAATACAGGTAACGAATGGAGGACAGAGGAGCCTCTTGAAGAAGAAGTTACAGGTCTGTGAGAGCCAGAAATCTTGCTTGTTTGTAGGTGACCAAATACTTATTTTCCACCATCGTTTCCAAATAATTCCATAAAAAATCCTACAATGTGATTTTCTGGATTTTTTTTCTCATTTTGTCTGTTGAAGTGTACCTATGATGATAAATTACAGGCCTCTCATCTTTTTAAGTGGGAGAACATGCACAATTGGTGGCTGACTAAATACTTTTTTGCCCCACTGTAGTACATCCATAACTATCTGTTTCCTCATTAGCAGGGAGGAGTTTCTGCAATCAAATTGCACTCGTGCCGCAATTTTAGCAAACACAGAAAGGGGCCTATATTGGAGACCAAACGTCATCTGGCACACTGCTTAGAGTTTCAACAACATGAATAACTTCTATCTAGTTTCTAATCTTAGATGTTACTAATAATGTGAAAACAAGACAAAATGACTATTCATTTTAAGACCATTGTCAAATAATTTTAACATTCATTACAGAAGTCAATTGTTGTACAACATCATGGCTACGCTGTTGGCATCCCCTTTTACAGTGGATTACCGCTGTTGTGGGCATTTAATCATCTGTCCGACTTTGTTCACACAGGAGAGATACGAGACGATCGTGAATCCTCTGGGGAGCCTCAACAACCTCATGATGCTGACCAGGCAGAGAAGAGTCTCTCCAGATCAGAACACTTCAAGAAACACCCGCAGAGATCCACAGGGAAGAGAACTCACTGCTGTTCTGACTGCGGGAAGCGATTCACCTCATCATGCATTAAAATTCATCAGAGAATACACACAGGAGAAAAACCTTATAGCTGTTGTCAATGTGGGAAGAGTTTTACTAAATCTGGCTCCTTGACAGTGCACCAGAGAATACACACAGGAGAGACTCTTTATAGCTGTGATCAATGTGGGAAGAGTTTTACAGGATCTAGCGATCTGACAATACACCAGAGAGCACACACAGGAGAGAAATCTTATATCTGTGATCATTGTAGGAAGAGCTTTGGTCAATCTGGGAAGCTGACTGTTCACAGGAGCACACACACAGGAGAGAAATCTCTAAACTGTGTTTGTGAACAGCAGTTTTCAGTTCTTTCCACAGATTCTCGATTGGATTCAGGTCTGGACTTTGACTTGGCCATTCTAACACCTGGATATGTTTATTTTTGAACCATTCCATTGTAGATTTTGCTTTATGTTTTGGATCATTGTCTTGTTGGAAGACAAATCTCCGTCCCAGTCTCAGGTCTTTTGCAGACTCCATCAGGTTTTCTTCCAGAATGGTCCTGTATTTGGCTCCATCCATCTTTCCATCAATTTTAACCATCTTCCCTGTCCCTGCTGAAGAAAAGCAGGCCCAAACCATGATGCTGCCACCACCATGTTTGACAGTGGAGATGGTGTGTTCAGGGTGATGAGCTGTGTTGCTTTTACGCCAAACATAACGTTTTGCATTGTTGCCAAAAAGTTCAATTTTGGTTTCATCTGACCAGAGCACCTTCTTCCACATGTTTGGTGGGTCTCCCAGGTGGCTTGTGGCAAACTTTAAATGACACTTTTTATGGATATCTTTAAGAAATGGCTTTCTTCTTGCCACTCTTCCATAAAGCCCAGATTTGTGCAATATACGACTGATTGTTGTCCTATGGACAGAGTGTCCCACCTCAGCTGTAGATCTCTGCAGTTCATCCAGAGTGATCATGGGCCTCTTGGCTGCATCTCTGATCAGTCTTCTTGTATGAGCTGAAAGTTTAGAGGGACGGCCAGGTCTTGGTAGATTTGCACTGGTCTGATACTCCTTCCATTTCAATATTATCGCTTGCACAGTGCTCCTTGGGATGTTTAAAGCTTGGGAAATATTTTTGTATCCAAATCCGGCTTTAAACTTCTTCACAAAAGTATCTCGGACCTGCCTGGTGTGTTCCTTGTTCTTCATGATGCTCTCTGCGCTTTTAACGGACCTCTGAGACTATCACAGTGCAGGTGCATTTATACGGAGACTTGATTACACACAGGTGGATTGTATTTATCATCATTAGTCATTTAGGTCAACATTGGATCATTCAGAGATCCTCACTGAACTTCTGGAGAGAGTTTGCTGCACTGAAAGTAAAAGGGCTGAATAATTTTGCACGCCCAATTTTTCAGTTTTTGATTTGTTAAAAATGTTTGAAATATCCAATAAATGTTGTTCCACTTCATGATTGTGTCCCACTTGTTGTTGATTCTTCACAAAAAAATACAGTTTTATATCTTTATGTTTGAAGTCTGAAATGTGGCAAAAGGTCGCAAAGTTCAAGGGGGCCGAATACTTTCGCAAGGCACTGTATATATATATATATATTTACATCTTTCTTTGCATATCTTTATATATTCTCTTTTCCAAAAACTCAACTTCAAAACACTCTCCTGCAAACCGCCTCACCAATTAAAAATGATTTACCTCAAATCTGAAATCCACAATAGAAGCTAACCAGAAGCTAGCCAGTTTACTGGCTAACGTTACTATTCAGCAAACCACGGTTGATGGTCATCAGCTATCCTTTAGCACAAAAAGCTATTGCCAGTTTTGTACAACGCGACTCAGACCAGAACATACCGGACCTATTTTTTTCTCTCCATATCCCCAGGTGGAGATTATAACAGAACAAGGCCAAGATGTTCAAATGTTCATAAATGACCAGCATGGTCGAATAATAAGGCAGAACAGTTGAAACTGAAACAACCTCACTACTCACTGGACCATTATGATCACTCTACTAAGCATGCCTCTCCTTAATGTCAATATGCCTTGTCCATTGCTGTTCTGGTTAGTGTTTATTGGCTTATTTCACTGTAGAGCCTCTAGCCCTGCTCATTATACCTTATCCAACCTTTCAGTTCCACCACCCACACATGCGATGACATCACCTGGTTTCAATTAGGTTTCTAGAGACAATATCTCTCTCATCATCACTCAATACCTAGGTTTACCTCCACTGTATTCATATCCTACCATACCTTTGTCTGTACATTATACCTTGAAGCTATTTTATCGCCCCCAGAAACCTCCTTTTACTCTCTGTTCCGGACGTTCTAGATGACCAATTCTCATAGCTTTTAGCCGTACCCTTATTCTACTCCTCCTCTGTTCCTCTGGTGATGTAGAGGTGAATCTAGGCCCTGCAGTGCCTAGCTCCACTCCTATTCCCCAGGCGCTCTCTTTTGATGATTTCTGTAACTGTAATAGCCTTGGTTTCATGCATGTTAACATTAGAAGCCTCCTCCCTAAGTTTGTTTTATTCACTGCTTTAACACACACTGCTAACCCGGTTCTAGCCGTGTCTGAATCCTGGCTTAGGAAGACCATTAACAATTCTGAAATCTACATTCCTAACTACAACATTTTCAGACAAGATAGAACGGCCTAAGAGGGCGGTGATAGCCTGCAGAGTTCTATCCTACTATCCAGGTCTGTACCAAAGCAATTTGAACTTCTACTTTTAAAAATCCACCTCGATAAAAACAAGTCTCTCACCGTTGCCGCCTGCTATAGACCACCCTCTTCCCCCATCTGTGCTCTGGACACCATATGTGAACTGATTGCCCCCCATCTATCTTCAGAGCTCATGCTGCTAGGCGACCTAAACTGGAACATGCTTAACACCCCAGCCATCCTACAATCTAAGCTTGATGCCCTCAATCTCACACAAATTATCAATGAACCTACCAGGTACCACGCCAAAGCCGTAAACACGGGCACCCTCATAGATATCATCCTAACCAACTTGCCCTCTAAATACACCTCTGCTGTTTTCAACAAAGATCTCAGCGATCACTGCCTCATTGCCTGCATCCGTAATGGGTCAGCGGTCAAAAGACCTCCACTCATCACTGTCAAACGCTCCCTGAAACACTTCAGCGAGCAGGCCTTTCTAACCAACCTGGCCGGGGTATCCTGGAAGGATATTGGAAGGATATTGACCTCATCCCGTCAGTAGAGGATGCCTGGTTATTTTTTTAAATGCCTTCCTCACCATCTGAAATAAGCATGCCCCATTCAATACATTTAAAACCAGGAACAGATATAGCCCTTGGTTTTCTCCAGACCTGACTGCCCTTAACCAACACAAAAACATCCTATGGTGTTCTGCATTAGCATCGAACAGCCCCCGTGATATGCAACTTTTCAGGGAAGCTAGAAACCAATATACACAGGCAGTTAGAAAAGCCAAGGCTAGCTTTTTCAAGCAGAAATTTGCTTCCTGCAACACAAACTCAAAAAAGTTCTGGGACACTGTAAAGTCCATGGAGAATAAGAACACCTCCTCCCAGCTGCCAACTGCACTGAGGACAGGAAACACTGTCACCACCGATAAATCCACTATAATTGAGATAGCCTTGGTATCTCAAATTATTGCCTCGCCTGGTTCACCAACTACTTCTCTGATAGAGTTCAGTGTGTCAAATCGGAGGGCCTGTTGTCTGGTTCTCTGGCAGTCTCTATGGGGGTGCCACGGGGTTCAATTCTTGGACAACACTCTCTTCTCTGTATACATCAATGATGTCGCTCTTGCTGCTGGTGAGTCTCTGATCCACCTCTATGCAGACGACACCATTCTGTATACTTCTGGCCCTTGTTTGGACACTGTGTTAACAACCCTCCAGATGAGCTTCAATGCCATACAACTCTTCTTCCGTGGCCTGCTCCTAAATACAAGTAAAACTAAATAGATTTTCTTCAACAGATCGCTGCCTGCACCTGCCCGCCCAACATCACTACTCTGGAAGGTTCTGACTTAGAATATGTGGACCATTACAAATACCTAGGTGTCTGGTTAGACTGTAAACTCTCCTTCCAGACTCACATCAAACATCTCCAATCCAAAGTTAAATCTAGAATTGGCTTCCTATTTCGCAACAAAGCATCCTCCACTCATGCTGCCAAACATACCCTTATAAAACTGTCCATCCTCCCGAAATAATGTCATGTTTTACTTGTACCCCAGCCCGCATTGTGAATGGTTAGGAAATATTATGTCATGTTTTACTCGTACCTCAGCCAGCATTGTGAATGGTGTCTGAGGCAGTGACATACTAGACCAGGGCAGTAAATCTAATACTTGGGTGTTTTTAGTCATGCATGAAAGGTCTGGGGTGGTTCCAAGTTACATTTCTGGCCATGCTGGCAGGGTCTGAATCAAACCCAATGTCCAATGGGATTGATCTGTTTAATCCAATTGTTTGTTTCAGTTTCCAGTAGTTGAATCCTTTGACGAATTGTTGATTTCAACAAATGCACTGGGTTGGTTGAAAAGTGATACTAAATTTAAAAACCATCCACTATTTTGACATAGTGGAAGATATAATACTGAATTGATACTGTTTTTCATACTAAGATGGACCAAGAAATGTTGCTTTTGCACATAGTTGTTCATTGGTTTAGCAAGAGTCTGTTGATTGGTCAGTCATTGGGTTAATTTGTTTTACAATATTAAAACAAGCTTTATTTATACAGCACATTTCAGACATGGATGCAACACAATGACTTCAGAGGAAAACATGTATACAAAACAAAGAAAATAAACAGAAATATTTACTACACAACAAACATAAGAGGATAAAAAACAGAAGAATAACAACTGAAAGACTAATGAGCATCCTGAGGAAAATTCATTGATTAAAATATTAACAATTGGATGCAATATTCAACCATAACGAGATGGACAAGCCAGCACAGGTGTAACACATACTGACTAACGAGGTGACACCAATCAGTGCGCCCTAACGGGCTATACGTGCTAACGAGCTATACGTGCTTACGAGCTATATGTGCTACAGTCCAACCTCAAAACACAAATGGAAAAACCAAAGCCTGTAACACCTCCCCCGTCAAGACAACAAATATATCCTATATTTTTGTTGGACAAGTTTGCTCACCACCAACAGAAGACAACTTCCATTTCACATGATTCACTTTCTACAATATAAACATGGTGTCTACTGGCTTCCAACAATTAAAAGCACGTATTTCTAAATATATATTTTTCTACAAACTTGTTGTTTTTTAAACTCACTCGCATCTAGAACTCTTCTAAAAGTGTTAATACATTGATTATAGACCAATGTATTATACTGCGTCCATGTGTATAGGCTGCAAGTAAGTTGAAATTAATATGTTTTCAACGTATATTGAATGTCGGGCCTTGTCTTCTTTTCAATGACATTTTGCGAGATGGGATCGCCCAATGTCAAAACATAGTTTTAAAGTCTCCAAATCAATAACCAAAATGCAGAAACAGTTTGTGATATATTGAAAACCTCAACATAAAATGTGCTATTTACATTTTCTTTTGCACATCATCATCTGCTCATTTATCACTCCAGTGTTAATCTGCTAAATTGTAATTATTCGCTCCTACCTCCTCATGCCTTTGGCACACACTGTAATATAGACTTTCTTTTTTCTACTGTGTCATTGACTTGTTTATTGTGTTATTGGCTTGTTTATTGTTTACTCCATGTGTAACTCTGTGTTGTCTGTGTCACACTGCTTTCCTTTATCTTGGCCAGGTCGCAGTTGCAAATGAGAACTTGTTCTCAACTAGCCTACCTGGTTAAATAAAGGTAAAAAATAAATTAAAAAACACATCTGCCACAATAATCATAGAAGCACCATAAAAACTGCACAAGCACCAGAAACGCTGTTGTTTTGACAAGTAGCAATAAATCACCGATATCGATTAGGAGGGAAATCAGTTGTATGTGCTGTTGAACATAATTTAAAAAACACATGGAAATGGGAGATATCTTTTACCTCACTGGTTAGAGGACAACCTGAAGACAGTCAGCTACATTTTGAAGTTTACCATTTTGATTCAAGAGGGTGGCAAACATGGTGTTACACAACACGTTTTGTTAAATCTCATAAATAGTACTCTCAGTTCAGAGCTGGATTTTTCCCCCGAGGATAAAAATCATGCTAAAGTCAAATAAACAGGGGGCAAACACTTAGGGTTCTATATTGTGACATTCATTAAAATACTCCTTCTACAATTTAAAAAACATTCCACATTGTGACTTTATTTCATTGATATCATGAAACAACTCCTTCATGTATGTATTTTCTGATGTTTGATCATAAATCTTTTATCAGAGAATCTCTTGTCACATTGATCACAGCTATAAGATTTCTCTCCTGTGTGTGTTCTCAAATGTACTATCAGGCTGTTTGGCTGAGTAAAACTCTTCCCACATTGATCACAGCTATAAGGTTTCTCTCCCGTGTGTGTTCTCTGGTGTGTCTTCAGGCTGCCAGATGTAACAAAACTCTTCCCACATTGAGGACAGTCATATGGCTTCTCTCCTGTGTGTGTTCTCTGGTGCACTATCAGGCTGCTTGACTGAGTGAAACTCTTCCCACAATGATTACAGCTATAACATTTCTCTCCTGTGTGTGTTCTCTGATGCACTATCAGGCTGCTTGACTGAATAAAACTCTTACCACATTGATTACAGCTAAATGGTTTCTCTCCTGTGTGTATTCTTTGGTGGGATTTCAGGTTGCTTGGCTGACTAAAACTTTTCCCACATTGATCACAGCCATAAGGTTTCTCTCCAGTGTGAATTCTCTGATGTATTTTAAGGTCTACTGAAGAGGTGAATCTCTTCCCGCAGTCAGAGCAGCAGTGAAGTTTCTCTCTAGTGTGTATTCTCAGGTGTACTTTCAGTGAATTTGATCTTAAGTAACTCTTCCCACAGTCAGAGCAGTGGTGAGGTTTCTTCCCTGTGGGTCTCTGCTGGTGTTTCTTGATGTGTTCTGATCTGAAGATACTTTTCTCTGCCTCGTCAGCATTATGAGGTTGTTGAGGCTCCCCAGAGGATCCACAATAATCACTTCTCTCTCCTGTGTAAACAACAAAGTCAGACAGATGGTTAAAGGCCAACATCAGCAGAAATCCACTGTTTATTTGAGTTAAAAGGTGATGCGCAGAGCCTACCCATGAAGTTGTACAACAATTGACATCTGTTAAATTATTTGACAATTAAGACAGTCAAGTGAGCAAGAATAGTAATTTTGTCTTGTTTTCAAATTAGTAGTAATATCGATGATTGTAGGCTAGAAATAAGTTATTCAAGTTGTTGAAATCCCAAGCACTGTGCCAGATTACTTCTGGTCTCCAATATAGGCCCCTTTCTGTGTTTGCTAAAATTGCGGGACGAGGGCAAAGCACACGCAATTTGGTTGCAGAAACTCCTCCCTGCTAACGAGGAAACCACTAGTTATGGATGTAGTATATCTGCCTGGAGCAAAAATGGTGAGCAAAGATGATAGTTTTTCACAATGTATTCTGAATATTACAGCGCAAGATCAGGCGTGCTACTCAAGGAAACTCACATTAAGCTCTGGTGTCTATTCACTAATTCACCACCATGGGAGAAAACTCAGGGGAGTTCTCATAGGCTGAGAGCAAAAATAGCATCAATTTCCAGGTTGCTTATGAGTGCATTTCACATTACTTTTGGATTATAAGGCTCGCTTGAATCACCTGCTTAATATGTTTGTGTTATTGTCCAAAATCAACTGCTTTATACTTTTAAAAAAACACTTCAACCAGTAAAATGCTCTTTGGCTAGCTGTTCCATCAGCCTGGTTTGTACAAATTGCCAAATTGGCCCATAACTTCACCTAACAATAACATAGACCTACTGTAGGAACCATGGCTTCACCTAACAACAACATAGACCTAGGACTATAAAATAATTAAATATTTCAGGTGAAACATGGAAACGAAAATGTCTTTGTCATGACATTTCATAACCTGATCACCAGATAATGTTGTCAATAATCCCACTAGGCTACTCTGTAATGTGTTGTCATTCTAAATGTCCTGAATAAGAAAATAGCTGTGTGTGTTGTACAATAGCCTATCCATCAAGGAACAGTTCTCTACACATTATGAGCAAAGTATCTCTGTGTGCAAGCAGACTAACGAGACCCTACAGTAAATCAAGCAGACAATAACATTATAAACATCAATTTGTTAGGGATGTTGAATCCAACGTGGAGCACGGCATAACTGTCTTTACCAGAGTAATGAATGAAGAAGCACTTTGGTTGTTGTTGCATGTTGTGATGTTTGTCACTTGACTGGAATTCAGAAAATGATTTCCTGGATCAGCTGATGATAGTTGAACATGTGACTGTAACTTAATAACAGCTACAGTATTAAGAATGATGTGTAATTATTGAAGAACCGCGTTAATGACAGTATCCATTTGGGTGTTTCTATAAAGTTAAGGTGACTCTCGGTTAGAACGAAACTCTGAAATTATTTATAATTGCTGTTTTCCCAGTGTAACATAAGGAGACACTAAATGTGATGTAGTTAGAGTGCATTTCAGAGATCTGAATACAAAAAAAACTGTCCGACAGCTAGATCCCGTATTTAAGTTCATCATATGACAAGCTTAACATTATGACTATAACTACTGTTCCCTGAACGAAGGAAATCCACACCTCGCTGGAAGCCTCGCCTTCCACAGGTGATGAGCGTGAGGCTCAGATTCATTCATTCAATTTAATACCGCTGTTCACCAACCCAGGAAGGGGCCAAACAGGTGTTGTATTTTAATGTATGTTTGAGAAGAGTTTAAAACAAAGGTTTCAAAACAATTCATGAATGTAATTGAATCTCGGTATGTTTAGCCTTTAATGTAATGGCATGAAAATAAATTGGCTGAATATTATACAATGACTTACCAACAGCTCTAACAATTTGACCTCCACAGGAAATCTTCACTGGCAATTCTAGAATATACTATATAGCCTAGAAACCTGGTTAAAGTGTCATTATGACATCACGGGTGAATTCTAGAATATACTATATATACTAGAAACATGGTTAAACTATCATTATGACATCATGGATGAAGCCTAGAAACATGGTTAATCTATCATTATGACATCATGGATGAATTCTAGAATATACTATATAGCCTAGAAACCTGGTTAAACTATCATTATGACCTCATGGATGACCAGTCCTTGTATTCTTCATAGTGTAGTGAATTCAGGGGGTAGCCCTGAGCTGAACTCAAACCTGGGTCCACTGACTGTCAAGCCAACACCTTATAACTTTTACACCAAGATGTCTGAACTTCTTGACGAGGTCGCTAGGTGTTGGGTTACGGTTGCTACAATAGCTTTCTATTTGAATTTGAGAGGGTTACATTTCTCCAGCCCCATCACTCAGCTGTTTACCAAACCAAGTCTCTGGGAAAGCCATTTTGTTGCTGTTTTTTTTGTTTAAACCACACCAATCAACCAATCTGTTTTGGTAATAAGATGATGATGGGGTTGGAGAAATGTAACTACTTTCAAATTCATAAACAGACCTATGGATGCAAGGACTGACCATCCATGATATCATCATAGTTTTAACAATGTTTTGATGCTATACAGTGTTGATTTACATTGGAGTAAAAAACGCTTATTTGGGGTTCTGATGGGGTACAACAGTTGAACTAAGCTCATGAGGCATGTGTTATATTCTTCAAGAATCAATGGCTATATATAAATCATTTAAAAGTCCAAAAATGGATGTAAGCAATTGCAGAGTTTGTGCCTCTGTTTTTAAGACAGTACTTACTAGTATTAATCAGGGAACGGTTTCTCAAAAGCATCTTATGGCTAAGTTCACCGTTAGAACCATTGGATGCTTTAAGATGCGTTTGGGAAACCGGGCCCAGATGTCCAGTTTCCTCCTCTCCTTCCTCCTTTTTTTTGGATGTGACAGTCATCTCCTCCTCCTCTTTCACTCCAAAAACTGCATCATCCTCTTTCTCTTCCTCCTCTTCTTTTACTGTAACATCCTCCTCCTCTTTCACTCTGAACGCGTCTTCCTCTTCTTTCACTCTAACGTCTTGCTCTTCTTCTTTCACGGAAACAGCCTCACCATCTACTTGATTTTGTATTGAAACAGCCTCCTCTTCCTTCTCCTCTTTCACCAGAGCTTCTTTCTCCGTCCAGCAGACCGCCTCTTCTTTATCAGGAGAGTAGCTTGGTGAACTCATGGTCGGAGATGTTCGCTAGCTATGCTAATGAAACCAGCCCGTTAGCTGACTAATAACAACACCGTAAATATTAAATGAAATCGGATAACTAACTAGACGACAGAAGTGGGTTAAAAATGCAGTGGGTAATATACACTAAAGCGTCTAAAGAGCTTTATTGGTTCGGCTATTTTGTCTAGCAAGCTACCGAGGTGTCTGACTAACTGTTGCTGCTGTTGAAAGAAGCGTTCCGTCCAGTAGATTATACGTCACACTAGCAGCTTGCCTTAAAGTCGCACATCGTCATCTACTGACTGGAGTGGGTAACGCATTTGACTAAAATGTAAACGTTATCTTCAGACAAGTTAAAGTGTAGGACGCATTAGTTTTTACTCACCAGTGTAACAACACAGTGTGGTTAAAGACTTAGTAAGCTAGTTGTAGTCACAATATGTTTACCTATAAGTACAAACAGTTATGTTTTTTCGTCATTACATATGCATTAATTTATTTTGGGAAACTTCTGAACTACCCATAATGCAATATTACTCAAGTCGTATGAAGTATCTACTCTGTGCTACCGTGTTTGTATGCCAGTTTAACGGCTTAATTAAGTTGTTAAATTACTGCATAAAATGGGTATTATTCCACCTCCTGGTCTATTAGTGTTTACATTGTCTAATACACTCAAATCAAAGTTTATTTGTCATGTGCGCCGAATACAACAGGTGTAGTAGACCTTACAGTGAAATGCTTACTTACAGGCCCTAACCAACAGTGCAATTTTTAAGTAAAAAATATGTATTAGGTGAACAATGGATATGTAAAGAAATAAAACCAACAGTTAAAATACATTGAAAAATAACAGTAGGGAGGCTATATACAGTACATTTACATTACATCTAAGTCATTTAGCAGACGCTCTTATCCAGAGCGACTTACAAATTGGTGCGTTCACCTTAAGACATCCAGTGGAACAGCCACTTTACAATAGTGCATCTAAATCTTTTAAGGGGGGGGGTGAGAAGGATTACTTTATCCTATCCTAGGTATTCCTGAAAGAGGTGGGGTTTCAGGTGTCTCCGGAAGGTGGTGATTGACTCCGCTGTCCTGGCGTCGTGAGGGAGTTTGTTCCACCATTGGGGGGCCAGAGCAGCGAACAGTTTTGACTGGGCTGCGCGGGAACTGTACGTCCTCAGTGGTAGTGAGGCGAGTAGGCCAGAGGTGGATGAACGCAGTGCCCTTGTTTGGGTGTAGGGCCTGATCAGAGCCTGGAGGTACTGAGGTGCCGTTCCCCTCACAGCTCCGTAGGCAAGCACCATGGTCTTGTAGCGGATGCGAGCTTCAACTGGAAGCCAGTGGAGAGAGCGGAGGAGCGGGGTGACGTGAGAGAACTTGGGAAGGTTGAACACCAGATGGGCTGCGGCGTTCTGGATGAGTTGTAGGGGTTTAATGGCACAGGCAGGGAGCCCAGCCAACAGCGAGTTGCAGTAATCCAGACGGGAGATGACAAGTGCCTGGATTAGGACCTGCGCTGCTTCCTGTGTGAGGCAGGGTCGTACTCTGCGGATGTTGTAGAGCATGAACCTACAAGAACGGGCCACCGCCTTGATGTTAGTTGAGAACGACAGGGTGTTGTCCAGGATCACGCCAAGGTTCTTAGCGCTCTGGGAGGAGGACACAATGGAGTTGTCAACCGTGATGGCGAGATCATGGAACGGGCAGTCCTTCCCCGGGAGGAAGAGCAGCTCCGTCTTGCCGAGGTTCAGCTTGAGGTGGTGATCCGTCATCCACACTGATATGTCTGCCAGACATGCAGAGATGCGATTCGCCACCTGGTCATCAGAAGGGGGAAAGGAGAAGATTAATTGTGTGTCGTCTGCATAGCAATGATAGGAGAGACCATGTGAGGTTATGACAGAGCCAAGTGACTTGGTGTATAGCGAGAATAGGAGAGGGCCTAGAACAGAGCCCTGGGGACGCCAGTGGTGAGAGCGCGTGGTGAGGAGACAGATTCTCGCCACGCCACCTGGTAGGAGCGACCTGTCAGGTAGGACGCAATCCAAGCGTGGGCCGCGCCGGAGATGCCCAACTCGGAGAGGGTGGAGAGGAGGATCTGATGGTTCACAGTATCGAAGGCAGCCGATAGGTATAGAAGGATGAGAGCAGAGGAGAGAGAGTTAGCTTTAGCAGTGCGGAGGGCCTCCGTGATACAGAGAAGAGCAGTCTCAGTTGAATGACTAGTCTTGAAACCTGACTGATTTGGATCAAGAAGGTCATTCTGAGAGAGATAGCGGGAGAGCTGGCCAAGGACGGCACGTTCGAGAGTTTTGGAGAGAAAAGAAAAAAGGGATACTGGTCTGTAGTTGTTGACATCGGAGGGATCGAGTGTAGGTTTTTTCAGAAGGGGTGCAACTCTCGCTCTCTTGAAGACAGAAGGGACGTAGCCAGCGGTCAGGGATGAGTTGATGAGCGAGGTGAGGTAAGGGAGAAGGTCTCCGGAAATGGTCTGGAGAAGAGAGGAGGGAATAGGGTCAAGCGGGCAGGTTGTTGGGCGGCCGGCCGTCACAAGACGCGAGATTTCATCTGGAGAGAGAGGGGAGAAAGAGGTCAGAGCACAGGGTAGGGCAGTGTGAGCAGAACCAGCGGTGTCGTTTGACTTAGCAAACGAGGATCGGATGTCGTTGACCTTCTTTTCAAAATGGTTGACGAAGTCATCTGCAGAGAGGGAGGAGGGGGGGGGAGGGGGAGGAGGATTCAGGAGGGAGGAGAAGGTGGCAAAGAGCTTCCTAGGGTTAGAGGCAGATGCTTGGAATTTAGAGTGGTAGAAAGTGGCTTTAGCAGCAGAGACAGAAGAGGAAAATGTAGAGAGGAGGGAGTGAAAGGATGCCAGGTCCGCAGGGAGGCGAGTTTTCCTCCATTTCCGCTCGGCTGCCCGGAGCCCTGTTCTGTGAGCTCGCAATGAGTCGTCGAGCCACGGAGCAGGAGGGGAGGACCGAGCCGGCCTGGAGGATAGGGGACATAGAGAATCAAGGGATGCAGAAAGGGAGGAGAGGAGGGTTGAGGAGGCAGAATCAGGAGATAGGTTTGAGCAGAGGGAAGAGATGATAGGATGGAAGAGGAGAGAGTAGCGGGGGAGAGAGAGCGAAGATTGGGACGGCGCGATACCATCCGAGTAGGGGCAGTGTGGGAAGTGTTGGATGAGAGGAAGAGGGAAAAGGATACAAGGTAGTGGTCGGAGACTTGGAGGGGAGTTGCAGTGAGGTTAGTGGAAGAACAGCATCTAGTAAAGATGAGGTCGAGCGTATTGCCTGCCAGTAGAGAGGCTATTACATTGCGTTAACAATGGAGGATTGGTTGATTTCCAGTTTTTAGTATTTAAGATGATGAGGAGAAAAGTATCATCCAACTCTGGGGTATTAATGAGAGGTTTCGTCCAACCATTGGCTATCTCACTGCACCCTCATATTCCATGTCTTGAAATATGCAGACAGACATTGTACTTCTTCTGACAGCCAACTTTCTAACTCCGCCATTAACTTTATGACATCATAACATTCCCAGAAGGCATGGACTATTGAGTCAATGTTAGTTTTACACTGAAGACATGACTGTGGTTGTGCTGTAGAATTGTATAATAAGGAACTATAATTTGTCCCAACATCACAGGCCACAGACTTTGATACAGTTCAAGACTTCCAAAGGTTTTCCGCAATTTGAGATTGTCTGAGTTTTTAAAATGTGTTAATATTGAATGTTGATATTTGTTATATTTTTGTACCTCCTGTTTCAAGAAGTGATGTCACTGTCCCTATATATACAGTGCATTTGGAAAGTATTCAGACCTCTTCCTTTTTACACATTTTGTTATGTTACAGCCTTATTCTAAAATTGATTAAATATATTTTTTTCCTCATCAATCTACACACAATACCCCATGATGACAAAGCAAAAAGTGTTTTTATACATTTCTGGCAGAATTTTCATGTCTCTTCAAAGATGTTCGATCAGGTTCAAGTCTGGGCTCTGGCTGGGCCACTCAACGACGTTCAGAAACTTGTCCCGAAGCCACCTTTGCCTTGTCTTGGCTGTGTGCTTAGGGCTGTTGTCCTGTTGGAAGGTGAACCATCAGCCTAGTCTGAGGTCCTGAGCACTCTGGAGTAGGTTTTCATCAATGATCTCTCTGTACCTTGCTCTGTCCATCTTTCCCTCGATCCCAACCAGTCTCCCAGTCCCTGACACTGAAAAACATCCCCACAGCATGATGCTGCCACCACCATGCTTCACCGTAGGTGTAACCGATGTGAAATAGCTAGCTAGTTAGCAGTGGTGCGCGCTAATAGCATTTCAATTGGTGACGTCGCTTGCTCTAAGACCTTGAAGTAGTCGTTCCCCTTGCTCTGCAAGGGCCGTGGCTTTTGTGGCGTGATGGGTAACAATGCTTTGTGGGTGTCAGTTGTTGATGTGTGCAGAGGATCCCTGGTTCGAGCCCAGATAGGGGCGAGGAGAGGGAACGAAAGCAAAACTGTTACATAGGGATGGTGCCAGGTTTCCTTCAGATGTGACGCTTGGCATGCAGGTCAAAGAGTTTAATGCTGGTTTCATCAGACCAGATAATCTTGTTTCTCATGTACTAAGAGTCCTTTAAGTGCCTTTTGGCAAACTCCAAGTGGGCTGTCATGTGCCTTTTACTGAGGAATTGCTTCCGTTTGGCCACTCTACCATAAAGTCCTGATTGGTGGAGTGCTGCAGAGATGGTTGTCCTTCTGGAAGGTTCTCCCATCTCCACAGATGACATCTGGAGCTCTGTCATAGTGTCAGAGTCATCTGACCCTTACCAAGGCCCTTCTCCCCCAATCACTCAGTTCGGCCGGGTGGCCAGCTCTAGGTAGAGTCTTGGTGGTTCCAAACACTGTGGCACTGGGTTCTTGGGGACTTTCAATGCTACAGAAATGTTTTGGATTCCTTCCCCAGATCTGTGCCTCGACACAATCCTGTCTCGAAGCTCTACAGACAATTACTTTGACCTCATGGCTTGGTTTTTGCTCTGACATGCACTGTCAACTGTGGGACCTTATAAAGACAGGTGTGTGCATTTCCAAATCATGTCCAATCAATTTAATTTACAACATGTGGACTCCAATCAAGTTGTAGAAACATCTCAAGGATGATCAACAGAAACATGATAATCCTGAGCTCAATTTTGAGTCTAAATCATTATGCAAATAAGGTATCTGTTTTTTATTTTGAATACATTTGCAAAAATGTCTAAAAACCTGTTTTCACTTTGTCATTATGGGGTATTGTGTGTAGATTGATGAGGAACATGTTTTATTTAATCAATTTTAGAATAAGGCTGTAACATAACAATGTAACTAAGACTTTACGTAGGCTATATTCTCATTCTCAGACGTCCTTATTGGATAACAGGAGCACGTTGGTGTTTGTGTGTCGACACCCTTTACACATGTACTGCACTGGAATTATCCCTCTACACATGTGCTGCACTGGAATTATCCCTCTACGCATGTACTGCACTGGAAATATCCCTCTATACATGTACTGCATTGGAATTATCCCTCTACACCCTTTACACATGTACTGTACTGGAATTATCCCTCTACACCCTTTACATATGTACTGGACTGGAATTATCCCTCTACACCCTTTACACATGTACTGGACTGGAATTATCCCTCTACACAACCTCTCACAACTCATGTTATTCTGGTTAAACAATGAGAGACTATTTGATTATGGACTAACAGTCTAACAGTTTGCAGGGCACAAGTCATGTTATTCTGGTTAAACAGTGAGAGACTAGTTGATAAAGGAGTGGGGATTTTTTTACAATTAGGAAATAATATGTCATGTTTTACTCATACCTCAGCCAGCATTGTGAATGGTTAGGAAATAATATGTCATGTTTTACTCATACCTCAGCCAGCATTGTGAATGGTTAGGAAATAATATTTCTTGTTTTATTCGTACCTCAGCCAGCATTGTGAATGGTTAGGAAAAAATATGTAATGTTTTACTCGTACCTCAGCCAGCATTGTGAATGGTTAGAAAATAATATGTCATGTTTTACTCGTCCCTCAGCCAGCATTGTGAATGGTTAGGAAATAATATGTCATGTTTAACTCATACCTCAGTCAGCATTGTGAATGGTGTCTGATGCAGTGACATACTAGACCATGGCAGTAAATCTAATATTTAGTTGTTTTTAGTCAGGCATGAAAGGTGGTTCTGTGGTTATAAGATACATTTCTGGCCATGCTGGCAGGGTCTGAATCAAACCCAATGTCCAGTGGGATTGATCTGTTTGATCCAATCGTTTGTTTCAGTTTTCAGTAGTTGAATCCTTTGACGTATTGTTGATTTCAACATTCTTCATTTTCAACAAATGCACTGGGTTGGTTGAAAAGTGATACTAAACTTACATACCATGCACTATATTGACAGTGGAAGAATGTTTATTTATATATATATATATAAAAGTTTTTTATGTACATTGCCATTCATACAAAACAAAACCATTTATTTTCTAAACAAACTCAAATATAGGCATTTTTAAATACAAAACTAAACAAAAACCCACTAACAAAAATCTCAGGGAGCATCTTCCCTCCCCCTTCATGCCTTCAAACTACATCTCTAAAGCCCTACCTTCCCCTATCTCCCGTCCCAAATCTACCCCTTAAATTATCTAAATGAACCCCAGCCCTAAACCTCCCTTCCCCCACTTCCTCTCCTCCCATCTTCATCCTCCCGTTCAAATTTCCTTCCAACCTCCTTACTATCCCCTCCAGCCCCCAATCTCTCCCTGTCTTTACCATGTCCTGCCTGGCTTCCCACATCCCCCGTTTAAAGAGGCTTATGAGAAGCCAGAGCAGAAACCTGTCCCTGACCGTCCCCCTCACTCTCCCTACACCTCTCTCTACCCTAGCCCAAGTTAAAACAAAAATACCCTTTCACCCAACTAATAACAGCTGTGCCCATACTACTCTGGCAAAGGCACAGTCCCAAAAGGTGTCTCCTCCCCGCCACAAGATGGCCTTGGACAGGTGGGGGATCCCGCCAAGCTATGCCTGTACATGATGGAACGTACCGGCAAGCACTTGTAGACGACTCAACCAATTCAGGTCCTTGAGCCTGTTGTCCAGACCCTGCGCCTGCACTCCCTCCCAGACCACTGCCGGGATACCCACGACAGGCGCCGGACACCCTCCCTGTCTGACCTCCTCGTACAGGTGTCTGTGGTCTAAACCTACTCTGGCAACTTCAACCTCAGGGTGAGCACACAGCCAACCATTACGCTTCTCGCCTGATATGAGTAGAACATCTGCAGGAAGTAACCAGACGGGTGTATTACCTGCTGAGCAATCTCAGCTAACAAAAAGGAAACAAAAATTGTGTACAGCTTGAGGGGAAGATGTGGTACCACCCTTCCTTCCTCCCCCATGGAACAGAGCATGCGTTCCCTGGCGACACACTCGTACCTGCCACCCCACATGAACTGGAACACCAACCTCACTAGAAGCCTCCTCAGACAAGCAGGCAACGGGTAGACGTATGCCAGATACAAAAGAGACAGAAATACATCCACCTTGAGGACCAGGACCTATAAAAGTCAACGGCCCTCCACATCGCCAGCTTATTCCATACCACTTCGATGCCCATGTTCCAGTAACAGCGTCGCTGAGCTGGAGGTCCCAAAATGGACCCCGAGAATCCTCAGGGCCCCATTACAGAGAGAGAACCCCCCGGGCTCATCCATCCTACCACTCCATCTTCACAAAAACTTCACAGAAGACTTAGCGTGGTTAAGCACAGCTCCACGATGCTCGGGTGAAGTCCCCAAAAATGGCAAGAGACCTTGTCAGGCACAAGTCCTTGCAAAGGAGCAAGGACATGTCATCTGCATACTGCGTCAACTTAATGCAACAAGTGTTGTTGTGTTCTAAAAACCCACTAGCGCACGCTCCAGGAAAGCTTGAGCCTTCCGCTCCTGCAGCTCCCTGAGTTGCGCCTTCAGGGCTGTGGATCTCTCCCAGTCAACCGACCAGCCGAGGTTGTCTGCCTCGTACTTGAGTTCGAGCAACCTTTGGATGTGATCCACCTTCCTCCTTTCCTCCCCTTTTCTCCTCCTACAATATCCTATAATAAAGACTCTAATCCTTACCTTAACTAAATCCCACGACTCTAACACCCCCTCACACATGGACCGGAGGCCTTCAAATCCCCCGAAACAAACCAGTAAATGCTTCAATGAAAGCTTGCTCATCCAGAACATCCCAATCTAATTTCCAGTGCCACCTAACCAAAGAGTTAGACTGGTGACCTCACCTGCAGGAGCACCCCGTCGTGATTCAAAAGGAAAACAGGCAACACCTGCCTAGACAACTAACACAAGGACCTAGACAGAAAAATATAGTCAAGCCTCCTCGCAATCCCCCTGGAGTTGCGCCAAGTGGAACCAGCCATTGTCGGAGTAGTGTGCAGGCCTCCATCAACCAGACCATGGCAAGCCATTAGCCCACTGCTATCTCCCTACCCCTAAATCTATATTAAACCCCCCCCCTATCACCACTTGCCTTTTTGTGGCGCACAGGGGCGCCAGACAGTCCACCATCTTCTTCCTGTCTGCCACCACCTGTGGCCCGTACACCCCCACTAATCTGCAATCCCTTAAGGTGACATCCACCCCCAAAACCCTTCTCTGCATAACCACAAATGAACTCTCAACCTTTACCTCCCTGTGCCCACACAGAATCCCTACCCCTGAGTAGTGCACCCCCCTATACCCCAGTCTGCAGGGAGCTGTCAGTCTGCAAGGAGCTGTCAGTCTGCAAGGTGCTGCCAGTCTGCAGGGTGCTGTCAGCCTGCATGGAGCAGTCAGAGCTGTCAGTCTGCATGAAGCAGCCAGAGATGTCAGTCTGCAAAGAGCTGCCAGTCTGCAAAGGAGCTGTCAGTCTGCAAGGAGCTGTCAGTCTGCAAGGAGCTGCCAGTCTGCAGGGTGCTGTCAGCCTGCATGGAGCAGTCAGAGCTGTCAGTCTGTAGGAAGCAGCCAGAGCTGTCAGTCTGCAAGGAGCTGTCAGTCTGCAAGGAGCTGTCAGTCTGCATAGAGCAGCTAGATCCGCCAGTCAGCCATGATCTTCTAGATCTGCCAGTCAACCAGATTATTCCAGATCTGCCAGTCAACCAGTCTCTTCCAGATCTGCCAGTCAACCAGTCTCTTCCAGATCTGCCAGTCAACCAGTCTCTTCCAGATCTGCCAGTCAACCAGTCTCTTCCAGATCTGCCAGTCAACCAGAATCTTCCAGATCTGCCAGTCAACCAGAATCTTCCAGATCTGCTAGTCAACCAGAATCTTCCAGATCCGCCAGCCAGCCAGGATCTACCGGAGCCTACTACCTACCTGAGCTTCCTCTCAGTACTGGGCTTCCTCTCAGTAGGGCTTCCTCTCAGTACTGGGCTTCCTCTCAGTACTGGGCTTCCCCTCAGTCCCGAGCTTCCCCTCAGTTCCGGGCTTCCCCTCAGTTCCGGGCTGCCTCTGTCTCGAGCTGCCCCTCAGTCCCGAGCTGCCCCTCAGTCCCGAGCTGCCCCTCAGTCCCGAGCTGCCCCTCAGTCCCGAGATGCCCCTCAGTCACGAGCTGCTCCTCAGTTCTGTGGGGTTCTGGGTGAGAACTATTAGGCCATGGTCGGCGGCGAGGGTGGATTATCCCAGGACGCGAAGGGGAGGAACTAGGACAATAATGGAGTGGGGTCCACGTCCCGAGCCGGAACCGCCACCATGGACAGACGCCCACCCGGACCCTCCCTATGGTTTTGAGGTGCGTCCGGGTGTCCGCACCTTAGAGGGGGGTTCTGTCACGCCTTGGTCATAGTGTTTTGTGTTTTCGTTATAATTTTGATCAGGCCAGGGTGTGACATGGGTTTATGTGTTGTGTTTCGTATTGGGGTTTTATAGGATTTGGGATTGCGGCTGAGTAGGGGTGTAGCATAGGTTTGGCTGCCTGAGGCGGTTCTCAATCAGAGTCAGGTGATTCGCGTTGTCTCTGATTGGGAACCGTATTTAGGTAGGCGGGGTTTCACTGTGTATTTTGTGGGTGATTGTTCCTGTCTCTGTGTAGTGTTCACCAGATAGGCTGTAATAAGTTTCACGTTCCGTTTTGTTGTTTTGCATTTGTATAGTTATTTCATGTATCGCTCTTCCTTCATTAACCTCTTAACCTCTTAAGTCGACCCTCTACTTTTTTGAACATTTTGTTAAAAATCGCGCAACATTTCAGCGCCCTGCTACTCATGCCAGGAATATGGTTAGAATGTGTGGATAGGAAACCCTCGGACGTTTTTAAAACTGGTTAAATCACGACTGTGGCTATAACATAACGTGTGTTACATCGGAAAGCGCAGGAAAACCTGATCACAGAAAATGGAAATAAATATCCTTGCGCCACTTCCAGCAATTGTTAACAGTGAGCCGGATTAGATAAGACCGAGCATTCAACTCCCACAGCATCCCCATGTTGTCTAGAGTCTTGTGAATTGAATCATCTTTGATTCTTGGTTGAACCGAAACAGGGGCACCACTTACCTCCGGTCTCCGCCCAGATCATTCCGGAAGAGCTCTCTCGTGAAATCTTTTCCAAGACGACAGCTAATGATTTTTACATCGCCCAAGGATGATTTTTATCGCTTATTAACGTTTACTAATACCTAAAGTAGCATTACAAACGTATTTCGAAGTGTTTTGTGAAAGTTTATCGTCTACTTTTTGAATTTTAAAAAATGACGTTACGTTGTGAAATCGCAGTTTTTTTCGTTTATCACACAGTCTACATATAACGATATCTTGGCTTTATATGGCCCGATTTAATCGAAATAAAGACCCAATAGTGTTTATGGGACATCTAGGAGTGCCAACAAAGAAGATGGTGAAAGGTAATGACTGTTTTCTATTTTATTGTGCGGTTTGTGTAACGCCGAAATGCTAATTATTTTGTTTACGTCCCCTGCTGTGCTTTTGTGTTGTAGTGTATTGGTGCATGCTATCAGATAATAGCTTCTCATGCTGTCGCCGAAAAGCATTTTAAAAATCTGACTTGTTGCCTGGATTCACAACGAGTGTAGCTTTAATTTGATACCCTGCATGTGTATTTTAATGAACTTTTGAGTTTTAACTAATACTATTAGCATTTAGCGTAGCGCATTTGCATTTCCAGAGCTCTAGTTGGGACGCAAGCGTCCCGAGTAGAAGCAACAGGTTAAAGACATGAGTAACCACCACGCTGCATTTCGGTCCAACTCTCTTTTGACAAACGAAGAACGCCGTTACAGCAGCAAACTCTCTCCAGAAGTTCAGTGAGGATCTCTGAATGATCCAATGTTGACCTAAATGACCAATGATGATAAATACAATCCACCTGTGTGTAATCAAGTCTCCGTATAAATGCACCTGCACTGTGGTAGTCTCAGAGGTCCGTTAAAAGCGCAGAGAGCATCATGAAGAACAAGGAACACACCAGGCAGGTCTGAGATACTGTTGTGAAGAAGTTTAAAGCCGGATTTGGATACAAAACGATTTCCCAAGCTTTAAACATCCCAAGGAGCACTGTGCAAGCGATAATATTGAAATGGAAGGAGTATCCGACCACTTCAAATCTACCAAGACCTGGCCGTCCCTCTAAACTTTCAGCTCATACAAGGAGAAGACTGATCAGAGATGCAGCCAAGAGGCCCATGATCACTCTGGATGAACTGCAGAGATCTACAGCTGTGGTGGGAGACTCTGTCCATAGGACAACAATCAGTCGTATATTGCACAAATCTGGCCTTTATGGAAGAGTGGCAAGAAGAAAGCCATTTCTTAAAGATATCCATAAAAAGTGTCGTTTAAAGTTTGCCACAAGAGACAGAGATTTGTTTTCCAACAAGACAATGATCCAAAGCATAAAGCAAAATCTACAATGGAATGGTTCAAAAATAAACATATCCAGGTGTTAGAATGGCCAAGTCAAAGTCCAGACCTGAATCCAATCGAGAATCTGTGGAAATAACTGAAAACTGCTGTTCACAAATGCTCTCCATCCAACCTCACTGAGCTCGAGCTGTTTTGCAAGGACGAATGGGAAAAGATTTCAGTCTCTCGATGTGCAAAACTGATAGAGACATACCCCAAGCGACTTACAGCTGTAATCGCAGCAAAAGGTGGCGCTACAAAGTATTAACTTAAGGGGGCTGAATAATTTTGCACGCCCAATTTTTCAGTTTTTCAGTTTCATGATTGTGTCCCACTTGTTGTTGATTCTTCACAAAAAATACAGTTTTATATCTTTATGTTTGAAGCCTGAAATGTGGCAAAAGGTCGCAAAGTTCAAGGGGGCCGAATACTTTCGCAAGGCACTGTAAATCTATTAACATCCCCTCCATCCCTCAGGTGAACCCCCTTTAAAAAAGAAAAGTCAAAACCCACACCCTCTAAATAACTAATAACCGCTCTCCTCTTAACAAAATCGTATAAAGGCTTACATTTAAACTAACAAAAGTTATAGTAGGCTCCGTAAAAAAATTATAAAATCAAATCAAAAACAACTATCATGTAACTACAACCCCCCCCACCAAAAAAACCCAGGATGCAGGAATGGTGTTTGGCTCCTGAATGCCCTGCATCCTGGGTTGACCACCAAACTCCTCCACTTTCCCAGCCCCGTATCTGGTTGGGTAGAGAGTAGGGGAGCCCATGTCCCCAAACAGGAACTGCGACCCCCTCCCCCCTCAGGTGACCAGCCATGAGCCGTGCTTGGTGTATCAAGCTCCACCAGGAGTTGAGGGGCTGGGGAAGCCAGCCAGGACACAGAAGTTTCTCTCGCCCCCATACCCCCTTCCCTCTCGCTGTCTGTCGAGAGCCCCTTCCTCTTCCCTCTCTTCTTTGGCAATGGCGGTAACAGGGAGACACCACCCCCCCTCCCTGCAAGCTCCTCCACCATTCCCCCATCTCTTCCACGAGGACGCTCGACATTCTGCTGTCCCCCATACTGGTTACCTCGTAGCGACACATCTGCCTCTCACCTCCCACTTCTCTCACCTTTTTCAGGATCTCGTCGTGTTTTTCTTCTGTGTGTAAAGCCACATCATAAGTTCCCACCAACGGGTAACTTAGGAGGCAAAACACATCCTTCCCTGTCAGTTTAAGGATCCACATCAAGATAGTCCTTCCAAAAGTTTCACGTCCAAATGGCTCCATCTCCTTGTCCTTCCACGCAAAGAGAACCATATTCACCAGCCCGATCCCAATGACCGACCTATACAAAAAAGGAAAAACTGAAAAGGAAAGCAAAAACGGCTGAGAATCGTTACCCCCCCAAAAAAACTGTTTTACTACACTCTGGCCTTCGACTTTCAGCTAAGAGGTTACGGTACCTCAGTACCCAACTTGAACTTAGCCACACAGGAGAGAAGCCTTATAGCTGTGATCAATGTGACAAGAGATACTCTCATTCAAGTGGTCTGATTAAACATCAGAAAATACATTTATACTGATACAGATTGTAGAATGATCTCCAACACCAGACCTGGGTAGTAGAACACAGAGTGCAGAATGACCTCCAACACCAGACCTGGGTAGTAGAACACAGAGTGTGGAATGATCTCCAACACCAGACCTGGGTAGTAGAACACAGAGTGTGGAATGATCTCCAACACCAGACCTATCACATTTTATTTCTCACATACACTGATGTTATTGCAGGTGTAGCAAAATGCTTGTGTTTCTAGCTCCAACAGTCCAGTAATATCTAACAAGTAACATCTAACAATAAACACAATCGAAAGGAATGGAATTAAGAATATATAAATATTTGGCAGAGCAATGTCAGAGCGGCATAGACTAAGATACAGTAGAATAGAATAGAATACAGTATATACATATGAGATGAGTAATGCATAGACTAAGATACAGTAGAATAGGATAGAATACAGTATATACATATGATGAGTAATGCATAGACTAAGATACAGTAGAATAGGATAGAACCTAGTCTGTTCATTATATACATCTACATTATGTATTGTTATACCATGTAGGAGCAGTATAGACCTAGTCTGTTCAGTATATACATCTATATGATGTATTGTTACACAAAAAAAGGAAAATTACATTATTTTATACTGATACAATTGCGCAGAGAAAGAGATATAGTTTAACATGTTTTCAATACTCCAGCAATAAATTCATTAAAAATCCTACAATGTGGTTTTCTGGATTTTTTTTCTCATTTTGTCTGTCATAGTTGAAGTGTACCTATGATGAAAATTACAGGCCTCTCTCATCTTTTAAAGTAGGAGAACTTGCACAATTGGTGGCTGACTAAATACTTTTTTGCCCCACTGTATATGTATATATTTATATTTCATAAAACGGCATTAGCACTTACCCGTCCAGAAGTACATCCTGTTCTTGCAGAAACAGCTCCTCAGTTCCTGTTTGAATCATAACACTCAAAGATTCCTCAAACAAAAAATCTGTCTCACTTTCACTTTTTCACTTTCACTTTAGACTTTGACTCTGCTTTTCCTGATTTAGCCCAAATAGCCCAAATGTACCCAAGTGGCCAAATTGGTGAAGTTATACATTTTGAAACAAATAACTGTATACAAAATACCAAAATGGTATTCTAACACACCCCCAAATTTTTTTTTTTAGAAAAATAAATTGGGGAAAAATATAATTATTGATAAAAAAAAATGGAAAAAAAATATATATATATACACATTTACAAAATAACATGGGTAACTATTTACACACTTTCAATATTTGGAAGACCCTCAGTCCTCTATCAAATCAAATCTATTTATATAGCCCCAGCCTAAAACCCCAAACAGCAAGCAATGCAGGTGAAGAAGCCTGGTGGCTAGGAAAAACTACCTAGAAAGGCAAAATCCTAGGAAGAAACCTAGAGAGGAGCAGGCTATGAGGGGTGGCCAGTCCTCTTCTGGCTGTGCTGGGTGGAGATCACAGTGGTTGTAGAGGGTGCAACAGGACAGCACCTCAAGAGTAAAAATTAACAGTTTAGGGTTCCATTGCCGCAGGCAGAACAGTTGAAGCTGGAACAGCAGCAAGGCCAGGTGGACTGGGGACAGCAAGGAGTCATCATGCCAGGTAGTCCTGGCGCATGGTCCTAGGGCTCAGGTCCTCCGAGAGAGAGAAAGAGAGAATTAGAGAGAGCATACTTAAATTCACACAGCACACCGGATAAGACAGAAGAAGTACTCCCGATATAACAAACTGACCCTAGCCCCCCGACACAAACTACTGCAGCATAAATACTGGAGGCTGAGACAGGAGGGGTCAGGAGACACTGTGGCCCCATCCGATGAGACCCACGGACAGGGCCAAACAGGAAGGATATAACAGCTGAATCTGCGCGTTTACCAAACAATGCAGTGCGTAATATGTCTTTCTTCTTCCGGTATGAAACTTCAACAGCGAATTACTCTCTTTACGCTGGAGCTTACTACATGGGTTGGTCTTGCAACACATAAACATGACCTATTGCCGTTTACCTCAGGTCATTGGCTATCTACCCAGCTAGATTTCAAGACGATCAGTGGTCATTGGGTTAAAATACAGTCAATCAACGAAACAGCGGGCAAATCATTGGTGCACAATGATGTCATGACTTGTTGTCTTCAAATCGGTTTCTTTCAGTCAATACCTCCCGCGAAATGGCCCATCAGGTTTGATTGTGTTACAAACAAACCAGTTGATTGCAGTGAAATCAAACATGACTGGAAAAGTCACGTTCTGTGTGTGTTATTTACCTGGAATGTGTCGTCGAAAATGGAATGAGACGGAATTCACGACACAAGCAGTTCACAAAATGTTTCGTGTTAGGCTATAAAAACGGATTCTATCAAACAAAAGATCATTCATTGTGTAACAATGAGCATTGGAATTGCAAACAGATGAAGATCGTCAAAGGTAAACTATTTATTTTAATGCAGTTTGTGATTATGTTACGCCTGTGCTCTATGCTGGTTAAAATGTTTTTTTTATGGGGCTCTATGCTCAGATAATCGCATCATATTCTTTCGCAGTAAATCCTTTTTTAAATCTGACAATGCAGTTGGATTAGCAAGATTCTATGCTTTTGATACATGTGAGACATTTGTATTTTCATGAATGTTTAATATGACTATTTGCCCAAAACATATGCCCAAAACATTGCAAGTTGTTAATAACTGTTCTATTTGTATGAATACAGTGTATCTCTCTCTACCAATTTGTTTAGGTTTTTCTTCTCCTACATACCTCTTTACAAAGATTAGTTGTGTTTTTTTTCTGAACTTTAAGAGAAGGACACTCTTAGTCTATCTTTCATAAATCCACTGGGAAAGGGTTTTTCTTTGGACTTTCATCTTTATCAGTATCTGGAAATACTGATAAAGTGTCCTCACTGGTCATCCCCAAAGCCAACACCTACTTTGGCCACCTTCAGTTCTCTGCTGCCAATGACTGGAACAAATTGCAAAAATTGCTGAAGTTGGAGACTTATATTTCCCTCAATAACTTTAATAAGCATCAGCTATCTGAGCAGCGATCGTGCAGCTGTACACAGCCCACCCAACTACCTAACTTACCCCCATATTGTTTTTATTTACTTTTTTGCTCTTTTGCACACCAGTATTTCTACTTGCACATCATCATCTGCACATCTATGACTCCAGTGTTAATTTGCTCAATTGTAATTACTTCGCTACTATGGCCTATTTATTGCCTTACCTCCTTACTCCATTTGTACAAACTGTATGTAGATTTTTCTATTGTATTATTGACTGTACTTTTGTTTGTGTAAGTCTGTTTTTTTCCGCACTGCTTTGCTTTATCTTGGCCAGGTCGCAGTTGTAAATGAGAACTTGTTCTAAACTGGCCTACCTGGTTAAATAAAGGCTGAATAGAAATTGGAGTTGTGTGTTAGCATTGGCTGTGGCAAAAGTAACACCAAACAGGCCATTGAGGGCTCAAGTTGCCCATCCCTGAGGTAGGTGGGGTTTTCAGAAGAACAGTGTTTGATTTGTAATGCAGTGTGTCCCAGATGGAGGGAGTTGACATTGATTTAGTAATTGCAAGCACTGCATGACTTCTCAGTCAGGTTTGCCGTCAGAACTAAACAGTTATTTATCAGAGCAGTCTATACTATCAGGAGCTACTTACAATGAGTGCATTTAACTTCTTAAGGTATAGGCGGCAGCATTTTCACTTTTGGATAAATAGTGTGCCCAATTTCAACTTCCCTGCTACTCATGCCAAGAATATAAGATATGCATATTATTAGTAGATTTGGATAGAAAACACTCTGTAAAACACGTAAAACTGTTTGAATCATGTCTGTGAGTATAACAGAACTTATGTAGCAGGCAAAACCCCAAGGACTAACCGTTCAGAATTTTTTGTTTGTTGTTGAGGTCTCTGTCTGTTCACTGAGTTCTCATTGGCAAACGATATTTCTTAGGAACTTGTTCTCAGTTCCTATCGCTTCCACTAAATGTCACCAGTCTTTGGAATTTGGTTGAGGTTATTCATTTGTGCAATGAAGAAGTAGGGCCAACTAGGAACTGCGTAACAATGTTGAGACTTGAAAAGTAGCTTGGTTTGTTGTGTTCCTGTATTGAACACAGATAGACCCGTCTTCAATTTGATCGATTATTAACGTTTAAAAATACCTAAAGTTGTATTACAAAAGTAGTTTGAAATATTTTGGCAAAGTTTATAGGTAACTTTTGAAATATTTTGTAGTGAAGTTGCACATTTTGGAAGCTGTTTTTTTCTGGATCAAACGCGCCAAATAAATTGATATTTTGGATATATATGAACGGAATTAATCGAACAAAAGGACCAATTGTGATGTTTATGGGACATATTGGAGTGCCAACAAAAGAAGCTCGTCAAAGGTAAGGCATGTTTTATATTTTATTTCTGCATTTTGTGTTACGCCTGCAGGGTTGAAATATGCTACCCTCTTTGTTTACTGCTGTGCTATCATCAGATGATAGCTTCTTATGCTTGAGTATCTTACATGTGTGATTTAACGAAATTTATTTGAATTTGCCGCACTGCATTTCCCCGGTTTTTGGCCAAGTGGGACGCAAGACTCCCCTATACCATAAGAAGTTAACGAAAGAAGCTGTAATGTAATATAATTTAATGAACGTAATGACACCTAATACTCAAGACACTCAGAGTGAGAATATGGGAATGATGGGAGGATGGCAACTTTATGTACTATTAGGAGGGCTTGCTCTGCCGCTGTTTGTCCACATGAGGGAAGCATCAGCCAGGAAAATGTTACTCAGTGTCGAGAGAATGGACTGCAAATTAGGTTGAAGGATTTAGCTTTCACCTGCTCAATCATTAGATATCTATACTTAAATCCTACAGGAAGCTTGAATAAGTGTAAACTTCAAGAAAAGGCATGCATTTCTCAGTTATCTGAACTGTGTCTGTATTGTACACGGAGTGTACAAAACAATAGGAACACCTGCTTTTCCATGACATAGTGTCCTAATGTTTTGTACCAGTTAAATCCAGCTAAAAGCTATGATCCTTTTTGATGTCACTTGTGAATTCCACTTCGCTCAGCGTAGATGAAGGGGAGAAGACAGTTTAAAGAGTCATTTTTAAGCCTTGAGACAATTGAGACATGGATTGTATATGTGTACCACTCAGAGGGTGAATGGGCAAGACAAAAGATGTAAGTGCCTTTGGACGGGGTATGGTAGTAGGTGCCAGGCACACCGGTTTGAATGTGTCAAGAACTGCAACGCTGCTGGGTTTTACACACTCAAAAGTTTCCTGTGTGTCTCAAGAATGGTCTAACACCCAAAGGACATCCATCCATCTTGACATAACTGTGGGGAAGCAGTGGAATCAACATGGGCCAGCATCCCTATGGAATGCTTTTGGCACCTTGTAGAGTCCATGCCCTGACAAATTGAGGCAGTTCTGAGGGCCAAAGGTTGGGCAACTCAATATTAGGAAGGTGTTGCTAATGTTTTGTACACTCAGTGTATATCAGGAATCTATCGTATGTTATCCTTTTGTGATGCAATGTTGTGCTAAACCATATTGCATCTCTGTGGCTTTGTGCACATATGATGCACTTGTTGTAGAATGTAATCAATCATTTGAAATTTTGATACATTTATAATAAATAATTTGTGTGTGTGACTTTAAAAGCCAATAAAACATCTCAACAGGTGGGTGCAGTTATTTATGTCTCCCTTTAGAAGTTACATTATAACTTACATTATACAAAGTATGTAATATAACCAGAAAATAATTACCCTTTAGTCTTCAAAAACAGCCAGCCAACAGGACAGAGTTTTTTTTACATGTTTGATTCCAGACCATTACCCCTGTGTGATATTCTGGGGATCCCCAGGTAAGTGTGAGGAAATGACATGCGTCATGTGTTGGGGGACCAGCGTGGAGAAGTGAAGGAGGATGGGGGAACCCCACACAGAGAGAGAGCAATAGAGAGGGGACCCCCGGGGCAACAAATGTTTGAAACAAAGGTTAATGAAGTATTAAACACTAACAAGTGGCAGATGAATGCTTATGAATACAGTCCCTCCATCCCTCTCTATCTGCATCTCTGCATGCTGATCTCACCTCCTCGCTCTCTCTAAGGGGAGCATGGCAATCAACGGGGGTATCTGTACACAGAGTGTGTGTGCCAGTGGTGGGCGTCATAGAGAGTGGCGAGTGGGTCTACACACACACACTGAGTGCTTAAGGTAAATGTCACAGGGGGGGCTCTCACGGTGAGAGGAAATCATATCAGAACAGCGGGGTGCACACTCTCCTCCTCTTCATTATGAAAAAGGCCACATAGCACACAGTCCTATGGGGGTCTGCCACACAGCACACAGCCCTATAGAGGTCTGCTTGGGAAAGGACTGGTGGGGTGTCTGGTAATGCATTAAGACACATCACTGAATATTAAGTAGCACTTAGTGGATATGGCATCATCATTCATATTACTTTGCAACGAGTTACATTCTAAGGGATAATATCTAACTTGAAGTCAGGTAGTTACAAAAATGATATGCAAGTCCCCCATTAACATTAATAGCAACCATGTATAATGTTAATAACTTGTCTGGCCTCCTAAGGTTTTGCTGGTGACTACCATCAGAAATGTGTGTGTGTGAACCTATGAGGCATGGTGCTCGCTCATCCGTTTCCAAATCCTCATTTCTACCTTCGTCGCACCAGACAACTGGGGGTGGTGGGGGTGAGGATGGGTGAGAGTAGAGGGGTGAAGGCTAGTATACAGACAGACTCACTGGGCTGTGAAACCTTCTTGACATCCTGGCCTGAGTGTGAGTAGAGTGGGGGCTTGGGGAGGGCGGCTTTCTATCATACTCTTTCTCACACACACACACACACACACACACAATCACACTCACAATCAGATTCACACACACACAATACCAATACACATACACACAGTCTCTCACACAGTCTTACCCACCCAGGAAATCTCTCAGTGTTAAAAGGTCAGGCAAGAGAGATGCAGCCAGGCTAGCATGACAAGAGTAGTACTAACACAGGCAGAAGCACACACACACACACACACACACACACACACACACACACACACACACACACACACACACACACACACACACACACACACACACACACACTGACCTAACCTTAAAAAAGCTGCCAGTCATGTTCCATCCCCAGAATACATTGCTCTAAAAGCCCCCAAGTATAAATATTTATTGATGAATCAAAACTGGACAGCTACAGAGTTAGCTAGCTATCCTACAGAGGGGATGAGATCAAGTTTGACCTTGTATGAGCTGGAATAGTTTTTTGTACAAGAAACCCTGTTTTTGCAAAAATTCCAGTTGGTGTATTGGACTAAACGGTTGTATGGTTGACAATGTGGTTGGGTGTGTTGGAGTTCGTGGTCCATGCCTTCTGTTTTGGGTTGAGATTCTTGGATTTTGAAACACTGTCATAACAACTTTGGCAACCAGGTCTGCCCCTGTCTGGATGACACGACAACGACGTCAAGGTTGTCGTTGCCAGAGAACTTGTCACTGGCTGTGTTCGAAGAGTTGATGGGGTGTTAGAGGGATTGGCATCTTAGCTGCAGAGACATACTGTCTGTGGTCCTAAAGCACTGTGGGGTCCCGTGTGGCTCAGTTGGTAGAGCTTGGCACTTGCAGGATTGTGGGGTCGATCCCCATGGGGGAGGTTCTGCTAAATGACGTAAATGTGACACCTCAGAGAGAGAGTGTTAAAGAGCTAAAGCTGTTGTACAGACATGAGGGACAGAGAAAGAAACATCAGATAACAATATGGTGTTATAGAATATTGAATGAAAGTGTTTCACTGGCTTTTGCATCTCACCCTATTTTCTTCCAATCTCTGTACATATTTATCTTTCTCCTTCTCTCATTATCTCTTTCCTTGCCAATGCAAACACGTGGAGCTGATGAATGGGTAAACAGTCTTTCTTTGTTTCTCTCTCTCCCTACTTTTTCTTTCCATATGCATGTTTCCCACCCCCCTCCCCTTCTACCCCCTACTCCCTCTCACCCCCACTCCCCTCTCCCAGTCTCCCTCTCTCTCCACCACCCTTCCCTCTTTCTAATTCCCCATCTCCCCTACCTCCTGTAGGCTTTATCATTACTGTCCATCTGACTGCTGGTGTTTACTTGCTGTTCTGTTCTAAGAGGTGTTGATGACTCTGGGATTGTGTGAACTACCATCACCAGCAGCCATGATGGCTGGAAGCCTCGGCATTAGGCCCCACCATCTACCCCCAGACAGACCCTTCCTCCCCTCCACATGCTGCAACCTGTCTCTGACTTCCAGCCATTACATTAATTCTCAATTGGAATAATACACAGCGGAACCCATCATGCATGAGTCCCCATATGTGGCCTATCCTCACACATATTTTGGCACACTGTGCACACACACACATTGAATTGGGTTTATATGCACACTATCTGGTCAAATTGGTCTGTAATATAACATTCAGAAATTGTTTCGGTGCTAAAACCTAATGGAAATTCTTTCGTATGCTTGTACATAGTGGATACAACTTTCTCATTTTCTGGTTGTCTACTAAGCTGTTTAATGTGTAGTCTTTGTGGGTTTAACTATCAACCGAATCACGGTCAGGGATATCACACAGCTGGTTGAGTCACCTGGGTCCTGTCTGTGTATCTGTCTGTCAGTGTTGTGTTTGTGTCTGTGCCCATGACTCTGTCTGTTTATGTGTATGTGTCTGTCTTTGTGTCTGTGTACATACACACAGAGAAGGGGTTCAGAAATGGCTATAACCCAATTTGTCTGTGTGCTAAATCTGTCTGTGTAGTCTCCTGTTTGCTCTGCTTATTAAAACTGGTGACCCTGGTGGTCAGGCTGCAGTACATTTCCTGGTTGTGAGAGGAGTTGGTATGGCATCAGCACAGCTTAAAGTCCCTCGGGACATTAACCAGTCAGCACTATGGTTACAGCTGGCCAAACCACATAACTACACAACTACAGCCTAGAGCTAGTGAGAAAGAGAGGGAAGGGGGGAGTAGGGCTTGCGCCACCAGTCTACTGTAGATAGAAAAAGATAATACTTGAATACAATGTAAACACCTGCTATCGACATGCCCTCTCTCTACCCTATTCTTAATATGTATTTTCCTTTTCTTCCATCATGGGTGCGGAGTGTGAGCCACACATGACATCTGTGTGAGATTTCATGTGATGAGTATAAGTAAATATGAGTAGGTAATGAAGCATGCACTTGCAGAGTTATCTCAAGGTCATAGCTGCCACATTAATACAATCTTAGAGCTTAATGTGTGTATGTTTGTGCGTGCGTGTGTATACAGATTATGCGTGCTTGAGTGTGCGCTTGTGCATTTATATGTGTGTGAACGGGTAAATGGGTAAATGCCAGAGCTTATTAACTCTACTGTCAACAGAAAATAGATAAATATACAGTGAGTGTACAAAACATTAGGAAAACCTGCTCTTTCCATGACATAGACTGGTCATTAAAAATCCATGAATCCAGGTTAAAGCTTTGATCCCGTATTGATGTCACTTGTTAGGTTAAAGAAGGATGTTAGGCCTTGAGACAATTAAGACATGAATTGTGTACAGTATGTGTGCCATTCAGAGGGTGAATGGGCAAGACAAGATTTAAGTGCATTTGAACGGGGATTGGTAGTAGTTGCCAGGCGCACCGGTTTGACTGTGTCAAAAAACTGCAAAGCTGCTGGGTTTTTCACCCTCAACAGTTTCCTGTGTGTATCAAGAATGGTCTAACACCCAAAGGACATCCAGTCAGCTTGACACAAGTGTGGGAAGCATTGGAGTCAACATGGGCCAGCATCCCTGTGAAATGCTTTCGAAACCTTATAGAGTCCATACCCCGACAAATTGAGGCTGTTCTGAGGGCAATAGGGTGTGCATCTCAATATTAGGAAAGAACTCTTCATTTTTGTACACTCAGTGTATTCATAACCTCATACAACCAAAATAGAACCTATTAGACTCCATCCTCTATATTCTCTAATATGCATATTAGCTTCTTGTTTGTGTAGGAAAAGCCTATAACAAACAGACTTCTGTACACTCTTAGAAAAAGGGTTCCAAAAGGGTTCTCCTATGGGGACAGCCGCAGAACTCTTTTAGGTTCCAGAAAGCATTTTCTTTCTAAGAGTGCAGGTCCGACCATAACATGAAGTGTGTGTGTCTACGTGCTTGTGTGCATTTGTGTGCGTGCGTGTGTGTGCATATGCGTTGGCATGTACTACATGGTTTATACTATCAGAATTGAGTGAATAACCACTTTATGTGAATCTTTCAATAGCAGCACCATTTATCAGCAGTAAAAAGGCAGCATTGGTATTTCTCCAACAGATGTTTGATTGAGTGGACTCGCTCTGGCTGAATAATTTTCAAACTCACTGGGGAAACAGCTTTCCATAAAAGAGAGCATTTCTACAAAACAGCTTAATGTACAGCTAGCTACTGCATGGGTTATTTGGTAGCCCAGCGCTGAGTCAATATTGGACAGAACACATGCTGGGTTATATGACCCAGCCAGTTGGGTTGCGTGAATAACCCAACATGTTGGTATGTTTAGATTACCCGAAAATGGGTTAATTTAAACATCAGTTGGGTTTTTAATCACTTTCATGCTGTGTTGACCTGGGTCTTTTCTAATGTAATCCATTTTTAGGAGGCGTGATTTTCAGATAGTAATTTGTGGCCACCCTTGGTAACCTTTTGTACACTGCAAATGTTTTATTTCACAACACATTTTTATGTAATATTAATAAAACATTGTACTTATACCATGGCATTGTTAAATACTTGTTTCTGATTGGCTTGAAAGGCATTCTAGAGCGGGTATTATTTAAGTGATCATGCCCTTGAAGACAGTGTTTGGAGGATATATTGGCACGGTTTGCCATCCCTCACCCTGTCAACACCTGTGCCAATATGTACTTCAAACACCGGCTTCTCGGGCATTATCACTTAAATAATACAAGCTCTAGAATGCCCTTCAATCAATCAGAAACAATTATTTAACAATGCCATGCTATAAGTAAAATGTTTTATTAATTTTACATAAAAATATGTGTTGTGCAAAAATATTCAAGTTATAAAACATTTGCAGTGTACAACAGGTTACCAACATATTCAAATAATGATTTACATATTTTCATTAGAAACGTTATTTTGATGAATTTATTCGTACTATTTCATCCTTCCACGAGATATAGTCCCGACACAAATCTGGGGTTGCTACCAAAGCCGTTCATTCTATCCGTTAGATTTCCAGAGAAGGGACCCAGATCTTTTTGTTCTGTATATATGGATGTGACCCAGCCGTTCGTTCTAAATGTTCCATTGCCAAATTGGCTGGCAACATTCTTATCCCTCTTGCTTGCTAGTTAGCCAACTATGGCTAACTTACAGTCACATCAAAAAGTGCAGCCAGAATAACAGCAAAGTACCTGCATTTGCATTTGTTTTAGCTGTTTTCTAGTGATGTTTATTTGGATACATCCATAATTATGTGCTAATGAGGTGTGATTTCGCCTGGCATAAAAAATGTGCTCACTCGTCAGCTAACACAATCACTTCAAACTGAAGCTGGAAAAACTGCAAACTAGTTGCACTTCGTTTGGTTTTACCTTTTTTCAATTGACAATTCTTTATATATATATATATATCCATAAAAATATGCCATCTGATTCATGATTTCGTCTGGCTGAGAAACGCTGCATGCCTGTCTGTCTCATCCCGACACCTTACTTACAATTAGACAGCTGGAAATCGAATTTGAATATTGAAGCAATGTTGCAAATATCAGAGAGACAGACAGCAAGGTTTATACAAATCTCCACTGTTGAAGGCTAAATGTTAGTCTAAAAGAAATGTGAGATAATGTCTAGATGCTTTTTATAGTGAAGATCAAGTTTATAAATTGCTTGGCTGGGCTGATGAGACAGTGGATTGCGCAGGCAGATGGAACAGAGTAAATAGGCATTTTAACATCATAGATTTAGCCGGTGGTAACTTGTGGAGTAGACACCAGCTGGAATGTGATTTTAACCAATCAGCATTCAAGATTAGACCCACCCGTTGTATAATTCCCTATAATGCACAGTATAATTCAATGGCTATGAAGTTTATTCTTACATGCTCTATGTTTGAGCTGCTTTTGAAAGGCCTTGACAGAGCTGGACCTTACACTTCCTGCAGGCCCACCCTCTGCCCTCCAAGCACCCCCAAGGACGTCCGAGCCATTACAGTAATTAACGGGAGTGGAGGAATGTGGAGGGAGAGAGGGAGGGAGAAAATAGGAATTAATGTATTTTCTGCCGAGGCAGCATCTCACCGGTGGGGGCCTGCCTGCCTGCCTGCCGGCCTGCCTGGCCATGCTCATTCTCTATCTCCTGTAGTCAGTTAATTCCTAAGTCACTTTCATTATGTACAGTAGCGGAGCTGGGGACAGGGTCCCAAAATTAATCTTGCAAAGAGTCCGAGACAACGTTGCTGCTGCGCTGCAACCCGGCTTTTAAAGAATAGGACTAAATCAAATCAAACTTGAAATGCTCCTTAAAAACAGTTTGATTTGATTTAATCATTTTTTCCCCGATCATCTTTGAAATGCAAGTGAGAGGCCAACTTATCACTTCGAACTCTAGGTGCAATTTAGATTTGGTCCAGTAGACGGCAGCAGTGTATGTGCAAAGTTTTAGACTGATCCAATGAACAATTCCATTACTGTTTAAAATGTTGTATCAAGTCTGCCTAAATGTGCCGAATTGGTCAATTGATACATTTTAAAGTACATAACTATAGAGAACATACAAAATGTATATGGTAATAAAATATGTAAGTTTACACACTCCCAGGAATGTCATAAATGATGGAAAATGTGCTTCCTTACTGAAAAGACACTAACCTTTACACATCTAGATGGGGGGGGGGGGGGGTATACACTGCAGGGGTTCAAACTGTAGAACCCAGTTCCTACATTTGAATATAAAAATGGATTTTATCAAACAAAACGATGCTTCATTTTTATCTCTGGGACCCTCAGGATGACAAATTAGAGCTAGATTACTGAATGTAAGAACATTATTTACCTTCAGAGGTGAATGTATCATACCAGTTGCCGTGATGTAATTTTTTTCTTGTTGTGCACTCTCCTCAAACAATTGCATGTTTTTTTTACAACAGTAATTTAAGCTTTCTGCCCATGTAAGACATGTCTATGTCCTGGGAAATGTTCTTGTTACTTACAACGTCTTTCTAACTCAGTTGCTGGAGAGGAAAGAAACCACTCAGGGACAGAGTTTAATGGCTGTGATAGGAGAAAACTGAGGATGGATCAACAACATTATAGTTATTCCAAAATACTAATCTAATTGACAAAGTGAAAAGAAGGAACCCTGTACTGAATACAAATATTCCAGAACATGTATCCTTTTTGCAACAAGGTACTAAAGTAATACTGCTAAAATATGTGTCTCGAATACAAAGTATTATGTTTGGGGCAAATCTAATGCAACACATTCTTCATATTCTTCATATTTCAAGCATAGTGGTGGCTGCATCATGTTATGGGTATGCTTGTAATCATTAACGACTGGGAAGTTATTCAGGATAAGAAAGAAACGGAATGGAGCCAAGTACAGGTAAAATCGTAGAGGAAAACCTGGTTCAGTGTGCTTTCCACCCAACACTGGGAGATTAATTCACCTTTAAGTTGCACAATAACCTAAAACACAAGGCCAAATCTGCACAGAAGTTGCTTACCAAGAAGACAGTGAATGTTCCTGAGTGGCCGAGCTATAGTTTGACTTAAATCTACTTTAAAATCTTTGGCAAGACTCTAGCAATGATCAACAACCAATTTGATAGAACCTGGTGAATTTTGGAAACAATAATGAGCAAATGTTGCACAATCCAGCTGTAATTGCTGCCAAAGGTGCTTCTACAGAATATTGACTCTGTGGTGTGAATACTTATATCAAAGAGGATATTTCTATATTTAATTTCCCACCAAAATTCCACCATTTCTAAAAACATGTTTTCATTTTGTCATTATGGGGTATTGTGCGTAGATGGGTGAGGAAAACACACATATTTAATCCATTTTGAATTCAGGACGTGACTCAACAAAATATGGAATAAGTCAAGGGTTATGAATACAGACATGCAGTGTTATGCGTTGCTGTACACTGATGTTTTTGCTGTTCCTCTCTCTGCCTGGCTGGTGACCGCTTGCCAGATTAGATTAGAGGATAGGCAGAGAGATTGAGAGAGGCAGAGAGAGAGAGAGAGACAGAGAAAGAGAGCGTAAGAGAAAGAGATGACAGGTGTTGACATTGATCCACCTGAAGGTATTTTATGGGCTCACAAATGCTGCTCCTCTCCAGCTACTCCTGAGTTTCTTAATAAGTAGTTTTGGGGTTAACGCGTTACAAAAGTAACACATAACGTAATCAGATTACTTTCTGATGCCCATAGAAATGTCTAGAGGGTGCACCTATGATCTTTGCCATTGATCGCTTCTGTGATAGCAAAGCGCATAGACGGCTTTCCCGTATAGTGTGCCATCTATATATCTCTGTGGGTCAGTGTAGTCTATAATCAGAACTGGCAGCTTGAGAGAAAGATGTTGAATGAAAATATAGGAAATCTGTACAGATGTTTGGCTTACAGTAAATATGGCTAATTAAGCATAAGTCATCTCCCGTCTGGAATACTGCAACTCACTGTTGGCTGGGCTCCCTGCCTGTGCCATTAAACCCCTACAACTCATCCAGAACGCCGCAGCCCGTCTGGTGTTCAACCTTCCCAAGTTCTCTCACGTCACCCCGCTCCTCTTTTTTTATGAAACAAAGGCAAAGTAATATAACTAGTAATATAACGCAAAACTTTCCACACAAAGTAATATTGTAAAGTAACATGTTACTTTTCTTAAATGTAATGAGTAATATGTAATTTATCAAGTAACTAATCCCAACACTGTTCTTAATCAATGCAGACAGCGCTAAATCAAAAAAATCTAAGAGAGAAGAGAGGGAAAATGACGGCGTTAGAAATAAAGAGCAGGTAAACAGTCCCAGAGGGAAGGAGAGAAGACAGCATCGTTGTGCCTTGCTTCGTCTCTCTCCCACCCGAAATGAACATTAATCTAATTAGCTGTGAATTGCATAGCCCACTGTAGCCTAGAAAAGAACACAACAAGATGTCAGAGGAGACGTATCGCAGGGTTGCACAACACAACATAACTGCCCATTAAAACGAACCGAGGCTGTTATGACATAGGAAGGGGTCCATAGATGTTCTTCAGATACCCCACAGATTAGACCCTTCTCCATGCAATGCTAGTGCCAATTAGTGTGAGTAGGTAGATTGAGGTATGAAGGTTAGGTTAGGTTAGGACATCTTGTTATATAACCTAGCGCTTAGGAAGCTAGCAGGATACTCTTTCCCTGGGAGGGTGAGTTAATTTGGGGATGGGGAGGCCTTTTATAAATGTGCAGACCCCAGTTTAAGGGGCGTTGCAGAGAGATACATTACTAGTTCAGGGAGGAGAGATTAAAATACTGTATACCTGAGAAAATGAAAAAAATGCACTGCAGAGAGAGCGAGAGGGAGACAGGTGAGAGTCAGAGACTGATGAGGCATGGGGTAAGGAGTAAGTAACCACAGGGCTTAGCCATCTGTATTATTTCTAGGTCCTGTTGTCAGCACTGTGCTGTCCTCGGTTTAACCCAATCTACTTTACACACATTTTCACTTTCCCATTTCCTCTCAGGAAATACTTACCCTCAAAATATTTCTGGGGAGTCAGGAGTCACCAAATCGAAGCTTGTACATTTTTTTGTAGAGGCTAACACTTATTACATACACACTAGCACACAGTACCCCACCCCCAAACCTGCATCCTACCTATTTCTTGAGGCAACAGCCACCACTGCACCCCCTTTCCATTCCAACACATACACACACATACACATACTCATGCTTGCAGACACAAACACACACTCCCTAAACCTCAATAGACACAATCCGCCCACGCATACATACACACACAAACACAGCGTTCCCTTCCACCGCACATACACACATTCCCCCAACACAGTTACAGTATACAGACAGAAACACTACAGTAAGGTATATGCATGGTGAAGCATTGTACTCAGAGCTTGGAGCCAGTTCCAAGTTGTGTAGTGTAATTTATTTGGCACACACATCCTTCCATCCCTTTATACAGCAAGGCCCTCTATTCCCTTCTCTTATTTTCTCTTTTTCTCCTCAACTATCATGATTTGGTCCCTCCCAGCCATTCTTGTTTTAAAAGCCTGTCTGGGTCTAATAAACTCTGCATCAGCCATACTGAAGGTCCAAGGCTCTTTACTGTCTGAAATCAAGTCTTTCAATGAAGGACGTCGCAATACAGAGATGGTGTGTATGTGTATGTTTGAGCGAGCAGGGAACATTTGTGTGTGTGGAAAAAAAGCATAGCGCTGTTTGTACTGCCCATATTCAGACACAATCATCAGATCCATTGACTGTGCATGAGTGTAAATAAGTGTGTGTTCTCTGTGGACAGCCCTGTCTGAACAGAGAGGATTAGACCAGGGCCAGGAGTGACTCACCTCATCACTCTCTCTCCCCCTATCCATCTCTCTCTCCCTTTCCTCCTCTCTCTTTCTCTCGGTTGCCAGCTTGTTACCGTTAATGTGTTCACTCCCATGCCACTGCTGCCAGCGAGCCCTCATCACAAAATCCCAATGCATTCTGGTACATGGGGCAACAAGCCATACAATGACAGGACCGCACGTACACTTGACACACACACACACTGCATTTTATCAACTTAATTATGTGTGTGTGGGTGTTCCCAAATCATCCCTCCTCCAGCATCTCAAAAGGAACGAGCAACGAAAGAGGTCGAGAGGGATTTTAATTTATGAGTCCCCCACATGGGGAAAAAAGCGAACTACTCTCAACTGTAATATCTTATGCTTCACGGAGATGTGGCTGAATGACGACATTATCAACATACAGCTGGCTGGTTACACGCTGTATCGGCAGGAAATAACAGCGGCCTCTGGTAAGACAAAGGGTGGCGTACCATGTTTTTTTGTAAATACACAGCTGGTATATCTAAGGAAATCTTGAGGTTTTGCTCACCTGAGGTACAGTACCTCATGATAAGCTGTAGACCATACTATCTACCTAGAGAGTTTTCATCTGTATTTTTCTTGTAGCTGTCTACATATCACCACAGACAGAGGCTGGCACTAAGACCGCACTCAATGCACTCAAGACCGCCATAAGCAAACAGGAAAACGTTCACCCAGAGGTGGCGCTCATAGTGGCCGGGGACTTTAATGCAAGGAAACTTAAATCGGTCTTACCAAATTTCAATCAGCATGATAAATGTGCAACCAGAGGGAAAAAAAACTTTAATCCACACACAGAGATGCATACAAAGCTCTCCCCCACCCTCCATTTGGCAAATCTGACCATAATTCTATCCTCCTGATTCCTGCTTACAAGCAAAAATTAAAGCAGGAAGCACCAGTGACTCGATCAATAAAAAAGTGGCCAGATGAAAAGCTACAGGACTGTTTTGCTAGCATGGACTGGAATATGTTCCGGGATTCCTCCGATGGCAATGAGGAGTACATCACATCAGTCAGTGGCTTCATCAAGAAGTGCATCAATGACGCCGTCCCCACAGTGACTGCACGTACATACCCCAACCAGAAGCCATGGAGAACAAGCAACATCCAAACTGAGCTGAAGGTTAGAGCTGCCACTTTCAAGGAGCGGGAATTTAACCCAGAAGCTTATAAGAAATCCCGCTATGCCCTCCGACGAACCATCAAACAGGCAAAGCTTCAATGCAGGACAAAGATCGAATCGTACTACACCGGCTCTGACGGTTGTCCGATGTGGCAGGGTGTGCAAACCATTACAGACTACAAAGGGAAGCACAGCCGAGAGCTGCCCAGTGACACGAGTCTACCAGTCGAGCTAAACTACTTCTATGCTTGCTTCGAGGCAAATAACACTGAAATATGCATTAGAGCACCAGCTGTTATGGAAGGGTGTGTGATCACCGTTAAACAGGTCAACATTCACAAGGCCGCAAGGCCAGACAGATTACCACAACATGTACCGTGAGCATGCGCTGACCAACTGGCAAGTGTCTTCACTGACATTTTCAACCTCTCCCTGCCCAAGGTCTGTAATACCAACATGTTATAAGCAGACTACCATAGTCCCTGTGCCCAAGAACAGTAAGGTAACCTGCCTAAATGACTACAGACCCGTAGCACTCAAGTCTGTAGCCATGAAGTGTTTTGAAAGGCTAGTCATGGCTCACATCAACACGATTATCCCAGAAACCCTAGACCCACTCCAATTTGCATACCGCCCTAACAGATGCACAGATGATGCAATCTCTATTGCACTCCACACTGCCCTTTCATACCTGGACAAAAGGAACACCTATGTGAGATTGCTATTCATTGACAACAGCTCAGCGTTCAACACCATAGTGCCCTCAAAGCTCATCACTAAGCTAAGGAACCTGGGACTAAACACATCCCTCTGCAACTGGATCCTGGACTTCCTAACGGGCCGCCCCCCAGGTGGTAAGGATAGGTAACAACACATCTGCCACGCTAATCCTCAACACAGGGGCCCCTCATGGGTGCTTGCTTAGTCCCCTCCTGTACTCCCTGTTCACTCATGACTGGCCAGGCACGACTCCAACACCATCATTAAGTTTGCTGATGACAGAACAGTGTGATCTGCCTGATCACCAGCAAGGACGAGACAGCCTATAGGGAGCCTATAGGGAGGAGGTCAGGAGGTCAGAGCCCTGGCCGCGTGGTGATCAACGTGATCAAGACAAAGGAGATGATTGTGGACTACAGGAAAAAGAGGGCCGAGCACGCACCAATTCTCATTGACGGGGCTGTAGTGGAGCAGGTTAAGAGCTTCAAGTTCCTTGGTGTCCACATAACCAACAAACTAACATGGTTTGAGAATCTCAAGACAGTCATGAAGAGGGCACAACTTGGGAAGCTCAAGACAGACAGCGTGGCCACATTACCATAACGCTGTTTATATGATAGCCTCAGATATGAGGTTTACATCTAATTGTTGTATAAGATGAATGAGTGAGGATGATACTGTTTGAATAATGGTGTAATATGATTGTGGACTGTTTAATGAAGGAAAATACAATTCCCTTTTGATTTGAACTAAGTCAGAAGACTGCCCCTTTTTTATTTATTTAACTAGGCAAGTCATTTATGAACAAATTCTTATTTTCAATGATGGCCTAGGAACAGTGGGTTAACTGCCTGTTCAGGGGCAGAACAACAGATTTGTACCTTGTCAGCTCAGGGGTTTGAACTTGCAACCTTCCAGTTACTAGTACAACACTCTAACCACTAGGCTACGTGGATCACACTAGTCCAACACTCTAACCACTAGGCTACCCTGCCACCGCTGAGCCAGTTAGGGTCAGACATCCTGGGACAGCCCTCTTCTGCCATTCTGGATAAAACCCCACTTTGAGAAATTATCAGCAGACCATGTTTTTCTCCAGTAGGAGAGGGACTGAAGGTTGTAGACCATTGCTGAATCTTTTAACCATACTACATGGTTAAAACTCTTAGACTATCGATACCGACAGAATCAGAACAAATCTTTGATACTAATTACTAGTCTGCAGCTAGGAATTCGGCATCATTGAACGAGAAGAACGACAACCGCCGAAACATCCATTCTATAACGAATGACTCTGAACAATCCCCTCTAACCACAACCGAGAAACAGAGGGAGAGAGGCGGACAATTCTGCAAAATAAATGAACTTTTCACCAGCGACCAAGATGACACACTGAGCGTAAATATATATATATTGATTGCAATTGTTCGCGACTGAGTGAGTGTTTGTGTAAGGATTAGCATTTCAATTGTTATAATTATTAACTCTGTAGTGACTTCTTAACCTCTTCAGTCGACCCTCTACTTTTTTGAACATTTTGTTAAAAATCGCGCAACATTTCAGCGCCCTGCTACTCATGCCAGGAATATAGTACGTTCATATGGTTAGAATGTGTGGATAGGAAACCCTCGGACGTTTTTAAAACTGGTTAAATCACGACTGTGGCTATTACATAACGTGCGTTACATCGGAAAGCGCAGGAAAACCTGATCACAGAAAATGGAAATAAATATCCTTGCGCCACTTCCAGCAATTGTTAACAGTGAGCCGAATTAGATAAGACCGAGCATTCAACTCCCACAGCATCCCCGTGTTGTCGAGAGTCTTGTGAATTTAATCATCTTTGATTCTTGGTTGAACCGAAAGAGGGGCACCGCTTACCTCCGGTCTCCGCCCAGATCAATCCTGGAAGAGCTCTCTCCTGAAATTTTTTCCAAGACGACAGCTAATGATATTTACATCGCCTACGGATGATTTTTATCGCTTATTAACGTTTACTAATACCTAAAGTAGCATTACAAACGTATTTCGAAGTGTTTTGTGAAAGTTTATCGTCTACTTTTTGAATTTAAAAAAATGACGTTACGTTGTGAAATCGCAGTTTTTTTCGTTTATCACACAGTCTACATATAACGATATCTTGGCTTTATATGGCCCGATTTAATCGAAATAAAGACCCAATAGTGTTTATGGGACATCTAGGAGTGCCAACAAAGAAGATGGTGAAAGGTAATGACTGTTTTCTATTTTATTGTGCGGTTTGTGTAACGCCGAAATGCTAATTATTTTGTTTACGTCCCCTGCTGTGCTTTTCTGTTGTAGTGTATTGGTGCATGCTATCAGATAATAGCTTCTCATGCTGTCGCCGAAAAGCATTTTAAAAATCGGACTTGTTGCCTGGATTCACAACGAGTGTAGCTTTAATTTGATACCCTGCATGTGTATTTTAATGAACTTTTGAGTTTTAACTAATACTATTAGCATTTAGCGTAGCGCATTTGCATTTCCAGAGCTCTAGTTGGGACGCAAGCGTCCCAAGTAGAGGCAACAGGTTAATCGACTACCCATTGCCCCTTTGCCTACAAACTGCCATGCCGGTTTAGCCCACTAGGGCACATTCTAGCACCACAAGTAACCATATTTACTGTTTGTTTATGCATTTATAGAATTACTTAGTTAGTATTAAATAAATGATTTAAGACAATTGATGTATGGATGACTCATAGTCAAGACAATTTACGACGTTTGAAATGAGACTAACGTGAGGTAAAATAAATAAATAATTAATCAGAAAACTATTGATCAGATATGAAAATATCTGAAAGGTTATATTGGGAAATTATAACATTGTAATCCGAATACTGGTGCCCCCTATTTCCTAGTTAATTACATTAATTACTTTGATCGCGTTATACTAATTACAGGGAATCTTTGATAAAACGATGTCTTCAATTTAATGATTGTAAAGAATAAAAAATATTTTGATGTGGGTCGTGTTTTCCCTGTAATAGCTACTGTAAATCGGACAGTGCAGTTAGATTAACAAGACTTTAAGCTTTCAGCCGATATAATACATTTATATGTACCTACAGTTGAAGTCGGATGTTTACATATACTTAGGTTGGAGTCATTAAAACTCATTTTTCAACCATTCCACAAATGTCTTGTTAACAAACTATAGTTTTGGCAAGTCGGTTAGGACTTCTACTTATCTACTTTGTGCATGACACAAGTCATTTTTCCAACAATTGTTTACAGACAAGATTATTTCACTTATAATTCACTGTATCACAATTCCAGTGGATCAGAAGTTTACATATACTAAGTTGACTTTGCCATTGAACAGAAAATTATGTCATGGCTATAGTGGCTTTAGAAGCTTCTGATAGGCTAATTGACATAATTTGAGTCAATTGGAGGTGTACCTGTGGATGAAGGCCTACCTTCAAACTCAGTGCCTCTGCTTGACATCATGGGAAAATCAAAAGAAATCAGCCAAGACCTCAGGAAAAAAAATTGTAGACCTCCACAAGTCTGGTTCATCTTTGGGAGCAATTTCCAAACGCCTGAAGGTACCATTTGCATCTGCATAAACAATAGTACGCAAGTATAAACACCATGGGACCACGCAGCCGTCATACCGCTCAGGAAGGAGATGTGTTCTGTCTCCTAGAGATGAACGTACTTTGGTGCAAAAAGTGCAAATCAATCCCAGAACAACAGCAAAGGACCCTGTGAAGATAATGGAGGAAACAGGTACAAAAGTATCTATATCCACAGTAAAACGAGTCCTATATTGACATAACCTCAAAGGCCGCTCAGCAAGGAAGAAGCATCTGCTCCAAAACCGCCATAAAAAAGCAAGACTACGGTTTGCAACTGCACATGGGGACAAAGATCGTACTTTTTGGAGAAATATCCTCCTGTCTGATGAAACAAAACTAGAACTGTTTGGCCATAATGACCATCATTATGTTTGGATGAAAAAGGCTTGAAAGCCAAAGACCACCGTCTCAACCGTGAAGCACGGGGGTGGCAGCATCATGTGTGGGCGTGCTTTGCTGCATCAGGGACTGGTGCACTTCACAAAATAGATGGCTTATGAATAAGGAAAATTATTTGGAGATATTGAAGCAACATCTCAAGACATCAGTCAATAAGTTAAAGCTTGGTCAGAAATGGGTCTTCCACGTGGACAATGACCCCAAGCATACTTCCAAAGTTGTGGCAAAATGGCTTAACTTCTTGGAACCACCCCCTCCGGATCCAGGATAGTTGTCATCAACTACGCTAAATAGCATAGCGCAACGGTCAAATAATCTTACTAGAAAATATTCATGACATCACAAGTGAAATATAGCGAAACACAGCTTAGCCTTTTGTTAATCACCCTGTCGTCTCAGATTTTGAAATAATGCTTTACAGCGAAAACAATACAAGCGTTTGTAAGTTTTTCGATATACCAACAAAACATTACGTACACCTAGTGGCAGGTGACTTGGTCGCGAAAATCAGAAAAGCAATCAAATGAATCGTTTACCTTTGATGAGCTTCGGATGTTTTCACTCATGAGACTCCCAGTTACACAGCAAATGTTCCTTTTGTTCCATAAAGATAGCAATCAAATGAATCGTTTACCTTTGAGCTTCGGATGTTGTCACTCACGAGACTCCCAGTTAGACAGCAAATGTTCCTTTTGTTCCATAAAGATATTTTTTATATCCAAATACCTCTGTTAGTTTGATGCGTTATGCCTAGGAATGCACCGGAAATAGCGGTCACGACAACGCAGACAAAAATTCAAAATTATATCCATGATATCGACAGAAACATGGCAAATGTTTTTTATAATCAATCCTCAAGGTGTTTTTCAAATATCTATTCGATAATATATCAACCGGGACAGTTGGCTTTTCACTAGGACCGGGAGGAAAAATGCGCAAAAATCCCACTGAGAGCCAACAACTGACCACTTACGCAATGTGGATGTTTACACTCATTCTTCAAAATAAAGGCCTGAAACTACGTCTAAAGGCTGTAGACACCTTAGGTAAGCCACAGAAAAAGGAATCTGGTTGATATCCCTTTCAATGGGAAATAGGGATGCATAGAAAGACAGGGGTTTCAAAATAGGAGTCACTTCCTGATTGGATTTTGCCTGCAATATCAGTTCTGTTATTTTTATTATTATTTTATCATTTATTTAACCAGGAAAGTCAGTTAAGAACAAATTCTTATTTTCAATTACGGCCTAGGAACAGTGGGTTAACTGCCTGTCCAGGAGCAGAACGACAGATTTGTACCTTGTCAGCCCAGGGGTTTGAACTTGCAACCTTCCGGTTACTAGTCCAATGCTCTAACCACTAGGCTACCCTACTCACTTTTTTACAGTTTTGGAACCTTTTAGAGTGTTTTTTATCTTAAGCTGTCAATTATATGCATATTCTAGCATCTGGTCCTGAGAAATAGGAAGTTTACTTTGGGACGTTATTTTTCCAAAAATAAGAATAGTGCCCCCTAACTTCAAGAGGTTAAAACCTCTTATGGATAGGGGAGACGCTAGCGTCTCAACTGGCAAATTGCCAGGGGAAATGCAGAGCGCCAGATTCAAATAAAATGCTATAAAATTCAAACTTTCATTAAATCACACAAGTAAAATACTCAATTAAAGCCACACTCGTTGTGAATCCAGCCGACATGTCAAATTTTTAAAATGCTTTTCGGCGAAAGCATAAGAAGCTATTATCTGATAGCCTGCACCCATCTGCACCAGCAGCAAACAAAGGAGCTATGAGACATGCTCATTAGCTTTTTAGCTATTCTGAAAGGTAACCTTATGGGCTTTCTGTTTCAATTGGAGGTCAGGCGCTACATAAAACGCTGAAATAAAATATAAATTATGCATTACCTTTGACGAGCTTCTTTTGTTGGCACTCCAATATGTCCCATAAACATCACAATTGGTCCTTTTGTACGATTAATTCCGTCCATATATGTCGAAAATTTCAATTTTTAAAGCGCGTTTGATCCAGAAAAAAACAGCTTAGAAAAACACAACGTCACTACAAAATATTTCAAAAGTTGCCTATAAACTTTGCCAAAATATTTCAAACTACTTTTGGAATTCAACGTTAGGTATTTTTAAACGTTAATAATCAATACAATTTTAGATGGGGCAATCTGTATTCAATACATGAACGAAAAGAAACAAGCTCTGCTTTTCACGTCTTGCGCAACTCACAAGTGTCCCCAGTTCCGAGTTGGCCTACTTCTTCAAAGCACAAAGGAATAACCTCAACAATATTGCAAAGACTGGCGACATCATGTGGAAGCGGTAGGAACTGAAAATGGGTTCCTATTAAATATCCAATGGCAAAGACAATATAGTGAACAGAGGGGGAAAACAAAAAAATCTGAACAGTTAGTCCTTGGGGTTTTGAAGGCTACATAAGTTATGTTATACTCACAGACATGATTCAAACAGTTTTAGAAACTTCATAGTGTTTTCTATCCAAATCTATGAATAATATGCATATCTTATATTCTTGGCATGAGTAGCAGGAAGTTGAAATTGGGCACGCTATTTATTCAAAAGTGAAAATTCTGCCCCCTAGCTTTAATTAATGTCTCCAGCAAAGCATCCTTTAATCATTTCTACTTTGAAAAAGACGGCCTAATGGCTCCCTCGGGACGCAACGGCGGCAATTTTGATAGATTCCCTCTTGTCAGGTGAGGGGGGGAGGAAGCGGGTGCGCCGTTCCTTCTTTTTCCTCTGTAATGAATACGCTATTGTCCAGTTGGAATATTATTGAAGATTTATGATAAAACGACTCTAAGGATTGGTTGTAAACATCGTTTGACATGTTTCTACAAACTGTAATGGACCACTTTTGACTTCTCGTCTCGAATTTGTGCTTGCGCATTGTGCCTTTGGAATAGTGAACTAAATGTGTGAACAAAACTGAGGTATTTGGACATACATTTTGACGGAATCGAAAAAAATAAACATTTCTTGTGGAAGTGGGAGTCCTGGGAGTGCATTCCGACGAAGATCAGCAAAGGTAAGTGAAGATTTATAATGCTATTTATGACTTTTTGTTGACTCCACAATTTGGCGGGTAACTGTATTGCTTGCTTTTGTGGCTGAACCTGTTCTCAGATTATTGAATATTGTGCTTTTGACGTAAAGCTTTTTTGAAATCTGACACAGCGGTTGCATTAAGAACAAGTTTATCTTTAATTCTATGTATAACATGTATCTTTCATCAAAGTTTATGATGAGTATTTTTGTTATTTGATGTGGCTCTCTGCAATTTCTCCGGGTGTCTTGGAGGCATTTCTAAACATGGCGCCAATGTAAACTGAGGTTTTTGGATATACATATGAACTTGATCGAACAAAACATACATGTATTGTGTAACATTGAGTCCTGGGAGTGTCATCTGATGAAGATCGTCAAAGGTTAGTGATGAATTTTATCTATATTTCTGCTTTCTGTGACACCTCTCTTTGGTTGGAAAATGGCTGAATGCTTTCTGTGACTAGTTGCTGACCTAACATAATGATATGTTCTACTTTCACGGAAAAGCCTTTTGGAAATAGGACACTGTGGTTGGATTAACGAGAAGTGTATCTTTAAAATGGTGTAAAATACTTGTATGGTTGAGGAATTTTAATTATGAGATTTCTGTTGTTTTGAATTTGGCGACATGCAGTTGGCGAGGTGGGACGCTAGTGCCCCGAACGATCCCAGAGAGGTTAACAATAGAAAAGGCGGTTCTATGTCGACAGATCATGTTTGTGTGGGCGGGCCAATGACTTAGTTAAACTTTAAAGGGAATTCTCTCACATTAAAGGTTTAACATCACATTACATCATTTCACAAATAGTTTCATCTTTACTCATTCATTTTATACAATGATTAGATGTGAAATGAGAAATCTACACATTCAGAGATAAAGTTATGTGTGCTTCCTGTCCTCTCTGAGGTCACCAAATGAAACATACTCGTCATTCCCGTCCCTTAAGTGTCCACGGACCATTCCCACAAGTGGACATTTTGTTTCAAATTCCCATTTTGGGGATTCAGGAGTTCACCATGGGAAATCCTTTGTTCTCTCTGTGTCTCTCTTTCTGCATGGCCAGGGGGAGAGAGTCTACTACAGGAATTTACGACCTGAGATAACAGAACCTGGGTGTAAGAGAGCTAGAGAGAACAAAGTATTTCCCATGGTGAACTCCTGAACTCCATTTCTCTATGGGATGGGACATTTGGTTGGGTGACATTAACGTTATGTGCCGATAGAGTGTCAATGGTCTGCATTGTTCCGGGTGATGGACAATGGGCAGATTGGTTAGTGTGTATCAGTGCTAAGCTATGTTAGCATTCTCTATGGAAAATATAACTAACATGAGTCTGTGGGTTCGACTGTCAGGACAAATATCATTGTAAAAGTCTCCTGGGTTTTTGTTAAATTCACACTGTTTGCCTAACTGATGCCAGAGTCATATACGCACTGTCATTTAACCATTTTTGCTTTACAGCTACAGTATGAGGTGTCGATGTTGTTGATGATTCATTTGAGGTTCATAATTTAATGAGTCAACGAAAATGAGTTTGCCATGCATTTCGAGTTTCAATTAACCTAAACAAACTCTAGCTCGAAAAACACAGTTCATTATTGCAATTGCCTTACAGCACAGCCTAGTTTTTTCTCAAATCAACAGTTTCCTAATCTGGCTCAAATGAAGAGGCTGTTGGACAAGTGGATTGTTTAAAAAAATGAAATTATGGCACAGAATTAAATAAACATCAAAAATTGTCTGAGCTTCTATTGTGAAATTTCCATCTTCTTCTTTCACACTCAAGAAAGATTTCCACGTGACATTCTGGAGGAGGCTATTCAGGCCAGAAGCTAAGCTAATTTCCCCAGTCTTTGTCGCACTAGTGAAGCATGTCAAATATTTTTCCAGTTCTCATCCTCTTCTGTCAAGGAGGTTTCCTCTCATCCTCAAGGAGGAGAAAATGAATTATCACTTCAGAAAAGAAGAGGAAGACAATCCCTTTCACTGGATAGATCAAAGAGGATGAGAGAGACATTTCTTAACCTCCTTCAGCATAGTTCTTACTGTTCCAAAATAAGATTTCACCCATGTCCCAATTCTTTATTGACTTTGTAATAATGTGAGACATAGGCAACCCTGGCGTCTGGCGCATATACTCAGCTGAATTCCAATCCATTTCAATAACAGGCAGCAAGATAGCAGTTGTCTGGGTTGGCACCCCCCCTTGGGTTGTGCCGTGGCGGAGATCTTTGTGGGCTATACTCGGCCTTGTCTCAGGATGGTAAGTTGGTGGTTGAAGATATCCCTCTAGTGGTGTGGGGGCTGTGCTTTGGCAAATTGGGTGGGGTTAAATCCTTCCTGTTTGGCCCTGTCCGGGGGTATCATCGGATGGGGCCACAGTGTCTCCTGACCCCTCCTGTGTCAGCCTCCAGTATTTATGTTGCAATAGTTTATGTGTCAGGGGCTAGGGTCAGTCTGTTAAATCTGGAGTATTTCTCCTGTCTTATCCGGTGTCCTGTGTGAATTTCAATATGCTCTCTGATAGAGGAATTTTAGATTCCTCTATGCTTTAATTCCCAAAACCAATTAGCACTCATTTCTAAATTCATTAATGAATTGTAAGTTCATTAATTATGCATGAAATTGATTGAGACCAGTCTTAAAAGCCAGGTAAGAGCGTTTAATTCCAGAGAGTACTGAATGCTTACACACATTTCCACAGGTTATAAACTGAAAATGACGTCAGCGTTTTCCAAACGTTCCGTTTCACAAACAGAGGGCCCATCTAACTTTCAAGCCTCCGCGTTATCAGCACGAAGTCAAGGCCAGTCAGCATAAATCAACATTCCCGACCATTTGGAGATGGCCCGTTCCCACCACCTGGAGATTTGTACAACTGAATGAACTAAGGAACAGACCTATTATTGTTACTAACTCCTGACTACATTATATACAATTGGGAAAGGGAGCAAGAGGGATAACTCACATGTACCGTACATTATAGCATTTGGACTAGTCAGTTTCTGATTGGAATGTATACATAATTAGTCATTTCAACCATATTTTCCTCTATCACTCTCTCTAATGCTCTCTCCCTTTTTCTCTCTTTCTTTCTCATCTTTCTTCATTTCTTTCTCTCTCTCGGAGGGCCTGAGCACAAGGACCATGCCTCAGGACTACATGGCCGGATTACTCCTTGCTGTCCCCAGTCCACCTGGTCGTGCTGCTGCTCCAGCCTCAACTGTTCTGCCTGCAGTAATGGAACCCTGACCTGTTCACCAGACATGCTACCTGTCCCAGACTGTCTGTTTTCAACTCTCTAGAGACCGCAAAAGCGGTAGAGATACTCTGAATGATCGGCTATGAAAAGCCAACTGACATTTACTCCTCTCTCCACTCGGGCCCCTCTCAGCAGGTCCTGGGTCCTGGGGGTCAAAGGCCCAGTCGTGGACCAGTTGTGCACGGCGTGCGAGCTTGAACCCATAAGAGCTCAGTATCTCCCGTCTGAGTCCCTCATAATTCACGGCCTGGTCAGTGTTCAACTCAAAGTAGACCTTTGGGGCCTTCCCAGGGAGGTAGGGTGCCAACAGGCTGGCCCACTTGGGCTGGGGCCATCCTTCCCTCTGGGCCATCCTCTCGAAGGTGCACAAATACGACTCCACGTCATCTTCCTCCCTTAACTTTACCAGGAATTGATTCGGGCCAGACTCCTGAGCCTTCCCAACCTTCATCTGGGCTACCTCTGCTACCAGTCTGTGGTTTTGTTGGTGCTGCTCCTTCACGTTATGTTCAGAAATCCACCGGAAATAGCGGTCACGACAACGGCAAAAAACAAATCCAAATGATTTCCATAATATCGACAGAAACATGGCAAACGTTTTTTATAATCAATCCTCAAGGTGTTTTTCGAATATCTATTCGATAATATATCAACCGGGACAGTTGGCTTTTCAGTAGGACCGGGAGGAAAAATAGCTACCTCTCTCTTTTACGCAAGAATCACTCTGAGAGCCATCGGCTGGCCACTGACGCAATGTGGTCATTTACGCTCATTCTTCAACATAAAGGCATGAAACTACGTCTAAAGGCTGTAGACACCTTAGGGATGACGTAGAAACAGGAATCTGGTTGATATTCCTTTAAATGGAGGATAGGCATGCAAAGGAACAGAAGGGTTTCAAAATAAGAGACACTTCCTGATTGGATTTTCCTCAGGGTTTCGCCTGCAATATCAGTTCTGTTATACTCACAGAAAATATTTTTACAGTTTTGGAAACGTTAGAGTGTTTTCAATTCTAAGCTGTCAATTATATGCATATTCTAGCATCTGGTCCTGAGAAATAGGCTGTTTACTTTGCGAACATTATTTTTTCCAAAAATAAAAATAGTGCTCCCTAGCTTCAAGAGGTTATTAAGGGGAAACATGTAAATGTCTTGGCATGGCCTAGTCAAAGCCCAGACCTCAATCCAATTGAGAATCTGTGGTATGACTTAAAGATTGCTGTACACCAGCGGAAACCATCCTACTTAAAGGAGCTGGAGTGGTTTTGCCTTGAAGAATGGGCAAAAATCCCAGTGGCTAGATGTGCCAAGGTTATAGAGACATTTCCCAAGAGACTTGCAGCAGTAATTGCTGCAAAAGGCGGCTCTACAAATTTTAGAATTTTGGAGGGGGGTGAATAAGTTATGCACATGAAAGTTTTCTGTTTTTTTGTCTTATTTCTTGTTTGTTTAAAAAAAATGCATCTTCAAAGTGGTAGGCATGACGTGTAAATCAAGTGATACAAACCCCCAAAAGTCCATTTTATTTCCAGATTGTAAGGCAACAAAATAGGAAAAATGCCAAGGGGGTAAAAACTTTCGCAAGACACTGTATATTGAGTAGAATGTCATTAGATATTGTCTCAAATATCTTTTTTAATATCAAATGGGTTCGTAGGTAGGATTTAGTTTCTCCCTGTCTCTGGCCCACACTCCAGTACAGTAGGTGGCGGTAATACACCATAATGTTGGATGCCAACTCGCGACCAACCCCACCGAAGAAGAAGTTTAATTTCATGCATTTCTCAAAACTCATCATGATCTGCTGCCAGCCTTTTGTTATACCTGCGTGAGCACTGCTTGTGAGTATTAAAACGTTTACTTAGAAGTTCCTCTAACTATATCAGGAAGTATTTTCATATGTAATGCTTACAATGTTGTTATTATGTGCATTTGATTTGCTAGGTCTGTTAGTGCTTTGTCATCCAGTGTACTGAGGCTAGTTAGCATGGTTATAGCTTATTATTTTACTTCAACAGAGTGCTGTATATATCATTTTAGATTGTTTTACATGTAGTTTACCTTATATTATGCATTTTTGTATAGAAAGCGATCATTGTCAGTCAGTCAATACAAGAGAGCTTGTCATTAATATGCTGTATTTTGTATCTTTTCAGTTTTCCGGTCTTCATTGACTTATTCATTGACTTCATGCCCTTGTGACTTCAATAAACCACTGGAGCTAGGAGATTATTTCCTGACCCATGTTGATATTCAATGGAGTTTGGCTGTCTAATTTAGGTTAGAAACACCTCAAGGAGGACTACTGTACACCAGGGAAGGACGGCGTGCTGTTGTGAGAATAGGAAAGGATGAAAGAGCCGATGGCCAAGGGTTGAGAAATGAAGATGGCCTACTATTGGTTTAAATCTGCTTTGACACACACACACACACACACACACACACACACACTCCTCCCTCCTTCCACACCCACACACAGACCTAGCCCCATCTGTCTGATGAAAGGCACCCTTGTCCAGTCAGCTCTACAGTAATAGCCAGGGAGACATGGGGGATATGGGTCTATTGATGCTGATGCTGGGGAATGAAGACTGATGTCTGCAGACATTGACAGGGCAGACTCACACACAGGAGAGGAGAGGAGAGGAGAGGAGAGGAGAGGAGAGGAGAGGAGAGGAGAGGAGAGGAGAGGAGAGGAGAGGAGAGGAGAGGAGAGGAGAGGAGGCCTTGACAGAAGCAGCTGGCTGAACAGCCACACCAGAACAGAGAGAGTGTAGAAGAGAGGAGAGAGGAAGAACCCCAGGCGTATGGGAGAGAGAGATAGAGAGGCATGGCGTTAGCGTAGCCCATGCCCAAGCCTGTCACAACTCCTCAAGTCAGCACACACACACACACACACACACACACACACACACACACACACACACACACACACACAACATGCAGAGGAGCACAGCCTACAAGCGGAGAGAGGGAGTGAGAGAGATAGTTAAATGGGGGAGAGATAGAGAGAGAGGATGCACACACTACAGTAATAGGCTGTGAGGGAGATAGATGGAGAGATACTGTAGATGGATGGTAAAAGCAATGGAGTGAGAGAGAAAAAACAGATGATGAAGGAAATGACGGGTGAGGGATGTGAAGATAAGCAAGGGAAAAGAACAGAGAGAGAGAGAAAAGATAATTCACCCCGTTGGCATTATTCCTATTTTGATGCATTGCAACCTGTAATTTAAACAGATATTTATTTGGATTTCATGTAATGGACAAAAAATTCAGAAAATTGGTGCATGTGTACCCCCTTTGCTATGAAGCCCCTAAATAAGATATGGTGCATCCAATTACCTTCAGAAGTCACATAATTAAGTACAGTCCACCTGTGTGCAATCTAAGTGTCACATGATCTCAGTATATATACACCTGTTCTGAAAGGCCCCAGGGTCTGCAACACCACTAAGCAAGGGGCATCACCAAGCAAGCGGCACCATGAAGACCAAGGAGCTCTCTAAACAAATCAAATCACATCTCTCTTTCAATTCTATTTCAATTCAATTTGGATTTACCTGGCTTTATTGGCATGGAAAACACATATTTACATTGCCAAAGCAAGTGAAATAGATGATAAACAAAAGTGAAATAAACCATTTTTAAAAAATTAACAGTAAACATACTCACAAAAGTTCCAAAAGAATAAAGAAATTTCAAATGTCATATCATGTGCAAATAGTTAAAGTACAAAAATGGGAAAATAAATAAACATACGTAAATATGGATTGTATTTACAATGGTGGTTGTTCTTCACTGGTTGCCCTCTTCTTGTGGCAACAGGTCACAAATATTGCTTCTGTGATGGTACACTGTGGTATGTCACCCAATAGATATGGGAGTTTATCAAAATTGGTTTTGTTTTCTAATTATTTGTGGGTCAGTGTAATCTGAGGGAAATATGTGTCTCCAATATGGTCATACATTTAGCAGGAGGTTAGGAAACGCATTTCAGTTTCCACCTAAATTTGTGGGCAGTGTGCACATAGCCTGTCTTCTCTTGAGTGCCAGGTCTGCTGCCTTTCTCAATAGCATGTTTGGGTCAGTAACAGTGGTCAGGTATCCTGCCACTGTGTACTCTCTGTTTAGGGCCATATAGAATTCTAGTTTGCTCTGTTTTTTGGGGTTAATTCTTTCCAATGTGTCAAGTAATTTTGTTTTTGTTTTCTCATGATTTGTTTGGGTCTAATTGTGTTGCTATCCTGGGACTCTGTGAGGTCTCTTTGTAAACAGAGCCCCAGGACCAGCTTGCTTAGGGGACTCTTTTTTTTAAATAAATCAAATTTTATTTGTCACATACAGCAGATGTTAATGTGAGTGTAGTGAAATGCTTTTACAGGTTCATCTCTCTGTAGGTGATGGCTTTGTTATGGAATGTTTGGGAATCGCTTCCCTTTAGGTGGTTGTAGAATTTAAAGACTCTATTCTGGATTTTGATAATTAGCGGGTATCGGGCGTTATTCTGCTCTGCATGCATTAATTGGTGTTATACATTGTACACTGAGGATATTTTGGCAGAATTCTGTATGCAGAGTCTCAATTTGGTGTTTGTCGCATTTTGTAAAATCTTGGTTGGTAAGCAAACCCCAGACCTCACAACCATAAAGGGCAATGTGTTCTATAACTGATTTAAGTATTTTTAGCCAGATCCTAATGTCGAATTTTATGTTCCTTTTGATGGCACAGAAGGCCCTTCTTGCATTGCCTCTCAGCTCGTTCACAGCTTTGTGAAAGTTACCTGTGGCGTTGATGTTTAGGACGAGGTATGTATAGTTTTTTGTGTGCTTTAGAGCAACGTTGTCTAGATGGAATTTGTATTTGTGATCATGGCAACTGGACCTTTTTTGGAAAACAATTATTTTTGTCCAACTGAGATTTACTGTCAGGACCCAGGTCTGACCGAATCTGTGAAGAAGATCTAGGTGCTGCTGTAGACCCTCCTTGATTGGGGGCAGAAGCATCAGATCATCAGCAAACAGTAGACATCATATTCTATTAGGGTGAGGCCGGGTGCTGCAGACTGTTCTAGTGCCCTCACCAAATTCGATGATATTTGTTGAATATATGTGGATATATATGTTGTGGGGCTTAAACTGCATCCCTGTCTCTTTCTCTCTCTCACACACACCCCATCACTCTATCTCTCACACACCCTCTCCCCTATATTACATTGCTCTCTCTCAGTCTCTCTCTCTCTGTGTGGGGACTGTCTATAGTGGGGATTGTGTGTGTTGTTATGCCTGTGAGCTTGATCTATTTTAAGACTATAGAGCGGGTCCTACATCCACTATTCAATCTTTTGTCTTGCCCATTCCCTCTCTGAATGGCAATCATACAGAACCCATGTCTCAATTGTCTCAAAGCTTAAAAATCCTTCTTTGACTGGTCTCCTCCCCTTCATCTACACTGATTGAAGTGGATTTAACAAGTGACATCAATAAGGGATCTTAGCTTTCACCTGGATACACCTGGTCAGTCTATGTCATGGAAAGAGCAGGTATTCATAATGTGGTGTACACTACTATAAACAACTTAACAAAGTGGCAATCAGCAACAATTAATACCTTGACAGGAGACCTGCTCTAACATATTCAATGGTGGATAATGCTATAGTATGTAATGAACACTGTACTGTTGAGGGGAAATTACATTACTGTCCCCTATGGGAGTAGCCTTTCCACATGACTAATGTGTCTGTGTTTTTTAGTGTATGTTTTTTCTATGTGTGTGTGTTTATTTGTGTGTGTGTGTTTCTGTGTCTCTGCGTGTCTGTTTTCATGAAATTATCATGAACAATTTTGTCCCACTTTATTTGAAGTGCATCTTATGAAGGCTTCATAAGAACTGCATAGATGCTTCACAAATCATCTATAACCGTATATCATGATCTATTCATAACTGTGACATAACCATCAATTTATTTGTTCACATTTTTTAAACCTTAGATGATTTGTGACCAATTTATTTAGTTCTTATGAAGCCTATTTGAATGCTTCATGAAGCCTTCATTAGTACTTAAAATAAAGCGGGGCCAAATATGTTTACCCTCCTGTCCTGTACTGTTAAGTCTTGTTTGATGAAACGTTGAATTTGTCTTTATTTTTTTTATCCCATAGAAATGCATTGAATAACAGATTCATACATGGAAAAACAGTGAATTAAAGATTGATTACCTTCTCAATAAGGACTCTGTACTGTGCTGTGCTGTACCAGTATCTGCAATGACTGTCACAGAGAACAAATTGATTCCAATGACTGAGCAGCAACAAGCATGGGAGAGAGGGGAGAGAGATTTTCAAAAACCCGACCCACAGTGACTAGGGTCTGGTTTCAATTATGAACTCTTTTGGCATAGAGGACCTATGTTACTGCCTATTTCATCCGCCCAAAGAGAATACAAAACAGTAGCTAGCCAGATTGAGATCATAGAGGTTATTTTGAATGAGTGTATTTCACAAGTGCTAGTTTGCATCAACTAACTTAACTAAAACCACTGCAAAGGCTTTGCCTGCAAACTTTGGTTTTGAATGGCGACATTCTGGTATGTCTTCCTCGTCATTAGTCTCCAGAAAGTTTTTTTTACCTTACCGATGTAGGCAGTGACTAAGTTCCTCTATGCCAAAAGAGTCCATCATTGAAACCAGACCCGTGTCACTGTGTTGCCTTTGGTCAGGTTTTTGAGACCAGGGGAGAGAGGGTAGAGAGGCCAAAGGAAGAGGGAAAGGGGGAGGGAAAGAGGGAGTGAAAGAAGGAAGGAGAGGGAGATGGATTGATCAGTTGTTCGTGGGGATAGAGCTTGGAGGTTGAAGAGAGAAAGGTACACTTAGAAAAAAGTGTTCCAAAAGGGTTCTGTGGTTGTCCCCATAGGAGAACCCTTTTTGGTTCCAGGTAGAACCCTTTTTAGTTTCAGGTAGAACTCTTGGAAAGGGTTCTACATGGAACCTAAGAGGGTTCTTCCTGGAACCAAATAGGGTTCTTCAAATGGTTCTACTATGGGGACAGCACCCTTTCTTCTAAGAGTGTAGGAGTAAGAGAGAAGGGAAGGGAGACAGCAATGGTCTGCTCAGTCTATTTGGGTTGAGGCTATGCACTTTAATTCAGTCTCTCCATATTTTTGGCTTTTAGAGTAAATTGTCAATTACTCCCAATAACATTGAGGAAAATGCCAGACATCAAAAGAAAAACATTTACTCTGAGATAAGTGTGTGTGTGTGTGTGTGTGTGTGTGTGTGTGTGTGTGTGTGTGTGTGTGTGTGTGTGTGTGTGTGCAGGGCCGGCTCTAGCCATTTGGAGGCCCTTTTAGCTGACATGGCTAATTGAGTGTCTGTCAGTGACATAAGTTAAAAATTGCTGATGCACAACCAAATTTCTTACGTGCACTTTGTGTATTCTACTATTCTAACTCTCAACAGTTTTGCATGGAGCCGCCCTGTGTGTGTTTGTTAATGTGTGTGTGTGTGCTTGTTAATGTGTGTCTTTAAACTGCTCAAATGGCTGTGTTGGCAAAATTATTAGGTTGTGTGAGGCTTCCTGACACAGCCACACAGGCAAAGCGCTAACTCAGAATGAGACGCTAATCTGCTAACGGTGCTGGGAAAAAACACGCACCGTCTGATAAAATACGACCAGCTACTCACTCTTATACCGCTTAGGAGAAAAGCTCATTATTTTGGATGTAGGGGTGTGTATTATAAGTGTGTCTGGTATCTGTATTTATTTGTGTACATGCATTGGTACATTACATTACATTTAAGTCATTTAGCAGACGCTCTTATCCAGAGCGACTTACAAATTGGTGCTTTCACCTTATGACATCCAGTGGAACAGCCACTTTACAATAGTGCATCTAGGTCTTTTAAGGGGGGTGAGAAGGATTACTTTATCCTATCCTAGGTATTCCTTAAAGAGGTGGGGTTTCAGGTGTCTCCGGAAGGTGGTGATTGACTCCGCTGTCCTGGCGTAGTGAGGGAGTTTGTTCCACCATTGGGGGGCCAGAGCAGCGAACAGTTTTGACTGGGCTGAGCGGGAACTGTACTTCCTCAGTGGTAGGGAGGCGAGCAGGCCAGAGGTGGATGAACGCAGTGCCCTTGTTTGGGTGTAGGGCCTGATCAGAGCCTGGAGGTACTGAGGTGCCGTTCCCCTCACAGCTCCGTAGGCAAGCACCATGGTCTTGTAGCGGATGCGAGCTTCAACTGGAAGCCAGTGGAGAGAGCGGAGGAGCGGGGTGACGTGAGAGAACTTGGCAAGGTTGAACACCAGACGGGCTGCGGCGTTCTGGATGAGTTGTAGGGGTTTAATGGCACAGGCAGGGAGCCCAGCCAACAGCGAGTTGCAGTAATCCAGACGGGAGATGACAAGTGCCTGGATTAGGACCTGCGCCGCTTCCTGTGTGAGGCAGGGTCGTACTCTGCGGATGTTGTAGAGCATGAACCTACAGGAACGGGCCACCGCCTTGATGTTAGTTGAGAACGACAGGGTGTTGTCCAGGATCACGCCAAGGTTCTTAGCGCTCTGGGAGGAGGACACGATGGAGTTGTCAACCGTGATGGCGAGATCATGGAACGGGCAGTCCTTCCCCGGGAGGAAGCGCAGCTCCGTCTTGCCGAGGTTCAGCTTGAGGTGGTGATCCGTCATCCACACTGATATGTCTGCCAGACATGCAGAGATGCGATTCGCCACCTGGTCATCAGAGGGGGGAAAGGAGAAGATTAATTGTGTGTCGTCTGCATAGCAATGATAGGAGAGACCATGTGAGGTTATGACAGAGCCAAGTGACTTGGTGTATAGCGAGAATAGGAGAGGGCCTAGAACAGAGCCCTGGGGGACACCAGTGGTGAGAGCGCGTGGTGAGGAGACAGATTCTCGCCACGCCACCTGGTAGGAGCGACCTGTCAGGTAGGACGCAATCCAAGCATGGGCCGCGCCGGAGATGCCCAACTCGGAGAGGGTGGAGAGGAGGATCTGATGGTTCACAGTATCGAAGGCAGCCGATAGGTCTAGAAGGATGAGAGCAGAGGAGAGAGAGTTAGCTTTAGCAGTGCGGAGTGCCTCCGTGATACAGAGAAGAGCAGTCTCAGTTGAATGACTAGTCTTGAAACCTGACTGATTTGGATCAAGAAGGTCATTCTGAGAGAGATAGCGGGAGAGCTGGCCAAGGACGGCACGTTCAAGAGTTTTGGAGAGAAAAGAAAGAAGGGATACTGGTCTGTAGTTGTTGACATCGGAGGGATCGAGTGTAGGTTTTTTCAGAAGGGGTGCAACTCTCGCTCTCTTGAAGACGGGAGGGACGTAGCCAGCGGTCAGGGATGAGTTGATGAGCGAGGTGAGGTAAGGGAGAAGGTCACCGGAGATGGTCTGGAGAAGAGAGGAGGGGATAGGGTCAAGCGGGCAGGTTGTTGGGCGGCCGGCCGTCACAAGACGCGAGATGTCATCTGGAGAGAGAGGGGAGAAAGAGGTCAGAGCACAGGGTAGGGCAGTGTGAGCAGAACCAGCGGTGTCGTTGACTTAGCAAACGAGGATCGGATGTCGTCGACCTTCTTTTCAAAATGGTTGACGAAGTCATCTGCAGAGAGGGAGGGGGGAGGGGGAGGAGGATTCAAGAGGGAGGAGAAGGTGGCAAAGAGCTTCCTAGGTTTAGAGGCAGATGCTTGGAATTTAGAGTGGTAGAAAGTGGCTTTAGCAGCAGAGACAGAGGAGGAAAATGTAGAGAGGAGGGAGTGAAAGGATGCCAGGTCCGCAGGGAGGCGAGTTTTCCTCCATTTCCGCTCGGCTGCCCGGAGCCCTGTTCTGTGAGCTCGCAATGAGTCGTCGAGCCACGGAGCGGGAGAGGAGGACCGAGCCGGCCTGGAGGATAGGGGACATAGAGAGTCAAAGGATGCAGAAAGGGAGGAGAGGAGGGTTGAGGAGGCAGAATCAGGAGATAGGTTGGAGAAGGTTTGAGCAGAGGGAAGAGATGATAGGATGGAAGAGGAGAGAGTAGCGGGGAGAGAGAGCGAAGGTTGGGACGGCGCGAAACCATCCGAGTAGGGGCAGTGTGGGAAGTGTTGGATGAGAGCGAGAGGGAAAAGGATACAAGGTAGTGGTCGGAGACTTGGAGGGGAGTTGCAATGAGGTTAGTGGAAGAACAGCATCTAGTAAAGATGAGGTTGAGCGTATTGCCTGCCTTGTGAGTAGGGGGAAGGTGAGAGGGTGAGGTCAAAAGAGGAGAGGAGTGGAAAGAAGGAGGCAGAGAGGAATGAGTCAAAGGTAGACGTGGGGAGGTTAAAGTCGCCCAGAACTGTGAGAGGTGAGCCGTCCTCAGGAAAGGAGCTTATCAAGGCATCAAGCTCATTGATGAACTCTCCGAGGGAACCTGGAGGGCGATAAATGATAAGGATGTTAAGCTTGAAAGGGCTGGTAACTGTGACAGCATGGAATTCAAAAGGAGGCGATAGACAGATGGGTAAGGGGAGAAAGAGAGAATGACCACTTGGGAGAGATGAGGATCCCGGTGCCACCACCCCGCTGACCAGAAGCTCTCGGGGTGTGCGAGAGCACGTGGGCGGACGAAGAGAGAGCAGTAGGAGTAGCGGTGTTGTCTGTGTAGGAGTAGCGGTGTTGTCTGTGGTGATCCATGTTTCCGTCAGTGCCAAGAAGTCGAGGGACTGGAGGGAGGCATAGGCTGAGATGAACTCTGCCTTGTTGGCCGCAGATCGGCAGTTCCAGAGGCTACCGGAGACCTGGAACTCCACGTGGGTCGTGCGCGCTGGGACCACCAGATTAGGGTGGCCGCGGCCATGCGGTGTGGAGCGTTTGTATGGTCTGTGCAGAGAGAAGAGAACAGGGATAGACAGACACATAGTTGACAGGCTAGAGAATAGGCTACGCTAATGCAGAGGAGATTGGAATGACAAGTGGACTACACGTCTCGAATGTTCAGAAAGTTAAGCTTACGTAGCAAGAATCTAATTGACTAAAATGATTAAAATTATACAGTACTGCTGAGGTAGGCTAGCTGCGTTGTTGACACTACCCTAATCAAGTCGTTCCGTTGAGTGTGAAGTTTCTACATGGTGTATCATTTGTACATGCATTGCTACACTACACACACACACACACACACACACACACACACACACAATCTGGACCCACTCAAATTTGCTTACCGCTCCAACAAATCCATTGAAGATGCCATTTTCATCGCTATTCACATGGCCGAGGCACTTCTGGACAAGAGGAACACCTGTATGAGAATGCTGTTCATTGACTACAGTTCAGCATTCAACACCATTGTTCCCTCCAAGCTCGACACCAAACTCAGAGCCGTAGGTCTGGACACCACACTCTTCAACTGGATCCTGGACTTCCTGACGGGCAGATCACAGGCTGCGAAGATTGGCAACAACACCTCTTCCAAGCTGACTCTTAACACAGAGGGCCCCCAGGGGTGTGTCCTCATCCCCACTGTACTCCCTGTTAACCCACGACTGCGTGACTTTGAATGACAGCAACTCCATCAAGTTTGCTGACGTCACCATGGTTGTGACCAATAACAGCGAATCAGCCTATAGGGAGGAGGTAAGTGAACAGGTATTGTGGTACCAGGACAGCAACCTCTCCCTCAACTTCAACAAAAGAAAAGAGTTGATTGTTGACTTCAGGAAGCAGAGGGAACATGCCCCAATCCACATCAACAGGACTGCAGTAGAGAGAGACAGCAGTTTTAAGTTCCTTTGCGTCCACATCACTGAGGACTTGTCATGGACCAAAAACACCTCCACTCTTGTCACAACAAGATCTGTCTCTTGTCACAATTAGATCTCATCCAATCTCTCATCCATTTCTCAAACGTCAAATTTCAAACTTGTTCTTAAGGTTAAGTTTAGGCATTAACCACATTTTTAAGGCTAGGGTTAAGTTTAGGCATTGCCAACGAAATCTTAACCTCTAGCGTCGAGCAATTCCGTATCCGGGAGCGTAATCATAGCCTCAAGCTCATTACCATAACGCAATGTTTCCTATTCAAAAAAATCGCAAATGAAATAAATATAGTTAAACACAAGCTTAGCCTTTTGTTAACAACACTGTCATCTCAGATTTTCAAAATATGCTTTTCAACCAAAGCTACACAAGCATTTGTGTAAGAGTATTGATAGCCTATCATATCATTAAGCATAGCATTCAGTAGTCAACATTTTCACAAAAACAAGAAAAACATTAAAATAAAATCATTTACTTAACTTCGGATGTTTGATGATATGCCTACAAATACGTCACAATGCTGCAGACACCTTGGGGAAAACGTGGAAAATGTAAGCTGACTCCTAGCTCCTTCACAGCCATATAAGGAGTCATTGCCATGAGGCGGTTTTAAAAAATGCGATTTGATTTTTATCTGTTTTTTTCTGTAACATCAGTTCTGTGGCACTCACAGACAATATCTTTGCAGTTTTGGAAACGTCAGAGTGTTTTCTATCCTAAGCTGTCAATGATATGCATATTCTAGCATCTTGTCCTGACAAAATATCCCGTTTCCAATGGGAATTATATTTTTCCAAAAATGAAAATACTGCCCCCTAGTCACAAAAGGTTATGTAATTAATTTGCATTTTATTGCATGACATAAGTATTTGATCAACTACCAACCAGTAAGAATTCCAGCTCTCACAAACCTGTTAGTTTTTCTTTAAGAAGCCCTCCTGTTCTCCACTCATTACCTGTATTAACTGCACCTGTTTGAATTCGTTACCTGTATAAAAGACACCTGTCCACACACTCAATCAAACAGACTCCAACCTCTCCAAAATCGCCAAGACCAGAGAGCTGTGTAAGGACATCAGGATTAAATTGTAGACCTGCACAAGGCTGGGATGGTCTACATGACAATAGGCAAGCAGCTTGGTGAGAAGGCAATAACTGTTGGCGCAATTATAAAAAAATGGAAGAAGTTCCAGATGATGGTCAATCACCCTCGGTCTGGGGCTCCATGCAAGATCTCACCTCGTGAGGCATCAATGATCATGAGGAAGGTGAGGGATCAGCCCAGAACTACACGGCAGGACCTGGTCAATGACCTGAAGAGAGCTGGGACCACAGTCTCAAAGAACACCATTAGTAACCATTAGTAAGTAACACACTACGTCATGGATTCAAATCCTGCAGCGCACGCAAGGTCCCCCTGCTAAAGCCAGCGCGTGTCCAGGCCCGTCTGAAGTTTGCCAATGACCATCTGGATGATCCAGAGGAGGAATGGGAGAAGGTCATGTAGTCTGATGAGACAAAAATAGAGCTTTATGGTCTAAACTCCACTCGCCGTGTTTGGAGGAAGAAGAAGGATGAGTACAACCCCAAGAACACCATCCCAACCGTGAAGCATGGAGGTGGAAACATCATTCTTTGGGGATGCTTTTCTGAAAAGGGTTTCTGACAGGATGACTGCACTGTATTGAGGGGAGGAAGGATGGGGCCATGTATCGCGAGATCTTGGCCAACAACCTCCTTCCCTCAGTAAGAGCATTGAAGATGGGTCGTGGCTGGGTCTTCCAGCATGACAACGACCCGAAACACACAGCCAGGGCAACTAAGGAGTGGCTCCGTAAGAAGCATCTCAAGGTCCTGGAGTGGCCTAGCCAGTCTCCAGAACTGAATCCAATAGATAATCTTTGGAGGGAGCTGAAAGTCCGTATTGCCCAGCGACAGCCCCGAAACCTGAAGGATCTGGAGAAGGTCTGTATGGAGGAGTGGGACATAATCCCTGCTGCAGTGTGTGCAAACCTGGTCAAGAACTACAGGAAACGTATGATCTCTGTAATTGCAAACAAAGGTTTCTGTACCAAATATTAAGTTCTGCTTTTCTGATGTATCAAATACTTATGTCATGCAATAAAATGCAAATTATTTATTTATCATACAATGTGATTTTCTGGATTTTTGTTTTAGATTCCGTCTCTCACAGTTGAAGTGTACCCTATGATAAAAATTACAGACCTCTAAAACCTGAAAAATCGACATTGTGTCAAATACTTGTTCTCCCCACTGTATGTGCACTCTGTTCACCATTTTCTTATTGGTTATTGTTCCCATGGCCATTGGTCCTGTGAGTACCTGTGGTGTTGTTTCGGCTATCATGCTGAGTGTTTTGTGCAATTGTTATTCCGGGTCTGGTCCCGTGCATTGCTATTCCATTATTTTTCCGGGTCTCGTCCTGTGTGTTGGCATTACGGATCTCATCCCGTGTATTTATTAGAGGTTTAACCTCACTCCTTTTGTTTGACACACACACAGAGAGATTTATCACATGGCTACTTTGCGAAAGACCCTCAGCCCACCTCCATTACTCTCCTAACAATCACACATAACCTAGTGACGCGTCCAGATCCCACCCAAGCACTCCAACATGTGATAGCACTCAGACAGCAGTCTAATCAATCAAGATGAACATATTGCTAGCTGTTTGCTACGAACTTCATTTCACTTGGTATGTGCATGGTGTCTAATTAAAGAAATGTCAGTCAAGAGCACTAAACACAGTGGGGCATTGGGACAGCCTAGTTAATATTTCCTTCCCCACCTACTGAGGATGTGCCAGAGAAGGGCTTTAAGAGGGCACCCATTACAACAACTCTAACGTGGGTCTCTGTGAATTGTAGCTGCACACTACTTTATGTTGGTTTAATGCCCGCCTGATACTGGCAACAATATGATTGGTTTTCATAGGTCATTTGCAGAAACATGCATGCTTATTAGACTAATGCCAATGCATACTAAGCAATTAGCCTTAGCCCTACCTATAGGTGCATACACATATGAAGTAGTGTTGACTGTCCCATATCTGTTTTAGCCCCAGGAAGATACTGACTAACTGATGTGTCATCAGGATATGCTAAACAGGGCGCTATTCAATTTGAACGCTCCAGCAGTTTCCATTAAAGCACTGATTCATTTTATTTGAGGCTCCAAGAGCTTCCAGTGCATGCCTCATGGAGAGAGAGCAAGAGAGAAAGAGAGAGAGAGACAAACTTTTACATTTTTCTGACAGGGAGAATAATATTTGTTCAACTTCACAGTAAGCTTGGCCCTGAATATGAGATAAGTGTGTGCATGTATTTGTCTATGGGTGTTACTTCGTTTGCATGTGTCAGAGTTTTGTTAGGCTGTACAATGTTAGGGTGTACAATGCATCCTCCATAGAAATACTCTCCAAACTAGGGTTTCCCAACCATCTCATTTTTTTTACCCTAAACTGGCACACATGAGTCAATTATTTGAAGGCTTGATAATTAGATGACTAATTGACTCAGGTTTAAAACCAAAATGTGAAACATCAGGGTGGGCCCGAGGAGAGGGTTGGGAAACCCTGCTCCAAAATATGAGTGGTTCCCTCTGTCTACTTATTTGATATTACATAAAAACATCTCGCTTCCATCAATTGGTTCCCTTGTCTCCCTGACAACCACTTTAGTGCAGAAGATTAACATATTTCCTGAAGTAGAGAGAGGCGGGGAAGGGAGTGGAGGACCACTGTTGATAAGACACTAATAGAGGGTATCGTCTCGAAAACCAAGGAGAGATGCCTCCACACTCTAAGGATGACATTCACTTGTGTGGCAACTCGGAAACTTGAGAGCATTGGAATCAACAATGTGTGTGTCTGTCAACAGAAAATACATGGAAATAAATCAACTGGATACTGATAACTCCAACAAGAAATGGCGACACTCACCCCACCCACCTCACACACCTGTCAATCATCTGTTGTGTTATAGTATACAGATGTTACTATACAGCCCAATGCTGTTTAACGTCTACAGATGTTAACTATGCAAAGTGAAATCTGTAATTGACAGGTCCAGATGTTCAGCATACATGCATGCACACACAAACACACATATATCTAGCCTGTTTTACACACATACACACATACCCATAATTAAACAAACCCATAGACATACAGTATGCCCACCCGACCCCCTCTGGACACACACACACACACTGCTTGCTTGTTCCCTGGAGAGAAATACCTGAGGCGCTGGATTGACCTTTGCATAAGTGATGTCGTCATGGCAACAGTGAGAAGCAGTAGCTGCTCATGGCATTCTTATCAATCAGAATCTAAATGACTCTCAGTGAAAACAATGTGTTGCTCCTATTGAACGTAGAGTACAGCAGCAGACATACACAATGAGCCCATCGTTCACACCTTAGTCCCTCAGATCCATACACATATAGATGTTCTCATTGGAAATCAAATGCACATATAGATATACATCAGGGGTAGGGAAACCTGGCCCTGGAGTGCACTCCATGTTTTTGATGTAACCGACCTGGAAGACCAGGAGTGTTGAATTTAGGCAATCACTGAACTGATCAGTTAGCTTGATTGGTCAGGTGTGGTGCCTAGTTGGAACAAAGTCCTGGAGTGCCGCAGGTTTGCCTACCCTGATATACAGGACATATACACATCCTGTAAGCAACACACAGCATTATTTATATTCTCAGAGGCAAAGGTCTATACACTTTCACATACAGGATCAATATAGGTAACTTCCGGTGCACACGCTGAAAAACGCTGCTGCTTCTTTATGGGACCAAACTATTTCAAGCTTTTTTAATTTAAATGTTTTCAAAGTTTAAAACATAGCGATCGGATCGTAAATGGAGGCAGCTGAAGTCTGAATCCCGTGAGGGTGAAAGACAGTCAATAAATAGACAGACTTGTTGGTGATTTTTTGGCGAGTAATCTGGCTAGCCTAGCTATAACATTACATTTAGCTGGCTATCTAACGTTACCTTGAACAGCAATAACAGAGGCACTTAACCGCTAAAACATATGGACTCCGGTAGATATCTACGCAGTGGTGAGAAAACCATGGAACTGAATTTATCAAAGAAAGAAAGTTCCAATAGCATGGCTAATCTCATGATGAAGATAAGGAGTCTAGGTACAAAAATTGAAAAAAAAGATGGACGAAATGAAGCTAAGTATTTAAAAAAATTATTAATAGTAAAGTTGACAGCTTACGTGCATCTTTGGAGAAAGAAATCCAGGATAATCATACAGCTTTGCTGACTCAACTGAAGAATAATAACAAGCAGCTACAAGACCACATAGCTCTTGAAGTTGGACATCTGGAGTCTCATGTAGAATTCCTAGAATCTGGGAGAATAGGCACTGCCAAAACAACAAAGTTCGACCCAGACTTGTCTATCATAGCTGATGAAAATGAGGACCTAAACTCCAAAGTGAACCAGTTGATATTGGTAAGCCTAGGCTGCGAAACAGAGGTGATTGCAGGTGAGAGAATGAGGGAGTGAGGTAAAGATCCCGAGGTTGTGAAGGTGGAGTGTGTTACGTGGCTCTGTTACGGAAAAAAACAAAAGCTGCGAGACCATCCTGAATCTTCTTCCTTCGATCAGCCAAGTCCTATGCCTTATAGAACTGAACTTCAAGAGGCTGCTGAGATAAATACCAGGAGGAAAGGATTATTTTGTCACGGGAAGCGGACGGGTCATGAAACGAGATCAACCAGAAGGACAACGCGGATAAGGGCATGGGGTGGACAGACCTACTACATACTGAGGGGCTTCCCATCCCCTATGAGATTTGATTTCAAAGCACATTGGAATGTTAATGGATGGACTACATTGAACAATAAATTACGAATAAAAACACAGAAATCCTTAAACTCAGACATTAACTCAATAAATGAAACGCATTTGGGTCGGCTTTGGGGGAGTGGGAATATGTGTAAAGTCTGATATAATGAAAGCATATCAAATTGAAATTATCGATAAAGCCATAGAAGGAGTTAGTGGTTTGCGCTTTGAAAATAGGGTGTCAGATTTTGTTTTGTTGTGTTTTCATGCTATTTGCCACCTGAACAGTCCACATGGGGTAGAGATGCGGCCTCCTTCTATAGTCAATTGTTAAGTCAAGTATACCTTTATACAGAAGCAGATGCTATTTACATATGTGGGGATAACAGTCAAATTGGGACGTTAGATGACTATATAAATAATATTGATGATATTCCATCGCGTGTTGCTTTGGATGACTTTGTTAATCATCATGGGGAAACGTTAATAGAATTCCTTTGTGACTCTAAAATGTGTATCATTAATGGAAGGATATGCCCCTTAATTAAGCGATAACTTCAGATCCATATCTGGCAAATGAAAAGCTGTGGTGGACTATATAGTTACCCTCCACAACTGTCTAGAAACTTGTTTGGAATTGAAGGTGTTATCTCCTACACAGATGGTTGAAGAATGCGGATGTTTTGACTTAATTGGAGAAAAAAGTAGACTTCCTGATCATTCTCTTTTATTTATGATATTTTCTGTTGGCCACAAACTTTCCGAACCAGGTAATTGCTCTGCATCACACGGGGCAAAAGATACATATCCTGCATAGTCTAAATGTAAGAAAATAAATGTGCCAAATGACTTTCTATATTCTGAATTGGCATGTAGAGCTCTGGTGGAACTCTGCAAAGATGCAATAAACAACATTTGTTTTAGGTGTGTGGTATGAAACATTTTGTGATATTATACGTATATTCTGAAATGGGAAAAAATGTGAATAAAGAATACACCCCCAAGTCCAGGAAAGTTTACAAGCCGAACAAGCCTTATTGGAATGATGAGCTAGGGGATCTACGGTCAGTAATGTGCAAGGCTGAGTACTTATTTTTACAGTGTAAAGATAGGAATACAAGAGAACACTGCAGGAAGGAATTTAAGAAAAAACAGGAAACCGTGTTTGATCGAGAGTGAAACAAATGTTATCCCCCATTGCCCTTTCTACCATGATATTCGCTTTCTCTTATTCCAGCAAGCACACCAGATATACCCTGGCATTATGTGGCTGAGTGATGAGGATAAATTGAAATGTTTTCTTGTCCATAGTGTATTTCCTTTTGCGGAATATTTACATTAAAAAAAAGTCATTTTTCAGGACCCTGTCTTTGAAAGATAATTCGTAAAAATCCAGATAACTTCACAGATCTTCATTGTAAAGGGTTTAAACACGGATTCCCATGCTTGTTCAATGAACCATAAACAATTAGTGTTGCTTGTGTCGCACTGCTTTGCTCTATCTTGGCCAGATCGCAGTTGTAAATGAGAACTTGTTCTCAACTGGCCTACCTGGTTAAATAAAGGTGAAATAAAAAATTTAAATAAAAGAGGGCCATAAGCTATACATCTCCATTCTCCTCCATAACTCATCCTTAAGACTCCAGACGATGCTCTGCTCACTCTGCTGCGGCAACTCTGTGCAAATGCACGTGCCAATTGTTTGATTAACGTTTTATTACAAAGTATGGCTTTTTCTGCTATACTGATTGGTAGGCTATAGAGATATTTTGTGGACTGCTTTCGTGTTGTGAAAATACAGAAGGGAAAAAAAGGAAAATGAAGACAAAGAGGGACAGATGTTACAGACAGAAGAGAGAAACATGTCAGACAGCAAGAAGGTGATGTGGAGGGATGGAGTCAGGCACAACAAATCACCCCTCTCCGTAGCGACCCCCCTGGGATTGTGTGTGTGTGAGCATCTGTGTATATGCTTAACTATACTGACGTCCCCACAAGAATAGTAAACAAACAAAAATGGACCAACTGGGGACATTTTGTTAGTCCCCACAAAGTCAAATGCTATTTATTGGGATTTAGGGTTAAGGATAGAATTAGTGTTAGGGTTAGAATTAGGGTTAGGATCTAGGCTTAGGTTTAGGATTAGGGTTAAGGTTAATTTTGGGGGGGTTAGGGTTAGGGATAGGGTTATGGGACTGAATTGTGTTTCCCAATAAGGTTAGTTATGCATGGCTCTCTCTCGCTCTCTGTGTGTGCGTGTGTGTGGGTGTGGTGGTGTTGTTGGTCAATGTCAAGTCCTCGGTGATGTGGACACAGAGGAAATTAAAACTGATTACTATCTCTACCTCAGTCCCATTGATAAGGATCGGGGCATGTTCCTTACTCTGCTGAAGTCAACAATCAACTCCTTAATTTTGCTAACGTTGAGGGAGAGGTTGTTGTCCTAGCACCACAATGTCAGTTCACACACCTCCTCCCTATAGGCTGACTCGTTGTTGTTGTTTATCAGACCCAAACTTGATGATGGAATGCAGGGCTGAAGACACCACTTCCCTTGTGTTAAGAGTCAGTGTGGAGGAGGTGTTATTGCCAAGAGCTCAAGAGTTTTTTCAACTTCAGGTACACCAGGAATTGTTGTTTGAGGAAGCATACACCTCCCCTTACTCGTACCAGAAGCTGACGCTAGATCCACAAGGAAAATGGAAAAGCCGTCTGGTTAAATATGGCAGAGTCAAGTGTATTGTCCTTAAGCCATGTCTCAGTAAAAACAAAGACACAGCATTCCCTGATGTTCCTTGCTCTGAGTTCACAATTATTATTTTCCAGCGATTGGACATTAGCAATCAGGATACTAGGAAGAAGAGTTTCAGCCTAGCTTTTTATCCCTTTCCTTCCTCTTCTTCGCCGCTGGCGTTGCTTCCGGTCATCTTGTTCATCCGCAACAGGTAAGCCTGCTGTGAGGGTAACAAAGAACTCAATGTAATGTTCCAGATCATGGTGGCTGAGAGATATAACAGTAACTTTCGATTCATGATCCAGAAGTGCTTGTCTGTCGTAGGAGATTATTGCACAAATATTCTGAGAAAACAAAATAATAAATATAAATTGCCCTAAAAAGCAATGTCGAGCAGGTAAGACGCATTGCCCTCTAAGAGCCACCATCTTACAACTACAAGACCGTAGGAACAGATAATAACACACAGAGAAAACTATCATTTGTACGGTTTGTCCTTCATGGTTGAGGAAACACGGGTGACATTCTCACTTGCATGAATGCGTTGGAACGTTCCTGTGCTTCCTCTTAATGTGAGAGTTGGAGAGGGTGAATTGAGGTGCTGTAGAGGTAGTGTGTGTGAGAATGAGCATTATCAGCAACACTGTATGATGTGCCGACACTTCTGCTAAGTGTGAGGAAATAAATAAATCGCAATTTATTGTTGTCACAGTGGTTCACCTTCAGGTTCTGCCATTTTTTTCTGCCTCTCTCTCTGTATCTCACTGTCAATTGCTCCCAGTGTCTCTCTCTATATATCTCTCTATCCTTCTCATACCTCTCCTTCTCGCCATTCCTCTCAGATTGACCTAAAGCAGTACATAACAAATGAAGGACTCCCTCCCCATCCAACCCCATGTGAAATGCACCATGGGTAAATGTGAGCTAAAGAGTCATCGGGGGAAGAGCCTTCCCGTCGTGTCCTCTTCATAGAATGTGACTTCAGTCAGGTTCACCGACCGAGTGAGCTCCTTTCACCGCTCAACGCACAACACCGACTGAACACAAAGACAGCTAGCACAGCTCAAAGGAACATCATAATTAGCATAATTTGCATATTTATATTAATTAAAAGGTAGCAGTTATGTAATGGATGTGAAGAGGACATAGTACAGTTTGATTGTTATCACTAGCATAGTGTGGAAGTGGAACTACAGGAAGTAATGATGGTAATGACCACTTAATACGGCATTGTAGCTGAACAATTGCAGCCATGGCAGCTAAGGACTAGATTCAATCAGTCAGGTGTTAATCCGCGATAACTGACAAACTGCATAGCTTAAAATTTTGGTTTAGACAATGACGGAGGTGTAACTGCGTTGGAGCTGTCAAATTGGTGAGTGGCTGCTCTTGTGGTCATTGACATGAAGTCACACCCATCACACTCACTTAGGACATTCAGATCGCGAAAGTGTAGGCTATATAGAAATACTGACACTCAACTAGAAAATAATTAAACAAAATGATATGGATTTAAATCAGACTAATCATGGTGTAGATTACAACATACATTCCAGTGTTTGAATTTCTAACACGGCTCGAACCCAGTTTCATCTCAGACATCGCCTAAGAAAAACAATTATATGCTATCCAGTTGCCGGTTATCACGGGTTAAGGCAGATCTAATTGAATCTAGGCCTAAGATTGTGAAACAATTCAGTCAGTGCAATGAGATTGTCACGTTCTGACCTTTATTTCCTTTGTTTTGTATTTATTTAGTATGGTCAGGGTGTGAGTTGGGTGGGCAGTCTATGTTTGTTTTTCTAGGTTTTGGGGATTTCTATGTTTCGGCCTAGTATGCCTGCTAGGCAGGTGTCATTAGTTGTCTCTGATTGAGAATCATACTTAGGTAGCCTGGGTTTCACTGTGTGTTTGTGGGTGATTGTTCCTGTCTCTGTGTTTGCACCAGATAGGACTGTTTAGGTTTTCGCACATTTATTGTTTTGCTAGTTATTTCATGTCTAGTTCCTTGATTAAAGAACATGAATAACCACCACGCTGCAGTTTGGTCCGCTTCTCCTTCACCACAGGAAAACCCTTACAGAATCACCCACCAACCAAGGACCAAGCGGCGTGGTAAACAGAGGCAGCAGCAACAGCAGCAGCAGGAGAAGCGACAGGTGCAGCAGGAGCAACAGCAGCAGCAGCAAAGGCAGCAGCAGGAGAAGCGACAGGTGCAGCAGCAGCAGCAGCAGCAGCAGCAGTGGGAGAGGCTGCACTATTTGGATAAATGGACTTGGGAAGAGATCCTTGACGGGAAAGGACCCTGGGCAGAGCCAGGGGAATATTGCCGCCCCAAAGCCGAGCTGGAGGCAGCAAAAGCAGAGAGGCGGCATTATGAGGAGCTAGCATGGAAGCCCGAGAGTCAGCCCCAAAAATGTCTTGGGGGGGGGAGGCACACGGGAACTGTGGCGAAGCCAGGTAGGAGACCTGCGCCAACTTCCTGTGCTTACCGGGGGCGAGAGAGACCGGGCAGGCACCGTGTTATGCTGTGGAGCGCACGGTGTCCCCAGTGCGGGTGCTTAGCCCGGTGCGGTACATACCAGCTCCGCGTATCGGCCGGGCTAGAGTGAGCATTGAGCCAAGTGCCATGAAGCCGGCTCTACGCATCTGGTCCCCAGTGCGTCTCCTTGGGCCGGCTTACATGGCACCAGCTTTGCGCACGGTGTCCCCGGTTCGCCTGCATAGCCCAGTGCGGGCTATTCCACCTCGCCGCACTGGCAGGGCGACCGGGAGCATTCAACCGGGTAAGGTTGGGCAGGCTCAAGAGCTCCAGTGCGCCTGCACGGTCCGGTCTATCCGTCACCACCTCCACGCACCAGCCCTCCGGTGGCAGCCCCCCGAACCAGGCTGTCTCTCCGGCTCATCCTTACAGGGGCTCCCCTCCTCTCCAGCGCAGCCGGAGTCTCCCGCCTGTTCGGCGCTACCAGAGCTCCCGCCCCTCATTCCAGAGGCGCCAGAGCTACTCAGTCCAGTGCTGCCAGAGCCTTCCTCTCCAGCGTTGACGGAGCTTCCCATCTGCCCAGCGCCATCTGAGCTTCCCGTCTGCCCAGCGCCATCTGAGCTACCCGTCTGCCCAGCGCCGCCTGTGCCGCCAGTCTGCAAGGGGCCGCCTGTACCGCCAGTCTGCAAGGGGCCGCCTGTACCGCCAGTCTGCCAGGGGCCGCCAGTGCCGCCAGTCAGCCAGGGGCCGCCAGTGCCGCCAGTCAGCCAGGGGCCGCCAGTGCCGCCAGTCAGCCAGGGGCCGCCTGTACCGCCAGTCAGCCAGGGGCCGCCAGTGCCGCCAGTCAGCCAGGGGCCGCCAGTGCCGCCAGTCAGCCAGGGGCCGCCAGTGCCGCCAGTCAGCCAGGGGCCGCCAGAGCCCCTCAGCCCAGAGGTGTCAGAGCCCCTCAGCCAAGAGGTGCCAGAGCCCCTCAGCCAAGAGCTTCCGCCCCTCTGTCCAGAGCTTCCGCCCCTCTGTCCAGAGCTTCCGCCCCTCTGTCCAGTGGGGTCATTTAGAGGGGTGGCCGTGGTTAGGAGGCCACGGAAGCAGACAATAAGGCGGACTAAGACAATGGTGAAGTGGGGTCCGCGGCCCGCACCAGAGCCGCCACCGCAGACAGACGCCCACCCAGACCCTCCCCTATAGGTCAAAGTTTTGCGGCCGGAGTCCGCACCTTTGGGGGGGGTACTGTCACGTTCTGACCTTTATTTCCTTTGTTTTGTATTTATTTAGTATGGTCAGGGCATGAGTTGGGTGGGCAGTCTATGTTTGTTTTTCTAGGTTTTGGGGATTTCTATGTTTCGGCCTAGTATGGTTCTCAATCAGAGGCAGGTGTCATTAGTTGTCTCTGATTGAGAATCATACTTAGGTAGCCTGGGTTTCACTGTGTGTTTGTGGGTGATTGTTCCTGTCTCTGTGTTTGCACCAGATAGGACTGTTTAGGTTTTCGCACATTTATTGTTTTGCTAGTTAGTTCATGTCTAGTTCCTTGATTAAAGAACATGAATAACCACCACGCTGCATTTTGGTCCGCTTCTCCTTCACCACAGGAAAACCCTTACAGAGATGAGGTCCCCAAAGTGTTCTTCGGCTAACAGGATGGAGACTTAATAGCAGTGCTATTAAGCTAGCTAACCATGTTACTTCATCAAACCGGCAGAACTTGCCCTTATTTTCTAATGAATTGGACTGTCCCTCAGCAAATTACAATGCTGAGGGGAGAAAGTTGTGTTATAAGTGTAACCTTAACTTCTTGATTGTGGATTTTATATTCAATCTCCTATGGAGAACTTGTGGGTCTTAACTCACGTTTTTCAAAGGAAAAAGTACTTAGTCTTGTTTTAATTCTCAGATCTCAAGAACGCAGTCAAGTAGGAATCACGTCAACATCAAAAGCTTCTTCTCACTCACTCTGACACATGCAGGCGCCTTCTGGGAATAATTAAGTGCTTCACAATTAGTCTTCAAGGGGTACGGTCAATTCAGAGATTCTATATGAGTTCAGAATAAAAGTAATGTTACTCAAATCTAGGCTACAAAATAAATGTCCCTGTTTCAGGCACTGTTATAAAAGAAGAAAAAAGAGCTTATGTTGTATAACTGAAGTAATTATCTACTTGAAAAACTCTGAAATACAGACAAGACAAAAACATTAACAGTTCACAATAACCATGCAATTATATGCATGAATAGTAGGAACCAAAAATACTGTTCTTAGTCACTTCTACGTGGGTCGTGATTATTACCTTAGCCATCAGAGGCAATTTTGGGGGGTTCAGGTCGATGAGATGTGGCACAAGGGGCACCTGTGGAGTCTGGCGGTTGGGTGGGGAGCGGTACAGCAGAGTACCCGGTACTTCTGTAAGGGTAGGGCTCTATCTGACCTGACCAGTGTCCATACCACCAAGCTGTGGTGACATGGTGGGTCTGACAGGGAAGTCAGGCATGAAGTGTCTGAGTCTCTGTGTTTCCCCGGTATCAGTAAGGTCAGTGAGGCCTTTGGGTCCATCCCCTTCAGCACTTGGAATGTTCTGGGTGCTTGTATGTCCATGTGTGGAGCTGTGTTCCAGCCCAGCCACCATGTCTAGAAATGGCGGCTCAGTCTGGGTAAACTAAAGTGGGGATACCACAGTAGCAGTGGTGGAGCTGTGAGAGTGACATGGTGAGCTTTTAGAGTCTAACCATGAAAACACTGTGCTGGCGTCAATCAAAGCAGTCACCCATTGCCTTGATGACAGCTTTGCACACTCTTGGCGTTCTCTCAAACAGCTTCATGAGGAATGCTTTTGCAACACTCTTGAAGGAGTTCCCGCATATGCTGAGCACTTGTTGGCTAGTTTTCTTAACTAGTTAGGTAATTTAGGTAACATTGATAAATAATATGTTTTATTTACATAATAATGCTTATGTGAGATATTTGTCATTAGAATGTCTTCTTTTGGATAATACTGTTGGCAGTTGCATTTTCCTCTCTCTCCTCCAGGGCAAAGTCACTTGGGGCCCAGAGAGGGGAGAGGTCAGGATGTGAGGGTATCTGTTAAACCATGTGAGGTAATGGTTTGGTAATATGAAGTACCAAGAACGAGAAGTAGAACCTCGTCTAAGAGAGCAAACTGAACAATAATGTATAGCTAATGCTGTCTGGCTATGGGATACTCCTCTCTCAAGTAAAAGTTTTCCTTTGTAATGTTCCTAAGATCTGTTATTCGTCACGTGAGTTGAGAGGGGTGTGTCTTGGCTATAAATGATACTAAGAATTGTTTTGTAAGCACACTCAGAGAATTAATTTATAGACACTGAATTGATCTGAGAGTCACAGGGCTATGGTGAAGCTCATATATAATTAAAGATGGACTTTATAATATAACTCTGACTTGTGTGTGGTTTGCTCTCTCAATGTTTAGTAATACAGGAAATGACCACGACACTCGGTGGTCCAACTCAACTGGGTTGTGATTGTGGAGGCCAGGTCATCTGACGTAGCACTCCGACATTCTCCTTGGTCAAATAGCACTTACACAGCCTGGAGGTGTGTTTTGGGTCATTGTGCTGTTGAAAAACAAATAATAGTCCCACTAAGCGCAAACCAGATGGGATGGCATATCGCTTCAAAATGCTGTGGTAGCCATGCTGGTTAAGTGTGCCTTGAATTCTAAATAAATCACAGACGGTGTCACCAGCAAAGCACCCCCACACCATCACACCTCCTCCTCCATGCTTCACGGTGGAAACCACAAATGCGGTGATCATCAGTTCACCTACTCTGCGTCTCACAAAGTTGGAGTCAAAAATCTCATCAGGCCAAAGGACAGATGTCCACCAGTATAATGTTCATTGCTTGTGTTTCTTTGCCCAAGTCTCTTCTTATTATTGGTGTCCTTTAGTGGTGGCTTCTTTGCAGCAATTTCACCATGAAGGCCTGATTCATGCAGTCTCCTCTGAACAGTTGATGTTGAGATGTGTCTGTTACTTGAACTCTGTAAAGCATTTATTGGGCTGCAATCTGAGGTGCAGTTAATTCTAATTAATTTATCCTCTAGAGCAGAGGTAACTCTGGGTCTTCCTTTCCTGTGGCAGTCCTCATGAGAGCCAGTTTCATCATAGCGCTTGATGGTTTTGTAACTGCACTTGAAGAAACGTTCAAAGACCTTGACATTTTCTGGATTGACTGACCTTCATGTCTTAAAGTAAATTGGACGGTCGTTTCACTTTGCTTATTTGAGCTGTTCTTGGCATAATATGGACTTGGTCTTTTACCAAATAGGGCTATCTCTGTTTCTGTTTCTGTTTACCCCCCTACCTTGTCACACCACAACTGATTGGCTCAAACGCATTTAGAAGAAAACACATTCCAGAAATTCACTTTTAACAAGGCACACCTGTTAATTGAAATATACTCCAGGTGACTACCTCATGATGCTGGCTGAGAGAATGCAAAGAGTGGTCAAAGCTGTCATAAAGGCAAAGGGTGGCTATTTTAATAATCTCAAATATAAAATATATATTTGATTTGTTGACCACTTTTTTGGTTACTACATGATTCTATATGTGTTATTTCATAGTGTTGATGTCTTCACTATTATTTTACAAAGTAGATAATAGTAAAAATTAAGAAAAAATTTGAATGAGTAGGTGCTCTAAAACTTTCGACCGGGAGTGTAGCTTGAGAGGATTGTTGGGGAATAATTAGAATTAGTTGGTAACATATGTAAGATGTTTTATATTCATCATATGTTTGTAAGTTACTTCTCATCAGAATGTTTATTTTTGTATAATACTATGGCGGGGTTGCAGTCATCTGGTCTCTGTCAAGACTAAGTTATTTGGGCCAGAGAGAGGGGAGAGGTCAAGCGTGTATCTCTTGGCTCCACAATGTCTGTGTTCCAGTCAATGTGTCTCTGTGATCTTGTCGAGATAGGATGGATTTGATATATGCCTGTTGATATGAGGATTTTTTTAGGTTCTGAGTTTGAGAAAAGCACATAGTTTAGGAGACAAAGCTGAAAGATAAATTATGGCCAATGCTGTCTGGCTATGTGTGTCTTTGCTATAAAGGATCTCAGTTGCAATGTGTAAGGGACTCTCAGAGAATTCATTTATAGACACTGAATTGATCTGAGAATCACAGGGTTGTGATGGAGCTCATATAATTAAAGATGGACTTTATGACAACTCTGACTTGTGTGTGGTTTGCTCTCATGATTTGGTAAATACAGGAAATTTCCACGACAGGATCTGCAGAGAGGAATGGGAGAAACTTCCCAAATAAAGGTGAGACAAGCTTGTAGCGTCATACCGAGGGTGTAATCACTGCCAAAGGTGGTTCAACAAAGTACTGAGTAAAGGGTCTGAAAACTTTTTTAATCAATGTGCATACTTTCTAAAAACCTGTTTTTCCTTTGTCACTGCGGGGTACTGTGTGGAGATTGATGAGGATTTTTTTTCCATTTTAGAATAAGCTGTAATGTAACAAAATATGGAAATAGTCAAGGGGTCTGAATACTTTCCGACTGCACTGTATATGTATATGAGTGTATGTATAGACAATATGGACAGTATAGTATAAATATACAATTTGTGTACAGCAGTAATTATATAGGATAAGCCATGAAACATGTCAAGGATGTTCAATGGAAACAAGAAGCACCTAATCTCAATTTCTAGTCTCATAGCAAAGGGTCTGAATACTTATGTAAATAAGGTATTGATGTTTTTTATTTTTAAAACATTTTGCAATAATGTCTGGGGTATTATGGGGTATTGTGTGTAGATTGATGAAGAAAATGTTTTATTCAGTCCATTTTAGAATAAGGCTGTAACGTAACAATGTGGAATAAGTCAAGGGGTTTGAATACTTTCCGAATGCACTGAACAAAACTATAAAGGCAACATGTAACGTGTTTCATGAGCTGAAATAAAGATCCCAGAGATTTTACATATGTACAAAAAGCTTATTTAGCTCAAATGTTGTTTACATCCCTGTTAGTGAGCATTTCTCATTTGCCAAGATAATCGATCCACATTCTTGGCATATCAAGAAGCTGATTAAAACCTCTCATTGATTAAAACCCTCGTATTGAACCATTTTTTAAATTTAGCCTGAAATGACATACCCAAATCCAACTGCCCGTAGCACAGGACCTGAAGTAAGGATAAGCATATTACTAATACCATTTGAAAGGAAACACTTTGACGTTTGTGGAAATGGGAAATTAATGTTGGAGAATATAACACATTAGATCTGGTAAAAGATAGTACAAAGAAAAAAACATGCATTCCATCATCTTTGAAATGCAAGAGAATGGCCATTATATCACCTACGAGTGTAGGCGCAATTTAGATTTTGGCCACTAAGATGGCAGCAGTGTACGTGCAAAGTCTTTCACTGATCTAATGAACCATTGCATTGCTGTTCAAAATGTTGTATAAAGTCTGCCCAAATGTGCCGAATTGGTCAAATGATACATTTTCAAGTACATAAATATAGAGTACATACAAAAATGATTACACACTCCCAGGAATGTCATAAATGATGGATAATTAGCATCCCTACAGAAAAGACACTAACCTTCAGACATCTAGATATCTATGTCCTGGGAATTGTTCTTGTTACTTACAACATCGTGCTAATCACATTAGCGCACGTTAGTTTAACCGTCCCGCGGGGGGACAATAACACACCAATCCCGTAGAGGTTAAACAGCATGATCATTGCAGTTTTGTCAAACAACACAATGCCACGTCTTATGTTTTTAGGAAGGGTGCAATTGGCATGCTGACTGCATGCTGACTGCATGCCAACCTCCTCCTAAGTGGGTAGGCCTATGCCCTCCCAGGCCCATCCATGGCTGCTCCCCTGCCCAGTCATGTGAAATCCATAGATTAGGGTCTAATGAATTTATTTATATTGACTGATTCTCTTATATGAACTGTAACTCAGTAACATCTTTGACATTTTTGCATGTTACATTTATATTTTTGTTCAGTGTACATATGAAGTGGGTAAAACAACATGAAAACATTATTAAAGTGACCGTTGTTTAATGACATAGGGCAGGTGTCACTATGGTGAAGGGTAGAGTACCGGGTGGTAGCCAGCTAGTGGTGACTCTTTAACAGTCTGATGGCCTAGACATAGAATATATTTTTCAGTCTCTTGGCCCCAGCTTTGATGCACCTGTACTGTCTCCACCTTCTAGACAGCTGTGGGGTGAACAGGCCGTTGCTCTGGTAGCTGAGGTCCTTGATGATCTTCTTGGCATTCCTGTGACACCGGGTGCTGTAGATGTCCTGGAGGGCAGGCAGTGTGCCGCCATGTGTGTGTGTGTGTGTTAAGGGGAGTTTTCACACGCACAATAACCATAATCCTCTGTCTATACTTCTACAGTGTACAGTGGGGAGAACAAGTATTTGACACACTGCCGATTTTGCAGGTTTTCCTACTTACAAAGCATGTAGAGGTCTGTAATTTTTATCATAGGTACACTTCAACTGTGAGAGACAGAATCAAAAAAAAAAAATCCAGAAGATCACATTGTATGATTTTTAAGTAATTAATTTGCATTTTATTGCATGACATAAGTATTTGATCACCTACCAACAAGTAAGAATTCCGGCTCTCACAGATCTGTTAGTTTTTCTTTAAAAATCCCTCCGGTTCTCCACTCATTACCTGTATTAACTGCACCTGTTTGAACTCATTACCTGTATAAAAGACACCTGTCCACACACTCAATCAAACAGACTCCAACCTCTCCACAATGTCCAAGACCAGAGAGCTGTGTAAGGACATCAGGGATACAATTGTAGATCTGCAACAAGGTTGGGATGGGCTACAGGACAATAGGCAAGCAGCTTGGTGAGAAGGCAACAACTGTTGGCACAATTATTAGAAAATGGAAGAAGTTCAAGATGACGGTCAATCACCCTCGGTCTGGAGCTCCATGCAAGATCTCACCTCATGGGGCATCAATGATCATGAGGAAGGTGAGGGATCAGCCCAGAACTACACGGCAGGACCTGGTCAATGACCTGAAGAGAGCTGGGACCACAGTCTCAAAGAAAACCATTAGTAACACACTATGCCGTCATGGATTAAAATCCTGCAGTGCACGCAAGGTCCCCCTAATCAAGCCAGCGCATGTCCAGGCCCGTCTGAAGTTTGCCAATGACCATCTGGATGATCCAGAGGAGGAAAGGGAGAAGGTCATGTGGTCTGATGAGACAAAAATTGAGCTTTTTGGTCTAAACTCCACTCGCCGTGTTTGGAGGAAGAAGAAGGATGAGTACAACCCCAAGAACACCATCCCAACCGTGAAGCATGGAGGTGGACACATCATTCTTTGGGGATGATTTTCTGCAAAGGGGACAGGACGACTGCACCATATTGAGGGGAGGGTGGATGGGGCCATGTATCGCGAGAGCTTGGCCAACAACCTCCTTCCCTCATTAAGAGCAATGAAGATGGGTCGTGGCTGGGTTTTCCAGCATGACAACGACCCGAAACACACAGCCAGGGCAACTAAGGAGTGGCTCCGTAAGAAGCATCAAGGTCCTGGAGTGGCCTAGACAGTTTGCACGTTTAGTTCACAAATCCAAATTCACGAGGCGCAGGCCAGATGAAAAGTAAAAAAATTCCATTACAGTTCGTAGAGACATGTCAAACGATGTATAGAATCAATCTTTAGGATGTTTTTAACATACATCTTCAATAATGTTTCAACCGGAGAATTCCTTTGCCTTTAGAAATATCAAGGAACGCAGCTACCTATCACGGGTGCACGCCTGACTGAGCTCATGGCATTCTGCCAGACCTCTTACTCAATCAGCTCTTCTTCTCTCCTCCATCACAGTAGAAGCCTGAAACAAGGTTCTAAAGACTGTTGACATCTAGCGGAAGCCTTAGGAAGTGCAATATGACCCCTTAGGTCTATTGGATAGTATATTGGATAGGCAAAGACTTGAAAACCTATAAACCTCAGATTTCCCACTTCCTGGTTGGATTTTTTCTCAGGTTTTTGTCTGCAATACGAGTTCTGTTATACTCGCAGACATCATTCAAACAGTTTTTGAAACTCCAGAGTGGTTTCTATCCACATCTACTAATAATATGCATATCTTAGCTTCTGGGCCTGAGTAGCAGGCAGTTTACTCTGGGCACCTTATTCATCCAAGCTACTCAATTCTGCCCCCAGCCAAAATAAGTTATTTCAAGAACGTGAAATGTAAGAATAATAGTAGAGTAAATGATTTATTTCAGCTTTTATTTCATTCATCACATTCCCAGTGGGTCAGAAGTTTACATACACTCAATAAGTAATTGGTTGCGTTGCATTTAAATTGTTTAACTTGGGTCAAACATTTTGGGTAGCCTTCCACAAGCTTCCCACAATAAGTTGGGTGAATTTTTGGCCCAATCCTCCTGACAGATCTGGTGTAACTGAGTCAGGTGTGTAGGCCTTCTTGCACGCACAAGCTTTTTCAGTTCTGCCCACCAATGTTCTTTAGGATTGAGGTCAGGGCTTTGTGATGGCCACTCAACACCTTGACGTTGTTGTCCTTGAGCCATTTTGCCACAACTTGGAAGTATGCTTGGGGCATTGTCCATTTGGAAAACCCATTTGCGACTAAGCTTTAACTTCCTGACTGATGTCTTGAGATGTTGCTTCAGTATAACCACACCATTTTCTATTCTCATGATGCCATCTATTTTGTGAAATGTTCCAGTCCCTCCTGCAGCAAAGCACCCCCACAAAGTGACGCTGTCACCCCCGTGCTTCATGGTTGGGATGGTTTCTTCGGCTTGCAAGCCTCCCCCTTTTTCCTCCAAACATAACAATGGTCATAATGGCCAAACAGTTATAGTTATGTTTCATTAGACAAGAGGACATTTCTCCAAAAAGTATGATCTTTGTCCCCATGTGCAGTTGCAAACTGTAGTCTGGCTTTTTTAATGGCGGTTTTGGAGCTTCTTCCTTGCTGAGCGGCCTTTCAGGTTATGTCGACATTGGACTCGTTTTCCTGTGGATATAGATGCTTTTCTACCTGTTTCTTCCAGCATCTTCACAAGGTCCTTTGCTGTTGTTCTGGGATTGAATTGCACTTTTTGCACCAAAGTACGTTCATCTCTAGGAGACAGAACGTGTCTCCTTCTTGAGCGGTATGACGGCTGCGTGGTCCCATGGTGTTTATACTTGCGTACTATTTTTTGTACGTTTGGAAATTGCCCCCAGGGATGAACCAGACTTGTGGAGGTCTACAATTTTTTTCTGACGTCTTGGCTGATTTCTTTTGATTTTCCCATGATGTCAAGCAAAGAGGACTGAGTTTGAAGTTAGGCCTTGAAATACATCCACAGGTACACCTCCAATTGACTCAAATTATGTCAAATAGCCTATCAGAAGCTTCTAAAGCCATGACATCACTTTCTGGAATTTTACAAGCTGTTTAAAGCCACAGTCAACTTAGTGTACGTAAACTTCTGACCCACTGGAAGAGTGAATTATAAGTGAAATAATCTGTCAGTAAACATCTGTTGGAAAAGTTACTTGTGTCATGCACAAAGTAGATGTCCTAACCGACTTGCCAAATCTATAGTTTGTTAACAAGAAATTTGTGGAGTGGTTGAAAAACAAGTTTTAATGACTCCAACCTAAGTGTATGTAAATTTCTGACCTCTCTCTCTCTCTCTCTCTCTCTCTCTCTCTCTCTCTCTCTCTCTCTCTCTCTCTCTCTCTCTCTCTCTCTCTCTCTCTCTGCCAGTGAGTCATCCGTGTTGTGACGAGATGTGATTTGGCACCTGAGAGACAAAGGACGGGGCTGGCTAGATGTTTATTTGGCCATACTGGGACACAAACACGCACGTATGCACGCACACACATACACATCATAACATAACGTTTTGCATTCAGCTCATGTCGTGCTGAATTCTCCCCTGATAAAATATCAAGCTATTAAATTCGTGCAGGTGCATACATCGTTAAAACGGCAGGCAGCCCAACTGAAGAATTAGGTAAATAAAGGATGCACAACACTTATCTGTTTGCATTAGATAGCACAGCCACAAAGTCAAAATGGCTATTTATGAAAGCAAAAATGTGTTTATTTTCAAGGTTAAGGTTAGGTTTAAAATCACAATTTTTAAGAAAAGGAATTGTAGAAGTGGGCAGGGTTTATTACCTTGTGGCCACGGTAACCAGTGAGGAACCTTTTTATCCGTTACCCAAGAGAGGAAGAGAGGGGCCAGACTTGGCGGATAATCCATCTCCCTCCAGCAGGTGGTGTTTTTTGGACGCTTTTTTTATGGAGGTCAATGAGAAATTGTAGAATTTTGTCAACAACAAAAATGTATGGCGTATTTGCTATGTGGTTTATATAATTGAATATAAGTTTTGTAATGCTTAAGTTGTTAGGAGGGTATTCATGTAAGTAGAACACTTGGGAGTTGCTAAAATATTGAACTTGGCCTTTACTACTATAGCCCTTAGAAACATATTGAATAATAACACATTCATGAATGGCAAAAAAGACAGTGAAAAAACAAATCATAAGGAATAAGGTTTTGAAATGTCTGTCCTATATCTAGGAGATTTCCTGAGCGTTCTTTATTTATATATAATTTCAGCAAAAGAAGAAACGTCCGTTTTTCAGGACCCTGTCTTTGAATAAATCCAAATAACTTCACAGATCTTCATTGTAAAGGGTTTAAACACTGTTTCCCATGCTTGTTCAATGAACCATAAACAATTAATGAACAGGCACCTGCGAAACGGTCATTAAAACACTAACAGCTTACAGACGGTAGACAATGAAGGTCACAGTTATGAAAACTTAGGCCTCTTTAGTGTCCTTTCTAATGACTCTGAAAAACACCAAAGAAAGATGCCCAGGGTCCCTGCTCATCTGTGTGAACGTGCCTTAGGCACGCTGCAAGAAGGCATGAGGAATGCAGATGTGGCCAGGGCAATAAATTGCAATGTCCGTACTGTGAGACGCCTAAGACAGCGCTACAGGGAGACAGGACGGACAGCCGATCGTCCTCGCAGTAGATGACCACGTGTAATAGCACGTGTTCACAGGATCGGTACATCCTAACATCACACCTGCGGGACAGGTACAGGATGGCAACAACAACGGCTGAGTTACACTAGGAACGTACAATCCTTCCATCAGTGCTCAGACTGAGAGAGGCAGTCCAGCCTGAGAGAGGCTGGACTGAGGGCTTGTAGGCCTGTTATAAGGCAGGTCCTCACCAGACATCACCGGCAACAACGTTGCTGAAGGGCATAAACCAACCGTCGCCGGACCATACAGGACTGGCTGAAAGTGCTCTTCACTGATGAGTCGCAGTTTTGTCTCACCAGGGGTGGTGGTCGGATTTGCATTTATCGTCGAAGTAATGAGCGTTACACCACAGGTACACCTCCAATTGACTCAAATTATGTCAATTAACCTATCAGAAGCTTCTAAAGCCATGACATCACTTTCTGGAATTTTCCAAGCTGTTTAAAGACACAGTCAACTTAGTGTATGTAAACTTCTGAACCACTGGAATTGTGATACAGTGAATTATAAGTGAAATTATCTGTCTGTAGATAATTGTTGGATAAATTACTTGTGTCATGCGCAAAGTAGATGTCCTAACCGACTTGCCAAAACTATAGTTTGTTAACAAGACATTTGTGGAGTAGTTGAAAAACGAGTTTTAATGACTCCAATATAAGTGTATGTAAACTTCTGACTTCAACTCTTTATACACAGTGCATTCGGAAAGTATTTAGACCCCTTGACTTTTTCTACATTTTGTTACGTTACAGCCTTATTCTAAAATGTATTCAATTGTTTTTTCCCCTCATCAATCTACACACAATACCCTATAATGACAAATCAAAAACACCAATCTCAACGTCAACAGTGAAGAGGCGACTCCGGGATGTTGGTCTTCTAAGCAGAGTTCCTCTGTCCAGTGTCTGTGTTCTTTAGCCTATCTTAATCTTTTCTTTTTATTGGCCAGTCTGAGATATGGCTTTTTCTTTGCAACTCTGCCTAGAAGGCTAGCATCTCGGAGTCGCATCTTCACTGTTGACGTTGAGACTGGTGTTTTGCGGGTACTATTTAATGAAGCCAGTTGAGGACTTGTGAGTCATCTGTTTCTCAAACTAGTGTCGTGGAAATTTCCTGTATTACCATATCTTGACAGAGCAAACCACACACAAGTCAGAGTTATCATAAAGTCCATCTTTAATGAGCTGAAATAAAAGATCACAGAGATTTTACATTTTACAAAGCTTATTTTGCAAAAATGTTGCGTACAAATGTATTTGTATCTGTCTTGTAAGCATTTCTCCTGAGCAAAACGTAACATATCGTATCAAAATGTGAAATGTAAAGCACCAGTCAAAAGTTTGGACACACCTACTAATTCCAGAGTTTTTCTTTATTTTTACTATTTTCTACATTGTATTTTAAATTTGAGATTCTTCAAAGTAACCACCCTTTGCCTTGCTGACACCTTTGCACACTCTTGGTATAGTCAAAATAAAGAAAAACCCTTGGAATGAGTAGGTGTGTCCAAACTATTGACTGGTACTGTATGTATATATATATATATATATATATATATATATATATATATATATATATATATATATATATATATATATGTATCGATTTTAATTTTAATTTAGTTTTACACATATTTAACCTGTTATCTTTATTGACACAAAACTGCTTCCATAATTTCATTAATTTGTATGGGTTACCTTCAGATGAGTCCCATGACACTTGAAGAACACCATTGTGTTCGTGAGAGTCTCCCCTTTGTATTTTTGAGATGTCTCATGGTTTGACAAAAACTGCTGTAGCTCGGCCACCTTCCACCGCAGATGCGAAAGGGTGACATAAGCGGATGCCATGGATTAAGACGCAGCCCATTCAAACTGATATGTCTAGATTAAACTGACAGATTTGTTACTTAGATTGAAGTACGGATACGTCAATAGACTCTTAATTAGGTCTAGACATCCTGTCAGCTGAGACGCCTGTCGACGACTTCCGGTGAAAGAAAAAAAAGCTTAATTTCTTGTTATTAATCTAACTGCATTGTCCGATTTTACAATAGGCTTTACAGTGAAAGCATGCCATGCAATTGTTTGAGGACGATGCCCCACATCAATACAATTTTCAACCAGCTTCGTAAAATCACAAATAGCGATTAAATATTCACTTTTTGAAAATCTTCTTCTGATTTGCCATCCCAAGGGTCCCAGCTACAACATGCATGGTCGTTTTGTCAGATAAATTCCTTCTTTATATCTCAAAAAGTCTGTTTAGTCGGCGCCGTCGATTTGAGTAATCCACTCATTCAACCTGCAGAGAAAGGAATCCAAAAAGCTACCACTAAACTTTGTTTCAACAAGTCAAACTGTGTTTTTATCTAGTCCTCAGATACCCTCAAATGTAATTAAACTAGAATATTTCATACGGAAAGAAGTATGTTCAAGTGAAAAGTAAAATTAGCAAGTGCGCGTCCTCTTTGTCGCACACGCACACAGACTGATTTCCAACTGAGTCCCAGTACCAAAACTCAAAATTTGTACTCGTTTGGGAAGAAACAAGCTTTTCTGTGGATTTTCTCCTGCCATATCAATTGTGTTGTAGTCTCATACATTACTTTAACATTTCTACAGACTTCAAAGTGTTTTCAATCCAATGGTACCAATTATATGCATATCCTGGCTTCTGGGCCTGAGTAACAGGCAGTTTACTTTGGGCATGTCAGGCAGACAAACGGAAGGCTCATGGTGCAAGCCGAGGGGCCCCAGGAATAGACACACACTGGCATAAATTCACACCAATGATCCTCGAGAGCAGTAGGCCTGAATCTGAAAACATTATGTGTGTTGAATTATTGATTTTAAATAATGTGATTAATGCAATGACTGTATTCCTAAATACCATGGTTAGTCTACATATGAATTTCATAAATATGTGTACAAAAAGTGCACCTATCAATTACTCATGAAGTTCAAATAGTGTGTGTTGTTATATTTAAAGGTGTTAATTTCTAATTAATTGGAATTAATTCAAGGAAATGGTTGCTTTTTCTTTAAACTCTGGGATTTAAGGATATATGGCAGAACAGCACTGTAATCATTTAGGCTATATTTAGGAGAAATCAAATGCACTTAACTTCCAGAGCAAATAACAGGAGGCTGCAGAGGAGAGGTACATTTATCGATAAAATAATTAATACCAACTAAATCCCTCCTCCCGTGAAACGTTCACATCGACTGGCTCCTCCAATACAGAGAAAAGGAGTGAAACACCTATGTCACACACTCACTCATTGACCAAGCGGTCCATAGACATTTGTATAATTCTTTCCGGATAGTGAACTGGTGAGGACCACTGAAGGAACCGGAAGAGAGAGAGGGAAAGAGCGAGATAAAGAAAGAGAAAGATGAACAGACGGTATTTGGAAAACTCTCCAGCCCATACTGACCCCAGAATGCCCAGAAAACCAGTGCTCGCTCGCAATGAGATGCTGAGCGCCGCTCTTTGCAAACCGGCTGCTGTTTCTCCAGGGGCAGACTCTCGGTGAAGAAAACTCTAGATGGGCGTTTATACCGTCTCTGTTGATTCTCAAGAATCCACGGCTCGATTTTTTCGAAATGAAGAGAATGAAAAATGTGAGGATCGAGAAGTGTTGTAGTGTGTGTCCGCAGCCTCCTCACCCGCAACAGTCAAGTCCACTGAACGCAGTGATTCAGTGATTGAGTATTTATTTTCATGATAAATACGAAAAAGGATTTACATTTTGATATTAGGACTTCCCAACTTTGCCGTGTTTCGTTGTCTGTTTTGCAGTCTCTGTCTGTGAAACACAGATCTCAGGATACATCAACTCCGTGGAAAAAGCGACTTGAGAAGTTCCCCAGACTGAACAACAATTTACTGCTGTTTCACCCTCCCCACACACACCTCTCTCCCTCTACAAGCATCTCCTCTGGGTGGGATTGCTCCCGATGCTTGCCCATTGTTTGCTTTTTGTTCTGTCTTGTCATTTGTTTGTGTGTTTCACATTATGGTATGATGATTAACATGCTTAGCTATAATAGCCAAGGAAATTATTTTAAATTGTGCATGTACACGTGACAGTAATGCGTTTTGTAATGCAACATTCCTATGACTGAATGAAAAAGCAAGCATGGGATTATTATATGGGTCTTTTTTGGGGTTGCCTTTTTCTACGACTTTGCAGATCCATCCCAACTTGATTTGTGTGTGCATACGTGTGTGTGTGCATGCATTCTTGTCTGTGTGTGGCCACTGATAACCCCTTTAGAAGGCACTAAAGACCTGTCTGTGTGTACCTGGTTTCAGTTACGCTGGAAGTCGCCAGCCATGTGGCCCTCGGGAGTGGGGAGCAGGCAGCCCTGTCCGCGGGAATCGGCGCTCCGCAGGGCAGCCATCAGTGGCAATGTCCTCGCACTGCCGCAGCACCATGTCCCCACTGGCAGGAGTGTCCGGGTTTTCATCTGCGCCAACCCCGACGGTAAGACGGTTCTGGCCAGGGAACAAATGTGCAAGTCCTTGGATGACTCATGGAGTAACTTTTAAATTGATGACCCAATCTGCAGAAAAGTGGGTTGCTGCGTATTTTAGGCCTATATTCCTATATTACGCACAAGCAATGATAGGCCTACCCAAATCAGTGCAATTACAGACATACAGATGGATGTAGATTTCACACCGCTCATAAGGACATTTTATTCATCTAATTTCAAAGATTATGTCAGATCTTTCCAGTTCTAGAGAAAAAAAGGTGCATTGAACGAGGGGATATGTAGGTCTGTAATTTGTTACCCCAATCGTATAAGAGTCCATACAAATTACAGGACAGGAGAGTGACATATAACAATGCTCTACCAGCCCTATCCTTGACTAATGTATTGAGGAAAGCACAGGGTGTGATACGGAATGGTCCCCGGTTCAACTATCACAATAGCCTTGTTCAATTCACTTAGGACGAGCACCAGAGCAGTAGACAGTCACAAGCCACTCAACCAAAGAGGGTAGACCAAGATTATGCTTGTAGTATTTTAGGTGGTCTACCATTCAGTCAATGATGGTCATAATGGGTCAATAGTCAATTATAATACGTCACTTTGTTTTGAAGTGCTATTTTAATTGTTATTCAGGTTAGTCTCAAGCAATGTCAGAGATACTTTGAGGTAGGGATACTCCATAAGGTGTGTGAGAAAACGTCAATGATGCACTAGGCTATGGGGTGGATAGGTGGGTTGTGACAGCATTGTACAACACAGAAGTAAGACTCTGGGCCATCAACCTGGTCTCAGAGCATTTAATATTATTCTGCATGTAAATCTGAGACACTCCATTTAGTATGATATGTCCCAGATATGGTATGTATTCATTTGTGGATGTCCATCACCCATTTGGTATGATATGTTATGAATTGCTATTCGTATTATATGTTACAAATTTGCTAAATATACAATATATTAATATTTGCACAATATACAATATATCATGAATTTTCTAAACATATATTATGTGATGAATTAGGTGGCTAACGTTAGCTAGCTGGATAAGGTTAAGGTTAAGTTTAGGAGTTGGGTTGTAGGGTTAGGGGAAGGGTTAGCTAAAATGGTTAAGGTTAGGAGAAGGGTTAGCTGACATGCTAAGTCGTTGAAAAGTTGCTAATTAGCTAAAATGCTAAAGTTGTCAGTGATGAGATTTGAACCTGCAACTTTTGGGTTGCTAGATGTTCGCGTTATACGTCAACCCATCCAGCCCGACCAACCGCCTTACTTTAAGTAAACATCTGTCTTATGTAACCTTACCATAGGTAACATACACTATATATACAAAATCATGTAAACACCCCTTCAGTGGATTTGGCTATTTCAGCCACGCCCGTTGCTGACTGGTTTATAAAATCGAGCACACAGCCATGCAATCTCCATAGACAAACATTGGCGGTCGAATGGCCTTAGAACTCAGTGACTTTCAACGTTGCACCGTCTTAGGATGCCACCTTTCCAACAAGTCAGTGTTGGCTGGAGTGATGTAAAGCTCGCCACCATTGGACTCTGGAGCAGTCGAAACGCATTCTCTGGAGCGATAAATTCACCAATTGGCAGTCCGACGGACCAATCTGGATTTGGAGGATGCTAGGAGAATGCTACCTGCCCCCATTGCATAGTACAACTGCAAAGTTAGGTGGAAGAGGAATAATGGTCTGGGGCTGTTTTTCATGGTTCGGGCTAGGCCCCTTAGTTCCAGTGAAGGAAAATCTTAACGCTACAATATTCAATGACATTCTAGACAATTCTGTGCCTCCAACTTTGAGGCAACAGTTTGGAGACGGCCGTTTCCTGTTTCAGCATGACAATGCCCCCATGCACAAAGCGAGTCCAAACAGAAATGGTTTGTTGAGATCGGTGTTGAAGAACCTGACTGGCATGCACAGAACCATGACCTCAACCCCATCGAACACCTTTGAGATGAATTGGAATGTTGACTGCGAGCCAGGATTAAGTGCCTGACCTCACTAATTCTCTTGTGGCTGATTAGAAATGTTCCAACAGCAATGTTCCAACATCTAGTGGAAAGCTTTCCCAGAAGAGTGGAGGCTCTTTTAGCAGCAAAGGGGAGACCAACTCCATATTAATGCCCATGATTTTGGAATGAGATGTTTGATGAGCAGGTGTCCACATACTTATGGCCAGGTGGTGTATCATACTAATTTCAGTGTCCCAGATTTACATTTACAACGTTATGTCTAGTCTATGAGACCAGGCTGAGGCTACAGGACTGCTGAAGGCAGTTTAAGTCTACAGCCACCCTGGTGCACATAATCCTCAGTCTTCTTGAACCTCCAAAATAATTACTCCAGTCAAAAGCAACGGATCTTTATGCTGGAGTCAAAGTGTTCTGCAGTGCGTTGCAGTAGGTCGAGAAGCTGAGGTGTGACAGCGAGTTTGAAGCCATTTGGGAACAGTACAGTGCCAGCTGGCACTGAAGCACCACCAGCTCCCAGAAAACAACGACCTTATGGAAGTACAAATCTCCAGCAATACCTGGTGAACAGTACAGTAGGTCAGCAGGACAGAGGTGAAGACACTGAGTGTAGATTTCGCGCAAACCTGCCACTTCTTGGTCAAAAGCACTTGGTATTTGAACTTTATGTTTATTGTGGTATAGCGTGATTTAAAGCAGAATTCAATATAATTCCAATGAAAGAACCCCCCAAAATTGTGCCCGCTCACCGATTTCAACTAACCCCTTAGTCACTTTATCCTGGCAACGGGTCGAGAGGTGCAGGCATTCTCTTGCAGAGTTGCTCTGTTTGAATACAGTCTAGGGGAGGGGGATAAAAATAGGCAAGAGGTGTAGTGTAAGACACAAACACAGAGAGGGCAAAGATGGAGGGTGGGATTAAGGGAAAGCGGGAGAGAGGGAGGATGGCACACCCATAGACAAAAACAGAACCAATCATGCATGATTCCCCTGAAATTACAATAAATGTCAATAGAGTGATCAACTGACCTAAAATTCCTCTTATTTTGTACCGGTTTTATCCATATCCAATGGCACACATAGTAGACTTAATTTGCCACATTGCTCATAGAATCATTAGTTGTGGGCAACATGCAAATGTTACTAGGAAGAGCATGTACAGTATCTCTAAAGATGCTTAGGAATCAGAGGTCCAATATGAATGGATGGAAAATTATGTCTTTGTATGGCTGTACATTTGACACTGTTTAAGGAAAGATATTGACACACTGTTGACAAACTGTTACCCTACAACCAAATAGTTATATCACGTTACAGCATACAGAACTAGACACTTTATTGTGAATTCCTGATACGGCTGCATGGATCTAGCCTCCACATTGTAATAAAAGAAAAGAAAGAAAGAGCTTCAGGCCTTCTGATTCTGAATGAACTCCTTCAGTATTTGTGACCAGCACCAAATGAACAGCTCCTCTAATGGACTGGAAAGTGCTGTTCCACTATGGGCTCTAGAGGGCGCAATTCATGCCCTACATTGAGTTACAGTGGTTTGTCATAACCATGGCAAAGCTGGAATAAATATATGATTGCCTACACCTGGGTACCACCAGGTGTTTTTAATATCAGGTGTCCGATCATAACTAGATGAGCTTTTGTTGTTGTCTCATACCCATTCAATTATTTTAATATTCAGACAATTAGGCTACACACTTTCTCTTGACACTTGAACCCTGCATGCAATATGACATATTATAATTTTGTTAACCTGACATGTTACAACTCTTAATTACATCTACTATGTCAGCCTTATGACTGATTACCTAGGTCTTATGACATATGGCTTAAGTAGTGTTGCCACCTCGGACCTCAGGGAAAAGTGATCTTAAAAGATCAGGCACACTAGGGAAACAAAATCACTTCAGATATAGTGTTCACTAAGGAAGAGATGATCTTTTAAATATGGTGTGCCTCATACTTTCCCAGAGATAAGTACAGTATCATAACAGTTTCACTGCGTTTTTTACTGTGTCTGGGCGTCACAGGTTTATGTGCTCTTTGTCTGGTTGTGGCTGTAGCCTATAATGCACCATACTGTCACTGCCGAGACTAGTATAGTCAAAGACCATAGACCATCTTCTCACTCTGTTATTGATGATTCTGCCTTTAAGAAGTCTCTTACCGACCACTGCAACAAAGGACTCATTGTATGTAGCAGTGGAGGCTGCTGAGGGGAGGACGGCTCATAATATGGATGAACACATAAAAAACTTGTTTTTGATACCATTCCATTTACTCCATTCCAGCCATTGTTATTAGCCATTCTCCCCTCAGCAGCCTCCACTGGTATTTAGGGTATGTGCACATTAAAACATTGAAGCCGAGATGAGTTTGCTGAAAGACAAAATTCAAATTGCGGTGAACAGAGCTTTGTCACAATCTTACAATCTTGCTAATGAATCATTGGGACTTCAGGCTGGGCATTCATTTTTATTTTCAGAGCAGTGCACTGCTCAACCTGTGTGTGTGTGTGTGTGTGTGCCTGTGTGTGTGTGTGCACGTGTGTGTGCGCATGTGGGTGTGTGTTTGCATAATCTGCCATGGCTACTTTTCCTGATCAATTAAAAACACCCCCTTATCTCTCCGTCACTTCCCAGACAGCTGTATGCCGAAGAAAAGGCTATGGCAATTAATCTTCTTCCCAATATCTATAGCCATTAGACGCTGTGTGTGTGCGGGATAGGTGTTGCTACGTGTGCATGTGTATGCGAGTTTTTACTCAATAAACCTATCTACAGTTTTTAGCTCCATATTATCTCCATAGACGATGCCTTGGGTGTCTTAAAGCATTGGTGGCGTGTATGCAAGCTCGAGGGTGGTTCCCCTTGGGATACAATGCATAAAGTGATCTATTCCTCCACATACACACTATATCTATATCCATTTAAACCTGGATTTAATTTTTTTGTAGTTTAAACATGCTTTTTAGTTCGACTATTCAAGGTCTCGAACTTTCCTCTCTGTATATATATTTTCTCTTTCACTGTCACTTTCTCTGGTTTAGATTCTCTGTTCAATCCTCTCTTCGTCTTTCCTCTGTCTCTCTCTCTGTCTATCTAGCCTTCACTTCCCTCTCATTCTCCCTCCATCCTTTCTTTTTCTCTTCCTCCTTCAGATCTGGCTATCATCGTCAATCATGTCAGAGGTTTAACTGTGAAATCTATAAAGCCAGTGAGAATGTTACAGCCTGGGCCATTTCAGGATCCAATCTTATTTAATATCTCTCTCTCCCGCTCTCTGGTGTGCACTAGGGTGTCCTTTTCTCCCACCTCTCCTGAAGCCTGGTGCTAAAGCCCAATACCAGTGAGACTCTTCTCAGGCGATTTTGGCACCTTGCTGCCACTTAACTGATCTACTGTTACTGAGGGACAGATTTTCTGAGCGTAAATGAACCTGTAAACCTATCTACCTGTATCTTTCCAGAGGTAATTAAAGCATTGATACAATGAGGACCAAGATACCTTGTTTTGGTGTTGTGATTTTATGACTAGCATTAGAGTTTAAAGTGTGCTACTTTCCCTGTTGTGTTATCATGAAAGGAAAAGGCACAGGTCTCGCTTTTCCAAAGAATTAATATTTCGGCCATGTTGACCTTTTATATGACAGCAAAACAAACTGCATACAATCAATTAGAAATTAGCATCAGATGCTGTTATGTGGCAAGTATATTTTGGCAGTGTGTATTTGTCACATGCTCCGAATACAACAAGTGTAAACCTTACTGTGAAATGCTTACTTACAAGCCCTTAAACAACAATGCAGTTCAATTTGATAAACTTGAACTGCATTTAATAAAATATTTACTAAATAAACTACATTTAAAAAAAATCGAATAAATTAAAAAGTAACAAGAAATGTACATAACAATAATGAGGCTATATACACTGCTCAAAAAATAAAGGGAACACTAAAATAACACGTCCTAGATCTGAATGAATGAAATATTCTTATTAAATACTTTTTTCTTTACATAGTTGAATGTGCTTGACAACAAAATCACACAAATGATCAATGGAAATCAAATTTATCAACCCATGGAGGTCTGGATTTGGAGTCACACTCAAAATGAAAGTGGAAAACCACACTACAGGCTGATCCAACTTTGATGTAATGTCCTTAAAACAAGTCAAAATGAGGCTCAGTAGTGTGTGTGGCCTCCACGTGCCTGTATGACCTCCCTACACTGCCTGAGCATGCTCCTGATGAGGTGCCGGATGGTCTCCTGAGGGATCTCCTCCAAGACCTGGACTAAAACATCCGCCAACTCTTGGACAGTCTGTGGTGCAACGTGGCTTTGGTGGATGGAGCGAGACATGATGTCCCAGATGTGCTCAATTGGATTCAGCTCTGGGGAATGGGCGGGCCAGTCCATAGCATCAATGCCTTCCTCTTGCAGGAACTGCTGACACACTCCAGCCACATGAGGTCTAGCATTGTCTTGCATTAGGAGGAACCTAGGGCCAACCGCACCCGCATATGGTCTCACAAGGGGTCTGAGGATCTCATCTCGGTACCTAATGGCAGTCAGGCTACCTCTGGCGAGCACATGGAGGCCCCCCAAAGAAATGCCACCCCACACCATGACTGACCCACCGCCAAACCAGTCATGCTGGAGGCTGTTGCAGGCAGCAGAACATTCTCCACGGCGTCTCCAGACTCTGTCACATGTGCTCAGTGTGAACCTGCTTTCATCTGTGAAGAGCACAGGGCGCCAGTGGCGAATTTGCCAATCTTAGTGTTCTCTGGCAAAGGAAAAACGTCCTGCACGGTGTTGGGCTGTAAGCACAACCCCCACCTGTGGACGTCGGGCCCTCATAACACCCTCATGGAGTCTGTTTCTGACCGTTTGAGCAGACACATGCACATTTGTGGCCTGCTGGCTCTGGCAGTGCTCCTCCTGCTCCTCCTTGCACAAAGGCGGAGGTAGCGGTCCTGCTGCTGGGTTGTTGCCCTCCTACAGCCTCCCCCACGTCTCCTGATGTACTGGCCTGTCTCCTGGTAGCGCCTCCATGCTCTGGACACTATGCTGACAGACACAGCAAACCTTCTTGCCACAGCTCTCATTGATGTGCCTTCCTGGATGAGCTGCACTACCTGAGCCACTTGTGTGGGTTGTAGACTCCGTCTCATGCTACCACTAGAGTGAAAGCACCGCCAGCATTCAAAAGTGACCAAAACATCAGCCAGGAAGCATAGGAACTGAGAAGTGGTCTGTGGTCACCACCTGCAGAACCACTCCTTTATTGGAGTGCTAATTGCCTATAATTTCCACCTGTTGTCTATTCCATTTGCACAACAGCATGAGAAATGTATTGTCAATCAGTGTTGCTTCCTAAGTGGACAGTTTGATTTCACAGAAGTGTGATTGACTTGGAGTTACATTGTGTTGTTTAAGTGTTCCCTTTATTTTTTTGAGCAGTGTATATTGCCAGGTCGCAGTTGCAAATGAGAACTTGTTCTCAACTAGCCTACCTGGTTAAATAAAGGTGAAATTATTGTTTTGTTTTTTAAATACAGGGGGTACCGGTACTGAGTCAATGTACAAGTTAGTCAAGGTAATTTATAAAGTGACTGTGCATAGATAAAACAGCGAGTAGCAGCAGTGTGAAAACAAAGGGGTGGGGGGGGGGGTCAATCTAAGTCCGGGTGGCCATTTGATTAGTTGTTCAGAAGTCTTATGGCTTGGGGGTAGATGCTATTAAGGAGCCTTTTGGTCCTAGACTTGGCGGTCCTGTACCGCTTGCCGGGCGGTAGCAGAGAGAACAGTCTGGACTTGGGTGACTGGACAATTTTTTGGGCCTTCCTCTGAAATGCCTAGTATATAGTTCCTGGATGTCAGGAAGCTTGGCCCCAGTGATGTACTGGGCCGGACGCACTACCCTCTGTACCGCCTTACGGTCAGATGCTGAGCAGTTGCCATACCAGGCGGTGATGCAACCGGTCAGGATGCTCTCGATGGTGCAGCTGTAGAATTCTTTGAGGATCTGAGGACCTGTGGCAAATTTTTTAAGTCTCCTTAAAAAGTATTTCCCTCTTCACAACTGTCTTGGTGTGTTCGGACCATAAATAGTTTGTTGGTCATGAGGCCACCAAGGAACTTGAAACTCTCTACCATATCCACTTCAGTCCTGTCAATGTTAATGGAAGCCTGTTTGGCCCTCCATTTTCTATAGTCCACAATCAGCTCCTTCGTCTTGCTCATACTGAGAGAGAGGTTGTTATCCTGGCACTACACTACCAGGTCTCTGACCTCCTCCCTATAGGCTGTCTCATTGTTGTCGGTGATCAGGCCAACCACTGTTGTGTCACCAGCAAACTTAATTATGGTGTTGGAGTCATGCTTGGCCATGCAGTCGTGGGTGTCCAGGGAGTACTGTGCTTCTACACCTGCATTGCTTGCTGTTTGGGGTTTTAGGCTGGGTTTCTGTACAGCACTTTGAGATATCAGCTGATGTACGAAGGGCTATATAAATACATTTGATTTGATTTGAGTACAGGAGGGGACTAAGCATGCACCCCTGGGGGTCCCAAATGTTGAGGATCAGTGTGGCAGATGTGTTGTTGCCTACCCTTACCATCTGGGGCGGCCTGTCAGGAAGTCCAGGATCCAGTTGCATAGGGAGGTGTTTTTTCCCAGGGTCCTTAGCTGACCGATGAGCTGACCGATGAGCTTTGTGGGCATTATGTTGTTGATTGCTGATTGGTGTTCCTTTTTGTCCAGGTGGGAAAGGGCAGTGTGGAGTGATTGAGATTGCGTCATCTGTGGATCTGTTGGGCGGTATGCGAATTAGAGTGGGTCTGGGATGATGGTGTTGGTGGGAGCCATAACCAGCCTTTCAAAGCATTTCATAGCTACAGGTGTGGTGGTCTGATCAAAACATGTAGCTTTTACAGACTGGGTCAGAGAAAGGTTGAACATGTTAGTGAAGACACTTGCCAGCGCATACCCTGAGTATGCATCCTAGTAATCCATCTGGCCCTGTGGCCTTGTAAAAGTTAGCCTGTTTAAATGTCTTGCTCACATCGGCTACGGGTAGCGTGATCACAGTTGTCTGAAACAACTGGTTCTCCCATGCATGGTTCAGTGTTGCTTGCCTCAAAGCGAGCACAGAAGGCATTTAGCTCGTCCTATAGTCTCACGTCAGATAACTTGAGTGTGCAGAACTATTCACCCACCCCCAAAGTCAATACTTTGTAGAGCCACCTTTTGCAGCAATTACAGCTGCAAGTCTCTTGGGGTATGTCTCTATAAATCTTATTTGGGATAGCCCCCTTTTTTTCAATTTTCACCTAAACGACATATCCAAATCTAACTGCCTGTTGTCACGCCCTGGTCGTATATATTGTGTTTGTCTTCAATTATTTGGTTAGGCCAGGGTGTGACATGGGTTTATTGTGGTGTGTTTTGTCTTGGGGTTTTGTGGGGTGTTGGGTGTGTGGCTTAGTGGGGTTATCTAGCAAAGTCTATGGCTGTCTGGAGTGGTTCTCAATCAGAGGCTGGTGTGTATCGTTGTCTCTGATTGGGAACCATATTTAGGCAGCCATATTCTTTGAGTGTTTTGTGGGTGATTGTTCCTGTCTTTGTGTTTGCACCAGATAGGGCTGTTTCGGTTTTTCACATTCCATTATTTTGTAGTTTCTTCATGTATAGTTTTTTCCTTCATTAAAATATCATGAATCATCATCACGCTGCATTTTGGTCCGACTCTCCTTCACCACAAGAAACCCGTTACACCTGTAGCTCAGGCCTTGAAGCAAGGATATGCATATTATTGCTACCATTTGAAAGGAAACACTTTGAAGTTTGTGTAAATGGGAATGTAATGTAGGATAATATAACAATAGATCTGGTAGACCATCAATCAAATGCAACAGAAAGGTCACAAATCTAGCCATCACTCTGGTTGTAATTCCGATGGTGCCCACAAGATGGCAGCAGTGTATGTGCAAAGTAATAACTTGAAGTATGAGCAAACTACATGACAGTTAGTGTGAAGTCACCCAGGTACATTTGGGTAAATCGTGAAGGAGACGTTTACATTCACATTACATTTTTCTGCAAGAATATCGTCACATCTGTATACTTGGACTTTGATTTAGCTTTCCAAGTATTAGTGGCATATTATAAGTTCAACATTTGCAAAACACCCAGTTTTCATAACTTCATAACTTTCCATAGTCTTATAATTGTTGTCAAAAAGGAAAAGGCTTGCTGTCGCACAAGGTTAGCAGCAACATTTTACTGTAAATTGGACAATGCAGTTATATTACCAAGAATTTAAGCTTTTAGCCGATATAAGACACTTATATGTACCGACATTTGTTTTTTCTCTAAAATCTTCGATCGTGACACACAGCGCTGCATGAATTACAACTGCTCCAGATCTGTCAAGTAGGATGGGTTGCGCTGGTGTACAGGAATCTTTAAATCATGCCACAGATTCTCAATTGGATTGAGGTCTGGGCTTTGACTAGGCCAGTCCAAGATATTTAAATGTTTTGCCTTTTAAACCACTTGAGTGTTGCTTTAGCAGTATGCTTAGAGTCATTGTCCTGCTGGAAGGTAAACCTCCGTTCCAGTCTCAAATCTCTGGAAATTCCCTCAAGAATTTCCCTGTATTTAGCGCCATCCATCATTCCTTCAATTCTGACCAGTTTCCAATGGCTTTTTTTCTTGCCACTCGTAAAGCCCAGCTTTGTAGAGTGTATGGCTTAAAGTGGTCCTAAGGACAAATACTCCCATTTCCGCTGTTGAAATTTGTAGCTCCATCAGGGTTATCTTTGATCTCTTTGTTGCCTCTCTGATTAATGCCCTCCTTGCCTGGTTCGTGAGTTTTGGTGGGCGGCCCTCTCTTGGCCGATTTGTTGCGGTGCCATGTTCTTTCAATTTTCCAATAATGGATTTAATGGTGCTCTGTGGGATGTTCAATTTTGAAATATTGTTTTATAACCCAACCTTGATCTGTACTTATCCACAACTTTGTCCCTGACCTGTTTGGAGAGCTCCTTGGTCTTCATGGTGCCGCTTGCTTGGTGGTGCCCCTTGCTTATTGGTGTTACAGACTCTGGGGCCTTTCAGAACAGGTATATATATATACACACTGAGATCATGTAACAGTTTATTTGACACAGATTGCACACAGGTGGACTTTATTTACCTAATTATGTCACTTCTGAAGTTAATTGGTTGTACCAGATCTTATTTAGGGGCTTCGTTGCAAAGGGGGTGAATACATATGAACACAACACTTTTCCGATTGATTCTTAATTTATTTTTTTTTCGCTTCACCAATTTGCGCTATTTTATGTATGTCCATTACATGAAATCCAAATAAGACCGTCGTGAGACAGGTTAGTTTTACCCTACTGATGATGTGTTGTTGCAATAGTGTTGCAATTTAAATTACTGGTTGTAAATGCAACAATATAGAAAGAACGCCAAGGGAGATGAATACTTTTGCAAGACACTATCAAAAGTAAATGTTATTGGTCTATACTTAAGTACCCAAAGTCAAAGTGTATATAATTTCACATTCCTTATACTAAGCAAATCAGACAACATGATAATTTATAATTTAAGGTTAGCTAGGGGCACACTCAAATACCTAGATATAATTTACAAACGAAGCATTTGTGTTTAGTGAGTCCACCAGATCAGAGACAGTAGGGATGACCATGTGTGTGAATTTGACCATTTTCCTGTCTTGCACTTTCGAAATGTAACACGTACTTCTGGGTGTCAGGGGAAATGTATGGAGTAAAAAGTACATTCATTAAAAGTAAAAGTTGACAAAAATATAAATAGTCATTTAATGTACAGATAGCCCAAAAAACTACTTAAGTAGTACTTTAAAGTATTTATACTTAAAGTATAAATACTGCTCAGGACATATTGCAACACATGGTGACACGTACAGCATATTGCCCGTAGCATGTTTCTTTCACTCCTTTGTAGCAGTACATTTACTATGCTGTACATTCACTATATGTGATGCTACCCTGTAGAATGTGCCAGTGTGATTGACAGTGTCCCATGACTAATATTCTTTGCTGAAATATTGGGTTTATGAACTGGGCCACTGGCTAAGAATGTTTCAAATGTAAAAATAAATAAACACTCAAGGATATGCTGTACACTGAGTTCTGAATGTTTTTCAGCACTGTTTGGCATTATATCCTCACAAACACTTCCATGCAGCAAAGCTTTTTGCTTAGTTGACAATGTCCTGTATGGTTTTCAACATGTGTCTTACACAGTATTCTGGCACTTTACCTTTATTTAACCTCAAATTGGTCAAATTGTTGTGTGTGCTACTTTAGCCCTGGTTATCCTGAAAAGAAAATGGTAAAATGCTTAATTGTGAGGCTAAATATACAGGCTGGACATGCAGATAAATGAAAATCTTGGGATCTCGGGACTGCTAGGATTAACTAACTGACACTAATACACTGTACATGGCTGTAGACAGACAGGCTTCTCACATACACACTGTGTGCTGTGATTGTCACGGATCCCGCCGGTATTGATGCTCATTCTGTTCACCAGTTCCGGAAGTCTACGTCACTGGCTTTCTAGGCTTCACAGATCCACCGGATTCATTATCATCAACCACGGACTGTCTTGTCTGATTACACACACACACACACACACACACACACACACACACACACACCTGGTTCCCATTTCACCTGATACATGTTCCCTCTGTCTTTGTCGGTTATTGTTCCCATGTCCATATATGGGACGATACCCATAATACACATATATATATATGTGTATATGTGTGTGTGTATTATGGGTAATCGTCCCATGTCGTTCAATGAGGTTTACCCTCTTTTGTTTGGGTATAGCCCAGTGTTTTTTAATACGTGTTTGTTTTGGGTGTATTAAAAACCCTTATTGTGTATTCCTGCGCCTGTCTTAAAAAAATCCTTTATACCAGCCTGACAGGGATGTCGTTGTTATTGACCATGGCCTCATTGTCACATTGCTGTCGGCCATGCTGAGAGACTTGGTTTATCGGACACATCCTCTCTCTCATATGGATGATAGGCCATGGGCTCGGGTGGTTGATGTCCTTGCTGATCTTTTTGGCCTTCCTGTGACATCGGGTGCTGTAGGTGTCCTGGAGGACAGGTAGTTTTCCTCCAGTGATGTGTTGAGCAGACTGCACCACCCTCTGGAGCCCTGCGGTTGTAGGCAGTGCAGGCAGTGATACAGCCCGACAGGATGCTTAGGGGTCAAGCCAAATTAGGGGCCAAGCCACATTTCTTCAGCCCCCTTCACCACACTGTCTGTGTGGGTGGACCATTTCAGATCATCAGTGACGTGTACGCCGAGGAACTTGAAGCTTTCCACCTTCTCCACTGCGGTCGTGTCGATGTGGATAGGAGGGTGCTCCCTCTGCTGTTTCCTGAAATCCATGATCAGCTCCTTTGTTTTGTTGTCGTTGAGTGAGAGGTTATTTTTCTGGCACCACTCTCCCAGGGCCCTCACCTCCTCCTTTTAGGCTGTCATTGTTGATAATCAGGCCTACTACTGTTGTGCCATCTACAAACTTGATGATTGAGTCGGAGGCGTGCGTGGCCATGCGGTCATGGGTGAACAGGGAGTACATTAGGGGGCTGAGCACACAACCTTGTGGGAACTCTGTGTTGAGGATCAGCGAAGTAGAGGTGTTGTTTCCTACCTTCACCACCTGGGGGCGGCCAGTCAGGAAGTCCAGGACCCAGCTGCACAGGGCGGGGTACAGACCCAGGTCCCCGAGCTTAATGATGAGCTTGGAGGGGGGTACTATGATGTTGAATGCTGAGCTATATTCAATGACCAGCATTCCTACATAGGTATTCATCTTGTCCAGATGGGTGCAGTGTGATGGCGATTGCATCATCAGTGAATCTATTGAGGCGGTAAGCAAATTGAAGTGGGTCTAGGGTGTCAGGTAAGATAGACATGATTTGATTCTAAACTAGCTTCTCAAAGCACTTTATGATGACAGAAGTGAGTGCTACGGGGTGATAGTCAAATAGTTCAGCTACCTTCAGTTCAGTTACCAGTTAGCTTTCTTTGGTACCGGAACAATGGTGGATATTTTGAAGCAAGTGGGGACAGCAGACTGGGATAGGGAGAGATTGAATTCTGTAAACACTCCAGCCAGCTGGTCTGCTTATGCTCTGACGACGTGGCTAGGGATGCCTTCTGGGAAGGCAGCCTTGAGAGGGTTAACATGCTTAAATGTCTTATTCACGTTGGCCACGGAGAAAGAGAGCCCACAGTCCTCGGTAGCGGGCCGTGTCGGTGGCACTGTGTTATCCTCAAAGCAGGCGAAGAAGGTGTTTAGGTTGTCCGGAAGCAAGACGTCTGTGTCCGCGATGTGGCTAGTTTTCCCTTTGTAGTCCGTAGACCCTGCCACCCTGTCTAAGCCGTTAAATTGCAACTCCACTTTGTCTCTGTACTGAAGTTTGACCTGTTTGATTGCCTTACAGAGGGATTAACTACACTATTTGTATTTGGCCATATTCCCAGTCACCTTGACATGGTTAAATGCGGTGGTTCGCGCTTTCAAGTTTTGCACAAATGCTGCCATCTATCCACGGTTTCTGGTTTGGGTAGGTTTTAATAGTCACAGTGGGAACAACATCTCCTATACGTTTCCTGATGAACTCAGTCACCATATCCGTGTATTTGTCAATGTTATTCTCAGAGGCTACCCAGAAGATATACAATTCCGTGTGATCAAAACAATCTTGAAGCATGGATTCCAATTGGTCAGTCCAGCATTGAATAGACCTTAGCACGGGTACTTCCTGTTTGAGAGCCTGCCTATAGGAAGGGAGGAGCAAAATGGAGTCGTGATCAGATTTGCAGAAGGGAGGGCGGGGGGAGGGCCTTGTAGCATTTAGAAAAGTTGAGTAGCAGTGGTCTAATGTTTTCCCTGCACGAGTACTACAGTCTATGTTGGTAGAACTTCGGTACCGTTTCCTCAGATTTGCATTGTTAAAATTCCCAGCTACAATAAATTAGGCCTCAGGATATGTGGTTTCCAGTTTGCATAAAGTCCAGTGTAGTTCTTTGAGGGCCGTCGTGTCATCGGCTTGAGGGGGAATATACATGGCTGTGAGTATAACCGAAAACAATTCTCTCGGGAGGTAATACGTCAGCATTTGCTTTGTTAGGTATTCTAGGTTGGGTGAACAAAAGGACTTCTGTATGTTATCACAATCATACCTTGAGTAGTTAATCATGAAACAAACACCCCCTCCTTTCTTCTTGCCGGAGAGTTCATTATTCCTGTCTGCACAATGTACTGAGAACCCAGCTGGCTGAATGGATGGGGACAGTATATCCCAAGAGAGCCATGTTTCCGTGAAACAGAGTATGTTTACAATCCCTGATATCTCTCTGGAAGGAGATCCTTGCCCTGAGCTCATCTACTTTATTATCCAGAGACTGAACATTAGCGACTAATATGCTTGGAAGTGGTGGATGGTGTGCACGCCTCCTGAGTCGGACTAGAAGTCCACTCCGAATACCTCTTCTCCGCTCTGCAGTGTTTTGGAGTAGCCTCTGGAATAAGTTCAATTTCCCTGGGGGGTATGAACAAAGAATCCAATTCGGGAAAGTCGTATTGCTGGTCGCAATGCTGGTGAATTACGACCACTCTGATATCCAAAAGTTTTTTCCGGCTGTATGTAATAACACAAAACATTTTCTGTGCTAATAATGTAAGAAATAACACACAAAAAAATACTGCAAAGTTTCTTAGAAGCAGAGCTACCATATCTGTCGGCACCATCGCTCTCTCTCTTTCTCAGAAATGATGGCAGAGTGAGAGGAGTAGCTGTCAGTAAGAGCTGTGGCATGGAATTAAAGAGAGAGACTGTGTGTGTGTGTGTGTGTGTGTGTGCGCCGAGATAACAGGCGCTTCTGCTCTGCCATACACACTTTACACATGCATCTCTGTGCCCTGCCGACGTCAACATGCATAACCTCATCATTTCTGGTTAGAGCTGTGGTTTACCATACAGTTCAGCTGGGAAGAGATGAATAACAAGAAAAGAAGCCTGTGTCATCCAAATGCAAACAAAATTATCTAACCGTAAAAATTGTGCCCTAGTTTTGTAGCATGACACAGTCTTGAGTGGGGGACACATTTGAGTGTGACACATTTATTTTGATGATGTGTTCCATCATCAAAGGGACTGTGGCTCTCCTGGGCATGTTCTGTTTTGAACTGTCTGTCCATCAGACCTATCCCCCTGGAGTTGTGGGGGATGGTCCCTGTCCTCTCCAATTATTGTAACCCAAGGGAGGGCAGTGGAAAGGATAGAAAGCCCAAAGGAAGGAGGAAAGGAATTAAAGTAGGACAGAACAATGACCCATAGGCCCTCACTAGTCTGAGACACCCCACAGACCCTAACTATGCCATGACATGTAATATCTTATAACAACCCCATTAACCTAATCTGTTAACACTGCCATTGTCGACCCTTCTCAAATTATGCCCTCCATTATAACATAATAATAGCCTTTTAGAAGACGCTTCTATCCAAAACAACTTACAGTCATGCATTTTTTTTAAATGGATGGTCCCAGGAATATAACCCACTTCCTGGCGTTGCAAGCACCATGCTCTACCAACTAAGCTAAAGAGGACCATGTTGCCCATATTTGGAAGTCTGTTATAATGGTATCAATGAATCTTTATGCAAATCAATGTGTTCACTTTGTCATTTTGTTTCCAGACACAGAAGCAGAGAGGAATGCACTGAAAGAGCATGTATATCCCAAACTTCGAGACTTCTGCAGAGAGAACTATGGGATTGAGTTCCAGGTAATACAACATTTACAATCTTTCTCTTTTGCAGTCTTGCAGTGCAAGAAAGTTGTTTTTAACATATCCCCCAAAGGTTTCCAATATTGATCAAAGAGGTTTCAAATTATTTCAAATACAACTAATAGTGAAATGCTTACTTGCGGGCCTTTCCCAACAATGCAGAGAGAAAGAAAATAGAGAAATATCAGAAAAGTAAAACACCTAATAATAATAAAAGTAATAATAAATACACAATGAGTAATGATAACTTGGCTATATAGAGTCAATTTCAAGGGGTAGCTTTGCACATATAACTAGGAATAAAGTGACAGATAAATAACAGTAGCAGCAGAGTAAATAACGGGTCAAAAAAAGTTAGTGCAAAAAGGGTCGATGTAGATAGTTAAATAGTTCACCAGTTAATCTGGTTCAGGTTATTAATCAACCTACCTGTGTTTACAAACACTACATGAACAAGATCATCCACATGTATTGATAAAATATTTACTAATACTAAACTCAGCAAAAATTGAATCGTCTATTTTTCAGGACCCTGTCTTTCAAAGATAATTCGTAAAAATCTAAATAACTTCACAGATCTTCATTGTAAAGGGTTTAAACACTGTTTCCCATGCTTGTTCAATGAACCATAAACAATTAATGAACATGCACCTGTGGAACGGTCGTTAAGACACTAACAGCTTACAGACGATAGGCAATGAAGGTCACAGTTATGAAAACTTAGGCCTCTTTAGTGTCCTTTCTGACTCTGAAAAACACCTAAAGAAAGATGCCCAGGGTCCCTGCTCATCTGTGTGAACGTGCCTTAGGCATGCTGCAAGGAGGCATGAGGACTGCAGATGTGGCCAGGGCAAAAAATTGCAATGTCCATACTGTGAGACGCCTAAGACAGCGCTACAGGGAGACAGGACAGACAGCTGATCGTCCTCGCAGTGGCAGACCACATGTAACACCTGCACAGGATCGGTATATCCGAACATCACGCCTGTAGGACAGGTACAGGATGGCCACAACAACTGCCCGAGTTACACCAGGAACACACAATCCCTCCATCAGTTTTTAGACTGTCCGCAAAAGGATGAGAGAGGCTGGACTGAGGGCTTGTAGGCCTGTTGTAAGGCAGTTCCTCACCGGCAACAACGTCACCTATGGCCACAAACCCACCGTTGCTGGACCAGACAGGACTGGCAAAAAGTGCTCTTCACTGACAAGTCGTAGGTTTTGTCTCACCAGGGGTGGTGGTCAGATTCACGTTTATCGTCGAAGGAATGAGCGTTACACCAAGGCCTGTACTCTGGAGCGGGATCGATTTGGAGGTGGAGTGTCCGTCATGGTCTGAGGCGGTGTGTCACAGCATCATCGGACTGAGCTTGTTGTCATTGCAGGTAATCTCCACGCTGTGCATTACAGGGAAGACATCCTCCTCCCTCATGTGGTACCCTTCCTGCAGGCTCATCCTGACATGACCCTCCAGCATGATAATGCCACCAGCCATACTGCTCGTTCCGTGTGTGATTTCCTGAAAGACAGGAATATCAGAGTTCTGCCATGACCAGGGAAGAGGACGGATCTCAATCTCATTGAGTACGCCTGGGACCTGTTGGATCGGAGGGTGAGGGCTAGAGCCATTCCCCCCAGAAAATGTCGGGGAACTTGCAGGTGCCTTGGTGGAATAGTGGGGTAACATCTCACAGCAAGAACTGGTAAATCTGGTGCAGTCCATGAGGAGGAGAAGCACAGCAGTACTTAATGCAGCTAGTGTCCAAACCAGATACTGACTGTTACTTTAGATTTTGACTCCGCCCCTTTGTTCAGGGACACATTATTCAATTTATGTTAGTCACATTTCTGTGGAACTTGTTCAGTTTATGTCTCAGTTGTTGAATCTTGTTATGTTTATACAAATATTTGCACATGTTAGGTTGGCTGAAAATAAACGCAGTTGCCAATGAGAGGAAGTTTATTTTTTTGCTGAGTTTATATAACTTTCTTCTAAAGCTGTATCCATACCCATTGGATGTAGTGATCACACTATAGTGGCTATATCCAGGAAAGTTCCAATAGCTGGGCCTAAAATAGTGTATAAGAGATCATACAAACTATTTTCGTGTGACTCTTATGTGGATGATGCTAAAAAATATTTGTTGGTCGGATGTGATTAATATGGAGCATACAGATGCTGTACTTGATACATTTATGAAATTGCTGTTCGAACTGTTAAGGCTCCTTGGATTGATGAGGATTAAAAAACTGTGTGTCCTGTAAAAAAAACTGTAAACTGTAAACTGTAAAAAACTGTATGCTGATGATTCAACCATATTCACCTCAGCAAACACAGATAATGAAGTCACTGAAAAGCTTAACAAAGAGTTGCAGTCTGTTTTTAAATGGGTGGGCAGTAATAAACTGGTCCTGGACATCTGTAAAACTAAGAGCATTGTATTTGGTATGAATCATTCCCTAAATTCTAGACCTCAGCTGAATCTGGTAAGGCATGGTGTGGCTGTTGAACAAGTTGAGGAGACTAAATTACTTGGTGTTACCTTAGATTGTAAACTGTCATGATCAAAACATATAGATTCAATGGTTGTAAAGATGGGGAGAGGTCTGTCTGTAATAAAGAGTTACTCTGCTTTTTTGACACCACACTCCAAAAAGCAAGTCCTGCAGGCTCCAGTTTGATCTTATCTTGATTATTGTCCAGTCATATGGTCAAGTGCTGCAAAGAAATAATCTTCATTGTAATCAGAGGGCTGATTTTAATATTATTGCTAAGTCTCTCTTGGCTAAGAGTTGAGGAAAGACTGACTGTGTCACTTCTTGTTTTTATAAGAAACAATGTTGGAAATTCCTAATTGTTTGCATAGTCAACTTACACACAGCACTGACAGAAGTACTCATCCCAACAGACATGCCACCGGGGGTCTTTTCACAGTCCCGAGGTCCAGAAGAAATTCAAGGAAACGTACAGTATTATACATGCTTCTACACCTGCATTGCTTGCTGTTTGTGGTTTTAGGCTGGGTTTCTGTACAGCACTTTTGAGATATCACCTGATGTAAGAAAGGCTTTATAAATACATTTGATTTGATATACAGAGTCATGTGCATGGAACTCCCTCTCCTCCACGTGACCTACATTTTGTGTGTATGTACTTACGTGTGTGTAACTGATATGCACACACAGTACATGTTTTTAAATGTACGTAAATTGTAAAGTCTTTTCTCTGCAATGTATTTTTCATTATATGTCAGACCCCAGTAAGACTAGCTGTCGCCATTGGCATCGGCTAATGGGAATTTTAATAAATCAAAAACCAAATAACTTAAAGCACTGAAGCGAGAGAGCGAGAGAGCGAGCGAAAAAAAAGTGGTGGTAGTTACTCAAGACTGGAAGTATCTCAATCCCTCCATCTGTTCCACGAATTGGTTTGTAAATTAGACTAACAAAAAGCTTCACAACAATGTTGCTAATACTCCATGAGAGCCATGCTTAAGGTTGTTGTCCTGTTGGAAGGTGAACCTTCGTCCCCCACCTGAGGTGGTGGGCACTCTGGAGCAGGTTTTCATCAAGGATCTCTCTGTACCATCATGCTTCACCATGAGGATGGTGCCAGGTTTCCTCCAGACGTGCCACTTGGCATTCAGGCCAAGAGTTCAATCTTGGTTTCATCAGACCAGAGAATCATGGTTTCATCAGACCATTTCTCATGGTCTGAGAGTCTTTTGTGCCTTTTACTGAGTGGTTTCCGCTTGACCACTCAACCTTAAAGGACTGATTGGAGGAGTGCTGCAGAAATGGTTGTCCTTCTGGAAGATTCTTCCATAGGGTTCTTGGTCACCTCCCTGACTAAGGCCCTTCTCCCCTGATTGCTCAGCTTTGCCGGGCGGCCAGCTCTAGAAAGAGTCTTGGTGGTTCCACACTTCTTCCATTTAAGAATGATGGAGGCCACTGTGTTCTTGGGGACCTTCAATGCAGCAGAAATATTTTGGCACCCTTCCACAGATCTGTGCCTTGACACAATCCTGTCTCGGAGCTCTACGGACAATTCCTTTAACCTCTTCAACGTGCCTGTTTTTGCTCTGACATGCACTGTCAACTGTGGGACCTTACATAGACAGGTATGTGCCTTTCCAAATCATGTCCAATCAATTGAATTTACCACAGGTGGCCTCCAATCAAGTTGTAGAAATGCCTCCGCCTCAAGGATGATTAATGGGAATGGAAGCAGGATGCACCTGTGCTCAATTTCGAGTCTCATAGGGTCTGCATACATGTAAATAAAGTATTTTAGTTTTTTTAAAAATAAATTTGCAAAAAAAAATATTAAACCTGTTTTCGCTTTGTCGTTATGTGTAGTAGATTGCTTTTTATATTATCAATTTTAGAAAAAAGGTTTGTAATGTAACAAAATGTGGAACAAGTCAAGAGGTCTGAGTACTTTCCGATTGCACTGTATAGAAACATATCAATTATGTAGTAAAATAGACAAATCATGCACAAAGTAGCCTACACAATCGCAAAGCACGTGAAATATATCCACATGCCCGCCACAGACATAGCCTAGTTTCAGCAGAATATCATCTACAAGCAGCAAGAGTGTTCAGCTCTCAACTGGAAAGACATTTGTAGCCGGTAGGGTAGGAAAGATGTTTCAACAACCAGTAAATGCTAACTAAGGAAACAATGGGTATGCAAACAGGTATTGAAACAAGTATTGTCGGTAGGGTAGGCTATTTGTGATTCACAATTGTCATCATGCGCTGATAGGCCCATCCAATCAGATTGATGTGGTTTAAGCATTGTTGTGGACATAGACAATCACTTTTGTCTTTTTTTCTATAAAAAAAAGTGAGGAGAGACACATGAAACGAGGGGTTAATACGATAGTAAGGGGGAGCAGTAACCATAAACACACCTCGTTTATTCTCCTCAGGACTTTAAATGGCCCCACAAACCGCGTGCCCAGCTTCTGGCAGGGCAGGCGGAGGGGCAGGTTTGGGGTCAAGAGCCAGACCCTGTCCCACTGTGCGAACACGGGGGCCTCACTACGGTGGCGGTCAGCGCTCACCTTCTGTCGCCCACTGGCCCGTTTCAGGCATTCCTGGAAGGCTCTCCAGGTCTCCTTTGAGCGCGCACCAAATCCTCCACCGCAGGAGCTTCGGTCTGACGCTGATTCCACGGGACCAGGACCGGCTGATTGCCCAACACGCACTGAAATGGCGACAGGTCCGTGGAGGAGTGGGGAAGTGAATTCTGGGCCATCTCGGCCCATGAGATGAACCTTGCCCACTCTCCGGGCCGGTCCTGGCAATACAGCAGCAGAAACCTGCCCACATCCTGGTTCACTCTCTCCACCTGCCCATTACTCTCGTGGTGAAAACCAGAGGTCAGGCAGATCGAGACCCCCAGACGCTCCATGAATGCCCTCCAAACCTGGGAAGTGAACTGGGGACCCCGATCAGAAACTATGTCCTCAGGCACCACGTAGTGCCAGAAGACGTGTGTAAACAGGGCCTCCACAGTCGTTCCGCCGGACTAAGCTTCCGCGAAAAGAAAGCGCAGGGGCGAAGCTTCGGGGGCATGCCTGAGCGCTGTGATAGCACGGCTTCAACACCAGCCTCGGACGCTTCCACCTCCACAATGAATGCCAATGAGGGGTCCGGATGCGCCAATACAGTAGCATCGGTAAACAATGCCTTCAGATGACCAAAAGCTCTGTCCACCTCCGCCGACCACCGCAAACGCACCGGCCCCCCCTTCAGCAGTGAGGTAATGGGAGCAGCCACCTGCCCAAAGCCCCGGATAAATCTCCGGTAGTAATTGGCAAACCCTAAAAACCGCTGCACCTCCTTTACTGTGGTCGGAGTCGGCCAATTACACACGGCCGACTCCGACGGAAAGAGATGGCTTGTTTGGAGAACACACATTTCTCGGCCTTGACGAACAGGTCATGCTCCAGCAGTCGCCCAAGTACCTTGCGCACAAGAGACACAAGCACGGCGCATGTGGCGGAATAGATCAGTATGTCATCGATATAAACTACCACACCCTGCCCGTGCAGGTCCCTGAGAATCTCGTCAACAAAGGATTGGAAAACGGCTGGAGCATTTTTCAACCCATACGGCATGACAAGGTACTCATAATGGCCAGATGTGGTACTAAACGCGGTCTTCCACTCATCTCCCTCCCGGATTCGCACCAAGTTATACGCGCTCCTGAGATCCAGTTTTTTGAAGAAGCGTGCCCTGTGGAATGACTCCACCGCTGTGGCGATGATAGGTAGCGGGTAACTGAACCCAACTGTGATGGAATTTAGACCTCTATAGTCAATGCACGGACGCAGATCTCCCTCCTTCTTCTTAAACTTCTTAAACTCGAGGAGGCAGGTGACGTGGAGGGCCGAATGTACCCCTGTCCCAGAGATTCGGTGGTATTTGTCTCCATAGCCACCGTCTCCTCCTCTGACAGGGGATACACATGACTCCTGGGAAGTGCGGCATTCACCTGGAGGTTTATCGCACAATCCCCTCGTCGATGAGGTGGTAATTTGGTCGCCCTCTTTTTACAGAAGGCGATTGCCAAATCGGCATATTCGGGGGGATGCGCACAGTGGAGACTTTTTCTGGACTCTCCACCGTCGTCGCAAAGATGGAAACTCCCACGCACCTACCTGACCACCCCTTAAGAGCCTCCTGTTTCCACGAAATGTTATGATTGTGATAAGCCAACCAGGGAATTCCCAGCACCACTGGAAAAACAGAAGAATCAATGAGGAAGAGACTAATCTGCTCCTCATGAACCCCTGCGTCATCATGTCCAGTGGAATCGTGGCCTCCCTGATCAGCCCTGACCCTAACAACCAACTATCTAGGGCGTGCACGGGGAAGGGTTGGTCCATCTGAACCAAGGGAATCCCTAACCTAAGCGTGAAACCGCGGTCCATAAAACTCCCCGCTGCGCCTGAATCAACTAGCGCCTTATGCTGGGAATGAGGGGAAAACTCAGGAAAGGAAATCAACACATACATATGACCAACAGGCGGCTCTGGGTGGGCTGGGTGCTGACTCACCTGAGGTGTTCGAGCCGTGCTCTGCCTGCCCTCTCTGCTCCCAGACGAGCTCTTCCAGCACCGATCAGCAGTGTGTCCTCACCGACCACAACTGGTGCAGGAGGAGGCTCCTCCTCCAGTTGCCCTAGCACCAACACCCCCTAACTCCATGGGTGTCGGAGCAGGAGCGCTGGGAACTGGAACAAACAGGACCCGATCTGGATGCCCGTTGTCCAGCCTGATGGACATGTCAATTAGCTGGTCCAGAGTGAGGGTGGTGTCTCGACAGGCTAGTTCCCGGCGGACGTCCTCCCGCAGGCTACACCTATATTGGTCCATCAGGGCCCTGTCATTCAACCCCGCGCCGGCGGCCAGGGTCCGGAACTACAGCGCAAAATCCTGTGCGCTCCTCGTCTCCTGCCTTAGATGAAACAGCCGTTCATCTAAGGCACTCTGGGTAATGGTCCTTCGCTGAGTCTGGGCCCTCCCAGACCGCGTTGGCCCATTTCATGGCTTTACCCGAAAGGCAGGAGACAAGGACGCTGACACTCTCCTCTCCCGAGGGAGTCGGGCGAACGGTCGCCACGTAAAGCTCCAGCTGGAGCAGGAACCCCTTGCACCCGGCAGCCATCCCATTGTACTCCCTCGGGAGTGCGGGCCGAATCCCGCTGGGGCCGGACGCCACCGGAGAAGGTGGTGGTGCAGGCTGGGGAGTGGCTGAAGACGGGGTACGGAGGCCGCTCCTCTCCCATCTCTCCATTGTCGCCATCACCTGATCCATGGCCGTCACCAAATGGTGTAGTACAGCTGAATACTGGAGAACTCGCTCCTCCAGGGACAGGGACAGGAGATGTGGGTGTGGAGTCAGGCGCAGGAGAAAGCAAGTTTCGAAAAGGGCTTTTAATTAACAAGGTCCAAATTACAGGAAAAACAGGACTACAACAGTAGCCTCAACCACCCAGACACCGTCCGGGGGGGAAAAAACACCTGGTCAACAGAACCCCAAAAACGCAACCCAAAACTGAATGACAGCAAACAAAACAATCCAGCACAAAACCCAGAGGAAATGGCAAGATTTAAATAGCCCCCTAATTACCCAAATAGAACACAGGTCAAACACAAGACAGACATAACGAAATGAAAAGGAAAAAAGATCGATGGCAGCTAGTAGACCGGCGACGTCGACCGCCAAGCACCACCCGAACAGGGAGAGGAGCCACGTTCGGTGGAAGTCGTGACAATGGGGCCGACCAATCACCTGCTTGGGGGAATTCAGGAAGCCATCCTGAAACACATACATACAAATACACAAACCACAACACAGAAACTGGGGAACGTAACACCAGGTACCACTACCTCATGAAGCTGGTTGAGAGAATGCCAAGAGTGTGCAAAGCTGTCATCAAGGCAAATATTATTTGATTTGTTCAACACTTTTTTGGTTACTACATGATTCCATATGTGTTATTTCATGGTGTTGATGTCTTCGCTATTATTCTACAATGTAGAAAATAGTACAAATAAAGAAAAACCCTGTGGCTTTTACAGATCTGGTATCATTTGCAATGCAAATGGCTGGTGTGCTGCTGTGAGGATATATTTTATCGAAAGATATTTGCTAAACAGATCCAGGAGAGCCCTTGGAGTGAAGTCAATCAGAATTTTCTGATTTTTCTTGGAGGATTTGCTTTGATATCCGACGTGATGCTTTGTCGGGCCGAGCGACCTCGGGAATTGGTGATTTGGAAGTATAGTAACAGGATCCATTAAAATTGCTCTCCAAACCAGAGGGGGCGCTACTATGGTAGTATGCTACTCTGCCATTGCATGGAATCAAGCTGCAGTGATTTTTGGGTGGCCACATGCCTGGCTGGTGAGTCATGGGCCTGCCATGGTTACAGCTGATATGATATGTGGAGTGCCTCGGAGACTATGAGTGAGTCACCATCATGCAGGATCTTGTGTGACTGTTTAAAGTAGACGGTGGATGTGGTTATTTGGAGATGCTGTTGTGGACCATTTTGGAGATTTTGATACTAGGATATTGATAAGATTATAATTTGTGACTGTGTGTGTATGTGCACGCATGTGTGCGTGATTCGGCTCAGTATACTGTATATTTATATCTGAGAAATGGCAGTCCTTTCTCACTAGTCTGGAAAGTCATTTGTCTTTCTAAGTCATCACAATTGAGTTCATGCTATATAGAGATAGTCCTTCTGTGCAACACTTCATTGTGATTTGACACAATTTTGATACAGTAAAATAACTATTACAGTAAAGAACTGTTTTGATAATGGGGCAGTGAGAAAGTAAATACTTTATTATGGTTGGCAAAACATGGCTGCCATTCTCTGAGCCAAACTCAGTCATAGACACTCCCATCATACACACACACACACACACACACACACACACACACACACACACACACTCAGATACACACACACACCCATCAAACACACACACACCCGTCACCACCAGAGATGAATTACAATAGCAGCTTTCCCCCTGCAGTTGACCGGATATTGTTTAATGGCTGTCAGTCAAACGTCTCTACAGCTGCCTAACAATACCAGCTACTGAGGAGAGAGACAGAGGAGAGATGAAACTCGATTTCAGTTTTTCTTTTACTATTTACGCACTCTATAACGCCATGGTTTGAAGTCGATCCACACAAAGCGACAGCTTCAAAAACACTCTCAAAGCTATGTTTCCGTAATTATTTATGAAGAAGAAAACACGTCATCAATGTATTTTTCTCAAACCTGCTAAGTTGTAGACTTGATATGCATACCTGGTTTGTTATTCTGAGGAGTGCTTTAAGTAAAATTATTTTATTGCTTTGAAACCACAACACAAACACAGTTCTAGTATCAAACGGTGTAAGACAGAAGGGAGAGTTTAGATGTTTTTCATGTGTTCATTAGCATGCCCAAGTTTACCAACTGTTTACCAACTGAGCTCCTCTAAGAGAGTGGGTGAAAACTGAAATTGAGCATTGGCAGGACAGCAACAATGTGGATTGTCAGGCATATTGTCTGCCTTTCTCTCTCTGTCTCTCTTTCTCTCCCTCTCTCCTAGGTATCGGGGTTTGACATAATTCACTATTCTAACAGTTTCATTAATTTATGACGGATATCCGGATATTCGAAATACATGTGCTTTTTTTTAAAGTTCTATTTTTAACCTGAGCACTGCTGCAGCAGGTTGAAGCTGGCGCTCTATTGCTGCAGCTGCCTGAAAAGGTTATAAATTGTTGGTGTGTGTAGCGAGCAGATGGAAGGAAAGAGAGACGCTGAGGAAATTTGGCTACAGCCAAAATTAGCTAACTTGTAGCAGCCACAATATTATTTATCATCCCATATAACAGTGCCTGTCTTGACTGGAGTAGGCTAAAGAAGCTAGATAGCTAGGCTAATTAAGGCCACATGCTGTGCTTTCTCCCCAACCCCATTAAGATAAAACAGTAGCTTACCTGTTGGTTGCTCGTTGTAGCTTACTCGTTCTCATTTCACTAACTTTAAATTCTGTAATTTTATTCCATCTTGCATTGCATTAGTGAACTCTCACTTCACTTGCTACAAATTGAGCCTCTTTGCCACTTTGATTGGCTAACATAAACAACAAGCCACACACGTGAAGGCTACCAGTCAGCTACCAGTTTTTTTATGGGGCGCACCGTGCACCTCATAACAACTACATTGAAAAGTTTTTATTACATTTACAATTTGGAATGTCATGGTATATCCTTTAATGTAACACTGTAATTTATCTACACAGAGGTCAGATAGGTGAGCCCTCTCCTCTCCCCTGTCCTCCACTAAAAAGTAAGATAAGTAAGAGCAGTAGCGACGATTGCCCTCATACGGTAACACAATTATTCAGCCGCTCAGCACCCAGAGAAGTCTAAACCAACCCCAAGAGGATTTTCTTTTCCGCCTTCTGAGTTCAGAAACAGTGTCATTATAATACAGTCAAACCATGTCATTCCTGCACTCACTTCTTCATTATGGACCTTTAACATGGTGAACTTCACCCGTGGGTGAACCAACATGTCAGGGGTTTATCTCTAATTGGCCCTAAGTGACATTTTGGATCTAGCGAGCCATTCACATCTGTAGTGGCACGACATGAGCATGAGCAGTCCCACTGTGCCCCCATTAGTGCATAGCTAGCTAGTCACAAGAGCTCTCAATCCATTTTGGTGACTCAAGAGCTTTTCATTAGATCTGCAAACTGTCCATGAAATTTCAGCAATATTATTATATTTCAGCAGGTTAGGAGAATTAGCGTGGCAAGTTTTTTAAAAATGGTTAACATTAGGAAAAGGGCTAGGGTTAGCAAAAGTGCTCCCTTAACCTGCTATGAAAAACTGTATCAAAGTGGCATGTTTTAGGGAGTCCTCTAGCTAACTAGCTATCCAGTTAGCTAGATATATCGATGGGGGCACAGTGGGCTGCTCGTGCTCATGTTGTGCTACTATGGGTGTGAATGATTAGCTAGCTGGTGGCAATGCTGTCAAGTATACTGTCAAACAAAACACATTGTTTGGACTGTGTAGAGCAAGTCCAATTTGTTCAGCAGTTTATTGTCTCCTTGTCAAAATAAAAATACTAAGAACACATGTGCTCCCATTCATTTTTTTTATTGTCACATACACTGAAATGTGTTTGTTTTTACAGGGTCAGCCATAGTAGTGCGGTAGTAGCATTTACTCTCAACTCATCCTGTGGAGTAAACACATTCATAACTGTTACAATTCAAATTAATTTCACTTTACTAAAGGTGATGTGTACACTCTATAAAGGCATATTACATGGTTATGATGCCCGTCATTCAATTAAATTACATGACATCCTGTTATAACATCTGGTATCTAGGGTCTTATGTAGCATGTAATAGCATATGACATAAGTTATCATGCAGACTCTGCAATAGTAGTTGTTATTAACAGTTGACATTAGACCATATGACAACAAGATGAACAGTCACCCTAATTTCATGAATCTTATGCCTCTACTCATAACTAGGTAAATCTATTTGTGACAGCTTATGACAAATGTTATAATTAAGCAATAAGGCCCAAGGGATCTGGTGTATGGCCAATATACCACGGCTAAGGGCTGTTCCTAAAGCACGATGCAATACGGAGTGCCTGGATACAGCCCTTGGCCGTGGTATATTGGCAATAGATCACAAACCCTTGATGTGCCTTATTGCTATTATAAAGTGGTTACCAACGTAATTAAAGCTGTAAAAATAAATGTTTTGTTATACCCGTGGTATACGCTCTGATATACCACGGCTTTCAGCCAATCAGCATTCAGGGCTCGAACCACCCATTTACAGTGCCTTGCGAAAGTATTCGGCCCCCTTGAACTTTGCGACCTTTTGCCACATTTCAGGCTTCAAACATAAAGATATAAAACTGTATTTTTTTGTGAAGAATCAACAACAAGTGGGACACAATCATGAAGTGGAACGACATTTATTGGATATTTCAAACTTTTTTAACAAATCAAAAACTGAAAAAAAACTGCATTGTCAATCTATGATTGATGTGTGTCCATTGATGTTCCAGTTGTCCAGGGATCACAGAGACACCTCTCCCAGTCTCTCTGGACAGGGTAACCGGAAGGGTTTGAGGGAGGGTAATGGTGGAGATGTTATAGGTGAGCCAGAAACCTGGGGATTAGGGTCAGTGCTATCCAACTCCATTAGTTCATCAAGTCCTTCCACAATGAAAGAATCCCGAACATGATTACCATCAAGTGTGTCCACATTGACACAGTATGGGGTTCCAACAAAAGACATGATTCAACCTTGTGTGGATGGTATCATGGGTGTTTCTCTTCAAGTCCCTGATCGGGCGCCAATTCTGTAGCGGTATTTATTAGAGAGGGGTAAAGAATGATTTTGTTCGGGCGCCAGGCAGGTATTAACCATTCCGAAAGGAAAAGAGTAGAATAGAGAGAGTACCACTACCAGACCCACACACATCAGCAGAAGAGACTGCCTAGAGTGTAGCCTGTTTACCAGATAGCCAGTGGAGAGAAAAAAGAATACACACCATATAAAACCCACATCACAGCACAGGGGTAACCCCAACAAGAATACCTCATACAATAATAATAATACTAATAATGGCAGAGCAATTTAACAGCAACTTCATACAAGAAAGAACCCAGTCATCAACAGAGGATTTGCAATAATATGTATTATCGTCCAGTGGAGGAGTGCAGAGGGTATGAATGTGGGGGGTGTTCATAGACACAACAAAGGCCTTAAAAATGTCCACAATCTTCTCGGCCACATGTCATTAGTACACCTCAATACAGTTCACATAACAATACACAACTTGCAAGCAACCTCCCTTTTAACTAAAATGTCCAAATACATCTGGCAGGGCAATAATAGTCCAGCTCTAATGAACTTCAATGGGAAGTGCATTGGAAAAATAGAGAGTCTGTTGCAGGGTAAAGCACTGGAACGATAGAGGGAAGAGAAAAAGAGAAAGAGAAGAAGAGAGATCTTAGCTGTGGTCTTCAGGCGTGCAGGTGTACTGTCTGACTGTCCGATGGTTTGTTGGTTTGTATGTTAGAGCTTCGCAACAATGTTGCTACTAATCCATGCGATCCATAACGGGCACGGTCCCAAACGAAAACAACCACGACCTAGAGCGATTACACCGATGATTGAGTTAAATACTTTATAAACTACACACGCTGAAAACAAACAAAACTTCTGCAGCACAGCACACACAATCAAACTGTCGCGCCAAAAAAGAGCTCCTCCCCAAAGAGCTGAATGAGCTCTCTTTATTTCCTCCTTCCTTACTGCTCATGCGCTCTTAAAGTGGCAGTGCACGGTGAAGGCTCCGTGCAGATTTCGCCACAAGATGACTAATGTCTTCATTTGAGTTTTAATTACTGGGCCTCCACCAAGACTTCCGGCGCTGACAGAGATGGCCGCCTCGCTTCGCATTCCTAGGAAACTATGCAGTATTTTAGTTTTTTTACGTGTTATTTCTTACATTGGTACCCCAGGTAATCTTAGATTCCATTACATACAGTCGGGAGGAACTACTGAATATAAGAGCAACGTCAACTCACCATCATTACGACCAGGAATATGACTCTCCCGAAGCGGATCCTGTGTTTTGCCTTCCCAGGACAATGGATCGGATCCCAGCCGGCGACCCAAAACAACGACGCCGAAAAAGGGACAAACGAAGCGGTCTGCTGGTCAGGCACCGGAGACGGACAAATCGCACACCACTCCCTAGCATACTACTCGCCAATGTCCAGTCTCTTGACAACAAGGTTGATGAAATCCGAGCAAGGGTAGCATTCCAGAGAGACATCAGAGACTGTATCGTTCTTTGCTTCACGGAAATATGCCTCACTCGAGAGACGCTATCGGAGTCGGTGCAGCCAGCTGGTTTCTTCACGCATCGCGCCGACAGAAACAAGCGTCTCTCTGGTAAGAAGAGGGGCGGGGGTGTATGCTTTATGATTAACGAGACGTGGTGTGATCATAACAACATACAGGAACTCCAGTCCTTCTGTTCACCTGAATTCCTCACAATCAAATGTCGACCGCATTATCTACGAAGGGAATTCTCTTCGATTATAATCACAGCCGTATATATTATCCCCCAAGCAGACACATCGATGGCCCTGAACGAACTTTATTTGACGCTATGCAAACTGGAAACCACATATCCTGAGGCTACATTCATTGTAGCTGGGGATTTTAACAAGGCTAATCTGAAAACAAGATTCCCTAAATTATATCAGCATATCAATTGTGCTACCAGTAAAACCCTGGATCATTGTTATTCTAACTTCCACGACGCATATAAGGCCCTCCCCCGCCCTCCTTTCAGAAAAGCTGACCACGACTTCATTTTGTTGCTTCCAGCTTACAGACAGAGACTAAAACAGGAAGCTCCCATGCTCAGGTCTGTTCAACACTGGTCCGACCAATCTGATTCCACTCTTCAAGACTGCTTCGATGTAACGTTCCTCTTCGTCTGATGATTAGTAGTCAAGATCGGACGAAAACGCAGCGTGGTAAGTGTCCATGTTAATATTTATTTTAATAAACTGAACACTGAATACAAACGAACAAAAGAATAAAGGAAAAACTAAACAGTCCCGTATGGTGAAAACACTGAAACGGAAAAGAATCACCCACAACTCAAAATGGGAAAACAGGCTACCTAAGTATGGCTCTCAATCAGAGACAACAATAGACAGCTGCCTCTGATTGAGAACCATACCAGGCCAAACACAAGGAAAAAGTAAGAATACCCACCCACATCACACCATGACCAAACTAAAAATAGAAACATACAAAGCGTTCTACGGTCAGGGCGTGGCAGTCCCCCCCCCCCCCCTCGTGACAGACTCTGGCAGTGCCGGAGTGACGGGCGGCTCCTGACTGACGGGCGGCTCTGGCGGCTCCTGACTGACGTTCGGCTCTGGCGGCTCCTGACTGACGGGCGGCTCTCGCGGCTCCGGACAGACGGGAGAATCTGGAGGGAGGAGACGGAGAGACAGCCTGGTCCTCGGAGGAGGCACAGGATAGACCGGGCCATGGAGGCGCACTGGAGGTCTCGAACTAAGGGCCTGCACAACCCGTCCTGGCTGGATGGTAATTCTACCCCTGCACGTGCGGGGCACACTGGGCTGTGCAGACACATGGGAGACACAGTGCGCAGAGCCGACACAGGATATCCTGGCCCAAGGAGACGTACTGGCTGTCTGGAGAGCACGGCTGGCACCATCCGCCCTGTCTGGATCTTCACCCTAGCCCGGCAGATGCGGGGAGCTGGGATGTAACGCACCGGGCTAAGAACGCGTACTGGGGACACCATGCGCTCCACCCACAGACAGATGCCCACCCAGACCCTCCCCTATGGGTTTAGGTTTTGCGGCCGGAGTCTGCACCTTTGGGGGGGGGTACAGGCACGTCCTTACTTTAGTTCCTTTTCTATGTCTCTGTTTAAGTTTGGTCAGGGCGTGAGTTGGGGTGGGCATTCTATGTTTTTGTTCTATGTTTTCTATTTCAATGTGTTTGGCCTGGTATGGTTCCCAATCAGATGCAGCTGGCAATCGTTGTCTCTGATTGAGAACCATACTTAGGCAGCCTGTTTTCTCACTATGGGTGTGGGTAGTTGCCTTCTGTTTAGTGTGTTTTGCACCTGACGGAGCTGTTTCGGTTGTTCTCTTTGTTGTTTTGTATTTAGTGTTCAGGTCTATTTAAAAAATATGAACACGTACCATGCTGCACCTTGGTCCTCACCTTCTTCCACTAACGATCATTACAGTGGTTTGGGATATGTTCCGCATTGTGTCCAACAACAACATTGACTAATACGCTGATTCGGTGAGCGAGTTCATTAGAAAGTGTATCGGCGATGTTATACCTACAGCAACGATTAAATCATTCCCAAACCAGAAACCGTGGATTGATGGCAGCATTCCCGTGAAACTGAAAGTGCGAACCATTGCTTTTAACCAGGGCAAGGTGACCGGAAACATGACCGAATACAAACAGTGTAGCTATTCCCTTCGCAAGGCAATCAAACAAGTGTCAGTAAAGAGACAAAGTAGAGTCGCAATTCAACGGCTCAGACACGAGAGGTATGTGGCAGGGTCTACAGTCAATCATGGATTACAAAAAGAAAACCAGCCCCGTAGCGGACCAGGATGTCTTGCTCCCGGACAGACTAAATAACTTTTTTGCTCGCTTTGAGGACAATACAGTGCCACTGACACGGCCCGCAACCAAGACATGCGGACTCTCCTTCACTGCAGCCGAGGTGAGTAAAACATTTAAACGTGTTAACCCTCGCAAAGCTGCAGGCCCAGACGGCATCCACAGCTGCGTCCTCAGAGCATACGCAGACCAGCTGGCTGGTGTGTTTAAGGACATATTCAATCAATCGTTATCCCAGTCTGCTGTTCCAGACCCTAGGTCTCGACCCCGCCCTGTGCAACTGGCGTACACATCACGGACAAACCGAATTGGTCCACCCACACAGACAGCGTTGTGAAGAAGGCACAGCAGCGCCTCTTCAACCTCAGGAGGCTGAAGAAATTTGTCTTGTCATCAAAAGCACTCCCAAACATCTACAGATGCACAATCGAGAGCATCCTGTCGGGCTGTATCAATGCCTAGTACGGCAACTGCTCCGCCCACAACCGTAAGGCTCTCCAGAGGGTAGTGAGGTCTGCACAACGCATCACCGGGGGCAAACTACCTGCCCTCCAGGACACCTACACCACCTGATGTCACAGGAAGGCCATAAAGATCATCAAGGACAACAACCACCTGAGCCACTGCCTGTTCACCCCGCTATCATCCAGAAGGCGAGGTCAGTACAGGTGCATCAAAGCAGGGACCGAGAGACTGAAAAAAACAGCTTCTATCTCAAGGCCATCCACCACTAACATTGAGTGGCTGCTGCCAACATACTGACTCAACTCCAGCCACTTTAACTTCTTGCGTCGAGCCAACCCGGATCCGGGATCATGACTACAGCCTCAAGCCCATTACCATAACGCAACGTTAACTATTCATGAAAATCGCAAATGAAATAAAATCAATATGCTAGCTCTCATGCTTAGCCTTTTGTTAACAACACTGTCATCTCAGATTTTCAAAAATATGCTTCTCTACCATAGCAAAACTAGCATTTAGCATTTAGCGTTAGCATTAGCATTTAGCGTTAGCATCACCAGGCAACATTTTCACAAAAACCAGCAAAAACATTCAATAAATCATTTACCTTTGAAGAACTTCGGATGTTTTCAATGAGGAGACTCTCAGTTAGATAGCAATTGTTCAGTTTTCCTGAAATATTATTTGTGCAGGAGAAATCGGTCAATTTTCTGCGTCATGTTTGGCTACCAAAAAAAACCGAAAATGCAGTTATAAAAACGCCAAACTTTTTCCATAATAACTCCATAATATCGACTGAAACATGGCAAACGTTGTTTAGAATCAATCCTCAAGGTGTTTTTCTACATATCTCTTCAATGTGGTATCGTTCCTGGATATGTGCTTCTCTGTCTGTATCCCATGGCAAAATGAGTGTTACTGACAATTGCGCATCAATTTAGACAAAGGACACCGGACGGCCCCCTGGCAAATGTAGTCTCTTATGGCCAATCTTCCTACAAATACGCCACAATGCTGCAGACATCTTGGATGAACGGCAGAGCGCATAAGCTCGTTCACAGCATATTCACAGCCATATAAGGAGACGTTGGTAAAACACAGTGTCAAAAATCCTGTTCATTTCCTGTTTGAAGTTTCATCTTGGTTTCGCCTGTAAGATCAGTTCTGGGGTACTCACAGATAATATCTTTGCAGTTTTGAAAACGTCAGAGTGTTTTCTTTCCAACGCTGGCAATTATATGCATAGTCGAGCATCTTTTCGTGACAAAATATTGCGCTTAAAACGGGCACGTTTTTTTATCCAATAATGACATTAGCGCCCCCATAGGTTGAAGAGGTTAATGATGGAAATTGTTGTAAAAAATGTATCACTAGCCACTTTAACCTGTTATGGCTGCAATCCCGATATCGGGATCGATATGAGAACTACCAGTGAAAATAGAGTGCGCCAAATTCAAACCACAGAAATCTCATTATTACAATTCCTAAAACATACGTGTCCCATATCATTAAAAAGCTATTCTCGTTTTTAATCCCACCAAAGTATCCAATTTCAAATAGGCTTTTCAGCGAAAGTACTACAAACGATTATGTTAGGTCTCCACCAAACCACACCAAGCACAGCCATTTTCCAGCAAAATATAGCATTCACAAAAACCAGAAATAAAGATAAAATTCATCACTAACTTTGAATTATCTTCATCAGATGACACTCATAGGACTTCATGTTACACAATACATGCATGAGTTTACATTGGCTCGTTAGATTCACTAGTTTCAAAACATCAAGTGATTTTGCATAGCCACATCGTTTCAACAGAAATACTCATCATAAATGTAGATGATAATACAAGTTATACACATGAAATTAGATTTCAAAAAAGTTTATGGAAAAAGCAACCCATGCAATAATCTGAGACGGCACTCAGAACATTAGCCAAATTAGCCTCCATGTTTGAGTAAACAGAAACCAGAAAATACATGAGTTCCGTAACAGTCAGTAAAAACATGTCAAACGATGTACTGAATCAATCTTTAGGATGTTATTTACATATATCTTGAATAACGTTCCAACCGGAGAATTAGAATGACTTCAGATGAGCAATGGAACGCAGGTCCTTCATCTGTGAACGCGCCTGGTGAAAGCATGATCCACTCATGGCTGTGGTGACTATTTCCTGTGTCAATCGACCCCCCTTCACATTAGAGTCATCAGACAAAGTTATATTGACTGCTGGCATCTAGTGGAAGGCGTAGGAAGTGAAAACTCATCCATATCTCGCTGTAATTTCAATGAGACCTTGGTTGAAAATCTGCCACCTCCAGAAAAAAAAACAGGAAGTGGAATTTCTCTGGTTTTTGCCTGCAATATGAGTTCTGTTATAGTCACAGACATAATTCTAGATAATAACAGGTTGCAAATGTATGCTGCCACCACCATGCTTCACCGTAGGGATGGTGCCAGGTTTCTTCATTTCATCAGACCAGATAATCTTGTATTGTCATGGGGTATTGTGTGTAAATGTAATGCACTGCAATTTACTCCCAACAGTACAAAACCAAAGATATTGATTTGTTTTAAGCAATCAATCTTATGACATCATGATGACTGTAAACCTTTATACTAACATCATCAATATCAAGTTTTATTTTTCACATGCACCGAATACAACAGGTGTGAAATGCTTACTTACAAGCCCTTAACTATCTATACATTTTGAAGAAAATAAGTACTAAACAAACGAATGTACAAAGAAGTAACACGTAACAAGGCTATATACAGGGGGTACCGGTACTGAGTCAATTTGCGGGGGTATAGGTTAGTCGAGGTGAGTGAAGTAATATGTGCATATATGCATAGATAATAAACAGCGAGTAGCAGCAGTAGAACAAAGGGGGGAGGGCAGTGCAAAATACAGTCCTGGTGGCCATTTGATTAATTCTTCAGCAGTCTTATGGCTTGGGGGTAGAGGCCACTTGCCGTGCGGTAGCAAAGAAAACAGTCTATGACTTGAGTAGCTGGAGTCTTTGACAATTTTTTGGGCCTTCCTTTGACACCACCTAGTATAGAAGTCCTGGATGCAGGAAGCTTGGCCCCAGTGATACTTTCCGAATGCACTGTATATTGGCATGGGTGTTGTTAGGTCTCCTTCGAGGACCTTCACTTTTATACAATGGGTTACCTACATATTAAAATAATGATTTACATATTTTCATTAACCTCTTAGTCCGCCCCATCCCGCGAGACAGTACAGAGAGACGATATGTTATTCTGGCATAGAACAATTCCACGCATGTTAAACAGCAACCCCATTAAAAAACGCAAATACAGACGCTAAAATCATACATGTAACACCAACCATTACAGAAAGAAAAAAACGAACACTCTTAATTATCCAAAAATGGCAGAACTAACGCAACACGGGGAGACAGTTGAAAGCCTCTTATCCCAGATTCCAGACGAACTCCTAGAAGTTATAAGACGTATGAACGATTCAGGAACGTTAGATGAAAGCATATTAACACAGATTCCAGCCGAACTCTTAGAAATGATTAATCGTATGTACCAGTCAGGGGGGGGGTTGAGGAAAACATGTTATCCCAGATTCCCGAAGCCCTCATAACCTTAATTAATCGTATGAACGAGAGTCAGACAATTTCGGCCCCGACAACCCCGACAGCGATAGAACACCCGTAACGCCTAGGTCCGTAGAGTCTGAAACGCCACAAGATGTTTTTGGGGAATTGGACAATTATCTAATAAATCTGGCTGCAGATGTTCATGATAGACGTGTCAGGGTTGTGTACAGGAATAAATTCAACAATACAGAGATTCGACAGTTTTTCAATTTCCTATGTGTGAATCAGAATCTTGACTATGCTGTATTTTACATGATGATAATGGACACTCTGAATGACCTGTTAGAAACAGCAAGAGATTATGGCGAACCTCGTGATGTCTTACAGTTGGAAATATGTGGAGATAGCCTGCATAATTCAGTATCTCTTATTTTACCCAATGGCGAAGCAGATCTTGAACAATTTACAGCGCTGGTAGAACGCCTTGTTCAGTCAAATTTAGCCATCATAGCCGATCGAAGCCTAGAGCTTGTAGTGCAAATAATACGTCAACCACAGGGGGGCGGTGGGCAGAGAAGGAAGCTTGATAGCCTAATGCAGTCAGAAATCATAAGCAATAAAAGGGCCTACCTCATAAACGTTCACAATCCCGATAATAAGCTATGTTTTGCAATAGGCCTAGCGCATTTACTTAACCCCGGATGTACTGATCTGACGGCATTGCAAAAGGCTAGAGAGATCCAAACGGCGGTGGGTCTCGGGATCCATGAAGGCGTGGCATTCTCAGACATTGTCAAATTTGAAAACCTTCTGAATATCAAGATTGTGGTTTTGTACCATAGTAGAGCTAATGCAGCTCTCTTGAAGTTCCAAAACACCCCCCAACCGCACCCCCAGATTCTGTACTTTTATGTGCAAAACGAACATTACTATGCCGTTACAAACGTCACGGCGTTCCTAGGGGCAACCTATGTGTGTAGATCCTGCCATACCGGCTACAGCCGAAAGGGGGGGCACTCGTGCCGTTATAACTGTTCTGTATGTCAGGATGCCGAGTGCCCTATGCAGACCCTAAACTTGACAACATGTGAGGATTGCCATCGCACATGTCGTTCGACCTACTGTTACGATAAACACAAAATTGAAACATGGCACCCTAAGGCCTGTAAATCTGTAAGCATTTGTGCCATTAACAAGAAATGCCCAAAATGTCATTGCAATTACAGCCTTAAAATAGATAGCCCTAAACCACATGTTTGTGGAATCCTACAGTGTCCAATCTGTAAAGGGGGTCTGAAAAGCAGAAATGCTGAAGTGGTTCAAGAAGTGCCACACGAGTGTTATATTCAGCCCTTGGCTGAAGATGAACCTTCAGAGAAATATGTGTTCTATGATTTTGAGACAAATCAACAATCGGGGATCATTTGCCTATTTTTGTATCTACCATGACATTCACGGGGAAAAGTGGTCTGCAGAAGGATCCAATTGTGCACTACTCTTTCTAAAACATTTTAGAAAACCACAGTACCGAAACTTTACGTTCATAGCGCACAATGCTAGAGCCTACGACTCGTACCTTCTTCTGAACCCCTTGATACAGCAAGGCATAGGGCCGAGGGTCCTAGCGCAAGGGAGTAAAATCCTGTGTTTTGTAGATCCCGCCTTCAACCAGAGATACATTGACAGTTTAAGCTTCTTACCCATGAGATTGGCTCAAATGCCAGAGGCCTTGGGTTTTGAAAACTCTGTGAAAGGCTGGTTCCCCACTTCTTCACATCTGAGGAGAATCTACACTATATAGGATCATATCCCAGCCCAGAAATGTATGGGTGTGATCAAATGTCTCCCAAAGAGCGAGAGAGATTCATGACTTGGTATGAGACAGTAAGACATGGCACCTTTGATTTCCATAAAGAGATGGAATCATACTGTGACAATGATGTGGTTATACTTCGTGAAGGATGCCTCAGATTCAGAGAAGAGGTAATCAAAGATGCAGGTATTGACCCTTGGAGTTGTACAACGATTGCATCGGCATGCATGAAAACATACCGTACACACTATATGCCGACATCCTCTATAGCGATCCCTCGCCTGACAACTACCGACGCCAGTTCAAGGCCTACTCTAGTGGGTCCATTCAATGGCTAGAGTATATGGCCCAGGATAAAGACATTTTTATTCAACATGCTTTGAATCGAGGGGAGAAGGCGTTTGGCTCTTACCATGTAGATGGCTACACCAAGATTGACGGGGTTGAGACCGTGTATGAGTACAACGGTTGTTTCTTCCATGGTTGCAAATCTTGCTTTGTGCCCCAGAACATATGTGTCCTAACCCAAAAGACTTTTGGGGAAATGTACCAAGAGTTTCAAGACAAAGTTGATTCGTTACAGGCTACTTACGGTCTAAAAGTGGTTGTTTTGTGGGAGCACGAATGGACAGCCCTCAAAAAGTCTGATCCTCATGTTCAAGCATTCCTTTCCAGCTTTGACATCCCAGAACCTCTGAGCCAAGACAGGCCTTGTATGGCGGCCGTACCAATGCTTTGACATTGAGGTATGTAGCGCAACCCGACGAGACAATAGGCTATGTGGATTTTACATCCCTTTATCCGCATGTAATGAGTTCCTCATGCTATCCTATAGGTCATCCTGAAATTATTCATCGTGATTTTGACTTACCTCAAAACTATTTTGGTCTGATCAAAGCAACAGTCTACCCTCCAAGGGGTTTGTTTATACCTGTGTTGCCTTACAGGGGCCCTCAAGGAAAACTTTTCTTTCCCCTTTGTCGCACCTGCAGTGAAAACATACAACAAACCCCATGTGATCACACCGATCAAGAAAGAGCACTGACAGGTGTATGGGTCACAGCTGAATTCTCTAAGGCTTTAGAGATGGGGTATCGTGTGGCCAAAATCTTTGAAGTATGGAACTTTCCAAAGAAATCAGACACTCTTTTTAAAGAGTACATCAAGACCTTCTTGAGATGTAAGCAAATGGCTTCAGGCTATCCTGCATCGGTCACAGATCAAGAAAGTAAAGACAGGTACATTCAAGACTATCATGACAGAGAAGGCATCCTTCTTGACCCTGACAGAATAGAGGTCAACAAAACCAAACAAAATGTGTCGAAATTGTACCTAAATTCGCTTTGGGGCAAATTAGCGCAGAGGTGTAATATGTTGACAACGTCGATTATTAAAGACCCTGAAGAATTTTTGGAATTCATTTTTTCGGACCAATACGAAATTTCACATTTTTCATTCTTGAGTCAAGACATTGCCTTGGTGCAATGGCGACGTAACAAGAAGTGGGTTCTACCCCCGGGTAATGTAAATGTGTTTCTTGCAGCATTTACCACGGCCTATGGCCGACTTGAACTGTACAAGCTCATGGAGCAGCTTCAGAGGCGGGTACTTTACCACGACACAGACTCTGTGGTCTATGTAAGCAAACCAGGGGATTGGAGCCCCCCACTCAGCAACTATCTGGGTGGCTTAACCTCTTAAGTCGACCCTCTACTTTTTTGAACATTCTGTTAAAAATCGCGCAACATTTCAGCGCCCTGCTACTCATGCCAGGAATATAGTATATGCATTTGCTTAGTCTGTGTGGATAGAAAACACTCAGACGTTTAAAAAACTGGTTAAATCACTGCTGTGGCTTTACCAGAACGGCATTTACATCGAAAAGCACAGGAAAAACTGATCACTGAAAATGGGAAAATATATCCATGCGCTACTTGAACCCATTGATAAAGGTGAACCACAATTAATTGACTGAGGTTGCAGTACCTACAGCTTCCACACGGTGTCTAGAGTCTTGTCATTTCCCTTCGAGTTTTTTCTTGGTCAAACACATGCAGGGCACCGTATTTCCTTAGGTCTAGGACCGGATATTTTCGTTGAGTTTCTAGCCGGACATTTTTCCAGACAGACAGCTAATGATCTTTACATCGCCTCCTGATGAATTTTATCGCTTATTAACGTTTACTAATACCTAAAGTTGCATTACAAACATATTTCGAAGTGTTTTGTGAAAGTTTATCGTCGACTTTTTGAATTTTAAAAAATGACGTTACGTTTTGAAACGATGTTTTTTTCGTTTATCACACAGTCTACATATAACGATATCTAGGCTTTATATGGACCGATTTAATCGAAATAAAGACCCAAATAGTGTTTATGGGACATCTAGGAGTGCCAACAAAGAAGATGGTGAAAGGTAATGAATGTTTTCTATTTTATTGTGCGGTTTGTGTAACGCCGAAATGCTAATTATTTTGTTTACGTCCCCTGTGGGTCTTTTGGGGTGTTGCATGCTATCAGATAATAGCTTCTCATGCTTTCGCCGAAAAGCATTTTAAAAATCTGACTTGTTGCCTGGATTCACAACGAGTGTAGCTTTAATTCGATACCCTGCATGTGTATTTTAATGAACTTTTGAGTTTTAACTAATACTATTAGCATTTAGCGTAGCGCATTTGCATTTCCAGAGCTCTAGTTGGGACGCAAGCGTCCCGAGTAGAAGCAACAGGTTAACGAGCGAACTCGCAGAGGGTGACCATATCACAGAATGGTCATCCTGTGGGCCCACAAGCTATGCTTTTAGAACGCTAAAGAATCACGTGGTATTGAAAGCCAAAGGAGTGACTCAAAACTATGAAAATGCCCAGCGTGTAAACTTGGAATCAATCACACGCTTGGTTGAGGGGTTCCTAAATGACAGGAATAGTGACTTGGAGATTTTGAGCTCCTACAAAAAGATTGTTAGGGATAAAAAGGGCTTCCATCTGAGGAATGCCCCACTCATTAAAAGATTCAGGGTTGTCTATGACAAGAGAGTGCTTTTGCCTGACGGGACTACATTGCCCTATGGCTACTGACTTATGCTACAAGCTACAGGGGTCTTAAAGCTTAAGATATAATGACTTCTGTAGAAGGTTTTGACCCCCGGTTGCAACTACCATTTTCGGCCTTAATCGCAGGGCCTTCGAATAGTGGTAAAACTTGTTTTGTAAAAGTATTTTAGAGAATTCTGAACATGTGTTATCTCAAAAGCCTGATAATGTTGTGTGGTGTTATTCATGTTATCAACCTCTGTATGATGAATTGTTGAAGACAATAAAAATCAAGTTTGTTGAAGGAATACCTGATACCCTGTCTGATGATGAACTTTTACCTCCTCATAAAAACAATCTGTTGGTTTTGGACGATATGCTATTTGCAGGTAGCGAACATCCCGAAATTGCCCGAGCGTTTACCCAATATACTCATCATAGAAACCTGTCCGTGCTTTACTTGGTGCAGAATGTGTTTCACCAAGGTAAAAATAGCCGCACCATCAGTTTGAACGCCAATTACATGGTTTTGTTCAAAAATCCTAGAGACAAACTACAAATTAACACTCTAGCTCAGCAGATGTACCCAGGAAGGAAATCCTACTTTATGGAGAGCTACGAGGACGCAACCCAAGCGCCATTTTCTTATTTAATCGTGGATTTAAAAGCAAATACTCCAGAACACCTGAGGCTACGAACCGGTCTGTTCCCGTGGGAGTGGCCGGCTGCGTACATTCCTAAAAAAAAGTAGCTGCTATGTCTCTGCGTTTAAAAAGAAACTTGCCCCTCTTGAGAAGCCTAGTTGGGGCTACATCTAATGAACGGAAGGCCATCTTGGGTCACTGTTCTTCAGATCTCATATTATCCCTATGTGAGATTGCTTTGAATCTTCTCAAAGGACGCATTCCACTCACCCTGACACAATTGAAAAAATTAAAGAGACAAAAGACCTCGATCAAGCTCTTTGCCAATAAAAGGGTCAGTCTTCAAAAGAAACGGCATAGCATACAACAGTCTGGCGGTTTTATTCTACCTTTACTAAGTATAGCCGTGCCCTTCATCACCAGCCTTATTGCAGCCCGACGTGGTGGTTGAACACATAGGGTGATGGCCAATAAAATGTATCTGGTGCCACAACAAGAGTTGGATAGACTTAAAAAAAACAAATGCAGGGGCCCCGAAAATATCAGACAAACAGCGGAAAATGATTTGGATACGGCCATGAAGGATATTTTGAATCAAAAGGATTGAACCCCTATGATAAGGTCCAAAAATACACAAACCTCTTGCAAAGGTATTTGTCCTTGGTGAAACAAGGGGAGAGAGAGACAGGCCATTTAACTATTTCCCTACAGGACCCTTTAAAAGATGACGAGCCTCGCGAGAGCCACGCCCCTGTAAGGCCGGTACCTGCGAGCTTACCATCTGAAGATCAAATGCCTGTTGAAGATAAAGTTATGCATGACTTGTTAACCCATGTTCCGGCACGTAACAGGAAAAATGTTAGCTACATTATGAACAAGCTAAAAGACTCAAATGGGGCAGCTACTTGGAATGACAAAGGAGAGTTTATCCTTCAGGGGGCTGTTGTCAAGGGTTCACATATACTTGACTTGCTTAAAAGTACCACATCTGCCCACAAGGTGGCTGATGACCGAAGACCTCCAGGGTGGCTTCAGTTTCTTAAGGCCCTGGCCATCCTCAACATACCCCTCTCGGGTGTACCCAACTATAAGATTCGGCAACAGATTCACTCTTTAAAACACAAACCGTCACCGAGATACAGCACCCCTAAAGATGCCCCAAAACCCTCGCATCCTTATGAAATGAATGACGATAACCAATTTACCCCCCTGAACGCCTCTGGACCTTTCCCTAATCCCGATCTCTCTGGGTGGTTAGCCTTTTGAATTACTTTTGAATGACTATGATTAAATTCAATAAATTTTATTTGAAAAATAAGCAATTTAACATTTGTGGCATTCTTGAAACATTTGGCGTGAGCATACGCCTTGATTACACGTTCTTAGAGGATACACATTTGAACACTTTTGATATTTTCTAACAAAACAAGCTACAACTTTATCATTACTTCTTAAATCATCCTTATAAAGAGACATAACATCTTCAAAAGAAACTCCCCGGGCTCTTTGGCATAGGTAGAATACACAGTGTTGACCGCATGTCGTTGAAAGGGTATCTTGCACCTGTTTGATATTGTAGTATATATTTGAGCCATTTTTGGTCAGAAATTCTTTAATAGATTTGGGGAAATGTGAAAAACCGGGTGGGAAACCATAGGAATCAAAAAAAGTTGAGATTTTTCTTCCTCCTTCCTCTTCTAAGGTCACAGCTAGCCAATGTTCACCCGGCATGTTTTTAGGATGGGTATTGACAATAAACATTGCAGGCCGCACCTTCCATTTCTCCATATGTAATTCATCACAAGCCAACACTCCGCAAAATTGTTTTCCAATCAATCGGCTCATCAGCCCTTCCAACTCTTGGGTATTCATGTCTTTTGCTCAATGATCCTTAATAATAATCTACTAAAACCTGTCTTCGGCTATTCACCTCCAAGATTGAATCAGAGCAGGCATAAACAATCATGCTAACCGTACAGGCTAAAGGTGTACGGAAACGCATTTCCAGCCTGAGGTTACCTTGGGACACCACAGAAAGATTTCCTGAGGTGTCATCATCTGGGGATAAATTGAAAGCATACATTGTGTAACCCTCGGCAAAATCATTTCTGTCAATAGGTAAAGAGAGATCTTTTAGATGCCTCCCGGTAGCCAGGAATAGATTGTAAAATTCACGCACAGATATGTTGTTATTAAATTGCGGTTGGAAAGCCTTAGCAGGGACCTGACGTCCGTCCTGACACAGAGCGACATACTCTGCATTGAAGTGTTGAAAATTAAAGGGGTTTTTATTTAAGCTGCCCGTATTGGAGGCGTGATCAACCAAACCTATAACTACGTATCGCGGTAAAGGGCCTAAAAATAGGTTTTCTTGACTGCAGATTCTGCTGCCCACAGGTATGCTAAAGGTTTTCATGGTAATTCTTTGGAGAGGGTAAAGGGCATTTCCTTTCAGCAAAGCCTGTGAGTGACCCAGACGAACTGCCGGAGATACCGATACTTTTTTAATAAAAAGCGTGGCCCCCAACACTTTTAAGCTAAAGTCCCCATCCGTTGCAGACATTAGGCAAAACTCATCCTTGGCCCTGGTTAATTTTAGTCTTAAATCAACCGCATTTAAGAGTAAACGTTCTTGAAAGAAAATGTCAGAGTGTATAGGGCCTAGCAGATGAAACTCTCGAGATTCTGCACAGTAGCGAGCCCGGGCGGCCAGGCCTTTATTTGCACCTGTGGATGGGTCTGTCGATTCCATAGAGCCTCCTGCAGTATCCTTGCTAAAAAGCCCTGCGCTGAATTGGGTCTTGAGAGTGTCTTCAGAGTAGTTGAGTAAGCATTCCATGATGGCACGGTAGGGGTATGTGGCACTGCTTTGACTGATTAGCCGTTCCCCCAAAGTCACATCCACTTGGGAGAAGATGGTGGCCACTGGGTAATTAATGAGACTCACTTTGGCATCGTTTGCAATATCAGTACCATCTCTTTTGGTTACTTTTAGACGCAAATGCACCAAGGTGTTGTTGAGGTCCAGATAGTTGTCACCGTGGCCTGGTATGAAAAACTCTATGGGGCCGTTGTCTGTAATGGCAGAGAGTGGGGCTATCTCCACATAACTGGACCTCTCTACTGAATGTTGGGTTAAGGGGGCCGTGAAAAGATCGAGCTCTGTTTTTATAGCTTCAGAGGACATGCGTGCTTGTTCTTTTAGAAAATACTTCCGAGTATTCTTTTTACCGTTTTTGGTCCAGACCTCCTCACTTTACCCCGTCTTTGACTAACTGAGTTTCTTTTAACCGTTAACCTCCGTTTTTTAGGCTCAAGTCTTCGCCTTTTACCGGGCGGTCTCTTTTTCGGTCTTCGAGACAACATCATCAACCCCGAGCCTTCTTGACTCTCGACATCTGGTGACGCCCTTCTGGTTATCGCATTGGCGACAACCTCACTTACTATATTTTTTTCTGCTGATTTTAAATGTGGTTTGGCTATGCTGAAGCCTCTCTTCATAAACGGTAAAACCATCCTAAAGAGATTACGAAATATCCCTCCGATCCCCGAACCATACATGGTGGGCGATCCATAATATCCTGGTAACCCATTACCCACTTGATCCACATAGTATGTGACATACCGGTTAGGGTCGAGATGTCGGTGTTCCATAATTTTAATTTAGATGTATTATGTATATAAAATATATAATACTAATATTATATATGTAGAGAGGTTTTGGTGGGTCTAAAGTGGAGTTTTACAATCGTTTTACCATAAGTAAATTCAATGTTTTCGTTCTGATCCGTTTTAAGCTCAACAAGAATGTTTTCAATATATTTCTTGCTTACAGGTACGTAGTGTGGCTTGTCGTAGGTGACAGTGACGATGTCCCCATCCTTTCCATCTATATGAACCGTTCTCAGGAGTGGCACACAGCTGTCTCCGACCCTTTGATATGATATGATGTCGGTATACACAAATATGTTGTAAAATCCTGCATGTATATCCGCGGGGAATGGGAATAATTTATCTCTCACATACGTCCATGTATTGGGCCCCATCCCTAACATGTAGGCTAAATTACCACTGGTCTTTATCCCCCCGGAAGCATCTCCTGAGATTTGTACCCTTTTATGTATAGGGTTGTACATCAGGAATATTTCCATACTGTTCTGCGATAGCCTTTCATTCAACTCGGAGACGAGCCTTTCGACGGTTCTATAGAACCCTTTTTTAACCTTAATAAATTTAGCAGGTTCCGTTAACTTTTTGAAATAAAATTCCCGGTCCTTATCTTTGATATTATACCAGCTATGGGGGTATGTAATCTCGCTGAGCCCTACTTCCCAGGCCTCTGATAACTCTATAGGCTTTGGAAAATTGGTTGTATAATTAGAACTCTGATTATTACGATATATGTGTGCGGACGCATTACTGGGGAGAGTCAGGTAGAAGCCGCTGTGTTCCATTATGCCCTCCGGTGTACACCCGAATGAGGATGTATTTTATCATGCATGGGGGTTTAAATTAACCCCTGATGCCTCCACTACATCCTTCTCTAATACCCAGCTGTTGAATTTTAGCGGCCAGTTTTTCCAGCGGACCAGCACCCATTTTTGACCTTTCTCTCTCTTTTGATCTAGAATCTCATCTACGTGAAACACCTTGTCTTTACCAACCGTTACCTTCTGTAATTCCTGCTCATAAAAAGATCCCGTTATAAGTTCCCCATCATAATCTTTTAATATGTAGACTGGGGGTATGCGCGGCAGACATTCTGTAACCGTGAAAAGCTCATCACTGTATCCTTGCACGTATTTTTTATCGAAAACACCCCTCAACTTGGATATACGAACCAAGTCCCCCACAATAAATTTAAAATGTATTTTTTTCTTACGGCGAAGAGGGAGCAAACCATACAGATTTTTAAAGACTTGAAAAGAGTTTTCCGAAGAGACTTCGGAGGGTTTCATCCTTATACTTTTATGATAACTATTGTTATACGCAATTACTAAATCTTGAACTATATCGATATATCTATGCGTGTTGTGCGCTGTAAAATAGCGCCACATCCTCTCCTTCAGAGTCCTGTTAAAGCGTTCAACCACAGAAGCTTTCAAATCCGATCCTGTAGCAAAATGTACTATATTGTGCTTTTTCATTAGTTTCTGAAAGGTCTTATTAAAAAAATATTTTCCGCCATCGGTCTGCACTTTCTTAAGATAGAGGCGAATGATAGAGGCAAATGCCCTGGTCACCTCAGCGCCGCTCTTATTCTTTAAGACCCGGACAAAAGCTATTTTAGAGAAAATATCTATGACCGTTAGCATGTAGCGGTTTCCTTCATTTTTATCTGCAAGGGCCTGCATGTCACATAGATCCGCCTGAAATTGGGACAATGGGTGTGTAGAAAAAACTATATTTCTAGGAAAATGTTTTCTCACGGGTTTATGTAGAGTGTGCGCATCTTGTTCGGATAGCCACTCAGTGACTTTAGCATCGCTTAACCTGTGACCTGTTTCTTCGGCTAAAGCGCGCTGTAAACGCTCCTTACCACCATAAGACCCCGGGTTAGAGGGATTATAATAAATGTTTTTCAAAATCTGCTCTGCCATCCTTCTTGCCTCTCTGAGGTACAATAATGTTAATGAGCCACTTTCAAATAACAACAACATTTCATTTTCATTTTTGGGATTTTTATTTTCATGAAAAAGGTATTACGTATACAGACAATCCCTAATTCGTTGCAGGATACATGCCCCCCCTTTCTCTATGATCGAATCATGTAAAACCTTGTATATTTGGGTTAGATTAACAGGTTTGTTTCGCTGAATTTTTACAACAGACACATCCGCTATAAAAGTATATAAACAACAAATATGATACATGGTACAATTAAAGGGTGTTTCAAACAAATAAAGTAAAATCTTAGACAAGGTTGTTTCTAGTTCTTCAGAATCACCACCAAGCCGGGTTACCATTTGTGTCCATTGTAGAACCTCGCCAGCATGGCGTACATGAGTCATGATTTGGTCCATTTTCAAAACACGCTCTACATTAGCCCCGCAATTGGGGGTTTTGTAGAACGAGACATTGTTCACTTTATTTTCAATAATTTGATGCATAACACTCGTAAGTTCTCTCAAAAGAAAAAATGTATTTATTCTATCTAACATCGTATACATATAGTTATCCATTGCTCTACATCTAAATAACAAAAATGTCACTCGGGCTCTTGGGGTTTATTGAGCCAGAAAGCCAACACATCCTCCACCAGGGTGTGTCGGATTTCTTTGAGTTTCTGGTGTATGTGAATTGCCTCCTTTAGCTCGTGTAGGAATGCTTCGGTTACCCCGTAAACTCTGGGGATAGACGGCACAAGGCCCATAGCCTCCAGGGCTCTGACCAGCGATTGTATAAACCGGCGGGACCAAAGTCTTTTCACCAGCGCCTCAAAATTGTTGAAGAAGTAGTATCTTGGGGGATCGTATAGGCAGGGGTGCCTTCGCTGGCTGGGGTGATTAATCTCACAACCGATGCATTTTTCTCGTATATATTCTCCAATCACCACGTCTAAAAGCGCGGCTACTGAGGCCTTGATTGTGTCAACAAAAATAGTACTGACCACCTCATCAAACACGTCCTCAGGTTGTGTACAGGTAGGGGGTGTCGAGGGTCTTGCCAGGGGGGAGTAGAATGGAGGGCTGCGAGGCATACAATCCTTAGTGTCGGGAGCCCAGGCCATTTCGGAGTTCGGGTATGCGTTAGGAATATCCATGGTCAATGCGTAGGTTAACCTCTTAAGTCGACCCTCTACTTTTTTGAACATTCTGTTAAAAATCGCGCAACATTTCAGCGCCCTGCTACTCATGCCAGGAATATAGTATATGCATTTGCTTAGTCTGTGTGGATAGAAAACACTCAGACGTTTAAAAAACTGGTTAAATCACTGCTGTGGCTTTACCAGAACGGCATTTACATCGAAAAGCACAGGAAAAACTGATCACTGAAAATGGGAAAATATATCCATGCGCTACTTGAACCCATTGATAAACGTGAACCACAATTAATTGACTGAGGTTGCAGTACCTACAGCTTCCACACGGTGTCTAGAGTCTTGTCATTTCCCTTCGAGTTTTTTCTTGGTCAAACACATGCAGGACACCATATCTCCTCCGGTCTAGGACCGGATATTTTCGTTGAGTTTCTAGCCGGACATTTTTCCAGACGGACAGCTAATGATCTTTACATCGCCTCCTGATGAATTTTATCGCTTATTAACGTTTACTAATACCTAAAGTTGCATTACAAACGTATTTCGAAGTGTTTTGTGAAAGTTTATCGTCGACTTTTTGAATTTTAAAAAATGACGTTACGTTTTGAAACAATGTTTTTTTTCGTTTATCACACAGTCTACATATAACGATATCTAGGCTTTATATGGACCGATTTAATCGAAATAAAGACCCAAATAGTGTTTATGGGACATCTAGGAGTGCCAACAAAGAAGATGGTGAAAGGTAATGAATGTTTTCTATTTTATTGTGCGGTTTGTGTAACGCCGAAATGCTAATTATTTTGTTTACGTCCCCTGTGGGTCTTTTGGGGTGTTGCATGCTATCAGATAATAGCTTCTCATGCTTTCGCCGAAAAGCATTTTAAAAATCTGACTTGTTGCCTGGATTCACAACGAGTGTAGCTTTAATTCGATACCCTGCATGTGTATTTTAATGAACTTTTGAGTTTTAACTAATACTATTAGCATTTAGCGTAGCGCATTTGCATTTCCAGAGCTCTAGTTGGGACGCAAGCGTCCCGAGTAGAAGCAACAGGTTAAGAACTTCAGGTTTTAAGAACCAGCCTTTTTATTCTTGAACCAACCCTCGGGGTATCTGGGCGGGGTTAACAACACAGCTTACCTCGCTTTCTTTGGGGGCTGCCTCTCCTGACGTTGTATCTTCTTGGGGCTGCTTTGAGTCGTAATCCTCAGGATTCGTATATATTATGCACTTCTTTATTCGTACAATGCTCTGGCGCTTTTGGCTCTGTACAAACAGAGCGTCCAACAGCTCCAACATTTGCAATTCCATTAAAGGCCAGCTTTTAAGGGGTATAAGCATTCGAAGCCGGAAATCCCCGTCCGAACCGCCAGCCCTGATGTTTTGGTTTCGGATTTCCGCGGTGCTGACGTAAAATTCCACGCACCCGCAAGGCCGTCCATTTATACGTTGTAATTTAACTCTGTGAAATACTCTTCCTGAGGTGTCCGGGGTACCTTCCCAACGGGTCTCGTAGCCTGTGAACAAGCTGTAACCCTTGGTGATACGGCTCAGTTCGGGACACAAAACCTGTCGAAAAACCGTCCAGTCTTCAACATCATAAGTCACGCCTAATTTCTGGTCGGTATATTCTTCTCCTTCGGCTAACGTATAGAGTTTCACGCTACAGGCCAAGTAATCAAACAGATGCCCCCAATGCTGTCCGTTAGACATCAACACTTCATCTTTCAGCGTCCTTGCGGGCGGTATCTGGGTTCTATACACGTTTAAAAACCGCTTTTTTGGTGCATCGTATATTGCGGCTGTATACTTTGCCCTTTCTCGATGTTTCAGACGCGGTCCTGCCTCCGAGGCTACAGTCATCACAGCTTTGCCACTGATTGCAAAATCCATGTTTAAAAAATAGGGTTTAAAATAGGGTTCTGGGTTTCGCAAGCCTTGTTCTGGACATTTATAATGCTGAGGCCCCAGCGCTATCTATAGCCCCAGACATTCCTGCTTCATAGATAACAACCATAAGGGAGATAAAACTGGGGGGTGGAGGGGGGCATGGGCCCCAAAAGTTCAAACACCCTCTAACACATGACCACACGAACAGGGGGGGCGGGGCGGGGGCACATATTCTGTACATGTCATCAGGTCATAAGGTCAGCAATCAATCAATTTTGACACATGCCGTATCCTATTACTCTCTCAGGTGTTAGATTACGAGCATTTTCAAGTGCAACGTTAATAACGTTGGTTTTGGAAAAGAGCTCAGAAATGTAACTATGATCCTATGAAGGTTATAGTGATGAACTTAGCCTTAAGATGCTTTTGGGAAACCAGGCCCTGGTGTCTATTGGAGAGCCACCCCCTTAAGCAGACCAGAACTGACAATGTTTTTCAGTGGTAAACGGTCTAAGTGAACTATCTTCATTTATCCACCATCTTTGCTGATAGCACCAACCACTAGCCTGCCAGTCCACAACTACCCACCCATTGAACACGGGCAGGCTCCAGCCCTTCCTTGCACTCCACTTGGAGGATAGCTCCCCAGAGGGCTGTAAGTCAAACAGATGGCCCCACCCACACTCTGTTTGCAGTGAATAGTTGCTATTTGCAGTGTACAATTATTTGGCCTGTCGGTTCTGTTATGTTCACTGCCAATGTGTCAGTCAAAGTGAGAGACTTTCCTTGGCTTTCTGACAAGCCAACTGACCATGGACTGCTAAATCATTCTGGCCCCTCCCCCCTGTGACACCTTCAACGAGTACTCAACACTAAGATGAAATTGAAGGTCAATTTGAAAGCACCTAAAAACTCACATGCTTTTTACTCTCCAACCTATTTCCTTGCCTTGACATGCCAATCACAAACCACCCTCTGTGGGGTTAGTAACAACATCCAGATTTTAGGGGAAATGGAAAGAGAATCTGTCTCTCTGACTCTGTAAAGCCAGTTGGGTTATCAGTACATTGCACCGACTGGAACAAACTTCTCTCCGGGAAGCAGCAGAAGGGTGGAGGTATATGTTTTATGATTAACGATTTATGATGTAACTGATAACATACAGGAACTCAAGTCCTTCTGTTCACCCGACCTAGAATATCTCACAATCAAATTCCGATCGTACTATTTCCCAAGATAATTTTCGTCAATAATAGCCACAGTGGTCTATATACCACATATCCTGAGATTACATTTATTGTAGCTGGGGATTTTAATAAAGCAAATTTGAGGAAAAGGCTCCCGAAATTCTATCAACATATTGATTGTTGTACTCGCGCTGCTAAAACTCTCCACCACAAAACTCTTGTTATACTACCTTCCAGAATACATATATGGCCCTCCCCTACCCTCCAATTGGCAAATTGGACCACAATTCCATCTTGCTCCTCCCCTCCTATAGGCAGACTCTCAAACAGGAAGCACCCGTGGTGAGGACTATTCAACACAGGTCTGACCAATCAGAATCCACGCTTCAAGATTGTTTTGAGCACACAGACTGGGATATACTCATATATCCCTCACTAGCTTTAAGCACCAGCTGTCAGAGCAGCTCACAGATCACTGCAGCTGTACATAGCCCACCTGTAAACAGCTCATCTGTAAACAACCCATCTATCTACCTCATCCCCATACTGTATTTATTTTTTATCTTGCTCCTTTGCACCACAGGATCTCTACTTGCACATTCATCTTCTGCACATCTACCATTCCAGTGTTTAAATTGCTATATTGTAATTACTTCGCCACTATGGCCTATTTATTGCCTTAACTCCCTTATCTTACCTCATTTGCACTCACTGTATATAGACTTTTTGTTTTATTTTTTTCTACTGTATTATTGACTGAATGTTTTGTTTATTCCATGTGTAACTCTGTGTTGTATGTGTCGAATTGCTATGTTTTATCTTGGCCAGGTTGCAGTTGCAAATGAGAACGTGTTCTCAACTAAATAAAGGTGAAATAAAAAAAATTAAAATACAAAAATGTTCAGAGTAGCTTCAGAAAATAATATTGTCTATGTGTCTATATTGTCTACGTGTCTATGCTAAGTCCTCCTGGGGATCTGCCTTTTTACTGAAGTGGCTGGGAAATTACTGACAACACAGCTCTTAGCTCCCTCAGTAGATGCCTACTGGAGAACTTATTTGTATTGCTTTTAATCTTTTTAAATTAATTTATCTTATTAACACTTTGTTCTAGCTAGCTATTTGTGTAGGTAGCTATCAAGTAAACGCAATGATCAGTAGGTGAATAAGTTTATCAGGATGTGCATAGAATATGTTGTACCCACTGTGACTATTAAAACCTACCCCAACCAGAAACTATGGATAGATGGGAACATTCACGCAAACTGAAAGTGCGAAGCACCGCATTTATCCAGGGCAAGAAGACTAGGAATATGGAAGAATACAAACAGTGTAGTTATTCCCTCCGCAAAGCAATCAAGCAGGCTAAACATCGGTATAGGGACAAAGTTGAGTCCCAGTTCAACAGCTCAGACAAGAGAAGTATGTGGCAGGGTCTGCAGACAGTCATGGATTATAAAAGGAAAACCAGCCACGTCTTGCTTCCGGACAGGGTGAACACCTTCTTCGCTCGCTTTGAGGATAATACACAGCTACTGACGCGACCCGCTATCAAGGACTGTGGGCTCTCCTTCTCTGTGGCCGACTTGAGTAAAACATTTCAGTGTGTTAACCCTACCAAGGCTGCAGGCCCAAATGGTATAGCTAGCCGCGTCCTCAGAGCATGCGCAGACCAGCTGGCTGGTGTGTTTGCAGATATATTCAATCTCTCCCTATCCCAGTCTGTTATCCCCACATGCTTCAAGATGACCACCATTGTCCCTATACCTTAGAAAGCAAAGGTAATTGAACTAAATGACTATCGCCCCGTAGCACTCACCTCTGTCATCATGAAGTGCTTTGAGAGACTAGACAAGGAGCATATCATATCCATATTACCTGCCACCCTAGACCCACTTCAATTTGCTTACCGCCCCAATAGATCCACAGATGATGCAATCGCCACCACACTGCACACTGCCATGTCCCATCTGGACAAGAGGCATACATACAGTTGAAGTCAGAAGTTTGCATACACCTTAGCCAAATACATTCAAACTCAGTTTTTCACAATTCCTGACATTTAATCCTAGTAAAAATTCCCTGTCTTAGGTCAGTTAGGATCACCACACTCAGAATAATAGTAGAGAACATCTTGGCCATGTTCAGTTATAATCTCCACCCGGCACAGCCAGAAGAGGACTTGCCACCCCTCAAAGCCTGGTTCCTCTCTAGGTTTTTTCCTAGGTTCTGGCCTTTAGGGAGTTTTTCCTAGCCACCGTGCCTCTACACCTGCATTGCTTCCTGATTGGGGTTTTAGGCTGGGTTTCTGTACAGCACTTTGTGACATCAGGTGATGTAAGAAGGGCTTTATAAATACATTTCATTGAAATTTGATTGATATAGAGAATGATTTATTTCAGCTATTATTGCTTTCATCACATTCCCAGTGGGTCAGAAGTTCACACACTCAATTAGTATTTGGTTGCATTGCCTTTAAATTGTTTAACTTGGGTCATCGTTTCAGGTAGCCTTCCACAAGCTTCCCACAATACGTTGGGAAACTTCCTGACAGAGCTGGTGTAACTGAGTCAGGTTTGTAGGCCTCCTTGCTCACACACGCTTTTTCAGTTCTGCCCACCAATTTTCTATAGGATTGAGGTCAGTGCTTTGTGATGGCCACTCCAATATCTTGACTTTGTTGTCCTTTAGCCATTTTCCCACAATTTTGGAAGTATGTTTGGGGTCATTGTCCATTTGGAAGACACATTTGCGACTAAGCTTAAACTTCCTGACTGATGTTTTGAGATGTTACTTCAATATATCCACATAATTTTCCTTTCTCATGATGCCTTCTATTTTGTGAAGAGCACCAGTCCCTCCTGCAGCAAAGCACCCCCGAAACATGATGCTGCCACCACCGTACTTCACGGTTGAGATTGTGTTCTTCGGCTTACAAGCCTCCCTCTTTTTCCTCCAAACATAACAATGGTCATTATGGCCAAAATGTTCTATTTTTATATTTAGTTATATTTTTGTTTCATCAGACCAGAGGACATTTCCCCAAAAAGTACAATATTTGTCCCCATGTGCAGATGCAAACCGTAGAATGGCTTTTTTAATAGCGGTTATGGAACAGTGGCTTCTTCCTTGCTGAGCGGCCTTTCAGGTTATGTCGAAATTGGACTCATTTTACTGTGGATATAGATACTTTTGTTTGTACAGTTGAACATGGCACCTTCAGGCGTGTTTTCTGAGGTCTTGGCTGAATTCTTTTGATTTTCCCATGATGTCAAGCAAAGAGGCACTGAGTTTGAAGGTAGGCCTTGAAATTCATCCACAGGTACACCTCCAATTGACTCAAATGATGTCAAATTGCCTATCAGAAACTTCTAAAGCCATTGCGTCATTTTCTGGAATTTTCCAAGCTGTTTAAAGAAACAGTCAAACTTCTGACCCATTGGAATTGTGATGCAGTGAAATAAAGTGAAATAATTTTTCTGTGAACAATTGTTGGAAAATTACTTGTCATGCAAAAAGTAGTGATCCTAACCGATTTGCCAAAACTATAATTTGTTCACAAGAAATTTATGGAGTGGTTGAAAAATGAGTTTTAATGACTCCAACCTAAGTGTCTGTAAACTTAGAGCAGGATTACTATTGCAACAACACATCATCAGTAGGGTAAAACTAACCTGTCTCACGACGGTCTATGCAGTATTCGTAATCCATTCCTTACTTAGATTTACGTGTATTTTGGGTATATGTCCTGAAAATGTTAGATATTACTTGTTAGATATTACCGCACTGTCGGAAGTAGAATCACTAGCATTTCGCTACACCCTCAATAACATCTGCTAAACACGTGTATGTGTTCAATACATTTGATTTGATTTGATTAATCACGAGCGCACAACCCTCATACCTCTTACTCATTGTTAAGTGCAAAGTACATGGTGTGCCCATACTGCCCTATGAATGCATGCCAACAGAGGGAACCCTGGGAAATGTAGGCCAACAAGAAGAAACCCAGTGTCAAATGAGGAAATCATGGGAAATTTAGGCCACAGACAGAACACAGGGTCAAAAGATGGTACCATAGGAAATGTAGGCCAACAGGGAAAAAAGACGGCACCAAGGGAAATTTAGACCAACAGAGGAAACCCAGGGCCAAAAGCGGGCACCAGGGGGAATGTAGGCAAACAGAGGGATCCCAGAAGTCCAGCAGGCTCTCAGAGACTGGGTTTGTACTGCTTCTAACATGCTGACCACACATACATGTTATTCAAACATTGCACCCACACTACTCACTCACCTCAACGCGCTGCAGAGTCCGGCCTCTTCCATCTATTCATTGTTTTTTAAGAGCATTTACCCACGTCCCATCTCCTCATTGGTGTTTAGGAGCATATACCCACATGGGTGAATGAAAGATGAACTGACATCCACACTCCAGTCGGTTGTAGTAATGCACCGTAAAGTTGGTTGCTAACCACCATATAAAGTCCAAATAAGTAAAAAATAAGCCAGAGGAAGGAGGAGAGATGACGAGAAAGGAATTTGGTTTACCGATTTATCTGTGGATTAATTGTCAGAGTAGAGGACCTTGTGCATTTCAGGTAAAATAACAACACAATGTTTATATCCCAGGACAAATTAGCTAGCAACAGCAAGCTAGCTAGCTTTTCAACCTGTCACCAAATTAATATCATTTGTTCCGAGGTTTTGATATTTCAACTTGCGTGTCGTGATCGTGTCTGTTGTGGGGGTACAAAATATACATGCGCACTCAGGCACATGCACGTGTCTGGTTTGGTCAGCATGTAAGTGGCGGCAACAGCTTGGCCACAATCATTTATGTGGTCCTCCCTCATTCTCTCCATCCAGAGGAGATTTCCCCTGTTGCGCGTTTGCACTCAGAATTCTCTGCGCCGGCGACACTAATTTTTACAAATGTGTCTTGGGAGATTGCCCATTGCAGAGCACACACACACAGAGACATACACACACCCTTGAGCACACACACCCTAGTGGGTTTCGGATGCCTTCTGTCAGCTTTCCATTCCGCATGTCCTCCTGGGTGACAGAGTTCAATCTACGGCATGGGGAGAGTATTTGAGAGCCAATTGGGCGCTGTTCTGTTTGTGTGTGTGTATGTGTATGTGCGTGTGTACGTGTATGTGAGTATGTATGTGTGTGTCAGAGGCCCTAATCAGTTCAGGAGTAATTTACTAATCCTCTGGTGTGACACAAATAGTGGCTAACAGATCTCTGTCAGGTTTCGAGTGGTGAACCTCCTGCTTTTTCTGTGCTCTAACTCTACTGTTCTCTATGTCTCACATCAACATAGGAGATTAGCAACCTTTGCACTCAATGTTCACGATGGAGTGGAAACACCTAGCTATTCTTTTCACTCTTCTTCTATTGGCCTGTTCATGTGCAATATGATGGTCTGAATCTGATTGTGAGCTGCATGTCTATGTGAACCTGATCTACACTATAACTGTGGTGAAAACAAAGCAAAACCCTGGTCCAAATGATTACTGGTACTTGCCAAAGACACGGGACACTGAATTCATACTGTATATGTAATGTACAGATTATTTATGTAATGTATTACAATCTCTCCTCTGCAGGTGGTAGACCTGTACTGGGGGGTGGACCCAGAGGAGTGGGACAGTCCGGACCTGCAGCGTCTGAGGATGAAGCTACTAGAGGAGTGCCTCCAGACCTCTGCAGGTCCATGTTTTGTTGTGGGTATAATAAGCATGTTATAAGCCTTATAAGCCATCATATAACAGGACTGTCCATTACACCCTGCTGAGAATTGAATTGTACTATTGTCGTGACGTGACATTAATGTGATTGTCACGCCCTGGTCGAAGTATTTTGTATTTATCTTCATGTATTGGGTCAGGCCAGGGTGTGGCATGGGGTTTTTGTATTGTGGTGTGTTTGTCTTGGGGTTTTGGTGGTGGTATTGGGATTGTAGCTTAGTGGGTTATCTAGCAAAGTCTATGGCTGTCTGGAGTGGTTCTCAATCAGAGGCAGGTGTTTATCGTTGTCTCTGATTGGGAACCATATTTAGGCAGCCATATTCTTTGAGTTTGTCGTGGGTGATTGTCCTTAGTGTCTTTGTTCCTGTCGCTGTGTTAGTTGACACAAGTATAGGCTGTTTCGGTTTTTGTTACGTTTATTGTTTTGTAGTGTTTTGTAGTGTTTTGTATTGATTCGTGTTACGTTTGTTTGATTAAACATGGATCGCAATCTACACGCTGCGTTTTGGTCCGACTCTCCTTCACCACACCTAGAAAACCGTTACAGTGATGACTGTTATTTATCGAATAATTACCTACTATGTTTAATTGTTATTAGATTAAATTAATCATGTAGCAATTAACTCATTAGGAATTTGTGGCACAACGGGAGAAGTTATTTAACGAGTTACCATCTCCCGAATTAACTCAAGAATATATGCAGCTGAAGTCGGAACTTTACATAAACCTTAGCCAAATACATTTAAACTCGGTTTTTCACAATTCCTGACATTTAATCCTAGAAAAAATTCCCTGTCTTAGGTCAGTTAGATTCACCACTTTATTTTAAGAATGTATAATGTCAGAATAATAGTAAAGGGAATCATTTATTTCAGCTTTTATTTCACATCCCTAGTGGGTCAGAAGGTTACATACACTCAATTAGTATTTGGTAGCATTGCTTTTAAATTGTTTAACTTGGGTCAAACGTTTCAGGTAGCCTTCCACAAGCTTCCCCCAATATGCTGGGTGAATTTTGGCCCATTCCTCCTGATAGAGCTGGTGTAACCGAGTCAGGTTTGTAGGCCTCCTCACTTGCACATGCTTTTTCAGTTCTGCCCACAAATGTTCTATAGGATTGAGGTCAGGGCTTTGTGATGGCAACTCCAATACCTTGACTTTGTTATCCTTAAGCCATTTTGTCACAACTTTGGAAATATGCTTGGGGTCATTGTCCATTTGGAAGACCCATTTGCGACCCAGCTTTAACTTCCTGACTGATGTCTTGGGGTGTTGCTTCAATAAATCCACGTAATCTTCCACATAATTTCCCTCATGATGCCATCTATTTTGTGAAGAGCACCAGTCCCTCCTGCAGCAAAGCAAACCCACACATGATGCTGCCACCCCGTGCATCATGGTTGGGATGGTGTTCTTCGGCTTGCAAGCCCCCCCCCCCCTTTTCCTCCAAACATAACGATGGTCATTATGGCCAAACAGTTATATTTTTGTTTCATCAGACCAGAGGACATTTCTCCAAAAAGTACGATCTTTGTCCCCATGTGCAGTTGCAAACCGTTGTATGGCTTTTTTATGGCGGTTTTGGAGCAGTGGCTTCTTCCTTGCTGAGCGGCCTTTCAGGTTATGTGAATATAGGACTGGTTTTACTGTGGATATGGATACTTTTGTACCTGTTTATCCCAGCATCTTCACAAGGTCCTTTGCTGTTGTTCTCGGATTGATTTGCTCTTTTTGCACCAAAGTACGTTCATCTCTAGGAGACAGAACGCGTCTCCTTCCTGAGCGGTATGACGGCTGCGTGGTCCAATGGTATTTATACTTGCGTACTATTGTTTGTACAGTTGAACGTGGTACCTTCAGGCATTTGGAAATTGCTCCCAAGGATGAACCAGACCTGTGGAGGTCTGCAATTTTTTTTCTGAGGTCTTGGCTTATTTCTTTTGATTTTCCCATGAAAATCCCACGCAAAGAGGCACTGAGTTTGAAGGTAGGCCTTGAAATACATCCACAGATTCACCTCCAATTGACTCAAATGATGTCAAGTTGCCTATTAGAAGCTTCTAAAGCCATGACATAATTTTGGGGAATTTTCCAAGCTGTTTAAAGGCAGTCAACTTAGTGCATGTAAACTTCTGACCCACTGGAATTGTGATACAGTGAATAATAAGTGAAATAATATGTCTGGAAACAATTGTTGGAAAAATTACTTGTGTCATGCACATAGTAGATGTCCTAATCGACTTGCCAAAACTATAGTTTGTTAACAAGAAATTTGTGGAGTGGTTGGAAAACGAGTTTTAATGACTCCAATCTAAGTGTATGTAAACTTCCAACTTCAACAGTAAATGTGAGTAAGTCATTTTGATGGGAGGGATGAGATTGTAATTAGGGTCAAAGATCAGAGAGAGAGAGAGGTGGTAGGATAGTGGACAGGGGCCTTGCCCCAGCGGCTCTTTCTGTCTACCTTTTTACCCCTTCTATTTTAATTTACATATCTCATATCTTCATCTCTCTGCCTCTACAACCACTCTGTCTCTATCCTTTTCCCCTTTCCCTCATCTTTCTCTCTCTCTTTCTGTTCTCTCTATTTCTCTCTCTCCATCTCCTTGCCCCTCTACATCTCTCTATCACTTCATCTCTGCTTTCTTCCGTCTTCCCCTCCCTCTCTCTGTTTGATATGTTTCCCTCTGCCCCCTCTCAAATTATAATAGCCACCAAGGTAAGGGGTTGAGATGATGCTTTTACCAGAGATGAGTCTCTTCTTCAGAAATGAAAAGTCCTGTGTGGCTCTCTGCATGCATTAATATGCGAGCAGTCGCATCCGCACTTCGGTCTGCACTTCGGTCTGCAGGTAGTATAACTTTTCATTACATTTCATTATAGTACAACGGTTTGATTTGTCTAATCTTAGCAATTTCTTCTTAGCTAGCTACATAGCCGTCTTTGTATCAAAGATAATTGCGTAATTATCGTATTTCGTCGTCCTAACGTATCTGCCCAGTAGCTAGCCAGCTAACTAACGCCCACCGTCTACATAGCTAGCTACATAGCCGTCTCTGTATCAAAGATAATTGTGTAGATAATTGTGTAGTCTAGAGCGATTTTCTAGGTTACCTAGCCAGCTATTGTCGTTCTTTTAACGCAACGTAACGTAATCAACACTGCTAGCTAGCTAGCCAGCTAGCCCCTGAATCAACAACGCAGCCAGCTATTTGTCGTCCTTAACGTAGGAGACACAGCTAGCTAGCCAACAGCTAGCCAACGTCTACCGATTAGAACTCAACAACCCGGTCGCATTCCGCCTCGCTCCACAGGTAGTATCACATTTTCATTTCATTACAGTACAACGGTTTGATTTGTTTGATCATAGCTAGCTACATAGCCGTCTCTGTATCAAAGATAATTGTGTAGTCTAAAGCGATTTTCTAGGTTACCTAGCCAGCTATTGTCGTTCTTTTAACGCAACGTAACGTAATCAACACTACTAGCTAGCCAGCTAGCCCCCGAATCAACAACGCAGCCACTGCCAGCTAGCCTACTTCAGCAGTACTGTATCATTTTTAATCATTTTAGTCAATAAGATTCTTGCTACGTAAGCTCAACTTTCTGAACATTCGAGACGTGTAGTCCACTTGTCATTCCAATCTCCTTTGCATTAGCGTAGCCTCTTCTGTAGCCTGTCAACTATGTGTCTGTCTATCCCTGTTCTCTCCTCTCTGCACAGACCATACAAACGCTCCACACCGCGTGGCCGCGGCCACCCTAATCTGGTGGTCCCAGCGCGCACGACCCACGTGGAGTTCCAGGTCTCCGGTAGCCTCTGGAACTGCCGATCTACAGCCAACAAGGCAGAGTTCATCTCAGCCTATGCCTCCCTCCAGTCCCTCGACTTCTTGGCACTGACGGAAACATGGATCACCACAGATAACACTGCTACTCCTACTGCTCTCTCTTCGTCCGCCCACGTGTTCTCGCACACCCGAGAGCTTCTGGTCAGCGGGGTGGTGGCACCGGGATCCTCATCTCTCCCAAGTGGTCATTCTCTCTTTCTCCCCTTACCCATCTGTCTATCGCCTCCTTTGAATTCCATGCTGTCACAGTTACCAGCCCTTTCAAGCTTAACATCCTTATCATTTATCGCCCTCCAGGTTCCGTCGGAGAGTTCATCAATGAGCTTGATGCCTTGATAAGCTCCTTTCCTGAGGACGGCTCACCTCTCACAGTTCTGGGCGACTTTAACCTCCCCACGTCTACCTTTGACTCATTCCTCTCTGCCTCCTTCTTTCCACTCCTCTCCTCTTTTGACCTCTCCCTCTCACCTTCCCCCTACTCACAAGGCAGGCAATACGCTCGACCTCATCTTTACTAGATGCTGTTCTTCCACTAACCTCATTGCAACTCCCCTCCAAGTCTCCGACCACTACCTTGTATCCTTTTCCCTCTCGCTCTCATCCAACACTTCCCACACTGGCCCTACTCGGATGGTATCGCGCCGTCCCAACCTTCGCTCTCTCTCCCCCGCTACTCTCTCCTCTTCCATCCTATCATCTCTTCCCTCTGCTCAAACCTTCTCCAACCTATCTCCTGATTCTGCCTCCTCAACCCTCCTCTCCTCCCTTTCTGCATCCTTTGACTCTCTATGTCCCCTATCCTCCAGGCCGGCTCGGTCCTCCCCTCCCGCTCCGTGGCTCGACGACTCATTGCGAGCTCACAGAACAGGGCTCCGGGCAGCCGAGCGGAAATGGAGGAAAACTCGCCTCCTGCGGACCTGACATCCTTTCACTCACTCCTCTCTACATTTTCCTCTTCTCTCTCTGCTGCTAAAGCCACTTTCTACCACTCTAAATTCCAAGCATCTGCCTCTAACCCTAGGAAGCTCTTTGCAACCTTCTCCTCCCTCCTGAATCCTCCTCCCCCTCCCCCTCCTCCCTCTCTGCAGATGACTTCGTCAACCATTTTGAAAAGAAGGTCGACGACATCCGATCCTCGTTTGCTAAGTCAAACGACACCGCTGGTTCTGCTCACACTGCCCTACCCTGTGCTCTGACCTCTTTCTCCCTCTCTCTCCAGATGAAATCTCGCGTCTTGTGACGGCCGGCCGCCCAACAACCTGCCCGCTTGACCCTATCCCCTCCTCTCTTCTCCAGACCATTTCCGGAGACCTTCTCCCTTACCTCACCTCGCTCATCAACTCATCCCTGACCGCTGGCTACGTCCCTTCCGTCTTCAAGAGAGCGAGAGTTGCACCCCCTTCTGAAAAAACCTACACTCGATCCCTCCGATGTCAACAACTACAGACCAGTATCCCTTCTTTCTTTTCTCTCAAACTCTTGAACGTGCCGTCCTTGGCCAGCTCTCCCGCTATCTCTCTCAGAATGACCTTCTTGATCCAAATCAGTCAGGTTTCAAGACTAGTCATTCAACTGAGACTGCTCTTCTCTGTATCACGGAGGCGCTCCGCACTGCTAAAGCTAACTCTCTCTCCTCTGCTCTCATCCTTCTAGACCTATCGGCTGCCTTCGATACTGTGAACCATCAGATCCTCCTCTCCACCCTCTCCGAGTTGGGCATCTCCGGCGCGGCCCACGCTTGATTGCGTCCTACCTGACAGGTCGCTCCTACCAGGTGGCGTGGCGAGAATCCGTCTCCACACCACGTGCTCTCACCACTGGTGTCCCCCAGGGCTCTGTTCTAGGCCCTCTCCTATTCTCGCTATACACCAAGTCACTTGGCTCTGTCATAACCTCACATGGTCTCTCCTATCATTGCTATGCAGACGACACACAATTAATCTTCTCCTTTCCCCTTCTGATGACCAGGTGGCGAATCGCATCTCTGCATGTCTGGCAGACATATCAGTGTGGATGACGGATCACCACCTCAAGCTGAACCTCGGCAAGACGGAGCTGCTCTTCCTCCCGGGAAGGACTGCCCGTTCCATGATCTCGCCATCACGGTTGACAACTCCACTGTGTCCTCCTCCCAGAGCGCTAAGAACCTTGGCGTGATCCTGGACAACACCCTGTCGTTCTCAACTAACATCAAGGCGGTGGCCCGTTCCTGTAGGTTCATGCTCTACAACATCCGCAGAGTACGACCCTGCCTCACACAGGAAGCGGCGCAGGTCCTAATCCAGGCACTTGTCATCTCCCGTCTGGATTACTGCAACTCGCTGTTGGCTGGGCTCCCTGCCTGTGCCATTAAACCCCTACAACTCATCCAGAACACCGCAGCCCGTCTGGTGTTCAACCTTCCCAAGTTCTCTCACGTCACCCCGCTCCTCCGCTCTCTCCACTGGCTTCCAGTTGAAGCTCGCATCCGCTACAAGACCATGGTGCTTGCCTATGGAGCTGTGAGGGGAACGGCACCTCAGTACCTCCAGGCTCTGATCAGGCCCTACACCCAAACAAGGGCACTGCGTTCATCCACCTCTGGCCTGCTCGCCTCCCTACCACTGAGGAAGTACAGTTCCCGCTCAGCCCAGTCAAAACTGTTCGCTGCTCTGGCCCCCCAATGGTGGAACAAACTCCCTCACGACGCCAGGACAGCGGAGTCAATCACCACCTTCCGGAGACACCTGAAACCCCACCTCTTTAAGGAATACCTAGGATAGGATAAAGTAATCCCCCCCCCCTTAAAAGATTTAGATGCACTATTGTAAAGTGGCTGCTCCACTGGATGTCATAAGGTGAATGCACCAAATTGTAAGTCGCTCTGGATAAGAGCGTCTGCTAAATGACTTAAATGTAAAATGTAAATGTAAATATCAACCCAGGAGGATCTGTTTAACCACTTTATCCCTGGCTGAACCTGACCAATAACAGACACACACACTCATGAATACACACAGTGGAGTTTATGCACACACGGAAACACACACATGTGCATGCGCATGCATGCATGCACACATACGCACACGAGGTCAGACACACACATAGCATCCCTAGGAAGCCCAGTCATAAGATAAGGAGTGTGTGGGTGGAAGGGAATATAAAAAGGCCTCTCTGCATGTGCTTGGAGAGGGGGCTCTGTATGTGCTGGAGAGGAGGCCTTTAATCAGAGGATAGAATAGATACACAGCTCACACACACATACTTTTGACAGCTTGCCCTGTGGATGTGCTATTGCAATCACCCGACTTTTAGTGAAAATTACAGTTATTTCTTAGCTCTGGTTTTTCCCGGGTGGCTCAATAACTGTGTTGAGAGGCAAAACTTCTTGGCTTGAAGAAGTACTGTGTACACATAAAGCACTCACACACACACCAGCAGTGTATAACACACACATACACACACACAAACACACACACACATACACACATACACACACACACACGCATGCACCTACACGCAATCTGCCTCTCTGCAGTTTAATTTTTTAGGATGTATTAGAACCCTCTCTCAGTTAACGGTTTATCATCACGAGTGGGAATACCAATTTAGATCAGTGTGTCTACTCTAAGGACCCAGCCCTGCCCTAGCTTCTACTTTCACATAGAGGGAGAGATACATTTATAGATATGAAAGCTTGACAGATGTTGTCCCTTGGTTCTTGTGATAATGTTGCCGAGAGCCATATTTTCCATTTTCTGAAGTGACAGACTGATACACTTTCTTTGATCAGTGGCAGACGTGTAGTCAGAGAGGAAGTTGACAGTTCTGGTTTGTGTTTGTCGACCAAGAATGAAGGGTTTTGGGTGGATTCTCCTTATGTTTACTTTGAGTCAGATAAGTGAAAAGCTGATGACCTAAAAACTGCTAGATGAGTGGAGTTCGAGAATAGAATATGTTGTGTTGACTGTATTTTGGGATAGAGTAAGTACACATGTTATTATGCAGGAGCTCACGCTAATACACAACTCTATACACACACGATCTACCTGACACACACACAGACACACTAACAGACACACACAAACACACTTTCTTTCTCACTCACACAAACTGAGGTGTCCAAATCCCGCCACAAAAGGAAAACCAGAACAGACACATCTAACCCTCCACTGTCTCCCAGCTCCATGACTCACAGATCCACGCCCCACCTCCTTCCCCAGTCTTTCCCACTGCCTCCCTCCCAGGCTGAGCTGTGGTGTCCCCCAGTGTCCCTGTTAGCCAGCACAGCCCCGGAGGTCTCCCTCCTGCCTGTCCACATGGCGGTGGGAGTCACTTCAAAGCCTGTACTCTAACTGTCACTGCACTGTCACGGCTCAGAGGAGGGATGATGGAATTGGGGGATGCATAGAGAGGAAAGAAAGGGGGGATGGGGATACTTGAAGGATGTTACAGAGGCTCATTGGTGACATGGTTGAGAGAGAGAGAGAGAGAGAGAGAGAGAGAGAGAGAGAGAGAGAGAGAGAGACTTTTGACTTTCTTTACTAAAACTTTCTCATTTCATTTTTTAAAAACTCACCCACACCTTAAAAATAAAACACCAAAATATATCCTGTACTGCATTCATGTACCATACTCACCTTTCCATGTACCACATGATACAAAACAACATCACAATACCCAAAACAACTCACCACTTCTACAACCGTATATCCAAAACATCCTCCCCAGCTATACAGACAGTCCCCCCAACACACCATTTCTCCTGAAACATCTCCACACTTTTTATCATTCTATAGTACTCAAACTAAACCCTAAGGCGCACAGAGACCATCCCATTTAACAATTGTAAAGGGTCTGTTATCCCCCCACCTTTGACCCTGTTCCTCCTCGTTAGCCAAATAGCCAACTTCGCCTGAGCAAACAGAAAATTCAACCAAACACATTTGGCCTTCTCTTTAATCGAATACCTGTATCCCATTATAAACATCCCAACAGTAAAAACCACCCCCAACCTCTCACACAGACATTCCAAAAGAGACATTAATGGCATTAACCTGGTGCACACAGAAAACACATGAATCACAGTTTCTTTCATTACACAGAAAGGACACCCCTGCCCGATTTCCGGTTCAACCCGTGCCAACCAGCTGTTTAGTGGCCAGGGCTCCATGAAGAACCCTCCACTGAAGGTCCCCGAATACTGTTCTTTCGGGTCTTTCATATTGCTAATTTTGCTGCCACTAACACAAAATTAAGCAACACAACTACACCCGTTTGACTAAACCTGTACTTTGGCCCAAATATATACAGTTGGGAAGAGAAAACCTCTCCCAATGCTGAGAACCAATTAGTGATCAGGTCAATCATCCCAACCAACCTGGGACACTGTAAAAACAAATGTGTCAGAGTTTCAGACTGCACAGAATGGACACCCCTCCCCAACAGTAGGATCCAGGTGTACCAGATATATTGGTGGCTATAGCTCAATGTATTATCCTCCATTGGAGGTCAGCCGTCCTCTTATCAATAGGCAGTTTGTATAATAATCGCCAACAGCCTTTTGGGGAGGCACCTGGACCAAGCACACCTGCCCACCTGCCCACCTTGCCAATTTTACCCCTTCCAGGGAAGAGGCATGGGAGACCTTTACACATATTCTGTACATGGCCTTCTTTCCCACCTCCTTGAACTCCCCCAGCTCCGGGGTATCGAAAGCAGCATCCCCACATCCTCCTCGAATGCTCCCGCTGCAGGACTAACAATCAGTGCAGGGAACACATAATCCAGACCCTCCTTCCACCGATCAGAATTGGAAGTATCAGTCGCATACTGCAGATGAAGCACTGGCAAGGAGTCACAGACCTCAGCAACGACCTTCCTCAGTAGGCGAGATGATCGGATCCCGGGCTTTCTCCCAGCTCCTCCAACGATCTATTCCTGTTCCGCATCAGATGACCCAGCTTGGTACACCCCACACCTAATGGGCATGAACGTAGGCTAGCTGAACCCACAACACAGGACTGGATGGCAGTGTTGTGAAAAACGGGCTCTTCAAAAAGCCACATCCCTGGTGACGTGCAGGCCTTACGGGACTTGACAAGAACTCTCCAAGCCTGCATAACAGACTCATAAAATGGCAAATCACCCCCCTCCAGCTTTAAAAGGTGCTTGTCTGTGCTGCTTGAAGCCGGAAAGCCATGATCCTAGAGGAAATGTCCACCAGGCCTTGCCCACACTCGTGCAGTGGCAGGTACAGGGCTGCAGCTTTAATCCAGTGTTGTCCAGACCAGAAGAAACTGGTGTTTGGTATTTTAACTTCTCTAGGGTAGGGGGCAGCATTCAGAATTTTGGATGAAAAGCATGCCCAAATTAAACTGCCTGCTAATCGGGCCCAGAAGATATTATATGCATATAACTGGTAGATTTGGATAGAAAACACTATAAAATTTCAAAAACTGTTAAAATAGTATCTGTGAGTATAACAGAACTGATTTGGCAGGCGAAAACCTGAGAAAAATCTATTCAGGAAGTAGTTTTTTGTGTGTAGTTTTCTATTCAATGCCATGACAGTATCCATTGACCTAGGACCCAAATTGCATCTCCTATGCCTTCCACTAGATATCAACAATCTTTAGAAATTGTTTCAGGCTTGTATTCTGAAAAATGAGGAAATAAGATTAATCTGAATGAGTGGACCCTGCAGTGTCACAGAGCTTTTTCATGCGTGCGACCAGAGAGAGTGCCTTTCTTGTTTACCTTTTATATTGACAAGGTTATTGTCCGGTTGAAATATTATAGATAATTTCGGCTAAAACAACCTGAGGATTTAATATAAACATCGTTTGACATGTTTCTATGAACTTTACGGATACAATTAGGATTTTGTCTGGCTGTTTTGACTGTTGTGGATTACTGAAGAAAATGCACAAACAAAACGGAGGTTTTTGGATATAAAGAGACTTTATTGAACAAAAGGAACATTTATTGTGTAAATGAATGTCTTCTGAGTGCACCCAAATGAAGATCATCAAAGGTGTAGGTGATTAATTTAATCTCTCTTTCTGACTTGTGTAACTCTTCTACTTGGCTGGTTACTGTTTGTAATGATTTGTCTGCTGGGCTATGTTCTCAAATAATTGTAAGGTATGGTTTCGCCGTAAAGCATTTTTGAAATCTGACATTGTGGTTGGATTCACAAGAAGTTAATCTTTAAACCTATGTAAAATACTTGTATGTTTTCAAGGGGGGGCTAGGCTCCCAGGTAGTGGAGGAGATGCCCACTACGAGTAACGGGGTTCAGGTGGGGCTAGTTTTCTAGGTAGTGGAGGAGATGCCTGGTAGGAGTGATGGGGTGCAAGTGGGGAGTGTTGAAAGGGATGTGGTAGAGGGGAATCAGGGGTTTGTGGCCTCAGTTGAGGAGGAGCAGGAGAAGGATATGGATATCTCTTTTGATATGATAGCAGCTTGTGAGACTCAATTTACGATCTAGAGGAGGTAAATGGGTTTCTTGATCAAATTTTGGGGAAATCTGTCAAATTGGCAGATTATTTTGATGTTGATACGTTTGTGAGGTCAGCTGTGATGTTACAGAAGATGGTGGTGTTAGATCAGCTGAGTGAGAAGAAGAGCTTTTGCTTGAGGAAATGTGTTACTGCTGTTGCAGCAGCTAAGGGTGGTGGGAAACATGGTCAGGTTAAGAGAAAAATAAAACAATGATGATGATCATGCTTCATAGGGTGTCTTTTTTCTCTTTGTTTTCTCTGTGGTTTCTTCTGCTTTCCTTTCTCTTTTCTATACGGAGGTACTAAGGGTAGGTTCTCTCAATATTAATGGGGGAAGGGACAGGAATAAGAGGGCTTGGGTATTAGAAGTAATAAAACAAAAAAGGCTTAATGTAGTTTTCCTACAGGAGACACATGAGGAAAATGAGGTTGACTGGGGTGGCAATCTTGTTTTCCTCAGGCTTAGGGGGGACTGTGGTATCTACAACAAAGATTGTCAAGGGACGGGTTTTATTGGTCAAGGCGGATGTTATGTTTTTAAAATTATTTTTTATGTTTATGCTCCTAATGAGGGTACAGAACATATTGTTGGTTTTGATAAAATAAAGGAAACCTTAAGACAGTGTGACCAAGAGGGGTGTATGGTTTTAGGGGGGGGACTGGAACTATTTAGTGGATTTTACTGTTGATCGCACCATTGAAGAACCTTACCCTACCTGCGGTCAGCCACTTGCCTGATGCTAATATGAAGAATGGCATCAAAGTGGTTGTCATCAAACGTTCAACGTTATATAGATTTCTACCACTCTCTATGAAGTAGCACTTTATTGTGATTCTTCTGATAGATTCTTCTAGTTCCATGACATCTTGATTCAGATGTTCCATGTATGCATTTGTTCTCCTGTATTCCAATAGCACCAATATATTTGTTACCCCTCACAATGCAATGTGCAGCACAATGGAAAAGTTTGATAGAAAGCGATTTTATAGCCAGATGTATTCATTGATTTATGTGTCTCCTATAACAGTCTATCTTTTTTTCAGTCTGTACTCCACACCTCAAATGCCAGAGTACATATAAACTGGAGTGAAACCCTCCCAAGCATGTGAGGGAAGAGCAGTGTAGCTAAAAATCACTTTTTTATCCCATTCCATGTCACTTTACAGAGTTAAGCTGGCTGTTAAGTGCAAGGAGACAAAGCTCTCCTTCCCAAACCTTTGGGCCGCCTTCTTGCTCCCTTCTCCCCCCCTTCCGTTCTACTCCATCCCTCCCTCCCTCCAACCCTCCTTCCCTCCCTCCCTCCAACCCTCCTTCCCTCCATAAAAACACCAAAGGCTTCAGTCTGTCCACCTTGGTGCATTAATCTACAGTAGTTGTTGAGGTTCCAAACACGTAATGCTCTCATGATAAGGCAGGCAGGCTGGGTGATAAAGTTATCCAGAGAAACTGTAGCCAGGGACAGCAGGAGGGAGAGCTTTTATTTGTCATTTTTTATTTAGCCTTTATTTAAAAGTCAGTTAAGAACAAATTCTTATTTACAATGACGGCAAAGGAACAGTGGGCTAACTGCCTTGTTCAGGGGCAGAATTACAGATTTTTACATTTCAGCTCGGTGATCTAGCAACCTTTCAGTTACTGAACACACTAACCACTAGGCTACCTGCCACCCCTAGGAAGAAGATGGAGAAAGAGGGATGAGTGAGAAAGAGGGGAAGAGAGGGAAGGCTGTAGGAGAGAGTAAGGGAGAACATACAGTGCCTTCAGAAAGTATTCATACCCCTGGAATTATTCCACATTTTGTTGTGTTACAGGCTGAATTCTACATAGATTAAATATATATTTTTTCCCATATTTTTTTCTCATCTACACACCATACCCCATAATGATAAAGTAAAAAGCATACTTTTAGAAATATTTGCACATTTATTGAAAATTAAATACAGAAATAGCTCATGTACATACAGTAAGTATTCACACCACTGAGTTAATACTTTGTAAAAGTACCGTTGGCAGCAATTACAGCTGTGTTTCTGTGTATGTCCAAAATTCTTCAAGCTCTGTCAAAATTGTTCTTGATCATTGCTTGACAACCATTTTCAGGTCTTGCCATAGACTTGCCAAGAAGATTTAAGTCACAACTGTAACTCGGTCACTCAGGAACATTTGCTGTCTTCTTGGTGAGCAACTCCAGCGTGGATTTGGCCTTCTGTTTAAGGTTATTGTCCTGCTGAAAGATGAATTGATCTCCCATTTTCTGGTTTTCCTCTAGGATTTTGCCTATGATTAGCTCCATTCCATTTCTATTTTTATCCTGAAAAATTCCTAATTTACAAATATACCCATAACATGATTGCAACCACCACTATGCTTGAAAATATGGAGAGTTGTCACACCCTGACCATAGTTTGCTTTGTATGTTTCTATGTTTTGGTTGGTCAGGGTGTGAGCTGAGTGGGCATTCAATGTTACATGTCTAGTTTGTCTAGTTCTATGTTTGGCCTGATATGGTTCTCAATCAGAGGCAGGTGTTCGTCATTGTCTCTGATTGGGAACCATATTTAGGTAGCCTGTTTGGTGTTGGGTTTTGTGGGTGATTGTCCTTGTTACTGTCTCTGTGTTACTTTGCACCAGTATTCGGCTGTTTCGGTTTTCGTGTTACGTTTATTGTTTTTGTATTTGATTCGTGTTTACTTTGTTTCATTAAACATGGATCGCAATAGCCATGCCGCATGTTGGTCTGACTCTTCTTCACATACAGAAAACCGTTACAAGAGTGGTACTCAATAATGTGTTGTTTTGGATTTCCCCCAAACATAAAACTTAGTATTCAGGACAAAAAGTAAATTTCTTTGCCACATTTTTGCAGTATTAGTTTAGTGCCTTGTTGCAAACAAAGATTCATTTTTGAATATATTTTATTCTGTACAGGTGTCACGTTCTGATCTTAGTTATTTTATTTATGTCTTTGTTTTAGTATGGTCAGGGCGTAAGTTGGGTGGGTTGTCTATGTTCCGTTTTCTATGTTGTGTTTGCGTTTGGCCTGGTATGGTTCTCAATCAGAGGCAGGTGTTGTTAGTTGTCTCTGATTGAGAATCATATTTAGGTAGCCTTTTCCCACTTGTGTTTCGTGGGTGTTTATTTTCTGTTCTGTGTTTTATTTCACCGTTCAGGACTGTTCGTTTGTCGTTTTATTGTTTTTTGTTTCAGTGTTCACTATTTGTATTAAAAATCAAGATGAACACTTACCACACTGCACTTTGGTCCTCTCCTTCATTCGACGACCGTTACAACAGGCTTCCTTCTTTTCACTCTGTCAATTATGTTAGTATTGTGGAGTAACTACAATGTTGTTGATCCATCTTCAGTTTTATCCTATCACAGCCATTAAACTCTGTAGCTATTTAAAGTCACCATTGGCCTCATGGAGAAATCCCTGATTGGTTTCCTTCCTCTCTGGCAACTGAGTTAGGAAGGATGCCTTTATCTTGGTAGTGACTGGGAGTATTTATACACCATCCAAAGTGTAATAAATAACTTCACCATGCTCAAACGGATATTCAACGTCTGTTTTTTTTTTGCCAATAGTTGCCCTTTGCGAGGCATTGAAAAAACACCTTTGGTCTTAGTCATTGAAAAATCATGTTAAATACTGGTATTGTACTGTGAGTCCATGCAACTTGTTATGTGACTTGTAAAGCACATTTTTACTCCTTAAGTTATTTAGGCTTTCCACAACAACGGGGTTGAATACTTATTGACTCAAGACATTTCAGCTTTTGATTTTTAAATTATGCGTTGCATATTTTTAAAATTATACAAATTTTGACATTATGGAGTATTTTGTGAAGGCCAGTGACATGTTTTCTTCTTTAATTTAATTCATTTTAAATTCAGGCTGTAGCACAACAAAATGTGGGAAAAAATCAAGGGTGTGAATACTTTCTGAAGCCAATGTACATAGAGATAGGTACAAGTGAGACAACGAGGGAAGAGAGAGGGGGTCGGAGAAAGGGAGAGGGGATTGCATCTGGCATCTGTGCAAGTGTGAGTGACAGGACAGTACGTACATAAAGGGCCAACCCGCATGAAAAAATACTATGGTATTCACTGTAGTGTTTGTGCGGACTTTGCTGTAGTATTCACTGTATTGTTTTTGAGGACTAGAGTCTGCAAAAACACTACAGTAAATACCATAGTATATACTGTAGTGTACTGTAGTATTTGTTTATAGCAAAAAATACTGTAGTAACATAAAACTGTAGTATATACTATAGTATATACTATAGTAATTAATGTTTAATGAAAACAGCTGATGGAGGGTTTTGATTGGAACTGTCATTAGTTCCTAATAAGGAGAATGTATCTCATCTCACTCTGTTTTTTAAAAACTTTCCATTCCCTTTATGTCAGGGAGGTTGTTGTGATCTCAGTCAGCGTCTATGTACGACTTAGTCACTTTTTTTCATGTCTTGAAACAGCTGACATAACTCATCTCTCTCCCTCAGATCTCTTGCCAAGCAATTTCAGGGGAACTGCCTCCATTTTGTTCAGCAGGCCCCGAATCGAAATTGGTTTGGGTAGAAAAAATAGCTAGCAAACCCTATTAATTTGTCTTTTGCTGTACCTCCAACTTGTTTCCCCAAGAAAAGACAGGACACAAACCCAAATACGGTACAAGCCACTAATTTGATCTTGGTCAGTTTTTTTCATAAAAAATACTTGATTGTACGATAAGTCACATATATTATAGACAACAAATAGAAAAGCCACTAATTTGATATCGATTTGTTTTTTTCTTCAAAAAGGCATTTGTCAGAGATAGAGCTGATCTTACACTATGCCAGGATCGCAAAGTCGCGTTCTGGCATTGATGTGCCTTTGCCGACGGCAGACTGACATCCTTTTTGCTTGAGAGAGTTCACAGTCATCCCTTCTCTCTACCCCGCGGGTATCAGTGTGTGGTTCCTACTCATGTCATAGTACTGTAGTAGGGATCAGCTGGATATTTACTATGCTTTCCCATGATGCTCTGCTTTTGCTCCCATTCTCCTCACATGCATGTGATTCTGCACATCAAGCCTCGACTGGTAATTGTTCCTAATAATGGTAATGGTAATGAATTGGTCGTTGCTCAAAAGCATATTGAGAAGTGTGCCTCTGTGTGCTAAGAAAGAGAATGAGCTTGTGCAGATTCTTTCAGTGTGATAGGCAAAGAAAGTAAGATGTGTGAGCAGTGTGGCTTTATATAATTTTGTATCCCTGGCCATACTATTATAGGGAGACCGTGGTGATCATCGTGATAATGGCGGTGTTGCTGTTGAAGATGATAATGATGAAGATTATGCTATTCATGACATTTACATTTACATTTAAGTCATTTAGCAGACGCTCTTATGCATAAACTCCACTGTGTGTATTCATGAGTGTGTGTGTCTGTTATTGGTCAGGTTCAGCCAGGGATAAAGTGGTTAAACAGATCCTCCTGGGTTGATATTTACATTTACATTTTACATTTAAGTCATTTAGCAGACGCTCTTATCCAGAGCGACTTACAATTTGGTGCATTCACCTTATGACATCCAGTGGAGCAGCCACTTTACAATAGTGAATCTAAATCTTTTAAGGGGGGGATTACTTTATCCTATCCTAGGTATTCCTTAAAGAGGTGGGGTTTCAGGTGTCTCCGGAAGGTGGTGATTGACTCCGCTGTCCTGGCGTCGTGAGGGAGTTTGTTCCACCATTGGGGGGCCAGAGCAGCGAACAGTTTTGACTGGGCTGAGCGGGAACTGTACTTCCTCAGTGGTAGGGAGGCGAGCAGGCCAGAGGTGGATGAACGCAGTGCCCTTGTTTGGGTGTAGGGCCTGATCAGAGCCTGGAGGTACTGAGGTGCCGTTCCCCTCACAGCTCCGTATGCAAGCACCATGGTCTTGTAGCGGATGCGAGCTTCAACTGGAAGCCAGTGGAGAGAGCGGAGGAGCGGGGTGACGTGAGAGAACTTGGGAAGGTTGAACACCAGACAGGCTGCGGCGTTCTGGATGAGTTGTAGGGGTTTAATGGCACAGGCAGGGAGCCCAGCCAACAGCGAGTTGCAGTAATCCAGACGGGAGATGACAAGTGCCTGGATTAGGACCTGCGACGCTTCCTGTGTGAGGCAGGGTCGTACTCTGCGGATGTTGTAGAGCATGAACCTACAGGAACGGGCCACCGCCTTGATGTTAGTTGAGAACGACAGGGTGTTGTCCAGGATCACGCCAAGGTTCTTAGCACTCTGGGAGGAGGACACAATGGAGTTGTCAACCGTGATGGCGAGATCATGGAACGGGCAGTCCTTCCCGGGAGGAAGAGCAGCTCCGTCTTGCCGAGGTTCAGCTTGAGGTGGTGATCCGTCATCCACACTGATATGTCTGCCAGACATGCAGAGATGCGATTCGCCACCTGGTCATCAGAAGGGGGAAAGGAGAAGATTAATTGTGTGTCGTCTGCATAGCAATGATAGGAGAGACCATGTGAGGTTATGACAGAGCCAAGTGACTTGGTGTGTAGCGAGAATAGGAGAGGGCCTAGAACAGAGCCCTGGGGGACACCAGTGGTGAGAGCACGTGGTGTGGAGACGGATTCTCGCCACGCCACCTGGTAGGAGCGACCTGTCAGGTAGGACGCAATCCAAGCGTGGGCCGCGCCGGAGATGCCCAACTCGGAGAGGGTGGAGAGGAGGATCTGATGGTTCACAGTATCGAAGGCAGCCGATAGGTCTAGAAGGATGAGAGCAGAGGAGAGAGAGTTAGCTTTAGCAGTGCGGAGCGCCTCCGTGATACAGAGAAGAGCAGTCTCAGTTGAATGACTAGTCTTGAAACCTGACTGATTTGGATCAAGAAGGTCATTCTGAGAGAGATAGCGGGAGAGCTGGCCAAGGACGGCACGTTCAAGAGTTTGAGAGAAAAGAAAGAAGGGATACTGGTCTGTAGTTGTTGACATCGGAGGGATCGAGTGTAGGTTTTTTCAGAAGGGGTGCAACTCTCGCTCTCTTGAAGACGGAAGGGACGTAGCCAGCGGTCAGGGATGAGTTGATGAGCGAGGTGAGGTAAGGGAGAAGGTCTCCGGAAATGGTCTGGAGAAGAGAGGAGGGGATAGGGTCAAGCGGGGGTTGTTGGGCGGCCGGCCGTCACAAGACGCGAGATTTCATCTGGAGAGAGAGGGGAGAAAGAGGTCAGAGCACAGGGTAGGGCAGTGTGAGCAGAACCAGCGGTGTCGTTTGACTTAGCAAACGAGGATCGGATGTCGTCGACCTTCTTTTCAAAATGGTTGACGAAGTCATCTGCAGAGAGGGAGGAGGGGGAGGGGGAGGAGGATTCAGGAGGGAGGAGAAGGTGGCAAAGAGCTTCCTAGGGTTAGAGGCAGATGCTTGGAATTTAGAGTGGTAGAAAGTGGCTTTAGCAGCAGAGAGAGAAGAGGAAAATGTAGAGAGGAGGGAGTGAAAGGATGCCAGGTCCGCAGGGAGGCGAGTTTTCCTCCATTTCCGCTCGGCTGCCCGGAGCCCTGTTCTGTGAGCTCGCACTGAGTCGTCGAGCCACGGAGCGGGAGGGGAGGACCGAGCCGGCCTGGAGGATAGGGGACATAGAGAGTCAAAGGATGCAGAAAGGGAGGAGAGGAGGGTTGAGGAGGCAGAATCAGGAGATAGGTTGGAGAAGGTTTGAGCAGAGGGAAGAGATGATAGGATGGAAGAGGAGAGAGTAGCGGGGGAGAGAGAGCGAAGGTTGGGACGGCGCGATACCATCCGAGTAGGGGCAGTGTGGGAAGTGTTGGATGAGAGCGAGAGGGAAAAGGATACAAGGTAGTGGTCGGAGACTTGGAGGGGAGTTGCAATGAGGTTAGTGGAAGAACAGCATCTAGTAAAGATGAGGTCGAGCGTATTTCCTGCCTTGTGAGTAGGGGGAAGGTGAGAGGGTGAGGTCAAAAGAGGAGAGGAGTGGAAAGAAGGAGGCAGAGAGGAATGAGTCAAAGGTAGACGTGGGGAGGTTAAAGTCGCCCAGAACTGTGAGAGGTGAGCCGTCCTCAGGAAAGGAGCTTATCAAGGCATCAAGCTCATTGATGAACTCTCCGAGGGAACCTGGAGGTTGATAAATGATAAGGATGTTAAGCTTGAAAGGGCTGGTAACTGTGACAGCATGGAATTCAAAGGAGGCGATAGACAGACGGGTAAGGGGAGAAAGAGAGAATGACCACTTGGGAGAGATGAGGATCCCGGTGCCACCACCCCGCTGACCAGAAGCTCTCGGGGTGTGCGAGAACACGTGGGCAGACGAAGAGAGAGCAGTAGGAGTAGCAGTGTTGTCTGTGGTGATCCATGTTTCCGTCAGTGCCAAGAAGTCGAGGGACTGGAGGGAGGCATAGGCTGAGATGAACTCTGCCTTGTTGGCCGCAGATCGGCAGTTCCAGAGGCTACCGGGGACCTGGAACTCCACGTGGGTCGTGCGCGCTGGGACCACCAGATTAGGGTGGCCGCGGCCACGCGGTGTGGAGCGTTTGTATGGTCTGTGCAGAGAGGAGAGAACAGGGATAGACAGACACATAGTTGACAGGCTACACAAGAGGCTACGCTAATGCAAAGGAGATTGGAATGACAAGTGGACTACACGTCTCGAGTGTTCCGAAAGTTAAGCTTACGTAGCAAGAATCTTATTGACTAAAATGATTAAAATGATACAGTACTGCTGAAGTAGGCTAGCTGGCAGAGGCTGCGTTGTTGACTATGTAGGCTAGCTGGCAGTGGCTGCGTTGTTGACACTACACTAATCAAGTCGTTCCGTTGAGTGTAATAGTTTCTACTGTGCTGCTATTCGGGGCTAGCTGGCTAGCTAGCAGTGTTGATTACGTTACGTTGCGTTAAAAGAACGACAATAGCTGGCTAGCTAACCTAGGAAATCGCTCTAGACTACACAATTATCTTTGATACAAAGACGGCTATGTAGCTAGCTATGTAGCTAGCTACGATCAAACAAATCAAGTCGTTATACTGTAATGAAATGAAATGAAAAATGTGATACTACCTGTGGAGCGAAGCGAAATGCGACCGGATTGTTGAGTGCGGAAGTTCTGTTCGGTAGACGTTGGCTAGCTGTTGGCTAGCTAGCAGTGTCTCCTACGTTAAGGACGACAAATAGCTGGCTAGCTAACCTCTGTAAATTAAGATAATCACTCTAAAACTACACACTCTAAACTACACAATTATCTTGGATACGAAGACAGCAAAGACAACTATGTAGCTAGCTAACACTAATCAAGTCGTTCAGTTGAGTGTAATAGTTGTGCTGCTAATCGGTAGACGGTGGACGTTAGCTAGCTGGCTAGCTGCAGGGCAGATAGCAGTGTAGACTGCGTTAGGACGACGAAATACGATAATTACGCAATTATCTATGATACAAAGACGGCTATGTAGTTAGCTAAGAAGAAATTGCTAAGATTAGACAAATCAAACCGTTGTACTATAATGAAATGTAATGAAATGTAATACTACCTGCGGACCGAGTGCAGATGCGACCGCTCGCTCCAACCCGGAAGCTGACAACAGTACACCTTTATTCTTTGGTTACTGGCCCAATGCTCTTAATCACCAAGCTGTCTTCCACTCTGTACCAACAGACATATCCATACTCCATTATTCCATTGCATACAATTATTTTACATTCAAAGCAACTAACCACACACTGACAAAGACCACAGACAAATTAATAGCAAATAAAATACATTTCTGATACACTCAGCACTTCGCCATGACCATTTACTTTGCCCAGTTGTTTGCCTTTCAGTCTAGCCGTGTACTGTGAATTCACATTCTAAAAGGAAGAAAAGAAAACAGAAAAAATGAACTCAAAGCCTCGGGTGACAGGCAGACCGGTACACACAAGACACACTAATGAAATGCTGTCATTGTCTCCCTGTTTGCCTGGATGCCTTCACGGAATAAGCACTTCAAGGCAAACGGCTGTGCAGAAAGTCATAATCATACACTCAATCTCTGAGTATATTTGAGACTAACTATGAATCTTGAAACCAATGATAATAGAAAGTCAAGTGGTGATGATGATGACCGTTCTACCTCTCTCCATCTTTCTTTCCTCCTACCCTCATTCCTTGTTCTTTCCTTGCTCATAGGGGCTGGTGGGGGAGAAGTATGGCAGTATCCGCGTTCCAGGGGAAGTGGAAGCTCCAGAGTTTGAGAGGATCCTGGATGCGGCGGTGGAGGCGGGGCTAGACACACACATCCTGGAGGAGTGGTACTGCCGAGACGAGAATGCCGTGCCACCAGCCTACTACCTCAAACCCAAAGCCCAGATGTTGAAGAACTACCAGAACTCAGTAAGATTTGAACCATTCTACCTCAAACCCTGCGACAACAAACTCTACTACTTTAATTGGGGCTAGCCCTGAATACTGCCCCTTCTGGAGGAATTCGGCACCCATATAAAACATGATACATTTTTGTCAAAAGTTGCTAATATATGCAAATAAAAATTATTATCGAATAGGAAACACTCTAAAGCTTATAAAACCGTTTAAATTTTGTCTCTATGTAAAGCAGAAGTCTCAGGGCATGCATTCTCCCAAAGTCTCTCTTGTAATGAAAAAAGTTGCCACCACTTCAACGTCATCGTATACACACTTCCCAAGCAGTTATAACCATGGAAACAGTTTCTACGTCTTCAGCGTGAAGCCTGCTTTCGATGAGGCATATAACTGTGAGAATCGCGCGCTCACGAGACGTTCAGCGTGCCCAAACGTCCCGGTGACGCAAAAAAAAAGTTTCACCAATGGGAGCTGGGAAATTTCTCTCTCTTTCCCTCAGGATCGATTGAACAACGTGTGTTTCTCTGTTCGCCCTCACGATTGCTGTAGACCTTTATAACATGTTAAGGCTTAATTATAAACATAGTTTGACAAGTTTACTCGAAATATAATGTATACTTTCGACGTTTTGGTGCGCATCCACTTGAAATTTGCATACATTTCGACCGAAAAGTGTCTAGTTTGAGAACGGAAAGACTGAACGCTAACTTGGTGAGTATTAACCCTTCCAGGTCTTCTGAAGGAAGAACAGCCACGGTAAGGGAATATTTATGCCTTCATTTTGGGTTTCTGTCGACTCCAAGATAGGAGTCAGTATGCTAAATGGGAGCGCCGACTCCCTATTATAGCCTAGTGAACGCCAAATGTAACGTTAAAAATAATTGTAACATAGCGATTGCATTTAGAAGAAGTTTATCTTGCCATACATATGTAAAACATGCATATTTAGTCAAAGTTTATGATGTGTATTCCTTGTTAGCTGACGTTATCTGCCGGAGCTATTTTATTTCTCCTGACATTGCAGTAGCATTTTTTGAACGATGCATAATTGTAAACAGAGATTTATGGATATATATTGCATATTATTGAAAAAAAAATGAATGTACTGTGTAACATGTTATATTACTGTCATCTGATGAAGATTTCAAAAGGTTTGTGAAATGATCTTTCTTTTAATCCTGCGTTTGTTGATTGCATATTTTTTCCTACTTGGCTAAGCTAATGAGGTATGTATGCAGTGGTGGTTGGACATAAATATGTGCTATGTTTTCGTCGTAAAACATTTTAGAAATCTGACTTGCTGGGTAGATAAATAACTTCTTTATCTTTCATTTGAGCCATTTTTCAAGCGATTCTGTGGAGGTTAAATATTTTTAGGATTATTTCTTGCGTTCCCTGCGCCACATTACAGCTCAGGGGGGATGGGGGGGTGATCCCAAAGGGGATCATGTATCCCCATCAAGTTAAACCCAAAGCCCAAACTACAAAAACTCAGTAAGATGAACCCTGAACCCTTCAGCCTTAAACCAATAGAACGTTATGCCAAGATCCTAACCCAGTTCTTCTGGAAAGGTAGTTGAGTGGGCTGTGGCCAGTTTCTCTTGGATCATGGCAAAGACTAAATGATTAGGTTTCAGTTAGACTTACCCAAGATACTGAAACATCCTTACGGAGAGCCAAAACTTTCTTCAGCATCATGTTCACATTGGAATAGAGAACTTTTCTGCTGTGTTTTTGTCTAAGCCAACTGTTATGCTTGAACACATGTCCTTGGGTTTACAGTCACAAAAAGCTTTTTAAAGCAGCAGTAAAATTAGCTAGTAAAAGTCATTTGTCAACAACTCTCAAACCTTCTTTTATACAAAACTTTTAAACTTCAACTTTCTGCCCCCATTAGAATTTGTTGGCCTCGTGGAAAGTTTATGAGAGATAAAGATGTACCCTTTATTTTTCTTAAAAGACTCAAAAGCTTGGTAATCTTACTGTGAGTTGGGACTAGCAGTAAACATATTGTAATGAATTTCCTCCTCCTCCGAAGAGGAGAGGCGAAACGGATCTGAGGACCAATATGCGTCGTGGTAAGTGTCCATGGTTCTTTTTAATGTGTTAAGGTACACATGAACAACTGACTACAAAAAAACAAGAAATGTGAAAACTCAAAACAGTCCTATCTGGTGCAAACACAGAGACAGGAACAATCACCCACAAACACAGTGAAACCCAGGCTACCTAAGTATGATTCTCAATCAGAGACAACTAATGACACCTGCCTCTGATTGAGAACCATACTAGGCCGAAACATAGAAAAACAAACAGACTGCCCACCCAACTCACGCCCTGACCATACTAACTAATACAAAACACAGGAAATAAAGGTCAGAACGTGACAGTACCCCCCCCAAAGGTGCGGACTCCGGCCGCAAAACCTTGACCTATAGGGGAGGGTCTGGGTGGGCGTCTGTCCGCGGTGGCGGTTCTGGCGCGGGACGCGGACCCCACTTCACCATTGTCTTAGTCCGCCTTATTGTCCGCCTCCGTGGCTTTCTCACCATGGCCACCCCTCTCAATGACCCCACTGGACAGAGGGGCAGCTCGGGACAGAGGGGCAGGAGCTCGGGACAGAGGGGCAGGGCTCGGGACAGAGGGGCAGGGGCTCGGGACAGAGGGGCAGGGGCTCGGGACAGAGGGGCAGGGGCTCTGGCGCCTCTGGGCTGAGGGGCTCTGGCGCCTCTGGGCTGAGGGGCTCTGGCGCCTCTGGGCTGAGGGGCTCCGGCAGCGGCGCCGGACAGGCGGGAGGCTCCGGCAGCGGCGCCGGACAGGCGGGACGCTCCGGCAGCGGCGCCGGACAGGCGGGACCACCTGCAGGGAGGAGACAGAGAGTCAGCCTGGTGCGTGGAGCTGCCACAGGAACCACCAGGCTGGGGAGACCTTCAGGAGGCTTGGTGTTAGGAGGAGCCTGAAGGACCGGGCTGTGGGGGAGCACTGGAGCTCTGGTGCGCAACCTTGGCACCACTTCCCCAGGCTGGACAACTACTCTAGCCCGGACCCTCCAGAGTGCAGGCACAGGTTGAACCGGGCTGTGGGTAAGCACAGGAGATCTAGTGCTTACTACACGCACCTCTCCCTTTGGCTCCACTCCCACATTTGCCCGGCACGAGCGGAGCGCAGGCAGAGGACGCACTGCACCCTCCCAGCGCCCCGGAGACACAGCACGCAGAGCCGGCGCAGGATAACCTGGACCAAAACTGCGTACCGGCGACCAGACCCGCTGAGCAGGCACCATACGCCCTGGCTCAATGCCCACACTCGCATGGCACTCTCGGGGGGCTGCCCTATAGCGCACCGGGCTATGGCCACGCACTGGCGACACCGTGCGCTTAACCGCATAACACGGTGCCTGACCAGTAATGCGCTGCTTATCATAAGCACGAGGAGTGAGCTCAGGTCTGCTACCTGGCTTAGTACCACACCTCGTGTGCCACCCCCAAAATAATTTGGGGCTGCCTCTCGTACCTGTCGCACTGCCGTGCTGGCTTCGCCAACCTCATTCTCCTGTAGCCTTCCTTGCACTGCTCCATCGAATCCCAGGCGGGCTCCGGCACTCTCCCTGGGTCGACCGCCCACCTGTCTATCTCCTCCCAAGTCGTGTAGTCCAGATTCTGCTCTGATGCTGGCCGCTGTTGTTGCTGCTGCTGCTGCTGTCGTCGCTGCTGTTTACCACGCCGCTTGGTCCGAGTTGGTTGGTGGGTGATTCTGTAATGAATTTCCTCCTCCGAAGAGGAGAGGCGAAACGGATCTGAGGACCAATATGCGTCGTGGTAAGTGTCCATGGTTATTTTTAATGCGTTAAGGTACACATGAACAACTGACTACAAAAAACAAGAAATGTGCAAACTCAAAACAGTCCTATCTGGTGCAAACACAGAGACAGGAACAATCACCCACAAACACACAGTGAAACCCAGGCTATCTAAGTATGATTCTCAATCAGAGACAACTAATGACACCTGCCTCTGATTGAGAACCATACTAGGCCGAAACATAGAAATACTCAAATCATAGAAAAACAAACATAGACTGCCCACCCAACTCACGCCCTGACCATACTAACTAATACAAAACACAGGAAATAAAGGTCAGAACGTGACACATATCTGCAGATATCCTCCTATACATTTAACTACAGTGCTAGGCAAGTTAGTTTTAAGGTAAGCATATTACATATGCTGTAGTGGCTAGCTAAACATTTGTGTATACCTGTGTAACAGTCACCATGTAACTACAGCTGCTTTGTCTACCTAAATGTTAGTGCCTGTGTCACTGTGTGCTAGGTTAGCATGCTGTGAAATCTAGCTAAACATTAGCGCTTTTGTCACTCAATGCAGCTCTTCCACTTGGATGGAGGTCGGAGGGAAATTAGAGAAACAGCAGGGTTGGCATCCTGGAATCTTCTCTCATGAATATCATTGACTTCCTCTCTCAAGGGATGTCTACTGTAGCTCTAGGGTATTAGACACAAAAACAAACACAGTAGGATCAGCAGGTATAGATTGCATTTCCACTATAGTGTTTCTCTGTGGTCCAGTTCAGCTTGTGGAGATAATGCACTGTATTGCATCGGTTTGCCTTTGACCTAAACATCTCCAACAGTTTCCACTATTTACCAACTCAACTTTCTTCCTTTTGCCAACTTCTGTAGGTCTCTGGCTTTGTTAAGACTACCACCCAAAACCAACATCAATAGCTTACCAATTGAGATAGCTATGTATTCTTTAATCTACTATATACACTACATAACAAGGAGTATGTGGACACCTGCACGTCGAACACCTCATTCCAAATGTATGGGAATTAATATGGAGTTGGTCCCCCCTTTGCTGCTATAACAGCCTTGCCTCTTCTGGGAAGGCATTCCACTATTGCATTCCAACATTGCTGCGGGGACTTGCTTCTATTCAGCCACAAGTGCATTAGTGAGGTCAGGCACTGATGTTGACTTTCCAATTCATCCCAAAGGTGTTCTATGGAGTTGAGGTCAGGGCTCTGTGCAGGCCAGTCAAGTTCTTCCACACCGATCTCAACAAACTGTTTCTGTATGGACTTCACTTTGTGCACGGGGGCATTGTCATGCTGAAACAGAACAGGGCTTTCCCCAAACTTTTGCCACAAAGTTGGAAGCACAGAATCATCTAAAATGTCATTGTATGCTGTAGTGTTAAGATTTCCCTTCACTGGAACTAAGGGGCCTAGCCGAACCACAAAAAACAGCCCCAGACCATGATTCCTCCTCCACCAAACTTTCAGTTGGAACTATGGATTCAGGCAAGTAGCCGTTCTCCTGGCATCTGACAAACCCAGATACGTCCGTCGGACTGCCAGATGGTGAAGCGTGATTCATCACTCCAGAGAACGCGTTTCCACTGCTTCAGAGTCAGCTAGCTTTACACCACTCTAGCCGACACTTTGCATTGCACATGGTGATATAAGGCTTGTGTGCGGCTGCTAGGCCATGGAAACTCTTTTCATGAAGGTCCCAACGAACAGTTCTTGTTATGACGTTGCTTCAAGGGGCAGTTTGGAACTCAGTAGTGAATGTGGCAACCGAGGACAGAGGATGTCTACGCGCTTCAGTACACGGCAATCCTGTTCTGTGAGCTTGTGTGGCCTACCACTTCGCAGCTGAGCCGTTTTTGTTCCTAGACGTCTCCAATTCTCAATAACAGCACATAACGTTGACCGGGGCAGCTCTATCAGGGCCGAAATTTGACGAACTGTCTTGTTGGAGAGGTGGAAGCTTATTATAGTGTCATGTTGAAAGTCACTGAGCTCTTCAGTAAGGCCATTCTGCTGCCAACATTTGTCTATAGAGATTGCATGGCTGTGTGTAACGAATGTGGCAGAAATAGCCAAATCCACTAATTTGAAGATGTGTCCATATACTTCTGTATAGTGTATGTTCAAAAAAGCGGAACTGTGTGCCAATTTCAATATTATAAACTCCCTTACTCTCCCTCTCTTCTACAGATGGAGTCGAGTAGTGCAGCCAAGATGAAGAACGACAAGGCGTGGAGGAACGTGTCTGAGGAGATCAAGAGGATCTTCCGTAGGTCTGTCCTGCAGCTCCAGGAGAAGGGCACCATGAAGCCCCCTCAAGCCAAGAAATTCCTCTGCTCTGGTATGTAGGCTACTCCTGTCTTCTTTTCTTCTCCTTCTTCTGTGTTTATTCAATGTTCTTCTTCATCTGTTTTCTTCTTAGCTTTTTTCCTTCTTCTTCTACTAGGGTGTTGTATCTTGTGTTATTCAGTTCTGTGGTGTTCTCTTATTTACATAATAATGTTTATTGAGCTATACTGTATAACCAATATATGTTTGTTGGGTCCATTAATTGTGCCGAGAACATTTAACTGGGGGAGTAGTTCTCAGGCTTTAGTTAAATCAGTTAAGTAATTTATTATGATTATTTTATGGTAGTAATCAGTTTTCCTCATGAGCCAATGTGAATGTACCATCAGAGCATCTTCAGTTTAAAGAAAAATACAGATAAGCCTTCTCATACAGCCCAGATATAACAATAAACAGATTTATCTAAATATTCATTGTCACACTGTTTACAATTTAAAGCATGTATGGTCTAGAGTGCTCCAAAAGTCTTCCAAATTGGGTCTAATTGGACTAAAAGTCACTATATTTGGGCTAATCTAATAAGCACTGATCTATTTGGACACTATCATTTTGGGGGGCTCCCGAGTGGCACAGCGGTTTAAGGCACTGCATCTCAGTGCTTGATGCGTCACTACAGACCCTGGTTTGATTCCAGGCTGTATCACAACCGGCCGTGATTGGGAGTCCCATAGGGCGGTGCACAATTGGCCCAGCATCTTCCGGCGGGGGTAGGCCGTCATTGTAAATAAGAAATTGTTCTTTAACTGACTTGCCTAGTTAAATAAACCTTAAAAATTTTACTTTTAAAAATATCATCCATTCTGAGGATGAGAGAAAAATAAGTATATTCCAGATATCTGCAAGGTGTTTCTCTGGCATCTCTCTGTAACCTTTTTGATTGATGTACTGTGCAAGGTTTCTTGAATTTTGTGGGACATTGGCATCATGGGTTCCCGCTGGGTTTCTTTGTAGGCCAGGCATTTGTACCTAGAGAGAAAGCAGCAACACACCTCGTGGCAGTCTAATTTTTTATAAATAAATGGGGAGTTTCGAAGTTGTTTCTAACTATTTTCCCCTGCTGAGCCATATACGCTGTGGACATTATAAATTCACACAAAGTCATTTCACCAAATCAAATCTTATTTGTCACATGAATACAACAGGTGTCGATCTTACAGTGAAATGCTTACTTTACAAGCCCTTAACCAACAATGCTTTAAGAAGTTAAGAAGAAAAACATGCTAAGGAAAAATTGAGAAGAAAAACAAATTATAATAATTAAACAGCAGCAGTAAAATAACAATAGCGAGGTTATATACAGTCGTGGCCGAAAGTTTTGAGATTGACACAAATATTAATTTCCACAAAGTTTGCTGCTTCAGTGTCTTTAGATATTTTTTGTCAGATGTTACTATGGAATACTGAAGTATAATTACAAGCATTTCATAAGTGTCAAAGGCTTTTATTGACAATTACATGAAGTTGATGCAAAGAGTCAATATTTGCGGTGTTGACACTTATTTTTCAAGACCTCTGCAATCCGCCCTGGCATGCTGTCAATTAAATTCTGGGCCAAATCCTGACTGATGGAAGCCCATTCTTGCGTAATCAATGCTTGGAGTTTGTCAGAATTTGTGGGTTTTTGTTTGTCCACCCGCCTCGTGAGGATTGACCACAACTTCTCAATTGGGATTAAGATCTGGAGAGTTTCCTGGCAATGGACCCAAAATATCAATGTTTTGTTCCCCGAGCCAATTAGTTATCACTTTTGCCTTATGGCAAGGTGCTCCATCAAGCTGGAAAAGGCATTGTTCGTCATCAAACTGTTCCTGGATGGTTGGGAGAAGTTGCTCTCGGAAGATGTGTTGGTACCATTCTTTATTCATGGCTGTGTTCTTAGGCAAAATTGTGAGTGAGCCCACTCCCTTGGCTGGGAAGAAACCCCACACATGAATGGTCTCAGGATGCTTTACTGTTGGCATGACACAGGACTGATGGTAGCGCTCACCTTGTCTTCTCCGGACAAGCTTTTTTTCCGGATGCCCCAAACAATTGGAAAGGGGATTCATCAGAGAAAATGACTCTACCCCAGCACTCAGCAGTCCAATCCCTGTGCCTTTTGCAGAATATCAGTCTGCCCCTGATGTTTTTCCTGGAGAGAATTGGCTTCTTTGCTGCCCTCCTTGAAACCAGATCATCCTCCAAAAGTCTTCACCTCACTGTGTGTGCAGATGCACTCACACCTGCCTGCTGCCATTCCTGAACAACTCTGTACTGGTGGTGCCCTGGTCCCGCAGCTGAATCAACTTTAGGAGACGGTCCTGGCACTTGCTGGACTTTCTTGGGTACCCTGACGCCTTCTTCACAACAACTGAAACGCTCTCTTTGAAGTTCTTGATGATCCGATAAATGGTTAATTTAGGTGCAATCTTACTGGCAGCAATATCCTTGCCTGTGAAGCCCCTTTGTGCAAAGCAATGATGATGGCATGTGTTTCCTTGCAGGTAACCATGGTTCACAGAGGAAGAACAATGATTCCAAGCACCACCCTCCTTTTGAAGCTTCCAGTCTGTTTTTCAAACTCAATCAGCTTGACAGAGTGTTCTCCAGCCTTGTCCTCGTCAACACTCACACCTGTGTTAACGAGAGAATCACTGACATGATGTCACCTGGTCCTTTTGTGGCAGGGCTGAAATACAGTGGAAATGTTTTTGGGGGATTCAGTTTTTTGCATGGCAAAAAGGGACACTGCAATTAATTCCAATTCATCCGATCACTCTTCATAACATTCTGGAGTATATGCAAATTGCCATAATACTAACTGAGGCAGCAGACTTTGTGAAAATTAATATTTGTGTCATTCTCAAAACTTTTGGCCACGAAGGTACCAGTACAGAGTCAATGTGCCGGGGCACCGGTTTGTTGAGGTATTTGAGGTAATTATGTACATGTAGGTAGAGTTAAAGTGACCATGCATAGATAATAAACAGAGAGAAGCAGCAGCATAAAAGAGGGGTCTGGATAGCCTTTTGATTATCTGTTCATGAGTCTTATGACTTGGGGGAGGAAGCTGTTAAGAAGCCTTTTGGATCTAGATTTGGCGCTCCGGTACCGCTTGCCATGTGGTAGCAGAGAGAGCAGTCTATGACTAGGGTGGCTGGAGTCTTTGACAATTTTTAGTGCCTTCCTCTGACACCGCCTGTTATATAGGTCCTGGATGGCGGGAAGCTTGGCCCCAGTGATGTACTGGACCGTACACACTGCCCTCTGTAGGGCCTTGCGGTCTGGGGTCGAGCAGTTTCCATACCAGGCAGTGATGCAACCAGTCAGGATGCTCTCGATGGTGCAGCTGTAGAAGCTTTTGAGGATCTGAGGATCCATGCCAAATCTTTTCAGTCTCCTGATGGGGGATTTGTCGTGCCCTCTTCACGGCTATCTTAGTGTGTTTGGACCATGACAGTTTGTTGGTGATGTGGACATCAAGGAACTTGAAGTTCTCAACCTGCTCCACTTCAGCCCGGTCGATGAGAATGGGGGCATGCTCGGTCCTCCTTTTCCTGCAGACCACAATCATTTAGTTTGTCTTGATCACGTTGAAGGAGAGGTTTTTGTCCTGGCACAACACAGCCAGGTCTCTGACCTCCTCCCTATAGGCTGTCTCATCATTGTTGGTGATCAGGCCTACCTTTGTTGTGTCATTGGCAAACTTGATGATGGTGTTGGATTTGTGCCTGGTCATGCAGTCATGAGTGAACAGGGAGTACAGGAGGGACTGAGCACACACCACAGGGGCCCCCATTTTGAGGATCAGTGTGGCAGATGTGTTGTTACCTACCCTTACCACCTGGGGATGGCCCATCAGGATGTCCAGGATCCATTTGCAGAGGGAGGTGTTTAGTCCCAGAGTCCTTAGCTTAGTGATGAGCTTTGAGGGCACTATGGTGTTGAACACTGAGCTATAATCAATGAATAGCATTCTCACATACAGTAGGTGTTCCTTTTGTCCAGGTAGGAAAGGGCAGTGTTGAGTGCAATAGAGATTGCATCATCTGTGGATCTGTATGTATCTGTATGGGCGGTATGCAAATTGGAGTGGGTCTAGGGTTTCTGGGATAATGGTGTTTATGTGAGCCATGACCAGTCTTTCAAAGCACTTCATGTCTACAGACATGAGTGCTACAGGTCAGTAGTCATTTAGGCAGGTTACCTTAGTGTTCTTGGGCACGGGGACTATGGTGGTCAGTTTGATGCATGTTGGTATTACAGACTCAGTCAGGGACAGGTTGAAAATGTCAGGGAAGACGCTTGCCAGTTGGTCAGTGCATGCTCGGAATACACGTCCTGGTAATCCGTCTGGCCCTGCAGCCTTGTAAATGTTGACCTGTTTAAAGGTCTTACTCACATCGTCTACGGAGTGCGTGATCACACAGTCATCCAGAGCAACTGATGCTCTCATGCGTGCTTCAGTGTTACTTGCCTCAAAATGAGCATAGGAGTAATTTAGCTTGTCTGGTAGCCTCGTGTCACTGGTCAGCTCATGGCTGTGCTTCGCTTTGTAGTCTGTAATAGTGTGCAAGCCCTGCCACATCCGACGAGCGTCAGAGCCGGTGTAGTATGATTCAATCTTCGTCCTGTATTGATGCTTTGCCTGTTTGATGGATCGTCGGAGGGCATAATGGGATTTCTTACAAGCTTCCGAGTTAGAGTCCCGCTCCTTTAAAGCGGCAGCTCTACCCTTTAGCTCAGTGCGATGTTGACTGTAATCCATGGCTTCTGGTTGTGGTATGTACGTACGGTCACTGTGGGGACGACGTCATCGATGCACTTATTGATGAAGCCAGTGACTGATGTGGTGTACTCCTCAATGCCATCGTAAGAATCGCGGAACATATTCCAGTCTGTGCTAGCAAAACAGTCCTGTAGTTTAGTATCTGCTTCATCTCACCACTTTCTTATTGACCCAGTCACTGATGCTTCCTGCTTAGTTTTTGTTTGTAAGTAGGAATCAGGATAGAATTATGGTCAGATTTGAAAAATGGAGGGCAAGGAAGAGCTTTGTACACGTCTCTGTGTGTGGAGTAAAGGTGGTCTAGAGGTTTTTTCCCTCTGGTTGCACATTTAACATGTTAGTAGAAATTATGAAAAACTGATTAGAGTTTTCCTGCATTAATGTCCACTAGGATTGCCGCCCCTGAATGAGCATTTTCCTGTTTACTTATGGCCGTATACAGCTCATTGAGTGCGGTCTTAGTGCCAGCATTGGTTTGTGGGGGTATGTAGACAGCTACGAAATATACAGATGAAAACTCTCTTGGTAAATATTATGGTCTAGAGCTTATCATGAGATACTCTATCTCAGGTGAGCAAAACCTTGAGACCTCCTTAGATATCATGCAGCAGCTGCTGTTTACAAATATACATAGACCCCCACCCCTTGTCTTACCAAAGGCCGCTGTTCTATCCTGCCGAAAAAGCTTAAAACCCGCCAGCTGTATGTTATTCATGTCGTTGTTCAGTCATGACTTGGTAAAACATAAGATATTACAGTTTTTAATGTTTCGTTGGTAGGATATATGTGATCGTAGTTCATCTATTTTATTATCGATTGATTGTAAGTTGGCTAATATGACCGATGGTAAAGGTAGATTACCCTCTCGGTGACTGATCCTAACAAGGCACCCGGATCTTTGTCCACGATACCTCAGTCTCTTTCTCCTGCGAATGACAGGGATGAGGGCCCTGCCGGGCGTATTAAGTAAATCCTTCCCGTCCAACTCGTTGAAAAAAAAGAATCTCCAGTAGGCAGATTTCTATGTTTGATTCGTTCAAAGGAATAGCCAAGGCTTTTATGTAGCCTAAGTAAAAATACATTCAGTATGCCAGTTATTGACTAAACCAAGCTTCAAACAGCATTTCCATGTACTCACTTCTCTTCCCCTCCAGCCGCTCTCCCCTTCTTTTCTCTCCATTGCTTCTATAGCACGCTGCAGTGTGTTCGATACCACACAGAAGATGCTGGCAGAGTTTCAGTACACTAATAGAAAAAAGGGTTCCAAAACGGTTATTCGGCTGTCCCCATAGGATAACCCTTTTAGGATCGAACCATTTTTAGTTTTAGGTAGAACCCTTTTGGATTTCATGTAGAACTCTGTGGAAAGGGTTGTATATGGAACCCAAAAGGGTTCTATTTGGAAGCGTAAGGGTTCTTCAAAGGGTTCTCCTATGGGGACAGCCAAAGAACCCTTTAAGGTTCTAGATAACAAGTTTTCTCAGTGTAGAGCTGGCTCTTTAGGGGTCTGTGATAAGGCTGCAATGCTGATTTATGTGATTGTATCAACCATGTTTCTCCTTAAACAAGGCATAGTGGAAACTAACTAAATCTAATCACAGACTAAAGACAGGCTAAAAAGGACTGCCAGAATCTGTGCAGCTTTACTAAAAGATTTGCAAACCTCAAAATGTGTCTGTTTTGAAGACAAGCGTCGGAGCACACAACAGCACCCAGTGCTTGCATTTTGAAGTTACTTTGAAAAGGGGTAGGCATGTTAGTAGCCTGGCTACTTCAGGGACACATTTTCAAATAACTTTGACCAATATTAGGACTCCAAATTATCTGTGGGTTTTATATAATGGCATTGGAAGCGCAAGGTTAGCCTAACTCCTCAGAAACATTATATAGCAAATGTCTTTATGGACAAAACTTTCAAACTTTGGATTGATTGATTTATTGTATGTTTGTTTTTCTCCCATTTTTCAGCCTTGGAGGATGAACTGGATTTCGCCTTGGGTAAACAAACGCCAGCCTTCCTCAAGAAGTGTGTCTGCTACATCCGCAAGATCTCCAACTTCGACCGACATGCCAAGCTCCCGGAGATGGCCAAGTACATGGACATCGTCGTCGCTGAGGACCGCGTCATGCGTAACCAGGAAGCCTACGAACGTCTCTTAAAAGTGCGGGATGAGTTTATCCCAACAGTAGTGGCCTCGTCAAACCTCCGCGTCTACTCCTCTGTGACGCACTGCGATATGAAGCTAGGCTACTCCCAAGAGGTGGAGAGCCACTACGTTGAAGGCTTGTGTAAACAATTCTACGAGGATATGGTGGACATCATCCAGGCCACGGTCCAGCAGAACTTTGACACAGAGACGGACCCCCTGTACGATGAGATCCTCCAGCACCTGTCCCTGTGTAAGAACTTCTCTTCGTTCTATGATTATAAGAGCGAGACACTGGACCTGGTGCAGGAGTATCTGCTACCGTCTAAGGAGAGTAGGATGAGCCCTCTGGTTGTTTACGGTGGGCCATGCACGGGGAAGACACTGCTGCTAGCAGAGGTGGCCAAACAGGTGAGAGTCATGCCAATGTACCGTGGGGAGTGGACTTTTGGTCTTTCGGACTTAATGGGACTTCCTGGTTTAGATAAATGTTGATTAAAAAATAAAACAATTTCTTTAGCTAGCACAACAGACATTCATTCTCTCTGTGTTTGTATGTGTGAGTGTGTCCATCTGTGTGTGTGCCTCCTTCTGTGTGCGAGAGTATGCAAGTGTGTGCGTGTGCTCGCTACACATGCATTATCCATCTGTATGTGTTTGTTTGCTACATGTGAGTCCTATGTTTGTGTATGCATGGATGTGTGCCTGTATCGCTGTGTGCCCATACATGTGTGTGTGTCAAGTAAGTGTTCACTCTCTGGCCTGTCTGTTGCTGGGCCATCTGGCTGCTCAGCCAGTCGGGCCCATTAGGGTCATGTTGCAGGGAGCCCACAGTGCAGTCACCTGGGGCGGCTCTACCCTGCTTCTCTCTTCAACCTTTATAATGGATGCCATGAAATTGCCTTTTTGTAAGATAAAGTGATTTACTTTATGAAATACGGGCACGGAACAAAGCTTGACTAAGCCACACATATTTGGGCACAAAGCCAAACTCTCACAGTGTCATTCTACTGCTCCATTGTGTTAAATATTTCTCTCCTAATTCACTGAAAGGCAGGCAAGATGAGTGCTGAGGAGACAGGGATGAAACATGCTGTTTATAGATTAAGACAGAACAACGGTGGAAAGGAGAGGGATGATAGGAGTTAGAGAAGGACTGTGGTAGGCTACACTATCATAGTTGTGTACACAGACACAGTAAGATTATTTCACCTCTAATATATCACGGTTGACACATAATTTATCACAGGTGAAATAGATTGTTCAGATCGTTGCTTCAAATACATAACTCCAGCAGTTGTCGCAGAGATCAGTGCTAGACATTAAAGTGGGATGCCCCTGTTTTTCTTGATTTGCTTTGTCTTGCTTCTGCTTCTGTGGCCTTCAGGAGTTATACATTCCCAGGATGAGAGGGAGGTGGTCTGTGTTTTTGGATAAGAGGAGTGATGGGGGAATGGAGGGAGGTATGGAATGATGGATCTGTTGACACAACCTATCGCCCGGAGCAGACTCACAGATTTTTGTCATTACCGCTAATTCTGTCATCAAATCAAATGTATTTATATAGCCCTTCGGACATCAGCTGATATCTCAAAGTGCTGTACAGAAACCCAGCCTAAAACCCCAAACAGCAAGCAATGCAGGTGTAGAAGCACGGTGGCTAGGAAAAACTCCCTAGAAAGGCCAAAACCTAGGAAGAAACCTAGAGAGGAACCAGGCTGTGTGGGGTGGCCAGTCCTCTTCTGGCTGTGCCGGGTGGAGATTATAACAGAACATGGCCAAGATGTTAAAATGTTCATAAATGACCAGCATGGTCAAATAATAATAATCACAGTAGTTGTCGAGGGTACAGCACCTCAGGAGTAAATGTCAGTCAGCTTTTCATAGCCGATCATTAAGAGTATCTCTACCACTCCTGCTGTCTCTAGAGAGTTGAAAACAGCAGGTCTGGGACAGGTAGCACGTCCGGTGAACAGGTCAGGATTCCATAGCCGCAGGCAGAACAGTTGAAACTGGAGCAGCAGCACGGCCAGGTGGACTGGGGACAGCAAGGAGTCATCATACCAGGTAGTCCTGAGGCATGGTCTTAGGGCTCAGGTCTTCCGAGAGAAAGAGAGAATTAGAGAGAGCATACTTAAATTCACACAGGACACCGGATAAGACAGGAGAAGTACTCCAGATATAACAAACTGACCCTAGCCCCCCGACACATAAACTACTGCAGCATAAATACTGGAGTCTGAGACAGGAGGGGTCAAGAGACACTGTGGCCCCATCCGATGATAGCCACGGACAGGGCCAAACGGGAAGGATATAACCCCACCCACTTTGCCAAAGCACAGCCCCCACACCACTAGAGGGATATCTTCAACCACCAACTTACCATCCTGAGACAAGGCCGAGTATAGCCCACAAAGATCTCCTCCACGGCACAACCCAAGGGAGGGGCGCCAACCCAAACAGGAAGATCACGTCATGAGACCTGCCGTACACTCCTTGGAGTTGCCATGCACTCCACACACACACACGTGCTCACATATTTTCTCACACACGTCACACACACCGAGATACACAAACCAACTCACATATGCACATACATATTTGTACCACATATAGGCACACACACACAGACGCACACATTGGCTCTCTCACACACTCTCACACACCCACACTTCTGTAACTTAGCTCAGAGCCTCAAGAACTCCTCCGAAAGTGTCAAATTATGTTTAATGATTCTAGGAATCACAGCAGGGGGCCTTCGTTAATTTCTGGAATTAAACTATGAATATGGATGAAACAGGGAGCAGCGCTGATTCATAAAATCTCTTTCATTATGGGAAAGTCATTGGGTGTTTTTATCTTAGCCTGGGTGCCAGTCGTTTTCTGCTCTCTTGCCAACTCCTTATGAAATTGTCATGCGAAACATGTTTGGCTTGACAATGACAATGGAGTAGGCAAAAGCACAAACAGATCTGGGAGCAGGCTGCTTCTATCTTACTCTTGAGCATGTTTTCATTTTCACTTGTTGTTTTTCTGTTTAGCTCATGGCCTTGGCAAAGCTTAAAATGTTCACAGGATTGAATCTCTTGAATAATGTATTAGTTCTACAAACTGAGTTCAGCCCCCTTTCTAATGTTCTCTCCTTTTGCATATTTTTGATACTGAATGTTATCAGATTTTAAACAACTTATTATTGTAATTTTGTTTTACCTTTATTTAACTAGGGAAGTCAGTTAAGAACAATTTATTATATACAATGATGACCTGCCAAAAGGCAAAAGGCCTCCTGCGGGGACGGAGGGGCTGGAATTAAAAATAACAATGTAGGGCAAAACATACATTATGACAAGAGACAACACTACAGAAAGAGAGACCTAAGACAAAACTACAGCATGGCATCAACACATGACAACACAGCATGGTAGGAACACAACATGACAACAACACGGTAGCAACACAATATGCCAGCAGCACAACATGGTAGCACCACAAACATGGTACAAACATTGTTGGGCACAGACAACAGCACAATGGGCAAAACGAGAGAGACAATAATACATCCCCAGAAGCAGCCTCAAGTGTCAGTAGGAGTGTGATTGAGTCTCTGAATGTAGAGATGAATGTAAAACTGTCCAGTTTGATAGTTTTTGCAGCTTGTTCCAGTTCCTAGCTGCAGCGAACTGAAAAGAGGAGCAACCCAGGGATGTGTGTGCTTTGGAGCCCTTTAACAGAATGTGACTGGCAGAACTGGTGTAGTATGTGGAGGATGAGGGCTGCAATCGGTATCTCAGATAGGGGTAGAGTGAGGCCTAAGAGGGTTTTATAAATAAGCATCAACCAGTGGGTCTTGTGTCGGGTATACAGAGATGGCCAGTTTACAGAGGAGTATAGAGTGCATTGTTGTGTCCTATAAGGAGCATTGGTGGCAAATTTGATGGACAAATGGTATTGGACATCTAGATGCTCAAGAGCACATTTACATTTACATTTAAGTCATTTAGCAGACGCTCTTATCCAGAGCGACTTACAAATTGGTGCATTCACCTTAAGACATCCAGTGGAACAGCCACTTTACAATAGTGCATCTAAATCTTTTAAGGGGGGGGGAGGGTGAGAAGGATTACTTTATCCTATCCTAGGTATTCCTGAAAGAGGTGGGGTTTCAGGTGTCTCCGGAAGGTGGTGATTGACTCCGCTGTCCTGGCGTCGTGAGGGAGTTTGTTCCACCATTGGGGGGCCAGAGCAGCGAACAGTTTTGACTGGGCTGCGCGGGAACTGTACTTCCTCAGTGGTAGGGAGGCGAGCAGGCCAGAGGTGGATGAACGCAGTGCCCTTGTTTGGGTGTAGGGCCTGATCAGAGCCTGGAGGTACTGAGGTGCCGTTCCCCTCACAGCTCCGTAGGCAAGCACCATGGTCTTGTAGCGGATGCGAGCTTCAACTGGAAGCCAGTGGAGAGAGCGGAGGAGCGGGGTGACGTGAGAGAACTTGGGAAGGTTGAACACCAGACGGGCTGCGGCGTTCTGGATGAGTTGTAGGGGTTTTATGGCACAGGCAGGGGAGCCCAGCCAACAGCGAGTTGCAGTAATCCAGACGGGAGATGACAAGTGCCTGGATTAGGACCTGCGCTGCTTCCTGTGTGAGGCAGGGTCGTACTCTGCGGATGTTGTAGAGCATGAACCTACAAGAACGGACCACCGCCTTGATGTTAGTTGAGAACGACAGGGTGTTGTCCAGGATCACGCCAAGGTTCTTAGCGCTCTGGGAGGAGGACACAATGGAGTTGTCAACCGTGATGGCGAGATCATGGAACGGGCAGTCCTTCCCCGGGAGGAAGAGCAGCTCCGTCTTGCCGAGGTTCAGCTTGAGGTGGTGATCCGTCATCCACACTGATATGTCTGCCAGACATGCAGAGATGCGATTCGCCACCTGGTCATCAGAAGGGGAAAGGAGAAGATTAATTGTGTGTCGTCTGCATAGCAATGATAGGAGAGACCATGTGAGGTTATGACAGAGCCAAGTGACTTGGTGTATAGCGAGAATAGGAGAGGGCCTAGAACAGAGCCCTGGGGACGCCAGTGGTGAGAGCGCGTGGTGAGGAGACAGATTCTCGCCACGCCACCTGGTAGGAGCGACCTGTCAGGTAGGACGCAATCCAAGCGTGGGCCGCGCCGGAGATGCCCAACTCGGAGAGGGTGGAGAGGAGGATCTGATGGTTCACAGTATCGAAGGCAGCCGATAGGTCTAGAAGGATGAGAGCAGAGGAGAGAGAGTTAGCTTTAGCAGTGCGGAGGGCCTCCGTGATACAGAGAAGAGCAGTCTCAGTTGAATGACTAGTCTTGAAACCTGACTGATTTGGATCAAGAAGGTCATTCTGAGAGAGATAGCGGGAGAGCTGGCCAAGGACGGCACGTTCAAGAGTTTTGGAGAGAAAAGAAAGAAGGGATACTGGTCTGTAGTTGTTGACATCGGAGGGATCGAGTGTAGGTTTTTTCAGAAGAGGTGCAACTCTCGCTCTCTTGAAGACAGAAGGGACGTAGCCAGCGGTCAGGGATGAGTTGATGAGCGAGGTGAGGTAAGGGAGAAGGTCTCCGGAAATGGTCTGGAGAAGAGAGACACCTCTCTTGAGCACCCTTATTGTACCTGTCAATCTATAAATTACATCTCCGTAATCTAGCATGGGTAGAACGGAACACAACATGACAACAACACGGTAGCAACACAATATGGCAGCAGCACAACATGGTAGCACCACAAACATGGTACAAACCACAAACATGGTACAAGACCCACTGGTTGATGCTTATCCTCTGAATCAGGGTTAGTTTGACAGCTGGGGTGAAAGAGGAGCGATTATGATAGAGGAAACCAAGTCTAGATTTAACTTTAGCCAGCAGCTTTGATATGTGCTGAGAGAAGGACAGTGCACCGTTTAGCCATACTCCCAAGTCCTAAGCTCTAAACCCTCAGCGGTAATAATCACACCTGTGGGGAAAGGGGCATTCTTCTTACTGAAACACATTACCTTTGTTTTGGAAGTGTTCAGAACAGTGTTAAGGGCAGAGAAAACTTGTTGGACACTAAAAAAGCTTTGTTGTGGAGTGTTTAACACAAAATCCAGGGAGGGGCCAGAGAGGCCAGCTAAGTATAAGACTGTGTCATCTGCATACAAATAGATGAGAGACCTTCCTACTGCCTGAGCTATGTTGTTGATGTAAATTGAGAAGAGTGTGGAGCCTAGGATCGAGACTTGAGGTACTCCCTTGACAGGCAATGGCTGAGACAGCAGATGTTCTGACTTTATACATTGGCCACAGGGGACAAAATACCCAGTACTGGAGCAAATATCTCTCCTCTGTGCACTGCTCAGTGCTGATGAGGGTGTGCATCTTGTCGGTTCCTACTCTACTTTTCTTTTTATGGCTATTTTTGCATTAATTATTACTTTGTTTGCTCAGATGTGCAATAATTTCCTACGATCGACAAACACTGGATCATGAATTGAAATTATACTTATGCCTTTTACTTTATGTTCATATTCTTATCTTTTTTATTTGTTATTGTTGTTATCTTCTTAGGGCTGCAATCCCATTAACGGGATGATAGTGAAAGTGCAGGGCGCCAAATTCAAAACAACAGAAATCTCATAATTAAAATTCCTCAAACATACATGTATCTTATACCGTTTTAAAAGTAATCTTGTTGTTAATCCCACCACAGTGTCCGATTTCAAATAGGCTTTACAGCAAAAGCACCACAAACGATTATGTTAGGTCACCACCAACTCACAGAAAAACCTGACTCATTCAGCTCTTATTCAGTGCCACAACACAGTAGTAGCCTCATTCAAGTTTCTAAAGACTGTTGACATCTAGTGGAAGCAACTTCATTCATATCCCACTGTGAATTCAATAGGGCCTGGGTTGAAAATCGACCAACCTCAGATTTCTCACTTCCTGTTTGGATTTCTTCTCAGGTTTTTGCCTGCCATATGAGTTCTGTTATACTCACAGACATCATTCAAATAGTTTTAGAAACGTATCCAATACTAATAATAATATGCATATATTAGCAACTGAGACTGAGGAGCAGGCCGTTTACTCTGGGCACCTTTCATCCAAGCTACTCAATACTGTCAATGCAGCCAAAAGAAGATTGTCGAGAAGGAACCTGCAGGTAAACATTTTTTGGGACGGTGTGTACACCGTACATACGGCTAATGAAACTTGAAACTCCAACCATGGCATCATATCACGCCCCATGTCTTCCAAATAGTAATTCCAGCTCCCTCCTCTTTAGTAGAGCTTTATGTTGCCTGCTGATTGTTTATTGTCTCCTGAGTCAGGCAGGGTTATATGGGTTGCATACAGGATAATTATTGAAACTCATTTTAAAGTGTAATGTGTGGGAAATGATTGCAAAAAGCTTATAAAAAATGACAAAACTAGTTACTCCTAGAAAGATAACCCTTTCCTCAAAATGGAGAGCACTTTGAGATGTTTTGAGACTTTGGAAACGTTTTTTATAAATGCAATCCATTATTGACAACATAGTCTGGTCTGTTCTCTCTGTGTGTTGTATCACAGAGCTCTTTCATGAAAGACATCTAACCTTGAGAATGTTGCAAAATCTATGTTCTCTCTCTTTGTTGTTTCCAGGCCTACACGTGGCTCCAGACAGAGATGGGTCCTGAGACAGACCCGGTTGTCATTGTTCGCTTTGTGGGCTCCTCCGAGTTCGCCACAAACCTGCGCACCCTCCTCCAGAGCATCTGCGAGCAGATAGCCATCAACTACCGTTGCCTGATCCACTTCTTGCCCAACAAGATCCAGGAGATGAGGGAGCTTCTAGTCAACCTGCTGGGGGAGCCCTCTTTCCATCGGCCCCTGGTCATCATCTTGGATGCCCTGGAGCAGCTCTCGGAAGCCGACGAGGCTCGCAAGCTGTGGTGGCTCCCCGCCCACCTGCCTCGCACTGTCCGCATCGTGGTCTCCACTTTACCCAACAAACACGGAATCCTCCAGAAGCTCCGCTGTTTGATTCATGATGAAGGGCGCTACGTAGAGCTGGTGCAGCGGGACCGTAAGGCCTGCAGTCAGATACTGAAGCAGCAGCTGCTGGGGTTGAAGAGAAAGGTGACTTCGGGACAGCAGATCTACGTCAATGAAGCGCTGGCCAAGTGTACGCTTCCCATGTTTGTCAACCTCATTTACCAGGAGGTGGTGCATTGGCGCTCGCACAAGGATGTGGATGACAAGTCACTGTGCTCCACCGTGCACGAGAGCATCGAGCAGCTCTTCTACTCTGTGGAGAACAAGCTGGGGCAGCGGTTCGTATTCAGGTCACTGGGATACATCACCATGGCCAATGTGGGGTTAACGGAGGTAGAGCTGGAAGATATTCTGTCATTGGATAACAGTGTGTTGGGAGATATCATGGTGAGTTCAAATCTAAAAAACCCACTGAGGATCTCTTATGACCTGGTGGCAAGGCTGAAAGAGGAACTGGAGGGGTACCTGCTGGAAAGGCAGGTGCATAATGTTACCCTGATGATGTGGGCCAACAGACACCTGCAACTCATCGCCCAGAAGTTGTATCTTAGCAACGAGGAGGATGTGCACCAGATGCACAGCCTCCTAGCCGAATACTTCCTGGGGGCATGGTCGGGAGGCAGGAAAAAGATCTTCCACTGTGACAACAACCACTTTGCCTCGCTTAACATTTCCCAACACAAGAATCCACACTCCCAGCAGCCGTCCCACAAAGAAGCATCCACCGAGAAGTACTCCTATGACAGGCAGACCCCCGAGCAGCCCTGGGTGTTCCAGTGCAACCTTCTGGAGCCTGATATCTTCTTTGTCAACCACAGGAAGATGACGGAGCTCCTCTACCATCTAACTCGGAGCGGCCGCATGGACGACCTCATGTACGGGGTTATCATGAACTTCAGCTGGCTCTACACCATGATCAAGATAGGGCAGTTTGAGAAGGCACTGACTGACATAGATGTAGCCTACAACTACTCCCAGGAGAAAGAACTCAAGTTTTTGGCCACCACGCTGCGCAGCATCAAGATCAAAGTGATGAAGAACCCGGCATCCCTGTCCGCAGAGCTGCAGCAGAGGCTCCTCCCTGTGGTCACCTCTTTACCCAAGCTCCAACACCTCCTCCTGGAATGCGACAAGGACGGCCCCAAATACTGCTCCATTGTGCCCCTCCACTCCTCCATGGATGTCACCTACAGCCCTGAAAGGCTGCCGTTGTGCTCCAGCTACATGCAGATCGTGGAGATCCTGCCCACCCTAGCCCCCAACATCGTACTTGTGGCTCTGGAGGATGGGTCTGTGAGCACATGGGATGTGGAGAGCAGGCAGCTCCTCCGGCAGATAGACACGGCCCATTCGGTTGTCCTGGGAATCAGGCTAACCAGCGACGAGAAGTACCTGGTTGTGGCAACCACCAAGAACACGCTACTCATATATGACAACCATAAGTCTTGCTTGCTTTCCGAAGTGGACATCAAGAACTCCAAGCACTGTGGTATCACAGGAGGGGTGGCCTTCATCAATGGGTTCACCCTGTCCAGCCATCATGCCTTGGCCTGGCTAGAGGCCAGTAAAGATGTCAATGTCATCGATCTGCTCTACGGCTGGCCCCTCTACCTGTTCCACTGCTGGTATGAGATCACCTGTGTCCAATGCTCCCCGGATGGAATGTACGCCTTCTGTGGTCAGTACCTCAACACCACGTCCATCTTCCACCTGGGGACTGGGGACAAGCTAGCTACGGTCACGTCAGAGTTCTCCGGGGGATTTGTCAAGTCCATCTTGGTCCTGGACACCATTTACCAGATGGTGATGATCGATAATGAGGGGAGCCTGTCGGTGTGGAACACCAAAGAGATCACCAACCCCAGACTGATGGAAGATTATGACTGCCGGGGGGATGAGAACGAGGTCCTAGGCATTGAGCTGTCAGAAGACCAGCGCTCCATCCTCATCTGCAAAGACAAGAGCATTGAGGTCCTGGACACCAAGTTGTGGAAGATGGCAGAGAAGTTCAAGGCCAAGCATGCTGAGCGATTCGTGGCTGCAGTCCTCTCAAAAAATGGCCAAAGTATTGTGGCCTCCATGGAGAACACGTCATCCATATTTGTGTGGAGGAGAGACAGTGGGCAGTGCATGGCCAGCCTGATTGAGATCTCTGGGGCCATCGTCAAACTCATCAAGTCCATCCACCACAACCTGCTCCTGTCTGTGGCCAGCAGTGGAGTGCTATCAGTCTGGGACATTGACATCATTACAGCCATGTCCAACATTGACAAAACAGGCAAGAAGATTCAGAGCGTACAGCTTTCTGGCAGGGAGGACTTTGTGTTCACCATGGACGGCTCTGAAGCCATCCACAAGTGGAACTTCAGCACAGGCTTCATAGAGACTGTCTTCAAGCATGAGGGCTTGGTGGAAAACTGTGTCCTGACATCCTCTGGGGATCTCATGGTGACGTCGGATGACAAGTGCAGCCAGTACATCTGGCACACGGCCACTGGCGAAAACATCTTTCGCATCAACGGACAGAAGATATGTCAGCTCCTGATGACCCACAATGACCAGTTTGTGGTTTCCCTCTGCGAACAGAACTGCTCCCGAGTCTGGAGGCTGGCCACTGGACACAAGGTGTGCAACATCCTGGTGACCCTACAGAATGCACTGATCACCACCGCAAACACCTTCCTAGTGGGGATCACAAAAAACAAGCTGCTCGCTGTTAGCCTCTGGTCAGGCAGTATTTCCAAGAAGTTTGTCTGTGACGATGGCATTAGCATTATCAACTTCAAACTCATTCCTGACTGCCCAGACTTTGTTGTCTTCATCACATCTACAGAGACTGTGTTTATATGGAGTGTGGCAGATGAGTCTGTCTGCAGACGGGTCCAGCTGCCTACTAACTTCCTAAAAAATCTGGAGGAGTTCCAAATTTCACCAAATGGGAAACTGGGAATCATCTCCAAAGGTGACGAGAACATTAACGTGTTGGATCTTCATAGCGGGAAGCTGAGACTTGTCCACGCCGCCGGTATCATCTGGCGGCAGAAGCTGTCGAGGGACGGGCGCTACCTGGTCTATGTCTGCTTCCGGAACAGTGATGAGGATGACGAGGTGGGTGTGGTGTCCAACCTGATCGTGATGCGTCTGGCAGATGGAAAGAGCATTGGGACATGCTCCCTCTACAAGACGCCCACCTTCCTCTGCCTGTCCCAGCGAGCGCTCAACATCATCATTGGCTTCGAGGATGGTAGCATTGGCACCTATACGGTGGTGGACAGGGTGGATGCCGCACTCAAGATCAAGATTGCCACATCCAATAGTCGGCAGATCGTCAACAATGCCTCACAAAAGATAAGGCCCAAGTGTGGCAACCACTCCTTCAAGACCATTGCAGACTGCTTGTGGAGGGAGTCCACCGAGGTCTTCTCCAGGGATAGCCCCATCAACGTGTCTGACTCTGGGGAGGCTGAGACCACCATCCCCACCAAAAAGAACGAACTGTTGCAGTGAAAGTGGGAGAGTGGAGAAATGGGCGAAGATTCTAGGTAGGTGGGATTGAGGTGGATGTATGAGGTTTCTCGGGGGGATGCAGTTTACTCTTGTTTACAGCCACCTGAATTAGCTGCAGATGTCAGTCTCCTGGGTACGAACTGACTACTACTATAATGCTGCACTCAAATCATGTATGACAACATTTATGGTATCGTTTTAGTTTTTTTCTTCACATGATGAAGTTGTTTTTTATGGTTTGAAAACTAGAATAAATATATAGAAAATATATATTTAATCTATTGTTTTGCCATTGTGTCCTTTTGCATTTGAAGAACAAAGTTGATATTTACATTTCTCTGTTTTACATATCCAAAGCCATTCCAGTGAGCTTGAATACTCTTCCTTATACATGCTTTTCTTAATAAATATCTTTGTTTGTTTTATTTACATCTACTGGTACTGTAGAAAAAAAATAAGAACTATAAATCTCTTTTGGCTGCTGCAATTTGTGCAACTCCTTAAAAAAAATTATGTTTTCCTTAATGCAATCAAAGTGAGTACCTGGATTTTAAAATGTATTTCATTTTCATGCAGACTACTGAGAATTACGAAGACGCAGGGAATTTGTAAACACAGTATATGCAGAAATACATATACTAGCATACATAATCAATTTTATTGATTGAAATGATCAAAGAAGAACAATTATTAAGAGTTAAGGTACTTTAGTGGCAGTGTTGAATTTGAGGAGGAGATTTATAAACAGGTATAAACATCTATTAACAGCTGGTCTAAGTCTTCTGGTTCATGAATTATTTGTTTTTAAGAGGACACCGCTATTGAGCATAATGTTGCATCTTGCTATATGCATCCATGCCTTACAAAGTCTTCTATTTTACAGCTTTTACACACACACACACACACACACACACACACACACACACACACAGAGAGAGAGAGAGGTGTGTGAAATTAAAAGATATCATCAGTCAAGGATGACTCATCAGCACCCTAACATTTTTGTTTTCCATAAAACCTTTTAAGGGCTATTCTGTCAAATTGTATGTTAACTTTTTTTCAGCAGTTGAGACGCTGGCCCAAAGGTAAATTCAAGTAGCAGTATTAAGTATTTTAAGCAGTATTAAGCTTTAACATATTTCATTGCTCTCAAAGCAAACATTCTATTTGCCAAAGTTCCGATACTAGTTTGATGTTTTGTTCTGTTGACAATGGTCCATTTTGTAAGGCTTGTATAACTTACATCATGACCGAATTGTTTGAGTGCTTTACTGTGATTATGTTGAAGAATTATAGAGAAAATGTATTATCTTTACTAATGAAGACATTTAAGTCCACTTATAATATATTGCCAGTTTAAGAGTATATTTGAATGTGTCCATATGGAAGCCAGTATATGCTATTATTGTATGTCATGTAACTTGAATTACTTTTAAAAACGTACATGTTGGCGACACAATTGACATACTGGTAATGAATGTTTCTACTGTATTCTTTGTATGGTCAGGACTGACTTACCTGTTTAGAGATATTTATATTTTCATAAATGTTGTACTTGCATTTTGTTACAGAGTTGTTTAACTGGAGTTATTCTAACAGAAAAATATAAACTTATATCTGAAGCAATATGAAATAGTGTGTATGCATTGTTTGTACGGAACATTTTAATGTAATAAAATGGTTAACTTTTCGCCTCCAGACCTTTGTCATGCTTCTCATTGCATCAGTCTGAGGTTGTTACTGATCATCATGTGGGGCGGCAGGGTAGCCTAGTGGTTAGAGTGTTGGACTAGTAACCGAAAAGTTGCAAGTTCGAAACCCCGAGCTGACAAGGTACAAATCTGTCGTTCTGCCCCTGAACAGGCAGTTAACCCACTGTTCCTAGGCCGTAATTGAAAATTAGAATGTGTTCTTAACTGACTTGCCTAGTAAAATAAAGGGAAAATAAAAAAATAAAATAAAAATCTAGACCAGTGGGCCTCACACACTGTGGGCCTCAAACTCAGTCTGGCTTTCAACTTACTCTTGAAGGTTGTAATTGTAGAATGCACAAGGTGCAATTTTGAAATTGGGTAGTGCACATCAATTGTCATCTTGTCATGTCAGTCATTGCATAACTTGTATTTATAACTTGTCAGAAACGTCTAGCTCAACGCCACTTGATGTTCCCCAATGCTGGACTGTGGGCCTGAGTGAAAAAGTTCCCGTCTAGACAACCTGAAATAGTGTGTTTTCCCCTCTGGTTAAGAATGTTTTTCTTGCTGTTCTTGGCTCCAAACAGCCACACACACATTATATGCACTCATTGAACATGAACTGATACCCCCCTTCTCTCTCTTTCTCTCATTTGGATAAACATTACACACACACACACACAAGCAGAGATGTAACATTAGTTGATGGGTAAAGTAATTGCCCTGCCCATTCTGCGCTCAGCTCCAGACAAGTGTGCTGTTGGACAGCGTCATTATCATTAGGTTATGTACAGAGCACCTGGAGCTCTCTGCCACTGCCCTGCAGCTGCAGCCACACACACACAGACACACACACACACGCACACACACACGCAGATCATGTGATTGGATGGCTGAAGCTTTTTGCTTTGGGCTACCAACTTAATTCTCTGAGGCCGGTGTCTGATCTGCTGTGTGCCAAGTGAGCAAGTGGCCATGCCTTCCATTGTAATGACGGAGGGTGAGCTCATGTCTTATGGCGTCCACGATAAATCCCTCTGAAAACAGAATGAGCTGGCTGCAGCAAGCACATTACTCATACACCAAAGACAGCAGCAAACTCCTCCAGACACAAACACACAATAATTACAGTTTTTCAAACCGGGAGGGCTCGCTAGACCACAAATCTAACCTGTGTGTGTCTTTACAGTAGACTATGCACAGTATGACATTATCTGTATTTACTCAGCCCAAAATAACTGCCTTATTGTGTAGTCATATTGACACTTGAGCATAGGGGTCTTCTTTTGTCATCACCTTCTTTTTCCATCTTTCATTATATAACCTGTGATCAGAAGGGTTTGAATGTGACTCACCCTCACCACCTCATCTCTCTATCTCTCTTCTTACCTCTTTCTCTGTCGAGTACTAAAAGATTAAACCACCCAAGACTACATACAATATATTAATCATGAGGTGGGCCGAAATTTTAATCAAAGCTCTTCACTCCCTAGCTAGCCGCTCCGCTGTTGAGAAAAACAATCCCCTACATCCTTCTATAGATACAGCAAATCAGAGCCACCCATATAAAAAATACTATATTATACTATGTATTTACAATTGTATTCTACAGTATACTACAACATTCTATATCAATCAATCAATCAATCAAATGTATTCATAAAGCCCTTACTGCTCTTTAAATATGTTTGATATGTTCGTCAAAAGAAAGATCAGGGTCCAGATTAGCAGAGGTCATTCACAGTTTAATTTGAGACGACTGTACATCCATCGTGTTTTCCGAATGACATCATCTAAAGGTAGCATATATAGTGAAAAAAATAGTGGTCCTAGAAAGGAACCTTGAGAAACACCAAAACTTTCCGCATAGACCAATTACAGTTTCCAATCTCTCCAAAAGAATGTGGTGATCAATGGTGTCAAAAGCGGCACTAAGGACTAGGAACACGAAAATAGACGCAGAGCCTTGGTCTGACACCATTAAAAGGTCATTTATCACATTCACGAGTGCGGTCTCGGTACTATGGTCGGGTCTAAAACCAGACTGGAGCATTTCGTATACATTATTTGTCTTCAGGAAGGCAGTGAGTTGCTGAGGAACAGCTTTTTCCATAAAAACGAGAGGAATGGGTGCTTTATCAGGAGAGGCTTTAATACTGCTACTTTTAATGAGTTTGGTACACATCCAGAGCCGTTTAGGGAGCCATTTATTATGTTCAACAAGCACATGAAGAAGCTCTTTCAGTATAGTTGGAATAGGGGGGGGACCTTTTTGGCCATCTAAAGCACATTTCCTGCATTTCTACACAATCCAATGTGTCTATTTAGAAGCAAAGAAACCCACAGCCATCAAGGTAATTAATCATCATTAAATATGTTTAAGTGATTGATGAGACTGAACTAGATCAAATGTAATTAAATCATCAATATTTACATTTACATTTAAGTCATTTAGCAGACGCTCTTATCCAGAGCGACTTACAAATTGGTGCGTTCACCTTAAGACATCCAGTGGAACAGCCACTTTACAATAGTGCATCTAAATATTTTAAGGGGGGAGGGGGTGAGAAGGATTACTTTATCCTATATTAGGTATTCCTGAAAGAGGTGGGGTTTCAGGTGTCTCCGGAAGGTGGTGATTGACTCCGCTGTCCTGGCGTCGTGAGGGAGTTTGTTCCACCATTGGGGGGCCAGAGCAGCGAACAGTTTTGACTGGGCTGCGCGGGAACTGTACTTCCTCAGTGGTAGGGAGGCGAGCAGGCCAGAGGTGGATGAACGCAGTGCCCTTGTTTGGGTGTAGGGCCTGATCAGAAACTGGAGGTACTGAGGTGCCGTTCCCCTCACAGCTCCGTAGGCAAGCACCATGGTCTTGTAGCGGATGCGAGCTTCAACTGGAAGCCAGTGGAGAGAGCGGAGGAGCGGGGTGACGTGAGAGAACTTGGGAAGGTTGAACACCAGACGGGCTGCGGCGTTCTGGATGAGTTGATATATTGTGTGGCACCTTTAACCAATAGCCTAACAAATGAACAACTCTTAACAAAATACAAAGACTTTTTTACTGATGGAGTTATGTCACACATGCAGCTAACTCAAATATATGGAAAAGTCTGCTCTACCCAAAATTACAACCAACTAATTGCAGCATTACCGCAAAAATGGAAGAGGCAAGTGGAAGGGGGATAAGTAAGGAACTTGTCTGCCGGCCCTGCATTAAAAACCAACATTGATTAAAGCAAATTTTGATAATTAAAAATATATAGCAGCTTCATATTAAGGACCAAAAAATTGACAGCTGTGCCATATAGATTGCAAAATAGTTGGGAAGAGATTTTCAGTGTACCAATTCCAATGCACATGGTTTATGAATTGACACGCAATATGACACCGGATTCAAAACTTAGATTTTTTCAATTTAAATTATTGTACAATATTCTTGCAACCAATAGAATGTTGTGTATATGGGGGAAACAACCTTCCCAGCTCTGCAGATTTGCTGCGAGGAGGCAGAGTCATTTGATTATTTATTTGGGGCCATATGTAGCTCGTTTTTGGTCACAGGTCCAGGAATGGCTGAAGATTTGCAACATTTACCTGGCGACAACGCTGCAGATAGCAATACTGGGTGATTTGAAAAGTCCTAGTCAATCGATCAATAATATAATAATACGTTTATCAAAAATGTTTATCTTTAATTTACAATCTGTAGAAACTATGAGAATAGAAAGGTTCAGAATTTATGTGAAGCCTCACAGCACAGATGAAAAATATATGGCAAATAGAAATTCAATATGGCAGGTGTTAAAGAAGAAGTTACAGGTCTGTGAGAGCCAGAAATCTTGCTTGTTTGTAGGTGACCAAATACTTATTTTCCACCTTAATTTGCAAATAAATTCATAAAAAATCCTACAATGTGATTTTCTGGATTTTTTTTCTAATTTTGTCCGTTATAGTTGATGTGTACCTATGATGGAAATTACAGGCCTCTCTCATCTTTTTAAGTGGGAGAACTTGCACAATTGGTGGCAGACTAAATACTTTTTTGCTCCACTGTATATAATACGTATAAACTGGAAGTATAAGCCTAAGTGTTATTGTTTGTTAGTTTACTCCAACTAGGGGAGGGATGGTAAGGGTTTGCAGGAAATATATTTTATATTTTGAAAATAAATCTATATGTAAATATATATGTGTGTATATGTATGAGTGTTTGTATGTATGTTTATGTATGTGTATATGTATTCATGTTTATATATACAGTTGAAGTCGGAAGTTTACATACACTTAGGTTGGAGTCATTAAATCTTGTTTTTCAACCATTCCACAAATGTCTTGTTAACAAACTATAGTTTTGGCAACTACTACTACTAAAACTTCTACTTTCTGCATGAAACAAGTAATTTTCCCAACAATTGTTTACAGACAGATTATTTCACTTGTAATTCACTGTATCACAATTGCAGTGGGTCAGAAGTTTACATACACTTAGGTCTGGTTCATCCTTGAGAGCAATTTCCAAACACCTGAAGGTACCACGTCCATCTGTACAAGCAATAGTACGCAAGTAAAACACCATTGGACCACACAGCAATCATACCGCTCAGGAAAGAAACCCGTCCTATCTCCTAGAGATGAATGTACTTTGGTGCGTGAGTCACTGGCTTACTAGGGCTCTTTCATACCGTCCCTAGGAGTGGGTTGAGTCACTGATGTGATCTTCCTGTCTGGGTTGGCGCCCCCCCTTGGATTGTGCCGTGGCGGAGAACTTTGTGGGCTATACTCGGCCTTGCCTCAGGATGGTAAGTTGGTGGTTGAAGCGTACACATCACGGACAAACTGAATTGGTCCACCCACACAGACAGAGTCGTGAAGAAGGCGCAGCAGCGCCTCTTCAACCTCAGAAGGCTGAAGAAAGCACTCACAAACTTCTACAGATGCACATTCACCGCCTGGTACGGCAACTGCTCCGCCCACATCCGTAAGGCTCTCCAGAGGGTAGTAAGGTCTGCACAACGCATCACCGGGGGCAAACTATCTGCCCTCCAGGACACCTACACCACCCTATGTCAGGCCATAAAGATCATCAAGGACAACAACCACCCGAGCCACTGCCTGTTCACCCCGCTATCATCCAGAAGGCGATATCAGTACAGGTGCATCAAAGCAGGGACCGAGAGACTGAAAAACAGCTTCTATATCAAAGGCCATCAGACTGTTAAACAGCCACCACTAACATTGAGTGGCTGCTGCCAACACACTGACTCATCTCCAGCCACTTTACTAATGGAAATTGATTGAAATTAATGTAAAAAAATGTCACTAGCCACTTTAAACAATGCTACTTAATATAATGTTTACATACCCTACATTACTCGTCTCATATGTATATGTATATACTGTACTCTACTGTATATATAATCTACTGCATCTTTATGTAATACATGTATCACTAGCCACTTTAAACTATGCCACTTTGTTTACATACCCTACATTACTCCTCATATGTATATACTGTACTCTATACCATCTACTCCATCTTGCCTATGCCGTTCTGTACCATCACTTATTCATATATCTTTATGTACATATTCTTTATCCCTTTACACTTGTGTGTATAAGGTAGTAGTTTTGGAATTATTAGGTTAGATTACTCGTTGGTTATTACTGCATTGTCAGAACTAGAAGCACAAGCATTTCGCTACACTCGCATTAACATTTGCATGTGTATGTGACAAATAAATTTGATTTGAATGGAGAGAAGAGAGCAAAAAAAACACATGAATACATATAGAAAGAAATACCTGTATCCTGCCAGTGATTGAATGATTTTAGTTTAATGAAAAGCATTATATGATGTGATATAGAGGACACAGTGAAAGTCTATGGAGCGACAGACAGGGCTACTTTTGAATATCCCTTCTGCATGTGCACTACTCCCACTTACATTAGAAGACTAGAGGTTACATCCCAAATGGTACCATATTCCCTACATAGTAGTCTACTTTAGACCAGCTATCTATAGACTGGTCAAAAATCGTGTACTATACGGAGAATAGGGTAGAAACATCGTAAAGCTCATCTGTAACGTTTCCCTTGTTGCACTTTTGGATAACGTTGTGTGAGCAGGAGACTCGTCGTCTCATCTGCTTGCGGTTTCCCCCAAAACTAAGACATTTTGATCGATCTCGCCGGAACCTAATGTAGCTACGGTTAGCACCTGTAGCTATTTAATGGACTGAACGACGACAATATGAGCTTGTCATGCGGCCCTGCATAGTGAGTAAATTCAATAACTAGCAACAATAACTGTTCTCCAGTCCAAAATGTTAGATAGCTAACGTTACTGGCGTTGGCTAGCTAGCTAATGTTAGCTACTGTAGCTAGAACCTGTCCTTAAATTAACGTTATCATTACAACTCCATCAAATTGATTTAACGTAATAACATTTAAATCTAATCTATGTTTGTTAGCTAGCTACCGCGTTAGATTCATTTGCAGCTATAGCTAAACCAACACATTACCGTTAGCTATAGGCGACCAATGGCACGGTAACGTTAGCTAGCTAGCTACAGTATAACTTTAGCTATATTTTAATGTTAATGTTAGTCAGCATTTACAAACGTGTAGATAGTTGAATTCAGTGACAATTAGATGTAATAATAATAGATAGTTACCCAATTTGACAGCTTGTAGCTAACGTTACTGGCAACACAGGCAACCCAACTGTCAAATAAGTCTGAGCCTTGCCAGTGTGAGCTCGCTAGGTGTCCATGTGACCTTAGTTTCGCGCACTAGCTTTGATCCTGGCTGTACTGATAGTTTTCTGATATTCTTCTAATTACCTGTAGATAACAACCCTCAATTATTATTAACATTTCATTAATGTATGTTATTGCAATTATATGAATGGATAATTTGAAGTGGTGGCTGCATGCATGCTATACTGGGTCAGTTTGTAATTCAAGCCTATTTTGTAAAATTGCTTTATTATTCCTAGTCCAGATCTCCCCATTCAATGATTACATTTCTTCCTCCATCAAATGTAGGCATATTCCCTTACCCCCTTGTGTATTATTGAGAACATAATATTTGATGTATGAATGTAGCCAACTGTTTATTGATTAGTTTGATTAATTTTAAGCAATTTGGCATCACAGCATATTTTAATAACTTTAAGATTTGCATGATAATTAAAAAATGTTCAATGAGTAAAATGTTCACTTCTCCAAGGCTAGTGGTTAGAGCATTGGACTAGTAACCGGAAGGTTGCATGTTCAAATCCCCGAGCTGACAAGGTACAAATCTGTCGTTCTGCCCCTGAACAGGCAGTTAACCCACTGTTCCTAGGCCGTCATTGAAAATAATAATTTGTTCTTAACTGACTTGTCTAGTAAAATAAAGGTAAAATAAAATAAAAAAATTAAAACTTTGATTTAACTTCACACTGCAAACTCATCTCTTCGGATTTCTCATCTTCTACACATAGAGAGCGGCCAATTGGTTTATAATTGACACCTGAACTTGTATTCATTATTTAATCATAGGCTTTATACATATTTTCTGATAAAAAAAATATTGCGAACCATGACATTAAAATATTTTACTGTCCGTGCAGAAAGCATGCATTTCGCCCTTTCGCCGACGTTCTAAATGGAACACGATCTACTGACGAGATATCGCTGTCAGGCCGACGTCGGCGAGATGTATGTGTGCTGTCTGGGTTCTTATTTAAAAAATGGAACTGGTTAAGTCACAGGTGACAGGGGATGGATGGCTGTGTCACTGTCATGTAAAAGGAAGTCAATTGTCTATCTGTGCATAAATGAGATTGAACAAAAAAAAAGCACATTATTTTAGCACCTAATAGGACCTTATGTAAATGTTTATGTGCAGTAGCTCACTTTTTATGTGCACTAGCGACTTCGAAGTCACATGATCGCTCATTGAAGCCATGCAAACTCTAAGGCAGCCCAAGTCCAGGCCTTGCTTAGACTAACATCAAACATTCAAATATCCGTGCTTTGCCAGTGACATGGGACATAGTAGTCACGGTGGACTTTTCCTTCCCAGCGACAGACGGCAACAAACACGACAAGGAAAGAAAATATCATAGTCAAATATGAACCGAATATGCTACCTTCACTTTTCGGATGGTTTGAACTTTTATCCGTGAATTGTTGATACTACAGCGAAAGGGTGCCCACACCTTCAGTTAGCGCGACAGGTAAAGTCTCTCTCCATCTCCTCTGCTAAGTAGTAGAAGGCTAGAAAAATGTTATTACACGTTTATAAGTCACGCATTGACAACAACAACAGTGGAAAGTAGTTGTTGTTATGACAGGCCTATCGCTATTTACAAAGACGCACAAAGCAGGTTTGCACACATGTTGCGCGAGTTTCAAAGGCTTCCCATCGCATTTCCATGGTTAAATGTAAATCCTTGAACAATATTTGCATGTATACAATTTATAAGATCAACTTTGGAAATGCAGTTATTGAAAATAAAATACGTTTTGTTTTAGTAAGTACTGCACTAACACAAGAGAATGAGGGATGTCAAAGAATTAAGAATGTAATTAAGGCTATTGGTTTAAACTGTGTATGTGGGTGTGGGTGTGTGTGAGTCTAAAATGGATTTGACTTTAACTATATGCCAAAAATGTGTATTGACCTGTTGAATGCCATTCAGTTGGAGACTGAAAAGAGACAGGGATTAGACAGGGGTTGTGTGACGTATGGTAGGCCTATATGATATTAACATATGCAGAGCTCACCCCCCATAACAGTGATGAATGGGCAGGTCTTATTTAATGTTGGCAATAGCAGTTAAAAGAATAGCAGTTAATGATTTAACAGTAATGGTCCATTGAAATCAGCTAAAAGCTGTTTGCCTGGCCTTGGGCACTGTTTGCACTTCCTGATGTGTGCTTAATGCCATGTGAACTTCATATCTATCAGCTGTTACAAATCTCATCAATTTGCCAAATGTAGGCCTAGCTATTTCAATATGTGGATCATTCAGTACACCACGATTGTGTGTTTCACAGGTAGTGAGGCTGCTGTACACACATAGAACTGACCTCATAGGTGTGGGTGTTGTTGAAAATACTCTGCGACATAATGTTATTGGTAAAGGCTACGCATCAGTGCAATGTTGATCAGTGTGGCTCTCTCCTGCCTAAGAACACCTTACGTTGAATAAGAAGAAGACGAAGCAGAAGAAGAAGTGTCCTAGTGCCCATCCTACCGTTCTTGTAACCTAGTGACAACCAGGAAGTGTCAGCAGGGTCCATTTGCCCTTGGCAACAGATCTAGGATCAGCTTACCATCCCCTATAATGTTAGGATGAGAACACTGAACTGACTTTTGATCAGTAACTTCCTATTAAGTGGCTCTGTACTGAGACCAACAGCCGGTTTGTTGGCACTATGGGGGTAGTGGGGTTGGGTGATAAGAAATGCTGATAAGAGATTGAGAGAGAGAGCGAGAGAGAGGAAATGCCCAAGGCCATTTAAAAGGGGTGTTTGGGGAATAAACACAAGCACACAAACATGTGTATGCATTGTTTGTACGGAACATTTTAATGTAATAAAATTGTTAACTTTTCACCTCCAGACCTTCGTCATGCTTCTCATTGCAGCAGTCTGAGGTTGTTACTGATCGTCTAGACCAGTGGGCCTCAAACTGTGGTGCGCCCCCCCCCCCCCTCCAATCAAAAACAACATATTTTTAAGGAACTCAGTCTGCCTTTCAGCTTACTCTTGAAGGTTGTAATAGTAGAATGCACAAGGTGCCATTTCGAAATTGGGTAGTGCATCATCAATTTTCATCTTGTCATGTCAGTCATTGCATACCTTAGAGAGCTATTTATAACTTGTCAGAAACATCTAGCTCAACACCACTTGACGTTCCCCAATGCTGGAAGGTGGGCCTGAGTGAAAAAGTTCCCGTCTAGACAACCTGAAATAGTGTGTTTTCCCCTCTGGTTAAGAATGTTTTTTCTTGCTGTTCTTGGCTCCAAACAGCCACACGTAGGTGCATTATGTGTACTCATTGAACATGAACTGATACCCCCCCTTCTCTCTCTTTCTCTCATTTGGATAAACATTACACACACACACACACAAACAGAGATGTAACATTAGTTGATGGGTAAAGTAATTGCCCTGCCCATTCTGCGCTCAGCTCCAGACAAGCGCGCTGAAAATTGAACAAACACTGTTGGACAGCGTCATTATTACTAGGTTGTGTACAGAGCACCTGGAGCTCTCTGCCCCTGCCCACACACTGCACACACACACACACACACACAAACATTGTGTCTATATGACCTCACCACACCTACCCACGTAACAAAAATACTACAGTTTACTATTTTGTAGTAAACTGTAGTATACTGTAGAATACTATACTACACTTTGTAGTATCCCTTGATCATGTAGTGCTTACTATATAATTTTGTAGTGTACTGTGGAATACTATACTACACACTATAGTGTTGTCATGATAACAATATTGCAATACTACGATACCAGATTTTCCTTGGCAAAAAAAGAATACCTGAAGCATAATAAACTCTATGGTCCTTTAAAACCTACTTTTGTAAAATATTGTGTGCTATAGCTTGCAAAATAAACAAATGTGACTCTTGGTGACAACATAAGGCTGTTTTTCTAACATTGGGATTGTTTTCCTCAAGTAATGTAGTCTGCTTCATGTTTTGTTTCCTTTCACTCTCTACTTCCTAGCATCGATTGACGATTGATGATTGATGATTGGTATCGTGACAACACTAAAACACTGTAGTATCCCTTGACCGTGTAGAGCTTACTATAGAATGTTCTAGTATGCTGTATAATACTATATTAAATACTAGAGTATTATCCGCAAAAAAAACACTGTAGTAAATACTACAGTAATGTCCCCAAAAACACAGTTTTTAAATATATAATAATACAATATGATCTAATTTGCATATGCTGCACCTATTCCCATCCCCCATATGCAGCCATGAGTGAAAAACCTACATGTATATTATAGACCGCAGGTTATAGATAAAAGCAGAAGTGCCGAACTATCTGTTCAGACTCCAGTCATACATTCCTACAGGTTATGGATAATTTCCTCTTAGTATGTGACTAGTAGGTTTCTTCAAGGAGAAACCCCCCACTTCTATGTCAAAGATAATAAAAGAAAAAACACTGTTGTAAATACTACAGTAATATCTGCAGAAACACAACAGTAATTATTATAGTATATACTATAGTTTGTAATACTACATTATTTATACTATAATACACTTTACTACAGTCATGTCCACAAAAACACTACAGGGAATACTACAGTAGTGTCTGCAAAAACACTACAGTGAATACTATAGTATAGTTCCACAAAAACATTACAGTGAATACTATAGTATATAAATATGGTAATACTACAGTATTTAGAGCATAGTATAACATAGTATACTTTTTTCATATGTGTATCACCCAGTGTGTTGCATGATTATGGCCATTGGTAACATTTCAGTGATAGTGAGTTTTACATGGGCTGTGTCAGTGTCAAATAGCTTACATAATGTTAAAAGTCACCAATTTTACTTGACACAGCTTTTTACAGGACAAAAATAATTTTATAGACCAATTCCAGTATCCTGGAAGTCAATACTGATGTGTGTGTTCGTTATGTATTGTGTGTATTTGATAATCTAATGAGGTCCTATTGCAATCTCATGAGACCACATTTTGTGTACTTTAGTCGTCATGACATATCACCATGGCTACGGGTACCAGGGTAACCCATCTGGCCTTACCTGGCCTTATTCAAATGAACCCACTTTTAATGCTGCGTCATTGTGTGTTCATGGCTCACATTTCGCTTCGCAAAAAATCTGTAGGCTGATGACTTTTAGACTGAAGCATTATATCTGTGAAACGTATTATGATGGCATCACAAACTACAATATTGTGTTTACTTAATTCAGTCACAGTATCAGCTTTTCTGTGAAAGTGCTTTGGTTATCAAGAGCGAGATAAGTCTACGCAAAGCTTGTGGCAAGGAAGTATAGGCTTGATAAACTCTCACACACATCTAACTGCCAAATGCCATATACAGAATAACAAGAGTGAATGAACCGGTGAGAGGCATGGATTTTGAATCATTTCGTAGGGTCTTAAACGCCATAAAGTTGATAAGAGGGGTCCAAAATGGCCCTCCTATGAAGAAAATATGGGCTGTTCTATAAAAACTCACTATCCACACACACACTGATGCTTGCACACAAGCACACTGTACTGTAAGTTACAGTATATATTTTCAATGTATTATCACAAGCCGACCTTTCTAAAGGTCTACAGGAGTCACATAGTGACATTCTGTTCTTGTCTTCCATCTCTCTGTGTGAATAGTCAAAGGGCCCTTATTTTATTTGTTTGATACTGTAGCTCGCTGGGGGCCTTTTACAGTGGAGAGATTTAGATATTTCACATTAAAACTTTTACAGCTTATATTATTGCCCATTATTGGCCAAATTCTAGCAGATCCCCAGCGTCTCATTAAACAAGCTCTCAGAGGAGAGTTTCAGAGACTGATATTCAACGTCTATCTCTCAGAGAAAATATTCTGATGAATAATTATAACATGAAAAATAAATGTTATAGCCCTGTGTTTTGTACATTATGCTACCTGTATTTTGTCTTATTTGGTATGGTGAAATGTTTGGACTATCAACACGAACCTGCAGTGTAACAGATATGGTGGATGGCTTTCAGCTATTTCAGATAAAAACAACAATCAACACAGCTATGCCCTGTGACGAACCATGAAACAGGCAAAGCGTCAATACAGGGCTAAGATTGAATCATACTACACCGGCTCCGATGCTCGTTTTACATTTAACATTTACATTTAAGTCATTTAGCAGACGCTCTTATCCAGAGCGACTTACAAATTGGTGCATTCACCTTATGACATCCAGTGGAACAGTAGTGCATCTAAATCTTTTAAGGGAGGGGGTGAGAGGGATTACTTTATCCTATCCTAGGTATTCCTTAAAGAGGTGGGGTTTCAGGTGTCTCCGGAAGGTGGTGATTGACTCCGCTGTCCTGGCGTCGTGAGGGAGTTTGTTCCACCATTGGGGGGCCAGAGCAGCGAACAGTTTTGACTGGGCTGAGCGGGAACTGTACTTCCTCAGTGGTAGGGAGGCGAGCAGGCCAGAGGTGGATGAACGCAGTGCCCTTGTTTGGGTGTAGGGCCTGATCAGAGCCTGGAGGTACTGAGGACATACTGAGGACACAGTTTTATGTGGCAGGGCTTGCAAACTATTACACACTGCAAAGGGAAGCACAGCCGCGAGCTGCCCTGTAAAACGAGCCTACCAGATGAGCTAAATCACTTCTATGCTCGCTTCGAGGCAAGCTACACTGAGGCATGCAAGAGAGCATCAGCTGTTCCGGACGACTGTGTGATCACGCTCTCCTTAGCTGCGGGGCCAGACGGATTACCAGGATGTGTGCTCCGGGTATGTGCTGACCAACTGGCAGGTGTCTTCACTGACATTTTCAACATGTCCCTGATTGAGTCTGTAATATCAACATGTTTCAAGCAGACCACCATAGTCCCTATGCCCAAGAACACAAAGGCAACCTGCCTAAATGACTACAGACCCGTAGCACTCACCTCTGTAGCCATGAAGTGCTTTGAAAGGTTGGTAATGGCTCACATCAACACCATTATCAGAAACCCTAGACCCACTCCAATTTGCATACCGCCCAAACAGATCCACAGATGATGCAATCTCTATTGCACTCCACACTGCCCTTTCCCACCTGGACAAAAGGAACACTTATGTGAGAATGCTGTTCATTGATGACAGCTCAGCATTCAATACCATAGTACCCTCAAAGCTCATCACTAAGATAAGGATCCTGGGACTAAACACCTCCCTCTGCAACTGGATCCTGGACATCCTGACGGGCCGCCCCCAGGTGGTGAGGGTAGGTAGCAACACATCTGCCATGATGATCCTCAACACTGGAGCTCCCCAGGGGTTCGTGCTCAGTCCCCTCCTGTACTCCCTGTTCACCCACGACTGCATGGCCTGGCATGACTCCAACACCATCATTAAGTTTGCAGGCAAACACCGACAATGACGAGACAGCCTATAGGGAGGAAGTCAGAGACCTGGCCGGGTGGTGCCGGAATAACAACCTATCCCTCAACGTAACCAAGACTAACGAGATTATTGTGGACAACAGGAAAAGGAGGAACGAGCATGCCCCCATTCTCATCGACGGGGCTGTAGTGGAGCAGGTTGAGAGCTTCAAGTTCCTTGATGTCCACATCAACAACAAACTCTCATGGTCCAAACACACCAAGACAGTTGTGAAGAGGGCACAACAAAGCATATTCCCCTCAGAAAACTAAAAAGATTTGGCATGGATCCTGAGATCCTCAAAAGGTTCTACAGCTCCAACATCGAGAGCGTCACTGCCTGGTACGGCAATTGCTCGACCTCCAACCGCAAGGCACTACAGAGGGCAGTGCGTGCTGCCCAGTACATCACTGGGGCTAAGCTGCCTGCCATCCAGGACCTCTACACCAGGCGGTGTCAGAGGAAGGCCCTAAACATTGTCAAAGACCCCAGTCATAGACTGTTCTCTCTACTACCACATGGCAAGCAGTACCGGAGTGCCAAGTCTAGGACAAAAAGGCTCAACAAGCCATAAGACTCCTGAACAGGTAATCAAATTACTACCCGGACTATTTGCATTGTGCTCCCCCCCAACCACTCTTTTTACGCTGCTGCTACTTTCTGTTTATCATATATGCATAGTCACTTTAACTATACACTCTAGAGGTCGACTGATTAATCTGAATGGTCGACAGATTTTTACCTTGTCAGCTCGGAGGATCCAATCTTGCAGCCTTACAGTTAACTAGTCCAACGCAATAATGACCTGCCTCTCTCTCGTTGCACTCCACAAGGAGTCTGCCTGTTAATCGAATGCAGTATGCCAAGGTAAGTTGCTAGCTAGTATTAAACTTATCTTATAAAAAACTACACATGGTTGATGATATTACTAGAGATTATCTAGCGTGTCCTGCGTCGTATATAATCTGACTGAGCATACAAGTATCTAAGTATCTGACTGAGCGGTGGTAGGCAGAAGCAGGCGTGTAAACATTAATTTAAACAGCACTTTCGTGCGTTTTGCCAGCAGCTCTTCGTTGTGAATCAAGCATTGCGCTGTTTATGACTTCAAGCCTATCAACTCCAGAGATGAGGCTGGTGTAACCGAAGTGAAATGGCTAGCTAGTTAGCGCGCACTATTAGCGTTTCAAACGTCACTCGCTCTGAGCCTTGCAGTGGTTGTTTCCCTTGCTCTGCATGGGTAATGCTGCTTCGAGGGTGGCTGTTGTCGTTGTGTGCCTGGTTCGAGCCCAGGGAGGAGCGAGGAGTGGGACGGAAGCTATACTGTTACACTGGCAATACTAAAGTGACAATAAGAACATCCGATAGTCAAATGTTAATGAAATACAAATGGTATAGAGGGAAATAAAATTCCTATATTAACTACAACCTAAAACTTCTTACCTGGGAATATTGAAGACTCGTGTTAAAAGGAACCACCAGCTTTCATATGTTCTCATGTTCTGAGCAAGGACCCTCTTAAGTCGACCCGACACGCATGCGTCCCATCTAGCCATCTGGAAATGCAAATGCCCTACGCTAAATGCTAATAGCACTCGTTAAAACTCAAACGTTCATTAAAACACACATGTAGGGTACTGAATTAAAGCTACACTCGTTGTGAATCCAGCCAACAAGTCAGATTTTTTAAATGCTTTTCGGCGAAAGCATGAGAAGCTATTATCTGATAGCATGCAACACCCCAAAATACCTGAAGGGGACGTAAACAAAATAATTAGCATAGCCGGCGCTACACAAAACGCAGAAATAAAATATAAAACATTCATTACCTTTGACGATCTTCTTTGTTGGCACTCCTAGATGTCCCATAAACATCACTATTGGGTCTTTTTTTTCGATTAAATCGGTCCATATATACCCTAAATATCGATCTATGAAGACTGTGTGATCCAGGAAAAAACACAGTTTTAAAACGCAACGTCATTTTTTTAAATTAAAAAAGTCGACGATAAACTTTCACAAAACACTTCGAAATACTTTTGTAATCCAACTTTAGGTATTAGTAAACGTTAATAATCTATCAAATTGATCACGGGGCGATGTGTATTCAATAGCTCCACGTCTTGAAATCATGTCCGGAAATTTCTCATCCAAAACATCCTGTCGGAGACCGGAAGGAATGGGCTCTCTCTCACTAGTTTGACCAAGAAACAAAGCCCAGGCAATTGACAAGACTGGCGACATCGTGTGGAAGCTGTAGGACTTGCAATCTCAGCCCCATGTAATTTGCTTTCCAACAGACAATACATGCAAGTGGCGCATTGATATATTTTCCAGATTTTGGTGATCAGTTTTTCTTGCGCTTTTCGATGATGTTATAGTCACAGCCGTGATTTAACCCGTTTTAGAAACGTCAGAGTGTTTTCTATCCACACATACTAATCATATGCATATACTATATTCCTGGCATGAGTAGCAGGACGCTGAAATGTTGCGCGATTTTTAACAGAATGTTCGAAAAAGTAGGGGGTAGACTTAACAGGTTAAACGTTAGCTATCTTACATAGCACATATTGCATTTTTACTTTCTTCTCAACACTTTGTTTTTGCATTATTTAAACCAAATTGAACATGTTTCATTATTTACTTGAGGCTAAATTGATTATATTGATGTATTATATTAAGTTAAAATAAGTGTTCATTCAGTATTGTTGTAATTGTCATTATTACAAATAAATAAATAAAAATAGTCAGATTAATCGGTATCGGCTTTTTTGGTCCTCCAATAATCGGTATCGGTATCGGCGTTGAAAAATCATAATCGGTCAACCTCTAATACATTCATGTTCCTACTACCTCAAGTGGGCCGACTAACCAGTGCTCCCGCACATTGGCTAACCGGGCTATCTGCATTGTGTCCCACCCCCACCCGCCAACCCCTCCTTTTACTCTACTACTACTCTCTGTTCATCATATATGCATAGTCACTTTAACCATATCTACATGTACATACTACCTCAATCAGCCTGACTAACCGGTGTCTGTACGTAGCCTCGCTACTTCTATAGCCTCGCTACTGTATATAGCCTGTCTTTTTACTGTTGTTTTATTTCTTTACCTACCTATTGTTCACCTAATACCTTTTTGCACAATTGGTTAGAGCCTGTAAGTAAGCATTTCACTGTAAGGTGTTGTATTCAGCGCACGTGACAAATCAACTTTGATTTGAACTCACAAAACGAAAAACATTGAGGACTGAGGATTGTGATCGGTTTGGTTGTCCGAGGCACACTTATGGAAAAGTTCAATCAACAACTCGACATCAACTTGAAGTCAACAACTCTCATGGTGTTTATAAAACTGCACATGCAATCAAAGGTAATAAAACTATCCACAAAGGACATAACTACAGTGTATATGTCTTACGTCACTTTGCCTGCAGTATTTTTGTAACAGAGAGACCATCAGGGCAGGTTGGCATCTCTAGATATGAGAGATGGAACACTCATTTTTCATCTAAAGATTAAACCAGCTAGGGCCTTTTCAGCTCAATAATTTGGGCTAAAATCTAGCTTCAGGCCATAAAAAAAATGGATCTTACTGGCAATGCGATGGCTTGCCCCCAATTCTAATCGGATTCACATTTAGGGAACAATCTGCAGCAATCCAACTTTTATTTTCCAAGATGGAATATTTCAATTTCCTCCCAAGGAAAATGACTCTGAGCATAGGCTCTGCCAAAGTGATAGGCCTGGAGTTTTTTTTATCGCCCTCTTTTTTAATCTTCTTCCTATCATCTCAGATCGTAAGAAACAGTACTAGGCAACAGAATCATAAAATTCAGATAAAATGCTATTACCGCCAAAGAATAATGACCAATATTGTCATCAATGATAGCTACAGTAAGGTCGTAAGTTTACATACACTTAGGTTGGAGTCATTAAAACTCATTTTTCAACCACTCCACCAATTTCTTATTAACAAACTATAGTTTTGGCAAGTCAGTTAGGACATCTACTTTGTGCATGACACAAGTAATTTTTCCAACAATTGTTTACAGACAGATTATTTCACTTATCACTGCATCACATTTCCAGTGGGTCAAAAGTTTACATACACTAAGTTGACTGTGCCTTTAAACAGCTTGGAAAATTCGAGAAAATTATGTAATGGCTTTAGAAGCTTCTGATAGGCATCATTGACATAATTTCATTCATTTGGAGGTGTACCTGTGGATGTATTTCAAGACCTAACTTCAAACTCAGTGTCTCTTTGCTTGACATCATGGGAAAATCAAAAGAAGTCAGATAGAAGGGAAAATCTCAAGAAGTCAAGACCTCAAAAATACATTGTTGACCTCCACAAGTATGGTTCATCCTTGGGAGCAATTTCCAAATGCCTGAAGGTACCATGTTCATCTGTACAAACAATAGTACGCAGGTATAAACACCATGGGACCATGCAGCCATCATACTGCTTAGGAAGGAGACACGTTCTGTCTCCTAGAGACGAACGTACTTTGGTGCGAAAAGTGCAAATCAATCCCAGAACAACAGCATAGGACTTTGTGAAGATGCTGGAGGAAACAGGTACAAAAGTATCTATATCCACAGTAGAAATGAGTCCTATATCGACATAACCTGAAAGGCCGCTCAGCAAGGAAGAAGCCACTGCTCCAAAACCGCCATTAAAAAAGCCAGACTACGGTTTGCATCTGAAATGTCCTCTGGTCTAATGAAACAAAAATATAACTATTTGGCCATAATGACCATTGTTATGTTTAGAGGAAAAAGGGGAGGCTTGCAAGCTGAAGAACACCATCCCAAACGTGAAGCACGGTGGTGGCAGCATCATGTTGTGGGCGTGCTTTGCTACAGGAGGGACTGGTGCACTTCACAAAATAGATGGCGTCATGAGGCATGAAAATGATGTGGATATATTGAAGCAACATCTCAAGACATCAGTTAAAGCTTGGTCGCAAATTGGTCTTACAAATCGGCAATCACCCCAAGCATACTTCCAAAATTGTGGCAAAATGGCTTAAGGACAACAAAATATAGGTATTGGAGTGGCCATCACAAAGCACTGACCTCAATCGTATAGAACATTTGTGGGCAGAACTGAAAAAGCGTGTGCGATCAAGGTTGCCTACAAACCTGACTCAGTTACACCAGCTCTGTCAGAAGGAATGGGCCAAAACCCAACATATTGTGGGAAGCTTGTGGAAGGCTACACAGAACATTTGACCCAAGTTAAACAATTTAAAGGCAATGCTACCATTAAATGTCAGGAATTGTGAAAAACTTCCAACTTCAACTGTGTCTGACACACAAATTGAAATCCGAAGCTCATTATTCTGTTGGAAGTACTCCAGGTGAGAACAATGATTAGTAATTTTGATGTTCTGATGTAACTCAAAGGCTACCGTTATTGGTTACCCAGGGACCTATGAAGAGGGAGTATTGATATGATGTAATAATATGCTTTTTATTGACAGTAGTGACGGTCTCTAACTCATCCCTCACTCATCCCTCCTTAGTTCTCCTTCTTCTGGTCTACTGTACTGTCTGTCAGTCAGTCTGTCAGTCTTTATCTTTTAGGTCAGTGGTGCACAACTCTAGTACTTAAGGGCTACAGTGTTTGCTGATATTAATCCTTCCCTTTCAGTATTAAAGTGTGTTACAGTAGTAACCAGGTGTAGTAGTAACCATCTCTGAGTTATATAGATTCAATCCAAAACCAGCCGTACTCTGTGCCCCATTGTCTGGAGTTGGGTGTGAACTGTAGTCTACTTAACTTCAGGTAACATAAGTAACTCATACCTTCTCACCACTAGAAGCCTGAAGTACACAAGCAGGTATTTTAGTTTTGCTTCCTTCAACAATTACCACAGAGTGTGCATGCTTTGGAGTGGTCCAGGTACTCTAAATGCTAATAGGCTACTGTTTGTTTAACAGGTCGGTTCAGTTAACTTATTTTTTTAGGGTCTCTCTCTTGTTCAGTGGAGCGTCTTAGTTAGCCCAAGGCAGACCTGGTTTCAAATACTATTTGAAAACATTCAGATACTTTCAGCATTTGCTTTAAGCCCACCTGGAGTGCAAGGTGGGTTGAGTTTGCTCTTTGGGGACATTTCTTTTGGTTCCATTTAGGCAGGAAAGTTCAATCAAGCACAGTTGAAGTTATAAGTTGTATTTGTTATATGTACAGGATATACATGGTATACACCATCCAACGTTGTGATGTGTATATAGCATGAATGTATATGTGTGTGTGTGTTTGTGTGTGTGTGTGCGCATTGCTTGCGTGTGTGGATGAGTGTATATCTGTGTGGTTTTGTGCGTGAGTTGGTATCAGACCTCATACCCCGATAGTGTTTGCCCGACGGTAAGGGAGTGAGCGGAATGTGGCTGGGAAGTGTGGAGTCCTTGATGATACTGCGGGCCTTCCTCGGGCACTGTTTCGAGTAGATGTCCTTTATGGGTGGGGAGTATGGTCCCAGTGATATTACATGTCCATCTTCGCCACCCGCTGGAGGGTCTTGTGGTCGTGGACAGAGCAATTCACGTAACAGGCTGTGATACATCCAGTCAGGACGCACTCGATGGTGCAGTGGGAGTACTTGGAGGGTGCCCTCTTGACAAGAGTGGTGGTGTTGTTGGTCTGTGTCAAAATGTGGACGCAGAGGAACTTAATTGAGTGTAAGGGGCAGTATTTTGATGTTTGGATGAAAAACGTACCCAAATTAAACTGCCTATTTCTCAGGCCCAGAAGCTAGAATATGCATGTAATTGTCAGATTAGGGTAGAAAACACTCTAAAGTTTCCAAAACTGTCAAAATGTTGTCAGAATATAACAGAACTGATATTGCAGGCGAAAACCTGAGGAAAATCCAACTAGGAAGTGCCTCTTATTTTGAAAGCTCCCTGTTCCATTGCATGCCTTCCTTCCATTTAAAGGGATATCAACCAGATTCCTTCCCTTATGGCTTCCACATGGTGTGAACAGTCTGTAGATATAGTTTCAGGATTTTATTCTGAAAAATGAGTGAGAATGATCACATCATGTCAGTGTATGGCTGGGTGCCAGCAGAGTTTTGCATGCGCAAAAGCTTGGAGAAGACATTTTCTCTCTCTCCTATTGAAAAGCTACGGTCCGGTTGAAATATTATAGATTATTTATTGTAAAAACAATCTGAGGATTGATTATAAAAGACGTTTGACATGTTTCTACGAACTTTACGGATACTATTTGGAATTTTCGTCTGCCCCGTCGTGACCGCTCGAGCCTGTGGATTTCTGAACAAAACGCACCAACCAAATGGAGGTATTTTGGGTATAAAAATACTATTTATGGAACAAAAATAACATTTATTGTGTAACGGGGTGTCTCGTGAGTGCAATCATCCGAAGATCATCAAAGGTAAGCGATTCATTTTATAGCTTTTCGTGACCAATCTATTGACTTTCGTGACCAATCTACTTTGGTGCTAGCTGTTTGTAATGTTTTGTCTGCTGAGAGAGATGTCCTAACATAAACGCTTGGATAGCTTTTGCTGTAAAGCTTTTTTGAAATCTGACATGCCAGGTGGATTAACAACAAGCTAAGCTGTGTTTTGCTATATTCCATTTGTGATTTCATGAAAATTAAATATTTTTAGTAATTTAATTTGAATTTGGTGCTCTGCAATTCAGCGGATGTTGACGAAAATGAACCCGTTAACGGGATGGGTGCGCCAAGAAGTTAAAGCTGCTGACTCTCTACTGCAGTCCCGTTGATGTGGATTGGGGAATGTTCCCTCCTCTTCTTCCTGAAGTCAACAATCAACTCCTTTGTTTTGCTGACATTGAGGGACAGGTTGTTGTCTTGGCACCACAATGCCAGTTCACTTACTCCCTCCCTACAGGCTGACTCTTCGTTGTTGATCAGACCTACAACCGTGGTCTTGTCAGCAAACTTGATGATGAGTTTCTGTTGTGTAAAGCCATGCAGTCATGGGTGAACAGGGAGTACAGCAGAGGGCTGAGGACACACCCCTTGTGGGCCCTGTGGAGGAGTCCAGTTGCAGACGGTGGTATCCAGACCCATGGCGCTGGGTTTGGTTTTGAGCTTGGAGGGAACGATCCAAGATTGAGTTGAATACTGAACTGTAGTCAATGAACAGCATTCTCATATAGGTGTTCCTCTTGTCCAGATGTGTTATGGCCATGTGAATAACGATGGAAATTGTATCTTCCATGGATCTCTTGGAGCGGTAGGCAAATAGGATTCGGTCCAGTGTGCCTGGCATGTGGGCCTTGATGTGGGCCATGACCAGCTTCTCAAAGCACGACCGGGATGAGTGCGACAGGGGCGATAGTCATTTGGGCATGTCACCTTGTTTTTCTTTGGCAGTGAGACGATGGTGGTCTCCTTGAAACAGGTGGGGACTACAGCCTGGGACAGGGACAGGATGAAGATGTTCAAGAAGACATCCGCCAGCTGGTCAGCACACACTCTGAGGACTAGCCAAGGTATGCAACCTGGTCCAGCGGCTTTGTGAGTATTCACATCAGCCTCGGAGAGTGAGAGTCTTCCTAGATGGCTCTGTATTGTTTGCCTGGAAGCGAGCATAAAATGTTTTAAGCTCGTCTGAGAGGGAGGCTTCATTGGGCACCACACAGCTGGATATGTCTTTAAAGTCCATGATAGTCTGAGTTGTCAGACATCAATTCAAGTTTGAGTCTGTATTATGTTTTTGCATCCCTCATGGATTTTCAGAGCTTGTACCTGCTTGCCTTGTACACGTTGCACGCCACCGAGTCACCGGGGTTTGTTCTGCTAACATTTATTGCTGCAGTATGGTCTCTCAGCATGGTACTGATATCTCCGTTCATCCAGGGTTTTTTGGTTGGGGTGTGTCCGAATTGTTATTGTGGGTACAACATCACCACATTTCCTAATGAAGCCTGTGTCTGAAGATGTACAGTCGTGGCCAAAAGTTTGAGAATGACACAAATATTAATTTTCACAAAATTTGCTGCTTCAGTATCTTTAGATATTTTTGTCAGATGTTACTATGGAATACTGAAGTATAATTACAAGCATTTCATAAGTGACAATTACATGAAGTTAATGCAAAAAGTCAATATTTGCAGTGTTGACCCTTCTTTTTCAAGACCTCTGAAATCCGCCCTGGCATGCTGTCAATTAACTTCTGGGCCACATCCTGACTGATTCTTGCATAATCAATGCTTGGAGTTTGTCAGAATTTGTGGGTTTTTGTTTGTCCACCCGCCTCTTGAGGATTGACCACAAGTTCTCAATAGGATTAAAGTCTGGGGAGTTTCCTGGCCATGGACCCAAAATATCGATGTTTCTTTCCCCGAGCCACTTAGTTATTACTTTTGCCAGCAAATGTGCTCCATCATGCTGGAAAAGGCTCTCGGAAGATGTGTTGGTACCATTCTTTATTCATGGCTGTGTTCTTAGGCAAAATTGTGAGTGAACCCACTCCATTGGCTGAGAAGCAACCCCACACATGAATGGTCTCAGGTTGCTTTACTGTTGGCATGACACAGGACTGATGGTAGCGCTCACCTTGTCTTCTTCCTTGTCTTCAAGCTTTTTTCCGGATGCCCCAAACAATCGGAAAGGGGATTCATCAGAGAAAATTACTTTACCCCAGTCCTCAGCACCCCAATCCCTGTACCTTTTGCAGAATATCAGTCTGTCCCTGATGTTTTTCCTGGAGAGAAGTGGCTTCTTTACTGCCCTTCTTGACACCAGGCCATCCTCGAAAAGTCTTTGCCTCACTGTGCGTGCAGATGCACTCACACCTGCCTGCTGCCATTCCTGAGCAAGCTCTGTACTGGTGGTGCCCTGATCCCGCAGCTGAATCAACTTTAGGAGACAGTCCTGGTGCTTGCTAGACTTTCTTGGGCGCCCTGAAGCCTTCTTCACAACAATTTAACCGCTCTCCTTGATGTTCTTGATGATCCGATAAATGGTTGATTTAGGTGCAATCTTACTGGCAGCAATATCCTTGCCTGAGAAACCCTTTTTATGCAAAGCAATGATGACGGCACGTGTTTCCTTGCAGGTAACCATGGTTGACGGAGGAAGAACAATGATTCCAAGCACCACCCTCCTTTTGAAGCTTCCAGTCTGTTATTTGAACTCAATCAGCATGACAGAGTGATCTCCAGCCTTGTCCTCGTCAACACTCACACCTGTGTTAACATGATGTCAGCTGGTCCTTTTGTGGCAGGGCTGAAATGCAGTGGAAATGTTTTTGGGGGTATTCAGTTCATTTGCATGGCAAAGAGGGACTTTGCAATTAATTGCAATTCATCTGATCACTCTTCATAACATTCTGGAGTATGTGCAAATTTCCATCATACAAACTGAGGCAGCAGACTTTGTAAAAATGTATAGTTGTGTCATTCTCAAAACTTTTGGCCATGGCTGTATACAGTATTCCTCAATGGTCCTAAGGTTTTGCTTTGAAAATATCACCCATCCCTATCTCATTTCAATGGGAACATCAAGCATTGTCTCGAACATATCCTGACAATAATTTCCAGGTATAGGTCTATCTGAGAGCTCGAAGATACGGAAGCAACCACCATTTACCTACATATAGTCTGCTATAGCCTACATATTTATTTACTTTGTCATTCTATAATTTTCATGGAATTTTTAGTAGCAATTAAATTATGAATTTAGAATTTAACCCGAATACATTGTCTATAAATATTTTTACCAGCTTCATGTATTCTGCACCTCTCCCCTTTGCTACGGCAGCACTATATCCTAGTTCAATTCACAAGTGGACGAAACTATCTCAATGGAGAAAGCATCTGAGCAAGCGAAACAGCGCCTCTCCGTCTGGACATAAAGAGCATGACATGCCATGTTCTTTTTGTCCAGACAGCAGCAGATACATGGGCTACACATACTGAGACGGAGGGGCGCTGTTTCGCTCGTTCGGTTGCTTTATCTGAGATTGATGCGTCTTTCTGTCGGCGCGCGTCTCGGTCAAATAAATTATCTAGATTTTAATATTTTATTTGGAAGGGCAAGGAGGTATGGTAGGGGGTGCCAGGCAAGGCCCACTAAGGCTTGCCAATAACGCCGGCCCTGACTCTATGTAGGCCTACAGTGTGTGAGTTGTGAATAATGCAAAAGCATGTGGCAAATGTGTCACTAGTAGACCATTGAGAAACCATTTATGAATAGGCTACTTGTGCATAGCCAGGATCAGAAAGACACCAGGTGCATTGCATTTAATCAAACGAAACAGAAAGCAAGAAATCATTACGGGAAAGTAGTTTCAAGTTTTTGTTAGTTGTATGTATGTCATGCAATAAAATGCAAAATAATTACTTAAAAATCATACAATGTGATTTTCTGGATTTTTGTTTTAGATTCCGTCTCTCACAGTTGAAGTGTACCTATGATAAACATTACAGACCTCTACCTGCTTTGTAAGTCGGAAAACCTGCAAAATCGGCAGTGTATCAAATACTTGTTCTCCCCACTGTATCTAGAGGACATGCAGAAGGAAGCTACTTTAAATATTGTGTAGACGATCAAGAGAACTCTCCTTTCCATCAACCCAACAGGTGTCATTGAGGGGATTGGCTGAAGCTGTGCACTAATGACCCAATCGAAGCCATTAGCTAAGTGGCATTTTACTGGATCTCTCTATCAAACTGTCCAACGTCAATGTAAACCTGCTTGTGCCCCTGACCCATCAGTCCTGGGTCATGTTCAGTAGGAAATATTGTAGGAAAACATGATGCAACAGGGGGGGGGAAAGGATTTATGTGTTATTGGATAGGTAAACATAACTCTGTAACAGATTTTGTTACTTGTTTCAGAGTTGCAGTGAATGTCAATGTGACATTTACTGTTACATTGAAAGTGAATGCTGAAAATTCACTGTCTTTATATCTTAATAATTTCTTATTTCACAGTAATGTTTATTTATGTCATAATGCTGTCCGTAAGCACCACATTGTCTCTGTGAAAGTAAAAAAGTTAGTCCCTTTAAGATGTGCATGGCTTTTCAATGCGGCTACACTTTTTTCTGTTTTTTAGTGAAGACCAAAGCTGGGGGAGAAAGATACTGTGTCCTTGCTTCTCTCTCTCTCTCTTGCTAGCAGACAGACCCATTCAAGCCTCTCTTGTTAATTATTTATCCAGGCAAAGAAATACCAAAGCTTAGGGAAACACACACACAGCCAGGAGAGAAAAGATCACCCCCATCCTCTACACACACGCACATACGCACACACACACACACACACACACACACACACACACATAATACCTACTGTAAGCACGCTGTTAGACTCTTTCTTTCACACACACACATAAATTGGGATGGATGAATACCAAAGCTTTATCAGCGCTTCAGACAGACACACTACATCATCCCTGAACACAGCGCTCAGGCGTCACCATGGCCACAGAGGGCAAGCCAAGTCTAAACCTGACTTATGAGGTTCAAATCCTCCCGATAGTTTAGAAAAGCCTTCAACAAAGGCTACCTCTATGTCAAAGGACAGGTGAGTAGAGAACTCTTGGATAAATAAATTGACACTTCCTGAGAGTATGTGTCAAAATGTTTGTTGCTCAGACAGTCTTGGACTGTCAGTCTCAACCTTTCTATCATCTGGGTCTTAAAAGAAAATGTCACTGATTGAAAATGTCACCAAGTTTGATGGGACTTTGCTTGTCATTAGAGTTATTGATGTGCGGCAGCCGTAACCTTTCTCTGTGTTTTCGACATTATAGTGGTTATTTATGATTTTAAGTTTTCTATTTTAGTAACAAAATGCTTTTTGTCCTTTCACAGCTTCACTGCCCAGTTGGCCAGATGGGATGCCAATGCTGTAAGATGATTAAAAGGTGAGTAGGAGCATATTTGTGTGTGTGTGCGTGTGTGCGTGTGTGTGTGTGTGTCAGGGTTTCCAGTAGACAGTTTTAGCAGATTGAAAAAGATGAAAGCTGATAAATTGTTGCTGGCCAAAAAAACAATCCCATCGCAAAATAAGGCTTTTTATTCATTGATAGAAATATCTGTCGACGTAAATACATTTGACCGGCATGCTTATAGGTCTATAGATGAATTAAAACAATTGTTTTATTAAATTGGGGTATGTGTATTTTCATTAGTCATCATGTACTGTATAGTAGCAGTCAAAAGTTTTGACTTTTTATTTAATTAGGCAAGTCAGTTAAGAACAAATTCTTATTTACAATGACAGCCTACCAGGGAACAGTGGGTTCAGTGGTAGAATGACAGATTTTTACCTTGTCAGCTCAGGGACTCGATCCAGTAACCTTTACGGTTACTAGCTCGACGCTCTGACCACTTGTCACGTTCTGACCTTTATTTCCTTTGTTTTGTCTGTATTTAGTATGGTCAGGGCGTGAGTTGGGGTGGGCAGTCTATTCTAGTTTGTTTTTTCTATGATTTGGGTATTTCTATGTTTCGGGCCTAGTATGGTTCTCAATCAGAGGCAGGTGTCATTAGTTGTCTCTGATTGAGAATCATACTTAGGTAGCCTGGGTTTCACTGTGTGTTTGTGGGTGATGGTTCCTGTCTCTGTGTTTGCACCAGATAGGACTGGTTTGTGGTTTTCACGTTTCTTGGTTTTGTTAGTTTGTTCATGTGAAGTGATTTATTAAAACATGAATCAAAATAACCACGCTGCGCTTTGATCCGCCTCTCCGTCAATGGAAGAAATCCCTTACACCACTAGGCTACCTACCTGCCACCCCTAAGTGGTAGTTCCACTCATTCAAGGGTTTTTCTTTATTATTTTCTATTATCTACATTGTAGAATAATAGTGAAGACATCAAAACTATAAAATAACCCATATGGAATCATATAGTAACCAAAAAAGTGTTAAACAAATCAAAATATTTTTTATGTTTGAGATTCTTCAAAGTTGTCACCCTTTGCCTTGATGACAGCTTTGCACACTCTTGGCATTCTCTCAACCAGCTTCATGAAGTAGTCACCTAGAATGCATTTCAATTAACAGGTGTGCCTTGTTAAAACCAATCAGTTATGTTGTGACAAGGTAGGGGTGGTATACAGAAGATACCCTTATTTGGTAAAAGACCAAGTCCATATTATGGCAAGAACAGCTTAAATAAGACATGAAGGTCAGTCAATGTGGAACATTTCAAGAACTTTGAAAGTTTCTTCAAGTGTAGTCACAAAAACCATCAAGCGCTATGATGAAACTGGCTCTCATGAGGACCACTACAGGAAAGGAAGACCCAGAGTTACCTCTGCTGCAGAGGATACATTCATTAGAGTTAACTGCATCTCAGATTGCAGCCCAAATAAATGCTTCACAGAGTTCAAGTAACAGACACATCTTAACACCAACTGTTCAGAGGAGACTGCATGAATCAGGCCTTCATGGTCAAATTGCTGCAAAGAAACCACTACTAAAGGATGCCAAGAAACACCAGCAATGGACATTAGACCGGTGAAAATCTGTCCTTTGAGTCCAACTTTGAGATTTGAGACGCAGAGTAGGTGAACGGATTTTCTTCGCATGTGTTGGTTCCCACGGTGAAGCATGGAGGAGGAGGTGTGATGGTGTGGGGATGCTTTGTTGGTGACACTGTCTGTGATTCATTTTTAATTCAAGGCTCACTTAACCAACAATTGTAAATGCAATCGCATGTTAAAAAAAGTTTTGATTGCCACTATTAAAAAGAGCTAATATTTTTGTTTCTCAACTGGTAATGGAAGCGTGCCTGTCATTCCCCATTCAAGTGTATAGGCAACGGTAGACAGACTATCAGCACGTCATCCACCACTTTGCAATGTGAGCTGGAGGCAGTTTGCATTCTCAAAGCATCTATTTAGTTGTTTGAAACCTGAATGATTTACTTCGTATTATGAGGCATGTCTTACCTTGCTTCAATGTAGCCTAGGTAAAACCCAACCATAGAATCTTGGAGGCAATTATTTTATAAAGACTTTCTTCATATGCCATTGAAACCAGAATTTCTCTCCTGTTCTATTGGTTTTCGAAAATAAATGTTGTTTTTTGTCCAGAAAGCAAAGGCACTATGCTAGTTGTTGCATCTTTAGATTCCCCCTCTTTCTAACTTTCGAACCAAAATGTTCATTTCTGTCACATATGTAACCACTCAGGTGTGCTGTTTAGAATGGTGTTTTCCCAGAATTACATTTTGGCAAACTTTTCATTACAGAAGTTCTGTTTAGAAGAATTACCATAATTCTCAAATGGCCGGTAAATTAAAGTCTTCCTGGTAACTTCCCAGTCATTTTCCTAACGGCAACCCTGGTGTGTGTGTGCTTGCATGAGGGCTTCTGACGTTTGTCTGTATGAACCCATTGCATTTATGTTTGTGTGAGGAGAGGGGGAAGGTTTACATATTGACAGCAGCTCTCCATCTCTAAGCGAAGGTCACACTGCTTAACAAAATTTGTTAGATAGTTATCAAAATCCAGTCCTTATTCTTACTATCACGAGCTACAGCTACAGTATTCCTCGTATAGCCTTATCTATCCTATTGAACCAGACAGATGTCCTATCTGAATGTCACTGTACATTCTCTTCCCATCCTAATGATTGCTTTAATTCTGTTTCATATATATAGAGATGGGCTACATTATAAAGTGTCACTCACAGTGACCTCTAACATTGGCTTTCCGTATAAACATCCAGTCAATATGCCAATACTTATCTCATCACCCTCCTCTCAGCTTACTTTGCTGTAAGTGTGAATGTAAGAGGAAAGGGGAAAGAAGTAATACTTTTTGATTGAATATAAATAAAAGGGCTTTACACCAATTCACATATTGTAATCCCTCCCACACACACACCTCTCTTTCCCATGTACAGGAATGTAGAAAGACACACACACACAACCTCTGTTTCTCACACTTAAAATGCATGGGCACACACACTCACACACAAACATACACCTCACCTTAATTGTTCTCAGTGTCACATTTCTTGGCTTAGCCATTTCCTTAGCATATTAAACAGATTGGCTTGGAGGGACGGTACTGTAGGTTACTGGGTCAGTTCCGACTTTGACTGCATGCCAACTCTCTCCATTCTCTCAGACCTTCTCATGCCTGATCACAAATCACACAGGACTCCTGTGAAATCCATCAAGGCTGTTATAGAAGACCAAATAAATTACTCCACCTTTGATTGCTAAAACACTTGGCTAGAACCACATGGATTAGAATAGTAGCTAGCAGTAGTAGATGGATAGCTTTTGGGTTTGCTTTAAAAAAAATATCATTTTTTGCATTCCTTTTTTCAGGGACTTGATTGCCTTTCCTATTTAGCAGTAGACTGGCACATCTTTGTATTATAGTCACATCCGGAGTGGTGTCTTGTGTGTTGTTGTGGCATCTCATCTACAGTTGAAGTCGGAAGTTTACATACACCTTAGCCAAATACATTTGAACTCAGTTTTTCACAATTCCTGACATTTAATCGAATTAAAATTCCCCGTTTTAGGTCAGTTAGATCACCACTTTATTTTAAGACTGTGAAATATCAGAATAATAGCAGAGAGAATGAGTTATTTCAGCTTTTATTTCTTTTATCACATTCCCACTGGGTCAGAAGTTTACATACACTCAATTAGTATTTAGTAGCATTGCCTTCAAATTGTTTAACTTGGGTCAAACGTTTCGGGTAGCCTTCCACAAGCTTCTCACAATAAGTTTGGTGAATTTTGGCCCATTCCTCCTGACAGAGCTGGTGTAGCTGGGTCAGGTTTGTAGGCCTCCTTGCTCGCACACGCTTTTACAATTCTGCCCACACATTTTCTATAGGATTGAGGTCAGGGCTTTGTGATGGCCACTCCAATACCTTGACTTTGTTGTCCTTAAGCCATTTTGACACAACTTTGGAATTATGTTTGGGGTGATTGTCCATTTGAAAGACCTATTTGCGACCAAGCTTTAACTTCCTGACTGATGTCTTGAGATGTTGCTTCAATATATCCACATCATTTTCATGCCTCAGGATGCCATCTATTTTGTGAAATGCACCAGTCCCTCCTGCAGAAAAGCACACCCACAACATGATGCTGCCACCCCCGTACTTCACGGTTCGTATGGTGTTCTTCGGCTTGCAAGCCTCCCTTTTTTTCCTCCCAACATAACGATGGTCATTATGGCCAAACAGTTCTATTTTTGTTTCATCAGACCAGAGGACATTTCTCCAAAAAGTATGATCTGTGTCCCCATGTGCAATTGCAAACCGTAGTCTGGCTTTTTTATGGCGGTTTTGGAGCAGTGGCTTCTTCCTTGCAGAGCGGCCTTTCAGGTTATGTCATTATAGGGCTCGTTTTACTGTGGATATTGTAACTTTTGTACTTGTTTCCTCCAGCATCTTCACAAGGTCCTATGCTGTTGTTCTGGGATTGATTTGCACTTTTCGCACCAAAGTACATTCATCTCTAGGAGACAGAACGCGTCTCCTTCCTGAGTGGTATGACGGCTGCGTGGTCCCATGGTGTTTATACTTGCGTACTATTGTTTGTACAGATGGACTTGGTACCTTCAGGCATTTGGAAATTGCTCACAAGGATGAACCAGACTTGTGGAGGTCTACAATTCTTTTCTGAGGTCTTGGATGATTTATTTTGATTTTCCCATGATGTCAAGTTTGAAGGTATGCCTTGAAATACATCCACAGGTACACCTCCAATTGACTCAAATTATGTCAATTAGCCTATCAGAAGCTTCTAAAGCCACGTAATTTTCAGGGATTTTCCAAGTAGTTTAATGGCACAGTCAACTTAGTGTATGTAACCTTCTGACCCACTGGAATTGTGATACAGTGAATTATAAGTGAAATAATCCTTTGTTGGAAAAATTATTTGTGTCATGCACAAAATAGATGACTTAACTGACTTGCCAAAACTATAGTTTGTTAACAAGAAATTTGTGGAGTGAACGAGCAGTATGGCTTGTGGCATTGTCATGCTGATGGGTCATGTCAGGATGAGCCTGTAGGAAGGGTACCACATGAGAGAGGAGGATGTCTTCAAAAAATAACAATTCTAACAAATCACGAAAGACTTTGATCTTCGGGGAAACACAACCAGAGACTTTTCTGTCAACTCTCTCCAGCAGACGGACCAAATACCAACAGAGAAGACCACAATGACCTACAGGCGTAAATATAAATGCAATTTCTTTTCTAATGAGAGGTCATTCATGTAAAGTATTAGCGATTTCTATGAGTGTTGTAATCCTTGATGAGTTTCCCGCTCTTGAACTGCACACCCCTTTTCTTTTGTCTACCAAGCCTTCATATCGGTTTAATCCGCTAGGGACTTTACTATGTATCATGTAGAAACCCAATGTATAATATCTACTGTTTGTTATGTATTTCTGTGATTTGATTAGTTAGTAAATAAATAATTAAGCCAATTTGTATATCGCATATTCATAATTTATGCTAGGGTTCATGCAGATAACCAAGAATTTTACGACGTTCAGATGAGACTGATAGAAGGTAAAGAATAATGAATGATTGACTGCTATTGATGTAAAAGATCTTCAGATCTTTAAGAGTGGATTCGGGAGATAGCCGCTCTATATAAACTAATGCTTCCGTGATGCCCCGTATTCCTAATGAGTTAGTTATTGCCTGATTAATTTAATCAAATAATGAATGTTAGGTAATTGATTTGAAAATAGCATGTCATCACATTAAGGATACTAGAGACACGACACAGCTGTAGACTAAACTCTGAGGAAAGACCAACTGGAAAACATTATTTTCTCAGCTCACATAAATGTGAGGAGGGAGGGGAGGGAGGGAGGGAAATGAAAGAGGGAGTGAGAGAGAGAGAGAGAGAGAGAGAGAGAGAGAGAGCAGGTGGGGGAAAACTTGAAGGAAGATACTCGAGTGAGGGAATGAGGAGAGGACTGGAGAGAGGGAGAGGAGGGGACAATATCATACAGCGAGAGGAGGAGTGCTCAAACACAGAGAGAAGAGAAAGGTGGGGTTGAAGTGAGGGGGAGAGGTAAAGCAAGAGACCTTTAGAGGTGTGAGATGGTGTGTGGGGGTTGTGTGATTTGTGGGGTATGAGGAGTGCTCAGGGAGTGCATGGTGAAAGAGAGAGTTATCAGCATAAGGTGCTCACAGCAGGAAGTATCTGACAGCCTGTTACAATGTCCACAAATTAAGGCCCCCATCTATACTGCTCCTGTACTATCTGCGTTAGTGTTTACCTTTTTCACTCTCTGCTCTCTCTCTGTTGATCTCTCTCTCTTTCTGTCTGTCACTCTCTGTCGCTCTCCCTCTCCGTCATTCTCTGTCTCCCTCTGCTACTAGGTCCTTGTTTTGACAGTGTGCAAGGGGGTGTGTGCGGGTGTTTAATCGATTCTCAGGCAAAGCTGACACCCTGAGACTACCGTGTCAATGCACCTAAATAGTCCGCCTGTCGTATTTCTTCTCTGTGTCTTAGAGAAACAATGAAAGTCATGTGTGACTGGTTATTGAAAGTTGACAGTTTTCTATAGAACACAGGGACCGCTGACAAGACGGGGAATAATAAATATTGTTATTTAATTGCTATTTCATCTATTTGTTTGTCTGTCTCTAATGGTCTCTCTCTCCCCTTTCTCTATTTCTCTAAATGTTTTCCTCTCTTCTTCCCTTCTCCCTGTTACATCTATGATCCGACTGTTCCGGTGGACGTCCACGGCAGGAATAGGGACCCGGCAGAGAGCTCTCTCTACCAGCCCCACCACCTTCCAGCAGACGGCGGGGACCAGTCCAACAACAAGCAGAAGCAGGACTTTCACAACCTGGGCTTCAGCAACAGCAACAAGTACAACGATGGAGAAGATGGAGGACGAGGCCTCAAGCTGGAGATCGACAACAACCAGATCAACAGGCTTCACGCCGTGCCCGCCAACCCAGAGAGGGGGCAGGGGAGGGGGCAGGGAGTCAAGCCTTGGGCAGGGGAGGGTGGTGGTGGTGGTAGGGGTCTGTATATCCTCCATCCAGAGGGCCAGGTTCCAAGACGAGATCCATCTAAGGGCCCCAGCCAAGTTCCAATCTACCCTAACACACTCTCCCTGGATCATAGTCACCATCTGACACATTTGGGTGACAATGACTCCCACAAGATTAGGATGTTCCAAAATAGCTCGGACCCCTCCTGGCCCGGTGTGGGGTGCTACACCTCGTTGACGGATGAGCTGGATGAGGGGGTGGGGGGCACACCTGAGTACCTGTGTGACACAGGGGATGAGGAGAGCGTCCTGTCTGCGGATATTCCAACTAGTACAACTAGCCTGTCCTCGGCAGACACGAAGGATGATAGGAGGGCGCCGGACGCCACTACCGTAGAGAACGGGATCAGGATCTCGGTGACAAAGAGCGAAGATGAGGGACGGGAAGAAGATGATGTGTATCACATCACAGACTCTATGGTGGCGGAAGCTCTAGCGGCTCTAGATGCTGCAACCGCCGGGGAGGACTATGAGGACTAACTCTTTAAAAACTCTTAAATATTTTCTACAAGGCCTCTTACTATTCCAAAAGCACAATCTAACTTCGATATCTATTCAGCTTCAATATCTGCTGCTTTTTTTTACTAAAATATGGATTTATTTTTTAACATACTGTAGATCATGCATATTTGTCTTGTGAGTCACATGGGCATACAGTACCAGTCAAAAGTTTCTTTATTTTTACTAGTTTCTACATTGTAGAATAATAGTGTAGACATCAAAACTATGAACTAACACATATGGAATCATGTAGTAACCAAAAAAGAGTTAAACAAATCAAAATATATTTTAGATTCCTCAAAGTTGCCACCCTTTGCCTTGATGACAGCTTTGCACACTCTTGGCATTCTCTCAACCAGCCATCATTGTAAATAAGAATGTGTCCTTAATTGACTTCCCTAGTTAAATAAAGGTTCAATTAAAAAATTAAAAATGTAGAATGCTTCTCTTGGAGGAATTCACACATATGCTAAGCACTTGTTGGCTACTTTTCCTTCACTCTACGGTCCAACTCATCCCAAACTGTTTCAATTGGGTTGAGGTTGGGTGATTGTGGATTTCAGGTCATCTGATGCAGCATTCCATCACTCTCCTTCTTGTTCACATATGGCCCTTACACAACCTGGAGGTGTGTTTTGGGTCATTGTCCTGTTGAAAAACTAATTATTGTCCTACTAAGCGCAAACCAGATGGGATGGCGTATCACTGCAGAATGCTGTGGTAGCCATGCTGGTTAAGTGTGCCTTGAATTCTAAATAAATCACAGACAGTGTCGCCAGCAAAGCACCCCCACACCATCCCACCTCCTCCTCCACGGTGGAAACCATACATGCGGAGATCATCCGTTCACCTACTCCGTGTCTCACAAAGACAGAGGTTGGAACCAAAAATATCACATTTGGACTCATCAGGCTGAAGGACAGATTTCCACCAGTTTAATGTCCATTGATCGTATTTCTTAGCCAATGCTTGTCTCTTCTTCTTATTGGTGCCCTTTAGTTGTGGTTTCTTTGCAGCAATTCGACCATGAAGGCCTGATTCACGCAGTCTCTGAACAGTTGATGTTGAGATGTGTCTGTTACTTGAACTTTGTGAAGCATTTATTTGGACAGCAATCTGAGGTGCAGAGAGCTCTAATGAAGTTATCCTCTGCAGCAGAAGTAACTCTGGGTCTTCCTTTCCTGTGGCAGGCCTAATGAGATGTTCTGTTTATCACCCCTACCTTGTCACAAAACAACAGCTTGGCTCAAACGCATTAAGAAGGAAAGAATTTCCCCAAATGTACTTTTAACAACTTGTTAATTGAAATGCATTTCAGGTGACCACCTCATGATGCTGGTTGAATGAAAGCCAAGAGTGTGCGAAGCTGTCGTTTTTAAATTGTTTTATTTTACCTTTGTTTAACCAGGTAGGCCAGTTGAGAACAATTTCTCATTTACAACTGCGACCTGGCCAAGATAAAGCAAAGCAGTGTGACAAAACAACAACACAGAGTTACACGTGGGATAAACAAATGTACAGTCAATAACATAATAGAAAAATCTGTATACAGTGTGTGCAAATGAAGTAAGGAGGTAAGGCAATAAATAGTATTTACAATTTAGCAATTAACACTGGAGTGATAGATGTGCAGATGAGGATGTGCAAGTAGAAAAACTGGTGTGCAAAAGAGCAGACAAACAAAAACAAATATGGGGATGAGGTAGGTAGTTGGATGGGCTATTTACAGATGGGCTGTGTATAGCTGCAGCGATCGGTAAGCTGCTCTGACAGCTGATGCTTGAAGTTGGTGAGGCAGATATAAGTCTCCAACTTCAGTGATTTTTGCTATTCGTTCCAGTCAACTGGAAGAAAAGGCAGCCAAAGTAGGTGTTGGCTTTGGGGATGACCAGTGCAATGTACCTGCTGGAGTGCTGCTACGGGTGGCTGTTGCTATGGTGACCAGTGAGCTGAGATAAGGCAGAGATTTACCTAGCAAAGTCATCAAGGCAAAGGATGGCTACTTTGAAGAATCTCAAACATTAAATATATTTTGATTTGTTTATCAGTTTTTTGGCTACTACATGATTCCATATGTGTTATTTCATAGTTTTGATGTCTTCACTATTATTCTAAGGATTAGGTTGCGTAACGGTAGTCTGTTGTGTCAATGTTTGTTGTACTCTCAGGAGCAAGAGAGAATAATACTCTAGACACTCGACTGTAAATATTCCCTAAACCTAATTCCTAAACTACAGTACGTTTTACACTCTTTGGTCTACACTGAGTATACAAAACATTAGGAACACCTTCCTAATATTGACTTGTAACTCCCCCAGTAGAACAGCCTCAATTAATCTGGGCATGGACTCTAAAAAGGTGTCGAAAGCCTTCCACAGGGATGCTGGCCTTTGTGTCAAATTGTCTGTATGTTCTTTAAGTTGTGGACCATTTTTGATACACACGGAAATTGTTAAGTGTGAAAAACCCAGCAGCGTTTGTAGTTCTTGACACAAACCGGTGTACCAGACACCTACTACTATACACAGTTCAAAGGCACTTAAATCTTTTGTCTTGCCCATTCACCCTCTGAATGGCACACATACACAATCCATGTGTCTCAAGGCTTAAAATGCATTTGCTTACCTGTCTCATCCCCGTCATCTACACTGATTGAAGTGGATTTAACAAGTGACATCAATAAGGGATCATACATTAGCTTTCACCTGGATACACCTGGGCAGTCGGCAGGTAGCCGACTGGTTAGAGTGTTGGGCCAGTAACTGAAAGGTTACTGGATTGAATCCCTGAGCTGACAAGGTAAAAATCTGTTGTTCTTCCGCTGAGCAATGTTCCCCAGGCGCTGTGGATGTCGATTAAAGCAGGCCACCTCTGATTCAGAGGGTTTGGGTTAAATGTGGAAGACACATTTCAGTTAAAGGCATTCAGTTGTACAACTGACTAGGTATCACCCTTTCAGTATGTTATGGAAAGAGCAGATGTTCTTAATGCTTTGTACACTCAGTGTATGGTTCTACATTTCAATATTCCACCAATATAGTTCTACAGTGCTTATAGAATTTATATTTCTATATTATGTTCTATACATGCTCTATTCAGTGGACGTATATTAAGTACACTCCTAGAAAAAAAGGTTTCTTTGGCTGAACCCTCTGTGGAAAATGTTTTTCAAAGGGTTATCGTATGGGGACAGCCAAAGAACCCTTTTAGGTTCCAGATAGGTTATTGCCATGGCTTTGTTTGTCTTCAGAGAGCTTGCTGTGCTTCATTGTATGAACACACATTGATAGGTCATCTCCAGCTATCTATTTTTGTATTGTATCCATGTTGATGTTATTTTTTTACCAGTTTTTCCTGTTATTTATATCCTGACTGGTTGGCCCAGTCCTTTCAGAGACATTGCCCAAAGTTTGTAGAAAATAATTAGACACGTGAAGAAAAAGACCATAGTGAGAGGTAACCACATGGGTTGTTTGTTGTTCCTGTCTGTTGTCTGACCAGTGACGTTAGATCAGCTTACAACTTCCCATTGTGAAGCATACTGAGTTGACCAAGGGCGGACATGATGACATAAGACCCTATGAAAAGAAGGAATTATATAACTGATATTGTCATGTTCTTACCTTAGTTCCATTGTTTTTGTCTTTGTTTTAGTATGGTTAGGGTGTGAGTTGGGGTGGGCAGTCTATGTTGGTTTTTGAGTTAGGCCTGGTATGGTTCTCAGAGGCAGCAGTCAATTGTTGTCCCTGATTGAGAATCATACTTAGGTAGCCTGGGTTACACTTTGGGTTGGTGGGTGTTTGTTTCCCACCTCTTTCAGGAATACCTAGGATAGGATAAAGTAATCCTTCTCACCCCCCTTAAAAGATTTAGATGCACTATTGTAAAGTGGCTGTTCCACTGGATGTCTTAAGGTGAACGCACCAATTTGTAAGTCGCTCTGGATAAGAGCGTCTGCTAAATGACTTAAATGTAAATGTAAAATGTTTCCGTGTGAGTGTTTGGGCCACGCGGTACTGTTTCGTTTTGTTCACATCGTTTATTGTTTTGTTCCAGTGTTCAGTTTGTTTATAAAAAGACATGAACACTTACCACGCTGCACCTTGGTCCTCCTCTCTATCTCCAGATGACATCTGTCACATATATACTTAGCATCTGTGCATATTGTTTGTATTGTTTGTAAACATTATGCATTGGGCGGCAGGGTAGCCTAGTGGTTAGAGTGTTGGACTAGTAACCGGAAGGTTGCAAGTTCAAACCCCCGAGCTGACAAGGTACAAATCTGTCGTTCTGCCGCTGAACATGCAGTTAACCCACTGTTCCTAGGCCATCATTGAAAATAAGAATTTGTTCTTAACTGACTAGCCTGGTAAAATTGTGAAGGGTATTTTGTTTCAATGAAGGAACATTATTTTTTTTAAGTCATTGTTTGTTTGCCGAAATCATTTATATTCCAATGTATACAGTATATACATAATATATTTAGATGTTTAATTTTCTAGGCCAAAAGGAGACGCCAGGGACTCAAACACCCGCTTAAGTACAACACCCGGCTAAGGCGGTAAACATGCTAACTTTAGCTGACCACATGATAGCTGTTAGTGTGTTTCTCCCAATGTCCCCTTGCATTAGAAGAGAGCTTTTAAGCAGATCTTGTAATGTTCTTTAGCTGCTTTATCTCGCCAATCCCTTTTTGATTTCCTTCCTCAAATTGTGTCTCTGTTTGTCTTGGTATAATCACACACCATCCCTCTCACCATTAGACGTTGTTTTGGGGGGGTAAGTTTAAAATGGAGCATCCACCCTCCAACCTATCTTTGTTTCTGTGGCATTACAGGGTCATGTGCTTTTTGTCAGGTCTTTAACCAGTTGGATTTAGGGGCCGCTATTTTATTTTTTGGATGAACAACGTTCCCGTTTTAAACAAGATATTTTGTCACGAAAAGATGCTCGCTATGCATATAATTGACAGCTTTGGAAAGAAGACACTCTGACGTTTCCAAAACTGCAAAGATATTGTCTGTGAGTGCCACAGAACTGATGTTACAGGCGAAACCCAGATAAAAATCCAACCAGGAAGTGACGCATTTTTTATATGGCTGTGAATGAGCTACGAATGAGCTTACGTTTTCCACGTTTTCCCCAAGTTGTCTACAGCATTGTGACGTCTTTTTAGGCATTTCTCTTGAAGAATGGCTGTAAGGGACCATATATGGCATGTGGTCACATGATGTCTCCCGCAGAAAACCTTGCGTAAAATACTGAGGCAGCCATTTTTCCAATCGCTTCTTATGAGAAACCAACTGCCTCAACAGATATATTATCGAATTTATTTGTTAAAAACACCTTGAGGATGGATCCTAAACAACATTTGCCGTGTTTCTGTCGATATTATGTAGCTAATTTTGAAAAAAGTTTGGCGTTATAGTTGTAGCATTTTTCGGTCGATTTCTCAGCCAAGCATGGTGAAGAAACGGGAGCTTTTTCGCCTACAAAAATAATATTTTGTGAAAAAAGGAACATTTGCTATCTAACTGGGAGTCTCCTGAGTGAAAGCATCCAAAGTTCTTCAAAGGTAAATGATTTCATTTGGTTGCTTTTCTTATTTTTGTGAAAATGTTGCCTGCTGCCAGCAGAGCCTAGCGTAGCATTATACCATGATAAACTTACACAAATGCTTGTCTAGCGTTGGCTGTAACGCATATTTTGAAAATCTGAGCTGACAGTGTTGTTAACAAAAGGCTAAGCTTGTGTTTGAATATATATATATTTAATTTCATTTGCGATTTTCATGAATAGGAAAGGTTTCTAGGGGTATTTATGTTCGTTGCGTTATGCTAATGCATTTGAGGCTATGATTACGCTCCCGGATACGGGTTTGCTCGTCGCAAAAGGTTAAGGTGTAAAGTGATTGCTTCTGCCAGTGGCCTTCCTCTTAGGTCTTGATTCAATGCGTATCGCTGAAGATCTGCGCTATAGCACGATTGTAATTTAAAGGCAACTGCATTCCTGGTAAACGTTGCATATGTCGGCTCAATTGGAAATTACCATTTTATTTCAATCGTGCTACAATGCAGACATTCAGTGCTACGGATTGAATCGAGCCCTTAATATCGCCTTCATATTGTCACGAACCGGGTCAAAGCCCGTAACAAAAGGGATACAATGAGGAGATAAGGAGTAACAAAATATATATTTATTAAATAAAGTTAACTAAGTACAATATACAATGGTGTGTGTGTAATCAGTAGTGTAAGTGAGTGTTTTGCATGCATGAATGTGATAATGCAGGGTGTTGAAAGGTGCTAAAGCAAACAACCAAAAGGCCACCAAGATACACAACACAATCTGTAAAGGTGTCTGTATGGAGAGAGTATTTTCAATGAATGTGGAAGAGCTCTATTTATCCTGGGACACACCCGGGCCCAGGTATTTCCCATGTAGCTGACGACCCTCCCAACTCCGCCCACCGGCATCCTAACAAGGAAACAAGAGCAAAGATAGACAATACGGCAGACAGAGTGGGAGGGTCGTCACACTATCAACTCCTTTTTCAAGGTGCTCAAAGTGACTGCTCAGACAGACAGGTTATCATCTCATCTGGTGATTGAAGTGTAAAGTTGCTTGTTTTATTAGAAGGAAAACTGAAATGTGACTTAACTACTAAATCCTCCCAGAGAGAGATCACATGGTGTGGAGGCTGTTATTAAACATCTCACACAACAGAACCAAAGAGTTAATCTTACTACTGAATGACAAAGAATGTGGGCTTCATAATTGACTGCAATGTCACACAGTGGGATAAACTAGCTACTACCCCTTCAACCATCTTGGGATCTTACTTTATGTGTGTGTATGTTTGTGTGTGTATGAACAGTAGACAAAGGGGTACAGTTTCAACTCTGATACCTGGGGTTGAAGGTCAGATAGAAATCTATTTGCTGAAGAGTGAATGGAGCTTTGTCTGTCCAAGCTGTACAGCAGATTGTCTACTTCCCATTATAAACGGAACAGTATCCTTAGGATGAAGCACACATTGTGAAGAAAGACACATTTCAGTTGATAAATAAAGGGTTCTTCTTTCAAATGTGTGTACATTGTACGGTCTCTGTAAAATTCACATAAATAAAATGGCCATGAAAATAACTGTTGGCACTGGTGGTATATTGCTGATTTCCATGTATGGTGTTTTAATTAGGTCTTAGTTCCTTATGTACATTGGGTTAGAGGGGTGTACATTTAAAATGCTTGTTTTTCTCAAGGCTGTTGGGTTTGGAGTGATGTCATCAATAATTATGGTGTGGTTACTTATAACTTAAATACCCTGGTAGTCCACACCAGTAAGGTAGGTTTGATTCATGGGACAACCTATACGTAAAATGTATGCATGCATTACTGTTTTGGATAAGAGTCTGCAAACGGCATAGGTGCCTTCGGGAAGTATTTAGACCCCTTGACTTTTTCCACATTTTGTTACATTACAGCCTATTTATAAAATGGATTAAATAAAAATAAATCCTCAGAGCAAAGATACAACACAATATCCCATAATGACAAAGTGAAAATAAGTTTTTAGAAATGTTTGCACATGTATTAAAAATACAAAACAGAAATACCTTATTTACATAAGTATTCAGACCCTTTGCTATGAGATTCGAAATTGAGCTCAGGAGCATTCTGTTTCCATGGATCATCCTTGAGATGTTTCTACAACTTCATTGGAGTCCACCTGTGGTAAATTAAAATGATTGGACATGGTTTGGAAAGGCATACACCTGTCTATATAAGGTCCCACAGTTGACAGTGCATTTCAGAGCAAAAACTAAGCCATGAGGTCAAAGGAATTGTCCGTAGAGTCAGCTGCGAGACAGCATTGTGCACAGATCAGGGGAAGGGTACCAAAATATGTCTGCAGCAATTGAAGGTCCCCAAGAATACAGTGGCCTCCATCATGATTAAATGGAAGAAGTTTAGAAACACCAAGGCTCTTCTTCGAGCTGGCCTCCGGACCAAACTGAGCAATCGGGGGAGAAGGGCGGTGACCAAGAACCCAATGGTCACTCTGACAGAGCTCTAGAGTTCCTCTAAGGAGATGAGAACCCTCCAGAAGGACAACCATCTCTGCAGCATTCCACCAATCAGGTATTTAAGGTAGAGTGGCCAGATGGAAGCCACTCTCAGTAAAAGGCATATGAGAGCCCGCTTGGAGTTTGCCAAAAGGCATCTAAAGACCCTCAGACCATGAGAAACAAGATTCTCTGGTTTGATGAAACCAAGGATGAATTCTTTGGCCTGAATGCAAAGCGTCACATCTGGAGGAAACCTGGCACCACCGCTACGATGAAGCATGGTGGTGGCAGCATCATGTTGTGGGGATGTTTTTCAGTGGCAGGGACTGGGAGACTAGTCAGGATTGAGGCAAAGATGAATGGAGCAAAGTATGGAGAGATCCTTGATAAAAACCTGCTCCATAGCGCTCAGGTCCTCAGACTGGGGCGACGGTTGACCTTCCAACAGGACAACGACCCTAAGCACACAGCGAAGACGACGCAGGAGTGGCTTCGGAACAAATCTCTAAATGTCCTTGAGTGGCCCAGCCAGAGCCCGGACTTGACCTGACCTAACATATCTAGAGAGACCTGAAAATAGCTGTGCAGCAACGCTCCCCGTCCAACCTGAGAGAACTTGAGAGGATCTGCAGAGAAGAATGAGAGAAACTCCTCACAACATTTTGAAAAAGTCAAGGCATCTGAATACTTTCATAAGGCATTGTATATTATTAATAATATATTATTTAGAGGAGAGCTGATCTGAAATCAGTTTTTAACAACAGAAAGTAACCACTGTAACCATTGAAGCTCTGCCTAAGGATGAGTTACACTTCCCTAGTTATGTGACTTATATGACATCCCTGGTTAACTTCCCTCTGGGATATTGTGTGAACAGCACACGAGGAACCAGGAAAAGCATTTATTTTGTATTTACAGATTAATGTTTCACACCAGAGTTAAATACACACCACTTAGAGGAGGCTATCAGTTAAGGAAGTGAACTATTAATACTGCCTGAGAAATAAACCCAGTATAAATTAGTTATTTTAACTTATGAGTCATTAACTTTCAGTCCTATGAACCATGTATGCACTGAGGCTTTATGATTTGAGATGATGATGATGCTATCTTTATTGCACTCCACACTGGCCTTTCTCACGTGGATGAAGGGAACATCAATGCTGTTCATTGAGTACAGCTCAGCATTCAACACCATAGCGCCCTTCTAGCTCATCACTAAGCTAAGGACCCGGAGACTGAACACCTCCCTCTGCAACTGGATTAGACTAGACTTCCTGACTGGATGCTTCCAGGTGGTGAGCGTAGGCAACAACACATCCGCCACGCTGACCCTCAACACAGGGGCTCCTCGGTTGAGTGCGACTAGATGGCCACGCACAAGGTCATTGTCAACACCTTGAATGGTAACCCAGAAATGATTTCATATTAAGATAAAAACTCATCAGGAACCACATGTACTGTAGTAACACAGCACTGGAGAGAGAGAAAGATATTATATATATTTTTTATTTTACCTTTATTTAACTAGGCAAGGCAGTTTAAGAACAAATTCTTATTTTCAATGACGGCCTAGGAACAGTGGGTTAACTGCCTGTTCAGGGGCAGAACGACAGATTTGTACCTTGTCAGCTCGGGGATTTGAACTTGCAACCTTTCGGTTACTAGTCCAACGCTCTAACCACTAGGCTACCCTGCCGCCCCATGTCAGTGTTGTTCATTTAAAAGGTCCAATGCAGCCATTTCTATGTCAATATTAAATCATTTCTGGGGAAAAATTAAGTAAATGAATGGGATTCTTTTCAATTAAAATGGTCAAAAACAAACAAAAAATTGCTTCTCAGCAAAGAGCAATTTCTCCAGGAAGAATTTTGCTTGGACTGTCTTGGAGAGATATGAGTGGGGAGGGGAAAACTGAAAACGTATTGGCAGAGAGGTTTGGAACTCTAAGATCAAACAGATTTTACACTGAAAGGACATTATCATAATTTTTCACATTTTCACAGTATTATTCCAACCTCAGTGTGGAAATATAAAACACAGGAAATCACGTTTGACTGCACTGACTGCACTCTATCTCATTTTTACTTCCATTGCAATTATGTACCATAACATATAATGTGAACTTAGTTCATTGAACAGAAAGAAAAAGAGAGAGAAGAAAGAATTGGAAGATGGATAGATATTAACCAAGCATGGCTGTGACCAGTTTGTCCAAGGTAAGAGCAAGGGCAAATGACACTACAGTCAATATTTGCTCAAGGTCCTCTCATTGCTATCCCATGTCCTGTACTCTGTCACCACTCAAGGCTTGTTTTCAACCTGACGCTCTCTACCCTTAAGCCCTACTACCGTTTACCCTGTGCGTGCGTGCGGTAGGGTAGGGTAGGTTAGTATTAGCTAACATGTCTAATGTATACAGCCATGGGTGCGGTGACATACAGTAACCTGGTGTTGTAAGCATAGTTACTATAATGAACGCTCCAATTCTATTGTTGTGAGGTATTTTTCCACTAAATGCAAACGTCCCAGTCATTGTCAACACCTTGAACTACAATCGAAATACATTCATAAACCAGTACACAACATTATCTCCTGTCATTAACACAGTAAATATAAGTTGGTGTCGACAGTGCCCGATTTTAGCATGTAAACCTTTGTGGGGCAAACTCCCCAAAAATTGTTTAGATGCATGCCAGCAAAGCCACAACACAAAACTAAACAATACATGAATTGCACTATAACGGTAACAAACGGTGCCCACAAACTGTTACAGCCTACATAATGCTATCCCAACAGAAGAGCTTTCTTCTCAGCACCATGCTTGCTTAAGGGGATACACCCCTTTTTTTTTGGGGGGGGGGGGGGGGCAAAAATGACATACCCAAATCTAACTGCCTGTAGCTCAGGCCCTGAAGCAAAGATATGCATATTCCTGGTACCAATTTAAAGGAAACACTTTGAACTTTGTGGAAATATGAAAGGAATGTAGGAGAATATAACAGAATAGATCTGGTAAAAGATAATACAAAGAAAAAAAAACTGTTATTTTGTATTTGTTTTGTACCATTGTCTTTAAAATGCAAGAGAAATGCCATAATGTATTATTCCAGCACATGTGAAATGTATGATTTTGTCCACTAGATGGCAGTAGTGTGTGTGTGCAAAGTTTTAGACTGATCCAATGAACCATTGCATTTCTGTTCAAAATGTTGTACCAAGACTGCCCAAATGTGCCTAATATGTTTATTAATAACTTGTTATGTTCAAAATTATGCACTCTCCTCAAACAATAGCATGGTATCATGTCACTATAATAGCTACTGTAAATTGGACAGTCAGTTAGAATAACATGAATTTAAGCTTTCTGCCAATATCAGATAGTCTATAACCTGGGAAATGTTCTTGTTACTTACATACTCATGCTAATCGCATTAGCCTACGTTAGCTTAACCATCCCGTGGAAGGGACACCGATCACAAATGTGATTTCTACTGACAATTGAGATGTACAAACTATGGCATAAGGGAACGATGAGTGGATAACAGGCAGTCTGTAATTTAGATTAAGACAATGATCGAGCTAGGATGGACATAGTCAATATAACTATTTGTTCAGCACTTTTGAAGTGTACAGTTGCAAAATTCAGAACATGGGCTGTTCTTACAGTATTATCCCTGTACAACAAGTCAGAACCGTAGGATAAATAAAGGGGGCATATAATCAGACAATGAAAGCTCTTACAACATTTTATGATTACATTTCTCTAAAACAGACTAAAGGCTACATGGCCACCACCAAGTCAGAACAGTAGGCTAAGTTATGAGGGAGAAAGAGACCAAATTATTAGGGTGAGGCACATGGGCTACTAACAGCTTACTACACAACATACACTTGGTATTACTTTCTTAGCTACAGTATACATATCTCCCTGGAATATTACATAATTTACGTAGCAGCATACAATACATTTTTGGACTCACCTTGTTGTGCTGTGGTCCTTCTTGTGGGCAAGTCTGGCATTCTCTGGATTTATGGTGCTTTCAAGACAACTGGAAACTATGGGGAAAAAACAAGGTTGAATCATGACATCAGTGATTCTCAGGTTGGAGCTCTAGAAAGAGGCCAGAGTTCTCGATTTGGAATTCTGAGTTGGATGACTGTTGAAAACATATTTTCCCAGTTGGAGCTTGTTTTTTCAGAGTTCCCAGTTGTGTCTTAAATTCACTGAAGTCTGAGATTTCCTAGTTCCGAGTTTCCAGTTCTTTTGAACGCAGCAGAAGTCATGCTGGACTGACATCATGGCCAATGTTGTCAAACTTTTCTGGCCCATGGTGTTGCATGTGAATTTTCATAATTTTAAGCTTGAGAAAGAGGCTCTTAAACTCTGACTGAATTGCAGGCTAGTGATTGCTTTACAACGCTTGCAGTTTGCATCTGATTCCTTCCAAACCAACTCATTGTTGAATTTGCGATTTCCAACTTGTTGTGTAATGTTTATGTCCAATGGCCGATGAGCAACGATATGTTTAATCTATAATTTCTCTTCATATGACAAGGATAGAAAAGGATTTGCCAGTAGATTGTCGACTTGATTCATGATGACTACTTGTCTAGCTTGCTAGCTAAGATCCTAAATGTATCCTAAAAGACAGAACACTGAGCCAATCACAGTGCAACTAGAGAACATTACCAACCCCATACACTCCGTATTTTCCGCTGGCTGCCCCACCACCACAGAGTTGGCTGAAACATCTGCATTTTGGAGTTGCCATACTCAAGAAAGCAAAAAAGAGACCGCGTTTGTATGCGGCTTTATTAAGTCAATTATCATTTGTATTACATTGTAAACTGATATGTGACATGTATTAATGCCAGAATAACGTGCAAACAGGCAACAACAAAAACAAAAAATGACGTGTCGCCACTGGGTGTCAGCCATATTTCGTATGGTCATATTATACTTTGAATGATTTAACTAAATCTGATTCTCATCTCTTTCTCAAAAGGCTAAGTAAAATGACAGGTGCAACATACACACATATCTCAATGGAAACAGTGTAGGCTGTATGTGTGTGCACGTGTGTAGGTGGTGAATTTGATTACGTCTGGTAAGGTCAAGAGCAGTTGATAATTCCAGGTATTACATGTTGGAACAAAACATCTCCTCCCTTCCCCTCTCATCACTCTGACAGTAATATGAAATTAAGACAAGAGCCTTGGCAGTGAGGGTGGATAGAATATATATTCAAAAATCACTACTTTATGAGTAAAAGTAAAGTGAGGAGGGGGGCTGGCAGGATATGGTGAGGGAAATCAGAGGTTATTGAATACTGAAAATAGAGAGGGAGAGAGGGGATGGAGGGAGAAAGGTAAGGAAAGAGAGAGAGAAAATACATGTTATTGAAGAGAAGAATTGAAAGATACAAAGTTGTTGGTATAATCAATTTAATGTATTGTACAAACATATCTTTAAAAAAACATAATATAGTACTTTATTTATAAACATTTCTTTGCTCATTAAATTCTATAGTATATTTTATTGGTGTGAACAAATTGCAAGAAAAAAGCTAACTTTCCACATTTTAGTTAATTAAAAGGCAGATCATTCTGACAATATTTTTTTTGTTTTTGATACTTTACTCCCACACACACACAAAAGTGTACATTCTGTCATACAGTTAGATAGCGGAATGAACTTCGTGTATGTACCATTATGGCATCTGTGACATGGGCAGTCCCATCTCCATTTCAAAGTAGTCAATTTTCTTATTTTGTGTTTGAAAAAAACGTAACGTTAATACTGGTTATATACCACCCCCTGCGGTGCTGGAGACCTAAACGTAATCTTGTGGCATTCATTGATTGTGGCCACTACATGGTGGATATATCACTGAAAGCAATTTCCCACCATAGGCAACCAAATTTTTAAAAAAAACAATGCTCTGATCATTGGCTGATCACTCCCAACCAATAAGAATCCTCACCCAGTTGACCACTTTAAAATGGTGGAAGACCTCAATGGCAATTCCCGCACTAAAATGGGTTGTATCCATCTACAGTCCTGTATAGTGCATGGATCCAGAAATAAATACATGTTACATTATAAGACTTCTTTTGATGAATAAAAATAATAGAAACCATATGCATTATTTTGAAAGAGATGAGTCAATGGCGAATTAAAATAGGTTGTTTCATCAGGGTGGAATCAGACACGGTTCCATATGTCTTCACAACCAAAAGGTCACACTGTAAACACAGAGTCAAGGGGAAAGCAACAGGCATAGTTCAGAGGAACTGAGATAGACAAATGTTCAGAACGTGTTTGAATGAGTCGGGGGGTTATATTGTTTAAGGAACAGGTTTAGCACCATAATTAAAAAAATAACACTGACACTTGACTTTGTTCCCCCTTACTAGCTCTGACTGTTCTGATAGCTACTGTACTTTGAGGGGAAATGTACTTACTATGACTGAGATATGTGGTTGTCCCACCTAACTATCTTAAGATTAATGCACTAACTGTAAGTTGTTCTGAATAAGAGCATCTGCTAAATGACTTAAATGTAAAATGTTAAATGAGAGAAGCACTGAGTCAAGTGCAGTAGCTCAGAAGTGGACATGAAGGCTTGATAGAGATTGTACCTTTAGCATCTGATGTGTATTTGGTTATTGGCTCCTGGCTCTCTCTCAAACACACCGCAACGTAGTCTCCACAAAGTGTCACATGATCTCAGTATATACACACTTGTTCTGAAAGGCCTCAGGGTCTGCAACACCACTAAGCAAGGGGCACCACCAAGCAAGCGGCACCATGAAGATCAAGGAGCTCTTCAAACAGGTCAGGGACAAAGTTGTAGAGAAGAACAAATCAGGGTTGTGTCATAAAAAAATATCTGAAACTTTGAACATCCCACGGAGCACCATTAAATCCATTATTAAAAAACTAGAAATAATATGGCACCACAACAACCCTGCCAAGAGAGGGCCGTCCACCAAAACTCTAGGACCAAGCAAGGAGGGCATTAAATGAGAGGCAACAAAGACACCAAAGATAACCATAAATGAGCTTCAAAGCTCCATAGCGGAGATTGGAGTATCTGTCCATAGGACCACCTCTTAAGGATACGCCCCTTTTATAAAAATGTTGCCTAAAATTACATACCCAACTCTGCGTGTAGCTCAGGCCCTGAAGCAAGGATATGCATGTTCTTGGTACCATTTGAAAGGAAACACTTTTAACTTTGTGGAAATGTGAAATGACTGTACGGGAATATAACATAATAGATCTGGTAAAAGATAATACAATGAAGAAAAAAAACGTTATTTTTGTGTCATCTTTGAAAGGCAAGAGAAAGGCCATAATGTATTATTCCAGCCCAGGTGCAATTTTACATTTTGGCCACTAGATGGCATCAGTGTATGTGCAAAGTTTTAGAGTGAGCCAATAAACCATTGCATTTCTGTTCAAAATTTTGTATCAACTGCCCAATGTGCCTAATATGTTTATTAATAACTTTTCATGTTCAAAATTGTGCACTCTCCTCAAACAATAGCATGGTATTATTTCACTGTAATAGCTACTGTAAATTGGACAGTGCAATTAGATTAACAAGAATTTAAGCTTTCTGACAATATCAGATATGTCTATGTCCTGGGAACTTTTCTTGTTTACTTACAACCTCATGCTAATCGCATTAGCCTATGTTAGCTCAACCGTCCCGTGGAAGGGACACCGATCCCAAAGACGTTTTTCAAGGTCCAATCCAGCTGTTTTTATCTCAATATCAAATCATTTCTGGGTAACAATGAAGTACCTTACTGTGATTGTTTACTCTTCGCAAAGAGTAATTTCTCAAGCAATCATTTTTCTAAAATTGTCTGGGAGTGGTCTGAGTGTGGAGTGAAAACTAGCTTATTGGCAGAAAAGTTTGGAACTCTTTCTTATTGGTCTTTGGACTACTACATTTACTGCCTGGTGCTGTCGCCAGGCAGGTCAAAACTCCATCCCACCAAAACAAACTGACATTTCAGGCAGTCTTTTCAAACAGCTCTTACACTAAAAGGGCTTATCATTTTTTAAATGTCACAGTATTATTCCAACCTCATACCTGTGTAAATGTATATAAAAACAGGTAAATAACATTTTTGACTGCACTGGGCCTTTAACATCAACATAACAAACGGTCCTCACATGTCATTCAACCATACCCTAACATTGTTACTACAGCCAGAGTAGATCAATAGCGACATTAGTGTGATGCTATTTAAGATGTATTCCTGCCTGGCCCAGGGGCTATGTTATTGTTCTCACTGAGGGTCCCATGATATAACTTCACACTCCCTGGCACTGGATAGATTAAATTAAATCACGTAATGAATATTCCCTCCCAGGTCAGCGCGACCCCAGACGTATGCTTCCATTCATCTGGATGAGCAAATTAAAAACAGAGGCCGCTCTGCATTCAAATGAGCTACTCTACAGGAAGGGAGAAGTGGAGTGGATGATACACACTCATTCACTTGAACTGGGCAGTCTATCTCAGTGAGAGAAAAAAATCACGCACATCCACACACATATCTATATACTGACACAATCACCACCACCACCTTTCCTGTCTCTCAGACACTCTCGCTCTCCTACCTCCCCACAGCCAGCACTGTGACCTCTCCTTGGCTCCTCCTGTCTGCTATCCTCTTGTGGGACACGCCCCTCATCAAGGGCCACTTCTTATGGTTGCAGAGGTTGCGTATGTTCTTGTGACCTTCCATGCCTCCAATGGTGTGCAGGTGGTTACAGGTGTGTTTGGCTACCCCCGGCGGGGACCCGGGGGAGATAGGGGGGTGGGGGTGGTTGGAGTAGGCTGTGGAGGGAAAGAAGGTTGAAAAGGGTAAGATGAAAAAAAAGGAAGGCACTCCAGCACACTGGTGATACACGCTCGGCAGACAATCTCACAATGACTAAAGGTTTATTGTAAACCAGAAGACAAGAATCTGACCTTAGTAGAAGACACTCTAGTATTCATGATCATGAACCTTGGTCCTGGAGAGCTACATGAAATGCAGGCTTTTGTTCCATCCCATCACTAACACACCAGATTCCACTAATCCAAATTATGGGATTCAGTGCTGGACTGGAACAAAAACCCTGCACACGCTATGGCTCTCTCCAGGACCGGAGATAACAACCCCTGCTCTAGTAATTGGACAGAGTATCTCTGCTGTACTATTTCAAGCCGGCTGCACTCTCTTGATTCAATTATTAAAGTCTTTATTAATCATGTTTGTCCTGGGAAGACCTAAAAATGGAGGAGTGTGCAAGAGTGTACTATATGTGGTGATACTGTGCTGTTGAGTTTGAGAGGAGATGCAAGACACATTTTCCAAAAGGGACAGAATAAATAAAATATTATTACAGTGTGTGTGTGTGTGTGTGTGTGTGTGTGTGTACAATGTGAAGGAGTGTCCTGCCTTAAAGTAACTGTCCAGTGTTTCCAGATGTCTATGAATTATGACCCATAAATAAAGCTGCAATAATAATTGCTTCCACAATTTTCATCATAGGTACACTTCAACTATGACAGACAAAATGAGAAAAAAAATCTAGAAAATCAACATTGTAGGATTTTTTATGAATTTATTTGCAAATTATGGTGGAAAATAAGTATTTGGTCAATAACAACATTTTCTCAATACTTGTTATATACCCTTTGTTGGCAATGACAGAGGTCAAACGTTTTCTGTAAGTCTTCACAAGGTTTTCACACACTGTTTCTGGTATTTTGGCCCATTCCTCCATGCAGATCTCCTCTAGAGCAGTGATGTTTTGGGACTGTTGCTGTGCAACACGGACTTTCAACTCCCTCCAAAGATTTTCTATGGGGTTGAGATCTGGAGACTGGCTAGGCCACTCCAGGACCTTGAAATGCTTCTTACGAAGCCACTCCTTCATTGCCCGGGCGGTGTGTTTGGGATCATTGTCATGCTGAAAGACCCAGCCACGTTTCATCTTCAATGCCCTTGCTGATGGAAGGAGGTTTTCACTCAAAATCTCACGATACATGGCCACATTCATTCTTTCCTTTACACGGATCTGTCAGATATATGTGTATAGGTGGCAGGGAAGTCAGGCGCAGGAGAGTCAAACGGAGTGTACAATGGAGTATTTTAATAAATGTCCAAGTAACATGCTCCATAACACTAAATAGAAAAATGAATATAAACAAACATGGGTACGAAGACCCGTCACGCACCTATACAAACAACACTACACTGACAATAAACAATCTCTGACAAAGACATGAGGGGAAACAGAGGGTTAAATACACAACAGGTAATGAATGGGATTGAAAACAGGTGTGTGGGAAGACAAGACAAAACCAATGGAAAATGAAAATGGATCAATGATTTCCATGGTTAAGGCCATTATGAGTGGAGGTCGGGGCCTGCTGAAGAATTGCAAGTTCCCTGACGCGATTGGCTACTCCAGTGTCAATGAGTGCCCCTTTGACCCCACAAGGATCTATGAAATGACTATTATTTCCATTTTCCTCTAATGCCGAGCACCGCCCGAACAAGGAGAGGCAACGACTTCGGCAGAAGTCGTGACAGGATCAGTCGTCCTGGTTTTGTTTTTGCAGAAAAACAGCCCTAAAGCATGATGTTTCCACCCCCATGCTTCACAGTAGGTATGGTGTTCTTTGGATGCAACTCAGGATTCTTTGTCCTCCAAACACGACGAGTTTAGTTTTTACCAAAAAGTTATATTTTGGTTTCATCTGACCATATGACATTCTCCCAATCTTCTTCTGGATCATCCAAATGCTCTCTAGCAAACTTCAGACGGGCCTGGACATGTACTGGCTTAAGCAGGGGGACACGTCTGGCACTGCAGGATTTGAGTCCCTGGCGGCGTAGTGTGTTACTGATGGTAGGCTTTGTTACTTTGGTCCCAGCTCTCTGCAGGTCATTCCCTAGGTCCCCCCGTGTGGTTCTGGGATTTTTGCTCACTCATTTTTGCTCACTTGTGATCATTTTGACCCCACTGGGTGAGATCTTGCGTGGAGCCCCAGATCGAGGGAGATTATCAGTGGTCTTGTATGTCTTCCATTTCCTAATAATTGCTCCCACAGTTTTCTTCAAACCAAGCGGCTTACCTATTGCAGATTCAGTCTTCCCAGCATGGTGCAAGTCTACAATTTTGTTTCTGGTGTCCTTTGACAACTCTTTGGTCTTGGCCATAGTGGAGTTTGGAGTGTGACTGTTTGAGGTTGTGGACAGGTGTATTTTATACTGATAACAAGTTCAAACAGGTGCCATTAATACAGGTAACGAGTGGGGGACAGAGGAGCCTGTGAGAGCCAGAAATCTTGCTTGTTTGTAGGGGGACAAATACTTATTTTCCACCATCATTTGCAAATAAATTCATTAGAAATCCTACAATGTGATTTTCAGGATTTTTTTCCTCATTTGAAGTGAAGTGTGCCTATGATGAAAATTACAGGCCTCTCTCATCTTTTTAAGTGGGAGAACTTGCACAATTGGTGGCTGACTAAATACGTTTTTTGCCCCACTGTATATGTCTGTGTGGGTGCGCACATAATTTAGTGAGATATGTGCTAACGTTGTCACAACTTCCGCCGAAGTTGGTCCCTCTCCTTGTTCGGGCGGCATTTGGCAGTCGACGTCACCGACCTTCTAGCCATCGCAGATCCACTTTTCATTTTCCATTGGTTTTGTCTTGTCTTCCATCACACCTGGTTCCAATTCCATGAAATACATGTTGTCTATTTAACCCTCTTTTCCCACCCATGTCCTTGTCCGTAAGTGTTTGTTGTAGTGCTTGTGCACGGTATGCTGGTAATTACCAGGTTTTGTTTGACCCATTTATTGTATTATTCTGTTGACGGTGGTTTATGGTTATTAAACAAACACAACCATTGTAAATCAGTTTCCGCTCTCCAGCGCCTGACTTCTCTGCTGCCAGTAGCATCGCATTACAAACGTGCAGAGAATCAGAGCAGGTGGTCAGTCCAGTTCAAGTGTTTGTCAGTCTGACATCTTTTAGTTAGAAACTGTCTGTCTCGGAGCCTGTTGATATCAGACCTCATGCGCCGATACCGTCTGCCTGATGGTACAGGAGAGCAGCTCGTGGCTGGGTTGTGTGGGGTTCATCATGGACAAACTGAAATGGTCCAACCACACAGAGAGTGTGGTGAAGAAGGCGCAGCAGCGCCTCTCAAATCTCAGGAGGCTGAAGAAATTTGGCTTGTCACCAGAAACACTCACAAACTTTTACAGATGCACAATCGAGAGCATCCTATCGGGCTGTATCACTGCCTGGTACGGCAACTGCTCCACCCATAACCGTAAGGCTAGTGAGGTCTTACACAACGCATCACCTGGGGCAGACTACATGCCCTCCAGGACACCTTACACCACCCGATGTCACAGGAAGGCCAAAAAAGATCATCATGGACAACAACCACCCGAGTCACTGCCTGTTCACCCCATTATCATCCAGAAGGCGAGGTCAGTACAGGTGCATCAAAGCAGGGACTGAGAGACTGAAACATAGCTTCTATCTCAAGGCCATCAGACTGTTAAACAGCCACCACTAACATTGAGTGGCTGCTGCCAACATACTGACTCAACTCCAGCCACTTTAATAATGGAAATTGATGGAAAAAATGTATCACTTGCCACTTTAAACAATGCCACTTAATATAATGTTTACATTACTCATCTCATATCTATATACTGTACTCTATACCATCTACTGCATCTTGCCATCTTGATGTAATGTATCACTAGCCACTTTAAACAATGCCACATTTATATGTTTACATATCCTACATTACTCATCTCATATGTATATACTGTACTTTATACCATCCACTGCATCTTGCCTATGCCGTTCTATACCATCACTCATTCATATATTTTTTTATGTACATATTCTTATTCATTCCTTTACACTTGTGTGTATAAGGTAATTGTTATGAAACTGTTAGGTAAGATTACTCATTGGATATTACTGCATTGTCAGAACTAGAAGCACAAGCATTTCGCTACACTCGCATTAACATCTGCTAACCATGTGTATGTGACAATAAAATTTGATTTGATTTGTCCAGCTGTGTTACGGAAATTGCATTGTCAGTGGATCTGTTGCAGAGGTAGGTAAATGGAAATGGGTCCAGTGTGCTGGCCTTGATGTGGGCCATGACCAGCCTCTGTCAGCACTTCATGATGACCAAGGTGAGTGTGACGGGGTGATAGTCATTTGGGCACTGGTACGATGGTGGTGTTATTAATAAGGGTCGGACACTTTTTTTTCAATTTTTGCCTAAAATGACATACCCAAATCTAACTGCCTGTAGCTCAGGACATGAAGCAAGGATATGCATGTTCTTGATATAATTTGAAACTAAACACTTTGACATTTGTGGAAATGTGAAATTAATGTAGGAGAATATAAAATTAGATCTGGTAAAAGATAATACAAAGAAAAAAACACGTTTTTAAAATCATTTTTTTGCATCTTTGAAATTCAAGAGAAAGGCTATACTGTATTATTCCAGTTTAGGCACGATTTAGATCTTGACCACTAGATGGCAGCAGTGTAAGTGCAACGTTTTAGACTGAGCCAATGAAACATTGCATTTCTGTTCAAAATGTTGTTTCAAGTCTGCCTAAATGTGCCTAATTGGTTAATTTATATATTTTCAAGTTCATAGCTGTGCAATCTCCTCAAACAATAGCATGGTATTATTTTACTGTAATAGCTACTGTAAATTGGACAGTGCAGTTAGATTAACAAGAATGTAAGGTTTCTGCCCATATCAAATATGTCTATGTCCTGGGAAATGTTCTTGTTAATTACAACCTCATGCTAATCACATTAGCTCACGTTAGCTCAACCGTCCCGCGGGGGGACACCCATCCCATAGAGGTTAAAACAGGTAGGGACTACAGCCTGGGACAGGGACATGCTGAAGATATCAGTGAAGACGCCCGCCAGCTGGTCAGCACACACTGAGGATGTGGCCAGGGATGACATCTGGGACGGCAGCTTTGTGATCATTCACTTTATTGATAGTTTTCCTCGCGTCAGCCTCAGAGAAACAAAGCACCTGGTCGTCCGGAGAAGCGAGTCTTCCTGGATGGCTCAGTATTGTCTGCCCTGAAGCGAGCATAACATGTGTTAAGCTGGTCTGGGATGGAGGCTTCTGTGTGCACAGCACAACTGGATTTGCCTTTTTAGTCTGTAGTCCTTGCCACAAGTGAGGCAAGTCGGAGTTGTTGAACATCAATTGAAGTTTGAGTCTATTGTCTTTTTGTGTCCCTAATGGTCATGTGCTGTGGATGTTTGTATATGCGGGAATCAGAGCACCATGCTTTTTTTGGTGTCCATTACCCTGCAAGATTCCCCTAGTTCCATAAATTACACCCCTGTCTCCCCTCCTGAACTGGCCTCTCCCACCCCTGAGTGTTCTACTGGCAGCCTGCCCACCATGACAGAGAGGGGGAGAAAGAAGGAGCACACAAGGGGGAAGAGGGAGGGAGGGAGGGAGGGAGGGAGGGCAGGGCGGAAGACCCAATGCCGTGCCCATACCTAATTCTGCCTCACCGTTGCCACGCCAAGATTTATTCATCCCCACCGTCACTTAAAAGTAACTTCACTCAACCTTTTTCTTCCTCCTCTCTCTTTCCCCATTCATCCCTCCTTATACACGATTCAAGGTCGTGAGTGCCTGTGCTCTTTGGATCTTCAGATGAATGAACCAGGGGAGAGTAAAGACGTCTCCTCTTTGACGTGCGTGTGTGTGTGCATGCATGTGTGTGTATATTCTTTGATGGATGAGGCCCTGTCTAACTGTAAAGTAGGACCCCATTCACCATTAACAGCAACAGAGATCATTTTTTTAAACTGTCAGAGGGGAGCATCATGTCACTATTATGAAGCAAGTTGCTTTCCATTTAATCATCAACCTAGCCTAAGCTGGTTACTAAGAGAATGGTGGTATAATGTACTCGTACTTTCCTTTTCAGTTTCTATGAAACGACTGTTCACTTTGGTGTGTATTGAGTCCGCAATCAGAATGACAATATAATGTTTTGATCATATTGTGAGTTGTGAAGGTCCTGGGTGTTCTGGCTTCAATCCAAATGTATCTAAAGAATGTCTGAGAGACCTATTGCATTAAATTCCGCATTCACATCACTGAACCAAAAGACACCTCTTGAGATCAGGGGTCATTGTAAAGAGAGACAACATTGCCATCTTGTGGCTAGGAAAGTAATCACACCCAACTGTATCTTTATATATATTCATTTTTTATTTCACATTTATTTAACCAGGTAGGCGAGTTGAGAACAAGTTCTCATTTACAACTGCGACCTGGCCAAGATAAGCAAAGCAGTGCGACAAAAACAGCAACACTCATAAACAAACGTACAGTCAATAACACAATAGAAAAATCTATGTACAGTGTGTGCAAATGTAGAAGAGTAGGGATGTAGGCAATAAATAGGCCATAGTTAATTACATAATTACAATTTAGCATTAACACTGGAATGATAGATGTGCAGATGATGATGTGCAAGTAGAGATACTGGGATGCAAAAGAGCAAGAGGGTAGTAATAATATGGGGACAAGGTAGTTGGGTGTGCTATTTACAGATGTATACAGGTACAGAGATTGGTAAGCTGCTCTGACAGCAGATGCTTAAAGTTAGAGAGGGAGATATAAGACTCCAGCTCCAGTGATTTTTGCAATTCGTTCCAGTCATTGGCAGCAGAGAACTAGAAGGAAAGGCGGCCAAAGGTAGTGTTGGCTTTGGGGATGACCAGTGAAATATACCTGCTGGAGCGCGTGCTACGGGTGGGTGTTGCTATGGTGACCAGTGACCTGAGATAAGGCGGGGCTTTACCTAGCAAAGACTTATAGATGACCTGGAGCCAATGGTATTTGCGACGAAGATGTAGTGAGGGCCAGCCAACGAGAGCATACAGGTAGCAGTGGTGGGAAGAATATGGGGGTTTGGTGACAAAATGGATGGCACAGTAATAGACTACATCCAGTTTGCTGAGTAGAGTATTGGAGGCTATTTTGTAAATGACATCGCCGAAGTCAAGGATCGGTAGGATAGTCAGTTTTACAAGGGCATGTTTGACAGCATGAGTAAATGAGGCTTAGTTGCGAAAAAGGAAGCCGATTCTAGATTTAATTTTCTATTTCGCTTTGTTGCAAAATAGGAAGCCAATTCTAGATTTAATTTTGTATTGGAGATGTTAATGCGAGTCTGGGAGGAGAGTTTACAGTCTAACCAGACACCTAGGTATTTGTAGTTGTCCACATATTCTAAGTCAGAATCGTCCAGAATAGTGATGCTAGTCGGGCGGGAGGATGCGGGCAGCAATCAGTTGAAGAGCATGTACTTAGTTTTACTAGCATTTAAAAGCAGTTGGAGGCCACGGAAGGAGTGTTGTATGGTGTTGAAGCTTATTTGGAGGTTTGTTAGCACAGTGTCCAAAAAAGCGCCAGATGTACACAGAACGGTGTCGTCTGCGTAGAGGTGGATCAGAGAATCACCAGCAGCAAGAGCGAAATCATTGATATATACAGAGAAAAGGGTCGGCCCGAAGATTTAACCCTGTGGCACCACCATAGAGACTGCCAGAGGTTCGGAAAACAGGCCCTCCGATTTGAAACACTGAACTCTATCTGAGAAGTAGTTGGTGAACAAGGCGAGGCAGTAATTTGAGAATGCAAGGCTATTGAGCCTGCCGATAAGAATGCGGTGATTGACAGAGTCGAAAGCCTTGGCCAAGGTCGATGAAAATAATGTATTTAATGCCATTCAACATCAATGCTGAGGAGGGAACATTTCAGTTGGAGCATGTCCAGGTTTCTATGGCTTCGTTGAGACAGGCAGCCCAATTCTGTTATTTTTTTTTAGTAATTGGTCTTTTGACCAATCAGATATACTCTGAAAAAGAGCTGATGCGAAAATATCTAATGTGATTGGTCAAAATTCCAATTAGTGGAAAAAATATAATAATTGGGCTGCCTGTCTAAACACATCCCTTGTCTTTCTGTTTCCGACCCAAACCTCAGTCCTTGCATCGATTACAGAGGACTGAAAAGGATTACGAACAAGAATCGTTACCCCCTACCCGATGTTTGCCGCCTTGGAGTGCCCCTAGGAGCCCAATTCTTCACCAAACTGGATCTCCGCAACGCTTAAAATCTGGTCAGAATCAGGGAGGGAGATGAGTGGAAAACTGCCTTTAACACCCCTAGTGGTCACTGAGTATTTAGTCATGACCTTCGGAATATCGAACTCACCCGCAGTCTTTCAAGCAATGATCAATGACACTCTTAGGGATATGTTGAATCGGTTAATCTTTGTTTACCTCGACGACATCCTGATCTTCTCCAAAAACCCTTCCGGGAACACATACGGCCCTGTCCCAACTCACTCAAGCAGGTTTTTGCTGGAATCCCGGGGCAGACAGGGCATTCATAGAGCTCAAGGGACGTTTCACCTCTGGACCCATCCTCGTTCATCCTGATCCTACTCATCTCTTTGTGGTAGAGGTGGACGCCTCAGACACCGGAGATGGGGCGGTCCTTTCACAGCGAAACGAGGAGGACAAGAAACTGCACCCATTCGCCTTTCTCTCCAAGCGGTTCTCGCCAGCGGTACTCAACTACGATGTAGGCAACCGGGAGCTCTTGGCAGTTAAGTGGGCCCTTGAGGGGTGTAGACACTGGTTGGAACCTCTGCTTCATCTTCTGGTCTCTTCTCTGCACCTGGGTCCAACTTTACCACATCACAGTTAAAGCATCTCTCAATCCCTTCTCTTAACATGTATGGCCACAAAACATAATCAAGCAGCTGACCAATTACGCAAGACTTTAGTTCTAAATTAACCTCTCTGGGGTAGGCGGGACACTTGCTTCCCACATGGCTAATAGCCAGGGAAAATGCAGAGCGCCAAATTCAAATACATTTCTATAAAAATCTAACTTTCATTAAATGACACATGCAAGATAGCAAATTAAAGCTACACTCGTTGTGAATCCAGCCAACATGTCAGATTTCAAAAAGGTTTTTCGGCAAAAGCATAAGATGCTATTATCTGATGATAGCACAACAGTAAACAATGAGAGTAGCATATTTCAACTCTGCAGGCGCGACACAAAATGCAGAAATAAAATATAAATCATGCCTTGCCTTTGACAAGCTTCTTTTGTTAGCACTCCTATATGTCCCATAAACATCACAAATGGTCCTTTTGTTTGATTAATTCTGTCGATATATATCCAAAATGACCATTTATTTGGCACATTTGATCCAGAAAAACACCGCTTCCAACTTATACAACGTCGCTACAAAATATCTCAAATGTTACCTGTAAACTTTGCCAAAACATTTCAAACTACTTTTGTAATACAACTTTAGGTATTTCTAAACGTATATAATCGATCAAATTGAAGACGGGATGATCTGTGTTCAATACAGGAGCAAAACAAACCGACACTACTTTTTTGGTTACACGCCTCAATCAAAAGGTACACATGAAGTGACGTTCGTTCTGAGCTATGGTACATCTTTATTACACAAAGGAAAAACCTCAACCAATTTCTTAAAACTGGTGACATCCAGTGGAAGCGGTAGGAACTGCAGGAAAGTCGATTAGAATTCTGGATTCCCCATGAAATCATATTGAAAAGACGGTGACTTAAAAAAAACAAATCTGAATGGTTTGCCCTCGGGGTTTCGCCTGCTAAATAAGTTCTGTTATACTCACAGACATGATTCAAACAGTTTTAGAAACTTCAGAGTGTTTTCTATCCAATATTAATAAAAATATGCATATATTAGCATCTGGGACAGAGTAGGAAGCAGTTCACTCTGGGCACGCTATTCATCCAAAAGTGAAAATGCTGCCCCCTATATCAAAAAGTTTAATTGAAATGCATTCCAGGAGACTACCTCATGAAAAGGTTTGAGAGAATGCCAAGAGTGTGCAAAGCGGTCATCAAGGGTGGCGACTTTGAAGAATCTCAAATATAAAATATATTTTGATTTGTTTAAACACAGTGGCAGGTCATTTTGACTCGAGGACAGCAGGAGGGTTAAAGGCTATTTCAGTTCAGCACCCGCCAGTGGTGACAATTGAAACGCCCTGATTCAGAAACTGAGGACATTCTGGTTACCTGGGTTGTGGACTTTGTGCGTTTGGGTATTGATCCCGGTTAAAGACAGTCTCACTGCCTCCTTCTCAAAACTGATCCAACAATATAAAAATAAAGTAACACTTGGTTCAACATAGTGGCGGGTGAGCATCATTCTCATCATGAGCAACTTTACCTCTGTGTGCTTGTTCATGTGCTTTCTCATCATCTCCCCCTAATGTTCCTCTCATGTCCTGCTTTATCTGGCCTAGGTAATGGTCGCTGCAATTATCTGGTGCAGGATTGGTGTTGCATTGAGATTAAGTTTCCGTTTCTCAGTTTTTGTGACTGATGCAGCAAATGAAATAGGTGTCATGGATAACAACATAGTTCATTGCTGCTGGTTACAGCACAGACAAGGGTTGATAGATGAGAGTGGAATAACTGCGGCTGACAGTGAAAATCGGCGAGCTACATCACCGGGCCTGTGATATGAAACACAGCCACCCATTCTCCCCGATCGCTATTCTCTTCTCTCTCAACCTCTCTCTGTAGACAGACCTAATGCCACTGAATCACTCTGGCAATTGCTAGATTTATTGCATTCATCACAAATCCCCGTCTCACAGAGTGAATTGGGAAGTTGCTTGGCAAGACTGACTAATTAAATGTCTATCTGTCAAGGGAGATATATTCTATTTTTCCCTCCCAGTGTAAACACTACACTTTGAACATCAATGCAGATTGCTACTGCTCCTCTGTAAATCAGGGGAGTGTAACGACTATCCTACACTGCGCAGTATGCCTTGCATAGTAATGACGGAGAGATGTAGGGATAGATACACATACTCAATGAAATGAGAAACACCGACGTGTTCAATGGACTGTTCAGTTATTTATTTGTATTCCTTTTCATTGCCATAGCACATGATGTACAGGCACAGTGTCAGGATTCGAGATGAGGCTCAGCTGTTGCTAGATCGCGGTAAAGTCAACCTCTTGGGGGTTGGTGGTTTCCATCGATGGATGTTTGTGTAACAGCATGAAGGCTCCCTGAATGCGCCGGCTATGGGTCCAAGGTCCAGGGTCCAATGTTTTACTTCCACTGGTGGATGTACTGTGATGACTATCATCTTGTTTACTTTTAGGCTTCTCTTGTCATGACTTCTCTTGGCTTGTCTTTTCTTTTCCTTACTTTGGCCTCTCCCTGTAATTCACAGCAGATCATGATCACTCTACTGCAAAGATAGCCTGCAGAGTTCTGTCCTACTATCCAGGTCTGTACGCAAACAATTTGAACTTCTACTTTTAAAAATCCACCTCTCTAAAAACATGTCTCTCACTATTGCCGCCTGCTATAGACCACCCTCTGCCCCCAGCTGTGCTCTGAACACCATATGTGAACTGATTGCCCCCCCATCTATCTTCAGAGCTCGTGCTGCTAGGTGACCTAAACTGGAACATGCTTAACACCCCAGCTATCCTACAATCTAAGCTTGATGCCCTCAATCTCACACAAATTAAGTGCCTTCCTCACCATCTTAAATAAGCATGCCCCATTCAAGAAATTTAGAACCAGGAACAGATATAGCCCTTGGTTCTCTCCAGACCTGACTGCCCTTAACCAACACAAAAACATCCTATGGCATTCTGCATTAGCATCAAACAGCCCCCGTGATATGCAACTTTGCAGGTTGATTTAAAAAAATATATATATTTTACCTTATTTAACCAGGCAAGTCAGTTAAGAACACATTCTTATTTTCAATGACGGCCTGGGAACAGTGGGTTAACTGCCTGTTCAGGGGCAGAACGACAGATTTGTACCTTGTCAGCTCGGGGGTTTGAACTCGCAACCTTCCGGTTACTAGTCCACCGCTCTAACCACTAGGCTACGGTGATGCCCTCAATCTCACACAAATTATCAATGAACATACCAGGTACCACCCCAAAGCCATAAACACGGGCACCCTCATAGATAGCATCCTAACCAACTTGCCCTCTAAATACACCTCTGCTGTTTTCAACCAAGATCTCAGCGATCACTGCCTCATTGCCTGCATCCGTAATGGGTCAGCAGTCAAACGACCTCCACTTATCACTGTCAAATGCTCCTTGAAACACTTCAGCAAGCAGGCCTTTCTAATCGACCTGGCCGGGGTATCCTGGACGGATATTGATCTCATCCCGTCAGTAGAGGATGCCTGTTTTTTTTTTTAAGTGCCTTCCTCACCATCTTAAATAAGCATGCCCCATTCAAGAAATTTAGAACCAGGAACAGATATAGCCCTTGGTTCTCTCCAGACCTGACTGCCCTTAACAAACACCAAAAAATCCTATGGCGTTCTGCATTAGCATCGAACAGCCCCCGTCATATGCAACTTTTCAGGGAAGCTAGAAACCAATATACACAGGCAGTTAGAAAAGCCAAGGCTAGCTTTTTCAAGCAGAAATTTGTTTCCTGCAACACAAACTCAAAAAAGGTATTATTACTATTGGATAGAAAACACTCTGAAGTTTCTAAAACTGTTTGAATTGTGTCTGTGAGTATAACAGAACTCATAGGGCAAGCAATCTTCCAAACAAGTTTTGAAATTCTGAAAGTTGGGGCAACTTTGATGTCATCGCCCCCTCCTTTCCCAACAAGATATGGATCTGGAAGCACTTCCTACGCCTTCCACTAGATGTCCTCATTCAGTAGAAAGTGTGATGGAGCATTTGCTGTGAACTTTGACCTAAATGGGAGGGAAAATAGTCAGTGTCGCAACAGAATGCCATTTTGCTGTGGCGCATTTCTCTGTGGGTGCTACAGCCGGTTGGAAGGTTATTGGATATATATGATTATAACATCCTGAAGATTGATTCTGTACTTAGTTTGACCAGTTTATTTGACCTGGAATATATCTTTTGGAAGTTTTCGTGCAAGTTATCTTGGACCAGCAGTCAGTTTTTGGGCACGTGAGCTGAAAGTGATAGCAAATGCAGCTACTTGGACACTATTGGACATTATGGAACAAAACATTACATTTACATTTAAGTCATTTAGCAGACGCTCTTATCCAGAGCGACTTACAAATTGGTGCGTTCACCTTAAGACATCCAGTGGAACAGCCACTTTACAATAGTGCATCTAAATCTTTTAAGGGGGGTGAGAAGGATTACTTTATCCTATCCTAGGTATTCCTGAAAGAGGTGGGGTTTCAGGTGTCTCCGGAAGGTGGTGATTGACTCCGCTGTCCTGGCGTCGTGAGGGAGTTTGTTCCACCATTGGGGGGCCAGAGCAGCGAACAGTTTTGACTGGGCTGCGCGGGACCTGTACTTCCTCAGTGGTAGGGAGGCGAGCAGGCCAGAGGTGGATGAACGCAGTGCCCTTGTTTGGGTGTAGGGCCTGATCAGAGCCTGGAGGTACTGAGGTGCCGTTCCCCTCACAGCTCCGTAGGCAAGCACCATGGTCTTGTAGCGGATGCGAGCTTCAACTGGAAGCCAGTGGAGAGAGCGGAGGAGCGGGGTGACGTGAGAGAACTTGGGAAGGTTGAACACCAGACGGGCTGCGGCGTTCTGGATGAGTTGTAGGGGTTTAATGGCACAGGCAGGGAGCCCAGCCAACAGCGAGTTGCAGTAATCCAGACGGGAGATGACAAGTGCCTGGATTAGGACCTGCGCTGCTTCCTGTGTGAGGCAGGGTCGTACTCTGCGGATGTTGTAGAGCATGAACCTACAAGAACGGGCCACCGCCTTGATGTTAGTTGAGAACGACAGGGTGTTGTCCAGGATCACGCCAAGGTTCTTAGCGCTCTGGGAGGAGGACACAATGGAGTTGTCAACCGTGATGGCGAGATCATGGAATGGGCAGTCCTTCCCCGGGAGGAAGAGCAGCTCCGTCTTGCCGAGGTTCAGCTTGAGGTGGTGATCCGTCATCCACACTGATATGTCTGCCAGACATGCAGAGATGCGATTCGCCACCTGGTCATCAGAAGGGGGAAAGGAGAAGATTAATTGTGTGTCGTCTGCATAGCAATGATAGGAGAGACCATGTGAGGTTATGACAGAGCCAAGTGACTTGGTGTATAGCGAGAATAGGAGAGGGCCTAGAACAGAGCCCTGGGGGACACCAGTGGTTAGAGCACGTGGTGAGGAGACAGATTCTCGCCACGCCACCTGGTAGGAGCGACCTGTCAGGTAGGACGCAATCCAAGCGTGGGCCGCGCCGGAGATGCCCAACTCGGAGAGGGTGGAGAGGAGGATCTGATGGTTCACAGTATCGAAGGCAGCCGATAGGTCTAGAAGGATGAGAGCAGAGGAGAGAGAGTTAGCTTTAGCAGTGCGGAGGGCCTCCGTGATACAGAGAAGAGCAGTCTCAGTTGAATGACTAGTCTTGAAACCTGACTGATTTGGATCAAGAAGGTCATTCTGAGAGAGATAGCGGGAGAGCTGGCCAAGGACGGCACGTTCAAGAGTTTTGGAGAGAAAAGAAAGAAGGGATACTGGTCTGTAGTTGTTGACATCGGAGGGATCGAGTGTAGGTTTTTTCAGAAGGGGTGCAACTCTCGCTCTCTTGAAGACAGAAGGGACGTAGCCAGCGGTCAGGGATGAGTTGATGAGCGAGGTGAGGTAAGGGAGAAGGTCTCCGGAAATGGTCTGGAGAAGAGAGGAGGGAATAGGGTCAAGCAGGCAGGTTGTTGGGCGGCCGGCCGTCACAAGACGCGAGATTTCATCTGAGAGAGAGGGGAGAAAGAGGTCAGAGCACAGGGTAGGGCAGTGTGAGCAGAACCAGCGGTGTCGTTTGACTTAGCAAACGAGGATCGGATGTCGTCGACCTTCTTTTCAAAATGGTTGACGAAGTCATCTGCAGAGAGGGAGGAGGGGGGGAGGAGGAGGATTCAGGAGGGAGGAGAAGGTGGCAAAGAGCTTCCTAGGGTTAGAGGCAGATGCTTGGAATTTAGAGTGGTAGAAAGTGGCTTTAGCAGCAGAGACAGAAGAGGAAAATGTAGAGAGGAGGGAGTGAAAGGATGCCAGGTCCGCAGGGAGGCGAGTTTTCCTCCATTTCCGCTCGGCTGCCCGGAGCCCTGTTCTGTGAGCTCGCAATGAGTCGTCAAGCCACGGAGCAGGAGGGGAGGACCGAGCCGGCCTGGAGGATAGGGGACATAGAGAATCAAGGGATGCAGAAAGGGAGGAGAGGAGGGTTGAGGAGGCAGAATCAGGAGATAGGTTGGAGAAGGTTTGAGCAGAGGGAAGAGATGATAGGATGGAAGAGGAGAGAGTAGCGGGGGAGAGAGAGCGAAGATTGGGACGGCGCGATACCATCCGAGTAGGGGCAGTGTGGGAAGTGTTGGATGAGAGCAAGAGGGAAAAGGATACAAGGTAGTGGTCGGAGACTTGGAGGGGAGTTGCAGTGAGGTTAGTGGAAGAACAGCATCTAGTAAAGATGAGGTCGAGCGTATTGCCTGCCTTGTGAGTAGAGGGGGAAGGTGAGAGGGTGAGGTCAAAAGAGGAGAGGAGTGGAAAGAAGGAGGCAGAGAGGAATGAGTCAAAGGTAGACGTGGGGAGGTTAAAGTCGCCCAGAACTGTGAGAGGTGAGCCGTCCTCAGGAAAGGAGCTTATCAAGGCATCAAGCTCATTGATGAACTCTCCGAGGGAACCTGGAGGGCGATAAATGATAAGGATGTTAAGCTTGAAAGGGCTGGTAACTGTGACAGCATGGAATTCAAAGGAGGCGATAGACAGATGGGTAAGGGGAGAAAGAGAGAATGACCACTTGGGAGAGATGAGGATCCCGGTGCCACCACCCCGCTGACCAGAAGCTCTCGGGGTGTGTGAGAACACGTGGGCGGACGAAGAGAGAGCAGTAGGAGTAGCAGTGTTATCTGTGGTGATCCATGTTTCCGTCAGTGCCAAGAAGTCGAGGGACTGGAGGGAGACATAGGCTGAGATGAACTCTGCCTTGTTGGCTGCAGATCGGCAGTTCCAGAGGCTACCAGAGACCTGGAACTCCACGTGGGTCGTGCGCGCTGGGACCACCAGATTAGAGTGGCCGCGGCCACGCGGTGTGGAGCGTTTGTATGGTCTGTGCAGAGAGGAGAGAACAGGGATAGACAGACACATAGTTGACAGGCTACAGAAGAGGCTACGCTAATGCAAAGGAGATTGGAATGACAAGTGGACTACACGTCTCGAATGTTCAGAAAGTTAAGCTTACGTAGCAGAAATCTTATTGACTAAAATAATTCAAATGATACAGTACTGCTGAAGTAGGCTAGCTGGCAGTGGCTGCGTTGTTGTTGTTATATCTCTCTATAGTGCTGTTTCTTGTATTATGGTCTCTTGTTTCTTTAGAGGTTTCACTTTGTTGTCCTTTTTCTTTTCCTTTTTCTTCTGTCCTTATTTTGTCTTCCTTTCTTCTGTTAACTAGATATTTTTTGTTGTTATTATTTGTAAGCTAGCTAGCTTCTTCCAGGAGAGTCCCTAGCAACTGCTTAGCAACAAGTAAACAATTCAGCTAGCAATTCAGCTAGCTAAGATAACTGTACAATTTTATGAAAAATAGTTACTTCTTCAAAAGCCTGTCTTTTTGGTTTGTTCCTTGTTTTGTCTTCTATTGAGTCTTGCAGTTTTCTCTTGATTTTTTCGATGTACTTCACTCTAAAAAAACATTTAAATCTCAATATATACAGGAGCTCATTTTTCAGCAGCTGCTCAATTTAGAACTCCGGAACACAAAACAACGATTTATTGTGGAACTAGGACTCCTTGCACTCCATTCTGATGAAAGATCATCAAAGGTAAGGAATATTTATGTTGTAATTTCGTATTTCTGTTGACTCCAACATAAGCGGAGAAATATTGTTACGTCTGAGCGCCGTCTCAGATTATTGCAATGTTAGGCTTTTTACGTAACGTTTTTAAAAATCTGACACAGCGGTTGCATTAAGAACCATTAATTATATGTAGAACATGTATCTTTAGTCAAAGTTTATGATGAGTATTTCTGTTATCTGGCGTATAATTCCTGCGGATATTTTGGAGGAATTTCTGAACATGGCGTCAATGTAAACCGAGAGTTGTGGATATAAAAATGCATATTATCGAACAAAACATAAATGTACTGTGTAACATGTCATATGACTGTCATCTGATGAAGATTTTCAAGAGGTTAGTGATTCATTTTATTTCTAATCCTGCTTTTGTGATTTTATCTTTGGCTGGAAAAAATTGTTGCCTTTTTTCTTTGGTTTGGTGGTGGTCTAACATATTTATGTTGTGTTTTCGCTGTACAATATTTTAAAAATCTGACATGATTGGTAGATGAACAAGGTGTTTATCTTTCATTTGAGGTATTGGACTTGTTAATGTGTGAAAGTTAAATATTTCTAAAGAATATTTTTGAATTCCCAGCGCCACCTTTTCAGCTGAACTGGGTGGAGTTCCCTGAGTGGAACGCATTGCAGTTCCCTGAGTGGAACGCATTGCCCCAACAGGTTTTAACTAACCTCCAGATGAGCTTCAATGCCGTACAACTCTCCTTCCGTGGCCTCCAATTGCTCTTAAATACAAGTAAAACTAAATGCATGCTCTTCAACCGATCGCTGCCTGCACCTGCCCGCCCGTCCAACATCACTACTCTGGACGGTTCTGACTTAGAATATGTGGACAACTACAAATACCTAGGTGTCTGATTAGACTGTAAACTCTCCTTCCAGACTCACATCAAACATCTCCAATCCAAAATTAAATCTAGAATTTGCTTCCTATTTCACAATAAAGCATCCTTCACTCATGCTGCCAAACATACCCCTGTAAAACTGACCATCCTACCGATCCTCGACTTCGGTGATGTCATTTACAAAATAGCCTCCAATACTCTACTCAATAAATTGGATGCAGTCTATCACAGTGGCATCCGTTTTGTCACCAAGCCCCATATACTACCCACCACTGTGACCTGTACTGGATCGTTGGCTGGCCATAGCTTCATACTCGTCGCCAAACCCACTGGCTCCAAGTCATCTACAAGTCTCTGCCTGGTAAAGCCCCGCCTTATCTCAACTCACTGGTCACCATAGCAGCACCCACCATAAGCAGCACGTGCTGCAGCAGGTACAGTGGGGCAAAAAAGTATTTAGTCAGCCACCAATTGTGCAAGTTCTCCCACTTAAAAAGATGTGAGGCCTGTAATTTTCATCATAGGTACACTTCAACTATGACAGACAAAATGAGAAAGAAAATCCAGAAAATCACATTGTAGGATTTTTAATGAATTTATTTGCAAATGATGGTGGAAAATAAGTATGTGGTCAATAACAAAAGTTTATCTCAATACTTTGTTATATACCCTTTGTTGGCAATGACAGAGGTCAAACGTTTTCTGTTGCTGGTATTTACTGTTGCTGGTATTTTGGCCCATTCCTCCATGCAGATCTCCTCTAGCGCAGTGATGTTTTGGGGCTGTTGCTGGGCAACACGGACTTTCAACTCCCTCCAAAGATTTTCTATGGGGATGAGATCTGGAGACTGGCCAGGCCACTCCAGGACCTTGAAATGCTTCTTACGTAGCCACTCCTTCGTTGCCCGGGCGGTGTGTTTGGGATCATTGTCATGCTGAAAGACCCAGCCACGTTTCATTTTCAATGCCCTTGCTGATGGAAGGAGGTTTTCACTCAAAATCTCACGATACATGGCCCCATTCATTCTTTCCTTTACACGGATCAGTCGTCCTGGTCCCTTTGCAGAAAAATTTGCCCCAAAGCATGATGTTTCCACCCCCATACTTCACAGTAGGTATGGTGTTCTTTGGATGCAACTCAGCATTCTTTGTCCTCCAAACATGACGAGTTGAGTTTTTACCAAAAAGTTATATTTCAGTTTCATCTGAACATATGACATTCTCCTAATCTTCTTCTGGATCATCCAAATGCTCTCTAGCAAACTTCAGACGGGCCTGGACATGTACTGGCTTAAGCAGGGGGACACGTCTGGCACTGCAGGATTTGAGTCCCTGGCGGCGTAGTGTGTTACTGATGGTAGGCTTTGTTACTTTGGTCCCAGCTCTCTGCAGGTAATTCACTAGGTCCCCCTGTGTGGTTCTTGGATTTTTGCTCACCGTTCTTGTCATCATTTTGACCCCACGGGGTGAGATCTTGCGTGGAGCCCCAGATCAAGGGAGATTATCAGTGGTCTTGTATGTCTTCCATTTCCTAATAATTGCTCCCACAGTTGATTTCTTCAAACCAAGCTGCTTACCTATTGCAGATTCAGTCTTCCCAGCCTGGTGCAGGTCTACAATTTTGTTTCTGGTGTCCTTTGACAGCTCTTTGGTCTTGGCCATAGGGTAGTTTAGAGTGTTACTGTTTGAGGTTGTGGACAGGTGTCTTTTATACTGATAACAAGTTCAAACTGGTGCCATTAATACAGGTAACGAGTGGAGGACAGAGGAGCCTCTTAAAGAAGAAGTTACAGGTCTGTGAGAGCCAGAAATCTTGCTTGTTTGTCGGTGACCAAATACTTATTTTCCACCATAATTTGCAAATAAATTCATTAAAAATCCTACATTGTGATTTTCAGAAGAAGAAAAAAATCTAATTTTGTCTGTCATAGTTGAAGTGTACCTATGATGAAAATTACAGGCTTCTCTCATCTTTTTAAGTGGGAGAACTTGCACAATTGGTGGCTGACTAAATACTTTTTTGTCTCACTGTATATCTCACTGTTCACCCCCAAAGCCAATTCTTCCTTTGGCCGCCTCTCCTTCCAGTTCTCTGCTGCCAATTACTTGAACAAACTGAAAAAAATCACTTACCTCCCTCACTAGCTTTAAACACCAGCTCACAGATCACTGCACCTGTACACAGCCCATCTGTAAATAGCCCATCCAATCTACCTCATCCCCATACTGTATTTATTTATTTATCTTGCTCCTTATTTATCTTGCACCCCAGTATCTCTTCTTGCACATTCATCTTCTGCACATTCTACCATTCCAGTGTTTAATTTCTATATTGTAATTACTATGCCACCATGGCCTATTTATTGCCTTTACCTCCCTTATCCTCCCTCATTTGCACATGCTGTATATATACCTTTCTACTGTATTATTTGTGCTTGATGGGACTGAGGGCTCACAATGTCATGTGACAATTTCTTCTCCTCTTATGAACTCGGACGGCAGCTCCTGAAGAGGAACGTCACCATGGTTGGCATGGTTCAAAAGAACAGGTCTGAGCTCCCACCTGCACTGCTTGTGTCAAAGGAAAGCGAGTTCTTCTCATCAAGGTTTGCTTTCACGCCCACTATCACTCTAGTTTCCTACCTCCCAAAGAAAAACAAGAATGTGTTACTTCTGAGCACACTGCACACAGAGGCTGAAATTAGCGATCGCCAGGACAGGAGGCCAGCCATCATCCTAGACTACAACTGCAACAAAGGAGGTGTGGACAACCTAGTGATTGGAATGTACAGCTGCAGAAGGATGACTGCCCGCTGGACCCTGGTCATCTTCCACAACATCATTGATGTTTCCTCCTACAATACCTTTGTCATATGGAGAGATCAACCCTAGCTGGATGCCTTGTAAATGAAAACAAGAGGAGGGTGTTCCTGGAGCAGCTGGGAAAGGCATTAATCGAAAAAAGGGAGCATCTCCCCGCACAGAAGCATCTGCAGAACTTATGGAAGCTGTTCACAGGGCTAGATCTCGTGATCAACCTGAGGAGCCAGCTGCCCCAGCCACATCCCCAGCTGGGGCAAGTAAGAGGAAGAGGTGTCAGATCTGCCCACCAAAGAAGGACTGTAATACACATACTGTGTGCTGCAGGTGTAAGAAATATATCTGCAAAGGCTGTGCACCCGCATACAGTCCCACTTGTGCTCATTGGGGGTTTAGTGAAGGCGACATGGTGCATCACCTGAGTGGGTTTATTCACTGATGTGGTCATCCTGTCTGGATTGGCGCCCCCCCTTGGGTTGTGCCATGGCGGAGATCTTTGTGGGCTATACTCAGCCTTGTCTCAGGATGGTAAGTTGGTGGTTGAAGATATCCCTCTAGTGGTGTGGGGGCTGTGCTTTGGCAAAGTGGGTGGGGTTATATCCTTCCTGTTTGGCCCTGTCCGGGGGGTGTCCTCGGATGGGGCCACAGTGTCTCCTGACCCCTCCTGTCTCAGCCTCCAGTATTTATGCTGCAGTAGTTTGTGTCGGGGGGCTAGGGTCAGTTTGTTATATCTGGAGTACTTCTCCTGTCCTATTCGGTGTCCTGTGTGAATCTAAGTGTGCGTTCTCTAATTCTCTCCTTCTCTCTTTCTTTCTCTCTCTCGGAGGACCTGAGCCGTAGGACCATGCCCCAGGACTACCTGACATGATGACTCCTTGGGGTCCCCAGTCCACCTGACCGTGCTGCTGCTCCAGTTTCAACTGTTCTGCCTTATTATTATACGACCATGCTGGTCATTTATGAACATTTGAACATCTTGGCCATGTTCTGTTATAATCTCCACCCGGCACAGCCAGAAGAGGACTGGCCACCCCACATAGCCTGGTTCCTCTCTAGGTTTCTTCCTAGGTTTTGGCCTTTCTAGGGAGTTTTTCCTAGCCACCGTGCTTCTACACCTGCATTGCTTGCTGTTTGGGGTTTTAGACTGGGTTTCTGTACAGCACTTTGAGATATCAGCTGATGTACGAAGTGCTATATAAATACATTTGATTTGTTCATTAAAATAGTTAAAATATGAACACTTACCACGTTGCACCTTGGTCCTCCTCTCCTTCCCCAGACGACAAGCGTTAAAGAACCACCCACCAAAAAAGTACCAAGCAGCGTGGTATCGGGCAGCAGCGATCTCAGGACTCCTGGACATGGGAGGACGTTTTGGACGGCAAGGGTTGCTTCACATGGGAGGAGATCCTGGCTGGAAGGGATCGCCTCCCATGGGAACAGGTGGAGGCAGCCAGGAGAGCGGAGGCAGCAGGTAATGGGAGCCAGCGCTTCGAGGGAACATGGCTGGCAAGGAAGCCCGAGAGGCAGCCCCAAAAATGTCTTGGGAAGTGGGCACACGAGGAGTGTGGCTAAGTCAGGTAGGAGACCTGAGCCAACTCCCCGTGCTTACCGGAGAGCGAGAGGGACAGGGAAGGCGCCATGTTATGCCGTGAGGCGCACAGTGTCCCCGGTACGTGTGCATAGCCCGGTACGGTACATTGCAGCGCCTCGTATCAGCAGGGCTAGAGTGGGCATCGAGCCAGGTGCCATGAAGCCGGCTCAGCGCATCTGGTCTCCAGTGCCTCTCCTCGGGCCGGTGTACATGGCACCAGCCTTACGCATGGTGTCCCCAGTTCGCCAGCACAGCCCAGTGCGGCCGCACTGGCCTGGCTACGGGGAGCATTCAACCAGGTAAGGTTGGGCAGGCTCGGTGCTCAAGAGCTCCAGTGCGCTTTCACGGTCCGGTCTATCCGGTGCCACCTCCACGCACCAGCCCTCCGGTGGCAGCCCCCCGCACCAGGCTGTCTCTCATTCTTCTCCCTACAGGTTATCCTGCCTGTCCAGCGCTGCCAGAGCCTTCCTCCTGCCCAGCGCTGCCAGAGTCTCCCTCCTGCCCAGCGCTGCCAGAGTCTCCCGTCTGTCCTGAGCTGCCAGAGTCTCCCGTCTGTCCTGAGCTGCCAGAGTCTCCCGTCTGTCCTGAGCTGCCAGAGTCTCCCGTCTGTCCTGAGCTGCCAGAGTCTCCCGTCTGTCCTGAGCTGCCAGAGTCTCCCGTCTGTCCTGAGCTGCCAGAGTCTCCCGTCTGTCCTGAGCTGCCAGAGTCTCCCGTCTGTCCTGAGCTGCCAGAGTCTCCCGTCTGTCCTGAGCTGCCAGAGTCTCCCGTCTGTCCTGAGCTGCCAGAGTCTCCCGTCTGTCCTGAGCTGCCAGAGTCTCCCGTCTGTCCTGAGCTGCCAGAGTCGTCCTTCACTCCGGCGATGGCGGAATCTCCCGTCCATTCGGGACCCGTGGCTAGGGTCCCCAGTCCGAGGTCGGCGGCGAGGGTTTCCGCTCTTAAGAGGCCACGGAGGCGGAGAAAGACTATGGTGGAGTGGGGTCCACGTCCCGCGCCAGAGCCGCCACCACGGACAGACACCCACCCAGACCCTCCCCTATAGGTTCAGGTTTTGCGGCCGGAGTCCGCACCTTTGGGGGGGGGGGGGTACTGTCACGTTCTGACCTTAGTTCCTTTGTTTTGTCTTTTGTTTTAGTGTGGTCAGGGCGTGAGTTGGGTGGGTTGTCTATGTTAGTTTGTCTATGATTTTCTATTTCTGTGTTTGGCCTGGTATGGTTCTCAATCAGAGGCAGCTGTCAATCGTTGTCCCTGATTGAGAACCATATTTACGTAGCCTGTTTTCCATTGTGTTTTGTGGGTGGTTATTTTCTGTTTAGTGTTGTGTTGCACCTTACAGGACTGTTTGTTGGTTGTTTTGTTTTCAGTGTTCATTAAAATATTTAAAATATGAACACTTACCACGCTGCAACTTGGTCCTCCTCTCCTTCCCCAGACGACAAGCGTTACAACTTTTCTGTTTTTTTTTGTCATTTTTTAATTTCACTTCACCACCACTTTTTCTTTTTAAATAAAAAATTAAAAATTTGAAACAAGTAGTTTTTTTCCTTTCACTTGACCAATTTGAACTATTTTGTGTATGCAACCGAATAGGAAAAACACCAAAGGGGTGAATTCTTTTTCAAGGCACTGTAAGTATTCAGACCCTTTACTCAGTACTTTGTTGAAGCAACTTGGGTATCACTCTACAAGCTTGGCACATTGGCACATCTGGGGAGTTTCTACCATTCTTCTCTGAAGATCCTCTCAAACTCTGTCAGGTTGGATGGGGAGCATCGGTGCACAGCTATTTTGAGGTCTCTCCAGAGATGTTCAATCGGGTTCAGGTCCGAGCTCTGGCTGGGCCACTCAAGGACATTCAAGAACATTCAGAAGCCACTCCTGCCCCAGTCTGAGGCCTTGAGCGCTCTGGAGCAGGTTTTCATCAAGGGCACTTTTCCTGAAAAACATCGCCACAGCATGGATGGTGCCAGCTTTCCTCCGGATGTGACGCTTGGCATTCAGGCCAAAGAGTACAATGTTGGTTTCATCAGACCAGAGAATCTTGTTTCTCATGGTCTGAGAATCTTTAGGTGCCTTTTGGCAAACTCCAAGTGGACTGTCATGTGCTTTTTACTGAGGAGTGGTTTCCGTCTTGCCACTCTACCATAAAGGTCTGATTGGTGGAGTGCTGCAGAGATGGTTGTCCTTCTGGAAGGTTCTCCCATCTCCACAGAGGAACTCTGGAGCTCTGTCAGAATGACCATCGGGTTCTTGGTCACTTCCCTGACCAAGGCCCTTCTCCCCTGATTGCTCAGTTTGTGCAAGCGGCCAGCTCTACGAAGATTCTTGGTGATTCCAAGCTTCTTCCATTTAAGAATGATGGAGGCCACTGTATTCTTGGGGACTTTCAATGCTGCAGAGATGTTTTGGTACCCTTCCCCAGATCTGTGCCTTGACACAATCCTGTCTCTGAGCTCTACGGACAATTTCTTCAACCTCATGGCTTGGTTTTTGCTCTGACATTTTCAACTGTGCGACCTTATATAGACAAGTGTGTGTCTTTCCAAATCATGTCCAATCAATTGAATTTACCACAGGTGGACTCCAATCAAGTTGTAGAAGCATCTAAAGGATGATCAATGGAAACAGGATGCACTTGAGCTCAATTTTGAGTCTTATATCAAAGGGTCTGAATACTTAAATAAGGTATTTCTGTATTTTAGGGTAAGATTTCTAAAAACCTGTTTTTGCTTTGTCATTATGGGTCTATTGTGTGTAGATTGATGAGTAAAAAAATGATGTAATCAATTTTAGAATAAGGCTGCAACATAACAACATGTGGAACAAGTCAAGGGGTATGAATACTTTCCGAATGTATTGTAGATTGCTAGCTTTTTTTAAACAGTGTTGATCACATCTGAGCATCATAGAGACTTTTCTGTTCTCAACATTAAAAAGTACTTTGCATTTTCTCCCCAGGCTTGAATTCACCCAATTCCTGTTGGATGGTTGGACCTGTTCCTTTCACTGCTGTTAGTAAGTCATTATAATATTGTGTAGCACTTGGCATAATATTACTGTCGCTGGTGGTGGTCTCAAAAGCTAGTAAATTGATGATGGATTATATCAAACAAAATAGCCTAATGTATTTAGTAACATGCTGTGTGTCACAGCCTATCCCTAGCCATAATTCTGTTTGGATGTTAATTGGACTAGATTGGCTTCTGGCTCCCTAAGGCATTCTGATTGGGAAATAGTAAAGTCTCTTCTCTATTGTTTTTCTAGTGTTGCGATGATTGTGGGAAGTCGTTTGCAAGAAGATCTGAACTTCTCAAACATTATAAACTTGATCATAGGCATTATGGACGTTTACAGAAAAGGAATATTTTCAAGACATTGGCAAACACCTGAACAATCAAGAGGCTCTCACTTGTATGCTTCAGGATTGCTCATAGAAAACCAACATTTATGAGAATTTCAAAACTAGAAAACAGGCCAATGCAGTGAATTACTTTAAACCTGGAATTGTAGAAACAATGACCCTTGCTCATTATGACAAATAATCTTTTGACAGTAGTGTTCCTGCTGACACTTTGGATTGGGGACGATATATCATGTAATGAAGTGAATTTCGATACTGGATTTGAACATGAAGGCTCTAAGGACTCTAAGGACAAAATACACTACCTTTCAAAAGTTTGGGGTCACTTAGAAATGTCCTTGTTTTTTAAATAAAAATGTTTTTGACGTCCATTAAAATAACACCAAATAGATCAGAAATACAGTGTAGACATTGCCAATGTTGTAAATGACTATTGTAGCTGGAAACGGCAGATTTTTTATGGAATATCTACAAAGGCATACAGAGGCCCATTATCAGCAAACATCACTCATGTGTGTTGTGTTAGCTAATCCAAGTCATTTTAAAAGGCTAATTGATCATTAGAAAACCCTTTTGCAATTATGTTAGCACAACTGAAAACTGTATGCTGATTTAAAGAAGCAATAAAACTGGCCTTCTTTAGACTAGTTGAGTATCTGGAGCATCAGCATTTGTGGGTTCGATTACAGGCTCAAAATGGCCAGAAACAAATAACGTTCTTCTGAAACTCGTCGGTCTATTCTTGTTCTGAGAAATTAAGGCTATTCCATGCCAGAAATTGTCAAGAAACTGAAGATCTCGTACAACGCTGTGTAGTACTCCCTTCACAGAACAGCGCAAACTGTCTCTAACCAGAAGAGAAAGAGGACAAGTAGACTAGTTTGAGAAACAGACGCCTCACAAGTCCTCAACTGGCAGCTTCATTAAATAGTACCCACAAAACTTTAGTCTCAACGTCAACAGTGAAGAGGTGACTCCAAAATGAACTGAGGCTAACTATTGTCCATCCATCCCTACTGGTCATTCTCCCGAAAGCCTTGAAAAAGAGAGACTTGAACTTCTGAAAGAGGTTGGGAAAAGGAATAATGGCAAGACTGTCAGGGACAAAATGGCTCAGACATTCGCTTTCAATCGAAATGAGAGGATGTATGAGCTGAAGTGGGCTGTGATGCATTTGTCACAATGTGGGAAGGTTGAGAGGAAGTAGATGTTGGTGATTTTTATGGACATTCAGGTTGGATTTGTTATAATGATTTCAAAGCTCTGTGCTATGCTATTTGTTCCAGATAAATTAAGAGTACCTCAGAATCATGACTGTTACCTTGAAAGCGAAGTTCATGGGCCAGTTAGACATGCATTCAAGTCAGCTGATCAAAGTAATCCGAGCCAAAGGAGGAGCAACGTGGGAAAAGACCACTAACATCATGCAAATTTTGGATCAGGTACATCTATTACATTTTAGTTTGTATGCAAAAGAGAATTATGCATGTGATTCTTAAGAGACGGAGGTAGATGGAGCAGGGAGACAATGAGTGAAACTGATGGGAGAGAGCATGCAAGGGAGACAAAGAGAAAATGAGAAAATGGGAGATGATGGAACATGTGTGTGTGGAAAGAGTACATTAAGGAGAATTGATCAAGTTGGGTCCAAATATTTTTCTATTTAGGTTTTAGGATTTTAGGACTTTCAGCTCCTGCGTGTAAGGTATAACCGTTTTATTCACATGCGCAATCTTAGTGAACTCAGGGACTTACATTGGTTTAACATCGACAGATACAAACCATTTCCTTTTGGTACTCTACTCTCCCCTGTCTGTAGGTGTGTCTTTGGAGCTGTGGTTCTGTCTGGGGTGTGCAGAGGGTAGAGATACCTAAGGCTGTGGGACCTATCCTCCTGGGTCAACGATCAGACCCTCACCGACAACGTCCACAAGGTGAGGAGGGGCAACACAGAGGAGGTCCTCCCCATGACGAAACACCAACAGTAGGTTTTATCAATAATTTATTTACTGTACTATTTTTCTGTATTGTTAATGTTTAAATAATATTGGTATTAGTATTTTCTGTGTTGTTTAAGTAGTACTGTGTATTTTTAAATATTTTTGTTTCTGTTTTAGCATGTAATTGGGGACAACTCAATAATCTAAATTGATATCCTCCTCTCATCTCCTCTCCTTCATATTCACTGTTCTATTTATACGGCATAGACGAGATGTGTAGATACCTACTGGGAATTTGCTTCTCCTTTCACATCAATACAGTTGAAGGTGATGACAAGCAGGAAGGAAGCCACTTTAGACAATTAAGTTGTGCCCCAGGTATCTGCTTTGATGTCTTGATCTTTCCAGGGTCTCTGTCTCCCTTTGGTGATAGCTACGAGGTGTGCAGATCCCTACGGCTCTGCACGGTGCGGGTCTGGAACCTGACCAGGTCAAGGTTCACAGGGTGGCCAGTCAGAGTGGATTACGGTCTCCATGGCAACACCGACATGGCCTTGGCCCATGACATGAAGCTGTACATCCTGACAGGCAGAGGGAAAGCCACCTTCACTGACACCCCCTCACCCATATTCCAGGTCACCAACTAATTTATCAATTTGCCTGGTATCCATACTGAATCCCCTCTGCTCTACACTGTTGTTTCACTTCATGGATTGAAGTCACCTTATTAGTTGTCGTGAAATATGTGCTCTACATTTGTGACTCCCTAGGTTCGAGCTCAGGTCTCCTGCATGCAACAAGACTATGTTAGCCCACTGAGCTAAAGCCTAGTCATTAAGGTTCTGTCACACTTGACTCCATATACTCTGCTGCTCTATGACCTGTTCAAGAGAAGCTAGCTTAAGAGACAGTCTGGTCTTTACATCGTCCCCTGTCCCCGACACAAATAAGGCTCCTGGTCGGACAGCTACTCCTGGGCTTGTCTGAGACAAGGGGAGAGAGAGTCGGTTACTTGAAACAAGCACCAGCTAACTTAGTCCAACACCTGAAACACCACACTCCAAAAACAGTCCCTCTGAGTCAGTTACTTCAGATAAATAATACCCTCTAGCATCCTAATTCTTGCACAGCTTAACAATGTTTTGTTCATTGTTGCCCCTAATATGGTTTTCCCCATTGTTGTGAACCGGTTTTGGGATGTGGAAGGCTAACACTTTTTATAACACTTATATTGTCCATAACCTATTTTATTTGGACTGTTGGGCGTTATAGGGACCATCTGGTAGTGTGGGACCTAGAGTCTGGGTATATCAAAGGGAGGATCAAAGTGTCCAGCAGCATCGTCAGAGACAGGCAGTCCCGGATACTACCATCATTAAGGAGACCACAGGTAACCACAGGTAACAAAACCAGAGACTCTACCAGAAAAGTAGTGCAAGCTAAGCTATCTGTCCAAAAATCCAGCATAACTTGTTTTCAATGTTACTATTTTATTACCTTGCTATTACCCTGTAGTCTAATGCTCTCAATAATTTTGAACACTCCAGTGTTGTAGCTGTAACAATATACACATTTATATTGCTCTGTGGAATACTATTAACCCTAGCTCAGGTGATGTCCTGGGAAGGAAGAACAGAGAGACACTCTGGACGAAAAGGGAGGCGCAAAGGGAGCAGAGCAGGTTGGACAGGGAGACATACAACTCCATAGACCAATACCTCCTCGGTGGGGACCAACCGGCAAAGTGTTTGTGTGTGCGCCATGTCTACTATTTTACTTGTGTGCTCTGAATATGTGGCTGGCTCTATAGAGTTTAATTAACCTATGTGATGTCTCTCCATCCCTCTGATCTCCTCTCTACCCCTCTCTATCAACTGGTGGTGTGTTACGCTACAAGACCATGGTGCTTGCCTACGGAGCTGTGAGGGGAACGGCACCTCACTACCTCCAGGCTCTGATCAGGCCCTACACCCAAACAAGGGCACTGCGTTCATCCACCTCTGGCCTGCTCGCCTCCCTACCACTGAGGAAGTACAGTTCCCACTCAGCCCAGTCAAAACTGTTCGCTGCTCTGGCCCCCCAATGGTGGAACAAACTCCCTCACGACGCCAGGACAGCGGAGTCAATCACCACCTTCCGGAGACACCTGAAACCCCACCTCTTTAAGGAATACCTAGGATAGGATAAAGTAATCCTTCTCCCCCCCCCTTAAAAGACCTAGATGCACTATTGTAAAGTGGCTGTTCCACTGGATGTCATAAGGTGAAAGCACCAATTTGTAAGTCGCTCTGGATAAGAGCGTCTGCTAAATGGGATATCATAATCATCATCTTTGGGATATCAATGCCATTATGGTAGATGAGGCATACACATTGAGTTTGACATGAAAAGAAATTATCCTCCCATTCCTTTTTCTTTTGTATCCTTCCCTTCACTCATTGCTATTGTCGACCGAACTTAACAAATCTGGCTACAAAGTTAGCTAGCTACCTGCCTGGCATCACCGTGAACTCAACTTTGAGTTGGCGGGCAGCATTTGACCGCACTAACTAGGCATATGTCAATAACTGGGCATATTTTATGTAAATCACGTGACTTCAGACATTGCTTTAATGGAAGACTGTTGAACATTAAAACAAAGATTATAGGCATTGATTTGTGTGGATAAATTTGAGCAGAAGCATAATCTCAATAGACTGGCAAGCACGCCGTGCTCGACCAGTAGATCACGATCGACTGGTTGGGTACCCCTGCTATAGGACCTGGAGGCCTGCAACATCCTGTCCGTCCTCTTCCCTGATACCCACGTCCAGTGTCTGACCCTACTGCTGGGCCTCAGCCCTGCCCTCAGGCTGACATCACAATCACAGGGGATCACCACAGTAACCAGGAAGGACTACTTGTTCAGAGGGTCCAGTAGTAGCGAGGATGAACACATAGGACAGTCAGAGATGCATGTAGGAGTAGTTCGTTTTTTGGGAACTTTATCTCTGTGATACTCATGTTATTTATGAGTATTTGAAAATATCTTGACTTAACAATATGACCTGATAAGCAGAAGAATGGAAGGTAAAATGTATATTTCAAGTTAAATTTTATTGGTCGAATACACTTATTTAGCAGATGTTATTGCGGGTGTAGTGAAACAGATATAAAAGTAATAAATTGGTTCCCCTCTCGCCGGTATAACTTTGTTTTAATGGATATACAGAAATGATGGGGGGGGATTACACATTTGACAGAATACGTAGACTGTCTCCACAAATATGAAATCCCATTCCAGACAGACCATCACTTTTTAGCAAATTGAAGTGCTGCACCTGTGGATGGTCAATTGAAATGACAGTTGGGAAATCATAAAATGACCTGAAATCCCAACTCAGATGAACACCTCACAGAAACAGCGCAAACTACCCCTCTGTCAGCCATACAAAATATAACATTGCACAATCTATTTAGCCCCGTCTGGTACAGTGATTCATGAATCGACACACGATTTGGAACACTTATTTTAAAAACACATAATTAAGAAAATGGGCCAAACATAATGTATTAATTTTTACAAAAAGGACATCATTCATTCAGATACATTATATCAAATCAACATTTCCAAATGGGCTAGTAAGCCAAAATTTGCTTCTCGAGTTACTCAATACACTTGTTAGAACGGAAGTTAAGTAACACACATTACAGACAGAAGATGGCAGCTTAGGCTGAGGATCCTTACAGTCAACATCGGACTTCGCAAAACAACATTTAGGCTTCAGTGTGAGTTGCCAGTATTGTAACAGCACCAGTTCAGTGTTGGTCAAGTCTTTTACTCAGAGTAAGCGCTGATGGAAATAGTGTTCCGATTACTCTCAGAACTTGACATTTCATCATCCCTTGAATGAATCACTTCAATAAACTCCACCCTCAGTTCAACAATGTTCCGAGAGGAAAGGGATAACGGACGGAAGACTTGCACCTACTACCTGGACCTCCGGTCCTTTTTGTTCTTGTCCAGGTTTTTGTCCATAGTCTTTTCGTTGTCCCCTCTGCACTTGGGACAGAACCACTTCCCCTTGGGCTTGTAGGTGAGCCCTACGCAGGAGAAGTGGAACCACTCGATGGGGCACGCGTCGTTATCGCAGCCGATCATCTCGCCGTATGACACCTGCTCGCACAGGCAGTAGGTGGGCTCGTTGGGGTCGATGGTGAATTCCACGGGCGAGGCATCGCGCTCCTGCTTGGCCTTGCGCTTCTTCTTCTTGGCCGACTTGGACCTTTTCTCCCGCGGCTGCAGGGGCAGCTCATCCGCCGGGTCGTCCATCACCGCTCCATTCCCCGAGGCGTGGTTGGAGTCACGGCTCTCACTGTTACGCTGGCGTCTCGGCCGGCGGGCCGAGGAACGCTCAGCAGGGGTGGACACCGCCGCCTCCTGGACAGAACTGGAGCGCCGCTCGGTGACGACCCGCTCACTGGTCTCGCTGGGCTCCTGGAGGCAGAGGGAGTCCATCTGGCGGGAGCGATTCTCTACCAGCTCGGTCATCTGGGTAACCACATGGATCTTCTCGTCGCCGAGCTCCTGGCTACTGATGAGGGCCCGCTGCAGCTGAATCTGAAGCCTCTTACGCTGTGCCGCATCCTGCTCGCCCTGGTAACGCTCATAGACATCGTCAACCTCCTTCAGGACCTCTGCAAAGCACACAGAATGAGAAAATAGTTGTTAGGATGGGCGTCTCCTGCATTTGTTTTAGTTACTGAGTAGAATAATCAAGGGATTAAATAACATCTGACACAGTCAGGGCAGGGAAAATGTAAGTGCTCATTAAGGACCCGGGTAGGAACAGGGGAAAAAATGCATGAAAAATGTGGTGAGCACAATTTTGTGCATGTCTAAAATAGCTGCTGCAAATTCTGGGAGCACTGAAAATCACCTAATAGCAATCTGACAAATGAGTAATGAGCTGGAAAATGTGTGCCAGTGTCCTAGCTAGCTAGTGTTGTAGTTATTGTTACATATAGAGACAGATATGACACTATTGAGCAAAGACAGGTATACATTAGACCACAAGAGGAAGATGCACTCTAAGTGTATTTGTCATTCTGGTAAAAACAGGAAACCAAGAAATAACAGACGTAATGGCCAAAGCCATAAAATGCATAAATGTTTAGGGTGTAAAATGCATTGTCTATTGTATAGGACAGGAAACCAAAGCAAGGCCATGAGTGCATAGGACAGCTGGACATACCGAGGTCAGAGGGACACACCTTTGAGGGGGGTCAGCCAAATGACCAACGGATGGACTATGGACATAGGACATATATTTTTAGGACAGGAAGAGAAGAGACACAGTCTATGAGTCCTAATAAGGACAGACATACCAAAGAACACACCAAGCTAAACATAAGGGGCCCATAGCAGAAGATGGGCATGTATTATTTTTGGGACATGAAGACGTCCTGCCACTATTATAACTTGACTGAAAGCAGATATGGGCGTTATTGGGCGTGAACAAGCAGGATGCACAGATTGGGATATAATGGCGGCAGATGGACTGAGGGAAGTAACTTAATTTGCATGTGGGATGGACTCATATGTTGTATGTGTATAAATACAGAGCTAGTGCTCTGGAAAAGTGTGTGTTCCGCAGACCATCTAGTCTTCTGATATGTTTGTATTAAAAGCCTATATTGAATTCACAAGTTCTTGTAAGTGTTATATTTTGTAACGATTCTCCATGATAGAACTTGGCGAGCTTGCCAGGAGAGACAGGGACCACGGAGTGACGTTCCCGGGCTGATGACGGTTTCTTTGGACAATCTTGCAAACAAAGGCGGCCACCTAACTATAAAAAGGTAAGCATGTTCTTACATAGTTAAAATGTTTGTATAGATTGCTTCAGAGATCCTGTCTCAGCGTCACGTAGGTGTCTCTTTAAATTTCCTAAAAATCCAGTAAAAGCTAAAGAACTTTTGAATTCAATGAATTGCATGCATGTGTGAATTTGGGGTTGTTTTAAATGTAAATGTATGTATGCATGTGTAGGGACTAAGTGAATAGGCGTTGTGAACCTTGCTGGAGTCAGGCATTTAGCGGAGGGGGCTTGCACTCGTTCTGTTTGGACCGTTCGAACGGACCCACGTGTCTGGGTTGATTGGGGGAGTTGTTCCGTCTGATTTTGCTTGGCCGGGCTCGACTGTCTCAGGATCTGTTTTGGGATGTGCGTAAACACAGCCCAATCAACCTGAGCGGGCGACTTGTGTCGAGTGTGTGATTCGGACTGCCCCTCTCGTTGAGCCATTCATTTGGGGACCTTGTGTGGGCTGACTAGTGTGGCTGTTCACACTCTCTGGCTAAGCTGCTTGGCCCGGTGTAGGGCTGCTGCGGCCTGATCATATGGTCAAAACAAATCAATAAGTAGTTTTAAAAATCCTGTAATACCGCTTCAATAAAGTTAGTAGTAGGACTGAATGGACAGGTTACTTATGAATAGAGCTCTGCATAAATAAGTAGTTAAAGTCCACGAATACCGCCCTTTAAAAGAGATTAGAAAAGGGGTCTGCTTGGGTGGTGTATTCACGGTTACCACCTCTAGAAAAGAGGGACTGCTCAGGTGAATAGATAGGGAGGTCTAGAATAAAGTGACAAAACTGCATGAGAGACACCAAAATAGAAGTCTAGAACACATTAAAAATATCACGAGGTGTATAATATGATGGGAATGTTTAGGAAAAAATGTATAGTGGCATAGGAAACAAAAGGACTGTTTCTCCCCAGCATACAGAGATAGCGGAATTTAATAAAGCCATGGAGTCGCTGAAGGAAGCGCACGTGAATTCTACCAAATTCGTCTTGAATATGAAAGAGCAAACTGGATAATGGAGGACAACATTACCCGGTAAACAGGATAAATAAAATAAACAATTTAGGGAGACAATTAGGAATTGGAACAATTACATAAAACCATAATAAGAAGCTCAATTTACCAGCGTTCAGATGTCAACATTCTATCATCAGAAAATACATTATGATGGGGACAGATAAGACTCTGCTCGCCCTTGCAGACGTGCGAGTGGTTAGCAGAGCTATAGAAAATATCTAATGTAGGTGTGGAGCTAACAAGTATGGGGAAAATGAGTGTAAGATGACACTGGAACTTAGTGCGGTAGCAGGAAATGCCACTATACAAGAGTTTGCACTTTTTTCAAAAGAGAAACTAATGCTTCAACACCTGCATTGCTTGCTGTTTGGAGTTTTAGGCTGGGTTTCTGTACAGCACTTTGAGATATCAGCTGATGTACGAAGGGCTATATAAATAAATACATTTGATTTTAACTAATCGTTTTGAGGTTAGTAAGAATGGAATTTTCACCTGGCGGTGTATAGTCTCTGATCGATCAATGAGTGGTTCATAGAGATTACAGTTATATGTGATGAAAGACGTATTAGATCACGTTTTACCTGACTTCTAGTAAAGTACCGATGGGATTTTCTCAGTCCCACGTGGTATCATTTTGCATTGAAACAATAGTTTGTGGTGATAAAATACGTGGATAATTTGTTATTTAGCGTCAAAGACGGAAAATAAACATATGAGAAATCACCACCTTGGGAAAATTAGTTGGAGGAAAAGCCAAATGTAACATATTGGTGTTTTCAATTTCTACGGGTAAGATACAGATAACCAACCAGGAAGAAACTATGCGTTTTGTGGCATGGCTAAAACTTTTATGAATGACCAAAAAGTAAAAGGGGATTTTAATTGTGTTAACAGTTTCAGAGAATAACGGTATTGAATGTCTAAGACGCTTATAGAATAAAATCAATATATAAGTAATACTATTGGCTTGCTGATTAAAAGGTAACATTGTGAATGTTAACAAAATGTACATTTCTTTTCCAGAAAAAAGGGGTTTAATTTTCTCTAGTCAAAATGTAATTGGAGACTGCGGTACTGGGGAAAGCAGTTAAGAGATATTCGGCCACTTTAAAGTCAAAGTATCTGGATAAGGCTATAAATGGAGTTCCGGATAAGTGTACAATCACTTTGTAATTCTATTATTTACTTGGGAAAATGATGGAGTTGTAATATTAAATGACTAGACCACTTTTTTTTTATTTAACATGGGTTCATAAGAGAAATTATCAGTTCCCTGGGGTTATGGTCTTTGGGTAAATACAGAAATGTGCTTTGTTCATTCTGCATATAAAAGGGAAATATATGTTAACACGGGATGACAGTTACTCCAAATGGTTAATTGGAGTGGGGGTCTCTGCGAGGGTTGTGTTGATAACTACATAACCTGTAACTCGTCTGAGAGATCGCCAGTAGAATAAGGTGACGTCAGAATGCTTTAATGCATGGGAGAGATTATCACCACAACAAGTGTGTGTGAAACTCAAACCCAACCTACTGGCTGAATAGTGAGGGACAACTGTGTCTGACCTGTGAACTGTATCTAAAATAGACATGCGGGAATGATATGTGCTGGGAGAAGAAAGACTAAAAGGGAATGAGTTACTGACCTTTTATTACCAGGCCACTCATGACAGAAAAACAGAGACAAAAGGGTGTATTAGAAAATAGATATTACTGGTACTAAAAGTTTAGTATAAATGTTAATTAGTAAAGGGATGATGTGTATTGAATAGATAAGGTCAAATTTGAGTTAAAGTAAGCACTAAGGACTTATCCTGAATATTGGGTTGGACAATGTATAAACAATGTTTAGTTATGATTTGGATATGAGACTGTTTAAATTTACTAGGCCTAGGGAAGCTCTGGAAACTAATCCCGAGACAGGGTGACAGAATTGACAGAATATTAGATTAAATGTTTCTTTTGTTTTATAATGTCATTGTAATGATATATCATTACAATTTAAGTAATTGAATAAAAGGTAGTCTGTTGTGCGATAACACCCAAGGATGAAGAAGGAGACAAACATTACATTACATTTACATTTAACCTAGACATAGAATTAAACGGATGGACGTTTTCCCCAGGTTTAATTACATTACAAATAGTGTTAAATTAATTGCAAATATGCAGTTATTATAATTTACTTTTCTATTTTTTCTTGTTTGGTCAATTTATTTTTGTTTTGAGGAAAATAAGTGTGTATATTGTTCCTGAGGAGATTGACAAAAAATATTTTGAGAATGTTTAAGTATGTATCAAAATATGGAAGGAAATTAGGAGTAGTGATTTATGTGTTAGAAAGGAAAAAAATATATCCAAATCTACCAATTATATGCATATCCTAGCTTCTGGGCCTGAGTAACAGTCATATATATATATATATATATATTTATTTTCATTTTTTTCCCCTCACTTTCTTTTTGGGGGGAGGGGGTGTTAGAATACTATTTTTGCTATTTTGTATATAGTTATTCATTTCAAAATGTATACCTTCACCAATTTGGCCACTTGGGTACATTTGGGCTACTTGTGTGGGACACCTGGGTGACTTCATGATAAATGTCATGTAGCACACTCATTTTGGAAGTTATCATTCTGAAACTAGTACTGTTGCCCTCTTATATTTTTCACTGAAATTGTCCCCATCATCCTATCTGAATGTTTGTTTTATCTTGTTAATTTAAAAGATACAAAAATAAACAAACATGTTTTTTATATCTAAACTATTGTGTTATATTCTCCTACATTCAAGTCACATGTACACAGACTTTTCTGTCAAATGGTACCAAGAATATGCATATCCTTGGCTGTTAGATTTGGGTATGTCTTCAGGTGGAAATTGCACAAAGTAGTGTGGGAGGGGGGGCTGTAAGAGGTTAACCTCTTGAAGCTAGGGGGCACTATTTATGTTTGGAAAAAAACGTTCCCAAAGTAGACGGCCCATTTCTCAGTACCAGATGCTAGAATATGCATATAGTTGACCGATTAGGATAGAAAAATACTCTAAAGTTTCCAAAACTGTCAAAATATTGTCTGTGAGTATAACAGAACTGATATTGCAGGCAAAACCCTGAGGAAAATCCAATCAGGAAGTGCCTCTTATTTTGAAACCCTTCTGTTCCTATGCATGCCTATCCTCCATTTAAAGGGATATCAACCAGATTCATGTCTCTCTGGCTTCCCTAAGGTGTCAGTCTTTAGACATAGTTTCAGGCTTTTATTTTGAAAAATGAGTGTGAAAGATCACATTGCGTAAGTGGATAGGTGGGGGCTCAGAGTTAGTTTTTGCGCAACTGAGTAAAGCCGCCATTGTTCCTCCCGCTGTTATTGAAAAACCTACACACTCGGTTGATATATTATCGATATATCCAAGCTCAAGACCCTGGGTCTCGACCCCGCCCTGTGCAACTGGGTACTGGACTTCCTGACGGGCCGCCCCCAGGTGGTGAAGGTAGGCAACAACATCTCCACCCCGCTGATCCTCAACACTGGGGCCCCACAAGGGTGCGTTCTGAGCCCTCTCCTGTTCTCCCTGTTCACCCACGACTGTGTGGCCACGCACGCCTCCAACTCAATCATCAAGTTTGCGGACGACACAACAGTGGTAGGCTTGATTACCAACAACGACGAGACGGCCTACAGGGAGGAGGTGAGGGCCCTCGGAGTGTGGTGTCAGGAAAATAACCTCACACTCAACGTCAACAAAACTAAGGAGATTGTGGACTTCAGGAAACAGCAGAGGGAACACCCCCCTATCCACATCGATGGAACAGTAGTGGAGAGGGTAGCAAGTTAAGTTCCTCGGCATACACATCACAGACAAACTGAATTGGTCCACCCACAGACAGCATCGTGAAGAAGGCGCAGCAGCGCCTCTTCAACCTCAGGAGGCTGAAGAAATTTGGCTTGTCACCAAAAGCACTCACAAACTTCTACAGATGCACAATCGAGAGCATCCTGGCGGGCTGTATCACCGCCTGGTACGGCAACTGCTCCGCCCACAACCGTAAGGCTCTCCAGAGGGTAGTGAGGTCTGCACAACGCATCACCGGGGGCAAACTACCTGCCCTCCAGGACACCTACACCACCCTATGTTACAGGAAGGCCATAAAGATCATCAAGGACAACAACCACCCGAGCCACTGCCTGTTCACCCCGCTATCATCCAGAAGGCGAGGTCAGTACAGGTGCATCAAAGCTGGGGCCGAGAGACTGAAAAACAGCTTCTATCTCAAGGCCATCAGACTGTTAAACAGCCACCACTAACATTGAGTGGCTGCTGCCAACACACTGTCATTGACACTGACCCAACTCCAGCCACTTTAATAATGGGAATTGATGGGAAATGATGTAAAATATATCACTAGCCAGTTTAAACAATGCTACCTAATATAATGTTTACATACCCTACATTATTCATCTCATATGTATACGTATATACTGTACTCTATCATCTACTGCATCTTTATGTAATACATGTATCACTAGCCACTTTGTTTACATACTCATCTCATATGTATATACTGTACTCGATACCATCTACTGTATCTTGCCTATGCCGCTCTGTACCATCACTCATTCATATATCTTTATGTACATATTCTTTATCCCCTTACACTTGTGTGTATAAGACAGTAGTTTTGGAATTGTTAGTTAGATTACTTGTTGGTTATTACTGCATTGTTGGAACTAGAAGCACAAGCATTTCGCTACTCGCATTTAACATCTGCTAACCATGTGTACGTGACAAGTATAATTTGATTTGAATATATATTTTAAAAACAAACCTGAGGAACGATTATAAAAAACATTTGACATGTTTCTGTGGACATTATGGAGACTATTTGGAATTTCTGTCTGCGTTGTCGTGACAGCTCTTTCCTGTGGATTTCTGAACATAACGCGACAAACAAACGTCTGTATTTTGGGTATAAAAATAATCTTTATGGAACAAAAAGGAACATTTGCTGTGTAACTGGGAGTCTCGTGAGTGAAAACATCCGAAGATCAAAGGTAAACGGTTGCTTTTCTGATTTTGTGACCAAGCTTCCTGATGCTAAGTGTAAATAATGCTATGCTAGGCTATCGATAAACTTAAACGCTTGGATTGCTTTCGCTGTAAAGCATAATTTAAAAATCTGAGATGACAGGTGGATTAAAAGGCTAAACTGTGTTTTGCAATATTGCACTTGTGATTTCATGAATATGAATATTTTTTTGTAATATTATTTGACTGTTGTGCTATGCTATTCAGCGGTTGCTGACAAATGATCCCGCGACAGGAATGGGTAGCATCAAGAAGTTAAGGAAATAGCTTTCTCGATTTCATTGATGATCAGATACTTCAGATGTGACTGGTTCTGTTGGGCTCAACTTTTACAGCTGATAGTCTAAGTTTGGGACAGTCCTAAAGTTTTCTAACCTCTTGTTAACAATAGTATGTATAGAAATCAAAACGTCTCTGCGGCGGCAGCATGTGCACATTCAATGTCATGCTCTGTATTAAAATATTCTGCTGGTCTCCAGTCACGTAAAACGACGTAGAATTGCATGAAATGCATTTATAAAAAGGCTAATTCTTGGAACGCAAATAAGATAGTCATTATAATAAAAACACTATATGAATATCTTTTCACCCCTACCATTGTCCGCAGTGGTCAGCGATTGCAACCTTCTTTGCCAAGGCTGGTCTGTCCTAGGAGTGAGGATAAACGGTAGGCATGTTCTCTGCTATTTGTGTTATTATTTTGGGTATATGGGAGGGTCACTTGTCTTTTTTACAAGCGTTCAGGGAGGGTCGGGTAAAAATGTATTTTACTCTAGGGAAGGCCATCTATTTTTATTTCATAAGTCCGATTTTCTCCAGGTATCTCTCATCACAAATAACACAGTCCCTAACTTAATGACTCATGGGGAACGACAACTAAGCTCATCAGAACCCAACAAATAAACTTGTTTTACTCCAATGTGTGTAAACAAAATAAAATGTAAACAAATACTATAGCCTCAAAAACATGGTTAAAACTATAATTGTGATATCAGGGATGGTCAATCCATGCATCCATAGCGTCTATGAATTTGATAGTGATTACATTTCTCCAGCCCCATCCCTTAGATTTTTAACAAAAAGGTGTGGGGAGGTAGATTTTTTTATTGTTTCTACTACTGATTTAACAATCCCTTGAAAACGGCACGTAGTTGTCAATGGTTTTAGCGGAGCTGGGGATCTCCTTGCCCCACAGCAGCCAAATCGATTGCTCGGCACCGTATTGTGACATTACGTGAGTCGGTCGTTCAGTATAACAAGGAATTCCCCTCGACCACACACACAAATTGGGGAAAACCAACATTATTTGACATCGACTCCTGCTGTAAAAGAGAACTTGTGTCGATGTTTAGTTATACAGAAATAACAAAACATGCCGAAAAGCTGTGTTTGTTGTGCAATAGCAAAAATCCCGACCTACAATTCACAATGCTCCCACATAAGGAAACAGAGCCAGCGAGAAGAGTCCTGTGGCTTCAGACTATTCGGCATGGGAGAGTGGGAAATGTAGGGAATCCAAGGAGGCTACATGTAGTTATGTGTGGGGATCACATTTAAATCACAGGCAATACATTTAACTTGTTTGGTATAGTCCGTTTAACGCCACTCACTACTTGTCGCTGTATAATCCATTTGTGTTGTTGCTTGTCTTGGCTAGCTTAATGTTACGTCAGAAGCTAGCTAGCACTCACGTGAAAAGGGGGATGAGGGAAGCCCTAAAATATGTTTTTCTAAGTAGTGAGAACACTCAGGAGCAAGCAATGTTTAAAATAAATCTTAAAACATGTACTTAAATCTAGTTGTCATTGACTAAAACAAGCAGACAAGAAAATTAGGTTTGAAAAAAGGTAACGTTTTTGCTGCTAGCCAATTGGGTAAACTAGGTTACCACAGGTTGTTCTAATACCCGATTCAAGAAGTGAAAAAAACTTTCCGCCTGAACAGCCAATACCGTCTATCTGCACACTGCGGTTACTTACATGCCGCGCCCACTGCCATTGAGGCTGCCAGCGCTGTCTCTGGCCCTCAATCCAGCACAGTGGGTGGTAGTAATGCACCAACATTTGATGCCAACTGCCGAAAAAACACCAAAGAAGGATGCTGCTAGTTTGCTTGGGGACAACGGTAGTGTCCTCCACACCCACCTGCCGAGCACTGCTTTCCCACAGTTTTGTTAACATTACAGCGAGGGAAGTAGCTAGCTATTGTTGCCAACCCAACCTTCGTAATGGCACTAGTGGGCAGGGATTACCATAGGCATAAAAGGTTTGCAGTGTGGTTAAATTTTTAATCCGATTTTTAGAGCAAAATAATACAAATATCCAGGTTTAGCCAGTCTGTGTTCTAGAAAGTGACCCGATGCGAGATGGGTGATGCTTCAAGAAAAATCCCAGTCCGAGAAAAATTCCCAGTTGTCGTGAATGCACCGGTTTCGGAAATCGCCGAGTCCTAGTTGTTTTGAACGCGGCACAAATACTACCAAAATTCTCGTACATGGCACATTTTCATCACCAGCGTTAGAGTGGATTGCAACAACGACCGTTTCGTTTTTTTCTTTCTGTTAACGTTACTGTTATACTACGAATTGTATATTTGCTAGTAGGCAACACTATCAACAATAAGTAAACACCCCTTGTCAAATAAACATAAAACGAATGCAGATAACAGGTTTACCAACTCGAAAGAAAGCCGTTAAACGCCACAACACCTCTCTTGTCAAAATGGCTGATCCTCTGATATATCAAGCCAACTCGGACCTGACACCGGGACATGTTGAGGATAACAAATTGAAGGCATACATCGTAGTCGAAAGACTAAACTATCTATATTTCAGCACACAAAACACTTGCTTTCAATGCTAGCATGTGGAACATTAACGTTAGCTAAAGTGGATCGGGAATTTGTCAATCCAGCACACCCCGTTTTGTAATTTTATCGTCAAACTCGCAAATATAAGCACTAAAACAACGAGAGGAAAAACAATACCTTGATACTTTGAGTCAATTTCTCGCAGCAGAGAGACGTTTCTTTGTATATCCAATGGCATGGACTCAACACATTCCAAATAATCCTCCACATAGCTGACCAGTTGTGACTTTTCCACGTTTGGATAGTGATGACCTAACATTGTTCCACCGATGCATTGAGACAATCAAGAAAACTTGTAAATAGATTTGAGATCATGCATTTAGTATGATTTCTAATGGTTTTCTTGCGCCAGTATTGTTGCATACTATATTCACTGGTCAGTTCACTTCAAACAGAACTGCACACAGTGCGCATGAGCACGGTGTATTCCTTTTATGGCAATGCACAGCGTTTTCGCATTTTACTTGACAGGGGGATTGGCCATTTTTATTTCCAGCGTTTGGATTGGCTATGAATAAAATAAAGGTCACCTTTATTTTTATGAACTTTTCCCGGGAAAGTAAACCATTAAGTACTACTATTTTGGTCGACCAGTAAAATAGTTGTTCACTCCAGATGTGCCAAGTGTCACGTCTGGAGGAAACCTGGCACCATCCCTACGGTAAAGCATGGTGGTGGCATCATCATGCTGTGGAGATGTTTTTCAGTGGCAGGGACTGGGAGACTAGACAGGATTGAGGAAAAGATGAATGGAGCAAAGTACAGAGGGATCCTTGATGAAAACCTGCTCCTAAACGCTCAGCACCTCAGACTGGGGTGGTTCACCTTCCAACAGGACAACGACCCTAAGCACACAGCCAAGACAATGCAGGAATGGCTTCGGGACAAGTCTCTGAATGTCCTTGAGTGGCGCAGCCAGAGCCCGGATTTGAACCTGATCGAACATCTCTGGAGAGACCTGAAAATAGCTGTGCAGCGATGCTCCCCATCCAACCTGACAGCTTGAGAGGATCTGCAGAGAAGAATGGGAGAAACTCCCCAAATAAAGGTGTGCCAAGCTTGTAGCGTCATACCCAAGAAGATTTGAGGCTGTAATCGCCAAAGGTGCTTCAACAAAGTACATCTTTCAAAACAAGATATTCAATGTCTGGCAGGAAACCCCAAAAGCAATCATATTAAAATAAAATTGTATTGATCACATGCGCCAAATACAACAGGTGTAGACTTTACCGTGAAATGCTTAGTTATGAGCCCATTACCAACAGTGCAGATTTAAAAAGTAAGACAAATATTTGCTAAATAAAAAAGGAAATAGTAACACAATAACGAGACTATATACAATGAGTACCAGTATCGAGTCAATGTGCAGGGGTACGAGGTAATTGAGGTAATACATTATGATCATGTGGGTAGGGGTAAAAGTGACTAAGCAATGGGGATATATAATAAACAGAGTGGCAGCAGTGTATGTGAATGTGCATGGCGTCAATATGCATGTGTGTGTGAACGTATGTAGTGTGTCATTTTTTAAATTTATTTTACTAGGCAAGTCAGTTAAGAACAAATTCTTATTTTCAATGACAGCCTAGGAACAGTGGGTTAACTGTCTATGGGTTAACTGCAGAACAACAGATTTTGTACCTTGTCAGCTCAGGGATTTGAACTTGCAACCTTTCGGTTACTAGTCCAATGCTCTAACCACTAGGCTACCCTGCCGCCCCGGCATTGTAGTATGCATGAGTGTGTGGGTAGAGTCTATTGAGTGTGCATAGAGCCAGTGCAAGGGAGTTCGTGCAAAACAATTAAGATAAATAAATATCAAATCGGGTCAATATAAATTGTCCGGATAACCAATTAGCTAACTGTTCAGCAGTCTTATGGCTTGGGGTTAGAAGCTGTTCAGGTGCCTTTTGTTCACAGACTTGGCACTCCGGTACCTCTTGCAGTGCGGTAGCAGAGAAAACACTCTATGACATGGGTGGATAGAGTCTTTGAAAATTTCTAGGGCAGGGCTCTTCAACCCTGTTCCTGGAGAGCTACTGTCCTGTAGAATTTCACTCCAACCCTAATCGAGCGCACCTGATTCTATCAGTTAACTGGTTGACAAGCTGAATCAGGTTAGTTACAGTTGGAGTGACAGCTACAGGGGGTAGCTTTCCAGGAACAAGGTTGGAGACCCATGTTCTAGGGCCTGTCACGTCTGCTCCCGCTTTTCCCTCCCCCTGGCGCTTGAGGACTCCAGGGAGCCCTGCATCACGCACACCTGCCTTCCCTTGTCACGCGCATCAGTGAAATTGGACTCACCTGAAGTCATTCATCACATGATTATTTCCTCCCCTATATTTGTCAGTTCCCTTGCTCTGTTCCCTGTTGCTGCATTAATTGTTTTTTTTGTCTTTGTATTAGTTTGCTGACACTGTTCCTGTCTCGTTCCTGGTCGGTTATATACACTGCTCAAAAAAATAAAGGGAACACTAAAATAACACATCCTAGATCTGAATGAATGAAATATTCTTATTACATACTTTTTTCTTTACATAGTTGAATGTGCTGAACAACAAAATCACGCAAAAATGATCAATGTAAATCAAATTTATCAACCCATGGAGGTCTGGATTTGGAGTCACACTCAAAACTAAAGTGGAAAACCACATTACAGGCTGATCCAAATTTGATGTAATGTCCTTAAAACAAGTCAAAATGAGGCTCAGTGTGGCCTCCACGTGCCTATATGACCTCCCTACAATGCCTGGGCATGCTCCTGATGAGGTGGCGGATGGTCTCCTGAGGGATCTCCTCCCAGACCTGGACTATAGCATCCGCCAACTCCTGGACAGTCTGTGATGCAACGTGGCGTTGGTGGATGGAGCGAGACATGATGTCCCAGATGTGCTCAATTGGATTCAGGTCTGGGAAACGGGCGGACCAGTCCATAGCATCAATGCCTTCCTCTTGCAGGAACTGCTGGCACACTCCAGCCACATAAGGTCTAGCATTGTCTTGCATTTAGGAGGAACCCAGGGCCAACCGCACCAGCATATGGTCTCACAAGGGGTCTGAGGATCTCATCTCGGTACCTAATGGCAGTCAGACTACCTCTGGCGAGCACATGGAGGGCTGTGCGGCCCCCCAAAGAAATGCCACCACACACCATGATTGACCCACCGCCAAACTGGTCATGCTGGAGGATGTTGCAGGCAGCAGAACATTCTCCACGGCATCTCCAGACTCTGTCATGTCTGTCACATGTGCTCAGTGTGAACCTGCTTTCATCTGTGAAGAGCACAGGGCACCAGTGGCGAATTTGCCAATCTTGGTGTTCTCTGGCAAATGCCAAAAGTCCTGCACGGTGTTGGGCTGTAAGCACAACCCCCACCTGTGGACGTCGGGCCCTCATACCACCCTTATGGAGTCTGTTTCTGACCATTTGAGCAGACACATGCACATTTGTGGCCTGCTGGAGGTCATTTTACAGGGCTCTGGCAGTGCTCCTCCTGCTCCTCCTTTCACAAAGGCGGAGGTAGCGGTCCTGCTGCTGGGTTGTTGCCCTCCTACGGCCTCCTCCACGTCTCCTGATGTACAGGCCTGTTACAATTCTATGACCAACATGCTCTGGACACTACGCTGACAGACACAGCAAACCTTCTTGCCACAGCTCACATTGATGTGCCGTCCTGGATGAGCTGCACTACCTGAGCCACTTGTGTGGGTTGTAGACTCCGTCTCATGCTACCACTAGAGTGAAAGCACCGCCAGCATTCAAAAGTGACCAAAACATCAGCCAGGAAGCATAGGAACTGAGAAGTGGTCTGTGGTCACCACGTGCAGAACCACTCCTTTATTGAGGGTGTCTTGCTAATTGCCTATAATTTCCACCTGTTGTCTATTCCATTTGCACAACAGCATGTGAAATTTATTGCAATCAGTGTTGTTCCTAAGTGGACAGTTTGATTTCACAGAAGTGTGATTGACTTAGAGTTACATTGCGTTGTTTTAAGTGTTCACTTCATTTTTTTGAGCAATGTATTAAATGTTTTACTCCCCGTGCCTGCTTCGTCTCTCCAGCGTCAACTCATGTGACAGCAGCCAACATTCAAAGCATCGTGGAGTACTGGCGCTCCTGCCGGTTCGTCGGGCTTCCACACCCCAACTGGCTTGCCCAGCGCCCATGTCTCGGCCAGTTCGCCCAGATGGGACGCAAGGTGGCGCCCCAAGAGGGGGAGGTACTGTCACGTCTGCTCCCGCTATTCCCTCCCCCTGGTGCTTAAGGGTGCCAGGTTGCCCTGCATCACGCACACATGCCTTCCCTTGTCACGCGCATCAGAGATATTGGACTCACCTGGACTCATTCATCACCTGTTTATTTCCTTCCCTATATTTGCCAGTTCCCTTGCTCTGTTCCCAGCTGCTGCATTGTTTTTTTGTCTTTGTATTAGTTTGCTGACGCTGTTCCTGTCTCGTTCCATGTCCGTTATATATGAAATGTTTTACTCCCCGTGCCTGCTTCGTCTCTCCAGCGTCAACTCATGTGACAGGGCCTTCCTCTGACATCATCTGGAATAGAGGTCCTGGATGGCAGGGAGTTCAAACCCAGTGATGTACTGGCCATGCGCACTACCCTCTGTAGCACCTTGCGGTCAAATGCCGAGCAGTTGCCATACCATGGATGATGTAGCAATTCAAGATGCTCTCAATGGTTCAACTGAATAACTTTTTCAAGATTTGAGGGTCCATGGCAAATATTCTCAGCATCCTGAGGGGAAGAGGTGTTGTCGTGCCCTCTTCACGACTGTGTTTGGAACAGGATAGGTCCTTAGTGCCGCTCTACTACAGACCCGTCAATGTGAAGGGGGTGTGTTCAGCCCTCCGTTTCCTGTAGTCCATGATAAGTTCCTTTGTCTTGCTCACATTGAGGGAGAGGTTATTGTCCTGGCACCACACTGCCAGGTCGCTGACCTCCTCCCTATAGGTTGTCTTTAATCAGTTCTACCACGTCATGCCATCGGCAAACTTAATGATGATGTTGGAGTTGTGCGTGTCCACGCAATCGTGAGTGATGAGGAAGTACAAGAGGTGATTGAGCACACACCCCTGAGGGGCCCCGTGTTTAATGTCAGTGTGGCAGATGTGTTGTTGCCTACCCTCACCACCTGGGGTGGCCCGTCAGGAAGTCCAGGTTTCAGTTACAGAGGGAGATGTTCAGTCCCAGGGTCCTTAGCTTAGTGATGAGCTTGGAAGGCACAATGGTGTTGAACGCTGAGATGTAGTCAATGAACAGCACTCTCACGTAGGTGTTCCTTTTGTACAGGTGGGAAAGTGCAGTGTGGAGTGCAATTGAGATTTTGTCATCTGTGGATCTGTTGGGGCGGTATGTGAATTGGAGTGGATCCAGGGTTTCTGGGATGATGGTGTTGATGTGAGCCATGACCAGCCTTTCAAAGTATTTCATGGCTACAGATATGATTGCTACGGGAAAGTAGTCATTTAGACAGGTTGCATTGGTGTTCTTAGGCACAGGGACTATGGTGGTTTGCTTGAACCATACGTGCACTACCATTCAAAAGTTTGGGGTCACTTAGAAATGTCCTTGTTTTTGAAAGAAAAGCATATTTTTTGTCCATTAAAATAACATAAAATTGATCAGAAATACAGTGTAGACGTTGTTAATGTTGTAAATGACTATTGTAGCTGGAAACGGCTGATTTTTAATGGAATATCTACATAGTCGTATAGAGGCCCATTATCAGCAACCATCACTCCTGTGTTCCAATGGAAAGTTGTGTTAGCTAATCCAAGTTTATAATTTTAAAGGGCTAATTGATCATTAGAAAACCCATTTGCAATTATATTAGCACAGCTGAAAACTGTTGTACTGATTAAAGAAGCAACAAAACTGGCCTTCTTTAGACTAGTTGAGTATCTGGAGAGTCAGCATTTGTTGGTTCGATTACAGGTTCAAAATGTCCAGAAACAAAGGACTGTTTCTGAAACTTGTCAGTCTATTCTTATTCTGAGAAATGGCTATTCCATGTGAGAAATTGCCAAGAAACTGAAGATATCGTACAACGCTGTGTACTACTCCCTTCACAGAACAGCGCAAACTGGCTCCAACCATAATAGAAAGAGGAGTGGGAGGCCCCGGTGCACAACTGAGCAAGAGGACAAGTACATTAGAGTGTCTAGTTTGAGAAACAGACGCCTCACAAGTCCTCAACTGGAAGCTTCATTAAATAGTACCCGCAAAACACCAGTCTCAACGTCAACAGTGAAGAGGCAACTCCAGTCTGAGATATGGCTTTTTCTTTGCAACTCTGCCTAGAAGGCCAGCATCAGAGCGTACTGTAAGTTAAGAAAGAGTAGGTTGTTCAGTTAGATAGTTATGATAACAATAATGATAATAGTAAATCATAATAATAATACCACCCCCCCTCTAGGAATATATTTCAGGATGTAGAAGACACCAAGAAGTCACAGCATGTCACATCAGCATCCAGCTTTGCAGGAGTTTGATGTATGAATTGTGTATGTAGTGTAAAAATGGTAGGAACTAGGTCCCAAAAAGTGTCAAGAATAATAGACATGAAAAAGTATGAGCAATAACAATAGTGTGCTTTGCATGCTGCAAGCACAGAAATAGTAATAGCTTTTCAAATGTTATAACAGAAAAAATATAATATACTGAATAGCCAGCATCTTGCCTTCAAAACAAACTCCTCCCAGTTGTTTGAGAAACCTTGCTTTGTAGGCCCTGTGGTGTGAACAAGGTACAATTTTCAATAAAGGAATGACAATCAAATGGTACAGTTCAGTGGAATAATTTAAATGAATATCTAACCTGAACATCATCCACACCAAAAGTCCTCCAAGTTCCAGGGGACAAGATCCGAGCAATGTTTCTGTGAACACAGTGTATGTGAAAGTAAAGAAAAAGTACAATTGAACAGCTTTTTATACTCCAGCGTGCATAACAGGTTTGAACACAGTTGGAACTGAATTAGCCCAAGTATTTTTCACAACATGTATGGGTGTTGCTGGACTAGAAAATGTATTTTTTGACTGCAAACACACCATTTCTCACATCAATGCACTCACATGCAAAAAATCTTTCAAAGCAATGTGTATATGCATTCTTTGGAAATGTGTTTTGAAGTTTTTCTTATTTAACTTCAGTTTGCAATATAGACAAGTTGTAATGTATTTTCTTGACTTGCCATGTATGTTGGAACCAGGTGATTTCATTATTGTACATACTATGTGTAGGCTGTGTAGACTCGCTATGTGTTACTAAGGGAATGGCATCAATGATACACATTTAGAGTCAACCAAACACAACAAGGCATACATTGAAGAAACACAGAAAATCAACAATCAAATCGATTGCATAAACTGTACATTTAAACCTAGGCTTACTGCTCAAGTAGCCAAATTTGTCCAAATAAGATTCCCTCATTGTGAGCAATTAGCTAGCTCACGTGCAAATGGGTGCTAATTAACGCTATGCTAACATCTGTGCGGTAGTTGGTCATATAAAAATATACCACTGCACTGGTATAACATTAATATTACAAAGTACATTATGCATAATGACAGTCTCACTTACTTCCATGGTTTATATTTTTATCCATGTAGGTTCGATTAAGATTTGTTGACGTTGATACCTTTGACGTTTACCTCAACTTGGGTGACCTTGAAGGAGACGGGAAGGGTTCGGGTTAAACACATTTGATTCCGCCCACATTGAGCCCGGCCCCGAACTGCACGCTGCAGTCAGGAGCTTCTCACAGGTCCTGATACAGGCTGCTCTCGTTGCTATCTCTGTCACACTGGCTGCTGCAAGGTGGTCTACTGTTGCTGCCAGAATGGTCCGTGTCAACAGAAATATAACATAAAGAATAGACACTAGCATTCATGGAAAAGAAACGTTTGGTTGGAGTTTAAACAACAGACTCGACCAGGTCGAAGTTTTAGTTTCGACTGCAGGCCCACAAATACTAGACCTATGGTGTGTCTGAGCTGACTGGCCTATATTCTAATACTTTAAAATCAACTATTTGACCAGATACCAGGATGGCAACAACAACTGCCTGAGTTACACCAGGAACGCACAATCCCTCCAGCAGTGCTCAGACTGTCTGCAATAGGCTGAGAGAGGCTGGACTTAGGGCTTGTAAGGCCTGTTGTAAAGGCATGTCCTCAACAGACATCACTGGCAACAACGTCGCTATGGGCACAAACCCACCGTCACTGGACAGTACTTAATGCAGCTGGTGGCCACACCAGATACTGACTGTTACTTTTGATTTTGACCCCCCCAGGGACACATTATTCCATTTTTGTTCGTCACATGTCTGTGGAACTTGCTTAGTTTATGTCTCAGTTGTTGAATCTTGTTATGTTCATACAAATATTTACACATGTTAAGTTTGCTAAAAATAAACACAGTTGACTGTGAGAGGAAGTTTCTTTTTTAGCTGAGTTTATATTAACTAATCAACCAACCAGCAGAAACATGTATTTTTTTCCCATTGACTGAAATATTGTATATGGTTGTACAGTATATGTCATTTCTGATTGCTAAAAGTAATATTGTGTTTCTTCTTGTAATTAAAAAAAAGTGTTATTTTTCAAATAAATTGTATTGAGGTAACTTTTATGTTCTGTTATATTTCCAAATGTCCAAATTAGTCACGGTGATTCTACATCTGAATTGCTTGCTGTTTGGGGTTTTAGGCTGGGTTTCTGTATAGCACTTGTTTACATCGGCTGATGTAAAAAGGGCGTTATAAATCAATTTGATTGATTGATTAATGTGCGACTCAAAACATACTGGGATTCTAGTAATAAGATGTATGATTATGGAATACAATTTCTGAAAAATGGTTTGCCTATGTGCCTATGCCACAACTTCGGAATGTAGGATCAAATTTCTCTCACTAGAGGGCAGACATTATGGAAAATAAAACTTTACTGGGCGTTTACTCGTCTCATTTTATGTGCTACGTTCAAATACAAAACGTAGGCTGTTTATTAAATAGGCTGTAGGATATCTTTGCAGCAACTCTGTGGAAATGGAAGGTAAATTCTTTTCGTATTGCATTTGTTTATTTAAATTCAACCTACTAGGCTGCATAATTCCTTCAAAATGTCCGGATAATGTGGTCAACAAATGTAATTTCCAAACAAACGAAAACTAACCCTAAAAAATAAATTGGTTTATTTTTGTCCAATTCTGGAAGCCTACCTTGGCCTATTGCCTAGAACAGTTATGGTTATGTATAGGCTAAAACAGTTAGGGGTCTGTTTTACACATTGGCATATGGTTTTCCATCCTCTATCCCGCCGAAGTTGTTGCTGAAACTGGGGTTATTGCGGACTCACCCGCCAATTCACAACCTGCCGGCGACGTGAATGAAGAGAGAGGTTCCCTCTTCGATGTTACATTTCTGGACCACGACTTTCCAGGTGCTGAGACTGAGACCCCGACCCGCAAGACCTACCAGGAGTTCCAGCCCAAAGCACTGGGGGTGTGTGAGTCTATTTTTGCGGAAGGCGAAATCTAAGAAACAACTAAATCCTCATCAATTCCCTACAGAATAAGGCTATTTTTCTAAACTACTGATATTGTATTCCATTGTTAATTGGTTCTCAATTACTTAACTTGATTTAATAACGTTGAAATGCAACCATAAAACTGTTCTTCCTACTGCATTTATTCTGTAGGAATCTTAACTTTGTGGATATTTCCTCTCATTATAGGTCTCTCAGATCACTTTGGGTGTGTTTGTGCTCAACTCAGTTTATGTCAGTGTAGCCAACCGATTGGATCAGAGAAATGAAGAAGTAACCAGGGCGATAGGCTCCCTGTCTGTGAGTAGGATACTTCTCTATGCATGTCCTTGGCCGCTTATTAGGTTTATTAGTATGGTAAATAAATTCATGCTATTATTGAACAAGTGAAAAAAGTTATGATTTGTTCTTGTTTTTCCTTGCTGTATCTTGCCATGAAATGGGGGATTTTCAGCTAACTGTGCTGTGCTCTCTGTAGGCGATAGTGGCGGGAAGTGTGGCCATAGCAGCACAGAGTCTTCATGTTCCCACAGTGAGTCATCATAGTCGGAACCCAGATCTGTTTGTGCTGTTTTGCTTACTCCTACAGTCAGTTGGCAAGAGAGCACAAACAGTTCTGTGACCAGGATAAATTATCATATTATCTAACTGAGATTACCTGATTTTTCTGAGAGTTCATTTATATCTGGAAGACAAAAACATCTATTGTCTTATTTTCCTCGTCCTTTCAGCTGAAGGCGTGTCTGGGGACACAGCTGGCTACCTGCCTTATGGCCATGTTCAACGTGGTCGTCGTAGGAGGAAAGCTGTCTGACACCCACTTAGTGCCAGACTGCTGGCTTTTCACTGATTACAACAACACACATCATCACATCACCTGCGACAAGCTGATGGTGAGTCGCATAGAAATAGTTAGAACAGACTATACAGTATACTGTATATAAGGCCTATATAATGTATCTGTCCCGAGATCAACTACTTCAGCTGAATCTCACAGTGACAAGATTTGGGGAAGTTCTGGGGAAACTATTGTATTGTACAGCTCAGAGACTTAGTAGTTGGTAGTAATCAGAACATCTGTATGTGTCAATCAAAGGTTGTTGATGGAATACATTAATATAAAAACACAATACAAATAGTGCTGAAGATGGTTAGAAAAGTAAACGTAGCAACAGTATGGTAGCGTCATTCACTCATACCTCAAACTCTGTTTCTGTGTCTGCTATCGCCCACACCGACCCAGAATTCAGTGTATCCATTCTATGTCGAGTGGTTCCTCGTGCACGCAACTCTCCTCGGCATTTCTGTCACCCTGACTATCTACAGCTGCAAGCTGCTCCGCTTCTGCTCCCCTGCAGCACCCAGCATGGTAAGAGTTCATTTCAAGAGCATGAGAATTTGAACACATGCCAAATGGTTTGACCAGATGCATGTTCCATACTCACATGCTCTTGAACACTTCACTGAAGCTATTTGATCACATACACAATGTATTTACAGTTTAGCTGCTATGCTTAATCTGAGAATGCTTTCATTGTTGTTTAATCATGTTTTCTTTCTTAAAGCCTGTGGTCACTGCATATACTAGCCCTGCTCAGTGACAAGAGATGAAGTACATAGAAAGGAACCTAAAGCCATCATGAAGAGACACTGATGGGTCTATCTAGCCATGCACTTTTTTCAAATCTATTTGTCACTATGTTTTCTGTCTTGCACAAACACTTGATGTTGATGTGGTTGCCTTTTTATGATATAGTTTGGTTATTTTGTTGTGTGTTCTGATGATAGAGTATGTCTGTTTAGATCTATATGGTCTCAGGTGCTATTTTAGTGATGGGTTTAAGGAGTGAAACTTTGTGGGTACATCATATTGAAATAAACACTTCCTCAGGGTCAAAAACGTGTGCTTTCCTTGGCTCCAAAACAAAGCATCTATGTTTTATTGGTTGTACATACAATACATATAGGTTTTACACACACATTTAAAACTGCCTTATTCATGATTGTTTTTTAGTTAACAGATACAATCCAAAAAGGGTTCAGATGCTGCATTAAAAACATTTTTCACACCAGATCAGCATGATTTTTGTGCATACATTAAATCTTCTGATGGATCAATCAATTGATCAACCCTTTGCTGTTGCAGGAAGTCCATTAAAGAGTAACTTGCTAGTCATTGATCTATTGTATTTCATCCTATCTTTGCAGTCTTTTCTCTGTACAGTCATGGTGACTCGGTAGCAGTTCAAAGTTCATATTAGGAAGGTTCTGACTGATCACATTCAGATTAGAACTGCAGTTCATCTGTCCAATGGTTCTGTGGAACAGCACAGATGCATTATTACAAGTCATTTAACAGAAGTATCACAGATGCCTTGGGCCTTCATCCTAATATTTTTACTGTTAGTTATTGAGGCAATTAATAAGTAAAATACAAAACACTGACAATCATTATTCCTACATTTGAATCGCCACTTACTTGGGATGAGGATGTGTTCTTCTCCAGGTCTCCGTAACAGCCATTCTTGTGGCGAATCAGACTCCCCCACAGTACTGAGTGACGGCAACCGGGACACTCCCCCTCCACAGGAAGGAGATGTGCGGCCTCACCCGTCAGAAAGTGTTTGGCTAAGCAAATCAGGTGGCTGGTCATGTGACATAAGGGATGGAAGCAGGTCATCTTATCTGCAGACTGAAAGGATTAAATTAATCAAGGTCCACATGAGCAGTCAACTAGCTAAATTAGATGTTTCGATGCGTCTTCAATGCTCTCCAGGACCAGGATTGGTGGCCACTGTACAGCTTTACTATAAAGCGCCATGAGCTTTACCTTAACAGTCCCCTGACAAAGGAGGCATATATCTGCACCCTTCTCCTCTTGTTCCTCTTCCACATCCTTCGGTTTCTGTTTCCTGGCCCTGATGCTGCCGAAGGCCAAAGGGACATGCAGCGGCGGCTGAAGGCCAGGCTCAAAGTCCATCCTGTACTCCTGCTTGAGCCAGCGGGTGGTGAGGGGCAGGCGGCTCCACGGCATCACCCGCAACATGTTGGACACCACACGCCAGTGGAACTGCAGGCTGGATTCCTTCTTTGAGCGCCGGGTGACGTGGGACAGGCGTCGGGAGGAGTGGGGATTCTGCCATGCCCATTCAAACTGTTGATGGAAGGAAGGAGAAGACAGAGGTTAGGTCTTGAAACGTCAATCTGGTGGGGAAGTGACACGTATGGGGCGGGGTGTAACTAAGGTTGTTGAATTGAAAGTTACACAGAACCCAAACCGGCTGCGCGCGTGCGCCATCGTGCATAAATGTATTTTGTCACCCCACACCAAACGTGATCCCGACACGCAGGTTAAAATATCAAAACAAACTCTGAACCAATTATATTAATTTGAGGACAGGTCGAAAAGCATTAAACATTTATGGCAGTTTAGCTAGTAGCTTGCACTTGCTAACTAATTTGTCATGGGATATAAACATTGAGTTGTTATTTTACCTGAAATACACAAGGTCCTCTACTTCGCCAATTAATCCACACATAAAACGGTAAACCGAATCGTTTATAGTCATCTCTCTTCCTGCCAGGCCTTTTCTTCTCTTGACTTTATACTATGATTTGCAACTTTCATAAATTAGGTTCATTACCGCTGCTGACCTCGTTTGTCTTTCAGTCACCCACGTGGGTATAACCAATGAGGAGATGGCACATGGGTACCTGATTCTGTAACGCTTCGAACACACCGACTGCGTATTTGCATCACTACTGCATAACATTTTGTGCAGCTAAGTAACTATACCGATGCAGGTATCTTTTGCAGATGGTCGCATGCGGTTGGACACATGGAGGATAATTATTTTCGCAGTTTCCTCAAAACAGTGTATTTTTGACACAACTGCTGACAGCTACAGGGACATAAACACAAAGAACGCTGCTTGGAGACAAGTGTCCACGAGAGTAGGATTGCCAGGTCAGTTTAGTAGTGAGCAGTGTTAGATGTGGCAATTTTATTTGAACCTTTATTTAACTAGGCAAGTCAGTTAAGAACATATTCTTATTTTCAATGACGTTCTAGGAACAGTGGGTTAACTGCCTTGTTCAGGGGCATAACGACAGATTTTTAACATTAGCTAGCTAGCTAACCTAGCTAATGAGGTGTGTGTGTGAAATAGTCATATAAATTATGCTAGTTACTATCCCTGATAACTTTCCCAAATAATCATGTTTGAATGAGTTTGAATGTCAGATAAATAGTAATAGAAATGGTAGATAGTACTGTACCACTAATCATTTGGTCAGATAACCATGTGTGTGTCTGTGTACAGTAGGTGACATGTCCATGATAGCTATCTAATAACTATAATTATGCTAGGTAATGGTTTGGCTTATCATGTTCATGTCTATCTTAAGAAGACTGTAGAAGGAAGTGGAGGACTCAGGGACAGGTATCAGAGAGAGAGAAGGGCAGAGAAAGAGAAGAGGTCTGGGTCAGCAGCTTCAGGCCAGCAGCCTTGGCGCTTCTGCCACATTCTTTATTTTCTGGATCCATTTATTGTGCCTAGGGCAACGAGTGACAATTTTACAGCCAGACCCTCTACTACGTCAATCTGTAAAACAGATTGTCTGTTGTGATTAGAGTCCTCTTCATTATATTTCTATATGTAATGTTCAGAATCAAAATGATTCACCTTGCTGAATATAGGTTTCTCTTGTTTTGGTATGTTTGTTTTATTACTTGTCGCCACCGGTGCATCAAAGACCCTCAATGTCATCTACAAGGGCGACCATCGCCAGATCCACTCAACTCATTTCAGCAAAGGCTCCTCCAAGCCGTCGAGAGGGATGCAGCCCAACCTGATGCTCACAGGAAGGAGGATGAAGAGACCCTCTTTTCCATGAGCCTGGTGCCAACACCGAAGAGGCTACCAGCAAAGAAAAGAAGCAGTCAAGGTTAAAATGTATCAGCTGCTTTTCAAAGTCGAGTTCAATGATCCATTTCTTTTTCCTCCACATCACAAGTAGTGTCATAAGTGTTGCGACAGTGAAGTAAAGTAGGTCATTTTTTACAGTATACTCATGTAGGTTAATTGTTATTTCAGATCAAAGTATTAATATGAGGCAAATGTATAGCTGTTGTTTCTGGGTTAGAAAATATCCTAAAACAACAGTTTGCTGTCTAAATATTTGCCTGTCATATTCATCTTTTGATCTGAAATACAAATTCCATGAGTAAACAGCAAGTATTACCAACTTTACCACACTGTTCCAATATTTACACCACTAACTACACTATACAAGCAGTATTTAGTTAACATAAATCTCACCTTTTATGGTGTTATATTATGTTAAGCTTGTATGTATTGTTTTTCTCTTCCCTTCCATAAATGGAGTCAATTTAGCCGACCAGCTCACAGGAAGGACAGGAAGAGGAGTTGTCTGGTTGTTGTTTTGACCTCCCTCATTGTACCTTTCTTTTCACACACGCCAGTTCCGTTTAAATTCAGTCAATTCATAAAGTAATTTGTTTATAAAGTCTTAGGATAGCATTCATTATTAGTTATTATTATCTATTATCAGATTTCTGAATTGACAGAATTCAAACTCATACACTGGAGAATTCACAGATGCTCTTGTTGGTCTCTTACAAGACTAAAGATAAATATATTTATTTAATTTAAAACCACTTGAAAACCAGGGTGTTGAAACTGTTTGTGAAGTTCAGGTCCATCGACTGGTCCATGACATCCAGGGGCCATTTGTTTGTTTAGCTGTGTTATGGCTAAATATTATTTTCTTTTTTTCAGAGACAGACACACACACCTCTCCTCCAGTCCTCTCTGTATCTCAGACCCCCTTGCCCTGCCCTCTCTCTCTTTATGGCCATGTCTGAAGTTCCCCTACTATGTCTAGGCTTTATGAGTAGTGCCTGTATCTGTCTGCAGTTGTGCCAAAAATACATGCTCTTGTTGTTCTCTTACAGATTACAGGCTAAACATGAATTTATTTTTCATTTTTACAAGCACATACACACCTCTTTTAATAGTTAAAAAAACAACAACATACATACCTGTCATGTTCTTTCCTGTACTTGAATACTTATTAAATTATGTTTTCATAGTCCGTTGTTTCAGTTGTTTATTAAAATCTCATTTAGACTTAATCTGCTTATTTCTTCCCTACACATTTGCAGATCAAAAAAAAGAAAGTAAAAACACATTCTCTTCCTAATTAGTTTTTTTCCCACCTGTATTTTGTCAGGCCAGTGAACATGGTTGTAAATTGTAATATTTGTATGGACCCTAGGTTACCCTTTCCCTTTGTTATCATGTCGTATAACCTTAATTAGTGCTCCCACTCACCTGATGTACCATGCCAGGTGTGTATAATACTGCCGTTAATGGGAGAGGGAAGGGGTTAAGGTGTGATCTTTACTCCCAAATTTCACTTAAATATAACATCTAAATGAAGAGAGGAAATTATACATAAAATAATATGGGTAAAAAATGCAATTTTATGGACAACGGTGGATGGTTCTTAAAATAACCTTTGTGTTAGGGGGCTCTTAAAAGAGCTGTTTCACTCCATGGCATACTGCCATGGAACTTCACCTGCTGGCGATGAGAAGTAGGTGGTCAGTTTCTCCCTCACCTGGAGTGTCTGTCTGGGGGTGTTGTTGACACCTGCCCTGGTGACATCAGGTAGGTAACCATTTGGCGTGCACATCTTCATCCAGAGCGGCTCCTGGAAAAGACCTCCGCAGGTAGTTGTGGAGAACACGTGGCCTTCACACAGGCATCAACATTTGAGGGACTGAGACCAAGCACTCTCCGATACATTCTCCAACGGGCTGCCAGAATCACAAAGGCGCATTCAACAACTAACCTTGCCCTGGACAGTCGTTCGTTAAAGATCCTTACAGGCTTTGGCAATGGCAGCTGGCGTCCAGCGTAGGGCCTCATGAGGTTGGGGTGCTTCGTCGGGGAAGGCTTCGTCGCCAACGAAGACGTGGGGAACAGGTCCCAGGTCTTCTGCCCCAGGGAGTGATGCAGGTGGTGGAATCTCCAGGGTGCCATCCTGAAATGCCTGGCCGAAGGCAAAGTCCCGGAGGGTCCCGCCATCACTTCCCTTGCCGTAAGCACCAACATTGACAACACGGAAACCGCAGATGGCATCTACTACAGCCAAGAGTACAACTGAATATGTACCCTTGCAGTTGTAGAATTGTGAACCTGAGCACGGTGGAGCCTGGATTACCACATGTTTCAAGGCAATGGGGCAAAGACAGTTGGGGAAATAGCACCTCTCCAGAAACTCGGCAGCGATACCCCTCAAATCTTCCTCCTTGGGGAGAGACATGTATTCACCAACCAGACAGTCCCAAATGGCTTGTGCCACAGAGGGGACAATGCCTGCCACCGTGGAACGTCCAACTCGGAAGCTGAATCTGATGGTCCTGTAGGAGTCCCGTTGCCAAGAATCTAAAATATAATTCAAAATAATTATCAACAGTGTGTGTAACTTGAATTCCACCCACATATTTTATCTACTCATATTGAGTACTGTTACTGTTACTCATTACTGTTTATTATGCTCTACTAATTATATTGTAATACTCATCAACCATCATTAACAATGCCTTGAAACAGTACAATTCAGTCTATGACTATATCAATACTGTAGCCCAGGCCAACTCTACTCTTAGAAATAATGGTACCATCTACTTAAAAGGGTTCTCCGGGTGTCCCCATAGGAGAACCCTTTTTGGTTCCATGTATAACCTTTTCCCCTAAGGGTTATACCAGGAACCAAAAAGTGTTAACCTATGGGGAAAGCAGAAGGACACTTTTAGAACCCTTTTCTCTAAGAGTGAATGCGAGTCCAATAAGAACGTAATGAATGTCTTGAACAACAATGGGTCCTGGAGAAGACTAGCCTACCTTCATCAGAGCAGAAGGCACCCCAACTTTCTTTTCATTTGGTAACATTGCATAATTAAAAAAGGATTATAAACCAACTTTGGGAAAAGTTATAGTCCTAATGGACATTCTGTAAAAATACATCTGATGTCAAATAGGGACTATTAACTAGAGAGCCCTTTAGCTTGCACATACAAGCAATATATCAAATATCAATCAAATATGCTATCAAAGGCTTTAAAAATGTACTAGAATTTAGCTTACCGGAGACAAATCGCCAGGCGTTCATCTGGGCTAATGGACTCCCGGTAGTTGGTATCCATTCGAGCGATCCTGGCTCCGACCATCTGGAGCAGGTGATCAAACTGGCTTCGGTCCAGACGAAAGTAACTTCGGAATTCCTCTTCCAAACAGTCGAAGCTCTTGAATGAGACGGTGGTACTCCCCTACTTGCTTTCGGGACTTTAACCATCTCTGGACCCACACAGAACGGCGCTTTCAGCGGGGCTGGTCCCGGTCCAACAGCACGATCAAGACCACCTTCCTCAATGTTGGTCTCATTGTTGAAAGAGCCTACTCTGCTATCTTGACTATTTATTATTGCATTTCGCTCCAAAACGGCATTTTGGAGGGAAATTATACGATAGGCTCTCTCTCACAATTAATTTGTGGATGTCATCGAATAAATAATATACTTGGCAAATACATTTATAAAAAAAATGTAAAGAAATTCTACAGCCAAACTGTTTTAATTATGTTATCCCACATTTTTTTTTACTTGATATGTGTGCAATAAAAATTCAACATTCACATTTTGCTACTTTCTGTCAATTCAATGCATACAATTTAATGCATAAATTCGAAAAATCCAATATGCACCACGCAGAACGCACTGCAACTGCCTCTGCAACACAATGCTGCAAGGCAAGCGCAGTTCCAGTGGAAATGAATGTACTTCTGGTGTATCAAAACGCAAAGACACAGTCGGTGTGTTCGAAGCGTAAACCAATGAGGAGATGGGAGAGGCAGGACTTGCAGCGCGATCTGCGTCAGAAAAAGGAATGACTTCTATTTTAGCCCTTAGCAACGCAGATGCTCGTTGGCACATTAATTTAATTAACATCGATTTCTAAATTTCGCGACGCGAGCGGTGTGATCAGCCTATTAGGCTAAGGATAAGCAGTTCCTACTGACTTACCCTCAAAGCAGCTATGTCAGAGGGGAAGCCATGAATGATGAGAACCATCTCCCTGGAGACGGCACAAAGACAAAATCCACATGATTGCACAAGGTCTCTCAAAGACTGCAGAAATGGCAACATATTATTTTACATTAGTTCTGTTAGTTACCAAGGTCCCCTTCCACTGGTCCTCTTGGCTCCACCTCGGTGTCGCCCGGCGTTGTGCTGTCCTATACGACGCTCTGGATTCACAGTGAAACCAATGTAGATACGACCCTTGAATTTGGGATTGGTACAATACAGCATGTACACCCCGAATAAACTCTCTACCTCCAAGACCATAGTATATGTCGAGTTATGTGTCAATAATAAGCAAGTTAGTGTCAGCTAACAGTTAGCTAGCTAGTCTGACTTCTACCTGGTTACAAAAGGAACTTAAACCTGATGTGAGTAGTATGGTAATATATAGTTTTACTCCAGCATTATGAAATACATATGCACATTAATTTCCCCTAACCGATACTACGTGAGAAAAATGTACGGTAAACAAAAGAAGGAAGAAGCGAAGCGAGACCATTTACTCCACCCAAAATCTGTCCATGTGAGGTAAACCCATTTTGTATTTAAATCTATGATAGTGTCGAATTACTTGAGGCTTATTTGACTAATAACGTTTAATGTTCGTGCTGTTACAGACGTCCTACTTACTATAAGTGGATGCACGTGGCATTCCTGCAACTTTGAGAAAAACGACGTATAGGTGTGTCAAGCGTATCTGCCCTCTCATTGGCTAGAATGGTCCCACCTGATCTCGCCTGCCTTCCATCTTGGAGGACATGTATTTCCATTGTTAGAGCGGTCACTCGACTATCTTCTCAGTATAATAGATAATCTTTGTTTTAACAAAACGTTCTCTGTTTTCAAATTAATAGAGGTTCAAGCTAATGCCTGACACAACATAGTTCAAAGCACACATTCTACTAACATTTTATACATTTCAAAATGTGAATTTACGAGAAAAATCCCACAATTTTGTATCTTTGGTCACGTGAGAAGGTATATTTACAAACTATTTATTCATGCAAGAAATGAAACAAGATCGTAAAATAAGGACCCCCACATGTCCCAATTGATTGGTCACTCCGAGATGGTCCAATTCTAGCGCTCATTGGTGTAAAAAATATTCTTCCCGCCCTGTTTGGTAGCTGTTTGGTTAGAAGTTCTGACTCCATAGTTGCGATTGGATACTTTCACATTTCCTGAGTATCTAATTCCGCCTCTCAATACATACATGGTAGTGGACCTTCCCTTTCGCTTCGTCATCTTGTTTAACAAAATAACCTACCGTAACGTTTTGGATCATAAAGCGACACCAAAAGTATGTCTGTTACAACAGATCACATCCGTGACAAACTAATCAAGGAGATCGGAGCGGTGCATGTGGTATGTATCCCTATTTCGCAATGAATGAACATGGATGTTGCGCATCATAGGCTGCGTTTACACAGGGAGTTCAATTCTGATATTTTTTGGGACTAATTGGTCTTTTGACTAATCAGATCACCTCTGAAAATCTGATGTGAAAAGATCTGGGTGTTATACTTTGATAAACAACTTTGATAAACAACCAGAAATAAATATAGATTTTCTGCTTAATTAAGAAACTTAGACATGTGGTTTTGGTTGTTGGACCATTAGAACATGCACTTTTCAAGCTTATATTTCCAAGAATAAAAGGTTATTTTAGAATATTTTGGCAAGTTAGCAGGCTAACTCATTGATCCTGCTTTGTAGTATACCCCTATGCCACGGGTGGGCAAACTTATTTTAAGCTCGGGCCACATCGGGATTTTGAAATTCAACGGAGGTGTGCATGTTTTGGGGGACCAATTGTTTGTTATATTCAATGTGTGTGGGCCTCCTGAGTGGCGCAGTGGTCTAAGGTGTCACTACAGACCCAGGTTCGATCACAGGCTGTCTCACAGCTGGCCGTGACTGGGAGACCCATGAGGCGTCGTCTGGGTTAGGAACGCTGACGTGGTCGCCAGATGTACGGTGTTTCCTCTGACACATTGGTGCGGTTTCCGGGTTAAGCAGGCATTGTGTCAAGAAGCAGTGCGGCTTGATTGGGTCGTGTTTTGCAGGACGCGCGGCTCTCAACCTTCGCCTCTCCCGGGTCCGTAAGGGAATTGCAGCAATGGGACGAGACTGTAACTCAATTGGATACCACAAAATTGGGGAGAAAAAAGGTGTTTAAAAAAAAATCTAAAATTGCCCTATGCTGTGATTGATTGGTGAAAAAACAATTAGTGATACAGAATTGGGCTGATTTTGGTCATTTTGTATTTGTACATTTACACTTCCTACTGGAGAGCTACTGGGTGTACAGGCTTTTGTTCTAGCTCTGCTCGTACCCAATTCTACTAATCAATTGCTCATGATCAGAACCTTAGTTGAGTCTTGTGTGTTAGTACAGGACTGGAGCAAAACCATTCACACCCGGGAGGTGCGTTGCCACTCCTGAGCTATGGTGTGACACACCCCACCAATGACCTGTTCTACCGACTTTATTTTCACAGGAAGTTGAAGACACATCCCCTAACAGATGTGCTGCCAGCTTCAAAGTTCTAATAGTGTCTCCCCAGTTTGAGGGGAAACCACTGCTGGCGAGACACAGGTAGGCACAGTGGGCAGGTAGAACTGATATGTGTTATGAGCTAACTTTGAATGGATATGTGGAGTAGACTGTAGTTGATTCTTGTTTCTGATTTTTGTTTTTTTTCAGGATGGTGAACACCTGCTTGGCTGAAGAGCTAAAAGAGATCCATGCCTTTGAACAGAAGACGCTGACACCAGAACAGTGGGAGAAACAGAAAGCACAGTGATGAAGACACACACTGACCATATTTACTTGACAACTTATTATGTGTAAATAAGCAACACTTGCTCACACAATGTTGACTTTCTGGCCTAACATATATATATTTCATTTCAGTCAATGATGACTGAAATTAAGTATTAAACATGATGACAAAACAATCCTGGTACGAATTCCTTAATGATTGAATGAGTGTACTGAAACTTCACTTTCAGTTTTTGTTGTGGAGGTATGTGATTATTACTGACATTATACCAAATTGTTATTAGGAATGGAACAACGCATAACACGAAACAGGCAGAAAAACTCAAATGAAATCTTATCACTTAAATAAACCATTACTGCTTTAACAATGAATGACTTGACTCAAGGAAATGGCTTTTCAGATTGGAAAGCCCCAAATAAAATTATTTATGTGAGATCAAGTGTGTAAATGAATAAAATGGGCTGGTACAGCTTTGAGAATTTATTATATGACTCGTCTGTTGTACAAAGCTCTCTTTCCAAGGACTAGATAGTGTGCATGTGCACTGATATCTATTGAAGCTTCAGATAAAGCTAGACGCCACACAACCGTCGGAGAGCTGGAGATTTCACAGTACAGGTGGCGACCTGCTCTGAAGCTTTTATAGTTTGTTGGTTTGGTTACTTCATCAGTAGAGTCAGTTAAATTATATTTTTCTCATCAATCTCCAACCCCTGAAAGCAAATTTATTCAAATTTTGTCCTTATTTACATAAGTATTCAGACCCTTTGCTATGATTTTCGAAATTAAGCTCACCTGCATGCTGTTTCCATTGATCATCCTTGAGATGTTTCCAACTTGATTGGAATCCGCCTGTGGTCAATTCAATAGATTGGACATGATTTGGAAAAGCACACATCTGTCCCACAGTTTACAGTTCATGTCAGCACAAAAACCAAACTATGAGGTCGAAGGAATTGTCCGTAGAGCTCCGAGACAGGATTGTGTCGAGGCACAGATCTGGAGAAGGGTACCAACACATTTCTGCAGCATTGAAGGTCCCCAAGAACACAGTGGCCTCCATCATTCCTAATGAAAGAAGTTTGGAACCACCAAGACTCTTCCTAGAGCTGGCCGCCTGGCCAAACTGAGCAATCGGGGGAGAAGGGCTTTGGTCAGAGGACCTCTGTGATGGGAGAACCTTCCAGAAGGACAACCATCTCTGCAGCCCTCCACTTATCAGACCTTTATGGTTGAGTGGCCAGACGGACACCACTAATCAGTTAAATGGCACGCCAGCCCGCTTGGTGTTTGCCAAAAGGCTCCCAAAGGATTCTCAGACCATGAGAAACAAGATTCTCTGGTCTGATGAAACCAAGACTGAACTCTTTGGCCTGAATACCAAGCATCACGTCTGGAGGAAACCTGACACAATCCCTACGGTGAAGCATGATGGTGGCAGTATGCTGTGGGGATGTTTTTCAGTAGCAGGGATTGGGAGACTAGTCAGTATTGAGAGAAAGATGAACGGAGCAAAGTACAGCGAGATCCTTGATGAAAACCTGCTCCAGAGCGTTCAGGACCTCAGATTGGGACAAAGGCTCACCTTCCAACAGAACAACGACCCTAAGCACACAGCCAAGACAATACAGGAGTGGCTTCGGGACAAGTCTCTTAATGTCCTTGAGAGGCACAACCAGAGCCCGGACTTGAACCCGATCGAACATCTCTGGAGAGACCTGAAAATAGCTGTGCAGCGACGCTCCCCATCCATCCTGAGAGAGCTTGAGAGAATCTGCAGAGAAGAATGGGAGAAACTCCCCAAATACAGGTGTGCCAAGCTTGTAGCGTCATACCCAAGAAGACTCAAGGCTGTAATCGATGCCAAAGGTGCTTCAACAAAGTAGTGAGTAAATGTTCTGAATACTTATGTAAAAAAAATATTTTATTTTTTACTAGGCAAGTCAGTTAAGAACAAATTCTTATTTTCAATGACGGCCTAGGAACAGTGGGTTAACTGCCTGTTCAGGGGCAGAATGACAGATTTGTACCTTGTCAGCTCGGGGATTCGAAATTGCAACCTTTCGGCTACTAGTCCAACACTCTAACCACTAGGCTACCCTGCCATATTTAATTAGTTTATTTTTAATACATTTACAAAAATGCCTAAACCTGTTTTTGGCTTGTCATTATTAAAGGGAACACTTAAACAACACAATGTAACTCCAAGTCAATCACACTTCTGTGAAATCAAACTGTCCACTTAGGAAGCAACACTGATTGACAATACATTTCACATGCTGTTGTGCAAATGGAATAGACAACAGGTGGAAATTATAGGCAATTAGCAAGACACCCCCAATAAAGGAGTGGTTCTGCAGGTGGTGACCACAGACCACTTCTCAGTTCCTATGCTTCCTGGCTGATGTTTTGGTCACTTTTGAATGCTGAAGGTGCTTTCACTCTAGTGGTAGCATGAGACAGAGTCTACAACCCACAAAAGTGGCTCAGGTAGTGCAGCTCATCCAGGATGGCACATCAATGTGAGCTGTGGCAAGAAGGTTTGCTGTGTCTGTCAGCGTAGTGTCCAGAGCATGGAGGCGCTACCAGGAGACAGGCCAGTACATCAGGAGACGTGGAGGAGGCCGTAGGAGGGCAACAACCCAGCAGCAGGACCGCTACCTCCGCCTTTGTGCAAGGAGGAGCAGGAGGAACACTGCCAGAGCCCTGCAAAATTACCTCCAGCAGGCCACAAATGTGCATATGTCTGCTCAAACGGTCAGAAACAGACTCCATGAGGGTGGTATGAGGGCCCGACGTCCACAGGTGGGGGTTGTGCTTACAGCCCAACACCGTGCAGGACGTTTGGCATTTGAGAACACCAAGAGAGAACACCAAGATTGGCAAAATCGCCACTGGCGCCCTGTGCTCTTCACAGATGAAAGCAGGTTCACACTGAGCACATGTGACAGACGTGACAGAGTCTGGAGACGCCATGGAGAACGTTCTGCTGCCTGCAACATCCTCCAGCATGACCGGTTTGGCGGTGGTGTAGGGTGGCATTTCTTTGGGGGGTCGCACAGCCCTCCATGTACTCGCCAGAGGTAGCCTGACTGCTATTAGGTACCGAGATGAGATCCTCAGACCCCTTGTGAGACCATATGCTGGTGCGGTTGGCCCTGGGTTCCTCCTAATGCAAGACAATGCTAGACCTCATGTGGCTGGAGTATCAGCAGTTCCTGCAAGAGGAATGCATTGATGCTCTGGACTGGCCCGCACGTTCCCCAGACCTGAATCCAATTGAGCACATCAGGGACATCATGTCTCGCTCCATCCACCAACGCCACGTTGCACCACAGACTGTCCAGGAGTTGGCGGATGCTTTAGTCCAGGTCTGGGAGGAGATCCCTCAGGAGACCATCCGCCACCTCATCAGGAGCATGCCCAGGCGTTGTAGGGAGGTCATACAGGCACGTGGAGGCCACACACACAACTGAGTCTCATTTTGACTTGTTTTAAGGACATTACATCAAAGTTGGATCAGCCTGTAGTGTGGTTTTCCACTTTAATTTTGAGTGTGACTCCAAATCCAGACCTCCATAGGTTGATAAATTTGATTTCCATTGATAATTTTTGTGTGATTTTGTTGTCAGCACATTCAACTATGTAAAGAAAAAAGCATTTAATAAGAATATTTCATTAATTCAGATCTAGGATGTGTTATTTTAGTGTTCAGGGGTCTGGATACTTTCTAAATGCACAAAAAAAAATGATACAATCAACAGTTCCAGAACACAATGCCCTTGTGTTAGGGTGCAGACGTAACAGGAGTCTATGAAATGCAGTTTATCACAGAACAGAGCATAAACCTTATAACAGCTCACCTCAAATTATATATCTGAGATGTTGTCAGACAGAACTTAAAACCTTCTGGTTTCTAGGAAATTGGCATTTTACACAAAAAGGGGTGATATCAATGGAACTCCTGAAAGGTAACTTAATAATAATAATAATCTGAGGAAAAGGGCAGTTCATAGGGATCGGGGTCATTTTGATAACAGTAGGCACTATCGTCTCCAATAGGGAAATCTGGATCCCAAATAAAGGGGGCGACATTGGCTAGATCCGTCAGGTCATTGAGGTTCACTTCGTGGCCATGACCATCTGGTGGGGAGGAGATACTGCTGTTTCACTTAATATCCTCATCAAAATCGTCAGGCATAAGAACAGAACAGAAGGATAGGAATTCGACCAGTACCAGGAGACATTGCAACACAAGAGTTCCAATGTTCCCCAGGCTAGTTTTCACCCATGCAAACAGATCCCAACTCCACTCGTTATCTCGCATTGCCACAGTAGCAACAACCTTTCTGATAGTGGCAACTGACTCAGAAACACCAATAGAGGGGCTTGGAATGTAAGTACAGCATTCTTGACCCCCCCAGGTTCCTCCCTTAGATGCTAGAAGAATATCCAAAGCCAATCTATTCTTCCAGAACATAGTATGCATAGCTACAAGTTCAGCAGTTCATTTTTCAGTAGCAGAGGCATTATCCATTATTTCTACCTCATTTGCTAGTTTTCTAATGGAATCGAGTACAACTGTCAAACCATAATTAGGGATTAATGCAGATAATTATTTTTTTGCAGGGCCAGCCACAATGGTCCTCTTATACAAGTGGGAGAAAGGGTGACGTGGGGGTTCTTGGGTAGCACGCACAGCAGGAACAACATAGGCAGCATAACATGAGCCTGGCCAGTTTATTGGCAGATAATAGGAGGCTTTCCCACCACACACTTACATAGGAAGTACTTACTGAGGAAGTAGGTTTAGCATTACACACTGACATTCTTAAGTTTATAACGTATTCCCAATGACCATGTTAGGGTAGAATGTTCCATTTCTCAACATTAACGGTAAGGTTATTGTAGACAGAAAGGTTATACTTTCAATTACTTTCTCCCAACTGGGGACCGGTTCCGTTAGCTATATAACACAAATATCCATATCCTGGGGGAAAGTAGGCCAGGGTGATGGGTTGCTTGGGCAGAGAGGTAGCATTATTAAAATCAAATCTTCTCATACTAAACACCTCATCCTCCACCCAATCAAGATCTCGGTCTGTAAGGTTACCTCCTTTTGTCCACATCAATATCCATGTGTCTTTTCCCAAGCACTTTACCACTGTGGGGGTGGTGAGGGCGATCTGATGCGGTCCATTTCCACCTGGGTTTTAAAAGGTCTATTGTGCCACTTGACTATTACCCAGGCTGGAGATAGTGATGGGGGCGGCCATCTGGGGGAGTTTTGGGAAGCAGAGAAGCATACTTCAGAAAATGTATTTTGTGGCCCTTTAAGGTGCATCTTTGTTAATCCATGAAGAACCTACTAAACTCATAGAAAAATCACACATAAAATAAATCAGAAATGGTATTAACCACTACAAATATTCATAACAGGTGGGCTGCATGTGTATGCTGGTGTGTGTGTGGTAAAACGTAGGGAAAAATCTAACAAATGACCAGGATATACTTCATTTGGGAGTTCCCTTAACAGCCCGATCTGGGTACCCTTATACTTTATAGTACTGCAGAGTTTCACTAACTGCTCTTCCAAAGCACCTGCCTCAGGAAGCATTTCAAAGGGAGAGATACAGAATCCTTTTTAAACTCATCAGAATATTGGGTATTGGACATTCCATCAGTCCTGGAGAAAACAAGAGAGAAAAAAGAGAAAACAAACATTTAATTAGTATTCACTATGCTATATATTAATCAGTCATAAAAATGCAATATTCGGTACTACTAGGCCTATGCTATTTACCTCCCTTTCTTTTTCAATCGAGCTTACTGCATTTTAGGCAGGAAGCCTTGATAAAACCATGTGTATACATAATCATACTGGAGACTCATCAGATAATACAGGGTACCATTAAGCGAAATGGGCACCTATTAAAGTAAACAATCCCAGAGCTCCTTTCACTTGCAATATTATAGTCTAGACCAGTTGCATTGATGTATGGCTTGCGTTCTGTACTTTCTGTCCCTTGGGACATCAATAAAATATGAAACCTGTTGTTTAACAAATCTGCTAGGGCCTGCAAAGAATTGGTGCTGGTTTAGTCTTGGATATACTTACTTAATTTTGGACAGTGTCACACTTAATGGAAACATCTTTTTTTCTTCTTTCTTTTAAAATGACCTTCTTACTTAAATCACCAGTGTTATTCAAACGCTATCGAAATAGTATTTGGAAATCATCATGTCAGGTTGACAAAATCTGTATCCTTTTCAATTATTCATACCTCCGTTCCAAATTGTCCTCAGTCCCTTACAGCCTATTTGAGTTCACAACACCAAGGACACATCTTATCTTTGACCCAAACTCCAGATGTGTCGGGGAATGGAGACCTCAAATGTAATATCAGTCCCAAGCTTGATCCCTCTGTTCCCATAGGAAACGCAAACAATAAAAGGTAGATTAGCTTCAGATTACTAAAATATTGCATTATTAGAGTGCTCTGTTCATAATGAGTCTAGAACTTGAGACAGAATATACTGAGACAGAGTCAGTTTCCCACTCCGTCTCAAGGAGTGGTTCAATTTGCCCACTCATGAGTACAATAAATCGTAGTGTTTAGTGTCGTTAGCAAGTCTCTTCCCAGTAAATGAAATGGTTGGGTGGGTGAAATACATACAGTACCAGTCAAAGTCATCTGGAATGCATTTCAATTAACAGGTGTGTTTCTTTCCTTCTTAATGCATTTGAGCCTATCAGTTGTGTTTTGACAAGGTAGGGGGTATACAGAAGATAGCCCTATTTGGTAAAAGACCAAGTCCATATTATGGAAAGAACAGCTCAAATAGGCAAAGAAATGACAGTCCATCATTACTTTAAGACATGAAGGTCAGTCAATTTCAAGAAATCTGAATTTCAAGTGCAGTCGCAAAAACCATCAAGTGCTATGATGAAACTGGCTCTCATGAGGACGGCCACAGGAAAGGAAGACACAGAGTTACCTCTGCTGCAGAGGATACGTTCATTAGAGTTACCAGCCTCAGAAATTGCAGCCCGAATAAATGCTTCACAGACTTCAAGTAACAGACATATCTCAGCATCAACTGTTCAGAGGAGACTGTATGAATCAGGCCTTCATGGTCGAATTGCTGCAAAGAAAACACGACACCAATAAGAAGAATAGACTTGCTTGGACCAAGAAACATGAGCAATGGACATTAGACTGGTAGAAATTTGTCCTTTGGTCTGATGAGTCCAAATTTGAGATGTTTGGTTCCAACCGCTGTCTTTGTGAGATGCAGAGTAGGTGAATGGATGATCTCCGCATGTGTGGTTCCCACGGTGAAGCATGGAGGAGGAGGTGTGAGGGTGCTTTGCTGGTGACACTGTCTGTGATTTATTTAGAATTCAAGGCACACTTAACAAGCATGGCTACCACAGCATTCTGCAGCGATACGCCATCCCATCTGGTTTGCGCTTAGTAGGATAATAATTTGTTTTTCAACAGGACAATGACCCGACAAACCTCCAGGCTGTGTAAAGGCTATTTGACCAAGAAGGAGAGTGATGGAGTGCTGCATCAGAAGACCTGGCCTCCACAATCACCCAACCTCAACCCAACTGAGATGGTTTGGGATGAGTTGGAAAAAGCAGCCAACAAGTGCTTATCAACTTCTTCAAGACTGTTGGAAAAGCATTCCAGGTGAAGCTGGTAGAGAATGCTAAGAGTGTGCAAAGCTGTCATCAAGGCAAAGGGTGGCTACTTTGAAGAATATTTATATATAAAATAATCTTCAACGTTTACTGGGCATGTGTTTTGTTTCAAATTGTACTACTGGGGTGGAGGAATGCGTTTATAGTTTTATTGGTTAGGGTTAGGCCAAATCCAGTTCCTTTACCAAAAGTGGATGTAGTAGCACCCGTATCTAACAACATAGGAATTTATTTTCCCTGTATTTTTACCATAAGGTTTGGGCCAGATTGGTCTACTTTTACTTGTGGGCATTGCTGTATTAAAGATGTTGTTTCCCCTGAGGGGTGTCCGTATTCTGAGCCATCTCCTCTCCTCTGTTGTTCCAACCTCTTTGGACACTAATTTCTCCAGTGGCCGGGGTTGTGATAATAGAAGCAGCCTCAATCTCCATTCCAACTCCATCACTATCCCCCCTAGCTGCTCTGCTGTCACCACCCCTGCCACGACTGCGACCATGGCCCCCAGTTTGAAAAGCACCTGCTGTGTAAAACTGTAGCTGAGCTGCCTGTAAGCGAATGTCAGTTTTGGTGGATTTATTTTTAATAGCTTCCATGCAATACTTTGATGAACTAGAGGAGGATGCAGAGGAACATCTGAGGGACATTGCAATTTTAGGTTGTCCAGTGGAGGATACAAATCCCCTGGTGGTGGGGGTTGAGGCTGTGTCACAACTAGACTGGTAGCTACCTTCAGCAGAGTAAACATATTTGTTTGTTCGTTTTATCTTTGACTGACGTTAGCTAATGTAAGCTAGCTCATGTTACCAAATAAAGACGTATCTAGCCATCTATTCCACCCTTGTCTGGAAAACACTGTTACTAAACATAGAATTGTTGATATAGCTAACTCACTCTGTGTGTTGCTAGCAATGATGAATGTGTATAAATTGTATATGGTGGGTTCTCAGTTGGCTAGCAATCTTGTGACGCTAGTTAGCTAACAGCAAGCTGACAATATTGAAATGTCCACGTTAGGTATGCTTAGCTAGCCAGTCTAATAGAGATCAATACAATTAGTGGGGTGGTTAAATGGTGTATTTTGTTGTAGGTGGTACAGAATCTGATTCCACCAACATATGCTTCGAACACCTAGCTCTGCACAATGTAAGGATAAATTGGCCAAAACATTTACAAGCTGACGACTAAGATTTACAGTAAGCATGGTATAAACATGAATTGGGTAGTGTTTAGTCTCCTGTTCTGTTTTGACATATTATTTTTGTTAAGATATCTTAAGAACATCAGGTTATCTGGTGTCATTCCAGTGCCCTGCTGAAAAATTCCTCAAAGCGGGGGCATTTTGGGTACACAAGCATGAGGGAGTGGACAACAAGATTTTGGAACAGAAACCAGCAACAGACACTGAAAAGTATAAAATGAAGACTACAACAGTAATGACACAACCACCTCATTATTCTCTGCAGATTCTCAAAACGCAATACAAAGACATGTCTGCATAATTTCCCTGCAAAGGGCTACTATTGACAAGATTGGTCTGTCAAAGTCAATGGGCTGGGGGGAGGTTTGCAGTAAGTACTTTGAGATGAAGAAGGGTTTTTTAGTTGTGCAGGGATGTGCGTAGACAGTAAATGTATTGTTGTGTATGAGAGCGATTGAGGTGCCATTTCTCCTCAATCTCCAATACACAACAATTCCTACTGTGTAAGAACTGAATTCCTAAGACTTTTCTCACCTTTAGCTCCCCAGCCCATTCACTTTGTTGACTGATATTCCCTCTGATAAGCAGCTCCCACTGTGCCCTCATTGTCTCTAATCAATATGCTAGCCGGTCCCAATCGGTTCATACACTATATATACAAAAGTATGTGGACACCCTTCAATTTAGCCGTTTCGGCTATTTCAGCCACATCCGTTGCTAACAGGTGAATAAAAAGGAGCACACTGCCAAGCAATCTCCATGGACAAACATTGGCAGTAGAATTACTGAAGAGCTCATGTGGCACTGTCATAGGATTCCACCACTGTCATAGGATTCCACCTTTCCAACAGTACTTTTAGAGCTGCCCCCAGTCAACTGAAGGGGTATTATTGTGAAGTGTAAATCTCTAGGAGCAACAACGGTTCAGCTGCGAAGTGGTAGGCCACACAAGCTTAGAGAACTGAACCGCCGTGTGCTGAAGCGCGTAACACTCATCTATCCTTGGTTGAAACACTCACTCCCGAGTTCCAAACTGCCTCTGGAAGCAATGTCAGCACAAGAACGGTTTGTTGGGAGCTTCATGAAATGGGTTTCCATGGTCGTGCATGTGTGCCTGGGCTTACCTCCACTGTACCCGCACCCCACCATACCCGTCTGTACATTATGCCCTGAATCTATTCTACCACACCCAGAAATCTGCTCCTTTTATTCTCTGTTCCCAATGCACTAGACAACCAGTTTTGATAGCCTTTAGCCGTACCCTCATCCTACGCTCCTCGGGTGATGTGGAGGTTAACCCAGGCAGTCTCATTTGTTGACATCAAATCAAATCAAATGTATTTATATAACCCCTCGTACATCAGCTGATATCTCAAAGTGCTGTACAGAAACCCAGCCTAAAATCCCAAACAGCAAGCAATGCAGGTGTAGAAGCACGGTGGCTAGGAAAAACTCCCTAGAAAGGCCAAAACCTAGGAAGAAACCTGGAGAGGAACTAGGCTATGAGGGGTGGCCAGTCCTCTTCTGGCTGTGCCGGGTGGAGATTATAACAGAACATGGCCAATATGTTCAAATGTTCATAAATGACCAGCATGGTCATATAATAATAATCACAGTAGTTGTCGAGGGTGCAGCAAGTCAGCACCTCAGGAGTAAATGTCAGTTGGCTTTTCATAGCTGATCATTAAGAGTATCTCTACCACTCCTGCTGTCTCTAGAGAGTTGAAAACAGCAGGTCTGGGACAGGTAGCACGTCCGGTGAACAGGTCAGGATTCCATAGCCGCAGTCAGAACAGTTGAAACTGGAGCAGCAGCACGGCTAGGTGGACTGGGGACAGCAAGGAGTCATCATGCCAGGTAGTCCTGAGGCATGGTCCAAGGGCTCAGGTCCTCTGAGAGAAAGAGAGAATTAAAGAGAGCATACTTAAATTCACACAGGACACCGGATAAGACAGGAGAAGTACTCCAGATATAACAAACTGACCCTAGCCCCCCGACACATAAACTACTGCAGTATAAATACTGGAGGCTGAGACAGGAGGTGTCAGGAGACACTGTGGCCCCATCTCCATCCTAAAAAAAAATTCAGAATGGCACAAATTGACAGGGCCAAACAGGAAGGATATAACACCACCCACTTTGCCAAAGCACAGCCCCCACCGCTAGAGGGATATCTTCAACCACCAACTTACCATCCTGAGACAAGGCCGAGTATAGCCCACAAAGATCTCCGCCACGGCACAACCCAAGGGGGGGGCGCCAACCCAGAAAGGAAGATCACATCAGTGACTCAACCCACTCAAGTGACGCACCCCTCCTAGGGACGGCATGAAAGAGCACCAGTAAGCCAGTGACTCAGCCCCTGTAATAGGGTTAGAGGCAGAGAATCCCAGTGGAGAGAGGGGAACCGGCCAGGCAGAGACAGCAAGAGCCTTTCCATTCACCTTCACACTCCTGGGCCAGACTACACTCAATCATATGACCCACTGAAGAGATGAGTCTTCAGTAAAGACTTAAAGGTTGAGACCGAGTCTGCGTCTCTCACATGGGTAGGCAGACCATTCCATAAAAATGTAGCTCTATAGGAGAAAGCCCTGCCTCCAGCTGTTTGCTTAGAAATTCTAGGGACAATTAGGAGGCCTGCGTCTTGTGACCGTAGCATATGTGTAGGTATGTACGGCAGGACCAAATCAGAGAGATAGGTAGGAGCAAGCCCATGTAATGCTTTGTAGGTTAGCAGTAAAAACCTTGAAATCAGCCCTTGCCTTAACAGGAAGCCAGTGTAGGGAGGCTAGCACTGGAGTAATATGATCAAATGTTTTGGTTCTAGTCAGGATTCTAGCAGCCGTATTTAGCACTAACTGAAGTTTATTTAGTGCTTTATCCGGGTAGCCGGAAAGTAGAGCATTTCAGTAGTCTAACCTAGAAGTAACAAAAGCATGGATTAATTTTTCTGCATCATTTTTGGACAGAAAGTTTCTGATTTTTGCAATGTTACGTAGATGGAAAAAAGCTGTCCTTGAAACAGTCTTGATATGTTCGTCGAAAGAGAGATCGGGGTCCAGAGTAACGCAGAGGTCCTTCACAGTTTTATTTGGGACGACTGTACAACCATTAAGATTAATTGTCAGATTCAACAGAAGATCTCTTTGTTTCTTGGGACCTAGAACAAGCATCTCTGTTTTGTCCGAGTTTAAAAGGAGAAAGTTTGCAGCCATCCACTTCCTTATGTCTGAAACACAGGCTTCTAGCGAGGGCAATTTTGGGGCTTCACCATGTTTCATTGAAATGTAAAGCTGTGTGTCATCCGCATAGCAGTGAAAGTTAACATTATGTTTTCGAATGACATCCCCAAGAGGTAAAATATATAGTGAAAACAATAGTGGTCCTAAAACGGAACCTTGAGGAACACCGAAATTTACAGTTGATTTGTCAGAGGACAAACCATTCACAGAGACAAACTGATATCTTTCCGACAGATAAGATCTAAACCAGGCCAAAACTTGTCCGTGTAGACCAATTTGGGTTTCCAATCTCTCCAAAAGAATGTGGTGATCGATGGTATCAAAAGCAGCACTAAGGTCTAGGAGCACGAGGACAGATGCAGAGCCTCGGTCTGATGCCATTAAAAGATAATTTACCACCTTCACAAGTGCCGTCTCAGTGCTACGATGGGGTCTAAAACCAGGCTGAAGCATTTCGTATACATTGTTTGTCTTCAGGAAGGCAGTGAGTTGCTGTGCAACAGCTTTTTCAAAACAAATTGAGAGGAATGGAAGATTCCATATAGGTCGATAGGTTTTTATATTTTCTGGTTCAAGGTTTGTCTTTTTCAAGAGAGGCTTTATTACTGCCACTTTTAGTGAGTTTGGTACACATCCAGTGGATAGAGAGACATTTATTATGTTCAACATAGTAGGGCCAAGCACAGGAAGCAGCTCTTTCAGTAGTTTAGTTGGAATAGGGTCCAGTATGCAGCTTGAAGGTTTAGAGGCCATGATTATTTTCATAATTGTTTCAAGAGATATAGTACTAAAACACTTGAGTGTCTCTCTTGATCCTATGTCATGGCAGAGTTGTGCAGACTCAGGACAACCGAGCTTTGAAGGAATACGCAGATTTAAAGAGGAGTCCGTAATTTGCTTTCTAATAATCATGATCTTTTCCTCAAAGAAGTTCATGAATTTATTACTGCTGAAGTGAAAGCCATCCTCACTTGGGGAATGCTGCTTTTTAGTTAGTTTTGCGACAGTATCAAAAATAAATGTTGTATTGTTCTTAACAGCAATCTGTTGTCGTGTTCGGGTGACTGTTGTCCTCATCCAGAAACCGTAAACAGGGTATGCTGTCACTTTACTTTCTTTTTTTTCATTACTCAAAATGACGGCGCTGATGCGGCCATTATTTTTCACTGTGAAAGAGGCTGTATCTATGTTGGTTAGTGACATGGATTCAGACAAGTCCTTGCACTTTGATAAGCGATGTCTAGGTGAGTGAAATATTAAATTAAACAGTAGACATTTGTTTGTTTGAAAAGGTCAAACTTGGGTAATAGCTCTTAGATTAACCAGTCCTATTATGTCATAATACCTTGGTTGGTACAGTCGAGCACATCAGTGGTGGAGCTCGAATGATTGCTCTCTGTCCCATGGAAATTGTTGCAGTGTTTAGCTGTATAGTCAGCGAACTAGTAGGTTGTTTTGTCTTTTCTACCAATGTAATTAATATGGTAAGTGAAACTATATGCTTTATGTACAAAAATGAATGGCGACTTATTGCCATTGGACAAACCAGATACACAAAAGAAAATACCACAGATTTGTATGGCGGATCGTTCAAAACATTTTGCAAATGGTATATGCTTAATGTACCATGTAATAAACTAAAAATCCTATAGATGGCGGGTGCACTCTACTGTCAGAAACCATATGGCAAATGAAAGTACGTTTTGCACCCTTTTTGAAAATGTTTTGAATAGTTTGTCAATTATCCATTACTAAAGAGCCGTATGGATATAGTTTTTTGTATTTTTTTAATGCGATTTTGTCCATAAGGCCTATATTATGTCCAACAGCTCGTAGGTCGCCGGAGCCGAGCTTCCTGGACATATATACTAGGCAGTGTCAGAGGAAGGCCCAAAGAATTGTCAAACTCTAGTCACCCAAGTCATGGACTCTTCCCTCTGCTACCGGCAACTGATATCAGAGCTCCAAGTCTAGGTCCAAAAGGCTCCTCAACAGCTTCTACCCCCAAGGCATAAGACTGTTGAATAATGAATCAAATGGCCACCCGGACTATTTACATATTTTTTTAACCAACAATGCAGTTAACTCTATTTTCTTAAGGGCTTGTAAGTAAGCATTTCACAGTAAGGTCTACACCTGTTGTATTTGGCACATGTGACAAATCAAATTTGATTTGATATCAGGCATGTAATACTCCAAATGGACAACATGTCCACTTGTCACAAAAGTCAGCAAACCATGTCCAAATGGCCCATGTAAGTATTTAAAGTACCAAATCAGGTTGATATGTCCATTCGCCACATATGATCATAGGAAGTCAAGTTCCAAACGCCTAAGTCAGCAAACCATGTCCAAATGGCCCATATAATGTCCAAATGGCACATGTAAGTATTGAAAGTACCAACTCAGGATGTTAGGTTGGTTTGCAACATACAGAGCATTCAGAAAGTATTCAGACCCCTTGACTTTTTCCACATTTTGTTATGTTACAGCCCCTCATCAATCTACACAAAATACCCCATTATGACAAAGCAAAAAAATGTGTTTAGATTTTTTGCAAATTTATTAAAAATAAAAAACATATCACATTTACATAAGTTTTTAGACCCTTTACTAAGTACTTTGTTGAAGCACCTTTGGCAGCGATTTCAGCCTCGAGCCTTCTTGGGTATGAAGGTACAAGCTTGTGACATCTGTATTTGGGGAGTTTCTCACGTTCTTCTCTGCAGATCCTCTCAAGCTCTATCAGGTTCGATGGGGAGCATCGCTGCACAGCTATTATCAGGTCTCTCCACAAATGTTCAATCGGGTTCAAGCCCGGGCCCCAGCTGGGCCACTCAAGGACATTGACACTTACCCTCTTTTCTCCCCAATTTTGTGGTATCCAATTGTTAGTAATTACTATCTTGTCTCATCGCTACAACTCCCGTACGGGCTCGGGAGAGACGAAGGTCGAAAGCCATGTCGTCCTCCGAAACACAACCCAACCAAGCCGTACTGCTTCTTAACACATCGCGCCTCCAACCCGGAAGCCAGCCACACCAATGTGTCGGAAGAAATACTGTGCACTTTGCCCGGTCCGCCACAGGAGTTGCTGGTGCGCGATGAGACAAGGATATCCCTACCGGCCAAACCCTCCCTAACCCGGACGACGCTAGGCCAATTGTGCGTCACCCCACGGACCTCCCGGTCACGGCCGGCTGCGACAGAGCCTGAACCCAGAGTCTCTGGTGGCACAGCTAGCGCTGCTATGCAGTGCCCTAGACCACTGCACCACCCGGGAGGCCCCTGACACTTCTCCTTAATTAAGCAACTCCTGCTTTGCGGTATGAAACTTTGACATTGGCAATATATCATATGTTAAATGGAAACTGTCTGAAAACAATCTATTACAATGGGCATTTACCACCACGAATTGTACATGCAGTTAAATGGCATAAACTCACAAGTCCACTACTGGGACATTGTACATTATACGTACATTCTACCTGTGCTGTCCTTGGACTGTTTTTGACAGTGCCCATTGTCAATATCCTTATTGTGAGCAATGACACATGTACTGTCCAATTAGTAGCGTATTTTATTGGCAAAACATAATTTATTTTTTCATTTTTTTCCAACTTTATTTAACCTTTATTTACCTTTATTTTCACTTTTATTTAACCAGGTAGGCTAGTTGAGAACAAGTCCTCATTTGCAACTGCGACCTGGCCAAGATAAAGCATAGCAATTTGACACATACAACAACACAGAGTTACACATGGAATAATAATACCGTAGGAAAAAAAGTCTATATACAGTGAGTGCAAATGAGGTAAGATAAGGGAGTTAAGGCAATAAATAGACCATGGTGGCGAAGTAATTACAATATCGCAATTAAACACTGGAATAGTAGATGTGCAGAAGATGAATGTGCAAGTAGAGATACTGGGGTGCAAAGGAGCAAGATAAACAAATAAATACAGATAGATGGGTTGTTTACAGATGGGCTGTTTACAGATGGGCTATGTACAGGTACAGTGATCTGTGATCTGCTCTGACAACTGGTGCTTAAAGCTAGTGAGGGAGATATGAGTCTCCAGCTTCAGTGATTTTTGCAGTTCATTCCAGTCATTGGCAGCAGAGAACTGGAAGGAAAGACGACCAAAGTAGGTGTTGGCTTTGGGGACCAAAGATATACCTGCTGGAGCGCGTGCTACGAGTGGGTGCTGCTATGTTGACCAGTGAGCTGAGATAAGGCAGGGCTTTACCTAGTAGAGACTTGTAGATGACCTGTAGCCAGTGGGTTTGGCGACGAGTATGAAGCGAGGGCCAACCAATGAGAGCATACAGGTCGCAGTGGTGGGTAGTGTATGGGGCTTTGGTGACAAAACGGATGGCACTGTGATAGACTGCATCCAATTTGTTGAGTAGAGTGTTGGAGGCTATTTTATAGATGACATCGCCAAAGTCGAGGATCGGTAGGATGGTCAGTTTTACGAGGGTATGTTTGGCAGCATGAGTGAAGGATGCTTTATTGCGAAATAGGAAGCCGATTCTAGATTTAATTTTGGATTGGAGAAGCTTAAATGTGAGTCTGGAAGGAGAGTTTACAGTCTAACCAGACACCTAGGTATTTGTAGTTGTCTGCGTATTCTAAGTCAGAGTTGTCTAGAGTAGTGATGTTGGACAGGCGGGCAGGTGCGGGAAGTGATCGATTGAATAGCATGCATTTAGTTTTTACATGCATTTAAGAGCAGTTGGAGGCCACGGAAGGAGAGCTGTATGGCATTGAAGCTCGTCTGGAGGTTAGTTAACACAGTGTCCAAAGAGGGGCCAGAAGTATACAGAATGGTGTCGTCTGCGTAGATGTGGATCAGAGAATCACCAGCAGCAAGAGCGACATCATTGATGTATACAGAGAAGAGTCTGCCCGTGAATTGAACCCTGTGGCACCCCCATAGAGACTGCCAGAGGTCCGGACAACAGGCCCTCCGATTTGACACACTGAACTCTGTCAGAGAAGTAGTTGGTAAACCAGGCGAGGCAATCATTTGAGAAACAAAGGCTGTCGAGTCTGTCAATAACAATTTGGTGATTGACAGAGTCGAAAGCCTTGGCCAGGTCGATGAATACGGCTGCACAGTAATGTCTCTTAATCGATGGCAGTTATGATATCGTTTAGGACTTGAGCGTGGCTGAGGTGCACCCATGACCAGCTCTGAAACCAGATTGCATAGCGGAGAAGGTACGGTGGGATTCTAAATGGTCGGTAATCTGTTTGTTAACTTGGCTTTCGAAGACTTTAGAAAGACAGGGTAGGATAGATATAGGTCTGTAGCAGTTTGGGTCTAGAGTGTCACCCCCTTTGAAGAGGGGGATGACCGCGGCAGCTTTCCAATCTTTAGGGATCTCTGACAATACGAAAGAGAGGTTGAACAGGCTAGTAATAGGGGTTGCAACAATTTCGGCAAATCATTTTTAGAAAGAGAGGATCCAGATTGTCTAGCCCGGCTGAATTGTAGGGGTCCAGATTTTGCAGCTCTTTAAGAACATCAGCTATCTGTATTTGGGTGAAGGAGAAATGGTGGGGGTGGAGGGTGCCGGGCAGTTGACCGGGGTAGGGGTAGCCAGGTGGAAAGCATGGCCAGCCGTAGAGAAATGCTTTATTGAAATTCTCAATTATAGTGGATTTATCGGTGGTAACAGTGTTTCCTAGCCTCAGAGCAGTGGGCAGCTGGGAGGAGGTGCTCTTATTCCCCATGGACTTTACAGTGTCCCAGAACTTTTTTGAGTTTGTACTACAGGATGCAAATTTCTGGTTGGAAAAGCTAGCCTTAGCTTTCCTAACTGCCTGTGTATATTTGTTCCTAACTTCCCTGAAAAGTTGCATATCACGGGGGCTATTCGATGCTGATGCAGAACGCCACAGGATGTTTTTGTGCTGGTCAAGGGCAGACAGGTCTGGAGTGAACCAAGGACTATATCTATTCCTAGTTCAATTTTTTTTGAATGGAGCATGCTTATTTAAGATAGTGAGGATGGCACTTTTAAAGAATAACCAGGCATCCTCTACTGACGGGATGAGGTCAATGTTATTCCAGGATACCCTGGCCAGGTCGATTAGAAAGGTCTAAGGTGTTTTAGGGAGCGTTTGACAGTGATGAGGGGTGGTCGTTTGATCACAGACCCATTACGGATGCAGGCAATGAGGCAGTGATCACTGAGATCTTGATTGAAAACAGCAGAGGTGTATTTTGAGGGCGAGTTAGTTAGGATGATATCTATGAGGGTTCCCGTGTTTACGGATTTGGAGTTGTACCTGGTTGGTTCATTGATCATTTGTGTGGGATTAAGGGCATCAAGCTTAGATTGTAGGATGGCCGGGGTGTTAAGCATGTCCCAGTTTAGGTCACCTAGTAGCACAAGCTCAGAAGATAGATGGGGGGCAATCAATTCACATATGGTGTTGAGGGCACAGCTGGGGGCGGAAGGTGGTCTATAGCAAATGGCAACGGTGAGAGACTTGTTTCTGGAAAGGTGCATTTTTAGAAGTAGAAGCTCCAATTTTTTCGGTACAGACCTGGATAGTAAGACAGAACTCTGCAGGCGATCTTTGCAGTAGATTGCAACACCGCCCCCTTTGGCAGTTCAATCTTGGCAGAAAATGCTGGAGATTTCAGGGTTTTTGGTGGTTTTCCTATTGGCAATGGACACTGTCCAATTGCAGTATAACATGTTCAGACTGGCAATGTATCATATGTGTAATGGACACTGTCTTTTAGCAATATATTACAATTTACCATCACAAATTGGACATGCAGGTACATTGCTGTGATGCCCAATTGTTGGGCTCGTTGAACTCAGGGATGGCCTAGCAGAGCTAGTTGTTTCTCTCCCTCGCTCGTTGGTGTTGATTTCAGCCTGTCAATTTGGTGATGGGAAATCACTGCTTAAATATTTTGGAAATGGACAGTGTCCAGTAGACACATGATTTCATACTGCAATTGTTGGCACTGGCAATATATCGTATGTTCAATGGGCATTTAGCATCACAATTTGGACATGCAGTTAAAGGGCTTAAACTACTGAAGTCCACTACTGGGACATGATACAGTACACACACACTATCTGTGCTGTCCTTAGACTGTGTATGATGATTCTGAGCAATGACACATGCACTACCCAATTAGCCACGTCTTTTATTGGAAATGTACAAAATGTCGATTAGCTATATATAGTATGAGCCAAAAAGACATGGTGTTTCCTCTCCTTCACTCTTAGGTGTTAATTTCAGCTAGCCTGATTCTTATTGGTAAATCCCGATGTAAGTATATTGGCAATGGACACTGTCCAATTGCAGTATAACATGTTGTCTGGCTCGTTGAACTCAGGATGGCCTAGCAGTGATAGTGGTTCCTCTCCCTTGCTCATTGGTGTTGATTTCAGCCAGTCAATTTGGTGACCGTAAATCACTGCTTAAATATATTGGAAATGGACAGTGTCCATTAGACATATGATATATTGCCAGTACCAACATTTGCAGTATGAAATTGACTTGATGGCTGTCCAATTGCAATATGGTACAATGGCATTGGCCATATGATATATTGCAAGTTCATACTTCCCTTTTAGGATATGAAGGGGACCGCATACTCTCATAAAGGAGTAGAGGTGGCCCTGAACGCATGGCAAAAGGAATTTTACAAATCGCAGGCCACAATATGTCAAAAGCATGTTGAAATCACTACTAGTAGTTAGGTTTAATTCCAGGCACACTTGTTTGCACGGTCGCTGTGGTCAGACCGAGCAAGCTATGGTCAAGTGGGGCACCTCGTTGAATTTGGAATGGCCTAGAGACTATAGTGATGCAATTTGTTTGCCGTCCAATGTTGATTTCAGCCTGTCCATTTGGTGATGGCAAATCCCTGCTTATATACAGTGCATTTGGAGGGTATTCAGACCCCTTAACATTTTCCTTTTTTTTTTTTTTACGTTACAGCCTTATTCTAAAATTGATTAAACCTTGTTATCCCCTCATCAATCTACACACAATACCCCATAATGACAAAACAAAAGCAGGTTTTAGAAAATGTAGAAATGTTCATTAAAAAGAAAAATGGAAATATCACATTCACATAAGTATTCAGACCCTTACTCAGAACTTTGTTGAAGCACCTTTGGCAGCGATTACAGCATTGAGTCTTCTTGGGTATGACGCTACAAGCTTGGCACACGTGTATTTGGGGAGTTTCTCCCATTCTTCTCTGCAGATCTTCTCAAGCACTGTCAGGTTGGATGGGGAATGTCGCTGCACAGCTATTTTCAGGTCTCTCCAGTGTCATGACTGTCCTGTGAGGATCAGAATTAGTTCAGATCAGACTGATGGGATTGTGACAGTAACCAGGCCTCTCTAGGTAGAAGAGAGAGGGGGAGCAGCTGGATGGTTGACCATTCACACTCTGTCGTAAATTAGGCAGGAGAGAACTCTCTCTTTACCCTTAGATCAACTAAAGGAATGTCCCTTTGTCCCCAGAGACTTTTGCCCATCCAAAACTCTAACGTCCATAAAGTAAATAATGGAAAAATATTTCTAACATAAATGTTTTTCTTTTAATTTCACCTTTATTTAACCAGGTAGGCCAATTGACAACAAGTTGTCATTTACAACTGCGACCTGATGTGGGGAATGGTCAGTGGGGAGATGCAGAAAACGAATGTAATATTGGTTTTCATTTTGTGATGTATTAAAAACTGTAACTTGGAAAGGATACCTCCTTTATTTGTCAAGTTTCCATCCAATACGTTGTGTATATATTATGAAAATAGATTAAGGTATTTGTGCTAAGATTGGAATGTCATTTTAGTTTTCTAATGAGATAATAGTTTTTGATATCCTTTGCACATTAAGTAGCCACGAACCCGAGTGAGGTCAGAGAACTTGACAGCACGACAGAACATCCCTTTTGACCAAGAGGTTTGGAAGATAAATCAACCCTTAGACCAGTAAACATGAAGCGGAGAGCTACACGTTTGAAATGGTTAAAACTTTCAACCTCAACATGAGCTGAAGAAAATGAACTCACCTACCAGACCAGGACACTGCCAGTCTGCAGCTGCACGTGTAAAGTGATATGGAACTTTTAATATCTACCCGAGGTGGAGAGAGGAGAAGCTCATCTCAGACAATCACTGAGGAATGAACACCCATGGAGACCAGATAACTAAGAAGGACATTGTGACCTCTTGTGGACAATCAGAGCCTTACATCCACAGGAGACCCCACCAAAACCCTTTCCAAGAAGGCTTGGTTCCGAAAGAGATGAGATAACGACGAATGAAGGCATTTCACACGTAAATGATTTCTTACTCCAAATGGGAGAATAGTTATAGAATGTATCCACAATAAGTGTCCCTTTTTCTCTAGCTCTCTCTTTTCCCCACCCCTCTTCATTCGTTGTGTATAAACCGACATATTATGTCAGTCCACTAGGGACGTTTGTCACATGTAACTGTGTGTGTGTATTCTGTGTTATTACTTAGTTTGCTAGTAAATAAATAATTAAACCAATTTGTGTAGTACTGAATAAAAAGCAAGGCTGGTTAGATCCAAGGTTACAACTGGTCAGAATGATGATGATTCGATATGAGGTAATGATTAATAAGATGAATGTTTATCGATGAAATAGGCAAAGACATATAGTTTAATTCGGGAGATGGTAACTCTCTAAACAACTTCTTCCGTGGTGCCCCAAATCCTAATGAGTTAATTGTTACATTATTAATTTAATCAGGTAACATCAAGGGGTCTGAATACTTTCCGAACGCACTGTAAATGACAGTGAAAAGAAGAAAGCTTGTACAGAATACAAATATTCCAAAACATGCATCCTGTTTTCAATAAGGCACTAAAGTAATACTGCAAAACATGTGGCAAAGAATACAAAGCCTTATGTTTGGGGCAAATCCAACACAACATATCACAGAGTACCACTCGTCAAATTTTCAAGCATAACCTAAGACACAAGGCCAAATATACACTGGAGTTGCTTACCAGGACGACATTGAATATGTGAGTGGCTAGTTTTGACTTAAAGGAAAAATCCACCCAAGACCACTCATTCTTATAGTGTTTTGTGAACAAATGTTGGATTTTGCCATTATAATAAGGTTGGTAGAAATATTTTGCATCTAATGTAGGCTATAAATACACTTTTTTTCTCTTTATTTTAACTAGGCAAGTAAGTTAAGAACAAATTCTTGTTCTCAATTACAGCCTAGGAACAGTGGGTTACTGCCTTGTTCAGGGGCAGAACGACAGATTTCAACCTTGTCAGCTCTGGGATTCGATCTTGCAACCTTTCAGTTACTAGTCCAATGCTCTAACCACTAGGCTAACTGCCATCCTGTTAGAGGAATTTAGTTCCTATGTGTTCATTAACCAATTCAATTAAAACACTGTCCATTTAAAATAATTTGTAAGGTTCTTATTTACATAAAATAGACAAGAGACCAGTCATCAACATTAACCAATAGTGTTTATTCTCGAGACCTCTGGTCATAATACCATGTACATTGGTTTATATACCTCACATTTCATCATAAATGTCCCTCCTATCAGATACAATGGCAATATAGTTCACAAGCCTTCTCACATTGTTTAACAGGTGGCAGACAATCTACTACAAGCCCAAGGTCTCTCCCCTCCCTGGGTGGGGAAAGAATGTCTTGTAAGGAACACAGTATTCCAGCCGGTCTGATGATAGCTCCATTCGTTTCTAACAAGGAACAGAAAGTCCTTGTTCTAATTCATGACTAAAACTACACACATTATATTCAGTATTTAGATTATAATAAGATTCATACATTCATACAGTGACAGGGTAGTATTCTGTTTAGTTATAGTTCTACGTTAAATGTATACATCATTTAGTCATTATTCATATAAATCCCATAACACATCCCAATGCTCTTTATGGGCTGGCTGGCTGGCTAGCAAACATAGCTACACACAATAATACCAAAGATAATATTAGCATGTGAAGTAGCTAGTTAATTGTTTAATCGCCCAAAACTGCACAATTAATTTAGGAGTCTATAATCTCACTCTACATGCAGATTGATGTGCCTCAGAGAGGAATCTGACATTTGCAATGGCGGAGATACCTTTGAGAAGATAGGGAAACCCCATTGAAATCGTATTAACGCCCATTGTGTATGTTGCCAATGCTAAGTCAAAGGGCCACGCGGTGCATTCTGGGCAATCCTGGGGCCAGTGATACCAATTTAGCAATTTTGTTGCTAGATTTAGCAACTTTTCAGACTACCCTGGCAACTTTTTTGTCAAACAGCACCTAGCAACAAATTTAGCTACCTTTAAAAATGTATTTGGAACTTTTAGCAACTTTTGAAAAGTGACTCAAATGCTAAAATGCACACATTTTCCCTCTAACTGACACAAAAATAAAATTCTCTGTCATACACAAGTGCCTGGCTGCAAAAGTACGTTGTGAGTGACGTCAGCAGCAGGCGCTCAGCTCGTGCACAGGCAGCAGCAGGCCAGCAGCAATTTCAGCAAATTGCTAATCATTGTTGGCTGACTGCAAGCAGCGGTAGTATGGCTTCCACGAGCCAAACCCAATGAATGTAGTTGGTCACGAATGTTTGATCTTGAACAGAACTTACAACATCAATCAACATGTCTCAATCAAAATTGCACAGAAGAGTGGGAGTCTGTACCTGAACAAATGTCAAATCATATTTATCGCCGAGATGGCCAGTCAATTTGAGTAACATTATTGTGTATTCTACATAATGACGCAGTTTGACGTTATCACGCAATGACATCACAACGCAATTTAGCAACTTTTAGCAACAAATCAACCTGCCTCTAGCAACTTGCCCTGCAAATTAGTTGGCAACACTGGTTGTCATCATACCAGTTGGAGAAGGCGAAGTGCTGATCAAGGGTGAGCGTGGTCTGATTGGAATGTGACGGAATATGGCGGAAACTGAGGTTTTGTTTGAAACTGTTAGTGAGTCGGGTGAAGTTAATAGTACAGAAAGTGAGAATGAGTGGGTTTACAGTGGCGAAGAAAAAGGGAACCGAGAAGTAAAGCTATGTTGGAAAATAGGAAACCACTAGAGTCGTTTTTAGTTGGAGTCAGGGTTTTGGATCAATGCTACTTATTTAGATTGTTGGTGTGTCTGTGGAGTTGAAGCGTGTTTTAAGACTCAAAAAGATGTCGGAGTGGAATGTTTTCTGCATGGATTTTCGTAGCAGGGCGCCTATCAAGTTTTTTTTTCTAGAATGGCGCAAGAAATAAAGCCTGAGATATAACTGAAGACATAGATGGAGTGCGTGGTGCATGTTGACTGACCTGTAAGGTGGACGAAGATTCATCCATGATTCATCCATCCATGCTACTGTTCTTTGATGAAGAGTCTCTCCCTTCACATATAACGTTAGGATTCATGCGCTTTTGTGCACAAGCCCCTTCAGTGTCACATTAAATTCGTGCATATATGTACATAATGCATTTCAGCAAATTTCGTGCGTTTTTGTGTGTATTAATTAATGAAAAAAGACACGAATTTATGTGCTTCTTAATTCATGCGAAAAGAGACATTTAACAAGTAGGCCACACACAAGCCTTAGCAACAACCATATATAGACGCAATAGTTTATATTTCATTTTTGTTCTTAATGGCTAATTCAACGTTAAGAATATACAGAAAGGTTGTCTTTGTTTAATTAACCATGTTTTAAAACGTGTCGTTGTATGCATATATGTACTGTTTTAGACTTGCTGAACATAATTATTGAGAAAAGACGCACATTTACGTGCGACTTAATTCGTGGGGAAAATGGTTTTATTAATGCCAATGCTGTTTAATATTCTTGATTTCGCTTAATACCTTGGGATACTGGTGCACTTGTAATCAGAAGGCCTTTTTGTCATGTAGGCAACAGTACATGATTTTCTAAATGACCCATTTCATATTTCGTGGAGCCTAAATTAAACAATTTTCTACATAATGCATTAATTACATGTTAAACAGGTTAATGTAAAATAATGAATTATGTTAGCTTACACTTATGGCACTTCCAATGCCTTTCCATGATGATTATTACGGTCATGTTATATACTTAGGGTACTGTAACGCGTTCAACTAGTTAGCAAGTCAGAAATGTCAGTTTCCTAGTATTAACTAGCACTGGAATGCAGTATTATGCTGGCTTCACATTCTCGTGGAAAATGGGAAGTTGTAACTCTGACATGATTGTGTTCAAGTGCTTTTGAAGTCGGAACAATTCTTAAACCAATAAGATAGGCCACATCATTTTCTCACTTCCCACTTGTAATTCCTATTTGGAGGGTCTTTCAAGTGAAACCTCCCAGTTGGAACTAGGGATTTCCGTGAACTCCGATAGCCCCTGAACGAGGCATTAGTATGTGTAATTGCGTAATAGACAACAGTAGGGTCTGGGTCGCGGCGTGTCCAGCCCTTATACCCATTCACCACCACCGCGGAGTGAGTGTCAGTATCCTACTATGTGTCAGTGCAGTCAACTAGTATAATTATTGTTTTTGACGTAAGCATGTGGATTATTATTAAGGTTCTGGTCGTCTGAGATACAGGCTATACAACAAACAATATAACTATAGAATTAAGAAACTAAAGTAATAAGGAAATAAATGCAAAAAATAACATTAAATGTTTGATTGCTTTAAGACTAATAAGTCATGTCTACACAATAATATTGGAGCGGTTCCAATGTTTAGCCTACATCCAATGTTTAGCCTACATCTGTCTTTAGATTGATGTTATGGGTGATTGTTCCATTGAAAGAAATGTATTTAATCTTCCACTCCGCTATTCCGATACATTTATATGCTGCAGACAAGATTATATTCAACAGGTAGGCATTTTGAAACCGTTCAGAGATTAATGGCACTCTTTGGGATCTTTGCCAGGGAACATTTAAATACATTATCAATCAAATACTGTTTTATATGCTTGATTTCGCTTAATATGTGTGGGTGTTGCGCTCATTGCAGTAAGAAAACACTTGTTGGTCCTTGCGGGTGATGTTGCTTTCTCCTCAAGTCGTACGAGAAAATAACGGAAAACTGACCCAAGATCAGTCCTGTACATAGGCAACTTCAATCCAATGTAATGCGGAGCACGTTCCAGCTCGTCAACACAATCGGCTGCAGGGGAGATTACTTTCTGTGTTCAGTTTATATAATAACATCAAATTAAATGAATCTAAGAAACGCTTTTGCAGGCAGTTTGAATGTATATTCTTATTCTGTGCCGAATCGGTGTAATTTGACCTACAACACACATGCGCATCATTACTTCAACAAAGAAGGCAACTTGTAACGTACCCGATCCTCCCATGCGACCATTCTCTTTCCCGGTAAGTGAAGTATGCAATTAAACAATGTGGTTGTAATCGCTAGTATGTAATGTTGAGATTGATTTATTGCTTTTTACGACATTTCTCAAACCACTATGCATTTTCACTGATCTGTCAATGTTTTCAATCAAAATCTTAGCTATAGGCCTACTCGAACTGTTTCAGCTAGCGAGCTAGGCTACAGTCTATGGAGTTTCATGGTGGGCGCAGGGTTTTGTTCTGGGCAACATCTAAACACCTGATTAAACTCGTTTGAGTGGTTAATTACTTTAATCTACGTGTCAAACTCCTACCATAGGACGTCCGAGTGTCTGCAGGTTTTTGCTCCACCCTTGATTGATAAATGGAGGTCACAAATGACTAAGGAACTCTCCTCACCTGGTTAGGTTGTCCAGGTGTTCATTGAAATGGAAAAACCAAAACCCGCAGACACTCGGCCCGCTGTGGAATGAGTTTGACACCCCTAACTAAATAGAGCTAGTTCAATTTGTCTTTGCAAAGCCTTTCTAATGACAGTTTTAGATCTTGTGGAGAAAACAATTCCAAACAATGGATGAATTGGGACCACCAGACAGAAATACTCCCATCCACAATGAATGTGTATCTATCTATTCAGCTTTCTTCCCATTTCTTGTTTTCAAAAACAAACCAGGTTGTAGTTTAAAAATGCAAACCAATTGGAGACTATTCAAAAATGGCATCTTAAAATAAGTAACCAAATCCCACTGACCCAGGTATTGTTTCATCTGTCAACTAACGACACTCATTGCCCTATGCACCTGAGGCTATGGCAGGTAGCCTACATCTAGGTTACAATAGTAGTCAACAGTTAGTCTGAGACATTACGTTACAGTGTGGCATGTTAAAGCCTCAGGCTTAGTTTTATTACTAGGTGAGGTCCATTATCAGATCTGACCCATTTGATTGAGTCATTGAAACCCATGTCACCTTCAAACACACACACACACACAGCACTTCTTTAGTGGGTTTGAGAAGGGTCAGGGCTTGATGTTTAATGCAAATTCAACGTCAGCTCCTTAGTTGTCCAAACTCTTATTAATTGCTATTGTTAGTATAGTTTTTTTTACCTCACAATCTCTTGTTCTCCTTGTCAATTCAAGCCTCATGCCAGAGTGGACCTCCCTGGTGCATTCCATCAGTCAAAGTTATGTGTATAGGGATATTCTTTCTGACACTTTCGTATCCACCTTTCATGCAGAATGGCTCCAGCCTTAAGCTGTGTCCTAGTTGTAACACATCAATAGGAGTAGCATCAAAGGCTAAAGGTCAAGTTTAGAGCCCCCAAAAATGAAGGCAACAGATGAATGGGCAAATAAGACAATGAAACATGGAAGATATGCAATCTTGGTTAATGCAGCAAACAAGCTGGTAAGCTTTATGTTTTCCTCTAAAAAGATTTCTGCATTTTATTTTTATTTTACCTTTATTTAACTAGGCAAGTCAGTTAAGTAAAAAACATTATTTTCAATGACAGTGGGTTTAACTGCCTGTTCAGGGGGCAGAACGACAGATTTGTACCTTGTCAGCTCGGGGATTTGAACTTGCAACCTTCCGGTAACTAGTCCAACGCTCTAACCACTAGGCTACTGTTTCTGGAAGTCATTTTGTCTTTAATGATTCCAGGTACATAGGTTCCACAAGGTACCCCCTGCTACTCCTCAGCAAGAGGAAGAAGGATAACATTTTCTCGTCAACTGCACTGTGTCCTCACAGTGGTATGATGAATCAGACCTCAATGGCAGCAATCCAAAGGTTGTATGAGGCAATTGTGAAAGGTATTTGGACAGAAATATGTATTTGTCTATCCCTCAACCACCACATCTGTCAGACTGTAAAAAATGAATTATTCCACTTAGGCAAATTCGCCAAAATCAGCCCCTCCCTCTCCTGTCGGCCCGAAACTCTCATCCATGCTTTCTTTTTCTCCCGAATAGACTATTGCAACTCACTACTCCCCGGCACTAACACAAACTCCCCCGATAAGCTCAAAATGGTTCAAAACTCAGCAGCCCATCTTATAACCCACACTAAATCATCCTGTCAGCATATCACCCCCATCGTCTGTGAACTCCGCTGTCTCCCTGTCTCCCACCGCATTAATTACAAGATCCTCCAGACCTAAAAAGCTCTCCCCCACCTTGCTACCCCTGACCTCTCGTACCTTCTTCTCACCTACCAGCCCTCATGCTCTCTCTGCTCAACCACAGTCGGCCACCTTGTCATGCCCAGGTCCAAGCTCCAGAGTTTCAGTGACGGCCTTCTCCAGTGTTGCTCCTAGACTCTGGAACTCCCTCCCCCCAGCCATCCGTGACTCTGAGTCCATCATCATCATCTTTCAGTACCGCCTAAAAACCCACCTCTTCACCATGGCCTACCCTTACCTCCCCCTCCACCATTCCCACACACACCTCTTCTGTTTCACAAACTCACACATACGCGCAACACCTGCTCGCTCACTCACCTGCTGTCTCACTCACATACTCACACAACACACCCTTTCCTTCAGCCCTTACCGGTTTTATACCTGGTTCTTACATGCATTATATGTCCTGATCTTGTCCACAATCTGATTGTTCTCACATTAAGACCGGTGTAGACGATTTAAAATAAGCATTGTGAAGTATTTTGTTGAATGTTTTTCTTCCTTTTGTTTAGTTTGCTGTTGTTTAGTTAGATTATTGATTGTTTGTTAGTTTCTACAATTGTAAAGCTATGTATGTTTCATGTATAATTATTGTTATTATTAAAGTAGGAGTTAGTTCAGGCAAGCAACATTTCAATACATTCTTTTCACATATCCTGTGTAGAAGTTTACTTATAAACTGGGTGGTTCCAGCCCTGAATGCTGATTGTCTGAAAGCCTTGGTATATCAGACCGTATGACAAAACATTTATTTTTACTGCTCTAATTACATTGGTAACCAGTTTATAATAGCAATAAGTCACCTCGGGGGGTTTGTGGTATATGTCCAATATTCCACGACTAAGGGCTGTATCCAGGCACTCCGCATTGCATCATGCATAAGAACAGCCCTTAGCCGTGGTATACTGCCATATACCACACCTCCTTGGGCCTTTTGCTTAAATATACATGCTCAACTCTGCCAATTGGAAACTGTTGCCCACTTGTCTGTCCCATTTCCTTAATATGTTATATTTCGCAGTGGCAATCAACACCCATGCCCCCACACTACAACCCTCCAACTCTCCTCCTGTTGCTGCCCAAATAGCTGTATGATACAGTTGCCCCCAGGAGACCAGCTACACCCTCATCCTCACGCAGGTTGAAACCCCGCTATCCCCCACCACCCAGGAGACCAGAACCCCAATATCCCCGAACACCCAGGAGACCACCCCCATCCTCAACCAGGCTGAACCCCGATATCCCCCCACCACCCAAGAGACCAGCTACACCCCCATCCTCAACCAGGCTGAACCCCTGATATCCCCCACCACCCAGGAGACCAGTTACACCCCCATCCTCAACCAGGCTGAACCCCCGATATCCCCCACCACCCAAGAGACCAGCTACACCCCCATCCTCAACCAGGCTAAACCCCGATATCCCCCACCACCCAGGAGACCAGCTACACCCCCATCCTCAACCAGGCACAACCCACAACTATCCCTACCACCCAGGAGACCAGCTTCACCCGGATCCCCAACCAGGTTAAACCCCCAATAACCCCCACCGCCCAGGAGACCAGCTACACCCAAACCAAAGAAGACGGGGAGAAGGTCCTGTCACCCTCAAAAAACCCTCCAACTTGCTGAGCATGACACCGTCAACCCCATCCAATCCCATCCTACCCCGACCAAGGAAGAGGAAATATGACTACATGCAAAAAGGTAAATTAGTATCTAACTTATATTGTTTATTCATAAATGTTAATGATGTCAATCATTTAAATTATGTTTTTAATAAATGTATAAAACAATTTGTGATTGATGGTCCCCTACTTTTCAGGAGGCAGGCATACAGTACACTCTTAGAAAGAAGGGTGCCAAAAGGGTTCTTTAGCTGTCCCCAAAGGAGAACCCCTTTTGGTTCTAGGTAGAAATCTATTGGGTTTTACGGTGACAGCCAAATAACCATTTTTAAGAGTGTAGTATAAGGCTAGGCATAGATGGAAAATGAATAATGCAAAAGATTGTCCCGCTAACTTTATTCATGTTCTGGTGGGTGGTAATTAAATAAATACATCCATTTATTGTTTCAGAGTGTCCAGTGGATCCGGGGCAACCGATTTTCAAGATTCTTGCCAATAGAACTTCAAAGGAGGTAAATCGGCAGAACATTGAAATTCCTGTGACTGTATTTACAGGCTAATCCTAGTGCAACACCAATTGTAGTTAACTTGCAGTGCATAGACCTTGTAGTTAAAGTGGCAATGTGTAACTTTCTGGGTGGCCTGACCAAATTCACATAGAAATGTTAATTACAGATCATCATTCTACTTGAAAGCAAGTCTAAGAAGCAGTAGATCTGTTCTACAGTTTGCGTTATTTCTATGCTTCCCGTTCTTAAGTTTTGTTATTGAGTCTTTTACTTTGGTTTTGTACAACAGCTTCAAACAGCTGATATTAGCTACCATGACATTGTGGAGCCATTTCTACATAGTGCAGCTTTAAAACAAAACAGACATTTCTATTTGTTTCATAATAAAGGGTCAGGAGCAGAAAGTGAGGTGGAAGCCATGCTCTGGATGGTATGTTACTTCAACTAACCTAGGATGAATTGAGGATATACTGTACAACCAACACCATATGTATTTAGACAGTGATGCTAAAATGTACAATTTGACTCTAAACTAGAGCATTTTGGATTTGAGATCAAATGTTTCATATGAGGCGATTGTACAAGTCACCTTTTCACAATTTAGAAAGGAAATCATTTTATGTATATAGTCCCCCCAATTTGAAGAAGCCATAAGTATTTGGACAAATTCACTTAATGTGTATTAAAGTTATAGTACATGAAACCTTGTATTTAAAATACAAAATTCTGGAGTATAGATCCAAATTTCACATTTTAGCTTCACCCTCCAAATACATATGGTTTTGGCTGTACCTTGGTATTGGATGTTATAGTGCCTTGCAAAAGTAGTCAGACCCCTTGGAAACGCCTTTGACAGTGATTACAGCTGTGTGTCTTCTTGGGTAAGTATTTTTAGAGCTTAACACACCAGGATTGTGCAAAATTAGGCCATTATTCTTTTTATAATTCTTCAAGCTCTGTCAATATGTTGGGGATCATGTCTAGACAACAATTTAAAAGTCTTGCAATAGATTTCCAATCAGATTTAAGTCCAAACTTGAACTTGGAAACTCGGGAACATTCACTGTCTTCTTGGTAAGCAACTCCAGTGTAGATTTGTCATTGTGTTGTAGGTTATTATCCTGCTGAAAGGTTGTTTCCTCTCCCAATGTCTGGTGGAAAACAGGCTTTGCATTTAGGCCAAAAAGTATATTCCTTTGCAGTTTTTTTCAGTACTAACTCAAGTGCCTTTTGTTTTTTCTCTTCTGTATAGTTGTATTCTTCTTTTCACTGTAATTAAAGTCACTATTGTGGCGTTACTACAATGATGTTGATCCATCCTCAGTTCTTCTACCATGACAGCTTCTAACTGTAAAATCACCAATGGCATCATGGTAACACCCCTGAGCAGTTGCATTCATGCCCTGCAGCTCAGTTCAGAAGGATGACTAATCTTTGATGTGTCTGGGTGGTTTAATGTTTAATCCATAATTATTAACTTGATCATGCTTAAAGAGATATGCAATGTTTCATTTTTTATTGTTACCCATCTACCAATCACTGCCCTTCTTTATGAGGCTTTCAAAAAGCTCCTTGCTGCTTGAAATTCAATACCTGACTGAGGGACCTTACAGATTTTCAATGTATGGGGTACAGAGGTATGGGTAGTTATTCAAAAATAATGTTAACCCCTATTGAGTCCATATAACATTATGTGATTTGTTAAGCCAAATTTAACTTGTGAACTAATTTAGGCATGCCTTTATAAAAAAATCTAAATGTTCTTCCACTTTGACATTAGAGTACACCATTTTGAGTTGCTTGGTGACAAAAAAAGAAATCAATTTCAATTCAATGTTGTAACACAATAAAATGTGGCGAAGTCCAAGGGTTATGAATACTTTTGCAAGGTACTTTATGTAGTTGAAATATTATATTTGAGAGAAGGCAGCACTAGGTTTAACCAAAAATCATAAAACCCTTTGAAAGTAATAGGTGCAACCCTTGCTCACGATTACATATTGAATTATTTTCTATTTCTGCTTAAAAACATGACATTCCTTATGTTTTCTTTCTTGTCTTACAGTGGCAAGAAATGGGACGATGACTGGATCAAGGCCGAGGACCACGTTTCTCCAGTTTAACCTACTTTATGCACACATTTATTCCACTCTCCCTTCACATGTATCACTGTCAATCATAAATGGTTGGCCAAATTCTCCATGGTTTACAATTGAAACATTCATGGAGCATCAGCATGCCAACCATTTGATCTCAATCAGTTTCATGAGAATATGCATTTAGATATTCTTTATATAAAGTGAGCTACAAAAGTATTGCAACAGTGATACATTTTTTTGTTGTTTTGGATCTGTACTCCAGAACTTTGTATTTGAAATTATACAATGCTGATAGTGCAGACTATAAGCTTTAATTTTAGTGTATTTTCATCCATATCTAGAAATTACAGTACGTTTTGTACATAGCTCCGCCATTTTAGGGGACCAAAAGTATTGTGATAAATTCACTTATGTGTATTAAAGTAGTCAGAAGTTCGAGTATTTTTGTATTTTATGTTCGCATTGATTCATTTTACTATGTTATTAAATATATGTTTAATTTCAGGCTATATGAATCAGACAGTAGTAGGTCAGATGGTTGAAAATCAGATTCATATCGTGATTTGAAACGCCAATGTTTACAGTAGGCAAAAATCATCTTGTGGTCTTCGTTTTTGTTGTTAGTGACACTCTCCAGTCTCCACTGCCGTGATTCTGAACTCGCCACGGCAAACCCTGCATTTCTGCCGCACTAGCTAACAGTAGCTGTCCGTGGTCCTGAAATAAAATGCCGGCGCACTATTAGAAAAGGCGCACAGGTTAACATATACGTTTTTTTATTTTACGAGGGCCTTTTCCAATATAGTGAAGCTACAACATTCTGGTTGGAACAAATTAATGCAAATCTGAGACTTAAAGGTCACTTGTTTCCTTCTGTCTTTCTACTGGAAGAATGTTAGTTCAATGGATAAAGATACTGGATTATTTCTTTCCAAATGCCACCATATTCCCTTGAAAGTGCACTACTTTTGACCAGAGGCCTAGGCACATAGTACAATGTTGATATATTAGTTATGAGCAGTGGATTGGGCTGATCAACTTTAGTACTTAGTAATGAGAAAATAATCAAAAGTGATGAGAATGTAGCATTTTGGCCGACTGACCTTGACAATTCATATCCATGTTTATTATAGGCCTATAGGCTAGGCACAGCTAGGCTATATATTATAATACATAGGACTGCGTGTATATCAACATAGCTTACATATATATGGATTATATATACAGTATATATAATGCTATTAAATATATTACTTTACCTGCATTTTTTATGTTGGATATAGGCCTACCTCTGAGTCATATTGGCATGCAGCATGTTTAGTGCATAGAGGCAGAACGTCTATCTGCTTGGTCTCTAGGCTAGTTGTCAGTGGAACATATTTAGTGAAAGTGAATGCCAAATCATTCCACAACTGCTTTTTTTGAATATGCAATGAGAATTTTCATCATTGTTGCTTATCAGGAATATGATGTGCTGAGGACCATGGCAATAGAGGTGTGGTTATAAGGCCATGTGGGTCATGGGTATAGGGGTTGAAAGGCCACATATAGACTGTTGAGTGTCTATTTTTGAACTTCTAGAAGCGTCAACATCGATGTAACAGTTTATATAAGCATTTCTATGCATACACTTGTTTTCTGCCATGAACCTTTATACACCCCTATTTTTCCTTAGGAAGGCAGATGAAGCACATATGCAAAACAAATGGAATCACTTTTCACCCAGTGCAAACTGCAACCACCCAAACGAACACCTTCAGTCTGTCATAGATTACTCGTCATCAGAGGATGCTGTCAGATGTCATCTAGGTCCTCTACCAGGAGGTCATCTATGAAGTTATTTTCTAGGAGGGAGGTGTCTTGGTCCATCGCTTTGCTGTATATCAGTTTGACACAGTCCTGGTGTCTTCTGAGGCTGCTGACTCTCCTCTGAAGCATGGAGAAGAGACCTCTGCTCCCAACTTCCGACTGATTCAATTGCCAGCCGAACACCAACAATCGTAATGTGTAGGGTAAATACAATTATGTATTCCTTAAATACAATAGCAATTACAGGGTGCCAACATCAATTAATGAAAGTTCCCCTACTTTTCCTGCTTAGGTCAACTGTCACGTGTGAAGCAAGGTCTTGCACATTCTCCGATTCCCTCTTTAGGCTTTCCCAGTGCTGCTTGACTTCCTTTAGGATAGTTAACTCCTCCTCTTTCAGCTGTCTCTGGAGCATCACCCGGTCAAAGGCTATTGTCTTTGAGTAGGTCAGCTGTAAATTCATAAGAATGCAATGTGGATTTGTAACTTTAATGGCAGTGCCGTCTGTGTTTGAGCAACTGAACAAACACAGATAGCAAAACAGAAACATTGTTTGTGTGTCACAATAACTTACTACTTACTTTGTCCATGCAGCTCCCAAGGCCATGCATGAAGGTCTGCGGAAAGGATCTCATCTGCAGATGGTATTGCTGAATCTGGTACACAGGTGTTGTACTCCTCTATGGCAGCTGTCAATTTAGCTTTTTCTTCCAATAGCTTTCTGTGCAGAAGGTGTCTTTTCTTGCATCTACCTGTCATCAAAAAAAAGGAGAATGGAATTATTTGTTACATTGCTTGGCTTTGAAATGAAAGAGAAGTGAAGCGAGTGCAATTCAATATTCATGAAATGTAACAAACCTGTCTGACGATAGAGGTTCTGTTTCCTTTGTTTGATGCTAAGAAACAGAACTTCAATTCTGTAGTACCTGAGGACCATCCATGTTCTCATTTGTTTCCTCTGAAATACAATAAATCTATAAATGAACAACGCATCTCCAACGGTGAGTAGTTGCACTCACTTCCTGGAGGAACATAGGGCCTGTGAAGGTTTCTGTAACAAATTATTTGTTATGTGGGGGGTGAGTGAGCCCCAACCTGGAGGACCAGGGAATGTTTTGTCTGCCTCCTACCCTTCCACCTGTCCGGCTTGATTGCACCTGCTGGTGGAATACACCCTCTAAGGGTTAGCTCTCAGGGTCATTGGAGTACGCAGGCCTCTCCACTACGTCAAGGTGACAGCCCAGGAGAGTTACATTTAGGTTGTTTTTTGTTGTTGTATTCATTTACCTGTATTAGCCCATTGCTGAACTTCCATTGTCCAGTTGTACAGTCTCATCGCCTACACCCAAATCACTCTTAAAGTTTGAGAGTCTGGGTCTCCTCCTGGATTTTTGCTGTTGTCTGAGAATTATGACAAAAACAAAACAGAATAATTGATTGTTTTAAAATAAATTAGATGCATAGATATAATACTTCTAAAATAAATGTATTCATCCACACAATACACCTTAAAGTATCTTCTGGACAATACTCTGTGCAGGTTGTTTTTCTTCCTTCTGTTCCACCCCACGGCCTGGATGGTTAGCATGTCTGTTCTTGCTAGAAAAGCCAAATAGAATAGCTGAATAGAACAACCTTAAACAAATTGTTTACCTCCTTTGGACATTTGCTTGGAACAGATTGAAGCTGTTCCCTTGTTCCACTACCTCCCCCAGAGTTGTGCAAGCTCCTTCCTGATTCCGTCCTCGCTACTTCATCTTAATTTACATTATTGACTTCCTATTGCAATTATGTGAATAACAAACATCTAAATGGAAAGCCTTGTAAAGGACTGAAGCTGGAAAATCTCTTTGAAAAAGAAAAACTCAACTCGCATTTCAAACAATGTGCCTTTGCATGCATGACGGAAAGAAGTGGTTTCATGTCTAGAAGAGTGGCGAGCTCTGGACAATGAAGGGCAACTTTGGTCAGGATGGCCAAAATTTGCAGATCACATCCGTCCGTACACATGAATTGTATGTTCCTGCTGCCAGACAATTCCTTCTGCAAGAACAGCAAATATCTCTCCACGCATCATGTTGATGCTCCTTAGGAGTATTCCGTGGCGGCAGACGGCAACTTCCGAGTCCCTCTTCATCAAGTTTGTTGTTTGTTATCCTTGACGACTCTAGCTGCTGTCCACTGGGATGCTCAACATAGCCCTTTTCCATAACCCTCGACAAGGAAGTAGAAGAGTATAAATAGAGGGGGGGGGGTGTTAACAGGACAATGGTTAGGTTTTTAAAATCTAGCTGAGGGCGCTGACCTACCCCCTGTGTTCGCTACAATGGAGATCAGGAGTTGGAGATTGACTATAAAAAACAAGCACTTGTAAAATGTGTTGCATTTCTGAACAAAGTGAGTGGTGTAACGACCCTGGACTTGGAGAGAGGATTATCATATCTCCAAAATTATATGTTTTATTGGAATAGTGTATAATGAGTCTGCCTTTGAGTCAGTCCTATTTCACAGATTAGAGGATACACAGGAATCGTACATGTTTAGTCTTTGTATAGACATAGTTCAAAGTCAGACACATCCTCATCCTTGCAGATAAATACACCAAAGAATCCTTTCTCATCAGTCCTTAAAAGGATACGTGAAATACATTAAATATATGACATATGAAATAGCAATCAACCTCAGTAACAGATTGTGTTACATTTGACAATGTTGATAATTCATTTCATTACAAACTCAAAACATTTAAGCAAAAAATTTACTCAACTGCATTTGAAAATGTTCACACTGGACAAAGATTAGGCAAACCTTGTTTGGATTGTTTAAATTATATAGAGTATGGTGTTATTTGATAAATTATGAATAGTTTTACATACCCTTTTTTGAATCGATACAGCTTCTTGTTCCCGTCCACTGACACTGCAAGCATGCCGGGGGAACAGGCTGGGCAGTCAAAGTACTGTATATCACAGACTTGATCAATTTCAGAGTGGCAGTACATCCACTCAAAGAAGCTTTTTTGAAAAGTGTCCCCACAGGTCATTCCGTTCTGGTAAGGGAAAAATACATATAGAAAATATGAAATAACTTACAACAATAGTATAAACAAAACATACTATAATTCACTATGGCTGACTGGATTTGAGTTAAAGCAGGGACAGTACATAGTGTTGACAGCAAAGCAGGTGAAAGCCAATGCAAAGTAGGATGAGTACTTATGTTGTAAAGAGCAGGAAATATTGGATGCAAGAGGGGCACAGATAAGGGGCATGGCAGGACAGTGGTGCAGGAGGCTAACACATACTGTAGCAAGACCTGCAGTTTTAACCTAGTTGTAGTACAGGAAATACATTTTGTTACAACGCTTTGTGTAACATAACTTTAACATATTGTTACCTGAAGTCATACATTGGTAAAGCTGAGCATAATTTATTGTTACCCTGCCAAAGAAGTCAGTTCGCTGCTCCAAAATCCGCATAAACGCCAGACGGGACATTCCTGGGGCTGACACTTTCAGCTCCTCAAAAGAGCTGAACAGATCTACCTGGTATATGGTGTCACAGTTGACAGTGGCAGGCCAGCGTCCATTCTTTATCAGATCTGCCAAGTTTGCTGTCCAGGTGGTAAGACAGGTTGTGCAGGTCAGCACAGGCACTGTGACATTGTAACGACCTTGAGGGAAAAATGTAGTCTGAATTAATGTTGTTTTACATTGCATTGCTAAATCACTGTTTGGTTCTTGTAGATATTGCACATGCCATTTATTCCTACAAGGTTTATATGTTTCCCAAGGCCAACATGGATGGTGCTTGTCAGGCAACCACATATCACCTCTGGTACGTCCAATGGTAAGAAACAATCTAGGGACAATATTTATATACAACAATAAACAAGAATACATTTCAACTTTGATATAATACATTCAGCCGCAAAAAAAATAAAATAAAACACCCTGTTCATGAAGTGCATATTTGCCATCACTGTGGAGCGATATGGCTGTAGTTGGAGGAAGGGGCGTGTATAATCCACATTTACATTACATTTAAGTCATTTAGCAGACGCTCTTATCCAGAGCGACTTACAAATTGGTGCGTTCACCTTATGACATCTAGTGGAACAGCCACTTTACAATAGTGCATCTAAATATTTTAAGGGGGTGAGAAGGATAACTTTATCCTATCCTAGGTATTCCTTAAAGAGGTGGGGTTTCAGGTGTCTCCGGAAGGTGGTGATTGACTCTGTCCTGGCGTCGTGAGGAGTTTGTTCCACCATTGGGGGCCAGAGCAGCGAACAGTTTTGACTGGGCTGAGCGGGAACTGTACTTCCTCAGTGGTAGGGAGGCGAGCGGGCCAGAGGTGGATGAACGCAGTGCCCTTGTTTGGGTGTAGGGCCTGATCAGAGCCTGAGGTACTGAGGTGCCGTTCCCCTCACAGCTCCGTAGGCAAGCACCATGGTCTTGTAGCGGATGCGAGCTTCAACTGGAAGCCAGTGGAGGGAGCGGAGGAGCGGGGTGACGTGAGAGAACTTGGGAAGGTTGAACACCAGACGGGCTGCGGCGTTCTGGATGAGTTGTAGGGTTTAATGGCACAGGCAGGGAGCCCAGCCAACAGCGAGTTGCAGTAATCCAGACGGGAGATGACAAGTGCCTGGATTAGGACCTGCGCCGCTTCCTGTGTGAGGCAGGGTCGTACTCTGCGGATGTTGTAGAGCATGAACCTACAGGAACGGGCCACCGCCTTGATGTTAGTTGAGAACGACAGGGTGTTGTCCAGGATCACGCCAAGGTTCTTAGCGCTCTGGGAGGAGGACACAATGGAGTTGTCAACCGTGATGGCGAGATCATGGAACGGGCAGTCCTTCCCGGGAGGAAGAGCAGCTCCGTCTTGCCGAGGTTCAGCTTGAGGTGGTGATCCGTCATCCACACTGATATGTCTGCCAGACATGCAGAGATGCGATTCGCCACCTGGTCATCAGAAGGGGGAAAGGAGAAGATTAATTGTGTGTCGTCTGCATAGCAATGATAGGAGAGACCATGTGAGGTTATGACAGAGCCAAGTGACTTGATGTATAGCGAGAATAGGAGAGGGCCTAGAACAGAGCCCTGGGGGACGCCAGTGGTGAGAGCGCGTGGTGAGGAGACAGATTCTCGCCACGCCACCTGGTAGGAGCGACCTGTCAGGTAGGACGCAATCAAGCGTGGGCCGCGCCGGAGATGCCCAACTCGGAGAGGGTGGAGAGGAGGATCTGATGGTTCACAGTATCGAAGGCAGCCGATAGGTCTAGAAGGATGAGAGCAGAGGAGAGAGAGTTAGCTTTAGCAGTGCGGAGCGCCTCCGTGATACAGAGAAGAGCAGTCTCAGTTGAATGACTAGTCTTGAAACCTGACTGATTTGGATCAAGAAGGTCATTCTGAGAGAGATAGCGGGAGAGCTGGCCAAGGACGGCACGTTCAAGAGTTTTGGAGAGAAAAGAAAGAAGGGATACTGGTCTGTAGTTGTTGACATCGGAGGGATCGAGTGTAGGTTTTTTTCAGAAGGGGTGCAACTCTCGCTCTCTTGAAGACGGAAGGGACGTAGCCAGCGGTCAGGGATGAGTTGATGAGCGAGGTGAGGCAAGGGAGAAGGTCTCCGGAAATGGTCTGGAGAAGAGAGGAGGGGATAGGGTCAAGCGGGCAGGTTGTTGGGCGCCGGCCGTCACAAGACGCGAGATTTCATCTGGAGAGAGAGGGGAGAAAGAGGTCAGAGCACAGGGTAGGGCAGTGTGAGCAGAACCAGCGGTGTCGTTTGACTTAGCAAACGAGGATCGGATGTCGTCGACCTTCTTTTCAAAATGGTTGACGAAGTCATCTGCAGAGAGGGAGGAGGGGGAGGAGGATTCAGGAGGGAGGAGAAGGTGGCAAAAGAGCTTCCTAGGGTTAGAGGCAGATGCTTGGAATTTAGAGTGGTAGAAAGTGGCTTTAGCAGCAGAGACAGAAGAGGAAAATGTAGAGAGGAGGGAGTGAAAGGATGCCAGGTCCGCAGGGAGGCGAGTTTTCCTCCATTTCCGCTCGGCTGCCCGGAGCCCTGTTCTGAGAGCTCGCAATGAGTCGTCGAGCCACGGAGCGGGAGGGGAGGACCGAGCCGGCCTGGAGGATAGGGGACATAGAGAGTCAAAGGATGCAGAAAGGGAGGAGAGGAGGGTTGAGGAGGCAGAATCAGGAGATAGGTTGGAGAAGGTTTGAGCAGAGGGAAGAGATGATAGGATGGAAGAGGAGAGAGTAGCGGGGGAGAGAGAGCGAAGGTTGGGACGGCGCGATACCATCCGAGTAGGGGCAGTGTGGGAAGTGTTGGATGAGAGCGAGAGGAAAAGGATACAAGGTAGTGGTCGGAGACTTGGAGGGAGTTGCAATGAGGTTAGTGGAAGAACAGCATCTAGTAAAGATGAGGTCGAGCGTATTGCCTGCCTTGTGAGTAGGGGGGAAGGTGAGAGGGTGAGGTCAAAAGAGGAGAGGAGTGGAAAGAAGGAGGCAGAGAGGAATGAGTCAAAGGTAGACGTGGGGAGGTTAAAGTCGCCCAGAACTGTGAGAGGTGAGCCGTCCTCAGGAAAGGAGCTTATCAAGGCATCAAGCTCATTGATGAACTCTCCGAGGAACCTGGAGGGCGATAAATGATAAGGATGTTAAGCTTGAAAGGGCTGGTAACTGTGACAGCATGGAATTCAAAGGAGGCGATAGACAGATGGGTAAGGGGAGAAAGAGAGAATGACCACTTGGGAGAGATGAGGATCCCGGTGCCACCACCCCGCTGACCAGAAGCTCTCGGGGTGTGCGAGAACACGTGGGCGGACGAAGAGAGAGCAGTAGGAGTAGCAGTGTTATCTGTGGTGATCCATGTTTCCGTCAGTGCCAAGAAGTCGAGGGACTGGAGGGAGGCATAGGCTGAGATGAACTCTGCCTTGTTGGCCGCAGATCGGCAGTTCCAGAGGCTACCGGAGACCTGGAACTCCACGTGGGTCGTGCGCGCTGGGACCACCAGATTAGGGTGGCCGCGGCCACGCGGTGTGGAGCGTTTGTATGGTCTGTGCAGAGAGGAGAGAACAGGGATAGACAGACACATAGTTGACAGGCTACAGAAGAGGCTACGCTAATGCAAAGGAGATTGGAATGACAAGTGGACTACACGTCTCGAATGTTCAGAAAGTTAAGCTTACGTAGCAAGAATCTTATTGACTAAAATGATTAAAATGATACTGTACTGCTGAAGTAGGCTAGCTGGCAGTGGCTGCGTTGTTGACTTTGTAGGCTAGCTGGCAGTGGCTGCGTTGTTGACACTACACTAATCAAGTCGTTCCGTAAAGGATTAAATTAAGAATATTATATAATCCCTCGATCATGGACTGTCTGTTGTGCAGGGGGAACTTTGCATGTTTAGAGGCATCGCAGTCTTCGCAGTAAAGCTGTTTCAGCAGACAGTCTCTACATCGCAGAATAGCCCTTTTCACATTGCATGACTGACAGATCTTTTAAGGAGCATGCTCTGCAGCCAGCAGAGAATATAAAATCTCAGGCCTGGACTCCCTCCACCTATCCTGTGAGAGTTCCTTCCTCACACTCCAACTGTGTCATGCACCAGGCACAGCAGGATTTGCACACTCATGGTCTTCTAAATCAGCTAGGAGGATGTTAATTTCTTGACAAAGTATTGCAAAGTGGGAAAGGATTAAATTAAGAATATTATATAATTAATCTATTAAAACGCACATAGTAGGTGAGTAGGTGACAGCAAATATATCTCTGCACAATCTATGGTGTGACAAGCCAAAAATCCCAGCTTTGATTCCACAGTAAATTCAATTACAGGGCAGACCAAAATATTGACTAAAGTCTAAATTGGAATATCAAACAATAGAACTTGATCCTATCGTCGAATAGAAATTCTGAATGTTCTTAAAACAGCAAAAACACAGTGTACAAAACATTCTCTTTCCCTGACAAACTGACCAGGTGAAAGCTATGATCCCTTATTGATGTCACCTGTTAAATCCACTTCAGTGTAGATAAAGGGAAGGAGACAGATTAAAGGAGGATGTTTAAGCCTTGAGACAATTGAGACATGGATTGTGTATGTGTGCCATTCAGAAGTTGACTGGGCAAGACAAAATATTTAAGTGCCTTTGAAGGGGGTATGGTAATAGGTACCAGGTGCAACGGTTTGTGTCAAGAACTGCAACGCTGCTGGGTTTTTCATGATCAACATTTTCCTTTGTATATCAAGAATGGTCCACAACCCAAAGGACATCCAGACAAATTGACACAACTGTGGGAAGCATTTGAGTCAACATGGGCCAGCATCCCTGTGGAACGCTTTCAACACCTTCTGTAGTCCATACCGTGACGAATTGAAGCTGTTCTGAGGGCAAAAGGGAGTGCAACTCAATATTAGGAATATTTTGTACACTCAGTGCATTTTGACTACAGAGTAAACTCTCCTCAAAGGCAAATGCTTCCAGCTTTCACAATTACAGACAGTGGTTGCAAAAGGAACAACACTGTAAACATTCCAATAGTGGATTTGAATGAATTCAACTAAGACTAATTCCATAATGTGGAATGGCAGATTGCTTCATATTAAAGGAAATGTGCAGGAAAAATCTTTGCCAGGATGTTGTTACACTCCCCTACAGAAGTATTTGGACAGTGACGCTAAAATGTTGAATTTGTCTCAAAACTCCAGCATTTTGAATTGCATTGTCGAGAAGCTACCTGCAAGTAATCATTTCGTTGGATGGTGTTACCATCAGTATCCTGAACATACGACTAATAAAACTAACAACTAGACATATTAAGTGCTTTCATTTCAAAACGATAAATCAGAAAAGTCTGAAAATACCCTGAAACAAAAGGTGACATTCTGTACTGTAACCTCATATCAAACATTTGATCTCAAATTTGAAATTCTGGAGACTAGAACCACATTTAAAAATGTTGCATCACTGTCAAAATAAAGATGCAGTATAATTCAGTAACACCAAGATGACCCCAATTTTGAAAGTAAAACAATTTAAACATACCTATTTCTTCATCAATGTTTAAAACTGGAGTGGATTCCAATCCACTGGTCATTGTCTCTAAAATAAGATATGCAAAAAGGGATTAGACTTAAAGGGGAATTCAGAAGTTGCTAAAGCCATTTTTGGACTTATATTACATTTACATTTAAGTCATTTAGCAGACGCTCTTATCCAGAGCGACTTACAAATTGGACTCATATGTGTTGGCATTGATACTACTCATATATGTTGGCATTAATACCACTCATATGTTGGCATTGATACTACTCATATGTTGGTATTGATACTACTCATATGTGGTGGCATTGCTACTACTCCTATGTGTTGGCATTGATACTACTCATATATGTTGGCATTGATACTACTCCCATGTGTTGGTATTGATACTACTCATATGTTGTATTGATACTACTCATATGTTATTATTGATACTACTCCCATGTGTTGGTATTGATACTACTCATACGTTGGTATTGATACTACTCATATGTGTTGGTATTGATACTACTCCCATGTATTGGTATTGATACTACTCATATGTTGGCATTAATACCACTCATATGTTGGCATTGATACTACTCATACGTTGGTATTGATACTACTCCCATGTGTTGGTATTGATACTACTCATACGTTGGCATTGATACTACTCATATGTGTTGGTATTGATACTCATATGTGGTGGCATTGCTGCTACTCATATGTGGTGGCATTGCTACTACTCCTATGTGTTGGTATTGATACTACTCATATGTTGGCATTGATACTACTCATGTTGGCATTGATACGACTCCCATGTATTGGTATTGATACTACTCATGCGTTGGTATTGATACTACTCATGCGTTGGTATTGATACTACTCATATGTGGTGGCATTGCTACTACTCCTATGTGTTGGTATTGATACTACTCATACGTTGGCATTGATACTACTCATATGTGTTGGTATTGATACTACTCATATGTTGGTATTGGTGCTACTCATATGTTGGCATTGATACTACTCATGTTGGCATTGATACGACTCCCATGTATTGGTATTGATATTACTCATATGTTGGTATTGATACTACTCATACGTTGGTATTGATACTACTCATACGTTGGTATTGATACTACTCATACGTTGGTATTGATACTACTCATACGTTGGTATTGATACTACTCATACGTTGGTATTGATACTACTCATGCGTTGGTATTGATACTACGCATACGTTGGTATTGATACTACTCATACGTTGGTATTGATACTACTCATATGTTGGTATTGATACTACTCATACGTTGGTATTGATACTACTCATACGTTGGTATAGATACTACTCATGCGTTGGTATTGATACTACTCATACGTTGGTATTGATACTACTCATACGTTGGTATTGATACTACTCATACGTTGGTATTGATACTACTCATATGTTGGTATTGATACTACTCATATGTGGTGGCATTGCTACTACTCCTATGTGTTGGCATTGATACTACTCATATATGTTGGCATTGATACTACTCCCATGTGTTGGTATTGATACTACTCATACGTTGGTATTGATACTACTCATATGTTATTATTGATACTACTACCATGTGTTGGTATTGATACTACTCATACGTTGGTATTGATACTACTCATATGTGTTGGTATTGATACTACTCCCATGTATTGGTATTGATACTACTCATATGTTGGCATTAATACCACTCATATGTTGGCATTGATACTACTCATACGTTGGTATTGATACTACTCCCATGTGTTGGTATTGATACTACTCATACGTTGGCATTGATACTACTCATATGTTGGTATTGGTGCTACTCATATGTTGGCATTGATACTACTCATGTTGGCATTGATACGACTCCCATGTATTGGTATTGATACTACTCATACGTTGGTATTGATACTACTCATGCGTTGGTATTGATACTACTCATGCGTTGGTATTGATACGACTCCCATGTATTGGTATTGATACTACTCATACGTTGGTATTGATACTACTCATACGTTGGTATTGATACTACTCATACGTTGGTATTGATACTACTCCTGCGTTGGTATTGATACTGCTCATGCGTTGGTATTGATACTGCTCATGCGTTGGTATTGATACTACTCATGCGTTGGTATTGATACTACTCATACGTTGGTATTGAAACTACTCATACGTTGGTATTGATACTACTCCCATGTATTGGTATTGATACTACTCATACGTTGGTATTGCTACTACTCACGCGTTGGTATTGATACTACTCATGTTGGCATTGATACGACTCCCATGTATTGGTATTGATACTACTCATACGTTGGTATTGATACTACTCATACGTTGGTATTGATACTACTCATATGTTGGCATTGGTGCTACTCATATGTTGGCATTGATACTACTCATATGTTGGCATTGATACGACTCCCATGTATTGGTATTGAAACTACTCATATGTTGGCATTGATACTACTCATATGTTGGCATTGATACGACTCCCATGTATTACATTTACATTTACATTTAAGTCATTTAGCAGACGCTCTTATCCAGAGCGACTTACAAATTGGTGCATTCACCTTATGACATCCAGTGGAACAGTAGTGCATCTATACAATACATTACAATACAATACATTACAATACAATACATTACAATACATTACAATACAATACATTACATTACAATACATTACAATGCATTACAATACAATACAATACAATACAATACATTACAATACAATACATTACAATACATTTACATTTAAGTCATTTAGCAGACGCTCTTATCCAGAGCGACTTACAAATTGGTGCGTTCACCTTAAGACATCCAGTGGAACAGCCACTTTACAATAGTGCATCTAAATCTTTTAAGGGGGGTGAGAAGGATTACTTTATCCTATCCTAGGTATTCCTGAAAGAGGTGGGGTTTCAGGTGTCTCCGGAAGGTGGTGATTGACTCCGCTGTCCTGGCGTCGTGAGGGAGTTTGTTCCACCATTGGGGGGCCAGAGCAGCGAACAGTTTTGACTGGGCTGCGCGGGAACTGTACTTCCTCAGTGGTAGGGAGGCGAGCAGGCCAGAGGTGGATGAACGCAGTGCCCTTGTTTGGGTGTAGGGCCTGATCAGAGCCTGGAGGTACTGAGGTGCCGTTCCCCTCACAGCTCCGTAGGCAAGCACCATGGTCTTGTAGCGGATGCGAGCTTCAACTGGAAGCCAGTGGAGAGAGCGGAGGAGCGGGGTGACGTGAGAGAACTTGGGAAGGTTGAACACCAGACAGGCTGCGGCGTTCTGGATGAGTTGTAGGGGTTTAATGGCACAGGCAGGGAGCCCAGCCAACAGCGAGTTGCAGTAATCCAGACGGGAGATGACAAGTGCCTGGATTAGGACCTGCGCTGCTTCCTGTGTGAGGCAGGGTCGTACTCTGCGGATGTTGTAGAGCATGAACCTACAAGAACGGGCCACCGCCTTGATGTTAGTTGAGAACGACAGGGTGTTGTCCAGGATCACGCCAAGGTTCTTAGCACTCTGGGAGGAGGACACAATGGAGTTGTCAACCGTGATGGCGAGATCATGGAACGGGCAGTCCTTCCCCGGGAGGAAGAGCAGCTCCGTCTTGCCGAGGTTCAGCTTGAGGTGGTGATCCGTCATCCACACTGATATGTCTGCCAGACATGCAGAGATGCGATTCGCCACCTGGTCATCAGAAGGGGGAAAGGAGAAGATTAATTGTGTGTCGTCTGCATAGCAATGATAGGAGAGACCATGTGAGGTTATGACAGAGCCAAGTGACTTGGTGTATAGCGAGAATAGGAGAGGGCCTAGAACAGAGCCCTGGGGGACGCCAGTGGTGAGAGCGCGTGGTGAGGAGACAGATTCTCGCCACGCCACCTGGTAAGGAGCGACCTGTCAGGTAGGACGCAATCCAAGCGTGGGCCGCGCCGGAGATGCCCAACTCGGAGAGGGTGGAGAGGAGGATCTGATGGTTCACAGTATCGAAGGCAGCCGATAGGTCTAGAAGGATGAGAGCAGAGGAGAGAGAGTTAGCTTTAGCAGTGCGGAGGGCCTCCGTGATACAGAGAAGAGCAGTCTCAGTTGAATGACTAGTCTTGAAACCTGACTGATTTGGATCAAGAAGGTCATTCTGAGAGAGATAGCGGGAGAGCTGGCCAAGGACGGCACGTTCAAGAGTTTTGGAGAGAAAAGAAAGAAGGGATACTGGTCTGTAGTTGTTGACATCGGAGGGATCGAGTGTAGGTTTTTTCAGAAGGGGTGCAACTCTCGCTCTCTTGAAGACAGAAGGGACGTAGCCAGCGGTCAGGGATGAGTTGATGAGCGAGGTGAGGTAAGGGAGAAGGTCTCCGGAAATGGTCTGGAGAAGAGAGGAGGGAATAGGGTCAAGCGGGCAGGTTGTTGGGCGGCCGGCCGTCATAAGACGCGAGATTTCATCTGGAGAGAGAGGGGAGAAAGAGGTCAGAGCACAGGGTAGGGCAGTGTGAGCAGAACCAGCGGTGTCGTTTGACTTAGCAAACGAGGATCGGATGTCGTCGATCTTCTTTTCAAAATGGTTGACGAAGTCATCTGCAGAGAGGGAGGAGGGGGAGGGGGAGGAGGATTCAGGAGGGAGGAGAAGGTGGCAAAGAGCTTCCTAGGGTTAGAGGCAGATGCTTGAACTTTAGAGTGGTAGAAAGTGGCTTTAGCAGCAGAGACAGAAGAGGAAAATGTAGAGAGGAGGGAGTGAAAGGATGCCAGGTCCGCAGGGAGGCGAGTTTTCCTCCATTTCCGCTCGGCTGCCCGGAGCCCTGTTCTGTGAGCTCGCAATGAGTCGTCGAGCCACGGAGCAGGAGGGGAGGACCGAGCCGGCCTGGAGGATAGGGGACATAGAGAATCAAGGGATGCAGAAAGGGAGGAGAGGAGGGTTGAGGAGGCAGAATCAGGAGATAGGTTGGAGAAGGTTTGAGCAGAGGGAAGAGATGATAGGATGGAAGAGGAGAGAGTAGCGGGGGAGAGAGAGCGAAGATTGGGACGGCGCGATACCATCCGAGTAGGGACAGTGTGGGAAGTGTTGGATGAGAGCAAGAGGGAAAAGGATACAAGGTAGTGGTCGGAGACTTGGAGGGGAGTTGCTAATGATTTGTTAATGATATATACCCATTGATTCTAGAAGATTATAACTTATTAATGCCTCATGAGTTTAATTCCAACTGTCATAACCCAAACTATAAGCTTGTTTTAGTCAATGTTTGCAAACACAGTAAATGTAAAAAAAAAACACTGTATAGCCTTAAAACATGGTTAAAACTATTATTTTAATAACATTGATGGTAAGTTATTGCATCCATAGCTCTGTCTATAAATTGAAAGTGGTTACATTTGGCCAACCCCATCACTCAGCTTTTAACCAAAACAGGGGAGGGGAGTGTGCTTTGTTATTGTTTCAACTACCGATTACAGCTTAATAAAAATACAATAAATTAAAAGGCCACTGAATAACAAGGAATTGTATAGATTAATCTATTCAATCGCTCATCAATACCTGATTCTTCCTCCTCAGTGACTGGCACAAAATGTTGCACTAGTCTGGCTCTTGACGTACTGGCCCTTGGAGCTGAAAAAAAATGTAATAAAAAGGATTTTAATTCAAAAGTTTTCTGGAGTTCTGACACTCCTTTAAATATGTATTTTCATCAGAAACAGACAACAGTTAGAGACAGGGAAAGGTGGGATCAGACCTGCATGTAATGTATTATGTGCTTTGGGTAGATGGTACTAGACCGGCCTATGGCACGGCAACAAACGTTTGATGTGCTATGATACAGTATGTTTGAAAGGAAAAGGTCAGATCAGGGACCAATAAAATGAAACACCTAGACGGGATGAAACTTACCAAGAGAAGTGGATGTAGTTGCCTTCCTGGTTTGAGGAACAATCTGTCCTCTCTCAAGCCTTTGTCTCCATCTGAACCTAATCCCTGGAGGCTTGTTGGTCTTTTTCTTCTTATTTTCCTAAAAAGTGCATTTCAATTATCATGGCTGGCCCACTAATAAAAGCTTGTGCACATATGGAGCACAAGCAATAATTCTATTTTCACATAAGGTGAAGTGATTTGTCAGCTGAGGAAAGGCACCTGCAATAGACCCACGTTCTGGCTCACTCACACAGCTAACATGTTTAGAAGTTCACAAGGATGCTAACAAAAGCACCCCTGTGCCTCATACTCAATGGGCAATATCATTGATGCCCGTGTTCAGGTCATATCACGGAGTCTACGTTTAAATTCACATTTATGCCATGTGGGGTCTTCTTTGACAAACAAAAGGCAATGATAAATCATAACGCTGTGGTGCTGGGGTTGTGTTGAGAATATTTGTGCACGCCTGGGAGCTATGGGGGTTACATTACCGGTAATGTACGACTTGTTACATTACCCGCTCTGGGTTGAGCTCCTCAGCCAGCCTTTTTGCCTCGTTAATGGCCTCGTCCAGTTGGGCTTGTGGGTCCTTCTCTTGGTTGAGCTCCTTAGCAAGGCGTTCTGCCTTTTTAATAGCCTCATCCAGTTGGTCTTGGGGGTCCTCAGAGGCCATACCATCTCAAAAGAAACATAAAGAGACAACTTCCAATCCTAACACATTCCTCTCATCTGAGAAAAGCTGCATGTCAGTGTTTTAATATGTCCTGCACGTAACTAAAGGTCTTCATCCTCCTCCACACGCAGACTGACTGATCTACAAATCAATTTGCATAACAAATACATATCTATTAATACTTGCAGATCAGTCAGTCTGTCACCATTTACCAACAACGCATTATTAGTCTGTCACTTTCTTTTTTATGTTGTTCTATGACATGTGTGCAACTCCAGTCCTTAAAGGCTACAGTGTCTACAGGTTTCGATCAACTTAGATCATTGACTAGTTAGGACCTCCTCTCGCCTGATTGTCTGTCTTAATAGGATTTCATCAACTCCTTTACGTCCCTCCTAGGGTCCCTCTCTCCTTCTTCCAAGGAGAAGTCACAAGATGAATACAGATTGAGTGGCAATGTATATTTCTTTGAAGATGCAAAGAGGAAAAAGGGAAATATATAGCCTAATGTATAGGTGGCAAAAATAATAAGTGAGAATGATATCCAAAAACATCCACACATTCTGTTGTGTATGCAACTTTCTTTATTCACCTTAGTTACCTAACGTTCCTCACTGGTTTACACGTTTTTTAAACAAAACACTTTTAACAAACACAAAACAAATGTGTATGCATGCTGTATTTCTGACAACAAGGGACGAACTGGCGACCTACCTGTTATCTGTCCAGGGTCTAGGCATCTGGTGTGGGCGAAAAATCTATAAACAACAAATGTCACATGACCGGATGATGTTTCCGGTAGGCTAGAATCTTTCCGGTGTTTTGCTGCTCGCCACAGGTCGACGCAGGTATTGCACTTGATTTATCGTTCTCATAACCGTAGGTGCAGCCAAGTTGAAATACGAAAGATGTCTAGCTATTTCGCAGTCGGTAATTTGAGCACAAGAACGTTTCCAGTGAAAAAGTGCTTACACGCAGAGCCATGTATTTACACTCAGCCAGCTCATAGTACAATTCCACCCTAGCCTTATTACGGGTTAACCTTTTTTGGTATTGTAGCGACCCGCACAGACAGCTGTTGTGTTATGTGTTAGGCTAGTAGGTGGTTGTGTTGTACTTACCAGTGCCCAGTGTTCGCGGGGTCCGACATGCCAACCTGCTATCTGCAGGTTGATCATGGGAATGCCTGGAATGTTCTGATGCCGGGCATCCTGGCGGTTGGTGGCGTGGAGGGGGGTTGGGCAAGGGGATGGAGCAGCGGAAGTTAAGACCAGGTTTAGCCTTTGTTCTCTCTCTTACGTCTGGCCTTCACAAGAGAAGGGCACGGTTGGCTTGTGGGGTATCTTTCGTTTATTTGGCGTGGGCTACGGCCAAACAGTAGCCTGTGTAAAGTTGGGTTAATAAACCGTCAATTCGTAAACTCAACCCTCTGTCTGGACAATTGTTCCTTTATGATTTAGTCAGGTCATTACAGTATTTTTGGTTGGCCAACAAAATGTAAAATGACAATGACTGCATTCGTTTCCCAAAATGTTCAACGATTTATTTTTGTATTGATGGACAATGTTAAGGCTGCTATTGTATTTTCAGTACATTCTGGTCAATAGAAATGGTTTACACGTGTTTTTGTAAGAAATACATTGAACTACAACCGAATAAAACACTAGCCATCATGCATTCCTTACATTCATTCTTTACTGAAAAGTCTGTTCAGAAAAATCGAAAACAGTACATATAGGCACACAATCACAATGTTTTAATAGGGATTAAATAAATAAAAATATATATTCTTAACGTAAAATAAATAAATACAGGCTAAATACTGGTTAAATTAGTGTATTTTCAAACGAATTGAACCACACAAAAACGCACGAAATCTTCTGAAATACATTTTGTACATACATGCGCAAATTGAATGTGAGGTTGGGCTGGAATGTAAACTATTTTGTAATGTGCCAAGTGGGTGCAGATGAGAAGAATATCGTATGCCAGATTAAGGGAAATGCTGCAACTGTGGAGGTGAACATGCGTCTGAATTCTTGGAGTGGCTAAGGAGTGTCCAGCGTGTCTCCTACATGGAGACGGTGGGAGGATTGGGAGAAATTAGTTGCGGGGTAGAAGCAATTGTAATAGAGCCACCACGACCAGTAAAAGTTTCTCATCAACCGAGGGATAATGAAATGCTACATGTTAAAAAGGTGGATTTAGTATTATTTATTGCAATAGTCATAAACTGTACAGCACAAGCAGAGAACTCTGGAATCATTGGAATCATTCTGAATACCACTGAACGTTCTCTGGGTCTTTGTGATTTCACAGCCGAGGCCGTGCAATAAATGCTGTTGGTGAATGTACCCCCATCATAGGACCCTGAGCCTGTGTAGGGATGCATTTTGGAGTGGACTGTGATTGAAGAAGTGTGATGGATTTTCTTAGTTGACGTGTTTTATATTGTATGATGTAGTTTTCCCCATTCCCAAAATGTTTTTTTTTGGTTTGTTTCTTATTCAATACCCAGTCTAGCTGGTGGTGGTAATGCACTATCAACATTGGATGCAAACTTCATCAAAGAAGAAGTGTAATCATACCCATAAAACGTAGTGGTCAAACAGGGAAATGGTTCCAATTGTTTTTCCGCCATTCATTTTTCCCATAGGTTATTTTAGAAACACTTAAAATAAAGGCTGTTTCATGTAGGCTTTTGATAACCATGTAAATATCTCTAGGACAATGTGACTTTTATCAATATATTTGCCTGTATTTACCCCCCCCCCCCCCAAAAAAAAAAATGAAATGCTAATTAGCTGATAATGTGAACTACAAATGCCATGATAATCTGGATGAGACTGCCAAACCGAGGCAAATGGATTAACTTTCTAAAATCAATATATTCGGCTCTAGTTACTCTCAGATTCAAAATGTCAAATTAGTATCACGGTAGACATGCAAAACTACAAATCCCTGCTACCTCCTGTACGTCATCTCTATCTGACATCTTTGCTAACAGGTATCTGCACATGACAGTTCACAGAATTGTTCATTTTATTTATTTATTTTAACCAATTTATTAATTACTACATTTATCTAAAATTATATAGTTCATCCAGAGAGGTTCAAAAGGTTGAAAACAACATAGCAAATCCAACACATCACAGAGTGAAACCCTCTACATTTTCAAGAATTGTGGCAGCATCATATTATAGGAATGTTTGTCACTGGCAGGGACTGGGGAGTTTTGTCAAGACCAAAATAAGTATGAAATTGGCAACCCTCAGGAAAAAACTTAACTAAATATTTTTAAGCTCTAACACTGGGATACTTTTATTTTTCAGTGGGACAATTACATGCAGTTTAAGACTAAAAACACACATAAAAGGCTTCCCAAGGGGTGTTGAGAGGTCCAGTCTCGATGCTGACATAAATCTGATTGAAAAATCAGAGCTAAGACTTGATCTTTGCTGTCCATCAATGATCCCCAACAAAAATTGATTGAGCTTGAGCATATTTGGCAAAAACAATTGATATACACTATATCTGCAAAAGTATGTGAACACCCCTTCAAATTAGTGGATTCGGCTGATTCAGCCACGCCCGTTGCCGACATGTATAAAATTGAGCACACAGCCATGCAATCTCCATAGACAAACATTAGCAGCCTTACTGAAGAGCTCAGTGACTTTCAATGTGGCACCATCATAGGATAACACCTTTCTCAACAAGTCAGTTCATCAAATGTCTGCCTTGCTAGAGCTGCCCCGGTCAGTGCTGTTATTGGGAAGTGGAAATGTCTAGGAGCAACAACGACTCAGCCGTGAGGTGGTAGACCACACAAGCTCACAGAACAAGACCACAGAGCGCTGAAGCGTGTAGTAGCTCGTAAAAATCGTCTGTCCTCGGTTGCAATACTCACTACTGAGTGTGGCTGACATTACTACCTCTGGAAGCAACGTCAGCACAAAATCTGTTTGTCGGGAGCTTCATGAAATGGGTTTCCATGGCTGAGCAGATGCACACAAGCCTAAGATCACCATGCGCAATGCCAAGCATCGGCTGGTGTGGTGTAAAGTTCGCTGCCATTAGACTCTAGAGCAGTGTAAATGCGTTCTCTGGAATGATGATTCACGCTTCACCATCTGGAAGTCCGATGGACAAATCTTGGTCTAAAGTTTGGTGGAGGAGGAATAATGGTCTGGGCCTGATTCGGGCTAGTCCCCTTAGTTCCTAGGGAAATACAATTGCATTCTAGACGATTCTGTGCTTCCAACTTTGTGGCAACAGTTTGGGGAAGGCCCCTTCCGGGTCATAATGACAAGCGAGGTCCATACAGAAATGGTTTCTCGAGATCGGTATGGAAGAACAGCCTCCAGCCCTGACCTCAACCCCATCGAACACCTTTGGGATGTATTGGAACGCCGTCTGCGAGCCAGGCCTAATCGCCCAACATCAGTGCCCGACCTCACTATTGCTCGTGGCTGAATGGAAGCAAGTCCACGCAGCAATGTTTGTCACGAATCCCACCGAAGATGGTGCCTCTTCCTGTTCGGGCGGCGCTCGGTGGTCGTCGTCTCCGGCCTACTAGCTGCCACCGATCCCCTTTTCAGTTTCATTTAGTGTTGTCTGATTAGTTGCACCTGTTTCTTGTTTAGGTTTTGGTTTTGGGCTATGTAAACCCTTTTGTGCGGGCTTGTTTTCTGTTATTTGATGTGTGTGATTTCTGTGGACTGGGTCTTTTAGCACCCGTGTGTGTGGCGTTGACCGACACGGTTGCTTTGGGAATAAACTATCCACGTATCTACTACCCTGCTCTCTGCGCCTGACTCCTCCACTCACTACTTCTAGAAGTACATGACAATGTTCCTACGTCTAGTGGGAAGCCTTCCCAGAAGAGTGGAGGCTGTTATAGCAGCAAAGGGGAGAACTCCGTAATAATGCCCATGATTTTGGAATGAGACGTTCGACGAGCAGGTGTCCACATAATTTTGGTCATGTAGTTTTTTGCTCCAAGAGTTGTACAAAGTTGGTGAAATCTTATTCAACATGATACACAGCTGGTAATTGCTGCCAAAGGTGCTTCAACAACTTATTACGTCTACAGTGTGAAGACACGCAATCAAGATGCAATCAATATTTATTTCTATTAATTCTAGAAAATCTCCAGAAATGTCAATTTTCCACCCACTTTGAAAATGTGGAGGTTGTGTTGTAGATTAGTAGGAAATAAATATATTTAAATCTTAACAGAAATTCAAATTGTAAGGCGGCAAACTGTGACAACTGTGAAAAGGGTGTGAAGACTTTCACTAATCACTGTATGTTTGATTTTGCGAAGAGTAATGCAATTGGATTATAAAGCAAATATGACAGGGAATCGAAACTTTAATGTCCTGAGGTGCGTTCAATTCCATTCACCTTTTGCTAGATTGAGTGACAGTTTGTACTAAATGACACGTTTATCCAAAATAGTGAGCACCGTTCTTCAACAGCCTTTGAGGAACGTTTGCTCCCGTTTGGTGGGTGTGGCGAGGTCGGCTGATCAATATTACTGTGACCATTTGAATTTCTTTTTACTGGTCGTTCAGTACAGTACTGTTTTTCTTGAATTCAACATTGAACACCATTCTGTCGTATTGAACGCAACCCAGGACAAATGCCAAATGTAATGTTTCAAACGTATTTTCTTTTCCATTCTGTGCTCATGTAACCGATGTGAAATGGCTAGCTAGTTAGCGGTGGTGCGCACTAATAGCGTTTCAATCGGTAACGTCACTCGCTTTGAGGCCTTGAAGTAGTTGTTCCCCTTGCTCTGCAAGAGCCGCGGCTTTTGTGGAGCGATGGGTAACGATGCTTTGAGGGTGTCAGTTGTCGATGTGTGCAGAGGGTCCCTGGTTCGAGCGAGGGGACAGACTAAAGTTATACTGTTACATTGATGCTGTTGACCCGGATCACTGGTTGCTGCGGAAAAGGAGGAGGTAAAAAGGGGGGTGAGTGTAACCGATGTGAAATGGCTAGCTAGTTAGAGGTGGTGCGCGCTAATAGCATTTCAATTGGTGACATCACTCGCTCTGAGGCCTTGAAGTAGTTGTTCCCCTTGCTCTGCAAGAGCAGTGGCTTTTGTGGCACGATGGGTAACGATGCTTCGTGGATGACTGTTGTCTGTGTGCAGATCCCTGGTTCGAGCCCAGGTAGGGGCGAGAAGAGGGACGGAAGCTATACTGTTACACTCAGATATGTCACACTGCAGTAGAGACTGGAGTAGAAGTCATTCATGTTAAGAGATTACCAAAGGTTTCCAAAGAGAGAAGTAAGACATACATTTGTGATGGGTACAGATGCACCAAAGGGAGCTTTATTATGAATGTGAAATATTTGCAGTGCTTTTCAGACCTTTTGGAACCAGAAAGGCAGTGTTGTTAACAATTCTCCATTTATTTTGCTTTTAGCACACTTGATGGCAGTCTTACTCCATTATACATGGTAATTTCCTTGGGCTACATAGTTGCTCAATCTCAGTTGCTGTGAGTTGCTCAGTTGCTGTGATCTGTCCTCTCCTCCCCTTTATCTGCACTGATTGGACAATACTTGATAGATAAAAAGGTGAAGTGTAATGAAAGAGAGGAGGCAAGGATATTTATTTGTTTTACATCATTGAGAAATAGACACATGTTCAAATGTGTGTAAAACTCATCCTTCCTTCCTCCCCTTTTTGAACGATTCACTGATCTGTTTGTTATTGGATTGGTGAAATCCAAGCTTCCAACCTATTGCTGTCACTTACCAAACCTTGTCAGCATAGTGATTATTTAGAGCGAGGGCAAGGTTGCATTACAGGTTTCAATACAGTATTGCTAGACTAAGTTCTAGCCCTTATTCGACTAAATTCTCAGTATAGGCACATTGTCCACGCAGGTTTTGTAGCCAAGCCAGCAGTATTTACATTAAACGCATTGTTTGCAGATATGTAAGGTGAAATCTCCACCCATACACTGTATCTACACCCTTCATATAGGCAAACATGGAAGGGTTAGAACCAAGGGGAAGGGATAGGGTCCGAAATGGAATCTGGGTACAGGGAAAACAGGCATTATAGTACAAAAGATTAACAATGGGCCATTAGTGTTAGTGGGCTAAAAGATAGATAGATTATTTGATATGTGTATTTTGTAGTTAGATGCGGCTGTCCAGTGTCTAGCCCTATAAGGCCAATACAAAGGGCTATCTATCTTCTGGTCCTTTGTCCATATATAGGAAAAGTAATAATTTTAGTAACTGCAAACCATGCAAAGCCAGTGATTTATGAATACAGTACCTGTTGATTATATTCACGTTAACCCTAGGAGCCTCTATAAACCACCCTTTCATCTACAAAAGGTAATGATCTGCCATGTTGTTGAACTTTGCCTTACACTCCAATACAAAGAGAAAAATAAAAAAACACACGAATGGTCGATAATTCTGAAAATTGGTCATGGCTCCATAATTCACACGACTCCATCTTGTCTTTTTCAAATCTTCTCTCATTGATTGAGACAGGTGGGTGTCCTCCCCAAAATGCCGCATGCCATGATGACACTCACCTGTCTCGATCAATGAGAAGATTTGATATTGACAAGATTGCGGTGTACACATTGTTGGATTACTTCATGGAGTAAAACATTTAATTCATTAAATAACAGAGCATTTTCTAAATTCAAACAAACCCCTTGCAACTAGACATGGAAGTTCAGAAAATATGCTTGTTATCCAAGTCGGGAATTGAGTAAGTATCGCCCAGTAAAGATTGGTCTCCATGCTACGCTTAACATTACCTACCTAATAACACCTATCAGGCAGCTGGAACAGTAATAATGGTCTGACTAGGCAATATTTTTAATAGCCAAATTACATGCAGATTCAGAACCACCAGTGACCTGTTTCATGAAGCTACTACTACTTCACAGGAGAGGCATTTGAATGTGTTATTTTACTTTTTTAATCAAAATGCGTTTTTTGGTAGAAGATCCTTCTGGAACATGTGAACTTTCATGTGCCTTAATAACAAACTTGTATGCCATCTGTAAATATGAATACAATTGTTAAATTACGAGCCTAGTTGGTTTAGTCACAGAAAAAGTCAGGAACCTTTCCGCTAGCCATGATTGGCTGAGATAATGGACTGGACATGCCGAGAGATAAGTTCGGATTGGTCTGTCATGTAGCATGCCTCTATCTATAACATGAGCTGCTCAGAATGTGTAGATAATCCTTGCTATTGTAGCTTTTCTGAGAGATAAAACGTTATCCATGAAGAACTGCAGAAGTGTTGCTATTGCTCTCAACAACATTGATGCCCTGAATTTATCAGGTGCTATCGACAAAGATCAGTGTGAAGAAGTTGTGATGGACAACTTTCTGCACACGGTCAGTGTGAACAGGAGTGACTTGACACAATGGGCCAAACAAGCTGTAGCTACATACTGACAGAGCTTGAGAGGATCTGCAGAAAAGAATGGGAGAAACTCCCCAAATGCAGGTGTGCCAAGCTTGTACCGTCATCTCCAAGTAGACCCACGACTGTAATCATTGCCATAGGTACTTCAACAAGGTATTGAGTAAAGGGTCAGAATAGTTATTTAATTGTGATATCAGTTAGGTTTTTCTATACCTTAGCAAAAAATTATTAAAACCTGTTTTTGCTTTGTCATTATGGGGTATTGTGTGTAGATTAATGATGAAAAAAACAATTTAATCAATTTTAGAATAGGGTTGGAATGTAACAAAATGTGGAAAAAGTCTAGGGGTCTGAATAATTTCCGAATGCACTGTATGTATGGATCATAATGTATTTACTGTTTTATTCACATTTTCAAGTACTGGAGACAAATCACGTATTCAGATTCTTGCATAGATTGTGATGGACACATATGATGTGTTGATAGAGGAAAATATGTTTGAAATGACTAATTATGTATACATTCCAATCAGAAACTGACTAGTCCAAATGCTATAATGTACTGTCCCTCTTGCTCCCTTCCACAATTGTATATAATGTAGTCAGGAAGTTTAGTAACAATGAAGGTCTGTTCTTTAAGTTCATTCAGTTGTACAAATCTCCAGGTGGTGGGAACGGACCATCTCCAAAATGGTCGGGAATGTTGATTTATGCTGACTGGCCTTGACTTCGTGCTGATAACGCCGGAGGCTTGAGAATTAGAGGGGCCCTCTGTTTGTGAAACGGAACGTTGGGAAAACGCTGACGTCATTTTCAGTTTATAACCTGTGGTAATGTGTGTAAGCATTTAGTACTCTCTGGAATTAAACGCTCTTTACCTGGCTTTTAAGACTGGTCTCGATCTACTTCATGCATAATTAATGAACTTACACCTCATTAATGAATAGAAACGAGTGTGAAATTGGTTTTGGCAATTAAAGCATAGAGTAATTTAGAATTTCTCTATCATGTGTGTAAAATACTTTTTTGAAGGTTGTACTCATTATGATGAGCTAATACTAAGCTTTATCCGCCTATGTGTGGCACCATATTTGTTGAGTCATATAAACGTCTGTCAAATCAAAGGTGTTGTAACAAGGGATAGACAACCGGTTGCCTCTACTCAGTCAGTGGCATGTTGTTAGTAAAAATTGAAAAAAGATACTGCCTGGAATCGAACCAGGGTCTGTAGTGATGCACTGAGATGCAGCGCTGTCTGCGGTTCTGAAACACATCAGTGCGCTGTTTAAGTGGCGCCTTTTCCTAGACCATGTTGCTATGTGCATAATAGCAAAGTTAACCAGAATACTGGTGTTGAGTACAATGCGGCGGAGGCAGCAGCAGAGTTAAAAGACGACAGAAGAGCCCTTGCCTTATTTGTCTAAGAAAAGTGAGGAGAGAGGAAACCCTAACTTAATTAGGTCTATAATCAATTGTTAAATATGCCTGGCTTTATAAATCATCCATATATAAAGTGCATTCGAAAGGTTTTCAGACCCCTTGAATTTTTCCACATTTTGTTACCTTATAGCCATATTCTAAAATTCATTAAATTAATGTTATTCCTAATCAATCTACTCACAATACCCCATAATAATAAAGTGACAACAGGTTTTTAGAATTTCTTGCAAATTATTACATAATAAAAAACTGAAATACCTTATTCATGTAAGTATTCAGAATTTTTCCTATGAGACTCGAAATTGAGCTCATGTGCATCCTGTTTCCGCTGGTCATCCTTGAGATGTTTGGCCGCCCGGCCAAACTGAGCAATCAGGAGAGAAGGGCCTTGGCCAGGGAGGTGACCAAGGACCCGGTGGTCACTCTGACAGAGCTCCAGAGATCCTCTGTGGAGATAGGAGAACCTTCCAGAAGGACAACCATCTCTGCACCACTCCACCTTTATGGTAGAGTCGCCAGGCGGAAGTAAAAGGCACATGTCAGCCTTGCCAAACGGTACCTAAAGGACTCTCAGACCATGAGAGACAAGATACTTTGGTCTGATGAAACCAATATTGAACTCTTTGGCCTGAATGCCAAGCGTCACGTCTGGAGGAAACCTGGTACCATCCTTACGGTGAAGCATGGTGGGTGGCACCATAATGCTGTGGGGATGTTTTTAAGCGGCAGGGACTGGGAGACTAATCAGGATCGAGGGAAAGATGAACGGAGCAAAGTACAGAGAGATGCTTGATGAAAACCTGCTCCAGAGCTCTAAGGACCTCTTTTACAGAAAAAGTGGAGTTCTTATATCCAGTTGAAGTCAGAGGTTTACCTACACATTTAAACTCAGTTTTTCATAATTCCTGACATTTAATCCTAGAAAACATTCCCTGTTTTAGGTCAGTTAGGATCACCACTTTATTTTAAGACTGTAAAATGTCAGAATAATAGTAGAGAGAATTATTCATTTCAGCTTTGATTTATTTTATCACATTCCAGTGGGTCAGAAGTTCGCATACACTCAATTAGTATTTGGTAGCATTGCCTTTAAATTGTTTAATTTGGGTCAAACGTTTTGGGTAGCCTTCTACAAGCTTCCCACAATAGGTTGGGTGAATTTTGGCCCATTCTTCCTGACAGAGCTGGTGTAACTGAGTCATATTTGTAGGCCTCCTTGCTTGCAAATGCTTTTTCAGTTCTGCCCACAAATTCTCTGTGGGATTGAGGTCAGGGCTTTGTGATGGCCACTCCAATACCTTGACTTTGTTATCCTTCAGCCATTTTGCCACAACTTTGGAAGTCTGCTTGGGGTCATTGTCCATTTGGAAGACCCATTTGCGACCAAGCTTTAACTTCCTGACCGATGTCTTGAGATGTTGCTTCAATATATCCACATCATTTTCCTACTTCATGATGCCATCTATTTTGTGAAGTCCACCACTCCCTCCTGCAGCAAAGCACCCCCACAACATGATGCTGCCACCCCTGTGCTTCACGTTTGGAATGGTGTTCGACATGCAAGCTTCCTCCTTTTTCCTCCAAACATAACGTTGGTCATTATGGCCAAACAGTTCTATTTATGTTTCATCAGACCAGAGGACATTTCTACAAAAAGTACAATATTTGTCCCCATGTGCCGTTGCAATCTGTAGTCTGGCTTTTTTATGGCGGTTTTGGAGCAGTGGCTTCTTCCCTGTTGAGCGGCCTTTCAGATTAGGTCGACATAGGACTCGTTTTACTGTGGATATAGACACTTTCGTACCTGTGTCCTCCAGCATCTTCACAAGGTCCTTTGCTGTTGTTCTGGGATTGATTTGCACTTTTTGCACCAAAGTCCGTTCATCTCTAGGAGACCGAACATATCTCCTTCCTGAGCGGTAAGACAGCTGTGTGGCCCCATGGTGTTTATACTTGCGTACTATTGTTTGTAAAATGAACGTGGTATCTTCAGCCATTTGGAAATTGCTCCCAAAGGATGAACCAGACTTGTGGAGGTCTACATTTTTTTATAAGGTCTTTGATGATTTATTTTGATTTTCCCTTGATGTCAAGCAAAGATGCACTGAGTTTGAAGGTAGGCCTTGAAATACATCCACAGGTACACCTCCAATTGACTCAAATTATGTCAATTAGCCTATCAGAAGCAATATAGGCTCATGGCGATGACATGATTTGCTCATGCTTGTTTATGCAATGAGTTTGCTCAATTGCTTAAAGCCTTTTAATTTGGGGAGCTGGAACAGTTTACATTTTGGAAAAAAAAAACACAATCTCTTTACCCCAAAAGCAAAATCCATACAGACAGACTGACATCAATATGTTTGACAATACTACTGTAACTCTACCGAGGTTGTTTCATTCCTCAACAAATGCAGGAAGGAGTCCAGCTATAGTATTCAAAACATCAGCACTGCAACCGCAAACTCAATTATCTTTAAAGTTAATATGGCCCTTTAAGTTAGTATGTTTAACCCCCGTAAAAAGGTACTGCATACAATTAGCTAAACATTCAACAGCAAGACATGAATCAAAGTACGCACGCAAACTGCACCCAAACTCACAATTATTTTTCACTGTGAAATTCATTTTAGACATCTTATGATGCGTGTAGATTAAATTGGTTTATTATACTTTTTTAAATGTAGATGTTTGAGTGGTTATATCGTGTGGAGGCTTGGAGATGCTAAACATGTTTATGTTAATTAACGGTCAATTACCGTGAGATGGGCAGACTTTTGCATGACAATAACCTTTCATGACCGCCACAGCTCTAGTCACGAGGCAGCAAACCCTCAATGACTAAGTCCTACAAACGGCTCTGTGTGAGGTACAGGCCATTTTCAATGACCGCCCAATCACTTCGGTCTCTGATGACCCAAGTGACTTGGAAGCCCTTACACCAAATCACCTCAATCAACTCAAAGGAAACTGGCCCCAACAATCCGGCCCCTAATTGCTATCTGCCAAGGAAAGCAATGAACGGAGCTTAAGTAACATATCGTCAGCATTTCTTTGTAAAGGTGAACCTTCAACCCAGTCTGAGGTCCTTAGAGCTCTGGAGCAGGTTTTCATCAAGGATCTCTCTGTACTTTGCTCCGTTCATCTTTCCCTCGATCCTGATTAGTCTCCCAGTCCCTGCCGATTAAAAACATCCCCACAGCATTACCCCATAACATCAAAGTGGAATTATGTTTTTAATTCAATTAATTCTATGGGGTCCATCTTGTGCATCTGCAAAAAAGATAACTCAGATGTGTGAGTGCCTTGAATACCCCTTTGAGCAAAGTGTATTAATTACACTTTGGATTGTGTATCATTACACAAAGCCACTACAAAGCTACAGGCGTCTTTCCTAACTCAGTTGCTGGAGAGGAAGGAGATCGCTTAGAGATTGCACCATCAGCCCAACGGTGACTTTAAAACAGAGTTTAATGGCTGTGATAGGAGAAAATGAAGGATGAATCAACAACATTGTAGTTACTCCATAATACTAACCTAATTGACAGAGTGAAAAGAAGCCTGTACAGAATAAAAAATATTCATGTTTGCAAAAAGGCAGGTAATACTTGTCATGGCAGAATCAGAATTAGTTGGGTAACATTTATAAATAAGATGTTTTATTCATTTTATAGCATGCTTATGTGGGCAAAGTTATGTGGGCCCAGAGAGGGGAGAGGTCTGGTTAGTCTTATCTGTGAATGTGTCATGTGTAAAAGTATCTTTTAAACCACGTGACGGAATGATTGAGGGGGAACCAATTATCTCTTGGCTCCACAATGTCTGTGTGCCAGTCACTGTCTCTGTGATCTTGTCCAGGAGGGGGTGTATTTGATATATGCCATTGGGTGAGGTAATGGTGTTGGTCCTGAGTGGTACCAAGAGCGAGATAAGAACATAGTTTAGGAGACCAAAGCTGAACGATAATTTATAGCCAATGCTGTCTGGCTATGTGTGTCTTTGCTATGAAGGATCTCAGTTGCAATGTGTAAGCACTCTCAGAGAATTCATTTATAGACACTGAATTGATCTGAGAGTCACAGGGTTGTGATGGAGCTCATAATAATTAAAGATGGACTTTATGATAACTCTGACTTGTGTGGTGGTTTGCTCTCATGATTTGGAAAATACAGGAAATTTCCACTACATACTGCAAACAAATTGGAAAAGCAATTCACCTTTTGTCCTGAATGCCAAGTGTTATGGTGTTGGGTTCTGAGAATATCAAACATAGTTATTCATGTCACTGAGGGAGAGAGGGTAATGTATGACATTTACATTATGATATGTTATTGTTAGCCATCAGGGATCCTATGGGAGGGATCCACTGGGAGGAGAAGAGACAGTCTGGTACGAGTCACCATTACCTTTATTTAACTAGGCAAGTCAGTTAAGAACAAATTCTTATTTTCAATGACGGCTGTCACGTTCTGGCCTTTATTTCCTTTGTTTTGTATTCATTATTTAGTAGGGTCAGGGCGTGAGTTGGGGTGGGCAGTCTATGTTTGATTTTCTATGATTTGGGGATTTCTATGTTTCGGCCTAGTATGGTTCTCAATCAGAGGCAGGTGTCATTAGTTGTCTCTGATTGAGAATCATACTTAGGTAGCCTGGGTTGCACTGTTTGTTTGTGGGTGATTGTCAATGTTGATTGTTTGTTTCAGTACAGTTCTCATTAGCTTCAAGGTTGTTATTTTGGTTATTGTTTTTGTATAGTGTTTCAGTGTTCAGTGTTTTCTTTATTAAAATGAATGATGAACACATACCACGCCGCATTTTGGTCCTCCGATCCTTCTCGCCTCTCCTCTTCAGATGAAGAGGAGGACGACCGTGACAACGGCCTTGTTCAGGGGCAGAACGACAGATTTGTACCTTGTCAGCTCAGATTCAATCTTGCAACCTTTCGGTTACTAGTCCAACGCTCTAACCACTAGGCTACGCTGCCGCCCATGACAGCCGTGAGTTGGGGAGGAGTGAGCACTTTGGTGCAGAGGTCAGGTCAGATGAAGTGAGGAAGAACAGAATTCACTAAGGTTCTGTCTAGCAACAGATATGCATTGGCTGTTCCGATGTGTAGGAGGAGACTCAGCCTAGGAGAAAGGGTTTAATATCAGTGCTTGTGTGAACAATGTTTTTGTCTAATGCAGCTGTATTGATCCTCTGGGAAGAATAAACTTGATTTAAGCTTTCATAATGTCTGTCAAGTTTTTACTCTGAGAATTAGATCCTAACAGGGGTAAATCCAATACAACACTTTACTGAGTACCACTCTCCATATTTCCAAGCATAGTGGTGGCTACATTGTGTTATGGGTATGCTTGTAATTGTTAAGGACTTGTGGGTTTGTCAGGATAAAAAATTAACTGACTGGGGCTAAGCAAAATCTGGTTCAGCAAAAGCAAAACCTGGTTTAGTCTGCATTTTATATTTTTGTTCAGTATATTTGTTTATGAATTCAAGTCAGTCAGTCCATGATATAGCCTAGCTGATATAGTCTGTTTACTAATTTGCCCTGATGCTTAATTAGCCTACTTGCCTGACTAATTTCCCAATACCACCATGTATTATTGTAGGCTGACTGTATTAGCCTAGTTTACATTTGGTTTGCTATGTATTGCTACAGTGGTGGGCCGTCAGGGCCAGCAAGGCCTTCTCTGCTGGCCTAAACATCATCAGAATATATATACATTTTTTAAATATATTTTCCCACAAATATGTATTAAATTATTCCCCAGAGTAAGAGTTATACTCTTCATTTCATAGCTTTCCTCTTGGTTGCACTGCTTCCAGCCCCAGGTTGAGATTTGGAGGGCTGGTCCTTTATATGTTAGATCTTTTATCCAATCATATTTGCCATCATGTGTTGCCAGGGGTCTAAAATCTGCCCTCAGGCCTTCAGAATCAACAGTGCGGGCACTTGTAGCTTAAAGTGAATGGAAATTAAAATTTAGTGTCAACCAATCAGCTTTAGAGTTGGCTATTGTACGCCTGCTGGCTGGCTCCAGTGTTACACAGGAGCCAGCTAGCAGGCGTAGTGCGTGCACATCTTTTGATTGGATTACCAATATTGAGAGGCAGGTCCTATATGGGCAGGTCTAAGCAAACCTCAGAACTAGGAAACTGAATTTGATAAACAAATTAATTTGCGTACTACTAAGCTGTTTTTTAACCCACAATGGCGGAAGGAGGAGAAGATATCGATTTGGTCGAGGATATAATTATAACACCATTCTCAAGACAAACTTTTCAAGAAAAGTTAGACATTGTCAGGAGAGGTCGCCCGACGCCGACGCTACAAAGCCTGTCACAGGCGGGAAAGGGGTTCGTTCGCCACTTTCAAAGTTCCAACTACGAGCGCTATCAATGGCTCACAGGCTCCGAGAAGCACTGCAAACTGTACTGCTGGGAATGCCTATTATTTGCAAGTGATAGATTTGGTGTTTGGAGCCACACTGGCTTTGCAAACTTGAGTTGTCTAACCAAGGCAGCAATGAGACACGGCTGGGCACTTACAACAAGCAATGGTGCTTTTGAAAACTTTTGGGGACACCCGAGTGGATCTACAGCTCAACGAACAAACGCGCAGGGCAACGGGAGCTGCACAATGAAAATGTATTGTACTTTCAAGGTGACGCAACGCCTGGTTTTATACTGCGTTTCTGTCTAAATGTATAGTGTCTAGAGCCATGGCATCATAATGATGGTAATAAGAGGTGGATTAATTCGGGTGGGACTGTGTAGGACCTCACTGAAGGCCCAGCCCCCAGGCCCACGGCACGCCACTGTATTGCTAATTGTTCTTGTGGTAGTGTGATACATTCATACTGTTGGTTTCAGACGTCTAAAAAGCCCCATAAGGGAGTGGATGTTCCACTTGCTGGCATTTGCCACCACAGGGGTTTGGCTTGTCAATGCAGGCAACTGGCCAGCTCCGAGGCAGAAGAGATGGTATGAGCTCTTTCAGAAGGTATGTATTATGATGAGATAATGGCAAAACATGCATAGGCCTATGACATGTGAAGGTTGTGTTCATCTAGAAAACAGACTGTATTACTAGAAATACCTGTCATTAAATGTAGGCCTTTACTGCTAATGAACAGCAACTTTATTATAATATTTGGTCATCAAATTGTCATTGTATATTGTAACAAAGGGAGCATACAAAGTGACATCTGTGCCCAGTGGGTTATTATCCCTACCGCATTAGAAGTTTAAAACGGTGATAGAAAGTGCAGGCTATTGCATAATATATGTTCATTTGGATAGGGGGGGGATTTAATTAAAGCCTATCAGTCTAATCGCGAGTAGGGCCTATAGCCTACAATAGAACCTCACGCATTCAAGTGTTTGAACCTGTAACATGGCTGCAGGAACTTCTAACGTGGCTGCATGGGATTCATTGGATATGAAGTTGGGTAATTTCGTTGCATCCAATGGCAGTATACGCGGTAAGGTAATGTAAGGAACCGCTTGTAGATTTGACCACCTCTGACACGCAAAAACAATCTCTATTGATGGTGTCGACCAATACTAATATGATTGAATCGAGCACTAGAATGTTCATAATTATATCAGGTAATATGCAGTACACAAGAAACTGCAACAGATAACTGATAATTTAAGATACTAATTGCATAAACAAGGTAACGGGAGTATAATACAGTAATAAACCAATCTCATTAGAACAACGTTATACTACCATAATCATTTCATTGACTCAGGTGATTTTCAATTAATCAATGTGAAAAATGACACTTTTGGAGACTATAGCGGTTGTTTAGAAATGTTATTTCTGGCTGAGGCAGGATTCGAACTGGGGACCTGTTCCCCTTCCTCAAACACAGGAAAAAAAAATGTTAATTGTTTTTCAGCTAATCATAATAAATAACGAAGAACCATAAATGTTTCCTGTTTCCTTATTCTTTCTATATTTTTCCCTCCCTTTTCTTCTCCCCCAATCTTCCCCTTTTTTTTATCCCAATTTACATACTATAGTTCCCCAGCATTGGCATCTCCTAAGCCATGGATTGTGGGTTTGAGTCCCATCTGTGGTGGCTGAAATCAGTGCAAGTGTGCTGGGCCCATAACCCAGAGGTCGATGGATCGAAATCCAACCTCTTCTATCCAGTTGTCTTTAAGATATGAGGTGAAAAGAGGGACGAAAAAAATACACTTTTCATGGGCAGGTCTCAGCCTGTTCAATGCTGAATTTCCCACAGGTTTCCCTGCTTCTGTCAGTTCATATAGTCTGACCCTATTTAGCAGAGGTCGAATGGCCTCCTAAGCCATGGATTGTGGGTTTGAGTCATAGACATTAAAACCAGTAGATAGTGATAGCACTGACGTCATCCACATATTCCTATGGAAAACGTCTGATGGTGACGGAAGTATTTGAATTTGAAGCACCCCATATTGTAGAAAGGCAACAACAACAAAAAAATCAATAAATCGTTAAGGACCATGGTGAAAGTGGCAGTAAATACAAAAGGATCATGGTCAATGTAGTTGTTTTCATCCTGCCTGAGAGTCAACTATGGAGCCTCCTCTTAGCCTGCTGGCCCGTGATTGGTCTGTGTCAGCACGTGGTCCTGTGTGACGACAAATGTAGCAGTCAGAATGGATCACTATTTAATTAAATATCTTGATTTGTAGCGTAATTTTAAATAATTCACAATGGGGATCGAACTTTTGAGAGACAACATTTGAGACACCAAAATGTCTGTCAAAAATATTTGGGTTTGGCCGTTCTGGCTATCGTAATTTAGGCTTTCTATGGCAGACCAGGGCTTCAAGCACCACTAGGTTGTAATGCAGTAGCCGACCAGCAGAGCTCCTGACTTCATGCTCCAGATCGGACACTGTGGGTCTGGGTTGAGTCCCATCTGTGGTGGCTGAAAGCAGATTGGCACAGCGGAAGTGTACTGGGCCCATAACCCAGTGGTTGATGGATCTTATGCTGAGAAAGTTGTGCTTCATCTTGTCCATATAAACATCCATTTAAGAATGTTTTCTTTTCTTTATTTTTACCCCTTTTTCTCCCCAATTTCGTGGTGTCCAATTGTTATAGTAGGTACTATCTTGTCTCATCGCTACAACTCCCGTACAGGTTCGGGAGAGACGAAGGTTGAAAGTCATGCGTACTCCGATACACAACCCAACCTAGCCGCACTGCTTCTTAACACAGCGCGCATCCAACCCGGAAGCCAGCTGCACCAATGTGTCGGAGGAAACACCGTGCACCTGGCAACCTTGGTTAGCGCGCACTGCGCCCGGCCCGCCACAGGAGTCGCTGGTGCGCGATGAGACAAGGACATCCCTACCGACCAAGCCCTCCCTAACCCGGACGACGCTAGGACAATTGTGCGTCGCCCCATGGACCTCCCGGTCGCGGCCGGTTACGACAGAGCCTGGGCGCAAACCCAGAGTCTCTGATGGCACAGCTGGTGCTGCAGTACAGCGCCCTTAACCACTGCGCCACCCGGGAGGCCATTGAAGAATGTTAACATTATGTGACAACCTTCACTGCTATATGCCTCCTTCCTCAGGAGAAAACAACAGAAGCAAAGAGGTGGAAGTGGAAGCGTGCTGGGCCCATTACCCAGAGGTTGATAGATCGAAGCTATCCAGTTGTCCTTTAGCTAATGAAGTAACAAACAGGGATGAAAAAAAAATACATTTTTGGGGCAGGTCTCAGCCCCTTCTTCAGCTTCAGTCAGTCTGACCCTACATCACACAGCCCCAGTGGCCTAACGATTAATGCATTGGCCTCCTAAGCCATGGATTGTGGGTTTGAGTCCCATCTGGAGTGGCTGAAAGCAGTGGCGGAAAAGTGCTGGACCCATAACCCAGAAGTCGATGGATCGAAACCATCCTGGAAGCGTATCGTCATTACGCATCCACCATCCCTACTATATGCCTCCTTCCTCAGCAGGCATGGGAAGCAGAGTGGCACAGCGGAAGTGTGCTGTACCCAGAGGCTGATGGATCTAAACCATCCACTGCTTAGAAAGTTGTGATTCAACTGGTCCATATAAACATCCATTGAAGCATTTCGACATTACCCACCCACCATCCCTGCTATATATGACATGAGACGTGAACCATAGTGGATGTGCTCATAACCCAGAGGTTGATGGATCGAAATCTTCCTCTGCTATCTAGTTGGATTTTAGCTATGAAGTGCAAACAGGAATGAAAAAAAAGTATTGTTTCATGGGCAGGTCTCTGCCGCTTCATTGCTGAATTCTCACAAGTATTCCTTGTTCTGTCAGTTCATATAATATGTCCCTATTTCAAACAGCCCCAGTGGCTTAATGGATTGTGGGTACGAGTCCCAGCGTGCTGGCCCATAACCCATAGGTTGATAGTTAAAATCCTTCCTCTGCTTAGAAAGCTTTGCTTCAGCTAGTCCATATAAACATCAGTTGAAGCAATTCCACATTATGCACCAACCTTCATTGTATATTTATATAATCGCCACAGGAGAAGCCTAGGTATCACACCCACTTGGGAGAGGCTTGTGTCGTGGAGGCAGTATAAAAGAGAGGAGGCTTTCAACCAGATAGGTGTGTGGTTGAGAAGCTTTCAGCAATGGCATCAGAGCGATTGATATCCGTTTGCTTTCTCTGCTATATCAAAACATTACCAGGGTATTTGGAATGATTATAAGAAAAAAAAACACACGCAAACCAAACAAATAGAAGCGCACGAGACACATGGTGGGAAGTCATGCAGGTTCACCAACATATACAGTTGAAGTCGGAAGTTACACCTTAGCCAAATACATTTGAACTCCGTTTTTCACAATTCCTGACGTTTAATCTGAGTAAAAATTCCCTCTCTTAGGTCAGTTAGGATCACCATTTTATCTGAAGAATGTGAATTTTGTCCCATTCCTCCTGACAGAGCTGGTGTAACTGAGTCAGGTTTGTAGGCCTCCTTGCTCGCACACATGTTTTCAGTTCTTATAGGATTGAGGTCAGGGCTTTGTGATGGCCACTCTAATACCTTGACTTTGTTGTCCTTAAGCCATTTTGCCACAACTTTGTAAGTACGCTTGGGGTCATTATTCATTTGGAAAAACCATTTGCGACCAAGCTTGAACTTGATGTCTTGAGATGTCGCTTCAATATATCCACATAATTTTCCAGCCCCATGATGCCATCTATTTTGTTGAATTGTCACCAGTCTCTCCTGCAGCAAAGCACCCCCACAACATGATGCTGCCACCCCCGTGCTTCACGGTTGGGATGGCGTTCTTTGGCTTGCAAGCCTCCTCCTTTTTCCTCCAAACATAACGATAGTCATTATGGCCAAACAGTTCTATTTTTGTTTTGTCAGACCAGAGGACATTTCTCCAAAAAGTAAAATCTTTGTCCACATGTTCAGTTGCAAACCGTAGTCTGGCTTTTTCATGGCGGTTTTGGAGCAGTGGCTTCTTCCTTGCTGAGCTGCCTTTCAGGTTATGTCGATATAGGACTCGTTTTACTGTGGATATAGATACTTTTGTACCTGTTTCCACCAGCATCATCACAAGGTCGTTTGCAGTTGATTTGCACTTTAGGCACCAAAGTACGTTCATCTCTAAGAGACAGACTGCGTCTCCTTCCTGAGCAGTATGATGGCTGCGTGGTCCCATGGTGTTTATACTTGCGTACTATTGTTTGTACAGATAAATGTGGTACCTTCAGGCGCTTGAAAATTGCTCCCAAGGATGAACCAGACTTGTGGAGGTCTACCATTTTTTGCTAAGGTCTTGGCTGATTTCTTTTGATTTTCCCATGATGTCAAGCAAAGAGGCACTGAGTTTGAAGGTAGGCCTTGAAATACATCCACAGGTACACCTCCAATTGACTCAAATTATGGCAATTAGCCTATCAGAAGCTTCTAAAGCCATGACATCAGTTTTGGGAATTTTCCAAGCTGTTTAAAGGCACAGTCAACTTAGTGTATATGTAAACCTCTGACCCACTGGAATTGTGTTACAGTGAGTTATAAGTGAAATAATCTGTCCGTAAACAATAGTTGGAAAGATTAATTGTGTCATGCACAAAGTAGATGTCCTAACCGACCGTCATAACCGACCGTCAAAACTCTAACTCCAACTAAGTGCATGTAAACTTCCGATTTCAACTGTACAGCGTGGTCAGAAATGATTGATACCCTTGATATAGATGTGCAAAAAGGACACAAAAAAAAAAAATGCTGAAAAAAAATGGGAAACTTTTTTATACTAATACAATTGCTAAGAGAAAGGGATTTTCTTAAACAAGTGATCATTTTTTAAAATCTCAAAAAGGTAGGGTTCACAATTATGTTTTCAATACCTCACCTTGCGAGGATAACAGCACGGTGCCTTTTTTAAGATATTGTATGAGTTGGGGTACACATTGGGCGGAATCTTAGACCATTCCTCCACAGAATCCTTCCAGATCCTTGATATTCTTTGCGCTTATGGACTGCCCTGTTCCAATTCAAACCACAGGATTTCAATGAGGTGTTGAAGGTTCTGAACTGTCTGATACTAGCACAGTCAGTGTAGTCAGCTCAGCTATCCCCATTCAGACCGTGTCTGTGCCTTGATCAAGGTTGGGAAAAACTTAACATGGCGGTGTTCGCCTTAGCAATCTCACTGGACTAAAGACCTCCTCCATTCCTGTCATTATTGAAAGAGATTGTTATATCTCATATCTCCAAGGTCAATGAGCCAATCACTGATCATAAACTCGATGTGATTGGACTGACTGAAACATGGATCATGAATCAAGCCTGATTAATTTACTGTGTTAAATGAGGGATATCCTCCTGGTTGCACTCGTGACCATATCCCCCACACATCCTGCAAATGTTGCTAACCTTTTTGAAAGTACTTTTATTTATTTTTATAAAAACGTATTTTAAGCTTCTAGTCATGAAATCTTTGCAGCCTATCACTTTTTATAGCTACTGTTTACAGGCCTGCTGGGCCGTATACAGCGTTTCTCACTGAGTTCCCTGAATTCCTATCGAACATGGCAGATAATAGTAGTCATGGCAGATAATATTTTGGTGACTTCAGTATTCACATGGAGAAGTCTATAAATGATCAGCCCATATAGAATCTCCCATTCCTCAAAAAAAAAAAAATTCTGTTGTTGACTTCCCGAAGACAAATAATATGAAACGCTTCAGTATGGTTTTAGACCCCATCATAGCACTGAGACTGCACCCGTGAAGGTGGTAAATTACCTTTTAATGGCATCAGACCAAGGCTCTGCAACTGTCCTTGTGCTCATAGACCTTTGTGCTGCATTTGGCACCATCGATCAACACATTCTTTTGGAGAGATTGAAACCCAATTTAGTTTACACAGAAAAGATCTTGCCTTGTTTAGATCTTATCTGTCAGAAAGATATCAGTTCGTCTCTCTGGATAGTTTGTCCTCTGACAAATCAACTGTAAGTTTCAGTGTTCCTCAAGGTTCCGTTTTAGGACCACTATTGTTTTCACTATATATTCTACCTCTTGGTGATGTCATTCGGAAACACAATGTCAACTTTCTCTGCTATGCAGACGACATACAGCTGCACATTTCGATGAAACACGGTGAAGTCCCAAAATTGCCTACTCTAAAAGTCTGTGTTTCAGACATAAGGAGATGGATCGGGGCAAATGATTTACTTTTAAACTCTGACAAAACAGATGCTAGTTCTAGGTCCCAAGAACCAAAGTGATCTGCTATTGGATCAGACAAATAATCTTGATGGTTGTACAGTCGACTGACATATAAAACTGTGAAGGACCTCGGCGTTACTCTTGACCCTGATCTCTTTTAACAAAAATATCAAGAATCTTTGTAACATTGCAAAAAACGGAAACTTTTTGTCCCAAAAAATGATGCGGAAAAGCTAATCCATGCTTTTGTCACTTCTAGATTAGACTACTGCAATGCTCTACTCTCCGGCTACCCGGAAAAATCACAAAATAAACTTCAGCTGCTTTACTCCAGTACTAGCCTCTACACTGGCTTCCTGTTAAGGCTAGGGCTGATTTCAAGGTTTTACTGCTAACCTACAAAGCATTACATGGCCTTGCTCCTAGCTACCTCTCCCATTTGGTCCTGCCGTACATGCATACACATGCGCTAGGTCCTATGGTTGAATGTAGTCTGGCCAAGGGGTGAGAAGGTGAACGGCAAGGCACTGGAGCAACGAACTGCCCTTGTTGTCTCTGCCTGGCCAGCTCCCCTCTCCACTGGGATTCTCTACCTCTGAGTTAATAATTCTCTATTACCGGGAATGAGTCACTAGCTTACTAGTGCTCTTCAATGCCTTCCCTAGGAGGGGTGTGTCACTTGAGTGGGTTGAGTCACAGAAGTAATCTTCCTGTCCAGTTTTGCGCCCCCCTCGGGCTCATGCGGTGGAGGAGATCTTGGTGGGCTATACTCAGCCTTGTCTTAGGGTAGTAAGTTGGTGGTCTGTGGATACCCCTCTAGTGGTGTGGGCACTGTGCTTTGGCAAAGTGGATGGGGATATATCCTGCCTGGTTGGTCCTGTCCGGGGGTATCGTAGGATGGATCCAAAGTCCCCCCCCCTCCCTTCTGAGCCTCCAGTAACTATGCTGCAATAGACTATGTGCCGCGGGGCTAGGGTCGGTCTGTTATATCAGGTGTAATTCTCCTGTGCAACCACTGTATTTATTATTTGACCCTGCTGGTCATCTATGAAAGTTTGAACATCTTGAGGAACAATTTAGCCTTAATGGATATGTACTCTTATTCAGTGCCATGCAAAAGTATTCAACCACTTGGCTTTTTTTCCTATTTTGTTTCATTACAGCCTGTAATTTAAATTGATTTTATTTGGATTTCATGTAATGGACATACACAAAAAAATAAAAATGAAAAGTGGTGCATGCATATGTATTCAACCCCATTGCTATTAAGCCCCTAAATAAGATCTGGGTCAACCAATTACCTTCAGAATATGCATATAATTAGTACATTTGGATAGAAAACACTGAAGTTTCTAAAACTGTTTGAATGATGTCTGTGAGTATAACATAACTCATATGGCAGGCAAAAACCTGAGAAAAAATCCAACCAGGAAGTGGGAAATATGAGGTTTGTAGTTTTTCAACTCAGCCCCCATTGAAGATACAGGGTGATATTAGTTACAGTGGGGCAAAAAAGTATTTAGTCAGCCACCAATTGTGCAAGTTCTCCCACTTAAAAAGATGAGAGAGGCCTGTAATTTTCATCATAGGTACACTTCAACTATGACAGACAAAATGAGAAAAAAATCCAGAAAATCACATTGTAGGATTTTTAATGAATTTATTTGCAAATTATGGTGGAAAATAAGCATTTGGTCACCTACAAACAAGCAAGATTTCTGGCTCTCACAGACCTGTAACTTCTTCTTTAAGAAGATTAATGGCACCTGTTTGAACTTGTTATCAGTATAAAAGACACCTGTCCACAACCTCAAACAGTCACACTCCAAACTCCACTATGGCCAAGACCAAAGAGCTGTCAAAGGACACCAGAAACAAAATTGATTGGCCCTTGTTGTCTGCATTACATTACGCATTGTAGAGCATTCTGTAGTACTAGGTACTGATTTATAGATGTTCTGATGTGTTTTCTTGGCACCATCATGTGACATGTAATTATCATTGATCCTCTTATTTGCTGTTGACTACCCAATATGGCGGGCATCTTTTCGGCTGCTTTGTTGTCTAAAGGCTGTACTCAGATTATTGCATGGTTTGCTTTCTCCATAAAGTTTTTTTGAAATCTGACACAGCGGTTGCGTTAAGGAGAGGTTTATCTAAAGTTCCATGTATAATAGTAGTATCTTTATCAATGTTTATTATGAGTATTTCTGTAAATTAATGTGGCTCTCTGCACAATCACCGCATGTTTTAGAACTACTGAACGTAACGCGCCAATGTAAATATGAACTTTATCAAACAAAACATACATGTATTGTGTAACATGAAGTCCTATGATTGTCATCTGATGAAGATCAAAGGTTAGTGATTAATTTGATCTCTATTTCTGCTTTTTGTGACTCCTCTCTTTGGCTGGAAAAAATGGCTGTGTTTTTCTGTGGCTTGGTGGTGACCTAACATAATCGTTTGTGGTGCTTTCACTGTAAATAGTTTTTGAAATCAGACACTGTGGCTGGATTAATGAGAATTCTATCTTTAAAATGGTGGGGGGGGGGTCCTAGACAGGTTAAGTCTCCCTGTGTGCAATCTAAGTGTCACATGATCTCAGTATATATATATATATATACACACCTGCTCTGAAAGGCTCCAGAGTCTGCAACACCATAAGCAAAGGGCACCATCAAGCAAGCAGCACCATGAAGACCAAGGAGCTCTCCAAACAGGTCAGGGACAAAGTTGTGGAGAAGTACAGATCAGGGTTGTGTTATAAAAAAATATCAGAAATGAACATCCCACAGAGCACCATTAAATCCATTATTAAAAAATGGAAAGAATATGGCACCACAACAAACCTGCCAAGAGAGGGCCGCCCACAAAACTCACAGACCAGTCAAGGAGGGCATTAATCAGAGAGGCAACAAAGAGACCAAAGGTAACCCTGAAGGAGCTGCAAACCTCCACAGCGGCGATTGGAGTGTCTGTCCATGGACCACTTTAAGCCATACACTCCACAGAGCTGGGTTTTACGGAAGAGTGGCCAGAAAAAAAGCCATTGCTTCAAGAAAAAATAAGTAAACACATTTGGTGTTCGCCAAAAGCCATGTGGGAGACTCTCCAAACATATCAAAGAAGGTACTCTGGTCAGATGAGACTAACATTGAGCTTTTTGGCCATCAAGGAAAATGCTATGTCTTGTATAAACCAAACACCTTTCATCACCCCGAGAATACCATCCCCACAGTGAAGCATGGTGGTGGCAGCATCATGCTTTGGGGATGTTTTTCCATCGGCAAGGACTGGGAAACATGTTCAGAATTGAAGGAATGATGGATGGTGCAGGGAAAGTCTTGAGGGAAACCTGTTTCAGTCTTCTAGAGACTTGAGACTGGGACAGAGGATCACATTCCAGCAGGACAATGACCCTAAGCATACTGCTAAAGCAACACTTGAGTGGTTTAAGGGAAAACATTTAAATGTCGTGGAATGGCCTATAGTCAAAGTCCAGACCTCAATCCAATTGAGAATCTGTGGTATGACATAAAGATTGCTGTATACCAGTGGAACCCATCCAACTTGAAGGAGCTGGAGCAGTTTTGCCTTGAAGAATGGGCAAAAATCCCAGTGGCTAGATGTGCCAAGCTTATAGAGACATACCCCAAGAGACTTGCAGCTGTAATTGCTGCAAAAGGTGGCTTTACAAAGTAATAGTTATGCACGCTCAAGTTGTATTTTTTTGTCTTATTTCTTGTTTGTTTCACAATAAAACGTATTATCTTCAAAGTGGTAGGTGTGTTGAATAAATCAAATGATACAAACCCCCTGATTTTTATTTATTTTTTATTCCAGATTGTAAGGCAACAAAATAAGAAAAATGCCAAGGGGGTGAATACTTTTGCAAGCCACTAATCTCCAACCCTCCGAGCCTGGTTCCTCTTGAGGTTTCTTCCTAGGTTCATGTCTTTCTAGGTAGTTTTTCCTAGTTACAGTGCTTCTACATCTGCATTGCTTGCTTTTGCGGTTTTAGGCTGGGTTTGTGTATAGCACTTTGTGACATCTGACGATGTAAAAAGGGCATTATAATTACATTTGATTGATTGTTCAAGCCTTTGGCACACAGTTCGGACACTCATCGGCATAACACAAGACATGCAACCAGAGGTCTTTTCACAGTCCCCAGAAGAGGCTGGGATACACACAGCATTAAATAGAGACATGATTAAATTGAACTCTGCCACCCTAAGTAACTCAAGCTAGCAATAAAACCAGATAATTATTTTTAAGTGATAAAATAACACCTTACTACAGCACAATGGGGACTGTGAGGAGACACAGATATTTTTTGGGATGACTGTGATATGTGATTGTCTCACCTAGCTATCTTAAGATGAATGCACTAGCTGTGAGTCACTCCTAATGGGAGCATCTTCTGAAAGGCTAAATTGTAATGTAAATCTAGTGCTATGCATGTACAATTATGCATTTTATTTGTTGTGATGTTTCCTGTTTGGACCCCAGGAAGAGTAGCCGCTGTGAGGGGATCCTAATAAATACTAAATGGGTTAGTATTTATCCCGATAACATCAAAGATCTACCACTATATTTAACAGTGCGATATCGGTTCTTCCTCACTTCATCTGACCTGACCGTTGCACCAAAGTGCTCACTCCTCCCCAACACACAGCTGTCATGTTGACTTGGACCAGACTGTCTCTTTTCCTCCCATAGGATCCCCGATGGGTAACAATAATACACTGCTCAAAAAAATAAAGGGAACACTAAAATAACACATCCTAGATCTGAATGAAATATTCTTATGAAATACTTTTTTCTTTACATAGTTGAATGTGCTGACAACAAAAATCACACAAAAATTATCAATGGAAATCAAATTTATCAACCCATGGAGGTCTGCATTTGGAGTCACACTCAAAATTTAAGTGGAAAACCACACTACAGGCTCATCCAACTTTGATGTTGTAGCGGTATTTATTAGAGAGGGGTAAAGAAAGATTTTGTTCGGGGCGCCAGGCAGGTATTAACCATGCCGAAAGGAAAAGAGTAGAATAGAGAGAGTACCACTACCAGACCCACACACATCAGCAGAAGAGACTGCCTAGAGTGTAGCCTGTTTACCAGATAGCCAGTGGAGAGAAAAAAGAATACACACTATACAAAACCCACATCACAGCACAACAAGAATACCTCATACAATAATAATAATACTAATAATGGCAGAGCAATTTAACAGCAACTTCATACAAGAAAGAACCCAGTCATCAACAGAGGATTTGCAATTATATGTATTATCGTCCAGTGGAACAGTGCAGAGGTTATGAATGTGGGGGGTGTTCATAGACACAACAAAGGCCTTAAAAATGTCCACAATCTTCTCGGCCACATGTCATTAGTACACCTCAATACAGTTCACATAACAATGCATAACTTGCAAGCAACCTCCCTTTTAACTAAAATGTCCACCCAAATACTTCTGGCAGGGCAATAATAGTCCAGCTCTAATGAACTTCAATGGGAAGTGCATTGGAAAAATAGAGAGTCTGTTGCAGGGTAAAGCACTGGAACGATAGAGGGAAGAGAAAAAGAGAAAGAGAACAAGAGGGATCTTAGCTGTAGTCTTCAGGCGTGCAGGTGTACTGTCTGACTGTCCGATGGTTTGTTGGATTGTATGTTAAAGCTTCGCAACAATGTTGCTACTAATCCATGCAATCCATAACGGGCGCGGTCCCAAACGAAAACAACCACGACCTAGAGCGATTACACCGATGATTGAGTTAAATGCTTTATAAACTGCACACGCTGAAACAAACAAAACTTCTGCAGCACAGCCCACACAATCAAACTGTCGCGCCACCCAAGAGCTCCTCCCCAAAGAGCTAAATGAGCTCTCTTTATTTCCTCCTTCCATACTGCTCATGCGCTCTTAAAGTGTCAGTGCACGGTGAAGGTTCCGTGCAGATTTCGCCACAATGTAATGTCCTTAAAACAAGTCAAAATGAGGCTCAGTAGTGTGTGTGGCCTCCACGTGCCTGTATGACCTCCCTACTATGCCTGGGCATGCTCCTGATGAAGTGGCGGATGGTCTCCTGAGGGATCTCCTCCCAGACCTGGACTAAAGCATCCGCCAACTCCTGGATAGTCTGTGGTGCAACGTGGTGGTGTTGGATGGAGCGAGACATGATGTCCCAGATGTGCTCAATTGGATTCAGGTCTGGGGAACGGGCGGGCCAGTCCATAGCATCAATGCCTTCCTCTTGCAGGAACTGCTGATACACTCCAGCCACATGAGGTCTAGCATTGTTTTGCATTAGGAGGAACCCAGGGCCAACCGCACCAGCATATGGTCTCACAAGGGGTGAGGATCTCAACTCGGTACCTAATGGCAGTCAGGCTACCTCTGGCGAGCACATGGAGGGTTGTGCGGCCCCCCAAAGAAATGCCACCCCACACCATGACTGACCCACCGCCAAACCGGTCATGCTGGAGGATGTTGCAGGCAGCAGAACGTTCTCCACGGCGTCTCCAGACTCTGTCACGTCTGTCACGTGCTCAGTGTGAACCTGCTTTCATCTGTGAAGAGCACAGGGCGCCAGTGGCGATTTTGCCAATCTTGGTGTTCTCTCTTGGTGTTCTCAAATGCCAAACGTCCTGCACGGTGTTGGGCTGTAAGCACAACCCCCACCTGTGGACGTCGGGCCCTCATACCACCCTCATGGAGTCTGTTTCTGACCGTTTGAGCAGACATATGCACATTTGTGGCCTGCTGGAGGTAATTTTGCAGGGCTCTGGCAGTGCTCCTCCTGCTCCTCCTTGCACAAAGGCGGAGGTAGCGGTCCTGCTGCTGGGTTGTTGCTCTCCTACGGCCTCCTCCACGTCTCCTGACGTACTGGCCTGTCTCCTGGTAGCGCTTCCATGCTCTGGACACTACGCTGACGGACACAGCTAACCTTCTTGCCACAGCTCACATTGATGTGCCATCCTGGATGAGCTGCACTACCTGAGCCACTTGTGTGGGTTGTAGACTCCGTCTCATGCTACCACTAGAGTGAAAGCACCGCCAGCATTCAAAAGTGACCAAAACATCAGCCAGGAAGCATAGGAACTGAGAAGTGGTCTGTGGTCACCACCTGCAAAATCACTCCTTTATTGGGGGTGTCTTGCTAATTGCCTATAATTTCCACCTGTCTATTCCATTTGCACAACAGCATGTGAAATATATTGTCAATCAGTGTTGCTTCCTAAGTGGACAGTTTGATTTCACAGAAGTGTGGTTGACTTGGAGTTACATTGTGTTGTTTAAGTGTTTCCTTTATTTTTTTGAGCAGTGTATATCCGGACAGAATGTAAACGTTATACAGTCCCCCCTCTCTCCTTCAGTGACATGAATAAGTATATTTGCTGCTCATGCATTCTCATTTTGATGCCAAACCCACCACTGGTATGCGTGGCCAAAGAGCTCTATTTTCATGTCATCCAACAAATGTAAAAACCTGGAATTTGCTAAATGGCATTGGCACTTGGACTGGAACCGGTGCTTTGGTCAGTCGACAAGAAAATAGAGCTCTTTGGCCATGCACACCAGTGGCCGGTTTGGCATTGAAATGAGAATGTATAAGCAGAAAATAACCCAAAAACGACTGAAAAATATGGTGGTGGTGTTGATGTTAGGGAGCTATTTGCTTCCACTGGTCCTGGGGCCCTTGTTATGGTCAACAGTGTCATGGACAGGAGGCTAAAACATGGCCTTGACTGGATTTTCCAGCAAGACAATAACCTGCAACGAGAATCTAGCATGGAGTAATTTTCCTGCTGTATCTGTAGAAGTGACTTCATACTGTATTACCTGTTCAACCCAGGTAAGACCTTGCTCATTTACTAAAGGCAGAAACCCAACCTAAGATGTTTAATATATTCTGAATATGATAAACACCTTGTGTGACTATGTATTCAAATAATGTACTTGTGACTTAAAGTATTAGAGCTAAGTTTTGTTTTCTTGAAACAATTTGGAATATTGTTAACACTTGTTCTTATTCATTAGACTATTCTGAAATTATCATATTTTGCATTACTGTAGCTAATACAGTGCATTCGGAAAGTATTCAGACCACTTGACTTTTTCTACATTGTTACGTTACAGCCTTACAAAAATTAAAATCCTCAATCTACACACAATACCCCATAATCAAAGCGAAAACAGGCTACGAAATATTTGCAAATGCCCCCCCCCCCCCAAAAATACCTTATTTATAGACCCTTTGCAATGAGACTTGAAATTGAGCTGAGGAGCATCCTGTTTCCAATGATCATCCTTGAGATGTTTCTACAACTTCATTGGAGTCCACCTGTGGTAAAGAGCAGGCCGCCTGGCCAAACTGAGCAATCGGGGGAGAAGGGCCTTGGTCAGGGAGTGACCGAGAACCTGATGGTCACTCTGACAGAGCTCCAGAGTTCCTCTGTGGAGATGTGAGAACCTTCCAGAATGACAACCATCTCTGTAGCACTCCACCAATCAGGGATTTATGGTAGAGTGGCCAGATGGAAGCCACTCCTCAGTAAAAGGAACACGGCAGCCCGCTTGGACTCTGCCAAAAGGCACCTAAAGGACTCTCAGACCATGAGAAACTAGATTCTCTGGTCTAATGAAACCAAGATTGAACTCTTTGGCCTGAATGCCAAGCGTCACATCTGGAACAAACCTGGCACCATCCCTACGGTGAAGCATGGTGATGGCAGCATCATGCTGTGGGGACGTTTTACAGCAGCAGGAACTGGGAGACCAGATTAACAGAGCAATCCTTGATGAAAACATGCTCCAGAGCGCTCAGGACCTCAGATTGGTGCAAAGGTTCACCTTCCAACAGGACAACAACCCTAAGCACACAACCAAGACAACCCAGGAGTGTCTACGGTACAAGTCTCTGAACGTCCTTGAGTGGCACAGCCAGAGCCTGGACTTGAACCCGATTGAACATCTCTTTAGAGACCTGAAAATAGCTGTGAAGCAACAATCCCCATTCAATATGACATAATCTCAAGCTATCTGCAGAGAAGAATGGGGAAAAACTCCCCAAATACAGGTGTGCCAAGCTTGTAGAGTCATACCCAAGAAGACTCGGCACTGTAATCGCTGCCAAAGAAGTTTCAACAAAGTACTGCGTAAAGGGTCTGAAAACGTATGTAAATGTAAATTTTTAAAATAAATGCACAAAATTTCTAAAAACCTGTTTTGCTTTGTCATTATGGGTTATTGTGTGTAGATTTATGCAGATAAACAATTGAATCAATTGTAGAATAAGACTAACTAAAAAGTCAAGGGGTCTGAATCCTTTACGAATGCACTGTATGTTTTATGTTGCATCCGTTACCGTCGTACAAAATCTCACTTTGCAATTGTGGTTAAGAAAACACTTCAAAATGTGATACACTTTAATAAGTAGTATTTACATTATGTACACCAAAGCACAATAAGACCTTAATAACCCCTACTATGTCCAATTTCATTGTTGATTAGTACACATTTACATTTGTTACTAATAAGACCATGATAGTTTAATAAAATAAAATAACATTATAAAAATTTGAACAATGAGTACCATGTTTCATACTAGTATGACTAAGACCGGGGTACAAAGGTACATGTGAACAAGTTCACTGGTGCATCACGGTCCAATACTTTGGTCAATACAGTTGACCATGAAAGCAATGGTTGGGGGTCCACGCCAGTCAGTTATCGATATCAAACACCATTTTTACAGTTCATAGGTGTCCCAGTCCATATGACATGTAAGGCTAATTCTAGGGTGGCTCTTATGGGTTAAAACCATAATGTTTCTTCTTCCATCTTTGTAAAGACAACCTAACATTCACGTTTCGTCTTCAGCTTTCAGTGGAGGTGGATGCTAGACTTCCAAACATTCTCCAATCCTGAACCTCACTCACTTTCTCAGTTCTTTCTCCGTCATGTCCCATCACATTGAAATTGGGTCTTTAAAACTCAGATACTCTTCCACACTTCTAGGACCAATGATTCCCAATCCAGGGCCTGTATCCATAAAGCGTCAGACTAGAAAATTGGTCTTAAGTACCGAAGAGACATTTTACTCCTACTCTTATGGGGTCGTTCCATATAATCTCAATCACTTTCTGACTGCACCCCCTTTGATTGGAATGAAACCCTCCATACAAGCTTGCCCATTGTAGAAGTGGTCAGAAAGTGATTTTTGGGACCTGAATGACAAAACATTCTGGAGATAGAGGTGCTCAAAGTTGACCCATTTTGCATACCCGACCATGAAAACATCTATGTCATCACTGAAAAAGATAAATGGTTGAATTTGAAAGCTTATAAAAAAGGGTTGTCAAACTAATTATTTGTATTAACATATTGAGAAATTATGTATGTTTTTACCTTTATGTTAAAAGGTTTATGTTAAAATGTAAAAAATACATTTTCTATTAAGGTATTTTTCCAGAAATAATTAGTTTGACACTTTCTGATCACTAATACCATGGGCAAGCATGTATGGAAGGCTGTATACATCTTTCAGGTAGTAACTTGATAAATGCAATTTCAATTGTGTACCAGCTAAATGGCAGTGAACTGAAGGGATAGGTCCATTCTATGAATCCTGGTTATGATTGAAATTACACCCACCCTGTATTCATGAGAATGATGTGTCTCAAACGATTTAGTGCACAACACAAACACTCAGACTATGTAACATAGGAGGGTCTAAGCTACAACATGTGAAAATGAAAAAAATGAGTTGACACATTTTTTGATAATTGACATTAAAAGAGAAGTTGACCCAAAAATACAGAAAATCCCAAATGATTCCATACATTCAAACTAGTTCAGTGGAGTTTGCCCTCTCCCCAGCTCTCTCGGCGGCGGAGTGAATACAGCGTTACATATTAGTTATACAAAGTAAACAGCAATCTACAAATATGTATGACAATGAAATAATCGCTAGTGATGAAGAAAACAACTGGAGGAGTGGGGGTGGGTCGATGGTGTCGTCTAACAGTATTTATTTGAGCCCGAGTATTCGGACAAAGAATTAAGGCAAATTGAACTTCAGATGGCCACTGCCGCTCTAGCCACTGAAGCCGTAGCAGTAGCTGGACCACAGCCACAACCCATCCACAGAATCAACAGACTGGTGGTGCAGTTGTGGCAATTGCGCGGCAATGCCATGAATGAGAAATGTTTATGCTGCAGAGAAAAATAATACGTGTCTACAATTTGTACAGTAATGGAGTAATGTAATGAGGAACAGTTAGTTTGCTTTTGCGACCTGATGGGTTCTGACTTCTAAACTTGAAAATACAAAATATTCCCCAACCAGAAACCGTGGATTGATGGCAGCATTCGTGCGAAACTGAAAGCACACATCACGGACAAACTGAATTGGTCCACCCACACGGACAGCGTGGTGAAGGCACAGCAGCGCCTCTTCAACCTCAGGAGGCTGAAGAAATTCAGCTTGTCACCAAAAGCACACACACTTTTACAGATGCACAATCAAGAGCATCCTGTTAATTGCTCCGCCCACAACCGTAAGGCTCTCCAGAGGGTAGTGAGGTCTGCACAACGCATCACCGGGGGAAAACTACCTGCCCTCCAGGACACCTACACCACCCGATGTCACAGAAAGGCCATAAAGATCATCAAGGACAACAACCACCCAAGCCACTGCCTGTTCACCCCGCTATCATCCAGAAGGCGAGGTCAGTACAGATGCATCAAAGCAGGGACCGAGAGACTGAAAAACAACTTCTATCTCAAGGCCATCAGACTGTTAAAAAGCCACCACTAACATTGAGTGGCTGCTACCATTCATGTAAAAAATGTATCACTAGCCACTTTAAACAATGCCACTTAATATAATGTCTACATACCCTACATTACTCATCTCATATGTATATACTGTACTCGATACCATCTACTCTACTGCATCTTGCCTATGCCGTTCTGTACCATCACTAATTAATATATGAAACTGAACATGCAACTGTTCAGGGAAGTCAGGAACCAATACACGCAGTCAGTCAGGAAAGCTAAGGCCAGCTTCTTCAGGCAGAAATTTGCATCCTGTAGCTCCAACTCCAAAAAGTTCTGGGACACTGAAGTCCATGGAGAACAAGAGCACCTCCTCCCAGCTGCCAACTGCACTGAGGCAGTTGGTAACACGGTCACCACCGATAAATCCACAATTATCGAAAACTTCAACAAGCATTTCTCAACGGCTGGCCATGCCTTCCGCCTGGCTACTCCAACCTCGGCCAAAAGCTCCCCCCCCCCCCCCCGCAGCTACTCGCCCAAGCCTCTCCAGGTTCTCCTTTACTCAAATCCAGATAGCAGCTGTTCTGAAAGAGCTGCAAAATCTGGACCCGTACAAATCAGCTAGGCTTGGCAATCTGGACCCTCTATTTCTGAAACTATCCGCCGCCATTGTCGCAACCCCTATTACCAGCCTGTTCAACCTCTCATATCGTCTGAGATCCCCAAGGATTGGAAAGCTGCCGCAGTCATCCCCCTCTTCAAAGGGGGAGACACCCTGGACCCAAACTGTTACAGACCTATATCCATCCTGCCCTGCCTATCTAAGGTCTTCGAAAGCCAAGTCAACAAAGAGGTCACTGACCATCTCGAATCCCACCGTACCTTCTCCGCTGTGCAATCTGGTTTCCGAGCCGGTCACGGGTGCACCTCAGCCACGCTCAAGGTACTAAACGATATCATAACCACCATCGATAAAAGACAGTACTGTGCAGCCGTCTTCATCGACCTTGCCAAGGCTTTAGACTCTGTCAATCACCATATTCTTATCGGCAGACTCAGTAGCCTCGGTTTTTCTGATGACTGCCTTGCCTGGTTCACCAACTACTTTGCAGACAGAGTTCAGTGTGTCAAATCGGAGGGCATGCTGTCCGGTCCTCTGGCAGTCTCTATGGGGGTGCCACAGGGTTCAATTCTTGGGCCGACTCTTTTCTCTGTATATATCAATGATGTTGCTCTTGCTGCGGGCGATTCCCTGATCCACCTCTACGCAGACGACACCATTCTATATACTTCCGGCCCGTCCTTGGACACTGTGCTATCTAACCTCCAAACGAGCTTCAACGCCATACAACACTTCTTCCGTGGCCTCCAACTGCTCTTAAACGCTAGTAAAACCGAATGCATGCTTTTCAACCGTTCGCTGCCTGCACCCGCACGCCTGACTAGCATCACCACCCTGGATGGTTCCGACTTTGTATATGTGGACATCTATAATTACCTAGGTGTCTGGCTAGACTGTAAACTCTCCTTCCAGACTCATATCAAACATCTCCAATCGAAAATCAAATCTAGAGTCGGCTTTCTATTCCGCAACAAAGCCTCCTTCACTCACGCCGCCAAACTTACCCTAGTAAAACTGACTATCCTACCGATCCTCGACTTCGGCGATGTCATCTACAAAATTGCTTCCAACACTCTACTCAGCAAACTGGATGCAGTTTATCACAGTGCCATCCGTTTTGTCACTAAAGCACCTTATACCACCCACCACTGCGACCTGTATGCTCTAGTCGGCTGGCCCTCGCTACATACTCGTCGCCAGACCCACTGGCTCCAGGTCATCTACAAGTCCATGCTAGGTAAAGCTCCGCCTTATCTCAGTTCACTGGTCACGATGGCAACACCCACCCGTAGCACGCGCTCCAGCAGGTGTATCTCACTGATCATCCCTAAAGCCAACACCTCATTTGGCCGCCTTTCGTTCCAGTTCTCTGCTGCCTGTGACTGGAACAAATTGCAAAAAAATTGCTGCTATCTGAGCAGCTAACCGATCGCTGCAGCTGTACATAGTCTATCGGTAAATAGCCCACCCATTTTCACCTACCTCATCCCCATACTGTTTTTATTTATATACTTTTCTGCTCTTTTGATAACAAGTTCAAACAGGTGCCATTAATACAGGTAACGAGTGGAGGACAGAGGAGCCTCTTAAAGAAGGTCTGTGAGAGCCAGAAATCTTGCTTGTTTGTAGGTGACCAAATACTTATTTTCCACCATAATTTGCAAATAAATTCATTCAAAATCCTACAATGTGATAGTCGGGATTTTTTCCCCTCATTTTGTCTGTCATATTTGAAGTGTACCTATGATGAAAATTACAGGCCTCATCTTTTTAAGTGGGAGAACTTGCACAATTGGTTGCTGACTAAATACTTTTTTGCCCCACTGTATATATATTTTTTTATAAATGTGCAAAATTTCTGAAAACCTGTTTGGCTTCGTCATTATGGGGTATTGTATGTAGATTGATGAGGGGGAAAAAAACAATTTAATACATTTTAGAATAAGGCTGTAACTTAACAAAATGTGTAAAAAGTCAAGAGGTCTGAATACTTTCCCAAATGCACTGTATATATACAGTACCAGTCAAAAGTTGGGACACCTACTCATTAAGAGAATACCAAGAGTGTGCAAAGCTTTCATCAAGGCAAAGGGTGACTACTTTGAAGAATATCAAATATATTTTGATTTGATTAACACTTTTATGGTTACTACATGATTCCATAGTGTTGATGTCTTCACTTTTATTCTACAATGTAGAAAATAGTAAAAATAAATAGAAACCCTTGAATGAGTAGGTGTCCAAACTTTTGACTGGTACTGTGTGTGTGTGTGTGTACATATATGTATATTGGAAAAAAGTATCAAATAGTTTGGCAACCCTGTTTGAAAACTTTCAAATGACATCAAATTCGGAACAGTTATATTTTTCAGTCATAAAGACATGGATGTCTTACGGTAGGGTGGGAAATGCAAAATGGGTCAACTTTGCACAACTATCTCCTGAATGTTTTGGCATTCAGGTCCAAAAAGTTACTTTCAGACAACTTCTACCATGGACAAACATGTTTGGAAGGTTTCGTTCAATTCTAAAGGGGTGCAGAAAGTGAATTCATATGGAATTCAACGACCGTATGGGAAAAAAATAAAAGCTTTGCATGAAGCCTCTTTAGTGATGAGTCGCACCTGAAATCGACATTGGGGGGGTCATAATACGCTACAGACGTTTGTGAAAAGAACGACTTTCGGGATGTCTCACGGCAAGACAAACACCGCTTTAGCTCTGCCACCTTTCACTGTGGAAGGGCGACATCAAACTGCTCATTACCGTAAAAAAAAACAACGGAATTTGATGGGTATTTCTTTATTATGCTAATTAGATTTGAACAACCATCAGAATTGGTAAAAAATATATATATTTCGCATGCCAACATATTAGGCAAAAATTATGTCAAACACTACACTATTGCAACATACAGTCACGTCTGAAGCGTGCTATAGAGTTCACAGCTGGCAATGCCTCATAACGATTAATCATTTGCAACAACGTCAAAAAGCGCCATCACTATCTTTCCTTTGCAGTACCTCAAACTGTCGTGATAACAAGATAAGACATTGAGTTTGTCAGAGCAGTGACTTAACATCCTAAAACCTACTCTGAGCTAGGAGTTTTCTAACAAAAGCTTTTAACAGGATTCCTTGGGCCTTTTCTGAGACACTTTGTTGATATGGCCCCAGGTTACAGGAGACATTTAAACTAATTTCAATTAATTATCGTTGACTCTTGAAGTCAACATTACAGATATGGACTAATATTGAACTCCCTAGTCCCAGGTACGAGTCTTTAAAATTAAGTCGAAGGTCAGGTTAATTCAGTAGAAAACCAGTAGACTGCGCTTACTTCGCCAGGACCAGAATCAGGTCACTCCAGATCGTAGCAGTCGGTTCTCGACCTCTCACATCTCTCACTTCCTTTCTCTCGCTCTCTCTCTCCCCATCCCTATCTAACAGAGTGCCCCTTGTCCTGCACTCTCCTTCCGGCCTTGTTTCTTCAGTAGCTGGATGCGGTTGTGGCAGTAAAACTTGATGGCCCTCCAGTCGCGCTGGTTGCTGACCAGCAGAGGGCAGAGTTGCAAGCAGCGCTCGCAGTCTGCCTTGGCTGGCACACGCAATTCCACGATGTTCCTCTTCAGGTGAGTCTCCACGGCGACTCGCTCCGCCTCCGACCAGGGCCGCTTCAGCACCCCACGCTTCCCTGGGAACACAGGACATACTCATATGTATCAATTACCCAAATCCAAATCCATCCCCATAGAGCACCGGATCCCTAATCTATACAGTGCCTTCACCAAGTATACACACCCCTTTACGTTTTCCACATTTTGTTGTGTTACAGCCTGAATTTAAAATTGATTACAGCTGGATTTATTGTTCACTGGCCTAAAGACAACACCACATAATGTCAAAACAGATTTAATTTTTAATTTTTTTAAGTTTCCAAATGAATTACAAATGAAAAGCTGAAACCGCTTTGTTATGGTAAGCCGAAATAAGATCAGGAGTACAAATGTGTGTCTACATAATAAGTTGCATGGACTCACTGTGTGCAGTAAAAAAATTGGATCTTATGGAACGCAAACACATTTAGCAGATGTTATTGCAGGTGTAGTGATATGCTTGTGTTCCTATCTCCAACAGTGCAGGAATATCTAACAATACACACAAAATAAATATATATAAATATAAATCTATTCTAATAATACAGTTGAAGTCTGAAGTTTACATACACCTTAGCCAAATACTTTTAAACTCAGTTCACAATTCCTGACATTAACCCTTGTAAAACGGACTTTAAGACACTAACAGCTTACAGACGGTAGGCAATTAAGGTCACAGTTATGAAAACTTAGGACACTAAAAGAGGCCTTTCTACTGACTCTGAAAAACACCAAAAGAAAGATGCCAAGGGTTCCTGCTCATCTGTGTGAACGTGCCTTAGGCATGCTGCAAGGAGGCATGAGGACTGCAGATGTGGCCAGGGCAATAAATTGCCATGTGAGACGCCTAAGACAGAGCTACAGGGAGACAGGACGGACAGTTGATCGTCCTCGCAGTGGCAGACCACGTGTAACAACACCTGCACAGGATTGGTATATCCGAACATCACACCTGCGGTACAGGAAGGCGACAACAACTGCCCGCAATAGGCTGAGAGAGGCTGGACTGAGGGCTTGTGGGCCTGTTGTAATGCAGGTCCTCACCAAACATCACCGGAAACAACGTTGCCTATGGGCACAAACCCACCAAACGCTGGACCAGATAGGACTGGCAAAAAGTGCTCTTCACTGACGAGTCAAGGTTTTGTCTCACCAGGGTTGATGGTCGGATTTGCGTTTATCGTCGAAGGATTAAGTGTTAGACCAAGGCCTGTACTCTGGAGTAGGATCGATTTGGAAGTGGAGGGTCCGTCATGGTCTGGGGCGGTGTGTCACAGCATCATCAGACTGAGCTTGTTGTCATTGCTGGCAATCTCAATGCTGTGTGTTGAAGGAAAGACATCCTCCTCCCTCATGTGGTACCCTTCCTGCAGGCTCATCCTGACATGACCCTCCAGCGTGACAATTGCCACCAGCCTTACTGCTCGTTCTGTGCGTGATTTCCTGCAGGACAGGAATGTTAGTGTTCTGATTTGGCCAGAAAAGAGCCCGGATCTCAATCCCATTGAGCACGTCTGGGACCTGTTGGATCGGAGGATGAGGGCTAGGGCCATTCACCCCCAGAAATGTCAGGGAGCTTGCAGGTGTTTTGGTGGAAGAGTGGGGCAACATCTCACAGCAAAAACTGGCAAATCTGATGCAGTCCATGAGGAGGAGATGCACTGCAGTATTTAATGCAGCTGGTGGCCACACCAAATACTGACTTATTTTTGATTTTGACACCCCTTTGCTCAGGGACCACATTATTCTATTTCTGTTAGTCACATGTCTATGGATCTTGTTCAGTTTATGTCTCAGTTGTTAAATCGTATCTTCATACAAATATATACACATGTTAAGTTTTCTGAAAATAAACAGTTGACAATGAGGTTACTTTTTTTGCTGAAATATATACACACACATTCTATCTTTGGGAAAGTATTCTGACCCCTTCAATTTGTACGTTAGACTTATTCTAAAATGTAATTGTTCGTTTTTGTCCCCTCAATCTACACACAATACACCATAATGACAATGCAAAAATGTTTTGCTAACCTTTTTGGGATAGGGGGCAGCATTTTCACTTTTGGATGAATAGTGTGCCCAGAGTGAACTGCCTCCTACTCTGAAGCTAATATATGCATATTATTATTGGATAGAAAACAGTCTGAGGTTTCTAAAACTGTTTGAATGATGTCTGTGAGTATAACAGAACTCATATGACAGGGGAAAAACTGAGAAAAATCCAACCAGGAAGTGGGACATCTGAGGTTTGTAGTTTGGCTGACCGAATACACATTCAGATATGGATGAGGATGCACTTCCTAGGGCTTCCACTAGATGTCAACCGTCTTTAGAAACTGGTTTGAGGATTCTACTATAAAGGAGGGGCTCATACAACCTCTGAGTCAGTGGTCTGGCAGAGAGCCTTGGTCTCATGACACACGCTCCCACAATATCAATGTTGCCAGCTAACGTATAAGAGGGAATAGTAGGCCTAGTTGGACAAGGCACATGATGAAAGTTAGGTTAGGTTGCCTATACATTAATTATTTAATACACTAGTATGTGACTAAAATGGCTGTGACTAAAACAAGACAAAAAATGTCCAGAGTTTTAGTCGACTGAAAACAAAAACTAACGAAGGATGAAATTACTAAAATGTGACTAAGATTTCTAGATTTTAAAAGATCGATAGGTGTTTTTTTTCTCAAAGTTGACGGGATTAGAGTGTGCAGTCTTAGAGTGATTATCTTAATTTACCGAGGTTAGCTAGCCAGTTATTTTGTCGTCCTTAACGTAGGAGACACTCCTAGCTAGCCAACAGCCAGCAAACGTCTACTGAATAGAACTTTCGCATTCCGGTCGCATTCCGCTTCGCTCCACAGGTAGTATCACATTTTCATTTCATTTCATTACAGTCCCAACGGTGTGATTTGTTTGATCGTAGCTAGCTACATAGCCGTCTTTGTTTCAAAGATAATTGTGTAGTCTAGAGCGATTTTCTAGGTTAGCTAGCCAGCTATTGTCGTTCTCCTAACGCAACGTAACGTAACCAACACTGCTAGCTAGCCAGCTAGCCCCCGAATAGCAGCATTGTAGAAACTTCACACTCAACGGAACGACTTGATTAGGGTAGTGTCAACAACGCAGCTAGCCTACCTCAGCAGTACTGTATAATTTTAATCATTTTAGTCAATTAGATTCTTGCTACGTAAGCTTAACTTTCTGAACATTCGAGACGTGTAGTCCACTTGTCATTCCAATCTCCTCTGCATTAGCGTAGCCTCTTCTCTAGCCTGTCAACTATGTGTCTGTCTATCCCTGTTCTCTCCTCTCTGCACAGACCATACAAACGCTCCACACCGCATGGCCGCGGCCACCCTAATCTGGTGGTCCCAGCGCGCACGACCCACGTGGAGTTCCAGGTCTCCGGTAGCCTCTGGAACTGCCGATCTGCGGCCAACAAGGCAGAGTTCATCTCAGCCTATGCCTCCCTCCAGTCCCTCGACTTCTTGGCACTGACGGAAACATGGATCACCACAGACAACACCGCTACTCCTACTGCTCTCTCTTCGTCCGCCCACGTGCTCTCGCACACCCCGAGAGCTTCTGGTCAGCGGGGTGGTGGCACCGGGATCCTCATCTCTCCCTAGTGGTCATTCTCTCTTTCTCCCCTTACCCATCTGTCTATCGCCTCCTTTGAATTCCATGCTGTCACAGTTACCAGCCCTTTCAAGCTTAACATCCTTATCAGTTATCGCCCTCCAGGTTCCCTCGGAGAGTTCATCAATGAGCTTGATGCCTTGATAAGCTCCTTTCCTGAGGACGGCTCACCTCTCACAGTTCTGGGCGACTTTAACCTCCCCACGTCTACCTTTGACTCATTCCTCTCTGCCTCCTTCTTTCCACTCCTCTCCTCTTTTGACCTCACCCTCTCACCTTCCCCCCCTACTCACAAGGCAGGCAATACGCTCGACCTCATCTTTACTAGATGCTGTTCTTCCACTAACCTCATTGCAACTCCCCTCCAAGTCTCCGACCACTACCTTGTATCCTTTTCCCTCTCGCTCTCATCCAACACTTGCCACACTGCCCCTACTCGGATGGTATCGTGCCGTCCCAACCTTCGCTCTCTCTCCCCCCGCTACTCTCTCCTCTTCCATCCTATCATCTCTTCCCTCTGCTCAAACCTTCTCCAACCTATCTCCTGATTCTGCCTCCTCAACTCTCCTCTCCTCCCTTTCTGCATCCTTTGACTCTCTATGTCCCCTATCCTCCAGGCCGGCTCGGTCCTCCCCTCCCGCTCCGTGGCTCGACGACTCATTGCGAGCTCACAGAACAGGGCTCCGGGCAGCCGAGCGGAAATGGAGGAAAACTCGCCTCCCTGCGGACCTGGCATCCTTTCACTCCCTCCTCTCTACATTTTCCTCCTCTGTCTCTGCTGCTGAAGCCACTTTCTACCACTCTAAATTCCAAGCATCTGCCTCTAACCCTAGGAAGCTCTTTGCCACCTTCTCCTCCCTCTTGAATCCTCCTCCCCCTCCCTCCTCCCTCCTCCCTCTCTGCAGATGACTTCGTCAACCATTTTGAAAAGAAGGTCGACGACATCCGATCCTCGTTTGCTAAGTCAAACGACACCGCTGGTTCTGCTCACACTGCCCTACCCTGTGCTCTGACCTCTTTCTCCCCTCTCTCTCCAGATGACATCTCGCGTCTTGTGACGGCCGGCCGCCCAACAACCTGCCCGCTTGACCCTATCCCCTCCTCTCTTCTCCAGACCATCTCCGGTGACCTTCTCCCTTACCTCACCTCGCTCATCAACTCATCCCTGACCGCTGGCTACGTCCCTCCCGTCTTCAAGAGAGCGAGAGTTGCACCCCTTCTGAAAAAACCTACACTCGATCCCTCCGATGTCAACAACTACAGACCAGTATCCCTTCTTTCTTTTCTCTCCAAAACTCTTGAACGTGCCGTCCTTGGCCAGCTCTCCCGCTATCTCTCTCAGAATGACCTTCTTGATCCAAATCAGTCAGGTTTCAAGACTAGTCATTCAACTGAGACTGCTCTTCTCTGTATCACGGAGGCACTCCGCACTGCTAAAGCTAACTCTCTCTCCTCTGCTCTCATCCTTCTAGACCTATCGGCTGCCTTCGATACTGTGAACCATCAGATCCTCCTCTCCACCCTCTCCGAGTTGGGCATCTCCGGCGCGGCCCATGCTTGTATTGCGTCCTACCTGACAGGTCGCTCCTACCAGGTGGCGTGGCGAGAATCTGTCTCCTCACCACGCGCTCTCACCACTGGTGTCCCCCAGGGCTCTGTTCTAGGCCCTCTCCTATTCTCGCTATACACTAAGTCACTTGGCTCGGTCATAACCTCACATGGTCTCTCCTATCATTGCTATGCAGACGACACACGATTAATCTTCTCCTTTCCCCCCTCTGATGACCAGGTGGCGAATCGCATCTCTGCATGTCTGGCAGACATATCAGTGTGGATGACGGATCACCACCTCAAGCTGAACCTCGGCAAGACGGAGCTGCTCTTCCTCCCGGGGAAGGACTGCCCGTTCCATGATCTCGCCATCACGGTTGACAACTCCATCGTGTCCTCCTCCCAGAGCGCTAAGAACCTTGGCGTGATCCTGGACAACACCCTGTCGTTCTCAACTAACATCAAGGCGGTGGCCCGTTCCTGTAGGTTCATGCTCTACAACATCCGCAGAGTACGACCCTGCCTCACACAGGAAGCGGCGCAGGTCCTAATCCAGGCACTTGTCATCTCCCGTCTGGATTACTGCAACTCGCTGTTGGCTGGGCTCCCTGCCTGTGCCATTAAACCCCTACAACTCATCCAGAACGCCGCAGCCCGTCTGGTGTTCAACCTTCCCAAGTTCTCTCACGTCACCCCGCTCCTCCGCTCCTCCACTGGCTTCCAATCCGCTACAAGACCATGGTGCTTGCCTACGGAGCTGTGAGGGGAACGGCACCTCAGTACCTCCAGGCTCTGATCAGGCCCTACACCCAAACAAGGGCACTGCGTTCATCCACCTCTGGCCTGCTCGCCTCCCTACCACTGAGGAAGTACAGTTCCCGCTCAGCCCAGTCAAAACTGTTCGCTGCTCTGGCCCCCAATGGTGGAACAAACTCCCTCACGACGCCAGGACAGCGGAGTCAATCACCACCTTCCGGAGACACCTGAAACCCCACCTCTTTAAGGAATACCTAGGATAGGATAAAGTAATCCTTCTCACCCCCCCCCCCTTAAAAGACCTAGATGCACTATTGTAAAGTGGATGTCATAAGGTTTTGTAAGTCGCTCTGGATAAGAGCGTCTGCTAATTGACTTAAATGTAATGTAAATGTGTTAGGAAGTAAACGAGTCGATTGTCGAGTCCCTTGTTGATCAAACTTGTCTGACGCTAGCACCCACTTTCTCACAAAAATAAGCTATTGTTCAAAACAATTCACCAAAATATGCATTAATACACAAAGCATTGGGTAGGCCAAAAATACAATGGTACATACCGGACTTGGGCTGGATGCTTCTCCTTTTGTGGGCACCAGGGAGCGGAGGGTTGACAGAGGGAGGGGGTCCTTTTTTCTTGCGGGGGGGTCGACCTGGTCGCTTCTTCACCACCTCCACCTTCTCTGCCTCCCCATCCGAGTCACCTGAGAAGGAGTCTGCAGAGTTACCCGACATCACTGTTGGATAGGGATAGAAGAGGGAGAGGGCACATATGTCAACAGGAAAATAACATACAACATGTTTTGTTCATTCACCAACACCTTCCTTTCAAACTCAGAAAAAAAATAAACGTCCTCTCACTGTCAACTACGTTCATTTTCAGCAAACTTAACGTGTAAATATTTGTATAAACATAACAAGAGTCAACAACTGAGACAAACTGAACAGGTTCCACAGACATGTGACTAACAGAAATTGAGTAATGTGTCCCTGAAAAAAGGGGGGTCAAAATCAAAAGTAACAATCAGTATCTGGTGTGGCCACCAGATGCATTAAGTACTGCAGTGCATCTCTTCCTCATGGACTGCACCAGATTTGCCAGTTCTTGCTGTGAGATGTCACCCCTACTCTTCCACTAAGACACCTGCAAGTTCCCGGACATTTCTGGGGGGAATGGCCCTAGCCCTCACCCTCCGATCCAACAGGTCCCAGACGTGCTCAATGGGATTGAGATCCGGGCTCTTCGCTGGCCATGGCAGAACACTGACTTGCAGGAAATCACGCATTGAACAAGTAGTGTGGCTGGTGGTAATGTCATGCTAGAGGATCATATCAGGATGAGCCTGCAGGAAGGGTACACATGAGGGAGGAGGATGTCTTCCCTGTAACACACAGTGTTGAGATTGCCTGCAATGACAACAAGCTCAGTCCGATGATGCTGTGACACACCGCCCCAGACTATAACGGACCCTCCACCTCCAAATCGATCCTGCTCCAGAGTACAGCCCTCAGTGTAACGCTCATTGCTTCGACGATAAACGCGAATCCGACCATCACCCCTGGTGAGACAAAAGCTTGACTCGTCAGTGAAGAGCACTTTTTGCCAGTCCTGTCTGGTCCAGGGACAGTGGGTTTGTGCCCATAAGCCACATTGTCGCCGGTGATGTCTGGTGAGGACCTGCCTTACAACAGGCCCACAAGCCCTCAGTCCAGTCTCTCTCAGCCTATTGCGGACAGTCTGAGCACTGATGGAGGGATTGTGCTTTCCTGGTGTGACTCGGGCAGTTGTTGTTGCCATCCTGTGCCTGTCCCGCAGGTGTGATGTTCGGATGTACCGATCCTGTGCAGGTGTTGTTACGCGTGGTCTGCCAATGCGAGGACGATCAGCTGTCCGTCCTGTCTCCCTGTAGCGCCGTCTTAGGCGTCTCACAGTACGGACATTGCAATTTATTGCCCTGGCCACATATACAGTCCTCATGCCTCCTTGCAGCATGCCTAAGGCACGTTCATGCAGATGAACAGGGACCCTGAGCATCTTTCTTTTGGTGTTTTTCAGAGTCAGTAGAATGGCCTCTTTAGTGTCCTAAGTTTTCATAACTGTGACCTTAATTGCCTACGGTCTGTAAGCTGTTAGTATCTTAGCGACCGTTCCACAGGTGAATGTTCATTAATTAGTTTATGGGTCATTGAACAAGCATGGAAAACACAATGAAGATCTGAGAGGTTATTTGTATTTTTACGAATTATCTTTGAAAGACAGGGTCCGTTTTTTTTGCAGAGTTTACAATGTAAAGGACTTGGAGACTTGGGGCAACGATTTCCTCTGCAATTTACACTTGAGGTCGACCGACTAATCTGAATGACTGTTTTCAAGTTTTCATAACAATCGGAAATCTGTATTTTTGGACACCGATTTGACCGATTAAAAAATGTTTTTTTACACCTTTATTTAACTAGGCAAGTTAGTTAAGAACACATTCTTATTTTCAATGACGGCCTAGGAACAGTAAGTTAACTTCCTTGTTCAGGGGCAGAACGACAGATTTTTACCTTGTCAGCTCGGGGATTCAATCTTGTAACCTTACAGTTAACTAGTCCAACGTTCTAACCACCTGCCTCTCATTGCACTCCACAAGTAGTCTGCCTGTTACACGAATGCAGTAAGCCAAGGTAAGTTGCTAGCTAGTATTAAACGTATCTTATAAAAAACAATTAATGAATCATAATCACTCATTAACTACACATGGTTGATGATAGTTTATCTAGCGTGTCCTGCGTTGCATATAATCGATGTCGCTGCTCCAACGTGTACCTAACCATAAACATCAATGCCTTTCTTAAAATCAATACACAAGCATACATTTTTAAACCTGCATATTTAGTTAATATTGCCTGCTAACATGAATTTAATTTAACTAGGTAAATTGTGTCACTTCTCTTGCAACAGAGTCAGGGTATATGCAGCAGTTTGGGCCGCCTGGCTTGTTGCGAACTGTGTGAAGACTATTTCTTCCTAACAAAGACAGCCAACTTCGCCAAACGGGGGATGATTTAACAAAAGCGCATTTGCGAAAAAAGCACAATCGTTGCACGACTGTACCTAACCATAAACACTAATGCCTTTCTTAAAATCAATACACAGTAGTATATATTTTAAACCTGCATATTTAACCTGGATTTCTTTCAGCTATCAGGCAATATTAACCAGGTGAAATTGTGTCACTTGTCTTGCGTTCATTGCACGCAGAGTCAGGATATATGCAACAGTTTGGGCCGCCTGGCTCGTTGCGAACTAATTTGCAAGAGTTTTACGTAATTATGATATAACATTGACGGTTGTGCAATGTAACAGCAATATTTAGACCTGGGGATGCCACCCGTTAGATAAAATACGGAACGGTTCTGAATTTCACTGAAATAATAAAACGTTTTGTTTTCAAAATGATAGTTTCCGGATTCGACCATATTAATGACCAAAGGCTCGTATTTCTGTGTGTTATGTTATAATTAAGTCTATGATTTGATAGAGCAGTCTGACCGATGGTAGGCAGCAGCAGGCTCGTATGCATTCATTCAAACAGCACTTTCGTGCGTTTTGCCAGCAGCTCTTCGCTTGTGCTTCAAGCATTGAGCTGTTTATGACTTCGAGCCTATCATCTCTCGAGATTAGGTTGGTGTAACCGATGTGAAATGGCTAGCTAGTTAGCGGGGTGCGCAGTAATAGAGTTTCAAACGTCACTCACTCTGAGACTTGGAGTAGTTGTTCCCCTTGCTCTGCAAGGGCTGTGGCTTTTGTGGAGCGATGGATAACGATGCTTCGTGTGTGGCTGTTGTCGATGTGTTCCTGGTTCGAGCCCAGGTAGGGGCGAGGAGAGAGACGGAAGCTATACTGTTACACTGGCAATACTAAAGTGCCTATAAGAACATCCAATAGTCAAAGGTATATGATATACAAATGGTATAGAGAGAAATAGTCCTATAATTTCTATAATAACTACAACCTAAAACTTCTTACCTGGGAATATTGAAGACTCATGTTAAAAGGAACCACCAGCTTTCATATGTTCTCATGTTCTGAGCAAGGAACTTAAACATTAGCTTTTTTACATGGCACATATTGCACTTTTACTTTCTTCTCCAACACTTTGTTTTTGCATTATTTAAACCAAATTGAACATGTTTCATTATTTATTTGAGGCTAAATAGATTTTTTTTGATGTATTAAGTTAAAATAAGTGTTCATTCAGTATTGTTGTAATTGTCATTATTATAAATAAATAAAAAATAATCGGTATCGGCTTTTTTGTGGTCCCCCAGTAATCGGTATCTGTGTTGAAAAATCACAATCGGTCGACCTCTAATTTAAACACTTGTAATGAGCAAGCAGTAACATAACACATAGTCTTAAACAATGTCTGATAAGGACAGATTGTTGTACTGCAGGCAATGGAATCGCAAGGTGCAGTATTCAGAGCTCCCATCTATTTAAAATGTTATTAGTTTGCTCACAGCTGTGACATAGCGAGAGAAGAATCACCCTAATGTCATCTCCCCCAGTGTAAAGCCTCTGTTATTACTGCTTTATTAACAACTTACAACAAGTAAACATACCCCTAGTGAGCATGACAAGCATACTCATATTAAACAAAGCTATCAATTACTCTACTGCTGATCCATCTCCTTGTTTCCTCCTCCATCATCACAATAAGAGAAAATTGGGGAGATTAATAGTTCACACCTAAATGCAATTCAACTTTTCTCTTGTATTCCCTTCTGAAGGTCACTGGTGCAAACCCTTCATGAACAGAAACTTAATTTTTTTAGGGATGGCGTTCTGTCATGAATTAGCAGTAAGTGCTAGTTTCGTCATACCAGGGCCGAGTTCCCGGAAGTGTCTCCTTACCATCCAGCTCCAGACAAATGTGCTGCAGGCTCATCCCCTTGAACAGCACGCCCTGCCGCTCCCCATAAAGCACCACCCTGCCCACATGTCCCATCAACGCAGGGTCTCGGCCTATCGTGGTGCAGCTCTGGGTTACGTGGTACTCCCGCTGCAGGAAGTCTTCCAGGCGCTTGCCAGCCGCCCTGCTCGGCAGGCCCTGCCCCTCACCTTCCTCCAAGAGCAGTAACTGGGTAAGGATGGCCACCTGCCGGCGCACTCTCGTTTGGGTCAGCACTCCGGGATTCTTGGCGCCGCTGGCACGTGCCAGGTTGCGCAGCAGGTCGGTGCCCGGAGCGGGGTGGCGGGCGAGTGGAAGGGCCTGGAGAAGACGTAGGGGCTGTGGGGGTCCACGCCCACATTGGCAGATGTCTGAAGGAGCAGCTCCATGCAGGGCTCGCAGTGCGGGGGCAGGATGAGGGGTTGGATACACCCCCGCTTACCCAGCACACCTGCCCGGGGGAGGTGGCAAAGCACCTGGTGCTCGAAGGGGGAGAGGATGGCCTCTAGGCCAGTGGGGGGGTCGTTGGCCAAGTTAGCCTGGGTTGGGCTCGGTGTGGTGGTGCGGTTGTGGTAGTCCTGGGTGGTGAGCTTGGCCACTTCGCACTCACGGTGCCGGTTGTAGAGGATAAGTAGCGCCAGGCTGGAGTGGCAAAGTAGGCGCCAGGCCTCGGCCGAACTGGGGGAGCGAGATAGGGACAAGAAGGAAGAGTGTTGCTGCCGGCGGAGGAAGAGCACCAGGCAGGAGAGGGAGGATAGGAGAGGGGGCATGTGATGTCTGTGAGAGCTAGAAAAAGGAGAGAGGCAGAGAGAGGGAGCGTGAGAAAGTAAAAATTTTACTTTATCTTTATCACAACAATAATGATAGAATTGCAGAATATGCTGTCATTTCTCAAGCAGTTTTGATAGAGAACATCATATTTCACATTTCAGTTAGGCCCGACTTTCTTTCCAATGCAGCAGAACCATATTATCCATCACATACCTAGCCATCTCGACACTCTTATTCTCAGGACTATCCCCTTCCCCAGCTCCACACAGCTCCAGCTCCTCACCCGGCTCTTCTTCCTCCGGCTCTGGGGTAGAACGTGGAGGTATCTCTTCCTCCTTGCTCCTGAAGCACTCCTCTGTTTTCTGCTGTTCCTCCTTTGCTCTCTTCGGCCTACGGCCCCTCCTGGCTGGTGTGGGCAGACTTTTAACCGGTGCCACTGCAGGGGCGAAGCATTGCTTTGGCGTCTGCACCGATAAGTTGGAGCCTTTCTTGGCCACAGCCGACTGAGCAGACAGTGAGAGCGAAAAGGAGACCACCCCCGAGGAACTTCGAGTGGCCGGCGCATCCCTCTCCCTGGAGAAAGGAGGGGGAGGGGCGGGAGTGGAGGATGAGGAGGGCTGGGGGGAGGTGAAGGTATGGCCATGAGAGGTGGTGGTGGTGGAGGAGTGAGGATGGGAGGTAGAGGAGGAGTGTGTGTGGCGTGTGGCTAGATCCATGGCCGCCCTGACCTTTGGCTGGTTGGCATGGTGTTTCTCCAGGTGGCGCGCCAGCGAACGGTAGTGGCGGCCGCAGTAGGAACAGTGCTGCCGTCGGCTGACAGTAGCCCCGCTGGAGCTGCCAATGTTTATGTTGATGTTGTTGTTGATATTGGTGGTGGGGGGCGCCAGGGTAGTGGCGGCCTGAGACTGGGTCTGGGCCTGGGAGGCAGCCAATCGGGAGGATAACAACGAGCAGGGGTGGCCGGGTCCCACCCTGGGATTAGCGGCGCTGTTCTTCTTGGTGGTGACCGTGACAGCTATCTTGCGCTTCTTTCGGCGACTGAGCATACGGCCCCTCAGCTCCTCCATCTCTTCTTCTTCATCATCATCGTCGTCATCTTCTTCTCGGTCTGAGTCGCTGGGCTCAGAGTGGGTGAGCGGGGAGGAGGAAGGGGAGAGGGACCAGGAGGGGGTGAGGTAGTCAGAGAGAGACAGAGGGTGGGGGCCGGGCTCTTCCTCCTGTTCGGAGACAAACCCCAAAACAAGACAAAAGAGACTTTGTAAATACCCTCTGTAACCAATAGATTAAATGAGCTTGAGGTAGGGTCACGACCGTTTTGATTACCTTCTTAATGTTATTGTCTGGGTTAAAGCTGCAGTCAAACCCTCGCGAAGACATAGAGCTATGGAATCCCTAGAATATTCATAACACAACCAAAAGGCTTCAATATGGATTCAGAGTATTATTATCTGAGTGCCACAACAATTACACTGGGCATTGCAATGTTTTTTTCTTAGAACAAGGAGACAACATGAATGCAACTAATGCCTACAGATGAACAACGTCAATTTTGATGTGTATACGGTTGCTGTTAGTCAGAAGTCATGACCTCTAACAACAATAATTCCCCAAGTATATTTAAGAATGGCTGAAATGGGTTTGCGATGAGTTAAGCTGGTGATGTTATCAGCAAGTCAATCACCATGGCGTTCTCTCCCCAGTCCGTCAGGCTGTAGTCCACCGTGATCTCCTCCCCTTTGGCGATGTCATGGATCGCTATAACAACCAGTCGCACCTGGCTTCCACAGTGCACCTCTCGGATTCTGCAGTTGGGAGGGGGGTGGAAGAGCACTGGCCCCCGGACACCACTCGCCCCCTCCTCACCCAGCTCCGACACGCTGTACAGAGAAACACAGTAACGTTACATACCATCCACTCACCATTGGATTGGTCGTCACCAAGCCTGGTCCTGGAGAGATACACTGTGTGCCGCCTTTTGTTCTACTCCAGCACTGACACACCGGATTTCCCTGATCAAGGTCTTGGTGAGGTGTGGGCCATTCTACGGTAAAGGATTTGCGCTTTGACTCAGTTTTTTTACTCAACAAATGTATGCCAAACAAAAAATATGAATATTTTGAACAAACCATACAATGACATGCAAAAGGACTAATTGTGACAATTTCCACTGAACATTTTTCAAAAACAAATTAAGTGGAAGAATTGTGCAGATGCAAACTTTGATAATGGAATTAATGTAAAATCTCCCTCAGGTTTATGTGACCACATTTCCAAAAACTTCTAAATATCTGTTCCGAATTAAAATTCAAACATGTAAGCTATTTTTTTTTTATCCCCATTAGCTGCTGCCAAGGCAGCACACCAATACATACCCACAGCACAAAATGTACAGTACCACCATACAACAATATTAAAACGTACAGTGTGTGTGTGGGCTAGCGTGTGTATCCTGTGCTGTACTCAGTACTGTATTGTACTGCTATTCGAACATCTCATTCCAAAAACATGGGCATTAATATGGAGTCAGTCCCCCCTTTGATTCTATAACAGCCTCCACTCTTCTGGGAAGGCTTGCCACTAGAAGTTGGAACATTTCTGCGGGGACATGCTTCCATTCAACCACAAGAGCATTAGTGAGGTCAGGCACTGATGTTGGGCAAATAGACCTGGCTCGCAGTTGGCGTTCAAATTCATCGAAAGGTGTTTGAAGGGGTTGAAGTCAGGGCTCTGTGCAGGCCAGTCAAGATCTTTCACACCGATCACTACAAACCATTTCTGTACTGACCTTGCTATGTGCACGAGGGCAGTGTCATGCTGAAACAGGAAAGGGCCTTTCCCAAACTGTTGCCACGAAGTTGGAATCACAGAATCATGTAGAATGTCATTGTATGCTGCGGCGTTAAGATTTTCATTCACTGGAAGGAAGGGGCCTAGCCCGAACCATAGACAAACAGCCCCAGACCATTATTCCTCCTCCACCAACCTTGACATATGGCACTATACATTCGGACAAGTAGCGTTCTCCTGGCATCAGCCAAACCCAGAGTCGTTTGTCGGACTGCTGGATGGTGAAGCATGATTCATCACTCCAGAGAATGCATTTCCACCCTTTCCAGAGTCCAATGGCGGCGAGCTTTACACCACTCCAGCCGACACTTGGCATTGCGCATGATCTTAGGCTTGTGCACGGATGCTCAGCCATGGAAAAAACAATTTCATGAAGCTCCCGACAAACAGTTTTTGTGGTGACATTGCTTCCAGAGGCAGTGTGGAACTCGGTAATGAGTTTTGCAACCGAGAACAAAAAAATGTACGCGCCAGGCGCTTCAGCACTCGCCGGTCTCGTTCTATGTGATTGTGTGGCCTACCACTTTGCGGCTGAGGACGTTGTTGCTCTGAGCCATTTCCACTTCAGAATAACAGCACTTACAGTTGACTGGGGCAGCTCTAGCAGGGCAGAAATTTTACAAACTGACTTGTTGGAAAGGTGGCAACCTTTGACGGTGCCACATTGAAAGTCACTGAGCTCTTCAGTATGGCCATTCTACTGCGAATGTGTGTCTTTGGAGATTGCATGGCTGTCTGCTCTATTTTATAATCTTTCAATAAGCAAAAATATTGGATATCTTATTGAAGCTGGTGTACAAAACCGAAAGTAAAAGATGCAAAAATGTAACTTAAAGCGATGCCTAGAAATAACGCGCATAGAACATATCTACAGCATCTTAAAACCTGCTTTCAATGAGAACAGATCTATAACTCACATTTCTATGTGAATTTGTTTGGGTCGCCCAAAAAATTACATTTTGCAGCGTCAATCCCTTTTTAATTCAGGCTGTAACACAAAATGCAAAAAAAGTAAAGGAGTGTGAATAATTTCTGAAGGCACTGTAATAAATCCAATGTGAAATGTGATAACTATAGTATCTGTATCTAGCACTGAAAAATATAATCCATTATTCTATCTAAAAACCTCTCCCTAATTTCTGAATCACGCTTGTAATGTCAGTAGGCTATGCTTCGGCGGTGGGAGGAGCAGGTAGCCTACACGGACAGAAAGATTTTCAGCTGGCAGGCAGACCCTGGAATACGTTTGAGTGACAGATTGAGGCCTTTGCATAGGTGCCTTGTAATGTCTTTTTGTGGGACTGAAAAAAAGAGTCCCAGAACATAAAATAACGTTATTAACCAGTTCCCATGCTTTTAAAATAACAGCACACTTTCGTTCCCGGTTCTGTTCCTAAAAACCAACACCTGGTTATGTGTAACCCAAGTATGCCTACTAGGCTATGTGTATATGTTTGTTAATATTTTTACCATTCATTTATACTGAACAAAATGATAAGATGCAACATGTAGTGTTGTTCCCATGTTTCATGAAGCAGGAAAAAAAAAAGTCCCCGAAACATTCCATACCCACAAAAAGCTTCTCTCAAATGTTGTGCATAAATTCTGTTTACATCCCTGTTAGTGAAAATGTCTCCTTTGCCAACATAAACTATCCATCTGACAGGTTTAGCATATGAAGAAGCTGATTAAATAGCAGGACCATTACACAGGTGCACCTTCTGATGGGGACAATAAAAGGCCAAATATGCAGTTGTGTCACAACACAATGCTAGAGATGTCTCAAGTTGAGAGCGTGCAATTGGCATGCTGACTCCAGGAATGTCAACCAACGCTATTACCAGAGAATTTAATGTTAATTTCTCTACCATTAGCCGAAGTAGAGAACTTTGGCAGTACCTCCAACCACACCAGCCCAGGACCTCCAATTCCGGCTTCTTCACCAGCGGGATCATCGGAGGCCAGCCACCCAGACAGCTGATGAAACTGTGAGTTTGCACAACCAAAGGATTTCTGCATAAACTGTCAGAAACAGTCTCAGGGAAGCTCTTCTGCGTGCTCGTCGTCCTCCCCAGGATCTTGATCTGACTGCAGTACAGCGTCGTAACCGACTTCAGTGGGCAAATGCTCACCTTCGATGGCCACTGGCACACTGAAGAAGTGTGCTCTTCACAGATAAATCCCGGTTTCAACTGTACTGGGTAAATTGTATCGTGTGGGCGAGCAATTTGCTGATGTCAATGTTGTGAACACAGTGCCCCATTGTGGCGGTGAGGTTATAGTATGTGCCGGCATAAGCTACGGGCAATGAATACAATTGCATTTTATTGATGGCAATTGAATGCACAGAGATAGTGACAAGATCCTGAGGCCCATTGTCATGCCATTCATCCACCGCCATCACCTGATGTTTCAGCATGATAATACACGGCTCGTGTCACCCATTGAGCATGTATGGTATGCTCTGGATTGACATGTAAAACAGTGTGTTGTAGTTCACGCCAATATTCAGCAACTACGCACAAACTGTGTCATAGTCATGATTTAAATGCATTATCCACGTGTGGTTGTTTCTGTTTTTTTTTTAAATCGTCAAATAAATCAAAACATGCAACTAGAAAAAAAAATGTAATTGCATCAACATTTCATTGAGCAATTTCTAGATAAGATCAGAAACATTTAATGTATTTCTCATCAAGCTTGATATCCTCTTACCTTTCATTATCACATATTGGCTGTCGGTTTCAGAAGAACAATTTTTTTTAAGTGTAATTGAGTAATCCTATTGTCTCTCTCACCAGAGCTGGGAGGGGTCAGCAAGGTAGTAAGGGCTTCCGGGTGGAGGCAGTCTGTCCTCCGCTCCCTCTGGGTACTGCCCACCACCTAGGAGAGTTACACACAGGTAAGAACAGCAGCACACATTTAACCCAATGTATACAGTGCCTTGCGAAAGTATTCACCCCCCTGGCATTTCTCCTATTTTGCTTCCTTACAACCTGGAATTAAAATAGATTTGGGGGGGGGGTTGTATAATTTCATTTACACAACATGCCTACCACTTAGAAGATGCAAAATATTTTTTTATTGTGAAACAAATAAGACATAAGACAAAAAACTTCTGTTTGCATAACTATTCATCCCTCCAAAATCAATACTTTGCAGAGGTACCTTTTGCAGAAATTACAGCTGCAAGTCTCTGGGGAATGTCTCCATAGGTTTGTCATATCTAGTCACTGGGATTGTTGCCCATTCTTTAAGGCAAAACTGTTCAAGCTCCTTCAAGCTGGATGGGTTCCACTGGTGTACAGCAATCTTTAAATCATACCACAGATTCTCAATTGGATTGAGGTCTGGGCTTTGCCTAAGCAATTCCAAGACATTTAAATGTTTTCCCTTAAACCACTCAAGTGTTGCTTTAGCAGTATGCTTAGGGTCATTGTCCTGCTGGAATGTGATCCTCTGTCCCAGTCTCAAGTCTCTAGAAGACTGAAACAGGTTTCCCTCAAGACTTTCCCTGCACCATCCATCATTCCTTCAATTCTGAACATGTTTCCCAGTCCTTGCCGATGGAAAAACATCCCCAAAGCATGATGCTGCCACCACCATGCTTCACTGTGGGGATGGTGTTCTCATGGTGTTGAGAGGTGTTGGGTTTGCGCCAGACATAGCATTTTCCTTGATGCCCAAAAAGCTACATTTTTGTCTCATCTGTCCGGAGTACCTTCTTCCATATGTTTGGGGAGTCTCCCACACACCTTTTGGCGAACACCAAACGCGTTTGCTTATTTTTTTCTTTAAGCAATGGCTTTTTTTGGGCCACTTTTCGGTAAAACCCAGCTCTGTGGACAGTATGGCTTAAAGTGGTCCTATGGTCAGATACACCAATCTCCGCTATGGAGCTTTGCAGCTCCTTCAGGGTTATCTTTGGTCTCTTTATTGCCTCTCTGATTAATGCCCTCCTTGCCTGGCACGTGAGTTCTGGTGGGTGGCCCTCTCTTGACAGGTTGTGGTGCCATATTCTTTACATTTTTTAATAATGGATTTAATGGTGCTCCGTGGGATGTTCAACATTTAGGATATTTTTTTATAACCCAACCCTGATTTGTACTTCTCCACAACTTTGTCCCTGACCTGATTGGAGAGCTCCTTGGTCTTCATGGTGCCACTTGCTTGGTGGTGTTACAGACTCTGGGGCCTTTCAGAACACGTGTATCATGTGACAGATGTGACACTTAAATAAAGTCCACCTGTGTGCAATCTAACTAATTATGTGACTTCTGAAGGTAATTGGATGCACCAGATCTTATTTAGGGGCTTCATAGCTAAGGGGGTGAATACATATGCACGCACCACTTTTCCATTTTTTATTTTAGAGAAGTTATTTTTTTCATTTCACTTCACCAATATGTCCAGAATGTAATATTATAATATGTCCATTACATGACCATAATGTAATATTATAATATGTCCATTGCATGAAATCCAAATAAAAATCTATTTAAATCACAGGTTGTAATGCAACAAAATAGGAAAAACACCAAGGGGGATGAATACTTTTGCAAGGCACTGTACTTACATACATTTTTGCTCACCCATCTACACACAACACCCCATAATGACAAAGTGAAAACATGTTTAGACATTTTTGCACATTCATTGAAAATTAAATAAACAAATATGTAATTTACCTAAGCATTCACACGCAGCCGTGAGTCTTTCTGGGTAAGTCTCCATTTTTTATTTTTTTTTATTTAAATGTAACCTTTATTTAACTAGGCAAGTCAGCTAATAAGAATTTGTTCTTTACAATGACGGCCTACCCTGGCCAAACCCGGACGACGCTGGGCCAATTGTGCACCGCCCTACGGGACTCCCAATCACAGCCGGATGTGAAACAGTCTGGATTTGAACTAGGGACTGTAGTGACGTCTCTTGCACTGAGATGCACTGCTTTACACCACTGTGCCACTCGGGAGCCCCCTCTAAGAGCGTTCCACACCTGGATTTTACAACATTTGGCGATTGATCTTTTCAAAATTGTTTAATAAGCTCTGTCAAATTGGTTGTTGATAATTGCTAGACAACCATTGTTCAGGTCTTGCCATAGAATTCCAAGTAGATTTAAGTCAAAACTGTAACTTGGCCACTCAGGAACATTCACTGTCTTTTGTTAAGCAACTCCAGTGTAGATTTGGCCTTATGTTTAAGGTTATTGTCTTGCTGAAAGGAACCAGGTTTTCCTCTAGGATTTTGTCTGTGCTGGGCTCCATTCTGTTTGTTTTGATCCTGAAATACTCCCCAGTCCTTAATGATTACAAGCATACCCATAACGTGAGGCATCCACCACTATGCTTGAAAATATGGGGAGTGGTACTCAGGAATGTGTTGTATTGGATTTGCCCCAAACAAAACACTTTGTATTCAGGACAAAGAGTGAAATTGCTTTGACACATTTTTTGCAGTATTACAGTAGAGCCTTGTTGTAAACAGGATGCATGTTTAGGAATGTTTTACTCTGTACAGGCTTCCTTCTATTCACTCTGTCAATTAGGTTAGTATTGCGGAGTAACTACAAAGTTGATGCATCCTCAGTTTTTCTCCCATCACAGCCATTAAACACTAACTGTTTTAAAGCCACCAATGGCCTGATGGTGAAATCCCCGAGTGGATTACTTCCTCTCCGGAAACTGAGTTAGGAAGGACGCCTGTATCTTTATAGTGATTGGGTGATTTGATACCATCCAAAGTGTAATTAACAACTTCACCATGCTAATTAATAACTTCACCATGCACAAAGGGATATTCAATGTCTGCTTTCTTTTAACCATGTATCAATAGGTGCCCTTGTTGGCAAAGCATTGGAAAACCTTCCAGGTCTTTGAATCTGTGTTTGAAATGCACTGCAACACTAAGGGACCTTACAGATAATTATGTGTGGGGTACAGAGATGAGGTAGTCATTCAAAAATCATGTTAAACACGATTGTTGCAACTTGTGACTTGTTAAGCAAATTTCTACTCCTGAACTTATTTAGGCTTGTCATAACATAGGGGTTGAATACTTACTGACTCAAGGTATTCCAGCTTCACATTTTTTTTAATGAGTTTGTAAAAACTTCAAAAACATCATTCCAGTTTGACATTATGGGGTACTGTGTGTAGGCCAGTAACAAAGTCATACTGTAATACAACATTTAGAAAAAGTCCAGGGGTGTGAATACTTTCTGACGGCACATGATAGGGTGTCTGTCTGTGCGTGTGTTTACCCGGACTGTAGCTGTGTTCAGACAGACTTTCCTCCTCTTCATCCTCGGTCACGTAGGCCTGGTCACACACTTTCACAGGTGTACCCTTCCTTTTTCTCCCACACACCCGCCTACAAAACATACGCGGGGTTCCTTTAGCCCTTGTCCATGACTCTCAGTTCCATTACACATAAGAGTCATAGGACAAAGGAGTCTTCGGTACGTGGGAGTTTTGTTAAGTGCCCAAACGCTCAGTCTGAATATTAACATGCATCGCTTGCGGTACAGGTTTTGGGAGCATATCTTTCGTATGAGTGAGAAATAATAAATAAATAAAAAAGGTTGCATTGATTACACACCTCTATAGGGTTACCGTTCCCACGTGGCCATATCACCATTACAGCGAGTGTTTACGGCAGACAGATGGAAGACAGCTAATTAGCACAAGTGGTCCCTCTATGTAGCATGCACCGAACACCTGTGTGTAACTGAAGAAGGTCCCCAGAAACATGTCATCACTGAAAAATACTGTCGGATGCAACTGTAATAAAGCAGTTTAAAACAGTGTACAGTAAGTGTATATTTTGCATTTGTGAAATTACTTTTAATGTGATATAAAAGGGGCTTTATGTTTCTAGAACTGTATGGCAATTTAGAATCCATTCACGTTTAGCTTGAGTATTTGGCTGCCAGAGAAAATCTACCTCTGAAGATATCGTATAAGGTCCTTGAACCTTAAGGAGTAACTTAAGAGTAGGGTACATCTTGGGCTAGGGTTCCCTTCAGATTAAGAACATTTCAGCTTAAAAATGTACTGCATAGAGCAGACAGATTTATGTTGTCGATGACAATAATTGCATTTCTAGATAGAGGTAGCGTTCTCCTGGCATCCGCCAAACCCAGATTCATCCGTCGGACTGCCAGATGGTGAAGCAGGATTCATCACTCCAGAGAACGCATTTCCACTGCTCCAGCGTCCAATGGCTGCGAGCTTTACACCACTCCAGCCGACACATGGCATTGCGCACGGTGATCTTAGGCTTGTGTGCGGCTTCTCGGCCATGGAAAACCATTTAATGAAACTCCAAACAAAAAGTTGATTTCCAAGATGGCGTAGCAGTGCAGACATGTTTTGTTCGTCCTCTCGTGTACTTCTGTATTTTTCGTATATATTTCAATTGAATTTTTAATCTCTTCTCCATTTTAGTTCAATTATACCTTCCGGTAACCTGCCTCACCCATTGTGATATGGAACCGCTATTATTTTTAGACCTTATAGCAAGAACCACCTAGCCATCAGAAGCTAACCAGCTAATTAGCTACAAGCTATTTAGTCATTGTTAGCCACTGCTAGCGGCCTTTACCTTCTGCACAGATACCAGACATTTTTATTTCAATTTTTTTTTTGCCTGGATAATACTCGCCAGCCTACCAGTAACGGACTGTCTCTCCTCTACAACGCCGGATTCCTGCCGTAATCCCTCGACCATTACTCCTGATCTTCACAGCTAGCTAGCACCCACCGAGTTACCCAGTACCGAAGCTATCCCTGAGGCCCACCTCCAGGTCTACTCTGTTGTTCACCCGGACTCCACCCAAACACAGCTAGAACACACTACTCCACCGGATCCTTGCCGTAAGCTCTGGACATTGGCACCGGATCACCGCTGCTACAGAGTGGCTGTAGTGGCTAATGCCCCTGCCCCGAAGCAAGCACCAGTTTGCAGTGACCCAGGCGCATCTCCCGGCTAGAAAACTAAATTACTACAACTAAGATACCTCTTTCGCCATCTGGCTTGGATCCTTAATCGACACGGTTCCCCGCCGCACCACTACGACTGGTCTGCCGCGAATACTCCATCCGCTGTGCCTTCAACCGGCCTCCGTCAGACGTCGGAGCACACGCTTCTACTAGCCCCGGGCTACTAACTTTAAACACCATGTCACCCGAATGCTAGCGTAGTAGCGACTACTCCGCGGCTTCCCTGTTCCATCTATTGCTGCCCCCTGGACCCTATGATCACTTGGCTACATAGCAGACGCCTGCTGGACTGTCCATTAATCACGGTACTCCATTCGGTTTATTTTGTTTTGTTTATCTGTCGGCCCCAGCCGCGAACTGAGGCCCTGTGTGTAGTTAACCGACCCTCTCTGCCCATTCATCACCCTTTTACCTGTTGTTTTAGCTGATTAGCTGTTGTTGTCTCACCCGTTGTTGTCTTAGCTAGCTCTCCAAATCAACACCTGTGATTACTTTATGCCTCGCTGTATGTCTCTCTCATATGTCAATATGCCTTGTATACTGTTGTTTAGGTTAGTTATCATTGTTTTAGTTTACAATGGAGCCCCTAGTTCCACTCATTATACCTCTGATACCTCCTTTGTCCCGCCTCCCACACATGCGGTGACCTCACCCATTATAACCAGCTTATCCAGAGATACAACCTCTCTTATCATCACTCAGTGCCTGGGCTTACCTCGGCTGTACCCGCACCCCGCATAGCCTGCAATGTTCTGTCATACTTTCCAGGTCTATACCCAAACAGTTTGAACTTCTAATTTAAAAAATGGACCTCTCCAGAAATAAGTCTCACTGTTGCCGCCTGCTATCGACCCCCTTTCACCCCCAGCTGTGCCCCGGACACCATTTGTGAATTGATCGCCCCCCCATCTAGCTTCAGAGATCCTGGAAGGATATTTACCTCATCCCATCAGTCGAGGAAGCCTGGTCATTCTTTAAAAGTAATTTCCTCACCATCTTAGATAAGCATGCCCCGTTCCAAAAAATGCAGAACTAAGAACAGATATAGCCCTTGGTTCACTCCAGACCTGACTGCCCTTGACATCCTGTGGCGGACTGCAATAGCATCGAATAGTCCCCGCGATATGCAACTGTTCAGGGAAGTACACGCAGTCAGTCAGGAGAGCAAAGGCTAGCTTTTTCAAGCAGAAATTCACATCCTGTAGCTTGAACTCCAAAAAGTTTTGGGACACTTAAGTCCATGGAGAACAAGAGCGCCTCCTCCCAGCTGCCCACTGCACTGATGCTATGTAACATGGTCACCACCGATAAATCTATGATAATCCTATGACGATGTCACATTGAAAGTCACTGAGCTCCTCAGTACCGGCCATTCTACTGCCAATGTTTGTCTTTGGAGATTGCATGGCTGTGTGCTCGATTGAATACACCTGTCAGCAACAGGTGTGGCTGAAATAGCCGAATCCACTGATTTGAAGGGGTGTTCACATACTTGTGTAAAGTAACTTGCATTTACATCTGCCACATTATGAATAGGCAATTTCTTGCTATCAAATAACCCCAAGAAAAGTCTACCGCCACTCGTAGTAAGGCATTTTCTACTACCATATTGAATAATTGAATCACAACAATGTTATTCTTAATATTGTTTCTAAAGTTAAATTCAAAACAGCAACGAAATAGATATGGCATTAACAATTGGGATGACATAGTATCAATATAATTTTAACATGTCTATCAACAAATGGAATCAAATCCATAAATAATCTAAATAATCTGATAAAGACACAAAATAATAGCTTTATAAAATAAACATTGTACAAACTCTAATAGCAGACCTATATAAAATGCGCCCGACTCCACACACCTGAGATACCTTTGCATCCCTCATTCGCTCTCTCTGATACAGTAGACCACAAATCGGTCAGATCATCAACACAGTGAAAATGATGCCTGAATTTAACTGGGGCTCTGGGGCTCCCCCAACAACATCAGTTTGAATAAAGATGATCTAGTTACCCACCAAAACATCTGGTATGCAGATTTTTATGAAATATTTACAAATAATGAATCATCTATGAATAATGTATCTCGCTAGTTAGCAAACGTTAGTTATCAGAATCAAGTAAGGCATGTCCTAAATGCAATTAAATCTAGATAGCTAGTCAATTAGCGAAGATTTCTGCTCTGCCGATATAACTAACCTAACGCGTTAGCTGGCCGGACAAGCTAAAATGGCTTGCTGGCTGCCTATTGAAATAACAGACAGCCCATTACAGCTGGCCAGCTTCCAAACGAAGGAGCAACATCATACGGCTTTAATCGGCGTTAAGAGAAGTGGGTGACCGTAATTGGGGATGCTTGCACATACTAAACTAGTTAGTGATCCCGAAGCGAAAAAGCACTTTTCCTGTGTTTCATTTTTGTCAGCAGAATCATCACGCGGATGGAAGCCTGGAACTAAACAAACACACGCTTAGGCAGGGCTTTGCGTTCTACTTCACTTTAAACAAAGTAACGTTAGCAAGTGATCAGATACACAACAAAAATGTATTTCCCAGCAAGCTATTTATCTCACCCCCGGGGCGGCGGCGGTGGCGGTTTGCTCCCATCCCCGTCACTGTCGAGGGTCGGTGGCTCCCGGTAGTCAAAAGGCGACCGTACGTTCTCCGCCATTAGGACTGCTCTCCTACCCGTCCTCGCGCTCCGGTAGATTGCCCAACGCGCATGTGCGAGGATGCAGAGGTTTATGGCAAAATGGGGGTAGAATAGCACAATTACAATGGGTAGGCCTGTACTTTTTTGCCAATTTCTTTAATAAAAGGTATGCCTATGGCATACTGTCTTGAATTGACAGAGAAATCTATGGATTTAGCAGCCCATAGCCTAATTTCGTCTGTCAAACAGGTAGACCTACTTCATTTCTTAATAGGAAGAAATAGGCTCCAACACAAGCCCTCTTGTTGTTCGTAAAGTCTAATGAAAATGAAGACTGTTTAAATTAATTATGCCTACTTTCAGCACCTTGAGCTGGTTACTATGGGACGTCAATAAATTCCCAATAATTAAATTATTGATGTATTATACTGATGTAAAGCCTTGTCAATTCGTAATCCCATCCCTTCTTTTTGTTAGGTTAATATTTAAGAAAATAAAAATGGATTCGATAATGCTAGAGAAAAAGCTGTAAAATACACAGAAAAGACGTGAATCTGATACATATGGGGATATGTTTCATTTATTTGGTTAAGCTACAACTTTCTATAGCGGAGGCGACAAAACATAGGCTTTGCTTGGGAAGTAATCTAATTCTGTCACTATCAATTGATTGATCTTTCACTTTGATTCATAAACTTAGATTTCCAAGTCATATTGACATTTGGGCTTTGTAGTCAGACCACCACAACCGACGAGTTCCACATTGCTGGGGGCTAGCTGAGAACAAGGAAGAACGCCAACAGCTTTAAGTCTCAACCCTTCCTCTTCACTGATTTGTGCATGACATAGAGCCTGAGTCCAACATTCCATTCAACGTTAACTGGCCACTAACTATTACTGGGGCACTAACTAGTACTGGTGCATAAATACATTGACTCAGAGTGTGAGCAGTTCCTCGAGCTCCTGAGCAGTTTCTCAGGCAGGGCAGGCCCCAAGTCAGCAAGCAAGATTGGCACGGGAAAGCTTAGGCCAGCTGTTTACTCTCCTTTCACAGAAGGAGTACCTCTATGGGGGAAGTTGCCAAACGATGCTTGTGTTTCACCTGGGAGCACTGTCATTGTTGAGCCCACCTCCGCCTGCTCAGCCCTTAAGGACATTCTGTTAGAGAAAGTCCTAACACCCATGTGGGGAGATCGCTGGGTCCCAAAGAAAGTCCTGAACGCATCACTAAACCCGGTCACACTGCGCCGCAACGCCAAGCTAGTGGATGTCTCTCCTTGCCTAGCAGTGGAGAACCTGCCCGTCACTCAGGGGCTGCAATGTCAGTGTGACACCCCAAGTCCTGCTATTTCCTCACAAAGGATGGCTGACCCCACAACAGCTGTTGACGGACTATGGTTAGAGCGACGTGGATATCGAGAAGTGAAGTATCTGCTGATTGGAAAGCTAAGCTGGCCGAGATCTTAGTGAAGTACCAAGATGTCTTCTTGAAGGACATGCTGGAATGTTGAGAGGTGAGGGACTTTGTGCACCGCATCCACCTTTCCGACGCATCCACCTTTCCATTGGCTAAAGGTCACAAGTTCAGTGTGGACTGATGCTTGATGCATGTGAGCAGCGCTAGGTCTCCAAGCTTGCACCTTACTGCTTCGAGATCATTCAGGTTCCATTTGAATGTACTGGTTGTGGCCGAAGCTCTGAGCAAGGGGCCGTTCGTGAAGCTACTGAGTCATTGACTCGTCTGATACATATTTGGAGCTGCTTAGGAAAGTGTGTATTGTGAAAGATGGATGCGTGTAGGATGCATTCCGCTTAATGTGTCAGCCGCAATCCTAGATAACTCCTCCCTGCGTGTGTCAGCGGATGTGTCCTTGTCTGAGGATGATGTGTCAGCTTTACTCTCCTCTCATAAAGATTGGGAGTCTGCTTCTCGTCAGAACGCTGCTTTGTTGGTGGATCACATGAGCACGTTAGCTCCAGATGGCCAAGAAACACTCCCCACCTTACCATAGAAGAGCTCAAGTCCCACCAACAACATGATGCCGCCATCTCCAGAGTGATCCACTATGTTGAGAGGAAGTGCAGATCATCCAAACGTGAGCGTCACAATGAGAACCAGCTTGCTCTAAAGATTCTGAAGCAATGGGAGAAACTCACACTGCTGAATGATCTGCTGACAAGGAGCAACGTCCTGCCTGAAACTCAGAGGAAGGAGGCTTTGAATGGTATTGATGACCTGTTTGGTCACCAGGGTCAGCCACGCACCCTCTCCCTCGCCCGTCAGAAGTTATTCTGGCACGACATGTAGAAAGACATCCACAACAAATCTAAAATGTGCAGTTTTGTCACACAACATAATACCACAGATGTCTCAAGTTTTGAGGGAGCGTGCAATTGGCATGCTGACTGCAGGAATGTCCACCAGAGCTGTTGCCAGAGAATGGAATGTTCATTTAGCTACCATAAGCCGCATCCAACGTCATTTTAGAGAACTTGGCAGTATGTCCAACCAGCCTCACAACTGCAGACCAGGTGTAACCACGCCAGTACAGAAGCCCCTTATTCGGCTTACTATCACCTGCAGGATAGTCTGAGACCAGCCACTCGGACAGCAGATAAAACTGAGTAGTATTTCCGTCTGTAATAAAGCCCTTTTGTGGGCAAAAAAATCATTCTGATTGGCTGGGCCTGGCTTCCCAGTGGGTGGAGCTGGTTCCCAAGTGACTCCACCATTCGCTGTCATTTGAAATCCATAGATTACGGACTAATTCATTTATTTCAAATGACTGATTTCCTTATATGAACTGTAACTCAGTAAAATCGTAGACATTTTTGCATGATGCGTTTATATTTTCGTTCAGTATACACTACCGTTCAAAAGTTTGGGGTCACTTTGAAATGTGAGGCTGAAAACTGAGTCTTAGGACAGCTGTGCTTACATAATCGCAAAAGGGTTTTTTAATGATTAATTAGCCTTTTAATCCGATAAACTTGAATTGGCTAACAATGTGCCATTGGAACACAGGAGTGACAGTTGCTGATAATAGGGCTCTGTACGCCTAAGTAGATATAAAAAATGTTTTATTTCTGATCAACTTCATGTTATTTTAATGGACAAAAAATGAGCTTTTCTTTTAAAAAAGGACATTTCTAAGTAACCCCAAACTTTTGAACGGTAGTGTAGGTCAAAACCTGTCAAAAGGTGTGTCCTAAGCAAGACCCCAGAGGTCGCAGGAAGAGCCCCACTGGAGAGCATCAAGACCACTGCCCCACCGGAGAGCATCTAGACCACTGCCCCACTGGAACTTGTATGCATCGACTTCTGGTCTGCTGAAGACAACAGGAACAATTCTTTGAATTTCCTAGTGATTAATGATTACTTAACCAAGTTGGCACCAAAGAAGTTTTGGTACAACTTCTTCTGTGTCCACTCGCATCAGGGAGAACATTTTCAAACTGAACTCATCGCCGAACTCCTGGAGTTGGCCGGTGTCGAGAAGTGTTGAACCTCCCCCTATGGGGAACGGTGACACGGAGAGGTTCAACAGGACACTAGGTAACATGCTGAGATCCTTGACCCCAAAGTCAAAACAGAAGTGGCCCCAGATGATCCAGAACATGACCTTTGTGTACAGCTGTACTGCTCACTGGCTTCAAACCCTTCTACTTGATGTTTGGTAGAGTACTCAGGCTGCCTGTTGACCTGATGTTCAAGAACGTCTTCCATGACCAGACTGTCTATGGCTACGAAGTCTATCTGAAGTCCCTGTTGAGCGACCTCCAGTCTGCCATGCTCCAAGCTCAGAAGAACTCTGCAGTGGAACAGAGACATCAGTCTGACCTGTACAACAAGTACGTTAGGGGCCAGTCTCCTTCCATTGGTGACCATGTTCTTATGGCTAACAAGGAATGCAGAGGAAAACACAAGCTTCCTGACAAGTGGCAATCAGATGTGTACACTGTCATGGCTTCAAAGCCTGCACTCAACATCTACAAGATCTGGGGACGTGCTGGAAATGAGAGGGTGGTGCACAGAAACCTTCTGCTCCCAGAAAACTTCCTCCCCTTGGATGACACACAGGATGTGTCTGACCCCAGCTCCCAGAGCGACAACAGTATGATGAGTGACACCAATGTGAGAGATGTGCCTGAGACTGAAGCTTCTGGATTGGAGTTCAACAGTGCAGCAGCTGAACCTTCCATGGAGGATGCTAGATGGATGTGCTGAGGATCGCACTACTTCCTGGGTCCAAGAACAGTCTTGGGCTGATGACACTGATGAAGACACTGGCAGCCTCAACCCAAGTGACCCACAAATGAACATTCATTCAGATGAGCTTCCAGTGGCTGGTGCCCCTAAATCCCCCTCCTTTATCCCTGCCACTAAATGCCCCCGCCCCAGAAAAACTTAAAAAGGGCCCCAATGCAGGCAATCACCCCACTTCTGGGTTTGGGAGGGTTATCAAGCCAGTGTGTAGACTGGTAGTCTATGGTACAACAAATTGTAGACACTAAACTACATTGATAGGACAGAGTCCCCCGTTATTCAAAAGGAAATCAACTTAGATGTTGATAAGTTTTAGTTCACAACAGTAGCAGAAGTAATGGTCTATGTCCGTGTGGTGTAAAAGGCACCTCATTTTTCCATAGGGCGCTCTGATATCTGATCAATCTCTATTCTCTCTTGAGAACAAATTATTATTTACCAAAAGGCAAAAGACATCCTGCGGGGACAGGGGCTGGGATTAAAAATAAACATTTATTAAATAAAAATATATGACAAAACACATTACAACAAGAGAGACAACACTACACTACATAAAGAGAGACCTCAGACAACAACATAGCATGGCAACAACATATGACAACACAACATGGTAGCAACATAACATGACAACAACATGGTAGCAACACAACATGGTAGCAGCACCAAAGAGGGTATAACCGTTATTGGGCACAGACAACAGCACAAAGGGCAAGAAGGTAGAGACAGCAATACATCATGCAAAGCAGCCACAACTGTCAGTAAGAGTGTTCATGATTGAGTCTTTGAATGAAGAGATTGAGATAAAACTGTCCAGTTTGAGTGTTTGTTGCAGCTCATTCCAGTCGCTATCTGCAGCGAACTGAAAAGACGAGCGACCAAGGGACCGTTAACAGAATGTGACTGGCAGAACGGGTGTTGTATGAGGGCTGCACGGGTGTTGTATGAGGGCTGCAGTAGATATCTCAGATAGGGGGGAGTGAGGCCTAAGAGGGTTTTATAAATAAGCACGCAACCAGTGGGTCTTGCGATGGGTATACAGAGATGACCAGTTTACAGAGGAGTATAGATTGCAGTGATGTGTCCTATAAGGAGCAATGGTGGCAAATCTGATGGCCGAATGGTAAAGAACATCTAGCTGAATCGAGAGCACCCTTACCTGACAATCTATAAATTACTTCTTCGTAATCTATCATGGGTAGGATGGTCATCTGAATCAGGTTTAGTTTGGCAGCTGGGGTAAAAGAGAAGCGATTACGATAGAGGAAACCAAGTCTAGATTTAACTTTAGCCTGCAGATTTGATATGTGCTGAGAGAAGGACAGTGTACCGTCTAGCCATACTCCCAAGTACTTGTATGAGGTTACTACCTCAAGCTCTAAACACTCAGAGTTAGTAATCACATCTGTGGGGAGAGGGTCAGTCTTCTTGCCAAACCACAAGACCTATGTTTTGGAGGTGTTCAGAACAATGTTAAGGGCAGAGAAAGCTTGTTGGACACTAAGACAGCTTTGTTGTAGAGTGTTTAACACAAAATCCGGGGATGGGCCAGCTGAGTATAAGTCTGTATCACCTGCATATAAATGGATGAGAGAGCTTTGTTAGCAAACCAGGCCAAAGACCCCTCAGAGACACCACTGCTCCTTAGCCGGCTCACAAGAATGGAATGGTCTACCGTGTCAAAAGCCTTGGTCAAGTCAATAAGAATAGCAGCACAACATTGCTTAGAATCAAGGGCAATGATGACATCATTGAGGACCTTTAAAATTGCAGTGACACATCCATAACCTGAGCGGAAACAAGATTGCATACCAGAGAGAATACTATAGAAAGCCAGTCAGTTGATTATTGACAAGTTTTTCCAACAGTTTTGATAGACGGGGCAAAATAGAAATAGGCCTATAACAGTTAGTATCAGTTTGATCTCCCCTTTAAATAAAGGATGAACTGTGGCTGCCTTCCAAGCAATGGGAACCTCCCCAGAGAGGAGAGACAGGTTAAAAAGGTCAGAGATAGGCTTGGCGATGATAGGGGCAGCAACAGAAATGGTCTAAACCATCTGACCAAGATGTTTTTGGGGGGTTAAGCTTAAGGAGCTCCTTTAGCACCTCGGACTCAGTGACCACCTGCAGGGAGAAACTTTGTAGCAGGGAAGGGAAAAAGAGGGAGGAGCATCGGGGCTAGTGGCATTAGAAGGGGTGGGAAATAAGGAAATGTTGGTCGGGCAGGAGGCATGGCTGAGTCAATTAGGAATCCTGACTTATTGAAGTGGTGATTAAAGAGCTCAGCCATGTTCTTCTTGTCAGTAACAACCACATCATCAACATTAACATGGGCAGCTGTGAGGACGAGGGTTTATTCTCCAGGTCTTTAATGAACAGTTTTCCATAACATCTTCGGGTTAGAGAGAGAGAGAGAGAACTGCTCCTTAAGTCAGCCTGAGTATGCGTGTGCCGAGCCATTCGCCAAATGCAACTCTTCAGGTGGAGTAACTATGCAAGATCACTGTCGAACCAGGGCCTGAACCTGTTTTTAATTAGCATTTTCTTTATGTGGGCGTATTTGTTAACAATACCACTGAAAATCTCAAAAAAGAAGGTCCAAGCATCTTCGACATAGAATCAAGCTGATTCTATGTCCAAGCATCTTCGACATAGAATCAAGCTGATTCTATACCATTTTACAGAGGCCAGTTCATGAAGGAAGGCTTGCTCGTTAAAGTTTTTTAGAAAGCGTCTATGACAAATCAGGACAGGTCATTTCACTGAGCAGCCATTACGAACACAAGCTGTAAAACAGTGATCACTAAGGTCATTACAGAAAACACCAGACTGATACATTTACATTTACATTTAAGTCATTTTGCAGACGCTCTTATCCAGAGCGACTTACAAATTGGTGCTTTCACCTTATGACATCCAGTGGAACAGCCACTTTACAATAGTGCATCTAGGTCTTTTAAGGGGGGGTGAGAAGGATTACTTTATCCTATCCTAGGTATTCCTTAAAGAGGTGGGGTTTCAGGTGTCTCCGGAAGGTGGTGATTGACTCCGCTGTCCTGGCGTCGTGAGGGAGTTTGTTCCACCATTGGGGGGCCAGAGCAGCGAACAGTTTTGACTGGGCTGAGCGGGAACTGTACTTCCTCAGTGGTAGGGAGGCGAGCAGGCCAGAGGTGGATGAACGCAGTGCCCTTGTTTGGGTGTAGGGCCTGATCAGAGCCTGGAGGTACTGAGGTGCCGTTCCCCTCACAGCTCCGTAGGCAAGCACCATGGTCTTGTAGCGGATGCGAGCTTCAACTGGAAGCCAGTGGAGAGAGCGGAGGAGCGGGGTGACGTGAGAGAACTTGGGAAGGTTGAACACCAGACGGGCTGCGGCGTTCTGGATGAGTTGTAGGGGTTTAATGGCACAGGCAGGGAGCCCAGCCAACAGCGAGTTGCAGTAATCCAGACGGGAGATGACAAGTGCCTGGATTAGGACCTGCGCCGCTTCCTGTGTGAGGCAGGGTCGTACTCTGCGGATGTTGTAGAGCATGAACCTACAGGAACGGGCCACCGCCTTGATGTTAGTTGAGAACGACAGGGTGTTGTCCAGGATCACGCCAAGGTTCTTAGCGCTCTGGGAGGAGGACACGATGGAGTTGTCAACCGTGATGGCGAGATCATGGAACGGGCAGTCCTTCCCGGGAGGAAGAGCAGCTCCGTCTTGCCGAGGTTCAGCTTGAGGTGGTGATCCGTCATCCACACTGATATGTCTGCCAGACATGCAGAGATGCGATTCGCCACCTGGTCATCAGAGGGGAAAGGAGAAGATTAATTGTGTGTCGTCTGCATAGCAATGATAGGAGAGACCATGTGAGGTTATGACAGAGCCAAGTGACTTGGTGTATAGCGAGAATAGGAGAGGGCCTAGAACAGAGCCCTGGGGGACACCAGTGGTGAGAGCGCGTGGTGAGGAGACAGATTCTCGCCACGCCACCTGGTAGGAGCGACCTGTCAGGTAGGACGCAATCCAAGCATGGGCCGCGCCGGAGATGCCCAACTCGGAGAGGGTGGAGAGGAGGATCTGATGGTTCACAGTATCGAAGGCAGCCGATAGGTCTAGAAGGATGAGAGCAGAGGAGAGAGAGTTAGCTTTAGCAGTGCGGAGCGCCTCCGTGATACAGAGAAGAGCAGTCTCAGTTGAATGACTAGTCTTGAAACCTGACTGATTTGGATCAAGAAGGTCATTCTGAGAGAGATAGCGGGAGAGCTGGCCAAGGACGGCACGTTCAAGAGTTTTGGAGAGAAAAGAAAGAAGGGATACTGGTCTGTAGTTGTTGACATCGGAGGGATCGAGTGTAGGTTTTTTCAGAAGGGGTGCAACTCTCGCTCTCTTGAAGACGGGAGGGACGTAGCCAGCGGTCAGGGATGAGTTGATGAGCGAGGTGAGGTAAGGGAGAAGGTCACCGGAGATGGTCTGGAGAAGAGAGGAGGGGATAGGGTCAAGCGGGCAGGTTGTTGGGCGGCCGGCCGTCACAAGACGCGAGATGTCATCTGGAGAGAGAGGGAGAAAGAGGTCAGAGCACAGGGTAGGGCAGTGTGAGCAGAACCAGCGGTGTCGTTTGACTTAGCAAACGAGGATCGGATGTCGTCGACCTTCTTTTCAAAATGGTTGACGAAGTCATCTGCAGAGAGGGAGGAGGGGGGAGGAGGATTCAAGAGGGAGGAGAAGGTGGCAAAGAGCTTCCTAGGGTTAGAGGCAGATGCTTGGAATTTAGAGTGGTAGAAAGTGGCTTTAGCAGCAGAGACAGAGGAGGAAAATGTAGAGAGGAGGGAGTGAAAGGATGCCAGGTCCGCAGGGAGGCGAGTTTTCCTCCATTTCCGCTCGGCTGCCTGAAGCCCTGTTCTGTGAGCTCGCAATGAGTCGTCGAGCCACGGAGCGGGAGGGGAGGACCGAGCCGGCCTGGAGGATAGGGGACATAGAGAGTCAAAGGATGCAGAAAGGGAGGAGAGGAGGGTTGAGGAGGCAGAATCAGGAGATAGGTTGGAGAAGGTTTGAGCAGAGGGAAGAGATGATAGGATGGAAGAGGAGAGAGTAGCGGGGAGAGAGAGCGAAGGTTGGGACGGCGCGATACCATCCAGTAGGGGCAGTGTGGGAAGTGTTGGATGAGAGCGAGAGGGAAAAGGATACAAGGTAGTGGTCGGAGACTTGGAGGGGAGTTGCAATGAGGTTAGTGGAGGAACAGCATCTAGTAAAGATGAGGTCGAGCGTATTGCCTGCCTTGTGAGTAGGGGGAAGGTGAGAGGGTGAGGTCAAAAGAGGAGAGGAGTGGAAAGAAGGAGGCAGAGAGGAATGAGTCAAAGGTAGACGTGGGGAGGTTAAAGTCGCCCAGAACTGTGAGAGGTGAGCCGTCCTCAGGAAAGGAGCTTATCAAGGCATCAAGCTCATTGATGAACTCTCCGAGGGAACCTGGAGGGCGATAAATGATAAGGATGTTAAGCTTGAAAGGGCTGGTAACTGTGACAGCATGGAATTCAAAGGAGGCGATAGACAGATGGGTAAGGGGAGAAAGAGAGAATGACCACTTGGGAGAGATGAGGATCCCGGTGCCACCACCCCGCTGACCAGAAGCTCTCGGGGTGTGCGAGAGCACGTGGGCGGACGAAGAGAGAGCAGTAGGAGTAGCGGTGTTGTCTGTGGTGATCCATGTTTCCGTCAGAGCCAAGAAGTCGAGGGACTGGAGGGATGCATAGGCTGAGATGAACTCTGCCTTGTTGGCCGCAGATCGGCAGTTCCAGAGGCTACCGGAGACCTGGAACTCCACGTGGGTCGTGCGCGCTGGGACCACCAGATTAGGGTGGCTGCGGCCATGCGGTGTGGAGCGTTTGTATGGTCTGTGCAGAGAGGAGAGAACAGGGATACGGTTTCTCTGAGGGGATAGGGGGTTTGGCGGGTCGTGTTTGCTGTCGTCGGGGATTGGGTTTTGGGGTGGTGTTCTGGTCTGATCTCTTATTGGTCTGTTTGTCTTTTCTTTTCCATTTGGTAATTTTTGTCCAATTTGGGTCGTCATCATCTAAGAACTGAAGATGTGTGGTGATGGAGTATTCCGGTTGTATGACCTCTCTCGAAAACCGGCTCCACTTTGACCAGGGATTTTCAGGTGGTGGAGGTGAGGGTTTGTTGAAGATGAAGGTGCAGGCAGGGGTGGGGACTGTTTCTTAGACATCTTGGATGGTTGGTTGGGCGGTGCCTGTGGAAAGGTCTGGGTCTGTGTCTTTGTTGTTTTTGTCTGGTGAGTTGGTGGGTTTGGGATTTGGATTGGTGGCTTTGGCCCTTGCCCTGCCAGCATAGGAACTGGGACAGTTTCTGAAGAAGTGGAAAGTGGCCCCCTTTCCCGCACAGGTTGCAGAGGCATGTGGAGGTTTTATTTTATTTTATTAGGATCTCTTTTAGTCCTCATTTTGACTAATCTTCCAAGAGTCTTTAAACATTAAAATATAATTTATGATACAATCACATTTTCCCAGTTAACACACTGTTACAAACAGACATAATACGCATTTGGGAAGTATTCAGACCCCTGGACCTTTTCCACATTCCAGCCTTATTCTAAAATGGATTAAATAATTTTTCCTCATCAATCTACACACAATACAACATAATTACAAAGCAAAAACAAGTTTAGACATTTTTGCAAATGTATTATAAATAAAAAACTGAAATAGAACATTTACATAAGTATTCAGACCCTTTACTCAGTACTTTGTTGAAGAACCTTTGGCAGCGATTACAGCGTTGAGTCTTCTTGGGTATAACGCTACAAGCTTGGCACACCTGTATTTGGGGAGTTTCTCCCATTCTTCTATGCAGATCCTCTCACGCTCTGTCAGGTTGGATGGGGAATGTTGCTGGACAGCTATTTTCAGGTCTTTCCCGAGATGTTTGATCGGGTTCAAGTCCGGGATCTGCTGGGCCACTCCAGGACATTCAGAAACTTGTCCCGATGCCACTCCAGCATTGTCTTGGCTGTGTGCTTAGGGTCGCTGGCTGTTGGAAGGTGAACCTTCACCCCAGTCTGAGGTCCTGCGCGCTCTGCAGCAGATTTTCATCAAGGATCTCTCTGTACTTTGCTCTGTTCATGTTTCCCTTGATCCTGTCTAGTATCCCAGTCCCTGCTGCTGAAAAACATCCCCACAGCATGATGCTGCCACCACCATGCTTCACCGTAGGGATGGTAGGGATGGTGTCATGTTTCCTACAGACGTGACACTTGCCATTCAGGCCAAAGAGTTCAATCTTGGTTTCATCAGACCAGGGACTGGCAGCACAGTAGCCAGTAAGTTACTGCATATTTACAGGACAAATAAAATGTTATAACAATAAGGGGTACAGCATTCTCACTAATGGGTGCAACAAATATAGCCTTTATTTATTTGTTACATTTTTATTTAACCTTTATTTAACTAGGCAAGTCAGTTAAGAACACATTCTTATTTACAGTGATGGCCTACCAAAAGGCTAAAGGCCTCCTGCAGAAAAACGGGGGCTGGGATTAAAAAGAAAAAAGAAAAAGAAAATAAATATAGGACAAAACACACATCACGACAAGAGAGACACCACAACACTACATAAAGACAGACCTACAACAATATAGCATGGCAGCAACACATGACAACACAGCATGGTAGCAACACAACAACAACATGGTAGCGACACAACATGGCAGCAGCACAACATAATAGCAGCACAAAACATGGTATAAAACATTATTGGGCACAGAGAACAGCACAAAGGGCAAGAAGGTAGCGACAACAATACATCAAGCAAAGCAGCGACAATTGTCAGTAAGAGTGTCCATGATTGAGTCTTTGGATGAAGAAATTGAGATAGAACTGTCTAGTTTGAGTGTTTGTTTCAGCTCATTCCAGTCACTAGCTGCAGCGAACTGAAAAGACGAGCAACCCAGGGATGTGTGTGCTTTGGGGACCTTTAACAGAATGTGACTGGCAGAACGGGTGTTAAGGCCTAAGAGGGTTTTATAAATAAGCTTCAAACAGTGGGTCTTGCGACGGGTATACAGAGATGACCAGTTTACAGAAGAGTATAGAGTGCAGTGATGTCTCTTAAAGGCACTCCTCAAAATATGTTAATGAGACACAGGTAACATTTTCCCACAATGCACCATAATTCAAAATATTCCGCTCTAAATCTTCAGCAAAACAGGTAATACAGTACTTTACGGTAAAGCAGCAGTTTAGCAGAATGCCAGTGGGCCCCCATAATGCTTTGCTCTTTAAAGTACTGTACTTTAATATAGAATTACAGTAGCTTACCGTGAAAGTTGTGGTGTAAATTTACAGCAATTTGTTAGTGTAATCGACCCCCCAAAAAATGTAACCGTATTACAGTTACATTATTATAAACAGCTGATTACATTTAGGATTTCTTCATCTATAATGATGGCAGCATTTACTCTTTCTGGGGTTCAGCAAAAATTAAGGCAGTAATACATAATATAATAACATTTTTAAACATTCTAATACATTTTACAACAGATTTCACAATATGTTAAATGAGTGCCCTCCGGCCATTACTCTACTACAACACACAATCCAGGTATACGTGTGTGTATAGTGTGTATGTTGTGTGTGTTTGTATGTGTGTGTGACTCTTCACAGTCCTCGCTATTCCATAAGGTGTATTTTTATCTGTTTTTTAATCTGATTTTATTGCTTGCATAAATTACTTGATGTGGAATAGAGTTCCATGTACCCATAGCTCTATGTAGTACTGTGCGCCTCCCATTGTCTGTTCTGGACTTGGGCACTGTGAAGAGACCTCTGGTGGTATGTCTTGTGGGGTATGCATGGGTGTCTGTGCTGTGTGCTAGTTGTTTAAACAGTCAACTCGGTGCATTCAACATGTCAATACTTCTTACAAAAACAAGTAGTGATGAAGTCAATCTCTCCTCTACTTTGAGCCATGAGAGATTGACATGTATATGATCAATGTATGCTCTATGTGTACATTTAAGGGTCAGCCATGCTGCCCTGTAGGACCTGGGCCTGTAGGACCTGCCTTGTTGATAATGTTGTTAAGAAGGCATACTGTTGCATCAATATGTTTTGACCATAACAGTTTACAATCCAGGGTTACTCCAAGCAGTTTAGTTTCAACTTGCTCAATTTCTACATTATTCATTACAAGACTTATTTGAGGTTTAGTGAAAGATTTGTCCCAAATACAATGCCTTTAGTTTTTGAAATATTTAGGACTAACATATTTCTAGCCACCCATTCAGAAACTGAATGCAGCTCTTTAAGTGTTGCAGTGATTTCACTCGCTGAAGTAGCCCACGTGTATAGTGTTGAGTCATCCGCATACATAGGCCAGTGGCAGGACATTAGTAAAGTTTGAAAAAAGAAAGGGGCCTAAACAGCTGCCCTGGGGAAAGCCTGATTCTACCTGGATTATGTTGGAGATGCTACCATTAAAGAACACCCCTGTGCTCTGTTAGACAGGAAACTCTCAATCCACAAGATAGCAGTGGGTGTAAAGCCATACCATTTTTTTTTCAGCAGAATATTATGATCGATAATGTCAAAAGCCACACTGAAGTCTAACCAAACAGCTCCCACAACTATTTTATTTTCAATTTGTCACGTTCTGACCTTAGTTATTTAGTTATGTCTTTGTTTTAGTATGGTCAGGGCGTGAGTTGTCTGTGTTCTTTTTTCTATGATTTGGGATTTCTGTGTTTGGCCTGGTATGGTTCTCAATCAGAGGTAGCTGTCATTCATTGTCCCTGATTGAGAACCATACTTAGGTAGCATGGTTTCACTTTTGAGTTGTGGGTGATTGTTTCCTGTGTCTGTGTTTGTACCACACGGGACTGTTTCGATTTTAATTTGTTCATTCACGTTGTTATTTTGTATTTTATATATTATTAAAATGGACACTTACCACGCTGCGCATTGGTCCGACCTCTCTCACTCCTTGTCAGAAGAAGAGGACGATCGTTACAGAATCACCCACACCCAAAGGACCAAGAAGCGTGGTCATGGGGAGCAGCAGCGATCTCCAGACTCCTGGACATGGGAGGAGATCCTGGATGGCACGGGACCCTGGGTACAGCCGGGAGAGAATCGGCGCCCCAAGGCAGAGCTGGAGGCAGCGAAAGCCGAGAGGCGGTGGTATGAGGAGGCAGCAACGGCAGCGCGGTTGAAAGCCCGAGAGGCTGCCCCAAAAATGTATTGGGGGGGGGCCACACGGGGAGTGTGGCTAAGTCAGGTAAGAGACCTGAGCCAACTCCCCGCGCTTACCGTGGAGAGAGGGGGACCGGGCAGGCACCGTGTTATGCCGTGAGGCGCACGGTGTCCCCGGTGCGCAGGCATAGCCCGGTGCAGTACATAGCAGCGCCTCGTATCGGCCGGGCTAGAGTGGGCATCGAGCCAGGTGCCATGAAGCCGGCTCAGCGCATCTGGTCTCCAGTGCGTCTCCTCGGGCCGGGGTACATGGCACCAGCCCTACGCATGGTGTCCCCGGTTCGCCAGCACAGCCCAGTGCGAGCTATTCCAACTCGCCGCACTGGCCTGGCTACGGGGAGCATTCAGCCAGGTAGGGTTGGGCAGGCTCGGTGCTCGAGACCTCCAGTGCGCCTCCACGGTCCGGTCTATCCGGTGCCTCCTCCACGCACCAGCCCTCCGGAGGCAGCCCCCCGCACCAGTCTGTCTCTACGTCTCCTCCCTACAGGTGCTCCCGTCTGTCCTGAGCTGCCAGAGTTGCCCGTCTGTCCTGAGCTGCCAGTGCCGCCCGTCAGCCAGGAGCTGCCAGAGCCGTCCGTCAGTCAGGAGCTGCCAGAGCCTCCCGTCAGCCAGGAGCTGCCAGATCCGTCCGTCAGCCAGGACCTGCCAGAATCGCCCGTCACTCCGGCCCTGCCGGAATCGCCCTTCACTCCGGAGCTGCTGGAGTCTCCCATCTGTATGGTGCTGCCGGAATCTCCCGTCCATTCGGGACCCGTGGCTTGGGTCCCCAGTCCGAGGTCGGCGGCAAGAATCCTGAGTTTTAAGTCTATACGTTAATAACTGACTGATTTACACAGGGTTGAATGCACTATTTCTCACAAACTGCAGGTTGGGAATGGCAAAACACTTTTAGGGTGATTTTAACCACTTCCGGTTGCTCCAGGAAGTTTGGAATCGACACAGGTAGACCTCATAGTGGCCTGATGGACTGTCATCGAAGACAGATTCATAAGACATTCATAACCCACAGAGGCTTCAGGTTGAATTTAGGGGAGCAGGCAATGTATTCCTATGGGGAGAGATGTCATTGTAATCTGTGAGATCAAAAAACCCTGTTTTACGGTTAAGGGTTAATGCCACACGGTCAAGGCTAGGCCTGCACAGATCGGGAGGACCTTAGGAACAATCCTGTGGTTGAATTGACCTTCTAAACTTAACGGTTCTGCCGCTGTCCCCCAAAAGCCCCTGAAATTTAGGGCCAGGCTACGGTCAAGCGGGGCTTCTCATTGAACTCGGCACGGTGTGGAGACTATGGTGATGCCATTTTTAGTGTTGATTTCGGAATGCCATTTTGGTGATGGTCCCTCTCTGTTTAAACATATTGCAAATGTACAAAAGTCAACTAGCAAGTCAGTGTCCATCAGTCAATTAGATGTCATTCTGACACCAAACTGATACCAACTGACACCAAACCAACTTTTTCCAACTCATTTAGAAGCCAACTATCACATATTTCAGAGCAGGCCCACCATTCACAGCGCCTTCAGTTTAAAACATAATACAAACATAAAACACGTAGTTACGTTCTAGCTGCGGGTCCAGTTCTGACAGTAATGTGTAGGCCTATGTGATGCGACCCCGAATCCAGAGTTTCGGCTCGATAGGTCATTCGGTGCCCGAGCACCTTAATTGGTGCTGAAAATCCACTTTTTTCCAAGCCTTGCTACGGGGACCTTGAATGAGCTATCGGACAGAAATGTTGGGGTCCGTCTCTATGGGCCGAGCCGGTTTCAATGCACCTAGTCTTGCGACTCTGGGACTTTTGTAAATGTCAACATTTTAATAATGGCCAAAATGAATTGAAGTCATTGAAATGACTGATTTACAGTTTATGAGGGTTGCCTAATAACACATATTAAGTTTTGAAAAGATCAGACCTTTTTAACCCTTCAAAACAGCACCTATGACACCATTTTAAGGCACTTCCGGTTTACACAGGAAGCTGAAAGTGAACACATATCCTCCTTGGGGTAGGCCCTTATAGAATTTTGAGTTTTAAGTCTTACTTTTTTACGGAGGGTTTAGTGAGTGTGTATTATTTTAAAAAATCACAGAAAATCACAGAAATCTCGCAGAGCTCCGAAGCACACTTTAAAAATATTCGTATGAACGCGCTGCAACTGGATCAACTTTCTTTTTTAAAAACTATTTTTGAACATCACCAATTTCACATTGTACGATTTCTCTTAAATTACGATAGATAAATGGCTGGTTCTTTTTTTATTGACTCCGTAGGTTCCATTACTTTGACGTGAAGCGGAAAAATTATTGCTCTATTTTCATTTTTTACCTTTAATCCCAGAGAAATGGCCATAACTCAAAAACTGTTGAGGCCTAGACGCCATCTTGTTCGGGGCCAACTGCCCGTTATGCCAAACCTATGCTCACCAAGTTTCGTCTTTCAAATCTTTTCCGTTTAGGAGATAAGGCCACGTCGTGATTGGTGATGTTTTGTACAATTGCAATATGATTCAATTCGCCCTCTTGTGGGATTTACCGGGAGAGGGAAAATTGCATCCAATTTATTGAGCCAAAAGTATACAGAACGGTGTCGTCTGTGTAGAGGTGGATCAGAGACTCACCAGCAGCAAGAGCGACATCATTGATGTATACAGAGAGTCGGCCCAAGATTTGAATCCTGGCCAGAGGCCCGGACAACAGGCCCTCCGATTTGACACACTGAACTCTATCAGAGAAGTAGTTGGTGAACCAGGCGAGGCAATCATTTGAGAAACCAAGGCTATCGAGTCTGCCGATGAGGATGTGGTGATTTACAGAGTCGAAAGCCTTGGCCAGGTCAATGAATATGGCTGCACAGTATTGTTTCTTATCTATGGCGGTTAAGATATTGTTTAGGACCTTGAGCGTGGCTGAGGTGCAACCATGACCAGCTCTGAAACCAGATTGCATAGCGAAGAAGGTACGGATTCGAAATGGTCGGTAATCTGCTTTTTGACTTGGCTTTCGAAGACCTTAGAAATGCAGGGTAGGATAGATATAGGTCTGTAGCAGTTTGGGTCAAGAGTGTCCACCCCTTTGAAGAGGGGGATGACCGCAGCTGCTTTCCAATCTTTGGGAATCTCAGAGAGGTTGAACAGGCTAGTAATAGGGTTTGCAGCAATTTCGGCAGATAATTTTAGAAAGAAAGGGTCCAGATTGTCTAGCCCGGCTGATTTGTAGGGGTCCAGATTTTGCAACTCTTTCAGAACATCAGCTGACTGGATTTGGGAGAAGGCGAAATGGGGAAGGCTTCGGCGAGTTGCTGTGTGTGGTACAGTGCTGTTACCGGGGTAGGGGTAGCCAGATGGAAATTATGTCCAGCCGTAGAAAAATGCTTCTTGAAATTCTCAATTATAGTGGATTTATCGGTGGTGACGGAGTTTCCTATCCTAAGTGCAGTGGGCAGCTGGAAGGAGGTGTTCTTATTCTCCATGGACTTTACAGTGCTCCAGAACTTTTTTGAGTTTGTGTTGCAGGAAGCAAATTTCTGCTTGAAAAAGCTAGTCTTGGCTTTTCTAACTGTCTGTGTATATTGGTTTCTAACTTTCCTGAAAAGTTGCATATTGATGCTAATGCAGAACGCCATAGGATGTTTTTGTGTTCGTTAAAGGGCAGTCAGGTCTGGAGTGAACCAAGGGATATATCTGTTCCTGGTTCTACATTTCTTGAATGGGGCATTGAAAAAATATAACCAGGCATCCTCTACTGACGGGATGAGGTCAATATCCTTCCAGGATACCCGGGCCAGGCCGATTAGAAAGGCCTGCTCGCTGAAGTGTTTAGAGGGCAAGTTGGTTAGGATGATATCTATGAAGGTGCCCGTATTTATGGATTTGGGGTTGTACCTGGTAGGTTCATTGTTAATTTGTGTGAGATTGAGGGCATCAAGGTTAGATTGTAGGATGGCTGGGGTGTTAAGCATGTTCCAGTTTAGGTCACCTAGCAGCACGAGCTCTGAAGATGGGGGGGCAATGAGTTCTCATATGGTGTCCAGAGCACAGCTGGGGGCAGAGGGTGGTCTATAGCAGGCGGCAACGGTGAGAGACTTGTTTTTAGAGAGTTGGATTTTTAAAAGTAGAAGTTCAAATTGTTTGGGTACAGACCTGGATAGTAGGACAGAACTCTGCAGGCTATCTCTGCAGTAGATTGCAACACCGCCCCCTTTGGCCGTTCTATCTTGTCTGAAAATGTTGTAGTTAGGGATGGAGATTTCAGTGTTTTTGGTGGTCTTCCTAAGCCAGGATTCAGACACGGCTAGGACATCCGGGTTGGCAGAGTGTGCTAAAGCAGTGAATAAAACAAACTTAGGGAGGGGGCTTCTAATGTTAACATGCATGAAACCAAGGCTATTATGGTTACAGAAGTCATCAAAAGAGAGCGCCTGGGGAATAGGAGTGGAGCTAGGCACTGCAGGGCCTGGATTCACATCTACATCACCAGAGGAACAGAGGAGGAGTAGGATAAGGGTACAGCTAAGAGAATTGGTTGTCTAGGACGTCAGGAACAGAGAGTAAAAGGAGGTTTCTGGGGGCGATAAAATAGCTTCAAGGTATAATGTACAGACAAAGGTATGGTAGCATGTGAATACAGTGGAGGTAAACCTAGGCATTGAGTGATAATGAGAGAGATATCGTCTCTAGAAACATAATTGGAACCAGGTGACGTCATCGCATGTGTGGGTGGTGGAACTGAAAGGTTGGATAAGGTATAATGAGCAGGGCTAGAGGCTCTACGGTGAAATAAGCCAATAAACACTAACCAGAACAGCAATGGACAAGGCATATTGACATTAAGGAGAGGCATGCTTCTGTTTTCAGCCACCTCGTGCGTTTCCGTCGGTAGATTAGTGGTGTTCCGTGTGGTAGAGGGGACCAATCCAATTGGCAAAATAGAGATAGTTATAATGACCCAAGAAAATTGTCCGATAAACCTATTCAGATAGCAGCCGAGAAGACAGCTAATGATTAGCGTTCCGCAGATGGGCGTTCAGGTAACGTCACGACGGAGGGGCCAGTTGGATAACTCCCTCGGGCAGAAAACGTCAGTTATCCAGTCGTGAAGGCCCCGTGGGGCTCTGCATCCGCAGTAAAACGTGTCTGGATTAGTGATTGTAACCCAGGAGTGGCTGATGGAACTCTTCAGCTGGCTAGCTTCGGAAATATTGATGTTTGCTCCGGGACCGACATAAGCCAATAGTCACTCGGATAGCAGCTAGCTAGCTGCAAGATCCAGGTGTAAATGTCCAGAGCTTGCGATAGAAATCCGGGGATATGTAGAGAAAATAGGTCCGGTATGCTCTGGTCTGAGTCACGTTGTACAAAACTGGCGATAGCTTTTCGAGCTAAAGGATAGCTGACTTGCCTCGTGTAGTGTGGTGTCCAAAAAGCTGTCCATAATAATATGTTTATTAAGGACAGACCTCTCCCCATGTTTACAACCATTGAATCTAAAGTTTTTTTTTAAAGAAACGTCACTTTTCAGGACCCTGTCTTTCAAAGATAATTTGTAAAAAAAAACTTCACATATCGTCATTGTAAAGGGTTTAATCACCGTTTCCCATGCTTGTTCAATGAACCATAAACCATTAATGAACATGCACCTGTGGAACGGTCGTTAAGACACTAACAGCTTATAGACGGTAGGCAATTAAGGTCACAGTTATGAAAACTTAGGACACTAAAGAGGTTATTCTACTGACTCTGACAAATGCCAAAAGAAAGATTCCCAGGGTTCCTGCTCATCTGCATGAACGTGCCTTAGGCATGCTGCAAGGAGGCATGAGGACTGCAGATGTGGCCAGGGCAATAAATGGCAATGTCTGTACTGTGAGATGCCTAAGACAGCGCTACAGGGAGACAGGATGGACAGCTGATCGTCCTCACAGTGGCAGACCACGTGTAACAACACCTGCATAGGATTGGTACATCGGAACATCACACCTGCGGGACAAGTACAGGATGGCAACAACAACTACCCGAGTTACACCAGGAACGCACAATCCCGCCATCAATGCTCAGACTGTCCGCAATAGGCTGAGAGAGCCTGGACTGAAGGCTTGTAGGCCTGTTGTAAGGCAGGTCCTCACCAGACATCACTGGCAACAACGTCGCCTATAGGCACGAACCCACCGTCGCAGGACCAGACAGGACTGGCAAAAAGTGCTCTTCACCAATGCAGTTTTGTCTCACCAGGGGTGATGATCGGATTGACGTTCATCGTTAAAGGAATGAACGTTACACCAAAGGCCTGTACTCTGGAGCGGGATCGATTTGGAGGTGGAGGGTACGTCATGGTCTGGGGCAGTGTGCCATACTGCTCGTTCTGTGTGTGATTTCCTGCAAGACAGTAATGTCAGAGTTCTGCCATGGCCTGCGACGAGCCCGGATCTCAATCCCATTGAGCACGTCCGGGACCTGTTGGATCGGAGGGTGAGGGCTAGGGCCATTCCCCCCAGAAATGTCCGGGAACTTGCAGGTGCCTTGGTGGAAGACTGGGGTGATTCGGTCCATGAGGAGATGCACTGCAGTATATAATGCAGCTGGTGACCACACCAGATACTGACTGTGGCTTTTGATTTTGACACCCCCCTTTGTTCAGGGACACATTATTCCATTTCTGTTAGTCACATGTCTGTGAAACTTGTTGAGTTCATGCCACAGTTGAATCTTATGTTCATACAAATATTTACACAAGTTTGCTGAAAATAAACACAGTTGACAGTGAGGATGTTTCTTTATTTGTTTTGACCATGACAGTTTACAAGATAGCCATGGTCTATGTCTGAGTGACAGAGTTCATTACACCCCTTTGGGAAATTATATTTTCTTTAGATGCCATCCACCATAGCCTTACGGATTTATTATAAATGTCAGGATGCAGGATGTTTCTTTTTTTGGTAAAAAAAAATATATTATTTGCCCATGCTTACTCGGATGCAGCACTTGTTGATTGTTTTCAAGATCAGGACAAAAAATAATATTCGTCATACTGTACTTATGTTGAAAAGCCAGGTCTAGGAAATCTCTTGGAAGGGGTTAGAGAGGATTATCCCCACTACAATCACAGCAAACCATAGAATCAAACAATATATCTAACATCACCCCGAATATTGGTTTGTCATCACTCACAATGTCTATACATTGCTCTATGCATAGCAAGTTACATAATATCGTTGTGAGCCTCTTACAGAATCCTGGAGTTGGTACTACCTGGCACTGTGTTATACATCCTCACATAAAACATGATAGCCCTGGCCTATTTCTTCCCGATGATAGCTTTTTGGCTTAAAGTTGTATAATATATGATGATGGGATGATTACGATACCAACAAGGCAACTTTAATTGAAATACGCAAACAGACCATAGACTAAAAATGATGGACAAAGCCATCGATGACATCACCCCATTGCTTCCTATGGGAAAGCTCAGTGGGGCATTTGAAGACCAGGAAGTGCCGTTGATGCATGTCGCCCATTGAATTATTAATGTTGTTATTCATTCGTTTTGGGTAAGAGAAGATATGTCCAACACAATCCATGAAAAGCTTACCTTGATAAATGAATGTAAGCACTTTTCATTTTCGTATGTATTGTTGTGATTGCGTAGACAGACAATTCAAAAATCTGCATGAACAATTACAGTTGAAGTCAGAAGTTACACCTTAGCCAAATACATTTAAACTCAGTTTTTCACAATTCCTGACATTTAATCCTAGTAAAAATTCCCTTTCATAGGTCAGTTAGGATCACCACTTTATTTTAAAAATGTGAAAGGTCAGAATAATAGTAGAAAGAATGATTTATTTCAGCTTTGAAGTTTACATGCACTCAATTAGTATTTGGTAGCATTGCTTTAAATTGTTTAACTTGGGTCAAACGTTTCAGGTAGCCTTTCACAAGCTTCCCACAATAAGTTGCGTGAATTTTGGCCCATTCCTCCTGACAGAGCTGGTGTAACTGAGTCAGGTTTGTAGGCATCCTTGCTCGCACACGCTTTTTCAGTTCTGCCCACAAATCTTCTATACGATTAAGGTTAGGGCTTTGTGATGGCCACTCCAATACCTTGACTTTGTTGTCCTTAAGCCACAATTTTGCTACAACTTTGGAAGTATGCTTGGGGTCATTGTCCATTTGGAAGTACCATTTGCGACCAAGCTTTAACTTCCTGACTGATGTCTTGAGATGTTGCTTCAATATATCTACATATTTTCCTGCCCTCATGATGCCATCTATTTTGTGAAGTACACCAGTCTCTCCTGCAGCAAAGCACCCCCACAACATGATGCTGCCACCCCCGTGCTTCACGGTTGGGATGGTGTTCTTCGGCTTGCAAGCCTCCCCCTTTTTCCTTCAAACATAACGATAGTCATTTTGGCCAAACAGTTCTATTTTTGTTTCATCAGACCAGAGGACATTTCTCCAAAAAGTACAATCTTTGTCCCCATGTGCAGTTGCAAACGGTAGTTTGGCATTTTTTATGGCGGTTTTCGAGCAGCGGCTTCTTCCTTGCTGAGTGGCCTTTCAGGTTATGTCGATATAGGACTCGTTTTACAATGGATATACATACTTTTGGACCGGTTTCTTCCAGCATCTTCACAAGGTCCTTTGCTGTTGTTCTGGGATTGATTTGCACTTTTCGCACCAAAGTACGTTCATCTTTAGGGGACAGAATGCATCTCCTTCCTGAGCAGTATGACGGCTGTGTGGTCCCATGGTGTTTATACTTGCATACTACTGTTTGTACAGATAAACGTGGTACCTTCAGGTGCTTGGAAATTGCTCCCAAGGATGAACCAGACTTGTGTTGGTCTACAAAAAAATATTTTGGTCTTGGCTGATTTACTTTGATTTTCCAAAGCAAAGAGCCACTGAGATTGAAGGTAGGCCTTGAAATACATTCACAGGTACACCTCCAATTGACTCAAATGATGTCAGTTAGCCTAACAGAATCTTCTAAAGCCATGACATCATTTTCTGGAATTTTCCAAGCTGTTTAAAGGCACAGTCAACTTAGTGTATGTGAACTTCTGACTCACTGGAATTCTGATACAGTGAATTATAAGTGAAATAATCTGTCTGTATACAATTGTTGGAAAAATTACCTGTGTCATGCACAAAGTAGATGTCCTAACCGACTTGCCAAAACTATGGTTTGTTTACAAGAAATTTGTGGAGTGGTTGAAAAACTAGTTTTAATGACTCCAACCTACTTAGGTAGGTAAAACTTCCGACTTCAACTGTACTTTTCATATCGCTAGAGGTGGTTGCGCGTGAGTTCTACTCCCAACTGGTAGTGGCACAGTCTTGTAAGAATATTTTAAACACAACTCAGAGGACTAGATTTCAATAGGAAATTAACGATCAATGGAAATGTTGTTTTTCAGGTCAACATCTGTTTAGAATCTGTGTGGGGGTTTCAGTCCTGGACTCATAGCTACATGTGGCAAGTTCTCATTGGCTCGAATGGTCTATATATTGAGCCTGAAATTTTACTGAATGGAATTCTAATTGGTCAACCACAGGCTAGGGTTGGGTTATAAATTACATCCTGTCGCTTTGTTCTGTGGAGAATCATTGAGGACAGGGAAGAATGAACATTGACCATCTACTTCCCAGCATAACAACTATGATTTGTTCTCTTTGAAGAAACCTATTTTTCTTCCACTGAATAACATCAACTGCTAACAGTCTGGGTAATGTGTGCAGGTTTTAAAAGTGAAAAGCGCTGGAGATGGGGTTGTGAGCAAGCGGGTCTGGGCAGGGGTGATGTTGTGGATGTTTGCGTGTGTCTGTATGTTTGCATATGCGTACGTTTTGTATTGTTAAAAAAAATTGCATATAGTAAGATATCACATTCAAACTGATCCCAAACACACAAAGTAAATAGCCGCTGGTGTTATAGATTCCAGGGAAAGTGGTGGTGTGCTGTGGCTGTGTGCTGTACGTACGCTGTATGTTCTAATGAGGTATTTTAGACCAAAAGCTTAACAAATAAACTTAAACAGCCATTGATTCTGTGTGCACTAGCCTCTTTCAAATCACATCTTATCAAATTGCTGAGATACAGTGTTGTAAAATAGCTGTGACATGATAATAACATGAGATTAGAGTAATAGCCTACATCAAATTACAGCCACATGGTTTGCTTGTTAAAACTGCAATGACAACAGACAATAGCAAAAACTCACCTTTATTAAAGTGTCAGAATATAAATATCTCCGTCCAAGAACATCCAATGCACCACCAATGGAATTACCTCTGTTAATTAACTGTTTGAGACTGCAATGACAACAGACACTAGCAAAAACACAACATCAAACACAAATACATCCTTGCATAAATTTACGAAGAAGAATGTCCACTGCACATAGAGGTTGTTAATACAATTTTTTTTTTAAAGTGAGTACCTCCTAACTACACTGGCATATTCAGACACACAATCTTTCAACATTGACAGTGCTCAAAACCTGGATTTTAATAGTTTGTCCTAATGTAGCCTCCATCACTGTAACTTAACATTTGGTTAATGTGCATTCATATAGGAAGAATAAGAGTGCCAGTTAGCTAAATTATCAAAATGTTAGCATAAAATCACACCAAAAAGGAAATAGTCTACATGTAGGGCCTGTTGCTATGCCTGTGGGAGACAATGTCAACAACAGAATGTTTAGTGCCAGGCATTGTCCATCAAGGACGTTGCAGAACTCCACAGCGGAACGCTGTGTAGTTTATATAGGTACTTGGCACTTGCAGGAGCTGCCCACAGATATGGGCCACAGGGCGTCTTTGAAGTCCCTTCAGGTCTGTGAATTCAACTTGTTGAATGACAAAATACAACATTTTTGTCATCCTCTCACTGTCCAGTGATTTGACCAACAACTTCCTAAACTGCATTAAGTGAATTTGAGCTGCATCTTTTTACGTTGGCAGAGAGTAAGTCGACCATGTTCTTGTTGGTGGGCTTTTTCACTGCATACATGTGTTTTATGTCAGCTACACTTGGTAGAGTGGTCTTCATGGTGGGTCGAGCTGTGGTGGCCACGTCCAAAGCATACTTGGGTTCTTGGATCAGCTGCTTAAGCACCACCTAGACTATGGCTTATTTCATGTTTCACTCAGTTGGGATGGAATGGCTGCCCATTCTCGAAAGAACATCTAGCTGTTAATCTTCGTCACACACAGCAGCAGAAATGGTGTCTCTCTCAAATTGAGTGATGCACCAATTGAAAAAAAACATTAAGGTTTTGAAAGCCATAACAACTCAAGAGGTGTATTGTTACGTTTCAGGATGTATGATTGTATGTAGGGATGAAAGGATGTAATGGGGGGACTCCATCATTATCTCTGGGGTTAAATGAGCTTCTCCGTGTATGAGAGCTACCATGAAGGACAAAGAAAGATTAATGGGGAAGTAGCTGACTTCAAGGAATCCTTTGACTAGTATGCAGCCAACAGCTTCCCACTGCTCACGTCCATAGTCAGGACACAGCAATGGAACTTTATCTATCTAGCCTTCTGAACAGTTTTGAAAAAATGTTTCCCAGAAGGCTGCAAATGCATCTCTGGTGATACCTGATGTATCCACTCTGCTCTCGTCAATAAACCTCACCGCTAGAAGACTGTTCACTAGGTTTGGATTTTGGAATTCATGAAGTTTGTCTTTCAGTATGTTGACCATTTGTAATTTCAGAACAAGGGTTTCAGGTTGTTTCTCTTTAACACTCTGGGATGGAGGCTTTCCCATAGTGTAGCGTACAGCAGGTCAGCCACCAGGGGGAGACTTGTCGATGCCTGGTGACAGACGGAGTCCTACATCATGAGGCGATGGCTCCCTCTGCTAGACGTGCCAGGTCTCGACGGGCTCTTCGGCCAGGACTAATTGGTGCTGATTGTGGTTGGTGAGTAATCAAGGGCTGATTGCTCACCATCTGGACGAGTCCCATAAGGCTGCCAGAAGGGCAGCACACGGGAGAAGCGACTGGGGGAAGGAAGGTTACTCCTGTATAGTTGGGCACAGTCCCAGAGATAAAAGGAGGGAGCTCAGTTTTTGTTCCCCGCAGGACCCAGAGCCCAGAAGACGGTCTCCCGTAGAGGGTCTCATTCTTTTTGTTTGTTATTTAAATAAACACCCTTGAAACCGAGCTCTGTCCGTGTCTGATCTGTGTAAACGTTTTGACAAAACCAACCTGGTCTGAAAAAATAGTTTCCATTTCTGACTCTTCAGTGTAATTTCTGGAGACACGAGTGATTGCACAGGTACTGAGTCTTGGTCCCGCACTAGTGAGTACCTGGGAATGTCTGGAGGATTGTTACTTGTGTTAACAGTGGCTTTGGATGTGTAATCACCATCTGTTACAGGGCCAAATTGTACCTCATCTGCACCATCATCATCATCAGATATTACATATGATTCAGAAGATATGGGACCTGCAGAAGCCTCCTCTCCACCCGCATTAACCTCTTCTTTCTCTACACTTGCGGAATGCTCTTCTTCATCCACAGATGCCTCTTCTACAGAAGGTTCCTATTCACCTGCAGAAGTATACTCTTTCCCATACTCCTCTTCCTCCAAACAACCTTGATTCCTCACTGTCATCAGATGTGTTACTGTATTTATCTATTTCCTCAGTTGCCAAGTAAAATATTAATTCATCAATTTTTATTGCCAACATTCTTGCCAAAGAGGCATCTCTTTTCTTTGATGTCCCAGACTTTGAAGGAGAAATCCATTTCTGTCCCTTTAGTGGAATGGCCGTTGTAGAAAATCAACTTTGACCAATTTTTGATTGGTTCCTGATTCCTCCACCACTTCTGGTCCTAACCTGTTTGCCGTTATGGATCCATCCCAACTCAACTGCTCGGGTGCTCCTGGCTGCATTCTTGTTTGCCACACTTAGTCTTCTGCTTCATTCTGTTTCCACTTGTTCATCTTTGTCCTCTAGACTTTTTTTTGGTGCGCATTATTATTTTCATCCTAAGTACTTCCAACAGGTCCATCTTTCTTTTTCTACTTACCTTGCTGTGTTCTTGTTGTCTCACCGTGTCTACATTGGACCACAGTGTCACCAAGGGCAGGAAGATATAAAGACAGAAGACGAGACCCAGGTGCAGACACAGGAGGCAGATGGTTGGAGTCTTACAATGTTTAATAATCCAAAGGGGTAGACAAGTGAATGGTCGTGGACAGGCAAAAGGTCAAAACCAGATCAGTGGTCAAGGCAGGCAGAATGGTCAGGCAGGAGGGTACAGAGTCCAGAAACAGGCAAGGGTCGAAACCGGGAGGACTAGAAACAGGAGAATAGCAAAAGGAGTACGGGAAAAACATGCTGGTTAACTTGACTAAACATAGAAGACGAACTGGCACAGACAGACAGGAAACACCGGGATAAATACACTGGGGAAAATAAGCAACACCTGGAGGGGTTGTAGACAATCACAGGTGAAACAGATCAGGGCGTGACAGAAGATAGCTTTGTCATCCAATTACATTATGGCTTCTGCATCAATTTGTCAAATACAGTGCCTTTGGAAAGTATTCAGACCCCTTCACTTTTTCCACATTTTTTTAACGTTACAGCCTTATTCTAAAATGGATTAAATAAAATATTTTCTACGAACAATATCTACAAACAACACTCCATAATGACAAAGCGAAAAACAATTTATTTGCAAATGTATTAAAAATAAAAAACAGAAATACCTTATTTACATAAGTATTCAGACCCTTTGCTATGAGACTAGAAATTGAGCTTATTTGCTTCCTATTTCCATTGATCATCCTTGAGATATTTCTACAAGTTGATTGGAGTCCATCTGTGGTAATATCAATTGATTGGACATGATTTGGAAAGTCACATGTCTGTTTATATAAGGTCCCACAGTTGACGGTGCATGTCAGAGCAAATACCAAGCCATAAGGTCGAAGGAATTGTCCGGAGTGCTCCAATATAGGATTGTGTCGAGGCACAGATCTGGGGAAGGGTACCAAAAAAAAGACTCTTCCTAGAGCTGGCTGCTCGGCCAAACTAGGGAATCGGGTGAAGAGGGGCCTTGGTCAGGGATGTGACCAAGAACCGATGGTCACTCTGACAGAGAGTTCCTCTCTGGAGATGGGATAACCTTTCAGAAGAACAACCATCTCTGCAGCACTTCACCAATCAGGCCTTTTTGGTAGAGTGGCCAGATGGAAGCCACTCCTCAGTAAAAGGCACATGACAGCCCACTTGGAGTTTGCCTAAAGGCACCTAAAGGCTCTCAGACCACGAGAAACAAGATTCCCTGGTCTGATGAAACCAAGATTGAACTCTTTGGCCTGAAAGCCAAGCCTCATGTCTGGAGGAAACTTAGCACCATCCCTACAGTGAAGCATGGTGGTGGCAGCATCATGCTGTGGGGATATTTTTCAGCGGCAAGGACTGGGAGACTATTCAGGATTGAGGGAAAGATGAACAGAACAAATACAGAAAGATCATTGATGAAAACCTACTCCAGAGTGTTCTGGGGTGAAGGTTCAACATCCAACAGGACAACTACCCTAAGAACACAGCCAAGACAACGCAGGAGTGGCTTCGGGAAAAGTCTCTGAATGTCCTTCATTGGCCCAGCCAGATCCCGGACGTGAACCCGATCGAACATTAGTACTGTCCATGGTGCTGAAGGGATTTGGGAAGGTCAACGTTCATAGGTAGCCTACGCCAGGGTTTTCAAACTCGATCCAGGAGCCCCCCCCTGGGTACACGTTTAGTGTTTTTGTTACGACTCCTACCCTTCCCGTTCGGGTGGAGCTCGGCGGTCGTCGTCATCGGCCTACTAGCTGCCACTGATCTTTTCCTCCCCCTCCTTGTCTGTTTATTATTGTGCACCCAGGGGGAACCCCAGGATCGAGTTTGAAAGCCCTGGCGTAGGCAACCTATGAACGTTGACCTTCCCAAATCCCTTCAACACCATGGACAGTACTAATGGTCTACTGCGCCTCAAAAGTGTATTTGAAAAGACAGCTTACTTTTGAATGCATTTTGTCCTGCATTTAGGCAATTCAAAACTGTTAAAAATCCTGGTTCGGTAGCATATGTAGCAAACACATTTTTTTTAAACAAGAGCACTGTCAGCATTGAAGTAGTCTGAAGTTGTGGAATATGCCAGTATAGTTTCGATGTAATTTTTTCATATATTTTTGATACACCCTCTATGTGTGGTGGATATTATTCTTCATAACGTAATACAATAATGGAAATATTTGTTGGTTTCAAATCAAAGTTTATTGCTTGTGTACACAGTTTAGCAGGTGGTATAGTGGGTGCAGCTAAACGCCCAATTTTCAGTTTTTGAATTGTTAAAAAAGTTTGAAATATCCAATAAATGTCGTTCCACTTCATGATTGTGTCCCACTTGTTGTTGATTCTTCACAAAAAATTTTTTATACAGTTTATACAGTTTTATATCTTTATGTTTGAAGCCTGAAATGTGGCAAAAGGTCGCAAAGTTCAAGGGAGCCGAATACTTTCGCAAGGCACTGTACATTCCATTTTAGACTATTGCTCACCTGCTGTGATTTTAGATGTTACTTAAATTTATTTTTTAAAGTGTTTTTACTATTCAAAGAATTTTGGGTTACTTAATTTATTCATGATTAATATGATTCAACTGTGAATAGTGTTAATTCTCATTTATACTGTAGAGTATATGTATTTCATGTGGTCATATGAAAAAAATGATCATTTTCTTTGCATATAAGTTATTTTTGGATCATGATCTTTAAGTGCTTTGCTATTGATGCTGCATATGTTGGCCTGGATCTATCCTCTGAATGTAGTTCACTGATAAGCGTTGGAAGTGTACAGTTAGTTAATTGTACTCTTCCAATTTAATATTAATGGCTGATAAATACCTTGACCAAACCTTGACCATCAAGAAGAATAGAGCACTTGGAAACATGTTCATTTAAATTGTGTCATAAGGTCTGCATGTCTTCATATGGCAGCAGTCGAGTCATAAACCTTTTTAAAATGCTGTAGATTTAAAAATATATATTTTAAACAGATTGTACTATCCATATATCCTGCCTGGCAAATGTAAATCAAACAAACGGTAGCCTACTATCCTCACTGCCTCAAATGTACAGTGGGGTTAGAAATTATTGTCATCCTTCATAAATATGAGAAAAACGGACTGTATTCAAATAAATAATACAAATACTGAGAAATATTGTATTAAAAAAAGAAAGAAATTATATTATTTTATACTAATACAATTGCTCAGAGAAGGAGATTTTGTTTAACAAGTAATACTTTTTTCTCAAAAAGGTAGGGGTCAAAATTCAAAAAGAAAAACGCAAAGTGAGGTATTGAAAGGTACTGAAAACAGGGGCATCAAATGTATTGGTCGAATACACATTTAGCAGATGTTATTGCGAAATGTTTGTGTTCCTAGCTCCAACAGTGCAGTAATATCTAACAATTCACAACAATACACGCAAATCTAAAAGTAAAAGAATGGAATTAAGAAATATATAAATATTAGGATGAGCAATGTCGGAGTCCGGAGTGTGTGTGTGTATATATGTATATATATATACAGTTGAAGTCGTGGGTTTACATACACCTTACCCAAATACCTTTAAACTCATTTTTCCCAATTCCTGACATTTAATCAGAGTAAAAATTCCCTGTTTTAGGTCAGTTAGGATCACCACTTATTTTTAAGAATGTGCCAAAAGGCACCTAAAGAATCTCAGACCATGAGAAACAAGATGCTCTGGTCTGATGAAACCAAGTGTCACGTCCTGACCTTAGAGCTTTTTATGTCTCTATGTTGGTTTGGTCAGGGTGTGATTTGGGTGGGCATTCTATGTTCTTTTTTCTATGTTTTTGTATTTCTTCGTTTTGGCCGGGTATGGGTTCTCAATCAGGGACAGCTGTCTATCGTTGTCTCTGATTGGGAACCATACTTAGGTAGCGTTTTCCCAAGTGTTTTTTGTGGGAAGATGACTTTGTTAAGAGCACATAGCCGTTGAGCTTCACGGTTTGTTTTTGTATGGTTTATTGTTTTTTGTCGGCGCCATTTTTATAATAAAAGAAAATGTACGCTGACCACGCTGCTCCTTGGTCCTCCTCCTTCAACAGCCGTGACAGAACCACCACCAAAGGACCAAGCAGCGTGGTAAGGAGGAGCAGCGTGGCTAGGGGTATGAGACAACCTGGGAGGAGGTAGAGAGGTGGTCGGTCCACCCAGGAAGAGTGCCAGAGCCAACTCCCCATGCTTACCGTGGTGGGCGTCATACTGGTCAGGCACCATGTTATGCGGTGGAGCGCACGGTGTCTCCATTACGTTTTCTTTGCTGGGTGCGCTACATCCCAGCTCCCCGCATCTGCCGGGCTAGGGTGAGCATCCAGCCAGGAAGGATTGTGCCATCCCTGCTCTCCAGACCTCCAGTGCGCCTCCACGGCCAAGTGTATCCTGTGCCTCAGCCAAGGACAAGGCCTCCTGCATGTCTCCCCAGCCTGGTGAGTCCTGTGCCTGCGCTAAGAACTAATCATCCTGTATGTCTCCCCAGCCTGGTGAGTCCTGTGCCTGCTCCCAGAGCCAGGCCTCCTGTGTGTCTCTCCACTCCAGTGATGATCTATGGCAAGAAGCCTCCAGTGATGATCCATGGCACAAAGACTCCAGTGATGATCCATGGCAAGAAGCCTCCAGTGATGATCCATGGCACAAAGCCTCCAGTGATGATCCATGGCAAGAAGCCTCCAGTGATGATCCATGGCAAGAAGCCTCCAGTGATGGTCCATGGCAAGAAGCCTCCAGTGATGGTCCATGGCAAAAAGCCTCCAGTGATGATCCACGACAAGAAGCCTCCAGTGATGATCCATGGCAAGAAGCCTCCAGTGATGATCCATGGCAAGAAGCCTCCAGTGATGGTCCATGGCAAGAAGCCTCCAGTGATGATCTATGGCACAAAGCCTCCAGTGATGGTCCATGGCAAGAAGCCATCAGTGATGATCCATGGCACGAAGCCTCCAGTGATGATCCATGGCAAGAAGCCTCCAGCGACGGTCTCCAGTCCGGGGCCTCCATCGAGTGTCTCCAGTCCAGAGCCTCCATCGACGTTCTCCAGTCCGGAGCCTCCAGCGACGTTCTCCAAACTGTAGTCTGGCTTTCTTATGGCGGTTTTGGAGCAGTGGCTTCTTCCTTGCTGAGCTGCCTCCCAGGTTATGTTGATATAAGACTGGTTTTACTGTGGATATAGATACTTTTGTACCTGTTTCCTCCAGCATCTTCACAAGGTCCTTTGCTGTAGTTCTAGGATTGATTTGCACTTTTCTCACCAAAGTACGTTCATCTCTAGGAGACAGAACGCGTCTCCTTCCTGAGCTGTATGACGGCTGTGTGGTCCTATGGTGTCTATACCTGTGTACCATTGTTTGTACAGATGAACGTGGTACCTTCAGGCCTTTGGAAATTGCTCCCAAGGATGAACCAGACTTGTGGAGGTCTACAATTTATTTTCTGAGGTATTGGTTGATTTCTTTTGATTTTCCCATGATGTCAAGCAAAGAGGCACTGAGTTTGAAGGTAGGCCTTGAAATACATCCACAGGTACACCTCCAGTTGACTAAAAGGATGTCAATTAGCCAATCAGAAGCTTCTAAAGCATGACATATTTTTCTGGAATTTTCCAAGCTGTTTAAAGGCATGGCCTACTTAGTGTATGTAAACTTCTGACCCACTGGAATTGCGATACAGTGAAATATAAGTGAAATAATCTGTCTGGGAACAATTTTTGGAAAAATTACTTGTGTCATGCACAAAGTAGATGTCCTAACCAACTTGCCAAAACTATATACAAAATATAGATTTTGTTAGGTCTTATTCTAAAATTGATTAAATAATTTTTTTCCCCTCATCAATCTACACACAATACCCCATAATGACAAAGCAATTACAGCGTTGAGTCTTCTTGGGTATAACGCTACAAGCTTGGCACACCTGTATTTGGGGAGTTTCTCCCATTCTTCTCTGCAGAACCTCTCAAGCTCTGTCAGGTTGGATGGGGAGCATCGCTGCACAGCTATTTTCAGGTCTCTCCACAGATGTTCGATCGGGTTCAAGTCCGGGCTCTGGCTGGGCCACTCAAGGACATTCCGAGACTTGTCATGCATTGTCTGTGCTGTGTGCTTAGGGTCATTGTCCTGTTTGAAGGTGAAGCTTCAACCCAGTCAGGTCATGAGCAGGTTTTCATCAAGGATCTCTCTGTACTTTGCTCCGTTCATCTTTCCTTCGATCCTGACTAGTCTTCCAGTCACTGCAGCTGAAAACATCCCCACAGCATGATTCTGCCACCACCATTCTTCACCGTAGGAATGGTGCCATGTTTCCTCCATACGTGACACTTGACATTCAGGACAAAGAGTTCAATCTTGGTGTACGGGTGTCGTCGTCAGATGAAGAGGAATCAGACCAAAGCACAGCGTGCTAAGTGTTCATGACTTTTTATTTAAACTGAACACTAAACAAAATGAATAACCGAAACCGAAACAGTTCTGTTATTCTCAAGAAGGTGTTTAGCTTGTCCGGGAGCAAGACGTTGGTGTCCACGACGTGGCTGGTTTTCCCTTTGTAATCCACGATTGTCTGGAGTCCCTGCCACATATGTCTCGTGTCTGAGCCATTGAATTGCGACTCCACTTTTACTATGTACTGTTTGATTGCCTTACAGAGGGCATAACTGCACTATTTGTATACAACCATATTCCCAGTCAATTTGCCGTGGTTAAATGTGGTGGTTTGCCCTTTCAGTTTTGTACAAATGCTGCCATCTATCCACGGTTTTTGTTTTGGGTGGGTTTAAATAGTCATGTTGGGAACAACATCCCCTATACACTTCCTAATTAACTTAGTCATTGTGTCAGTGTATATGTCAATTGTCACGTTCTGACCTTTATTTCCATTGTTTTGTATTTATTTAGTAGGGTCAGGGCGTGAGTTGGGTGGGCAGTCTATGTTTGATTTTCTATGATTTGGGATTTCTATGTTTCGGCCTAGTATGGTTCTCAATCAGAGGCAGGTGTCATTAGTTGTCTCTGATTGAGAATCATACTTAGGTAGCCTGGGTTGCACTGTTTGTTTGTGGGTGATTGTCTATGTTAGTGGCTTGTGTCAGCACAGGTCTCATTTGTAGCTTCACGGTCGTCATTGGTTTATTGTTTTTGTGTTGTGTTGCAGTGTTCAGTGTTCTCTTTATTAAAATTCACTATGAACACATACCACGCCGCATTTTGGTCCTCTGATCCTTCTCGCCTCTCCTCTTCAGATGAAGAGGAGGAAGACCGTGACATCAATGTTATTCTTAGAGGCAACCTGGAACATATTCCAGTCCGCGTGATCAAAATAATCTTGAACGGATTCCGATTGGTTAGACCAGCGTTGAATAGACCTTTGCACAGGTACTTGCTGTTTGAATTTCTGCCTGTAGAAAGGGATGAGCAGAATGGAGTTGTGATCTGATTTGCCGAACGGGGTTCGGGGGAGGACCTTGTAGCCATCCCGGAGTTTTTGAAGTGTGAGTACTACAGGCGAAGTGTTGATAGAACTTCAGTAGCGTTTTTCTTGTTAAATGCGGCCTCAGGATATATATGGTTTCTGGTTTGCACAACGTCCAGTGTAGTTCCTGGACGGCCGTTGTGGTATCGGCTTGAGGGGGAATACACACGGCTGTGACTGTAACCCGAAGAGAATTCTCCCGGGAGTTAATGCAGTCGGCATTTGATTGTGAGGTATTCTAGGTCAGGTGAACAAAAGGACTTGAGTTCCAGTACGCCACACCATGAGTAGTTAATCATAAAACATACACCTCTGCCTTTCTTCTTCCTGGAGAGTTCTTTCCTGCCTGCGTGATGTACTGAGAACCCAGCTGGCTGTATGGACGGGGGCAGTATATCCGGAGAGCGCCATGAATCAGTGGAACAGAGTATGTTTCAGTCCCTGATGTCTCTCAGGAACGAGGTCCTCCCCCTGAGCTCGTCTACTATATTGTCCAGGGACTGAACTTTAGCAAGTAATATACTCGGAAGCAGTGGATGGTGTGCACACCTCTTGAGCAGGACTAGAAGTCCACTCCATCCACTCAGAGCTGCTATGTCTATTGGTGCCAAGTTCATGATGCTGTTGACCTAAACAAGGGCCCCAGGACCAGTGGAAGCAATATAGCCCCATAGCATCAAAGATTCACCACCATATTTTTCAGTAGGTATAGGGTTATTTTCTGCTTATGAATTCTCATTACGATAACAAACCCACCACTGGTGTCTGGCCAAAGAATTATATTTTCATGTCATTGGGGTTAATTGGCCTCTAGACTTGAAATCCGTTGAAAACCTGTGGCTTGAATTGAAAACGGCAGTCCATAAGCGCAGAGGAAGGATATCAAGGATCTGGAAGGAGTCTGTATGGAGGAATAGTATAAGATCCCTCCCAATGTGTTTTCCAACTCATAAAACATTTTAGAAAAAGGTTCAGTGCTGTTTTCCTCACAAGGTGAGGTGTGTGTAAGCATTTATCAACAAATGCTGTCATTTCAATGAATGATTTTTTTATTATTATTTGAAGTTAATAACATTTGATCAACGTGTCTCATTTTACATAACTTTTTTTTAATCCACAATTCATATCAAGAACTTGAAATTAGCTCTCAGTTGTGTTGTCCATTTAGTGAATCACTCTCCTCTCCATATTCTATTAGCTTCTGATAGCCTTCCCCCTCCATTTCCCCTTAAATGTTTTCTTCCTCCTCCAATTCATCTGCTGAACTTTTCCTCTTTCCCTGTTCTCCTTCTCTCTCCGATCGGATGGATGGTATCCCCACACTCCTCTGTCTTGCAAGGGAGAGAGCTATGCCCTTCTCATAGTACGCACATTCGTTAATGAAGAATGGATAGAGTGGCTCAGTCCCTTTGTACTTTAGTGTCTCTCCAGAGAAAGTCTGGAACACAGGGTCATTGGGTCGGAGGAGGCAGAAGTCCCGATCCTGAGAGAGAGGGGGGAGAGAGAGACAGAGGAGTTAAAGAGTGGAGGAGTGTGGGTATACCAAATCCTGACCCAGAGATTGCTTTGCTGTTACTTAGCAAGGAACTATTGTGCATCCCATACTGAGTGAGTGTCCAGTTGTTAAAGTTTCAAGGGCATTGTATACCTGGAGTTGAGGATGAATGGCGGCTGTAATACCGTGGGTCTCAAAGTCTCTTGGGTAGTCCACATTTTTCACCATGGTGTACACATCCACTTTTCCTCCTTCAAATTGGGTACCTGTGAAAGAGAGAGACAGCGAGAGGGGGAGAGAAAGAGGGGAAGAGAAAGCTCTGTGGGATGAATCTGAATGAGGGGTTACAATTCAAGCATGTGGGACAGTGAACTATTTCAATCTGAAAGCAGCGCTGAATTGAATGTTGGAAAGGATTCTATAGGCCATGTACCTGAGTTAAAGAGGTGGACCCATTCTAGCATGTGCTGGACCCCTTCTTGCATTGTGGATAAAATATTGGACCTGACTACTCCATGGGCCTGAGGACCAATCTCAATCGCTGCAGAGGAAAAAAGACACATTTACATGAATTGCATTTCAAATACACATATGACCTAGTATGATTCCAATACATCGTACGCAATTATAGCATGTATTGCAACATTAGTTTTACAATTCCTGCCTTAATCTTTCTCTGGAGAGACACAAACAAATATATATCAAGGGTAGGACAATAAAGTCAGTCACGTATTTCCATTGTGATGGAAATACGTGACTGACTTTATTGTGCTATCCTTGATATATATTTGTTTATGTACAGTATGTACTGGCTGTATATGTGCTTTTTAAATTGTCAAAACAAACTCAATCAACTAAGCACCGTTAAAAATGGAAAAGAAGGTTCCATTTTAAAAGTATGAACAAAATCTAAATGCAGAGAGATGTGCATCATCAGACTACCATGGCAAAAAAAAAATGAAAAATGTACTGGTAGTAAAGAAGCCCACCTCCCTACTAACTCACCAAAGCCATGTTTGCCTACAGAATCGAGGGAATATGCTTCATTGAGGGGAAGGTCAAAGTGAATGAACCTCACAGGTATGTCAGACATTTGTCTCTGGAAAACAAAATCAATTGTCAATACCCCAGTGGTAACCTGGCAGAAATCATCTCAAGATAACGTGGGTAAGATCATAGAATCGCAGATCTTTTTTTCCACCATGATTGTGTGTATCCTCAAAATAGATCTGGTTCAAAGTTCTTAGCATACTTTAGGCTACTATTCAAAGATCATTCCGAATTGTTAGAAGCAGACTAGTTAAGGCCAACCTCATTTTCTACCCTACTGAGTTCCTAAATTAATTGAAAAAAAAAAAAACATTGTATACCTCGTTAACTTTCATTCATCCATATTGATCTTTAAGAATAGAACTATCCCAATTTTCAATCTAATGAGAAAATGCATCCAAAATAATGAGTCTCTGTGAGGATTGTTTTCTCTTGCCTGCAGGTATCTGTAGATGTGAAGAGAGATCCAGTCACAGTCTGAGTAGGCGATGAGGCACAGGCCCATGTTAGCGGTAGTGTTGTGGAGGTCACACACCAGGTCCATGGCCTCTGGACTACCTTTAGGACCTAGTAGGGTGTTCAGCTCCTGGGACCGGACTATCTCATAGGGGGTTTTGTCTGTCACAGGCCCACTAAGAGGGAGAGAGAGAAGGATGAATGGATGGTCATTACCATCAATACTAATACAACTTTTGTCTCCAACCTCATCATCATGCTCTTTATCCTGCTCATTCTCATCATCTCCTTCCTCACTTTCACCATTACCAACGTAAGACCATCATCATGATCAACAACATTATACCTTTTGACATAAATGTCATCATCGTCATGTCTCTTTTCTACATTACTCATAATCACTATAATCTCCACCATACCTTCTCCCTTATACTTTATCATCATAATCATCATCATCAGACCTAAGGGTGGCATGGGTGAAGCAGCGGTTCAGGTCTGTCTCTGTGTATCTCCGACACTGCTGGACAGCACGCGGGTTGGACATCACGGTCACCACGGAGATGTGGTCTTCTTCCACCTTCCTCTTCCTCTTCAGCCGCTCTCTCACCAGGTACACTCCTGACAGCTCATTGCCATGGGTACCACCACACAGTGCAACGCGGGACACAGTCGGCAACACCACCTCCCTTCCTTCCATCTATGGGATGGCAATCCGAGTTACAGTAAAATGTAATTTTAACAGTATCACACACGTGGAAATGTCACCTGTACTAGCATTCTGTTTCTTGATATAGTAGCTCACTAGCTTAGCGTTAACAGTATGACGAGTTTAAAAAAAAAACTTGGTTGCCTTGATGCATATTGTACCCACACCCCTTAGTGACTTCTAGTTCTGTCATTCCCAGCTCTCATCCATTCTCTAATTGGAGGTATGAAAGACTTCCGGTTGCTGACAGAGCAGGTAAACAATACCAGCAAACACCATTGCTGCAGAAATCCATAAGAAATCATGTTGTCAAATTCTTACCTTGGCTTCCTTTCCTGGTCTGCAGCAAGGTGTACGGCCACCTCAAGCTCACCGTGAACGTTTAACCTATGAACTTTCACCTATAACAAAATCACCAAACACACTTTCACTGAATGGTTTGAAATTAACTGAATGTCTGGACCTTGATTGAAATTTACAGATATTGAAACCTTAGATGCAAGGTAAACCTGTGTTTATATTTGTCCTTCACAAAGATACATTTAACTACTCTTTTTTAAAAGGATATCACAATTCTTACCCTTGCGGCTATCTTTCCCTTCCCTCTCTCCTGCAGTTCACCCTCTCCCACCCTCTCCCTGGCTATAATGCAGTTTCACTGATTCAGCGTTCTCATCCCTCCCTCTCAATAGTAATGTAGCCTGTGCCGGCCTGTATGCTGTTGTACAACCCCCCTCCCCTTCTATGACACTCCTCTCCAGTGGACTGGCGGTACTGCACAGTGATGCAGACAGCAGTGTGTGTACTCAATGCGATGTGGAAACTCCACCCTTCCTTTCACACAGCCTCGGTCCCAACGGCTCTGTCCAGTCAGCCTGCTCCAAAGCCCCTCGCCAAGCAGGGTCTCTCACACACTGTACAATGTATAGGATGGTAGGTTCCAGTCAGCCCTTTCAAATGTTGGCTCAAAGCAAATCTGCTCCATTGACAGAGGCCAGAATTACATACTGTATAGTACACGTTGGGAGAGATTGCTAGCCTTATCATAAAATGTAATTCAAATATAAAGACAGAGGTGTGAGCCTGTGACAGGAGAATTAATAGAGAATAGTCATACACAGTTCATTCTGAAGAATTCAATTGTTTTAGTGATAACTTATCTTTGCAAAGGCTACACACCTCTAAATAAATGGTGTCTTAATCAAGTGTTTTTTTAAAAGGTTTTGGACAGTGGACTTGAATTTAAAAGACGTAAAAATCAAGTTAATTACTATAATCATGTTCAATAAAATTAAATAGAAACAAATAGAATTTTTTTTTTTGCCAACCACCAGACCATGGAGGGGGGATAACCGATTCTCAGGTCAGTTGTAATTGGAGAGACTTGAAAAATAGTGTGAGGAATACAACATAAACGATCATTAGTGTATGCGCAGAGATGACTTACAGACATCCCAGCATCCAACCCATTTGAACAGTACCAACATTCGATGTCTTCCTCATAATAACTGCAAATGGTTTTAATGCAACTAGCACAACACCCATCAATTGAAACGATGTGAAACAAACAAAAGGGCGGGGCACACCCTGAGAGAGATTGAGACTGAGGAACCAGGTATATTAAGATCAAGCTTGATCCAAATGACAAAGAAATATATCCAGATACACACAAATGACTTCATGTAACTTTTTTAAAATTTCGTTGTCAAAATCTTAAGTAATCGCCACCAATATCGCACAGCTTCCACTAAACAAGACAGATATATTATTTTCTATTGAATTTCTTTGGCAACCAACTTTCCTTTTTTTGTTATCCAATAACTGTGAAAAATATTCCACATAGAACTAAATAAATGAGGGACAAAAGTATGAAAAACACATTACAGCAACCTGTTTGACATTCTGGTAGTAATTGCTTAAAATATAGTGTCATATGTCCTTTCACACACATGATGATTACTGTTTTGAAAGGGATCTCCCTTTCCGCTTCAGGAAAAAAACAACACCAAAACCAAATAAAACAACCATACCATTATCATCATTACTATTTGGTAATCCATTTTCTATACATATATAACATCATAGTTATTTGCAATGGTTTTAAATGAAACAAAGTAAATCTGCTCCCTCTGTCCTGTTATCTTCTCTGCACTGATTGGACGGTAATGTTCATGTTTTAACCCCTCTCTGTCCTTGTCGAGGTGCCCCAAGGATTTTATTGTTTGTAAAACTTTAAAACAATTGAGAGCTCTCAGTTAACTTTATCTGCCAGCTTACAGTATATATACAGAATATATACAGTACACACACTTACCTAGAAACATATATATTCACACACACACAACCAGTCAAAAGTTGACACCTACTCATTCCAGGTTTTTTCTTTATTTTTTACACATTTTCTACATTGTAGAATAATAGTGAAGACATCAAAACTACGAAATAACACACATGGAATCATGTAGTAAACAAAGAGGTGTTAAACAAATAAAAATATATTTGAGATTTGAGATTCTTCAAAGTAGCCACTCTTTCCCTTGGCAGCTTTGCACACTGTTGGCATTCTCTCAACCAGCTTCGTGAAGTAGTCACCTGGAATGCATTTAACAGGTGTGCCTTGTTAGAAGTTAATTTGTGGAACTTCTTTATGTCTTAATACTTTTGAGCCTACCAATTGTGTTGTGACAAGTTAGGGGTGGTATACAGAAGATAGCCCTATTTGGTAAAAGATCAAGTCCATATTATGGAAAGAACAGCTCAAATAGGCAAAAAGAAATGACAGTCCATTACTTTAAGGCATGAAGGTCAGTAAATCGCAAAAACCATCAAGAGCTATGATGAAAGTGGCTCTCATGAGGACCGCCACAGGAAAGGAAGATCCAGAGTTACCTCTGCTGCAGAGGATAAATTCATTAGAGTTACCAGGCTCAGAAATCGGCAATTAAATGCACCTCAGATTGTACCTCACATAATTCAAGACACTGACATCAACTGTTCAGAAGAGACCGTGTGAATCAGGGCTTCATGGTCGAATTGCTGCAAAGAAACCACTACTAAAGGACACCAATAATAAGAAGAGACTTGCTTGGGCCAAGAAACACGAGCAATGGACATTAGACCGGTGGAAATCTGTCCTTTAGTCCCGAGTCCAAATCCAACCTCTGTGTCTTTGTGAGATGCAGAGTAGATGAATGGATAATCTCTGCATGTGTGGTTCCCACCGTGAAGCATGGAGGTGGTGACATGGTGTGGGGGTGCTTTGCTGGTGACACTGTCAGTGATTTATTTAGAATTCAAGGCACACAACAAGCATGGCTTGTAACCACAATGTCACAAATAATTTGTATCTACCTTTCCAATTACTTTTATAGATTGGGATTCATTTGATTAATAGTATGGTGTTTCTATTCTAAGAAAAACCCAAAACCATCCGGGTTTCTGGTAGGATGGAACTGAAAATATTGTGCTGTACATTGTGACGGCATGCAGTACAGTACTGGGCTATTTAGCTAAAGAATCCCTGTGTCGTGCGGCGTGCGGGAGACCCAATTCCCGACGAATTCCCGTCCTTGTAAATAAGAATTTGTTCTTAACTGACTTACCTCGTTCAATAAAGGTTACACTAAGAGCATAAGATTTCTACACCATAATTTTCTACTGTAACCAATATCCAAACGGAGATTCAGTCAAAATAAAATCTCATTGATTTATCAAGACCAGTCCCCATGCTTGTCTCAGAGCAGCGCAAAACGATGCTAAAATAGTTGTAGGCTATTGCTTCAAATCCTATTGCTTCTAACTTCAATATGCTCTTTAAATAAAAGAGACCTACACCATTTATAACAGCACATTACTCAACAATTACATATAGAGGATTGGAGGATATTTCTGTAATTCAGTGGTATTTATTCCCATAGTAATTCGTTATGGATCCATAACTAAATCAACATCGTCATTTTGAAAGAGTATTTTTATCATTATTTTATTAACGAAAGCATAGAGATGCCATTATTAGTTACATTGTTTTTAGTTTGAACGTGCAGACTGGCTCTAAGAACAGAACATCGGGAACGTTTCCCTAGTCAGTGCCATTATTAGTGCAATGTCCCTTGTTGCCGTGTGCTGGGGTACATCCTCACTCTCCCTCCTCCTCCCTTCCCCATGGGCTAGGTCGGTCTTCTGTGCCCATCCCGTGACCCCTGCCCTCGTGCCTCGAACCTTGCCAGCTTTCAGTGGATACAGCTGGAGACCTGCAAGGCAATCCCATTGTGCACCACTCGGGAGCCATGAACAATATGACCAATATATATTACCCTGCTAATAACAGGGTTAATTATATATCTGTGAGAATATCCAACTGGCTTTTATATAAATAATCCTAACAAAATAAAATAAAAACCTTAGCGTAACAACAGCTTTAGTAAGTAATACTGAAGTTGTGCACAATTATCAGTTTCTATTTAGGTTTATGTCGCCCATTCATTGTCGAGACACAGTAGGACCCAAAAGCATAATCAGTGCTCCATCTCCCCCTTGCGCTGGTCTGGGGCAATGAAGTGCAGGGAACCATACTAAACCACAAATTACATCTAAGTCCCACATCATAATCGCAAAACTTTTAGTGGAGCAACCACTGTACATGTACAGACAATCCATTTGATATGAAAGTAGATCTCTTTAAATTATTTTGCAAGATTAAACTTAAGGACGTGTTCTCTCAAAACACTGTTTCAGGCCTAGAAACCCAACAAAGAACTGGTACCCATTTTAAGCCCAAAAGCAAATTCTGTCCTATGGTTAAAAACTCTTCAATTAATACCCATTGTAGGTTAGTCGAACAAGAAGCCATGTCAGTATATTTGAGAAAAACAAACCACATTCAGAAGAACCGCACTAGAACAGAAGAACAGGAATGAGATAAACGAATGAAAGATTCATCTTTGGTTATTAAATCTGCAGACAACGGGGGTGCTGTGGTTGTTTTAGACTATGAAAAATACAAAGAGATTCAGAGACAACTCAGTAATGAACGTTTCTATAGAAAACTGAGTGTTGATCCACACAGGTGTTCCAAAGGGATATATGCTCTAATCTGGAGCAAGCCCTATTAAATAACCTTATCTCAAAACCTGAATACTGTCAGGATGCACCTAGGGGTCATGATTTGGGGCTGTACAAATGTTTGATGTATTAGAATAATTGATTATGCTTATGTTATATTAATAATAATAATACCCCTCCCGCCTTACATTTATAGGGTCCTAGACTACAGATTAATAACAATATATTAATTATATAGTTTTAGAATTCTTCCACAGTTGTTTTCTCTCTCACTCACTCACAATGTGTGACTGAGACAGAACTCTGCAGGGGAGTGTGGGAGACGAGACTACTCAGACATTCCACACTAAATCAACTTTGGGGAGGGGACATTTATAGCCTAGCTTTTAGATAAACACTGAAACTCTATGTTTATACAGCTGTGGATGCAGGGTTTTGGTCTCAGGAGTAAAAAGGTAATGATGTGGTCAGTGACATCACTAAGGCGGAACTTCGGTTTAATAAAACAACTTGAGACCTTTTGTTTGATGCAGAACTTACTCAGAAACATGCGTGCTATGTTCCTGTTTGTCAACTTCTGTCTGCAATTGCATTAATAAAGGTTTTTGAATTATTTAATTAAAGATAGTCATAATGCTAATTTCACCAATGAACCAATGATTGACAAGAAAGGAAAAAATGAACCTAACAATACCTTTGCTGCAAATGTGACATATATATGTCCATGCCTCTACATTTTGCTGAAATTACACAAACCTAACACACAACAAGGCAATTATCGAGGCAGACCAGTGGTGGCAGGAATGGGCTCAATGTCAGAGCCATTGTTGAACTTTGTAGACTTTTATTAAAACTCATGTGCAAGCATTGCCATCATATGGGAAAGACTCTATATACTTCATAAACAAGATCACACCAATAACGGGTTTAACAGAAGAATGTATTTTGGTCACTTTAGATGTTGGGTCTATATAACAGCATTCCCCATACGGGGGGCTGGCAGCCCTAGCTCACTATTTGAGAGACAGAGATACTAACAAATACCCACCAACAACCTTTATTCTAGAGCTGGCTTGCTATGTTTTGATGTCTAAGTATTTCAGGTTTGATGATGAATACTATCTCCAAACGAATGGAACATCGATTGGCACCACATTCGCTTCGAGCTATGCGAACCTTTACGTGGGTCTTTTTGAAGAACGTTTTGTTAATAATGAAAACTAAAATCAATTTTTGAATAAAGTCCTGAAGTGGTATCGATATATTGACTACATTTTTGGCATATGGGGAGGAACGGGAGAAGATCTGTCAGCATTATTACATGACATTGACCCCAATCTCAAATTCACTATTGAATGTGCTCATTACCACGATATGTGGATTGAGAAAACAAATGGAACCCTGTTTACAACTCTGTATAGAAAAGAAACATAGAAAAGAAACAGACATAAATACTATTACAGGGGGACAGCTTCTACCCTGAACCATTAAAAAGCGGACTTCCAAGACTGCGCCGTATATGCCACTCCACAGAGGACTATCTAGAAAAAGCAGAGGAGATGAGCAATAGGTTTCTAAGAACAAGCTATTCTCCACAATGTGTGGATGAAGCTCTTCATTTGGCATTGGGGAAAACACAAGATTAAATACTACAAAAAAAGAGACCACTAGAGCTAAAGAACACTCTGTAATGTTCACAACCACATACTTTCAAGATGCTGTCAATTTGATTTGATTTGATTTGAAGAAACACTGGCATGTTTTATCATCGGACCTAGTTTTGCCAGCTGGATTTAAGAATCCACCACTTATTGTATATAGGAGAGGTCGCAATTTACGCAATAAATTGGTCCATGCCAACTGCCAGCCACAAAAGAAAATCAGCCAGGCTCTTTTACGCCCTCTTCCAAATGGTAGCTATAAATGCAGAGGATGCGCGCAGCGCAACAATATGATGAAGTGTTAATACTTCTGCCACCCCCATACAGGAAAACGGTTCCAAATAAATTACATTATTACGTGCTCCACAAATAAATTACATTATTACTGCTATGTTATCTACATTATTAAATGTCCATGTGGGCTGGGCTATGTAGGTAAAACCTCTCGTTCTCTCAAACAGAGAATCATAAAACATAAAAGTCCAATTAGGAGAAAAGACAGGGATTATACAAACAGAGAATCATAAAACATAAAAGTCCAATTAGGAGAAAAGACAGGGATTATACAGATTATCCACATTTTAAATTACCTCTACTTTTTAGATTTTGTGGCATAGAGAAAGTTAAGATATCAGACAGGGGAGGTGACATTAATAATATTCTGAGCGAAAGAGAATGTTTGGGGATTTTCACCCTCCAGACATTATTTCCTAAAGGTCTTAATGAAATGCCTATGTATGTTATGTTGTGAATTTGAACATGAATTATGCCCCTATTTCAGATTACTCTGATGGTTTTCTTGCGCTGTACCCAATGATTTATGAAAACTTGCTTGGTAGGTCAATGTCCTCATTGTGGTTTTACAGACGTGTTTAATACGTTTTATGTACACACTTTTTGAATATTTATGAAATGCATATTGTTATATTTGGAAGCACTTGATTTCCCTCAAATCCAACCACATTTGATGCGTGGAACATATGTGGGTGGGGCAAGGTCTACATAAGGGTGCTTAATTGAAAAAACTCAAAAGCTCTGACGAAGGCCATGAGGCCGATACGTAAAGCTAATTAAAGAGCAGTGATACTATCAAGAGCAGTGTGTGGATTCCCTCCTTTTATTAAACTGTTACCATCCACCTGCAAAAAAGATAGGTCAGATGTGCGAGTGCCTTTTGAATTTTGAGTTTAGCTAGAGTGACATTTTCATACTCCAAGGAGAGAACAAGGCACTCACAGCTAGGGTTGCAAAGGGTCGGAAACTTTCCATGTGAAGTTAAGCCCGGGAATTTGGGGAATTTTTCTCAAATTCATCAAAAAAGTTAGCTTATAACAGTGAATCTTTTTTGTGGGTGTTAATATAGTTTAATTATGCCAATGTGCTTTCATCAATTGAAAGCCCTTAATCTATTTTATGAGAATTTGTAAGATTTCTTGTTTGCATAAAATAGACGCAGACCAGTCTTTCAATAATAGGTAATAGAATTTATTCTTGGAGCGTGCTACCACTTAAACACATGCAGCAGTTTATATACAGATCATGACGTCATTTCACTGCTTTAACAGAATCCCCTCCTCTCGACCGGGACAAAGTAAGGTGAAAAGTTCATTCTAACTTACTAACACACTCCCAGATAACTTTTGACCCCTCAACATTATCGATCACCACTGAACTGACAGTTTTAATGAACAGAAAACCTACGAATGCACTCACTGCCTTATCTAAAAAACCCAGAGCTAAGTTTCAGTAGGGTCAACCATAGGCTAACGACCTTATGTGTTTTCACAGTCCACAACCCATTCGTTTCTGCCTAGTTGGAATGGTGTTCATTAACTTTTTATTACTCCTTGTCCGTGTCTCACAATCCCTTCTGATGAACTCATATTGTTAATCAGATATAATAAAACAGAGTATAAGTTTACTTACAGTTCCATTTAAAATGATTTGTTCAGTCATATTAATCATAATTTCCTAACAGTGGGACACACAAGGCAATTCTGGGTCTTGTAGCATATTTTGGTTAAACTACCTCCAATTCAATGGAATTGCAACCCTCTGCATACACAGTGCATTCTTCAATCACATGTGCAGTGCACTCTTCCATCACACTAATGAGATGCTATTGAGCCCACACAACAACACTGTCTGAGCCAAGGACTACATGATTTCTGAAGTTTTGATTACAATACTGGGTGGGGTGAATATATTTTACATGACATACATGATTTTTTGTTAACTAGTAAATAGTAGCCTACAGCAAAGTGTGTTAAAAAAAATTCTGCTAGTTAGTTTTTGCTACCATGTGGGTTTTAGCGTGCTTGAGCCTGCTAACTTGAGGAGTGTTAATTCACCTGTTCCCATACAGATAAAATTATCTTACAAAGGAGTTGTTTAATCTAACTGCTTAACTATTTATCTGTACATGGAATTGTTTTTGTTTTTTTTCACTAATTTTTCTAGTCTTTACAGGAAAATGCCACGGGCACTATCTGATGTGTGGAGATATTTCACTGCAGCTAATGAAATCTGTGTACATTTGCAAATACTGTGCCAAATCATATGTGAATAATGCAACAAAGATGCAAAATCATCTGGCCAAGTGCCCAAAGTTCCCTCAGCGCTCACAACAAGCAACCTCTGACAAAAGTCCCTCTACTTCTATTCGAGGTGAAAATTATGAAATCAGACACTTTATCGATAACAACAGCTCATGGTCCTCCTGGAACCAGAAGTTTTTTGGACTCCATGGAGGAACGTAGTCAGAGAAATGCTGATAATGTCTTGCTCGAGCTATGTATGCAACTGGTTCACCTCTGCTGTTCACAGCATACACCACTCCAACCAGACATGCTTTATCTGCTAATTTGCTGGATGCAGAGTTCAGAGTTCAAGTGAAGGTCAGGCAAATAAAAGAGAAAGGAGACTGTATTGCAATCATCTCTGATGGGTGGTCGAACATTCGTGAGCAAGGAATATTTAAGTACATCATCTCCACCCCTCAACCAGTATTCTACAAGAGCACATACACAAGGGACAACATACACACTTGTCTCTACATTGCAGATGTAGGCAGTCATCTTTGACCTTGGACCACAGAAGGTATTTGCACTGGTGACAGGTAGTGCTGTGAACATAAAGGCTGCTTGGTCTAAAGTAGAAGAGTCCTAGCCTCACATCACACCCATTGGCTGTGCTGCTCATGCATTGAATCTGCTCCTCAAGGACATCATGGCACTGAAAACAATGGATACACACTACAAGAGAGCCAATGAAATTGGTTAGGTATGTGAAGGGTCATCAAGTTAAAGCAGCAATCTACCTTACCAAGCAAAGTGAGAAGAATAAGAGCGCCACATTGAAGCTGCCCAGCAACACCCGTTGAAGTGGTGTTGTCATCATGTTTGACAGTCTCCTGGAGGGGAAGGAGTTTCTCCAAGAAATGGCCATATCACAGTCTGCCGATATGGACAGCCCCATCAAGAGGATCCTCTTGGGAGAGAGTGGTAAGCAGCCTGAAACCTATAGCAGTAGCCTTTGCACGGATTGAGGGAGACAATGCCATCCTGTCTGATGTTCAGACTTTGCTTGCAGAGGTAAGAAAATAAATCCGTACTGCCCTGCCCACTTCACTGTTGCTCCAAGCAGAGGAAACTGCAGTTCTGAAATACATCAAAAAGCGTGAAGACTTCTGCCTGAAGCCCGTACACGAGGCAGCATACATGTTGGACTGCAAGTATGCTGGCAAGAGCATCCTGTTTGGTGCAGAGATCAACAAGGCCTATGATGTCATCACTTCCTGGGTGAGGGCAAGGTTCTTGGCAGTCTGGCGAAGTACACTTCCAAGCAAGGGCTTTGGGATGGAGATGTAATATGGCAGTCGTGCCAACATATCTCATCAGCCACCTGGTGGAAGGGACTTTGTGGATCTGAGGCTCTTTCCCCCGTTACTGCATCAATGCCCGCTACAATAGGGCGCCCTGGATGTTGTGTAACATTCTTGTGTAATTTCGGCAAAGTATAGAAAGTGGCAATTTTAGGGTGTTGAATAGCCAAAAAAGCATGTTATTTTTTGGTTATCTGACCAGAACTTAAATACCCATCTAGGACAGTCAAAATAGTATTCTGAAATTGGGAAGTGGGGTCACTTCTGAGTTTCTTGCAAAAGCTGTTGTCAAGCATCTGTCTATGACACTCATGTACATAAGCTGTCCTATCCATGAGTACAACCGACCCACCCTTATCAGCGGGACGAATAAGGACTGACGTATCAGATTGTAAATCAAGCAAAGCTTGTTTTTCATTATTGGGTTTGGATTTGGATCCCTGTTTATTCTTAAGGAGAAGTCCAACATCATTTTCCACAAGTCTGCAATATGCGATTGGCTGGAGGTATAAAATAACTCTTGCTTCTAAAAGGTATTTTATACTGATAACAAGTTCAAACAGGTGCCATTAATACAGGTAACGAGTGGAGGACAGAGGAGCCTCAGGTCTGTGAGAGCCAGAAATGTTGCTTGTTTGTAGGTGACCATATACTTATTTTCCACCATAATTTGCAAAATAATTAATTAAAAATCCTACAATGTGATTTTTTTCTCATTTTGTCTGTCATAGTTGAAGTGTACCTATGATGAAAATTACAGGCCTCTCTCATATTTTTAAGTGGGAGAACTTGCACAATTGGTGGCTGACTAAAAACTTTTTTGCCCCACTGTAGGTCTATAACAGTTTGGGTCTAGAGTGTCTCCCCCTTTGAAGAGGGGGATGACCGCGGCAGCTTTCCAATCTTTAGGGATCTCAGACAATATGAAAGAGAGGTTGAACAGGCTAGTAATAGGGGTTGCAACAATTTCGGCTGGTAATTTTAGAAAGAGAGGGTCCACATTGTCCAGCCCAGCTGATTTGTAGGGATCCAGAATTTGCAGCTCTTTCAGAACATCATCTATCTGGATTTGGGTGAAGGAGAAGCAGGGGGCCTGTTGGCCGGGGTAGGGGTAGCCAGGTTGAAAGCATGGCCAGCAGTAGAAAAATGCTTATTGAAATTCTTGATTATAGTAGATTAATCGGTGGTGACAGTGTTTCCTAGCCTCAGTGCAGTGGGCAGCTGGGAGTAGGTGCTCTTATTCTCCATGGACTGACTGTGTATATTGGTTCCTGACTTCCCTGAAAAGTTGCATATCGCGGGGGCTATTCAATTCGACTTTATGGATCTAGTCCCCCGATGAGATGAAGTCACAAGTATTTGGACAAATTCACTTCCAGTGTAGTCAAAAGTTTAATATTCCTAGCAAATGACTACATCAAGCTTGTGACTCATTGGATGCATCTTCAGTTTGTTTCGGGATATTTTATGCAGTGCCATTGGACAATACAGAAAGTTATTTGCTGTACGGAAAAAGAGCGGGAGAGACAGACCACCATGCCATACCTCAATAGTCTCTAATTGGTGAAATTTGTGTGGAGACTTTCTCAACATTCCATTTACAGCTAAATATCAGTACTGTATTGTGCTGTATCTTATGGTGGCTGGCAGGAAAAGAGGACACACAAAACAAGTCAGACACTCACGGTAGAGGGTTTTTCCACCACAGCTCCCTGGCCTTGAGCGTCTGGTAGACAGTCTTCTGTTGGCCCTCGGTGCCGTTCTCTCCCTTGCTGCTCTGCATGACCCTGGAGAACTCCATCTTCTCATCCCAGGTCCCCGGCAGCACATAGTGCGCCTTCCCATCCTTATCCATCACCTAGACGGAGATATGGAGAGATACAGAAAAGGCAAAGGAACCAGAAATACAGGTGGAAAGAAGGAAAGGTACAGATTTATGTCTTCTTTTTAGTCTGTTACATAAACGTCAAATGTGTACACCTCCTACCTTCCTGGCCACATCTCTAGAGAAGTAGCTGTAAGGAGCAAACTTCAAATGGCAGCGATCTCCCGTCTCTTGATTTACCACATCAATGTCTCCAGACTAGAATTGAAGATTGGGCATAAACCAATACCCACTGGCAAATAATCATAAAAGAAAAATACACCTACAAGGGTTTTTCTTTATTTTTACTATTTTCTACATTTTAGAATAATAGTGAAGACATCAAAACTATGAAATAACCAAGAAAGTGTTAAACAAATCAACATATATTTTATATTCTTTAAATGGCCACCCTTTGCCTAGATTATAGATTTGCACTCTCAAGCAAGCTTAACCTGGAATGCTTTTCCAACAGTCTTGAAGCAGTTCCCACATATGCTGAGCACTTGTTGGTTACTTTTCATTCACTCTGCGATCAGACTCATCCCAAACCATCTCAATTTGGTTGAGGTCGGGGGCATGTGGAGACCACATGGTCAAATAGCCCTTGTGTTGGGTCATTGTCCTGTTGAAAAACAAATGATAGTGGGACTAAGCGCAAACCAGATGGGATGGCGTATCGCTGCAGAATGCTGTGGTAGCTATGCTGGTTAAGTGTGCCTTGAATTCTAAATAATCACAGTGTCACCAGCAAAGCACCCCCACACCTCCTCCTCCATGCTTTACGGTGGGAAATACACATGCGAAGATCATCCGTTCATCCACAGCACATCTCACAAAGACACAGCGGTTCGAACCAAAAATCTCCAATTTGATCTCCAGACAAAAGGACAAATTTCCACCGGGCTAATGTCCATTGCTCGTGTTCCTTGGCCCAAGCAAGTCTCTTCTTCTTATTGGTGTCTTTTAGTAGTGGTTTTCTTTGCAGCAATTCGACCATGAATAACTGATTCATGCAGTCTCCTGTGAACAGTTGATGTTGAGATGTGTCTGTTACTTGAACTCTGTGAAGCATTTATTTGGGCTGCAATTTCTGAGGCTGGTAACTCTAATGAACTTATCCTCTGCAGCAGAAGTAACTCTGGGTCTTCCATTCCTGTGGCAGTCCTCATAAGAGCCAGTTTCATCATAGCGCTTGATGGTTTTCGCGACAGCACTTAAAAGAAACTTGCAAAGTTATTGACATGTTCAGTATTGTCTGACATTCATGCCTTAAAGTAATGATGGCCTGTCGTTTCGCTTTGGTTATTTGAGTTGTTCTTGCCATAATATAGACTTGGTATTTTACCAAATGGGGCCATCTTGTGTATACCCCCATTACCTTGTCACAACACAACACCAAAAAAATCCACAAATTAACTTTTAAGAAGGCACACCTGTTAATTGAAATGCATTCCAGGTGACTACTTCATGAAGCTGGTTGAGAGAATGCCAAGAGTGTGAAAAGCTGTCATCAAGGCAAAGGGTGGCTATTTGAAAAATCTCAAATATAAAATATTTTGATATGTTTAACACGTTTTGGTTACTACATGATGTGTCATTTCATAGTTTTGATGTCTTCAATATTATTATACAATGTAGAAAATAGTACAAATAACTAAAAACCCTTCAATGAGTAGGTGTGTATTTTTGTTCCCTCCAAGTTCATCTCACCTGGTCGATCCACAGTTTGCCGACTATGATGTTGTGCACGGTGGTGGTGACCTTCTTCCATGTGTAGTGGTTGTTGCACTTCTCAAAGATGGCATGGATTGTCCCTACGGGAGAGGGTCAACGAATAAAAAAACCTGTAGTGCTGAAATCAAAGGCCATATGTATCAAGCGTCTCAGAGAAGGAGTGCCAATTTACACAGAACAAAAATATAACCGCAATATGTAAGGCGTTGGTCCCATGTTTCATGAGCTGAAATAAAAAGATCCCAGATAAGTTTCTTTCAAATGTTATGCACAAATGTATTTACATTTGTTGTGACTTGACTATAACATTGATCTGAACACTTATTTATCTAACTATGTTAAATTGTTACCCGATTAAATTAATCATGTAACAATTAACTCATTAGGATCTAGGGCACCACAAGAGCGGTTCTTTAAAGAGTTACCATATCCCCAATTAAACTCTAGAAGGTCTTTAGCTATCACATTTATAAAAATGAGCATCTGCTAAATGACTTAAATGTAAATGTAAACTTATTAATCATAACCTCGTATCATATCATTCTGACCCATCATAACCTTCTTGCGTCTGCATAAACCCGAGCCTTGCTTATGATTCAGTACTACACTAGTTGATTTAATTATTTATTTACTAGCTAATTAAATTGTGACTAGATAAACATACACATTTAATACATTAAAAACAGGTCCCAAACGGAATGACAACAACGTGGCTGCTTGTTACAAAAGAGATGGAGGGGGAGGGAGAGAGGGGGACAGAGACACTTAACATTGGCACTTTCAAAAACGACTCACCTACAGTAACCACATACAGTTGAAGACAGAAGTTTACATACACCTTAGCCAAATACATTTAAACTCAGTTTTTCACAATTCCTGACATTTAATCCTAGTAAAAATTCCCTGTCGTAGGTCAGTTAGGATCAACACTTTATTTTAAGAATGAAATTTCAGAATAATAGTAGAGAGAATAATTTATTTAAGCTTTTATGTCCTTCATCACATTCCCAGTGGGTCAGAAGTTTACATACACTCAATTAGTATTTAGTAGCATTGCCTTTAAATTGTTTAACTTGGGTCAAATGTGTCAAATAGCCTCCCACAAGCTTCCCACAATAAATTGGGTGAATTTTGGCCCATTCCACCTGACAGAGCTGGTGTAACTGAGTTAGGTTTGTAGGCCTCCTTGCTCACACATGCTTTTTCAGTTCTGCCCACAAATTGTCTATAGGATTGAGGTCAGGGCTTTGTGATGGCCACTCCTATACCTTGACTATGTTGTCCTTAAGCCATTTTGCCACAACTTTGGAAGTATGCTTGGGGTCATTGTCCATTTTGAAGACCCATTTGCGACCAAGCAAATGTCTTGAGATGTTGCTTCAATATATCCACATAATTTTCCTGCCCTCATGATGTCATCTATTTTGTGAAGTGCACCAGTCCCTCCTGCAGCAAAGCGCCCCCAGAACATGATGCTGCCACCCCCGTGCTTCTCGGTTGAGATGGTGTTCTTCGGCTTGCAAGCCCCCCCTTTTTTCCGCCAAACATAACAATGGGCATTATGGCCAAACAGTTATTTTTTGTTTCATCAGACCAGAGGACATTTCTCCAAAAACTACGATCTTTGTCCCCATGTGCAGTTGCAAACCTTCGTTATGTCGATATAGGACCAGTATTACTGGGATACTTTATATAGATAATTTTGTATCCGTTTCCTCCAGCATCTTCACAAGGTCCTTTGCTGTTGCTCTGGGATTGATTTGCACTTCTCGCACCAAAGTACGTTCAGAACGAGTCTCCTTCCTGAGCAGTATGACGGCTGTGTGGTCCCATGGTGTTTATACTTGCGTACTATTGTTTGTACAAATGAACGTGGTACCTTCAGGCATTTGGAAATTGATCCCAAGGATGAACCAGACTTGTTGAGGTCAACACATTTTTTTCAGAGGTCTTGGCTGATTTCTTCGGATTTTCCCATGATGTCAAGCAAAAAGGCACTGAGTTTGAAGGTAGACCTTGAAATACACCCACAGGTACTCAAATTATGTCAATTGGCCTATCAGAAGCCATGACATTTTCTGGAATTTTCCAAGCTGTTTAAAGGCACAGTCAACTTAGTGTATGTAAACTTCTGACCCACTGGAATTGTGATACAGTGAATTATAAGTGAAATAGTCTGTCTGTAAACTGTAAATTGTTGGAAAGAATTACTTGTGTCATGCACAAAGTAGATGTCCTAACCGACTTGCCAAAACGATATAGTTTGTTAACAAGAAATATGTGGAGTGGTTGAAAAACAAGTTTTAATTACTCCAACCTAAGAGTATATAACTTCCTACTTGTGTGTGTGTGTGTGTGTATCTTTTTATTTCACCGGGGTTAACACCCTACTCTCACAATAAGTGCCAGGTAAATTGACTGAGAACACATTCTCATTTACAGCAATGACCTGGGGAATAGTTAAGGGGAGAGGAGGGGGGATGAATGCGCCAATTGGAGGCTGGGAATGATTAGGTGGCCGTGATGGTATGAGGGCCAGATTGGGAATTTAGCCAGGACACCGGGGTTAACACCCTACTCTCACAATAAGTGCCATGGGGTCGTCAGTGACCATTTTTTCTTAACTTAACTTTTTCTTAACAATTGATTGGTGGCGTAGTCCACTATAATAGAGTTGGCTCATAGTTTAATGGTTGGGAGTTCTAATCCCACATGGGGCAGATATATTTTTTTATTTACAATATTCATCCCGTGCCCACACACTTCTAATTCTGAAATCTGAAATCACACCTGTGAGCGTGGTCACCCTGGTAGCAGTTGTAGGTTTTTATACAGTACCCGAGAACAATCTGTGAGTTAATTTGACCATTGGAAAAAGAGCTACTGCGTAAATATTGAAATGCGGGTTTGATTGAATTCCCACAACTTTCACCTAAATGCATTTTTTAATTGAAGGGGTTGGGCAAAGGCTGAAATTAGCATTGAGAGTTACCCTTAAATGAGAAAGAGTCCTTTCATGACATTAATTATTCAAAGCTGTTGACTCGCCAGGGGATGTTATGAAATCATTAAAGCTGCAGATGGTATTAATAAGCTTGTTCAACATTGCAGCCGACTTTGAAGGCTTTGATGCTATCCTACATGGCCATAATCTGGTTCAGACTTCAAATATTCATGATCAAGACCAATTGAAATCAATAAAGTCTGACATTGCCAGGTCACGTGACAGGCAAGAGGTATTTCCTGGGTGGATTTGAGCAAACATTACACTGATAGCATTCCGGACATTGTATGGTATCCAATAGGAAGCAACCTTTTATGGTGCATACAGTCACCTTTAGGAACCGACACAAAATAACCCTGCTTGAGTACTGGCTAAGGAGACCAGCTCGGAATTTCCAGTACAAAAGACAAGAGCAATTTTCATCACCTTTGCAAGTCAGATTTTCCACATATATTGCCTTGGAGTGTCTGTAAATGGTGATGATAGCGTGTTTAGTATACTCCCGAGTGGCACACCGGTCTAAGACAATGCATCTCGGTGCAAGAGGCGTCACTACAGTGCCTGATTCGAATCCAGGCTGTATCACAACTGGCCGTGATTGGGAGTCCCATAGGGCGGCGCAATTGACCCAACTCATCCGGGTTTGGCTGGGGTAGGCCATCATTGTAAATAAGAATTTGTTCTTAACTGACTTGCCTAGTTAAATAAAGGTTAAATAAAAAACTACTGCATTGTTAGCTCTACTTTTGTAAAAGGACCCAACAGGGACTATTTTGGAAACTCCTCAGCTTCACCTGGATGGATTTGTCCTTGATGTCGCCCTACCCCTCTGCATGTAATCTTGGAGACAAAACTACAATTCAAGTAGAGGATACACAGAGCTGGCAATCACCCGTTTACAAAGATGCGCAACTAAATTAAAATACATGCTAATGAGTTTCATTTCATTTCCTAAACTGAATGAATACTGAATTGGGCCCCAACCCTGTTCAGTGGAGTAGAGGTCTTACCTTTTTCCTGTAGCCGCTGGCCCCCATGGTGAGCAGGGTGATGAGCACATCCGGGCAGGGGGAGGCTGATGCTTGACCTGTAGACAGAGGGCAGTCAACATCATACTAAAAGGGCACAAACACTTTCTAACATGAACCCTTACTATGACTGTATCAATTTCAGTACCAATACTGATTCCTCTCAATTATTTGTTTCCTTAAATGGTTCCAATTCATATAATGAATTGATAATTATTATGGCTTTGAATGCTTCAAATCTAGCCCAGTGGTCTCCAACTCCAATCCTAGAGAACATTATTACAGGTAAAAGGAAAGGAATGCACTCAAATCTATATTCTTAAGTAAAAACAGAGAAAGGAAGCTTGAAGTCAACAGTCAATCACATAACAAGGAAAAAAGGGGACCAGCACTCACTTGAAATAGTTGCAAACTGATATTTCTGTTTATTTTATTCTCATCTTTTAGGCAACGTATCCTACTACAACACATACTACCACATGCAGGTCTTTATTGTAGCCAAGCACTAACATACCTGATTTCATGACATGTTGATTATTTGAAACTGGCATTAGTGCTGGGCTGGAATATAATCCAGCACACCAAGTAGCTTCCCCAAGATGGGCATTAGATCGAGACCTTGTGCTACCAAAATGAACAAACTTCCAACATTTCAGAGGGGAAATGGAATGTGGCACCAGCATAAGACAGGCAGAGACAATACAGACACACAGGAATACAACAGAGCACAGAGACACTGAGAGCTGGCGGAACAATTACACTAGATGAGCCCTATGATAACAGTAAACTAGTAGCTAATCCAGGTAATAGCAACTTTACACAAAAATGTTGCAGGCTTGGTTCAAACACATATGGCCCTTAGTGATATGAAACAGCACTAACCTGGATACATTCTGCTGATCTCCTGAAATAAAAGACTCATTGAAACCAGCAATTGTGGCACCACCTACTGGAACCATGAAGTTTTTGTCCAGGCTTTGTACAAAGGCATCGATTCTTCCAACATGAGCCCCCTGAATAGATTATGAAAATAACCCAACTTTGCTATGCCTATGGAACGGAAAAATATGATTTATGAAAGAGGAGTTGGAGCAGTAGTACCTGCTGAATAAAGTGCATACACTTGGATGACTGCACTCCATAAGAATTGTTGACAACATGGAGGATGTCATATTTGGCACACATTGTGGCTAGCTCCTCCAATCTTTCAGAACAGAGGAAAGTCATTATCAAATAATGCCCTGGTAATCTTCACCCAACATACACTGTAATAATATGGAAGTATGCTTCTGTGAGTAATGTCATGACGTATATATAATAGACTATATAATAAAACAGCATGCAGACTATACAAATAACATTTGTTTCCAGTGATACCAGTTATAATAGCACATGATAATAGGACATGGACATTTTATTTGTTACAGCTCTATTTAACCATGATTAGATGGCAAAGCAAGAAGTAGTGGAGTGGACACAAAGGATGTTCTCTGCTCCCAGCTCTTGCATCTTAAGGTCCACAGACTCCAGATCTGTTCTCAGCTCATCGCCTTCCAAAATGTTCTCACCACTACGGGTTCAAACCCTGTTCATGGTTACAACGAGCAAAAGTGGTCAATGTTGGGGTTGGACAAGAGTTGCCTTGCAGGGGAGCTACAGTGGGGTAGTGGACGCATAACGTTTGCCGGCATGAGCAGAGCGCAAGATACTTTATTAAGTGTTTTCATGTGTGAGCCGTGCGCCGAATTCTTGAAAATAGAAACAGAGAGAAATGTTGCACTAAGCAGGGATGAATGAATGGGAGCATGTCACACTCTGCAAAAGTTAGGCCCTACGAGTCAAGTATAGCATGCATTTTAGGCAGCTCTTAGAAAAGTTAAGTCATTTTCAAAACTAGCTGAACTGATAGGTGCATCTAGAGCAGGAATGGGGAGTACAAGAAACTGTAGGGCATAACTTACTTTTATAATGTTACAGAGAGTGGTATTGAACACGGTCATGCTAGTACTTAACCTGCAGTGATCATGGCATTGAAGCAGGACTTCTGGTCAATGAGGGGCCAGATGATGTAGCGCGCCTTTGGTCTCTTGTGGCGAAGTGTTAGGAAGCACAGTGTCAGGCTCATCCCGGTTGCCATTGGAACTACAAAACAACTGGCCACACTTTGCACACCTGTAAACATGCACAATAACAAACAAGCTAGGAACAAAAGTGTGCACATAGTGTAGCTCTACTACAGAACTGGAGGTGTCCATTACTGTCATACATTTATCAGTAGGCTAAATGCAATCTTAGTTACACACCTGAGTTTTAAAATGTCCAGTACAAGTGAATTAGTCAGCTTGCTCAGCAGACTGGAACCTGCATCCTTAGGTTGAGTTGCAGCGATGTCACCAGATCGTCCTATCCCATGTATTAACCTGTATAAAGCAACACACACATATCTCATGATCATGACTCCACTGAACATGTATGACAAAACAGGTAGCTACTTGGAATTTAACAAAGCAATAGAAAATTCCTTTACTTTGAAAAGCAACAGTTAATAAGAACCTGTAATGTCGTCGGGCCACCAAACTAGAGGCCATTCTGCCCTCCCTCTCACCAACACCACAGTTTCCAAAGAAGTTGTTACTGTCCATCACAGCCAGTTCATTTTGCTGTTTGGTTCCTAGTGAATACACCCCTGATGTAGTTACCTGGCAAATGTGCAACTGATCTGATCATCTTATCGAAATAATAGAATTTGAAGGAATGTTATTCGGATATTAACGTTACCTGGTCCAAAAGCTGTCTAATCAGCTGCTCATGACTGTCACGTGCCTGTGACCCCTGGCGAATGTAGGATGCCGACACAATCTTCTCACTTATGGAAATTTTTCACTATTCATCTCAAAATTCGCTGTTAAACAGATAAGAGTAGATTAGCATATGCAATTCTAGCCATAATAGTCAGTAGAAACGTGTACTTTAGCGAACGTGTTCATCACAAAACTAAAGTACAACCTTCTAACGAGTGGTGTATTCAGGGCTAATGCCGAATCAAAGTAATCCTCAGCTCCGTTTATGCTAATATTGATTTGGCTACTGGTTATTGTAGTGTTTATCTTTTTAAAAATCTGCCTTACCTTTGCAGCTATTTTCACTGTCAAGAACCCGATTTCATTCTCTCAAGTTTTGAATTCTACTTCCGAGTTTTCTTCTGTGTTTATCATCGGATGGCCAGCCCAGAAACACAAAACATCGCCTCCGATTGGATGGAGAATGACTGCTCCCTCTCATTGAAGCTCCGAAGCTCAAAGTCGATGGGTGTACTGCGGGCTGTTGTATAGTAGAGTCAGAAAGTATTCAGACCCCTTCCTTTGTCCACATTTTGTTACGTTATAGCCTTATTCTGAAATATATTAAATACATAAAAGGCCTCATCAATCTAAACACAATACCCCATAATTAACGGGTGTGTTTTGTGAAAATTTATAACAAATAAAAAACAAATAATTAAAAAACAAATAATTATGTAAATTTGCTATGAGACTCGAAATCGAGCTCAGGTGCATCCTGTTTCCATTGATCATCCTTGAGATGTTTCTACAACTTGATTGGAGTCCACCTGTGATCATTTCAATTGATTGGACAGGATGTGGAAAGGCACACACCTGTATATAAGGTCCCACATTTGACAGTGCATGTCAGAGCAAAAACCAAGCCATGAGGTTGAAGAAATTGTCCGTAGAGATCCAAGACAGGATTGTGTCGAGTTACAGCCCTGAGGAAGGGTACCAAAAAAATTCTTCAACATTGAAGATCCCCAAGAACACAGTGGCCTCTTCCTAGAGCTGGCTGCCTAGCCAAACTGAGCAATCAGGGGAGAAGGGCCTTGGTCAGGGAGGTGACCAAGAACCGCATGGTCCCTCTGACAGAGCTCCAGAGTTCCTCTGTGGAGACGGGAGAACCTTCCAGAAGGACAACCATGTCTGCAGCACCAGATTTGGCCAAAAGACACCTAAAGGACTTTGGTCTGATGAAACCAAGATTGAACTCTTTGGCCTGAATGCCAAGCATCACACCTGGAGGAAATCTGTCATCATCCTTATGATGAAGCATGGTGGTGGCAGAATCATGATATGGGGATGTTTTTCAGCAGCAGAGACTGGGAGACTAGTCAGGATTGAGGGAAAGTACAAAGAGATCCTCGATGAAAACCTAAACCTGCTCAGGACCTCAGACTGGGACGAAGGTTCACCTTCCAACAAGACAACGACTCTAAGCACACAGCCAAAACAATGCAGGAGTGGCTTCAGGACAAGTCTCTGAATGTCCTTAAGTGCATCCAGCCAGTGCCCGGACTTGAACCTGATCAAACATCTCTGGAGATAGCTGAAAATAGCTGTGCAGCGACGCTCCCCATCCAACCTCACAGCGCATGAGAGGATCTGCAGAGAAGAATGGGTGGAACTCCCCGAATACAGGTGTGCAGAGCTTGTAGTGTCATACCCAAGAAGACTTGAGGCTGTAATCACGGTCAAACGTGCTTAAACAAAGTACTGATTAAAGAGTCTGAATACTTATGTAAATGTAATATGTTTTTTAATTTTTTTAAATAAATGTGCTAAAATAAAAAATGAACTGTTTTTGCTTTGTCATTATGGGGTATTGTGTGTAGATTGATGAGGAGGAAAAAACTATTTAATACATTTCAGAATAAGGCTGGAACGTAACAAAATATAGAAAAGTCAAGGGGTTTGATGCTTTCCGAATGCACTATATAAAGAAAGAAGGATCCCCATTATAGTCAATTGAAAAATAGCAAAAAGTTGCAGATCCATTATCATTTTCTGAAAGATCAACTTGCAATGTAAGTATAAAAACGTCATTAGAAATGCCAGACGAGCTCATTTTTTCCAAACTGATCATTTACTAATCAGAATAATTAGAGAGTGCTCTTCTCAAACATTGATGGCCTGAAATCCTACCCCCGTAAACTTACAGTATGTGAACTTTCCTCCACATCTAAATGTGATGAGTTTGCGGAATATTTCAGAGATACCCAGCCTAAAATTGGTTATCAGTCAAGCAAGACCAGATGAGAAGTTTGATAAGTGCCCTAGCCTACCCCGCAAAGGCACAATGGATTTATTTTCCCTGGTTGACACAGACATACTCAGGAATGTGATTGCACTATATTGCCTTGCAAAAGTATTCATCCCCCTTGGCATTTTTCCTATTTTGTTGCATATATATATTTATCTCATGTCATTGCTTACATGTATGCATAAATAAGACCTTAATAGATGCCAAGTCTTGGTCATGATATGGTTTCAGTTTTAATTTAACTGTAATTTAAATGAAATTTTATTTGGATTTCATGTAATGGACATACATAAAATAATCCAAATTGGTGAAGTGAAATGGAGAAAAAAAACTGGAAAAGTGTTGCGTGCATATGTATTCACCCCTTTGCTATGAAGCCCCTAAATAAGATCTGGTGCAACCAATTACCTTCAGAAGTCACATAATTAGTTAAACAAAGTCCACCTGTGCCCAATCTAAGTGTCACATGATCTGTCACATGATCTCAGTATATATACACCTGTTCTGAAAGGCCCCAGAGTCTGCAACACCACCAAGCAAGCGACACCATGAAGACCAAGGAGCTCTCCAAACAGGTCAGGGACGAAGTTGTGGAGAAGTACAGATCAAGGTTGGGTTATAAAAAAAAATATCAGAAACTTTGAACATCCCACAGAGCACTATTATATCCATTATTAAAAAATGGAAAGAATATGGCACCACAACAAACCTGCCAAGAGAGGGCCGCCCACAAAACTCACGGACTAGTCAAGGAGGGCATTAATCAGAGAGGCAACAAAGAGACCAAAGGTAACCCTGAAGGAGCTGCAGACCTCCACAGTGGCGATTGGAGTGTCTGTCCATGGACCACTTTAAGCCATACACTCCACAGAGCTGGGTTTTACAGAAGAGTGGCCAGAAAAAAAGCCATTGCTTCAAGAAAAAATAAGTAAACACATTTGGTGTTCGCCAAAAGGCATGTGGGAGACTCGAAGAATGTACTCTGGTCAGATGAGACTAAAATTGAGCTTTTTGGCCATCAAGGAAAATGCTATGTCTGGCGTAAACCCAACACCTTTCATCACCCTGAGAATACCATCCCCACAGTGAAGCATGGTGGTGGCAGCATCATGCTGTGGGGATGTTTTTCCATCGGCAAGGACTGGGAAACACGTTCAGAATTGAAGGCATGATGGATGGTGCTAAATACAGGGAAAGTCTTGAGGAAAACCTATTTCAGTCTTCTAGAGATATGAGACTGGGACAGAGGTTCACATTTCAGCAGGACAATGACCCTAAACATACTGCTAAAACAACACTCGAGTTGTTTAAGGGAAAACATTTAAATGTCTTGGAATGGACTAGGCAAAGCCCAGACCTCAATCCAATTGAGAATCTGTGGTATGACTTCAAGATTGCTGTACACCAGCGGAACCCATCCTACTTGAAGGAGCTGGAGCAGTTTTGCCTTGAAGAATTGGAAAATCCCTGTGGTTAGATGTGCCAAGCTTGCAGAGACATACCCTAAGAGACTTGCAGCTGCAATTGCTGCAAAAGGTGACTCTACAGAGTATTGACTTTGGGGGGGGGGGGGGGTAGTAATGCACACTCAAATGTTCATTTAAAAAAATATATATTTCTTGATTGTTTCACAATAATAACATATTTAGCATCTTCAAAGTGGTAGGCATGTTGTGTAAATCAAATGATACAACCCCCACAAAATCAATTTTAATTCCAGGTTGTAAGAAAACAAAATAGTAACGATGCAATGGGGGATAAATACTTTCGTAAGGCACTGTATGTATACAAAACTATGAGGACACCCTTCAAATGTGTCACGCCCTGGGGCCTGTTGCACAAAAGTAGAATTAAGACATCCGGGATAAATGACTCAGCTGAGCTCAATGAAGCCAAAACATGTGCGTCCAGGCTTAATTGGTTGCACAAAGACCAAGCCAGGATGAGCAGACACGGATTCATTAAACCAGGTGAAACCAATCCTGGATAGGTGCGCGCTCACGGCTCACTCAAATAGACCCCGCCACAGATCACAGATTAACTGATTTACCATGGCAACTAGAGCCGCGTACTTTTCCCCGTCGGAAGCACAAATCCTCATGGAGGCATACGAGGAGGTAAAAGATATAATTAAGAAGAAAGGCAACACCGCCACAGTGATAAAGCAAAGAGAAAAAGCGTGGCAAAGTATTGCAGACCGCCTGAATGCGTAAGTAGTGCACAATTACACACTCACCGCTCCGCTGAAACATCACAATTACAATTCAAATATTTAATTCACATCTCCAAAAATGCAGTTGTACTGTAATTATGAAACGGTTAAATTTTTAATTGAAATGCACTGCAGATATGAGTGAAATTGTGTAAAGTAACTCCATCACACTGTATAAAGCTATGATACATTTTTTGATATTTTTACTGAAAACAAGACAAAAATACCAAGTAATTTTTGCAGTGTGACTCCATTAAATGTGTGTGTGTGTGTAGATTAAACATGAACGGGCCAAAACGGACATGGCAGCAGGTCAAAATCAAATACAAGAACATTCTGCAGAATGGTATGGTCCCTGACTAATATTTAACAAAGCACAAGCATATATTGTACCCAGAAGGTGCCTGCTCACACATTGTCTGTACTGTTTTAGCAGTGAAAAAGAATACCCACAGACAAGGCACGGGTGGTGGGTCACCAAAGGCTGACCTTACCCCAGCAGAGGACATGGCCTTGGAGCTAAATAAAGGCAGGCCCGTCTTAGAGGGGATCCCTGGGGGGAAAGAGACGAGCATAGGTTCCTCCCAAGATGCCACCCGCTTCATTCAAGGTATGTCCTTCCATCTCTACATGGGATACAACCACATTCATATTGAATCAATTTGGACTGTTTGACTTTGGTTTACCTATTGCCTTGCAGTGCCTGGCAGCACTGTGTTCCTGTTAGAGCCACCAGCACAAGCACCAGACGATGCTGATCCAGTGAGTACTCCATCAAAGGCATACTGTAGGCCTGGCATGTCTTGTCTACTAGCTTCAATATGAATCCGATTAAATGTGATAGGGTGAAGGCCCCAGTGCAGCAGCAACAGCACATGATGGAGACGATGATGAGGAGGAGACCATCTCTCTGGATTCCAGAAGGCATGAGGTATCATGTTAAGACTGTGAAAGTACTATTTACTCTACAATGGTGAGGAGTCCTCATCAAAATCAAAAAATCTAATTTCTTTTACAGGACCCAGATGCTATACAGTGGGAAAACCAGCCTGGCAACATAGTGCGTATTAATAAAAGGACACCACATCCTGCCAAATTCCAGCTGCGCTAATTGTATTGTGTTCACAGAGCTCACAAGCTATCAGAAAGTTGTATGGCAACCACCTCCGGCGCCAAATAGAACTGGCAGACATAGACATTCAGTACAAGAAGAAAAAGATGGAAAATCTTGCACTGGAGTCTGAAATAAAAAAGAGGACAATTAGGAAACTGGACCTTGAAATAAAAAAAACTTGAGAGGGAGGTGAGATATGCCTTCAATGTACACTGTATGCTAACTGTAACACAAATGTATTAATCATTATTTTTCTTTCCTCCCCCAGCTCCAAGAAGATGACACAGCTCAAAATAAAAATGAGGTATATTCTCGTAAAGTCAAGTGAGCCATGACATATGAGCTCTTATTGTGAGCACACAGGACGGTGGCATCTTTCTAAGGTTTTTTTTATTTTCCCAGCAATCAGTACAACCAAGTCATCGTTATAAGGCATCGCCCTCTTTTGCCCACCCCCCCAGCACCAGGTGTGGCCACTAGCCTATATGAAGGCCCAAAATTGTGTGTTCCTTTCTGCTCTGACAATGGCATGCCCATTCGTGCGAGATGTGGTGGATGAAGAAGCACTTGTGCTGAGGAGAGCCTTCAGGCGAGAAAGGGTCTTCAGGGACCGGTTGGACCCACTGGCCTTCCCTGATGACCATCTATATGAAAGATACAGGTTTTCTGCAGATGGCATCAGGTATCTATGCAGACTACTGGGTCCCAGGATTAAGCACCGCACTGCACGGAGCCATGCACTGAGTGTGGAGCAAATGGTTTGTGTGGCGCTTTTTTGCTAGTGGAGCCTTCCTGTACTCAGTGGGGGATGCAGAACAGCTGAACAAGGCCACAATTTGCCGCACAATAAGGAGTGTGTGTCTGGCTATCAAAGCATTAGCAGATGTCTTCATCTCCTTCCCTGGCCACAGAAGACTCTGTGACATCAAAGAGGAGTTCTATAGGATTGCAGGTAAGAGGATCTACAAATTACAGGACAACTGTTAACACATAGTAGGATACTCATTACTTTGTGTGACAGGTTTCCCCAATGTCATTGGTGCAGTGGACTGCACACACATAAGGATAAAAGCCCCCTCAGGTGCCCATGAGGCCGATTTTGTGAATAGGAAATCCTTTCACAGCATTAATGTTCAGGTGAACATAACTTTTTGATATTGTCCATTGACGAACACTCTGCATTGCCAGTGATGTGCATTGATTGGTGTAATATTCCTCATCTTATGATTTCAGATGGTCTGCAATGCTGACTGTGTGATCAGCAATGTTGTGGCAAAATGGCCTGGCTCAGTCCATGACTCCAGAATCTTTCGGGCCTCTGAAATCTATCAGTGCCTATCACAAGGTAAGCCACACAACCCCTATTTATAACCATCATGGCTGTGTCAAGAATATCACTGTGTTTATGAGGTAGTAATGATGAGATTTTGTGTTGACAGGTGAATTCTCTGGTGTGTTGCTGGGAGACAGGGGGTATGGCTGCCAGCCTTTTCTCCTGACACCTTTCACAGACCCCAGGAAGCACAGCAGGCCTACAACCATGCCCATGCCAGGACCAGGGCCAGAGTTGAAATGACCTTTGGCCTCCTGAAGGCACGCTTTCACTGCCTTCACAAATTAAGGGTCAGCCCTGTTAGGGCATGTGATATTACTGTGGCTTGTGCTGTCCTCACAATGTGGCCTGCCTGAGGAAGGAGAGGGCCCCCAGAGTGCCACCAGCCATGGACTGGGACAATCCGGCAATCTTCCCTGATGACGACAGTGGTCGGCTGCTGAGGGACCAATATGTGTTGAATTATTTTAGTTAGTATGTGTGCTTTCAATTTTGGTTAAATATGTCCTGCGGTGGCAGAGGAATTTGGGTTTTTTTGGGTTCGTTTTTGACGAATTTGGCCTCTTATGATGTTTGTGCGGTATACTGTGTGTAATACAAGGCTGCAGGGAGGCTACTGCATCCATTCATTTGTCTGTTCAGTTGATGTGTATGGATTTGTCCTGCATTTATTTTAGTGTGCAGACATGCAGGGTGTGTTATATACAGACCTTTGAATGTGTATGTATCATTTTGTATAATATGCTTGGATTCTGTGCTTTCCATCTTGTAGAGTCACTGTGACTTCAGTTTCGAAAGGAGCTGATGGTTTACCTGCTTTGTTTTGTCCTTATTCAATAAAGGAACATAATGTTACACATTGTGTTTTTATATTCATATGGAATGTGTATTTGTTTATATGACAGAGTACTAGGGCCACACTGAAGAAAAAGGATAAAGTCATAAATTTATGAGGCTGGTTCTTTCTGCAGAAAAGCTACATATTGTTTTTACAGTTTTGATACTTATGACAATGTGATACTTAATATTCTGGCACATCAGCATGTCTTTGTTTATGAAACCATACTGAAGTACAATTTCACGAAATGCCCCACATCTGTCATTTTAACAACTGTCCTCCTTTAAAACAACTGGTTACAATATTATGACTTGTGTTTTTTTCCCCTCTGTGGCCCTAATATTCTATCATTTTATATATAGTCTTATAGTCTATGGGAAACTGTAAATTATCTAATGATAGCAACATCATCTAAAAATCATTTTTTATCCAAAATCATTGAAATTAATGATCACAAACGTTTAAATAATAACAGTGGGTCTAGTTATATGTGATAACAATGTATAGTGAGCAGTGAAATAACTATTGGTTTCCATTTGTGGTGACTGCTGACTGACATTAGGGATGAGATTAAATAGATCCTGGAATTTAGCCTGGTCTGGAGCAGGCTAGCTCCACAGAATAAATCTCCATGGTAATTTATACCATAACATATCCTCCTGCCCCCTATCCATCTTTAGTGCAACCGGATTACGGATCAATTGAGCCAGGATCACCAAGATATCCTGGCTTAATCCCTTATCCTAGTTTTGTGCAACAGGCCCCTGGTTAGAGGTTAGTAGACACTTGTATAGGCTGTTTTCGGTTTTCGTTTTGTAGTGTTAGTGTTTTGTTGTGTGTTACGTTTGTTTATTAAAGATGAATCACAATAGACACGCTGCAGTTTGGTCCGGCTCTCCTTCACCATTAGAAAGCCGTTACAAAATGAGTGGATTTGGTTATTTCAGCCACACCCGTTCCTGTCAGGTGTATAAAATCGAGCACACAGTCACACAATCTCCATAGAGAAACATTGGCAATAGAATGGCCTTACTGAAGAGCTCAGTGACTTTCAAGGGGGCTTTCAATGTGGCACTGTCATAAGGATGCCACCTTTCCAACAAGTCAGTTCATAAAAGTTCTGCCCTGCTAGAGGTGCCCCGGTCAACTATAAGTGCAGTAATTGTGAAGTGGAAACATCTAGGAGCCACAATGGCTAAGCCGTGAAGTGGTAAGCGACACAAGCTCACAGAACCGAACCGCTGAGTGCTGAAACGCGTAGTGTGTAAAAATCGTTTGTCCTCGGTTGCAACACTCACCACCAAGTTCCAAACTGCCTCTGGAAGCAATGTAAGCACAATAACTGTTTGTCGGGATCTTCATGAAATGGGTTTTCATGGCTGAGCATCCACAGACAAGCCTAAGATCACCATGCGCAATGCCAAGCGTCAGCTGGAGTGGTGTAAGCTCACCGCCATTGGACTTTGGAGTGATGAGTCACGTAATCCCCGAACTGACAAGGTAAAAATCTGTTGTTCTGCCGCTGAACAAGGTAGTAGTAGCCTAGTTAAATAACGATCAAATTAAAACAAAGAATGTATTGTTCAATGAGCAGGTGTCCACATGTAGTGTATCACAATTTAAGCCTTCTCAAATCAAATCAAATTTTATTTGTCACATACACATGGATAGCAGATGTTAATGCGAGTGTAGCGAAATGCTTGTACCTGCCTTCTCGATCCTATCCCCACTACATTATTCAAAATAGTTGTTAATTGCATATCTGAAGAAGTGCAATCTTTTGTTAGTCACTCCCTGTTCACAGGCACTTTCCTGACTTCACTAAAAACTGCTATGGTGAAACCCCTTCTGAAGTAATCTAAACTCAGCAAAAAAATTACATTTTCTTTTTCAGGACCCTGTCTTTCAAAGATATAATTCGCAAAAATAAAAATAACTTCACAGATCTTCATTGTAAAGGGTTTAAAAACTCTTTCCCATGCTTGTTCAATGAACCATAAACAATGGATGAACATACACCTGTGGAACGGTCATTAAAATACTAACAGCTTACAGACGGTAGGCAATTAAGGTCACAGTTGTGAAAACTTAGGACACTAAAGAGGCCATACTACTGACTCTGGAAAACACCAAAAGAAAGATGCTCAGGGTCCCTGCTCATCTGCGTGAACTTGCCTTAGGCATGCTGCAAGGAGGCATGAGGACTGCAGATGTGGCCAGGGCAATAGATTGCAATGTCCGTACTGTGAGATGCCTAAAACAGCGCTACAGAGAGACAGGACAGACAGCTGATCATCCTCGCAGTGGAAGACCACATGTAACAACACCTGCACAGGATCGGTACATCCGAACATCACACCTGCAGGACAGCTACAGGATTGCAACAACAACTGCCCGAGTTACACCAGGAATGCACAATCCCTCCATCAGTGCTCAGACTGTCCGCATTAGGCTGAGAGAGGCTAGACTGAGGGCTTGTAGGCCTGTTGTAAGGCAGGTCCTCACCAGACATCACTGGCAACAATGTCGCCTATGGGCACAAATCCATCGTCGCTGGACTAAACAGGACTGGCAAAAAGTGCTCTTTACTGACTAGTCGCGGTTTTGTCTCACCAGAGGTGATGGTCAGATTCGCATTCATTGTCGAAGGGAGGAATGAGCGTTAAACCGAGGCCTGTACTCTGGAGCGAGATAGATTTGGAGGTGGAGCGTCCGTCATGGTCTGGGGCGGTGTGTCACAGCATCATCGGACTGAGCTTGTTGTCATTGTAGGCAATCTCAACGCTGTGCGTTACAGGGAAGACATCCTCCTCCCTCATGTGGTACCCTTCCTGCAGGCTCATCCTGACCCTCCAGCATGACAATGCCACCAGCCATACTGCTCATTCTGTGCATCATTTCCTGCAAGACAGAAATGTCAGTGTTCTGCCATGGCCAGCAAGGAGCCCGGATCTCAATCCCATTGAGCACGTCTGGGACCTGTTGGATCGGAGGGTGAGGGCTAGGGCCATTCCCCCCCAAAATGTCTGGGAACTCACAGATGCCTTGGTGGAAGAGTGGGGTAACATCTCACAGCAAGAACTGGTAAATCTGGTGCAGTCCATGAAGAGCAGATGCATGGCAGTACTTAATGCAGCTGCTGGCAACACCCGATACTGATGATTACTTTTGATTTTGACCACCCCCCCTTTGTTCAGGGACACATTATTCCATTTCTGTTAGTCACATGTCTGTGGAACTTGTTCAGTTCATGTCTCAGTTGTTGAATCTTATGTTCATACAAATAAATAAAATAAAATACAAGTTTATTTGTCACGTGTGCCGAATACAACAGGTAGACCTTACAGTGAAATGCTTACTTACAGGCTCTAACCAATAGTGCAAAAAAAGGTATTAGGTGAACAATAGGTAAGTTAAGAAATAAAACAACAGTAAAAAGACAGGCTATATATGTAGCGGGGCTACATACAGACACCGGTTAGTCAGGCTGATTGAGGTAGTATGTACATGTAGATATGGTTAAAGTGACTATGCATATTTGATGAACAGAGAGTAGCAGTAGCGTAAAAGAGGGGTTGGCGGGTGGTGGTTATTGGGACACAATGCAGAAAGCCTGTTTAGCCAATGTGCGGGGCCACTGGTTGGTCGGCCCAATTGAGGTAGTATGTACATGAATGTATAATTAAAGTGACTATACATATATGATAAAAAGAGAGTAGCAGCAGCGTAAAAATAGTGGTTGGGGGGGGACACACAATGAAAATAGTCCGGGTAGTCATTTGATTACCTGTTCAGGAGTCTTATGGCTTTGGGGTAAAAACTGTTGAGAAGCCTTTTTGTACTAGACTTAGCACTCCGGTACCGCTTGCCATGCGGTAGTAGAGAGAACAGTCTATGACTGGGGTGGCTGGGGTCTTTGACAATTTTTAGGGCCTCTTCCTCTAACACCGCCTGGTGTAGGGATCCTGCATGGCAGGCAGCTTAGCCCCAGTGATGTACTGGGCCGTACGCACTACCCTCTCTAGTGTCTTGCGGGCAGAGACCGGGCAATTGCCATAACAGGCAGTGATGCAACCAGTCAGGATGCTCTCGATGTTGCAACTGTAGAACCTTTTGTGGATCTCAGGACCCATGCCAAGTATTTTTAATTTCCTGAGGGGAAATAGGCTTTGTCGTGCACTCTTCACGTTTGTCTTGGTGTGTTTGGACCATTTTAGTTTGTTGTTGATGTGGACACCAAGGAATTTGAAACTCCCAACCTGCTCCTCTACAGCCCCATCGATGAGAATGGGGACGTGCTCGGTGCTCCTTTTGCTGTAGTCCACAATCATCTCCTTAGTCTTGGGTAGGTTGTTATTCTGGCACCACCCGGCCAGGTCTCTGACCTCCTCCATATAGGCTGTCTCATCGTTGTCGGTGATCAGGCCTACTGTTGTGTCATCTGCAAACGTAATGATGGTGTTGAAGTCGTGCCTGGCTATGCAGTCGTGGATGAACAGGGAGTACAGGTGGGGGCTGAGCACGCACCCCTGGGGAGCTCCAGTGTTGAGGATCAGCGTGGCAGATGTGTTGCTACCTACCCTCACCACCTGGGGTATTTACACATGTTAAGTTTGCTGAGAATTAACGCAGTTGACAGTGAGAGGACGTTTCTTTTTGTGTTGAGTTCAGATTCTTCAGCTCTTAGCAATTTTCGGCCAATCTCCAACCTTCCACCCTGGCGAAATTGGTGTTCAAACAGCAAAATAATTACTTAAGTGCTATCTGTATTTTTAAATTCCAATCTGGTTTTCGTGCCCAACACTGTACAGAGACAGACTTAGTTTAACCTCTCTGGGATGTTCGGGACGGTAGCATCCCACCCCGCCAACAGCCAATGAAAGTGCAGGGCGCCAAATTCAAAACAACAAAAATCTCATAATTAAAATTCCTCAAGCATACAAGTTTTACACCATTTTAAAGATAAAATTCTCGTTAATCCAGCCACAGTGTCTGATTTAGAAAAGGCTTTACAGTGAAAGCACCACAAACGATTATGGTAGGTCACCACCAATTCACAGAAAAACACAGCCATTTTTCCAGCCAAAGAGAGGAGTCACAAAAAGCATGATTTGATGATCTTCATCAGATGACACTCATAGGACTTCATGTTACACAATACATGTATGTTTTGTTCGATAAAGTGCATATTTATATCCAAAAATCTAATTTTACATTGGCATGTTCTGTTCAGTAGTTCCAAAACATGCTGTGATTTTGCAGAGAGCCACATACATTTACAGAAATACTCATAATAAACATTGATAAAAGATACAACTATTATACATAGAACTTTAGATAAAGTTCTCCTTAATGCAACCGCTGTGTCAGATTTTTAAAAAACTTTATGGAAAAAGCATACCATGCAATAATCTGAGTAAGGCGCTCAGAGACCAAAACAGCCAAAGAGATATACGCCATGTTGTGGAGTCAACATTCGTCAGAAATAGCATTATAAATATGAACCTCTTGCTCCTACTGAGATGCTTGCGTCCCATCCAGAGCTCTGGAAATGCAAATGTGCTACGCTAAATGCTAATAGTATTAGTTAAAACTCAAACGTTCATTAAAATACACATGCAGGGTATTGAATTAAAGCTACACTCGTTGTGAATCCAGGCAACAAGTCAGATTTTTAAAATGCTTTTCGGCGAAAGCATGAGAAGCTATTATCTGATAGCATGTAACACCACAAAAGACCCGCAGGGGACGTAAACAAAATAATTAGCATATTCGGCGCTACACAAACCGCACAATAAAATAGAAAACATTCATTACCTTTGACCATCTTCTTTGTTGGCACTCCTAGATGTCCCATAATCACTATTGGGTATTTTTTTCCGATTAAATCGGTCCATATATAGCCTTGATATCGTTATATGTAGACTGTGTGATAAACGGAAAAAAAAGCGTTTCATAACGTAACGTCATTTTTTTTAATTCAAAAAGTCGACGATAAACTTTCACAAAACACTTCGAAATACTTTTGTAATGCAACTTTAGGTATTAGTAAACGTTAATAAGCGATCAAATTAATCACAAGACGAAGTATATTCTATAGCTGTCCGTCTGGAAAAATGTCCGGGTAGAAACTCAACCAAAATATCCGGTCCGAGACCTGAAGAACTGCGCTCCCTTGCATCTGTTTGACCAAGAAACAAATAGTAGGCAAATGACAAGACTCTAGACACCGTGTGGAAGCTGTAGGTACTGCAACCTCAGCCCCATTAATTGTGGTTCACCTTTATCAATGGGTTCAAGTCGCGCAGGGATATATTTTTCCATTTTCAGTGATCAGATTTTCCTGCGCTTTCCGATGAAACGCACGTCATGTTATAGCCACAGCCGTGATTTAACCAGTTTTATAAACGTCTGAGTGTTTTCTATCCACACATACTAATCATATGCATATACTATATTCCTGGCATGAGTAGCAGGGCGCTGAAATGTTGCGCGATTTTTAACAGAATGTTCAAAAAAGTAGGGGGTAGGAGTAACAGGTTAACTTACCTTTGATGATCTTCATCAGAATGTACTCCCAGGAATCCCAGTTCCACAATAAATGTTTGATATGTTCGATAAAGTTAATCATTTATGTCCAAATACCTCCTTTTGCTAGGGCATTTGGTAAACAAATCCAAACGCACGTGTCCAGCCAAAAGGTCAGACGAAAAGTCCAAAAAGTTATATTACAGGTCGTAGAAACATGTCAAACGAAGTATAGAATCAATCTTTAGGATGTTTTTATCATAAATCTTCAATAACCTCACGTCACGAGCTCGTGGCAATCTGCCAGACACCTGGCTCAATCCCCTCTCATTCACCCCCTCCTTCACAGTAGAAGCATCAAACAAGGTTCTAAAGACTGTTGACATCTAATGGAAGCCTTAGGAAGTGCAAAACACTGACACTGTATATTGGAAGGGCAATGAGTTGAATTATGAATTATGTTACACTCACAGACATCATTCAAACAGGTTTAGAAACTTCAGAGTGTTTTCTATCCAAATATACTAATTATATGCATATTCTAGCTTTTATGGCTGAGTAGCAGGCAGTTTACTCTGGGCACCTTATTCATCTAAGCTACTCAGTACTGCCCCCCAGTCACCAAGAAGTTAAAAATTGTTTTTCAACCACTCCACAAATGTCCTGTTAACAAACTATAGTTTTGGTAAGTCGGTAAAGACATCTACTTTGTGCATGACACAAGTCATTTTTTCAACAATTGTTTACAGACAGATTATTTCACTTATAATTCACTGTATCACAATTCCACTGGGTCAGAAGTCTACATACTAAGTTGACTGTGCCTTTAAACAGCTTGGAAAATTCCAGAAAATGATGTCAAGGCTTTAGAAGCTTCTGATAGGCTAATTGACATCATTTGAGTCAATTGGAGGTGTGCCTGTGGATGTTTTTTAGGGCCTACCTTCAAACTCAGTGGCTCTTTGCTTGACATCAATGGAAAGTCAAAAGAAATCAATCAAGACCTCAGAAAATAAATTGTAGACCTCAACAAGTCTGGTTCATCCTTGGGAGCCATATCCAAATGCCTGAAGGTACCACGTTCATCTGTACAAACAATAGTACGCAAGTATAAACACCATGGGACCACGCAGCCATCATACTGCTCAGGAAGGAGAAGTGTTCTGTCTCCTAGAGATGAGCGTACTTTGGTGCGTGAAGTGCAAATCAATCCCAGAGCAACAGCAAAGGACCTTGTGAAGATGCTGGAGGAAACCGGTCAAAAGTATCTATATCCACCATAAAACGAGACCTATATTGACATAACCTGAATGGCCGCTCAGCAAGGAAGAAGCCACGGCTCCAAAACCTATATCGACATAACTATCGACATAACTAAGGTTTGCAACTGCACATGGGGACAAAGATTGTACTTTTTGGAGAAATGTCATCTGGTCTGATGAAACAAAAATACAAATGTTTGGCCATAACGACCATTGTTATGTTTGGAGGAAAAAGAGGGAGGCATTGCAAGCTGAAGAACACCATCCCAATCGAGAAGCAAGGGGTTGGCAGCATCATGTTGTGGGGGTGCTTTGCTGCAGGAGGGACCGGTGCACTTCACAACATATATGGCATCATGAGGGAGGAAAATTACGTGGATATAATAAAGCAACATCTCAAAACATCAGTCAGGAAGTTAAAGCTTGGTCGCAAATTGGTCTTCCGAATGGACAGTGACCCCAGGCATACTTCCAAAGATGTGGCAAAATGGCTTAAGGACAACAAAGTCAAGGTATTTGAGTGGCCATCACAAAGCCCTGACCTCAATCCCATCAAAGTGTTGTGGGCAGAACTGAAAAAGCGTGTGTGAGCAAGAAGGCCTACAAACCTGACTCAGTTACACCAGCTCTGTTAGGAGGAATGGGCCAAAATTCACCCAATTTATTGTGGGAAGCTTGTGGAGGCTACTCGAAACGTTTGACCCAAATTAAACAATTTAAAGGCAATTCTACCAAATACTAATTTAGTGTATGTAAACTTCCGACCCACTGGGAATGTGATGAAAGAAATAAAAGCTGAAATAAATCATTTGCTCTACTATTATTCTGACATTTCACATTCTTAAATTAAAGTGGTGATCCTAACTGACCTAAGACAGGGAATTATTACTAGGATTAAATGTCAGGAATTGAGAAAAACTGAGTTGTATGTAAACTTTCAACTTCAACTGTATTTAACCAGTCAAGAGTTTTTTGTCACACTTGGTGAACATATAATGTGGTATTCCACAAGGTTAAATTTTGGGTCCGGTAATGGTCAATTTATATATGTTGACTCTTGGCAGCGTTATCAGAAAGCACAGCATTGATACCTAACTATATACTTATATGTCACCAGATAATTCTTGCTCCATGGATAAATTATTAGACTGCATTTGTGATTTAAACGTGGATGGCTCACAACTTCCTCCAGCTAAATCAAGACAAGACCGCGGTACTTATTGTTGGAGCCAATGAACAGAGAGAGAATCTAGCCACACATTTGAATTCACGGGCAATAAAGATAAAACACCAGATTAAAAACCCAACTAAATGTCTAACCACACATTAGGTATGTGACCAAAGTAGCTTTTTACTACCTGAGGAACATTGCCAAGATGTGGACGTTTCTCTCTCAGGCTGATATAGAGACTCATTCCATGCTTTTATTACAAGCAGCCTTCTCCGTCTGCTCTCCTCTCTGGTCTACCCAAGAAAGCCATTGGTCAACTGAAAAACAGACCAAGAGCAGACGGAGAACACACATTACCCTGGTTTTAATGTCTCTGCACTGGCTGCATGTGAGTTTTATAATTCATTTTAAGATTATTCTATTGGTTTATAAATCAATCCACGATTGAGCACCCCAAAAACATGTCAGGTTTTAAGTTAAGCACCCAGTAGGTCCCTCAGGTCCTCTGGCACTGGCCTTTTAACTATCCCAAAGCCTAAGACCAAGATGCATGGATGGGCAGCCTTTAGTTATTACAGTGCCTTGCGAAAGTATTCAACCCCATTGCAATTTTTCCTATTTTGTTTTCTTACAACCTGCAATTGAAATGGATTTTTGGGGTGTGCATAACTATTTGAGGTTGTAATGCAACAAAATAGGAAAAACGCCAAGAGGGATGAATACTTTTCCAAGGCACTGTATTTAGTCCTACCTCAAGCCAACAGCGTGAAAAGATGGAAAACCACCACTTAACACACCTTGTAACTCTGACGTCAAGTCTCGCACACCCAAATACCTCTATGCAGCTGCCACCACCACCTTAATTTTCTGTGACTTTGTCCCTGCATTACAGTTGATAAACATTGCTATACAGTGCTTAGAAGTACTAGAAATCCAATCTTACTGAAACATATATCACTTGTTGGCCTATCCCTCTGTACTGGTACAGCTCTACTACTCACACCATTCCTCTCAGGATCCCTCCCCCTTGACCTACCTTGCTCTACATTCTTCACTGCCTCAGCATATGACAACTTTTGCACTTCTCTAACCCTGGAAACCGCAACCTGCCTCTCTTGCACTAGATATTTCCGATCCCCAGCCCAATGGGCACCCCTACAATTAAGACATACCACTTCTTTCCCCAATGTTACACATTCCTTTGTCTCATGCTCTTCTGCACACTTCTCACAACCAAGAACCTCCCTCCTACACACTGCTGCCACATGTCCATCAGCTTTACACCTGTAACAAAGTAATGTATTTGGCACAAAAGCTCATCCGGGATAACTTAATTAAATACCCCACTTTGTCGGGTAAAGACTCAACATCAAAACTCAAAAGGACAGACACCGACTCTTCTGTTTCACCACTCACGCCACCCTGTCTGCGTCGCACCAAACGACAAGCATCACAAACGCCGGGAATCTTCCCCTTCAGTTGGTTAACTTTCACATTTACCCCTACTCAAGTAATCATTCGTTTAATATGGAGCGCCTCCAATTAAAATACAGGTTGTAATGCTACAAAATAGGAAAAACACCAAGGGGGATGAATCCTTTTGCAAGGCACTGTATGCCCTCTGGAAACTGTGAACATATTTAAAAGAGATCTTAAAATATGTTTTTAGCTTTTACTTATGGTGCTTTTTATTTGTTCAGTTTGTGTAATTTCTTTGTTTTATATTGTTACGTCGACTCTCGCTCCCCCTCTCCGGCACTCAACGTCGCCGGTTTACTAATCACTGGCTCTGACAACCATCATTACGCTCACTGGGCAACATTGTTACACGCACCTGCGCCTCATCATGAGACTCTCCTGGACTCCATCACTTCAATGATTACCTCCCCTATATCTGTCACTCCCTTAGGTTCATTCCCCAGGCAGTATTGGTTATGTGTTTCATGTTCAGACGCTACTCTTGTTTTGTATCGTTACATATTCATTGCATTATTAAACTCACACCTGCACCTGCTTCTCGACTCCCAGCGTCTCCGTTACATTCCTTCCAAGATGGCGTAGCAGTCAACTGAAGCTAGCTAGCTAACTAGCTACCAGCTATCAGTCAGTAAACCCCTGCTAGCGGTCATCAGCTAACCTTTAGCTCGGAGAGCTCTCGCCAAATCGTACAACGTGACTCAAACCAAAGCATAACGGACCTATTTTTCTCTCCATATCCCTGGATTCCTACCGCAAACTCTCAACCTTTTCATCTGGATCTTCGCAACTAGCTAACCCCAATCCCGGGAGACTACTCCTGGCTAGCGTTTCCATCCAAGAGCAAGTACCAATTAGCCTGAAGCTAGCCCGGCTAGGGCTCCTGGGCTACAATATCGGGACCCCTTCTACTGCTGGTACGGGGCAAGGAACCCCGCCGATCCTCTACGACTGGAATACCGACATAATCTGCCCGAGGATTCCAACAGGCCCCTCAGGCGCGACGTCCGCTGAAGGCCCATTCTGCTTACCGCGGCCCGCTAGCTATCTAGAGCTACTTGGAACCCTACTAATCCACGACTGGTCTATCGATGTCACTGCACGAGGAGGCAAAAACAGACTTTCCTCCATCGCGACGTCCCCCAAAGGCCCTTCTGCTAACTTGATAGCCCCGTTCTGCTAACTGCTAGCTTGCTTGCCCCAGTCTGCTAACTGCTAGCTTGCTAGCCCCGGTCTGCTAACTGCTTGCTTGCTATCCCCGGTCTGCAAACTGTTTGCTTGCTAACCCCGGTCTGCTAACTGCTAGCTTGCTATCCCCAGTCTGATAACTGCTAGCTTGTTAGCCCCGGCCTACTAACTGCGAGCTTGTTAGCCCCGGCCTGCTAACTGTCTGAATTGCCGTGTCCCCAGCCAGCCCAACCACTCACTGTACCCATATGATCACTTGGCTACGCATGCCTCTCTCTAATACCAATATGACTCGTCCATTACTGTCCTGGTTAGGGATTACTGTCTTATTTCACTGTAGAGCCTCTAGCCCTGCTCAGTATGCCTTAACCAACCATGTTGTTCCAGCTCCTAGATATGCGATGATATCACCTGGTTTAAACATCTCTAGAGACTATATCTCTCTCATCATTACTCAATGCCTAGGATTACCTCCATTGTACTCACATCCTACCATACCTTTGTCTGTACACTATGCCTTGAATCTATGCTATCGTTCCCAGCAACCTGCTCCTTTTACTCTCTGTTCCAAACGTGCTAGACGTCCAGTTCGTACAGCCTTTAGCCGTACCCTTATCCTACTTCTCCTCTGTTCCTCTGGTGATGTAGAGGTTAATCCAGGTCCTGCAGTGCCTAGCTCCACTCTCACTCCCCAGGTGCTCTCATTTGTTGACCTCAGTAAACGTAAAAGCCTTGGTTTCATGCATGTAATCATTAGAAGCCTACTCCCTAAGTTTGTTTTACTCACTGCTTTAGCACACTCTGCCAACCTGGATGTCTTAGCCGTGTCAGAATCCTGGCTTAGGAAAACCACCAAAAACCCTGAAATCTCCATCCCTAACTATAACATTTTCCGCCAAAATAGAACTGCCAAAGGGGACGGTGTTGCAATCTACTGCAAAGATAGCCTGCAGAGTTCTGTCTTAGTATCCAGGTCTGTACCCAAACAATTCGAGCTTCTACTTCTAAACATTCACCTTTCCAGAAACAAGTCTCTCACCTTCCGCCCCCAGCTGTGCCCTCGACACCATATGTGAATTGATTGCCCCCCATCTATCTTCTGAGCTCGTGCTACTAGGTGACCTAAACTGGGACATGCTTAACACCCCGGCCATCCTACAATCTAAGCTTGATGCCCTCAATCTCACACAAATGATCAATGAGCCTACCAGGTACAACCCCAAATCCGTAAACACGGGCACCCTCATAGATATCATCCTAACTTACTCGCCCTCCAAATACACCAATCAATCAAGATCTCAGCGATCACTGGCTCATTGCCTGCATCCGTAATAGGTCTGTGATCAAACGACCACCCCTCATCACTGTCAAATGCTCCCTAAAACACTTCTGCAAGCAGGCCTTTCTAATCGACCTGGCCGGGGTATCCTGGAACGACATTGAACTCATCCCGTCAGTAGAGGATGCCTGGCTATTCTTTAAAAGTGCCTTCCTCACCATCTTAGACGAGCATGCTCCATTCAAAAAAAAAAAAAAACAGGAATATAGTCCTTGGTTCACTCCAGACCTGTCTGCCCTTGACCAGCACAAAAACATCCTGTGGCGTTCTGCATTAGCATCGAATAGCCCCCGTGATATGCAACTTTTCAGGGAAGTTAGGAACAAATATACACAGGCAGTTAGGAAAGCTAAGGCTAGCTTATTCAAACAGAATGTGCATCCTGTAGAACAAACTCAAAAAAGTTCTGGGACAATGTAAAGTCCATGGAGAATAAGAGCACCTCCTCCCAGCTGTCCACTGCTCTGAGGCTAGGAAACACTGTTACCACTGATAAATCCACAATAATTGAGAATAGTTTAAAAAAATATATATATACCCCTTTTTCTCCCAATTTTGTGGTATCCAATTGTTTTTAGTAGCTACTATCTTGTCTCATTGCTACAACTCCCGTACGGGCTCAGGAGAGACTAAGGTTGAAAGTCATGCGTCCTCCGATACACAACCCAACCAGGCCGCACTGCTTCTTAACACAGCACCATCCAACCCGGATGCCAGCCGCACCAATGTGTCGGAGTAAACACCGTGCACCTGGTAACCTTGGTTAGTGCGCACTGCGCCCGGTCTGCCACAGGAGTTGCTGGTGCGCGATGAGACAAGGATTTCCCTACCGGCCAAGCCCTCCCTAACCCGGATGACTCTAGGCCAATTGTGCGTCGCCCCACGGACCTCCCGGTCGCGGCCAGTTACGACAGAGCCTGGGCACGAACCCAGGGTCTCTGGTGGCGCAGCTGGCGTTGCAGTACAGCACCCTTAACCACTGTGCCACCCGGGAGAATAATTGAGAATTTCAATAAGCATTTCTGTACGGCTGGCCATACTTTCCACCTGGCTACCCCTACCCCGGTCAACTGCACGGCACCCTTCACAGCAACCTGCCCAAGCCCCCACCAGATCTCCTTCATCCAAATCCAGATAGCTGATGTTCTGAAAGAGCTGTAAAATCTGGACCCCTACAAATCAGCCGGGCTAGAAAATCTGGACCCTCTCTTTCTAAAATGATCTGCCGAAATTGTTGCAACCCCTATCACTAGCCTGTTCAACCTCTCTGTCGTATTGTCTGAGATTCCCAAAGATTGGAAAGCTGCCGTGGTCATCCCCTCTTCAAAGGGGATGACACTCTAGGCTCAAATTGCTACAGACCTATAACTATCCTACCCTGTATTTCTAAGGTCTTCGAAAGCCAAGTCAAAAAACAGATTACCGACCACTTCGAATCCCACCATACCTTCTCCGCTATGCAATCTGGTTTCAGAGCTGGTCATGGGTGCACCTCAGCCACGCTCAAGGTCCTAACCGATATCATAACCGCCATTACTGTGCAGCCGTATTCATTGACCTGGCCAAGGCTTTCGACTCTGTCAATCACCACATTCTTATTGGCAGACTCGACAACTTTGGTTTCTCAAATGATTGCCTCGCCTGGTTTACCAACTACTTCTCTGAATCGGAGGGCCTGTTGTCCGGACCTCTGGCAGTCTCTGATTGACTCCGCTGTCCTGGCGTCGTGAGGCGTCGTGAGGGAGTTTGTTCCACCATTGGGGGGCCAGAGCAGCGAACAGTTTTGACTGGGCTGAGCGGGAACTGTACTTCCTCAGCTGTCTTCTTTCTCGGCTACCAGATCGGCCTGCAAGGAGTGATGATGGATATTAAGAAGGTATATGCGGTCAGGTCATAGCCAATCCCAACCACCATAAAGGTGGGTATGCAAACTTATACCACCGTTTCATCAGGAACTTTGACTCAATCGCCTCTCCTCTCACCTCTCTCCTCAAGGGTGGTCCCGTAGGTTGGTGTGGAGTCTGGCAGCTGATGAGGCCTTCTGCCTACTGAAGAGACGTTTCACCTCCGCCCCATTGCTCATACACCCAGATCTTACTCTACCCTTTGTGGTGGAGGTGGACACTTAAGAGGTGGGAGTGAGGGCTGTGCTGTCTCAATGACAAGGTAATCCACAAAAATGTTATCCTTGTGTGTATTACTCTAAGAAACTCATGCAGAAAGGAATTATGACGTCGGCGATCGAGAGCTCCTGGCGTTAAGTTGGCATTAGAGGAGTGGAGACACTGGCTGAAGGGTGCCAAGGACCCATTCATCATCCTTACTGACCATTGGAGCCTGTAGTACATACGGGCCAAGCAAGGTGGGTCCTTTTCTTCACTCTGACCTATCGCCCAGGTTCAAAGAACACCAAAAGCCGATGCCTTTTCCCATCTCCACAATTCAGGAGAGGGTCCTGTCCTGAATGGACCCATAATTGCCCCCTGTCGAGTCGTAGCCCCTCTGGGACGTAGATTTAGACATTCGCCAAGGCTCTGGAGAGGGAACCAGCACCCACTACCTGTCCTCCTGAGCGCATCTACATTCCCACGGGGATAAGGGATCGGCTGCTGACCTGGGCGCACACAGCTGTCGTCGCTGGACATCCATCTCCGAAAAGTATTGGTGGCCCACCTTGGAGCAGGACGTTATTCGCTATGTCAACTCCTGTTCGGCACACTCCAGCCGGGAAACTCCTTCCCGTGCCTCAGCGTCCCTGGTCTCATCCATCCATTGATTTCCGTCACTGATCTCCCCTCCTCTGACGGTTTCACCACCATTTTGGTGGTTGCAGATAGATTCTTCAAATCCTGTAATTTAGTCCCGCTCTCAGGTCTCCCTACTGTTCTCCATGTCGCTGAGGCACTGTTCCATCAGGTATTCTGGTATTCTGGCCAACTGGAGGACATCGTCTCTGACCCTGGAGGTTCCTGAGGAGCCACTGCCAAGACCGGCAGGGGGAGTGGGCCGATTCTTTCCATGGGCGGAGTATGGCCAGAATTCGTTATGTCACTCCTCTACCGGGCTGACTCCCTTCCAGTGTGATTTGGGTTATCAGCCGGACCTGGCTTCGTGGACCCGAGGCCAGACCGAAGCTCTTGCAGTGGATGAGTGGTTCAGGCATGCAGAAGAATTGTGGAGCGATGCCCACGTGAGACTCAAGCGCCGTCCGTTAGAATGAGCAGGCGGATTGCCACTGCAGTGAAACTCCAGTGTTCCATCCTGGTGATCGTGTCTGGCTCTCTACTAGGAACCTCCCACTCCATCTGCCCTGTAAGAAGCTGAGCCCCCAGTTTGTGTGGCCATTCAAGGTTCTCAGGAGGGTCACCAAGGTGACGTATAGATTACAGCTCCTCAGTGACTACCGTATCTCACCTTCTTTTCATGCCTCCCTTCTCAGGCCGGTGGTTCCTGGTCAGCTGAATGAGGCTGTCCCCCACGACACCCCTCCACCTCCCCTGGATATCAAGGAAGGTCCCGCCTATGCCATCAGATCTAACATCAACATGGCGCCGACAGAGAGGGCTGCCTCACTTATAGTTCTTAGGAAACTTTGTAGTATTTTGTTTTTCATGTATTATTTCTTACATTGTTAGTCCATAAAATGTTATGTCTTATTACATACAGCTGGGAGAACTATTGGATATCAGAGCAGCGGTAACTCAACCGGCACTACCAGCATTACGACCAGGAAGACGACTTTTCCAAATCGGATCCTTTGTTCGCCCCACTCATCAATTGAACTGATTCCAGAGGCCGACCAAAAACAACGTCGGCCAAGGAGAGGTACTAGGAGTAGTCTTCTAGTCCGACTTAGCACACCACCCACCGCTCCCGAGTATATTACTCGCTAATGTTCAGTCTCTGAATAATTAAGTTGAAGAGCTCAGGGCAAGGGTTTCTTTCCAGAGAGACAACAGGGATTGTAACAGTTGATTGCGCAAACAGGAATAAACATCTCTCTGGGAAAAAATTATAATGTTTCATGATTAACGACTCATGGTGTAATTGTGATAACATACCATATCTCGGGTCCTTTTATCTCCCAAGATAATTCTCTTCGGTTATGTCACAGCCTCCTCAAGCTGATTCCACGGCGGCCCTCAAAGAACTTAAATGGACATTATGCAAACTGGAAACCACATATCCTGAGGCTGCATTTATTGTAGCTGGGGATTTTGACAAAGCAATTTGAGGAAAAGGCTCCCTAAATTCAATTAACATATCAAATCAAATCAAATCAAATGTATTTATATAGCCCTTCGTACATCAGCTGATATCTCAAAGTGCTGTACAGAAACCCAGCCTAAAACCCCAAACAGCAAGCAATGCAGGTGTAGAAGCACGGTGGCTAGGAAAAACTCCCTAGAAAGGCCAAAACCTAGGAAGAAACCTAGAGAGGAACCAGGCTATGTGGGGTGGCCAGTCCTCTTCTGGCTGTGCTGGGTGGAGATTATAACAGAACATGGCCAAGATGTTCAAATGTTCATAAATGACCAGCATGGTCGAATAATAATAAGGCAGAACAGTTGAAACTGGAGCAGCAGTACTCGCACTGCTAAAAAGCTCAACCACTGTTACTCCAACTTCCGGGATGCATACAAGGCCCTCCCCCACCCTCCTTTTGGCAAATCTGACAATGACTCATTTTGCTCCTCCCTTCCTATAGGCACAAATTCAAAAAGGAAGTACTCGTGCTAAGGACTATGATCAATCGGAATCCACGTTTCAAGATTGTTTTGATCAAGCGGACTGGGATATGTTCCGGGTAGCTTCTGAGAATAATATTGACGAATATACTGAAACGGTGATTGAGTTTATCAGGAAGTGTACAGAAGATGTTGGATAGATGGCAGCATTCGCGCAAAACTGAAAACACGAACCACCGCATTTAACCATGGCAAGGTGACTGGGAATATGGCAGAATACAAACTGAGTAGTCATTCCCTCCGTAAGGCAATCAAACAGGCAAAACGTCAGTACAGAGACAAAGTAGAGTCGCAATTCAACGGCTCAGACACGAGACGTATGTGTCAGCATCTACAGACAATCACGGACTACAAAAGGAAACCCAGCCACGTCACAGACACCGATGTATTGCTTCTGGACAAGCTAAACACCTTCTTTGCCCACTTTGAGGATAACACAGTGCCACCGACGTGGCCCGCTATTAAGGATCTTCTTCTCTGTGGGTGACGTGAGTAAGACATTTAAACATGTTAACCCTCGCAAGGTTGCAGGCCCAGATGGCATCCCTAGCCGAGTCCTCGGAGCATGCGCAGACTTGCTGGATGGTGTGTTTATAGACATATTCAATATCTCCATATCCCAGTCTGCTGTCCCTACATGCTTCAAGATGGCCACCATTATTCCTGTACCCAAGAATGCAAAGGTAACTGAACTAAATTACTATCGCCCTGTAACACTCACTTCTGTCATCATGAAGTGCTTTGAGGGACTAGTCATGGATCATATCACCTCTACCTCACCTGTCACCCTAGACCCACTTCAATTTGCTTACTGCCCCAATAGGTCCACAGACGATGCAATCAGAATCACACTGCACACTGCCATATCCTATCTGGACAAGAGGAATACCAATGTAAGAATGTAAGAATACCTATGTAAGAATGCTGTTCGGCCTTGTCTCAGGGTAGTAAGTTGGTGGTTGAAGATATCCCTCTAGTGGTGTGGGGGCTGTGCTTTGGCAAAGTGGGTGGGGTTATATCCTGCCTGGTTGGCCTGTCCGGAGGTATCGTCGGATGAGACCCCAGTGTCTCCCGACCCTTCCTGTCTCAGCCTCCAGTATTTATGCTGCACTAGTTTGTGTCGGGGGGCTAGGTTCAGTCTGTTATATCTGGAGTATTTATCGTGTCTTATCTGGTGTCCTGTGTGAATTTAAGTATGTTCCCTCTAATTCTCTCGTTCTCTCTTCTCTCGGAGGACCTGAACCCTAGGACCATGCCCCAGTCCACCTGGTCCTGCTGCTGCTCCAGTTTCAACTGTTCTGCCTGTGGCTATGGAAACAACAGTCCATCATTACTTTAAGACATGAAGGTCAGTCAATTCGAAACATTTCAAGAACTTTGAAAGTTTCTTCAAGTGCAGTCGCAAAAACCATCAAGCGCTGTGATGAAACTCGCTCTCATGAGTACCACCACAGGAAAGAAAGACCCAGAGTTGCAGAGGATATGTTCATTAGAGTTATCTGCACCTCAGATTTCAGTCCAAATAAATGCTTCACAGAGTTTAAGTAACAGACACATCTCAACATCAACTGTTCAGAGGAGTCTGCGTGAATCAGACCTTCATGGTCGAATTTCCACTGCTACCACTACTAAAGGACATGAATAATAAGAAGAGACTTGCTTGGGCCAAGAAATTAGCAATGGACATTAGACCGGTGGAAATCTGTCCTTTGGTCTGATGAGACCAAATTTGAGATTTTTGGTTCCAACCGTCGTGTTTTTGTGAGACGCAGAGTAGTTGAACGGATTATCTCTGCATGTGTGGTTCCCACCGTGAAGCATGGAAGAGGTGTGATGGTGTGGGGGTGCTTTGCTGGTGACACTCTCTGTGATTTATTTAGAATTCAAGGCACACTTAACCAGCATGACTACCACAGCATTCTGCAGCGATATACCATCCCATCTCATTTTCGCTTAGTGGAACTATAATTTGTTTTTCAACAGGACAATGACCCAACACACCTCCAGACTGTGTAAGAGCTATTTGACCAAGAAGGAGAGTGATGGAGTGCTGCATCTGATGACCTGGCCTCCACAATCACCTGACCTCAATCCAATTGGTTTGGGATGAGTTGGACCGCAGAGTGAAGGAAAAGCAGCCAACAAGAATTCCAGTCATTCCAATAAATGTTATACCCCTTGATCATCAAGAATAGGACTTGGAAATATGGAAGATATTAGATAGATAAGGAAAATTGTTTTACCTGAGCATGACCCCAAAACTAAGGACTTATTAACTAGCCCTACTCTGTTTTGTTGTCATGGAGGACATATTGGCCTCATTGATTCGAGTTGAAAAATAAATTCTACGCTCATGGAATGGTATGCTTTGAATACTACTGAAAAGTGCTATTTACATGTCAAGAAAGAATGCCATATGCTGCATTTGCTTTTGGCCTATTGTTTACCTTTTTGTTGGTGATATCCTGATAATAAGCAGCTGTTTAAAGGGCTAATCCACAGATGAAACAATAACAAAATAGTCGCCCTGTCTCTGTTTTGGTAAAAAAGCTGGGGTATGGGCCTGGCGAAATGTAACCACTCTCGGAATAATAAACAGATCTATGGATGCAAGGACTGACCATCCATGATTGTTTTAACCATGTTATGAGGCTATAGAGCATTTGTTTACATTTGCAATGTTTACAAACATTGGAGTTGAACAAGCTTATATTTTGGGTTCTCATGGAGTGTGACAGTTGAACTAAGCTTATGAAGCATTTATAAATTATATTCTTCAAGAATCAATGGATATACAGTTGAAGTCGGAAGTTTAAAACTAGTTTTTCAACAACTCCACAAATTTCTTGTTAACAAACTATAGTTTTGGCAAGTCTGTTAGGTTATTTCGTGCATGACACAAGTCATTTTTCCAACAATTGTTTATAGACAGACACTTATAATTCACTGTATCACAATTCTAGTAGGTCAGAAGTTAGCGTGACTCCCTGCTTGTTTCATTACATTATTATAGCCGCCTCAGAGCAAATAGCCTGGATTGTTACTCCCATCTCGTTCCTCGCTCTCTTCCACGCGTCACTCTCCGCCTGAGTCGTTCGCTTGTGGGCGTGCTAGCAGGATGTACGGTTTTTTATTCTGTATATATGAATTACAAATCAGCCTTTATTTAAATCATGTTCCTAGTCTATTGCATAGTCACAATGTGGAATCATTGATGTCCCAGGAGCAGGAGTGGTAAACGCTGTTGAAGTGTAAAATTGTAGTACATACATGCAGACACAGCAACATTAAAACAATGGAGTTTGATACACCTTGTATTGGATATGACCATCTTTGGATATGACCATCAACCATCTTTGCTGAAGAAAATCACCAGGGACTTCGTCACCAGGGCTCACGTCAAATTCGTCATTGGAACCACTCGATATGATTGGTCATATGAAAACCTTGGGACCCAAATGCATAATGAGTGCTCTAACTCCCCCTTGCTGTGGTCTGCAGGAATGAAGCCGTGATGCTGGGTAGGCTCACAACTTTTAAAGGAGGAACCACTTTAAATGTGCTGCTCACAATTGACAGCAGCAACATGGACCTGTTAAATTGACAAGAAGGGTGTTGATATAGATGAGTTTAGGCTCTTGGATAGTAATAATATATGTACTGTATATCTAAAAATGTAATATGGGCTGGGATTCGATAAAGGTGCGTTGTCGACAAGCGCATTGCACTGGACTTTTGAAAGTCACATTGTCGACAGTGCAGTGCACGGTTGGCCTCAGTTTGAATTGAAATTCAAAAACTTCAAATAAATACCCTCTCTTTTTCAGTTGAATGAGATTTTTTTTAAATAGATGTCTTTTTTCAATAATATAATAACATTTTGGGGGGGAATTTACTTCCACAATTGACTGACTTCAATTCGAATTGAGACTAACCCTGGTGCAGTGCGCTTTTGAGTGAATTCCGGCCATGGTTAAAAACAATAATTTTAATCTCTATTTTTTTTGGGGGGGGGGGGGACAGTGACATAAATTAATTAGGGGGAGATAGATAGGAGATACAGAGGTAAGAAGGCCGGTGGGGGAAGTATTTGATCCTACGCAGGCAGGGGGACTTTTCATGTGCCATATGCAGTGGCCTGAACCATATCTAGGGACCCATTTATGAACTTGAGAGTGGTTACATTTCTGCACCCCCATCCCTGTTTACCAAAACAAGTGGCAGGGTGGCTGTTTTGTTGTTTTTCCAATCCCCGACTGCAGATTTAACACAATGGAAAATAAAACAGACATCAAGTTTGAATAATTTCTTTGTTACCTTTATTCATTGTTGTAATAGATACTTTGTTTTACAGTAGAGTTTTACATAGTTATTTTACACATATAGATCATATAGTTAATTTGTCTGTATATTATGTACACCTTAAATAAATAAATCTTACATTAACACCAATAAAATAAAGACATTTACATTTACAGTGCAAAAATGTGTATTCGTGGTCGACTTATACCCTATAATCTGCACTCAATGTGTTTCACATGCTAAACCGATTGTTTTTGCATTTTTAGCTCATCATTCATGCTTGTACACAAATATTCCATACAACTTTGCCTTTGCTCATACAAGATTCTTTGTCAGGAGCCTTTCAGGATACTTTATGCATACAGCACCTTTGACAGCAGACATAAGGGAAGCTGGAAAAGTGAGGATGAATGAAAAGCGCAACATGAAATGAAAGTTTCTCTAAGGTTGGGGAAGTGTGAACTCAAGCAATCGACCCCCACCTAAGAAAAAAAGGGTAAGAACAAGTGGTGAGGTAAGACTAATGAGCGTGTGGGTAGGAGGGACTCAATGACAGAATATGCCTGACTTGTATACTGTATTCTAGCCACAGACACAGTTCTCTTTTTCTCTGGATCGTACTACAGGATAAGGCAATGGGCACTGTTTAGCGAAGATGAAAAAAAAGTGTGTGTGGAAAACATTATCTTATTATCTGAATGTGAATAAGGGTGTGCTTAAAATATATGTCTTGGCTTTCTAACTTGTGTTTTCATGTATGCGCCTGTGCGCATGGGAGAGGAAATGGTCCATTGGGAGTAATAGCCCAATCTGCCTCTTGACTTTGGCGCCTACACTTTAAAGACAGGTGTGGTAATAAACAAATAAATAAATAGCATCAGTATAATGTAGCATACTTGTAGACTATCAGGAGGCAATGTGGTATCTAAAGCCCTCATCTTTTATACCAGCAAACAATGCATAAATGGGGCAAACACACAGGGGAAGTCTCCAGAAAACCAATCAATCATTATAATAGTCAATCCTTGAAGTGTATGAGGTTGACTTCATATTTGATAGTAAAAAAAAAAATAGTATGATAATATACACTACCATTCAAATGTTTGGGGTGACTTAGACATTTCCTTGTTTTTGAAAGAAAAGCAAATTATTTGTCCATTAAAATAACATAAAATTGATCAGAAATACAGTGTAGACATTGTTAAAGTTGTAAATGACTATTTTAGCTGGAAACGGCAGATTTGTTTTATGGAATATCTACATAGGCGTACAGAGGCCCATTATCAGCGACCATCACTCCTGTGTTCCAATGGCACGTTGTGTTAGCTAATCCAAGTTTATCATTTTAAAAGGCTTATTGATCATTAGAAAATCATTTTGCAATTATGTTAGCACAGCTGAAAACTGTTGTGCTCATTAAAGAAGCAATTACAACTGGCCTTCTTTAGACTAGTTGAGTATCTGGAGCATCAGCATTTGTGGGTTCGATTACAGGCTCAAAATGGCCAGAAACAAAGGACTTTCTTCTGAAACTCGTCAGTCTACTCTTGTTCTGAGAAATTAAGGCTATTCCATGCAAGAAATTGCCAAGAAACTGAAGATCTGGTACAACGCTGTGTACTACTCCCTTCACAGAAAAGTACAAACTGGCTCTAACCAGAATAGAAAGAGTTGGAGGCCCTGGTGCACAACTGAGCAAGAGGACAAGTACATTAGAGTGTCTAGTTTGAGAAACAGACACCTCACAAGTCCTCAACTGGCAGTTTCATTAAATAGTACCCGCACCCCCCAGTCTCAATGTCAACAGTGAAGAGGCGACTCCGAAGACACTGGCCTTCTAGGCAGAGTTGCAAAGAATAAGGAATATCTCAGAGTGGCCAATAAAAATAAAATATTAAGATGGGCAAAAGAACACAGACACTGGACAGAGGAAGATTGTAAAAAAGTGTTATGGACAGACAAAACTAAGTTTGAGGTGTTCGGATGACAAAGAAGAACATTCGTGAGATGCTGAATTTTTTTTAAAGATGCTAGAGGAGTGCTTGATGCCACCTGTTAAGCATGGTGGAGGCAATGTGATGGTCTTGGGGTGCTTTGGTGGCGGTAAAGTGGGAGGTTTGTACATGGTAAAAGGGATATTGAAGAAGGAAGGCTATCACTCCATTTTGCAATGCCATGCCATACCCTGTGGGCGGTGCTTAATTGGAGCCAATTTCCTCTTACAACAGGACAATGTCCCAATGCACAGCTCCAAACTATGTAATAACTATTTAGGGAAGAATCAGTCAGCTGGTATTCTGTCTATAATGGAGTGGCCAGCACAGTCACCGGATCTCAAACCTATTGAGCTGTTGTGGGAGCAGCTTGACCGTATGATACGTACAAAGTGCCCATCAAGCCATTCCATCTTGTGGGAGGTGCTTCAGGAAGCATGGGGTGAAATCTCTTCAGATTACCTCAACAAATTGACAACTAGAATGCCAAAGTTCTGCAAGGCTGTAATTGCTGCAAATGGAGGATTCTTTGACGAAAGCAAAGTTTGAAGGACACAATTATTATTTCAATTAAAAAACATTGTTTATAACCTTGTCAATGTCTGAACTATATTTCCCATTCATTTTACAACTCATTTCATGTATGTTTTCATGGAAAACGAGGACATTTCTAAGTGACCCCAAACCTTTGAACGGTAGTGTATATAAGCTTACTATATCAATATTCTGAAAGATATACATTTTCCTACCATTGAAACATTATATAAATTAAATTGTTAATCAATATAAACATGGACCAAGGAGTTTTGTTCTAGATTGGTTCAAGTAGAGGAATCTTATAAAAACATGTATTTTCTATTTACAAAAGAAAAGAGTACCCCTATTATTTTTGAGTTATGCATAAATTTAACATAATTCCATTTCATGTGTGCCACCCATGGGTAACCGGCCCAAATTCCTCAGATGCATTTTCCTCATACATTCACATTATTTAGTTATTCATATTTTCCAGTATACTCTTGCAAATATACAGAGATTGAACTGAGAAAAGGTGTGTTTGGAAAGTTTAGATATCTGAAAGTAAGTCATGTGGAGATTTTGGAGGATTTCAGGAGAAATAGTTTCCAAATGTGTAGGTTAGTGAGGTCACAACAGACAAGTACATCAGTCGAATGCATGGAAATGCAATTCTCAATGACACATACCAGGGTTGGGGTCGATTCAGAATTTTTGCATTTAATTAAATTCAACCCATGAATTGAAATTCGATTTGGACATACCTCTCGGGAAGTCGAATTTAATTCAAAGCAATTCAAAGAAATTCAACTGTGATGAAACATTAAAGTCTAATTTCTTTGACAAATATTTTACCAAAAGCACCTGCCACTTATTACAGCAAAGAATACAGATTCATTTTCAAATAAACAACTCAAAGTTCTCAAACAGTATTTTTGTTGTATTTTTGTCAAGAGATGTTAACATTTTGTTGTTCACTGACATTCTAGAGTATTTGAACTAATGCATTCTGGAAAATGATTTTTTTCTGATATTTAACATATGAATTAATTATGAATTGCTATAGACAACCTGACATGATTAAAACATTTCAATTGTTTAACTTTTACTTTTTTGTAGGTTTTCTATAGTAATTCATCATTATTTTACATGTTAAATACTATAGACAACCTACAAAATGTTAAACAATTGAAATGTTTTAATCATATGTCAGGTTGTCTATAGTAATTCATTATTAATTTATATGTTAAATATCAGAAAACATTTTTTTCCCAAAATGCATTAGTTCAAATACTCCAGAATGTCAGTGAACAACAGTGTTAACATCTCTTGACAAAAAAATAAAATAATAATGTTTGAGAACTATGAGTTGTAATCAAGATTATTTGAAAAGTATTGGTAACCATGTCAAAATAAATATATTTTATAGGGATGTGTAGAATAGATTATCCATTTAAATTTGATAGAATTCAATTCTATTTCAGTTATTTCAAATTCAATTCAAATTCTGCTTCCTGTGGGGTGTGACCAATACAATTTTGCAATTTAATTGGACACTGTGGTCCAATGATAATACTCCCAGAAAGCACAAGTGCTGACAGTCGTGGATTTAATCCCTGCCGCACCGCAGCAGACTTTATCTCTTCCTTGCCTGTCTTCCCCATCTTATTCTTCACCATGTAAATAAAGCTTAAATAAATACATAGAAAAGTGGAATTTCATTCAAATATATATATATATATATATAAAATAATTGACCCTAACCCTGACACATACAGTACATACAGTATATTGCTGTTGGTTTTGTGATATCCATGTTCCTAGAAGTTGACTGTTTCTTGTGAGGAGGCTCTTTGCCAGAATAGGCTTTTACCTCTGAGTGGAGTGAATTTGAATTCAAAACCAAAGACGTAAGGTAATGCTGTTATATGTTGAGTTATCTAATCACTTTGCTGTATAAACAAAACAAAAATGGCTTTTTGCAGATTTTTGTGTGAGGATCATAGTCACTACTGTTGATTGATACTTCTTCGTAAAAGTCACTCAATGGTTAATTGGTAATAAAAAGAAGGAACACTAACTTGAAGTACAGCGTGGGTGACTGTGAAAATGACTGCATGAGAATTGCTAACTTAATACATAATTTAATAATTCTGTGTGCATGTTTCAGTTTGCTGCAAAATACTGGTAATATAACCTCAGTTGATTTGCTATTACTGTATACAGAGAGTATACAGACTGCATATATGCAGACAAAAACACCTTTCAATTGAAAATAAATTGCACAAGGTTGATAGATATTAACCACACATATTTGTTGACATTTTGTACATAGAAGCCTAATACTATTGTGTCAAAGAAATAGCGAAATGTTAAATATTTGAGAATTCATTATTTTTTTAGAGAAAATTCTCACAGGTATAACACAATTCAGCCTGATATTTTTCATCATGCATTTCCCTCCTACTATAAACTTCTCTAGGAGCCTGAATATTCAAGTCTTAATTTCAAGAGTGTGCTAAACATTGACTAATCTAAATAGATCATTGTATGATTCTTTCAAACATTGAGTGCCAGTTCTTTTATCTACTACCTTATTTTGACATAGACATATTGGTTATGAGTGTCCTATCTGAGTTTACACATGCTTTGCTTATTCAGAATGAATAACATTGTAAGCTATTATATATTCTGAGATGCTACAGTTAAGGCTGATTCAATCATGTGCAGATAAAGGAAAACTACCCTGTGGTTTTCACTCAGAAACTCTTCTTCTTGCAGACTGTTGGCGTTATTCTAAATTGAGATGTGAATGAATGATTCATGCAAAATTACCAGTTGCATTCGTGTATCTCAACTCTGAATAAGGTCCGTAGTCATTGGATATTGATGTGTGACCACATCTGTCCTTTGCAGAGTAAACATTGGGTCAATCGTGGTGCGGTTTTCCTTTTCTGCAAATTGATTGAATTGGGTTCCAAGTCAACATTTTCCAGTAGAGTTTAATTGGCGTGTGAAGAATGGCAAGCTCTGTACATTATGAACTCTTATGTCCAATGGCAGGTGGAGAAGAGGATAAGATAATCAGTAGGCCTATCAAGACCCAGGAAGAGTCCAAATCCACCTACAGTACATATTACTGCGACAGTACAACTGACGCTACTACTATTTCAGTAATTATAGCTAGTGTGTCAATCAAAGAGACATGGTGAGCAATGACATCTGGAAGGGGGGATGTCAAGTTTGAGCTTTTGGACAGAACACAAGATGAATTAGGAAAAATATGTTCCTATCTCCAGCTCTGCATGCAAAACTGCTTGGACTGTTTCATCTTTTAATGCTTGGTCACTAAGTACACAAGAGAGGAGAAGTTTATGGCTCAAAACCATATTTTAGTCTTATGTAAAACCAATGCTTTGTGTGTAGCATCAGCAACATCCCTTCATCCAAGGGTTGCTCATCATCAAACTCACTAGAACAGCACACACTGGAGTGACAAGTTGAGTGAAGTCATCTAGTCAGTCAGTGAAGTCAGTTAGAGGGTCATCCAAAGTGTTATTTGAATTTTTTTTTTACAATCAATTCTGAAGCTGAGAACAATATTGTGGCAACACTGTTCTGTTGTGCCAAGCTCAGCCAGCTTTGTCAGAAGTCTCTTGTGTACTTCCTGACCTCAAAGTCCACAGGAGGTCAGAATCCTCAATCTGCTAGGAGTAGTCCAGAATCAACTGATCTAGTAAAACAGGTGACATGCATAAGATGGCATAGTTGTTCCTCTACCTGGCTAATACACCACCCACCATCCCCCCAAAAATGTAAACCCCCAGCCATCTACACGCACAATTAAAATTTTTTTTTTTTTTTATCTACTTCCGACCAATGAATCCGCTGAGCCATATCTTGCGGCCTCATTCTTGTAGGAGTCTTTCCTCCATCCCATCCCCATGCTTCTTGAATCTTGTGTTAGGGGTGAATGCTTTCTGGCAGGAGTGGAGGGAGAGGATTTTCAAATGGATATAGGGCAGGCGATGATTTTGTCTTCCAGCATAACGCTGACCACCAGGAACACTAAGTAGAGCACGAACATGATGAAGCCCAGCAGCTTGCTCATCCGCCACTTGCAGGCAGCAATTGAGATAATGACAAAGATGAGCATGAGGAACAGCAGCACAATGGCGCAGAACAGCCCGTTAGAACTCACCGCCACAGGCTGCATGTTGTTGATGATGGACCAGAGGAGCCATGGGAACGGCAGGCTGAAACACACAAAATAAACACACACACACAGAGTGAAAACATGTTTTTAGGAATTTTTGCAAATGTCTTGAAAATTAATTACAGAAATATCTTATTTGCATATGTACATTCACTCCTCTGAGTCACTACTTTGTAGAAGCACCTTTGGCAGCTAATACAGCCGAGTCCATCTGGGTCTTTAAGAACTTTCCACACCTGGATTGTGCAACATTTGCCGATTATTCTTTTCAAAATTCCTTGAGCTCTGTCAAATTGGTTGTTGATCATTGCTAGACAACCATTTTCATGTCTTGCCATATATTTTCAAGTATATTTAAGTCAAAAATGTAACCTGGCCAATCAGGAACATTCACTATCTTCTTGGTAAGCAACTCCAGTGTATATTTAGCCTTGTGTTTTAAGTTATAGTCCTGCTGAAATCTCCCAGTGTCTGGTGGAAAGCAGACGGAAACAGATTTTCCTCTAGGATTTTGTCTGTGCCTAGCTCCATTCAGTTTCTTTTTATCCTGAAAAACTCCCCAGTCCTTAACAATTTCAAGCATACCCTTAACATGATGCAGCCAACACTATACTTGAAAATATCGAGAGAGGTACTCAATAATGTGTTGTATTGGATTTGCCCCAAACTTTGTATTCAGGACAAAAAGTTAATTGTTGGGGCCTCCTGAGTGGCACAGCGGTCTAAGGCACTGCAGTGCTTGAGGAGTCATTACAGATCAGGGTTCAATCCTGGGCTGTGTCGCAGCCGGCCATGACCGGGAGACCCATGAAGCGACGCACAATTGGCCCAACATCGTCCTGGTTAGGGGAGGGTTTGGCCGGCCGGGATGTCCTTGTCCGAGCGCATGCACACGGACATCAGGTGTACAGTGTTTTTCCCGACACATTGGTGCGGTTGGCTTCCGGGTTAAGCGAGCAGTGTGTCAAGAAGCAGTGCGGCTTGGCAGGGTCATCTTTCGGAGGACCACTGTCAATACGTGTCACATATCAATTTGCTAACAATGTAAAGACATATATATATATCATTGTGTTAATAAAGCTGCAAACAAACATGGTCTCTTTTTTTATTTTCTTGAGTAAGGCAGCTCCAAAATGTCGGTGTTTCAGCCTAGCTCAGTTCTTTCTGTGGTGGCGGGGCAAGCCAGCAGAAGATACGGAGCGTTGCACCGTGATTGGCTCAGTCACTCATGGGGACACTACATCACCGCAAGTCTAAGGGGAGAAAATTCTAGCCACTTGGGTGCTGCCATAGAGTTACATTAGAAGTGCCCATCCAAGAGGGCTCAAGGTCATTGGCCACAGATAAAATGACGACAAATCACGTTACAGTTGGTTGGACTGATGATGTCAACATCATACTTTCAAAATTATAGCTAGCAGTCATCATCCTGAATCAAGTCAACAATCTACTTGAAAATCCTTGTCATATGAAGAGAAATAATGAAGAGAAATTATAGATAAAACGTATCGGTGCTCATCGGCCATTGGACATAAACATTACACGAGCTGGAAATCGCAAATTCAACAATGGAAGGAATCAGTGACAGTGCCTAATGTTAACTGCAAGCATTGCAAAGCAATCACTAGCCTGCTATTCACTGGAGTGGCTGTGTGGTCCCAAATCTGGGATTAAGGGGCTCTTTTACAAGTGTAAAATGATAAACATTCAACATTGGCCATGCTGTCAATGAAGCATGATTTGTGCCGCGCTCAAAACAACTGTTAACTTGGAACTGCGAAAACCTGACTTCAGTGAATTCAAGACAACTGGGAAATCGGGATTAAACCAGCTCCGACTGGGAAAATAGCCACCTTCCTGTTCAAGGGAGCACAGCACAACAAGGTGAGTCTAAACATGGATATGTATATGCCAGGGAGATATGTATACTGTAGCTAAGAAAGTAATACTAGGTGTATGTTGTGTAGTAAGGTGTTAGAAGTCCATGAGCCTCACCCTAATAATTTGGTCTATTTGCCTCTCTTAATTTGGCCTACTGTTCTGACTTGGTGATGCACATGTAGCCTATAACCTGTTTTAGAGAAAGGTTATCATCCAATATCGTAAGAGCTTTCCATGTCTGCTTATTTCCATGTCTGCTTATGTCCCTTTATTTATCATATGGTTATGACTTGGTGTACAGTGAGAACACTGTAAGAACAGCCCATGTTCTGAATTCTGTTGCTGTACATTTCAAAAGTGCTAAACAAATAGTTATATTGCCTACATCCGTCCTAGCTCGGCTTGCCTCTTATCCACTTGTCGTCCCCTTATGCCATAGTTTGTACATCTCAATTGTCATTAGAAACCACATTTGTTTAAGCAAGTCAGCCATATCAGCAATATATTTTTAAAAGGCAGTAAATGAGGCTGAATGAACTGCTTTGCTGCCAGACAAGGCTCCGATGATAGCCAGGTGTAGCAGTAGTAAGATGTTTGGACTGCTGTTGGGACAGCTTTATGTAGGTCGTTTGTGGGCACCGTTTGAGTGCAATTCATGTATTGTTTAGTGGCTTTGCTGGCATGCATCTCACTTTTTTTTTGACCACCAAGATTTACATGCTAAAATTGCCACTGCAGAGGACGCATGGCTCTCGACCTTCGCCTCAACCGAGTCTGTACGGGAGTTGCAGCGATGGGTCGTGACTGGGTGGCTTGATACACCATCCAATGTGTAATTAATGAATAACTACACCATGCTCAAAGGGATATTCAATGTCTGCTTTTTTTTTTTTTTACTCATCTACCAATAGGTGCTCTTCTTTGAGGAAGAACCTCCCTGTTTTTTTGGTTGAATCTGTGTTTGAAATTCACTGTTCGACTGAGGAACCATACATATAATTGTATAGGTGGGGTATAGAGGTGATGTAGAGTCATTAAACAATTATGGTTAACACTGTTATTGCACAATGAGTGATTCTATGTAAGTTATTATGTGACTTGTTAAGCAAAATTTTACTCCTGAACTTATTTAGGTTTGCCATAACAAAGGGGTTGAATACTTATTGACATTTCAGATTTGAATACATTTGGAACATAAAAAAAAAAAGAATTACACTATGTCATTATTGGGTATTGTGTGTGTCATTATTGGGTAAGCCAGTGACAAAAACATCTCAATTTATTCCGTTTCAAATTCAGGCTGTAACACAGCAAAAGTATTAAAGTATTAAATACTTTCTGAAGGCACTGTAAATATTTTGTCTTGTCCATTTGCCCTCTGAATAGCACCCATACACGGAAACCATGTCTCAATTGTTTCAAGGCTTGAACATCTTTCTTTAATGTGCCTCTTCCCCTTCATCTAAACTAATGAAGTGGGTTTAACATGGGACATCAATAAAGGATAATAGCTTTCACCTGGATGGTCTATGTCATGGAAAAGGGCAGGTAACTGATCTCAACAGTATTGCTAAACGTTGCACTTCAACGTAAATCTCGGCTCTGTTATAAGTACACTCAAGAAAACATATTTTATTTATCACAGTGATTAAGGAGCAGCATTAAAACAGAGTAGTATGCCCCACCAACATTAGAGAACTATACAGAAAAACCTAAAATAGCTTAAATAAGTAAATCAATTATGAAAAAATTGTCTGATTAACTGATAATTGACACAGACAGGGTGGCGTAGCAGGAAGATCGGAAAGCTATGAACCTAGAGGTTGTGAGTTCAAATCCCAATTGAAGACATGTTAAATAACAATTACTGTATAAATTAACATGCACAATGTAAGCATGTGCGTCAAATATATAAGTTGAAAACATTGTATGTTAACAGCACTGTGTGTGTAACTAGTTCCACAGGCATTTTTTAGGTAAAATATAAAAAATCTAGTTGAATGAACATATGAGGCAAATTGAGCAAACACATAATTTTAAGTTGACATAATTTTTGCCTACCTTTTCTCATGTTGGAGCTAGGTTTGATCCAACTAAACATTTTAAGTTCAGGTAACACCTTGGCCGAAAAGTTGAGTAAACCAGTTACTTAAAAATAACTAGATGAAACAACTAGATGTGGTTTTTTTTGTGGGAACTTCCATGTCACCCATGGGCAAACCTTATTCAATCAAACGAATTAGAGAATAAAACAAAGTTCAATGAACTTTTACATCATATATCTGGCAAGCATTTATCATATAGATGGAAATGATTGTTATGAAAATGGTATCCAAGTGTAATTATTGTGGTTTTAGCGAATCCCAAATTCACTATTGGATAAGAACAAAGTAATATGACTGTTACTATGTAATATGTAAAAACTTCCCCCAGCACTATGAGAATAATTTTATCTTTCAAAATGTGAAACTAACAGATATTAAAAGAAATTAGTAATTCAATAGAAGAGTGGTCACAGTACTGATGATATTAGCGTACCCAACAGTGATGTCAAAGATGTTGGAGCCCACAGAGCTGGACACAGCCATGTCTCCCAGCCCCTTCCGTGCAACAATGACACTGGTGATTAGGTCAGGAATGGAGGTACCAGCTGCTAATATAGTCAAGCCCATGATCTCTTCTGTAATCCCAATGGTCTCTCCAACCTGTAGATAGAAAAGAGAAATAAATTGGGTAAATAAAACTAAATATTTGTTTTCTTTGCTGAGGGGTAGAGTAGAGGAATGAAAGTGAGCTATACTTTGGACATATATATATATATTTTTTCCATTCTGTTTTTTTTTTACCTTTATTTAACCAGGCAAGTCAGTTAAGAACACATTCTTATTTTCAATGACGGCCTGGGAACAGTGGGTTAACTGCCTGTTCAGGGGCAGAACGACAGATTTGTACCTTGTCAGCTCGGGGGTTTGAACTCGCAACCTTCCGGTTACTAGTCCAACGCTCTAACCACTAGGCTACGCTGCCGCCCCTGTTAACATGCATGAGGAGAAAATCCCAGTATTCGGGGACAGGAGATACTTTGGCACTCTGACTATTTGGTGCTGTCTAGCTTTGAATGACATCCAGGTCTTAGCCTGAATACATTTCACAGAAGGTTGCTAATAACAATCCCACAGCATTCTAACCCTCCGAATATCCTGCTACTTTTCTAATTACCCACTTGCTTGAAAACATGCTTGTGTGTTGTTCTGTGTGAGGACGTGGTTTAGTGTCTTCACAAAAGGTAACATGATTTCACAAAATGTAATACTGAACCATCCTGCATTTTTCAGCAGCTATGGTGTATGAATAACTAGGGCTGTTACGGTGACCTCATTACCGCCACAACGGCGGTCACGAATCATGACGGAAGTCAAATTCCAAGTGACCGTTTAGTCACGGTAATTATGCTGCTTCAAGCTCTAATGCTTATTAGCAAATGTGCTAATTGCCTGGTCCTAAGCGCTCTCTTGTCACTCTGACATCAATGCAAATGGAATCGAAAATCTAATCAAATACTTCAAGAGAGCCCATGAGCTCATGTTGCGCAACATTTCTACAGGTTTTATTCAGTCTTTACTTTTGAGTAGAGCCAGTGTGTCTATGAATGCGGATGACTCAAAACTATACACGTCAGCTACTACAGTGACTGAAATGACTGCAACACTTAACAAAGAGCTGTAGTTAATTTCAGAATGGGTGGCAAGGAATAAGTTAGTCCTAAATACTTCAAAAAACTAGAAGCATTGTATTTGGGACAAATCATTCACTAAATCCTAAACCTCAACTAAATCTTGTAATTAATAATGTGGAAATTGAGCAAGTTGATGTGACTAAACTGCTTGGAGTAACCCTGGATTGTAAACTGTCATGGTCAAAACATGTTGATGCAACAGTAGCTAAGATGGGGAGAAGTCTGTCTCTAATAAAGTGCTGCTCTGCCTTCTTAACAGCACTATCAACAAGGCAAGTTCTACAGGCCCTAGTTTTGTTGCACCTGGACTACTGTTCAGTCATGTGGTCAGGTGCCACAAAGAGGGACTTAAGAAAATTGCAATTGGCTCAGAACAGGGCAGCATGGCGGGCCCTTAGATGTACACAGAGCGCTAACATTAATAATATGCATGTCAATCTCTCCTAGCTCAAAGTGGAGGAGAGATTGACTTCATCACTATTTGTATTTGTGAGAGGTGTTGAATGCACCAAGCTGTCTGTTTTAACAGCTGGCACAGAGCTCAGAAACCCATGCACACCCCACAAGACATGCCACTAGAGGTCTCTTCACAGTCCCAGTCCAGAACAGACTATGGGAGGCGCACAGTACTACATAGAACCATGACTACATGGAACTCTATTCCTCATCAAGTAACTCATACAAGCAGTAAAATTTGATTATAGAACAGCAGGGGCTGTGAAGCAACACAAACATAGGCACAGACACATGCATACAAACACACAATAACATACACACTATGCACACAAGTACACATGGATTTTGTGTTGTAGATATGTGGTAGTCGAGTATGGGCCTGATGGCACACTTAATGTATACCTTAATAGTTTATTAACATTTTAAGCTAAATGTTCTTCTCTGTTACATCAGCCTCATTGCTTTTGAAAGTTTTTTTATGGTATGGTTTTATTAATTTGGGATCTATCGCATCCCACAACTGTCCCAGAGTATGTTTGAAATATTTATTTATTGCACAGAAGGACAAGTTGACCAATAGAATAGTTCAACTTTTGTATTATGGGAGATAGTAGATTGACATAGGCTAGTGCTTTTGCTGTTTGTTTAGACCTACTCATTTATATTTATTAAGGATCCCCATTAGCTGCTGCCAAGGCAACAACAAAGTGTGTTCCCTCAGGCTACTACTCTACTACCACATATCTACAAATAGAAAATCCATTCATATGTGCAAACGGGTGTCTGTGCCTGTGTGTTTCTTCACGGTCCCCGTTTTTCAATAAGGTGTATTTTTATCCGTCTTTTAAATCTGATCCTACTGCTTGCATGAGTTACCTGATGTAGAATAGAGTTCCATGTAGCCATGGCCCCGCGTAGTACTGTGCATCTCCCATAGTCTATTCTTGAATTGGGGATTGTGAAGAGACCTCTTGTGGCATATCTTGTGGAGTATGCATGGGTGTCTGAACTGTGTGTTAGTAGTTTAACCCTTGTGTAGTCTTAACATTCTGTATACTTCCCTTGTCCTAAGGGTAAAACATGACCCACCTTCACTAAACCCCTAAAATAAAGCAGCTTAATTGAAATTTAAACTCCAAATCTTTTTTGCATGAAGAAACAACCGGTCATTCATCACAAACTTTGTGAATATCTGGGATTTCCCTCTTCACAATGCAGAAAGACTGCATTTTAATCAGTGGACACCACTCGCTTTTATTACAACACACCTGTCATAATTTTTTTCTTTATTAAAGTAGAAGTTAATTATTATTATTATTATTGCTAAAGGTACTGCATAGGTGTAAACATAAATGTTTTAGCAAGATATAGCACTTGTATAGCCAAAGAAAGTAGAAGATATGTGCAGAAAGTAGTTTTGAATGCATTTTATTGAAGGGAAACAATAACAGTCTTGAACCTTTTTGGCAACATAGTGATATTCTTATATACTCTACAATGAGGAATTCAACTACAAAATACTATTTTTCTCCTATTTTTTAACCATTGCCCCCACCCACAAGGTGTATAAACAACAACAACAAATAAGAATAAAATAAGATTATAGATACAAAACAAAAACGTGAAGAACATAAATCAATCAACTCTAATTAGCACATGTAGGACAGTATGTAAGTGTGTGTGCATGGACTTTGCAGATGTATTTGTCATGTGCAGCACATAGTATTTGTTTTACAGTCCTTCTTTGGGGGCAGAATTGGCATGTCCTCCTCTTGCCTGCCCCAGCTGCAGCCTTGGGTAGATCAGGACAAGATTCAGCCTCGTGAACAGCTTTCACAAGCGCTGCAGTGGTTGCTGTGTGGGGGAGGCACTACTTTCTTTGAATGTTTGGGGTTACAAGTGCCTTTCCCAGCTGCTCCAGGAATACCATCCTCTTGTTCCGCTTATCAGGCATCAGGGTAGGGTTGATCTTGTTCCATATCACGAAGGCATTGTATGACTACACATCAATGATGTTATGGAAGATGACCAGAGGCCAGCGGGCAGTCATCCTCCTGCAGCTGTAAGTTCCAATCACCTTGTTCAGGTTGTCCATGTCTCCTTTATCGTGATTGTAGTCCAGGATGACGGCTTCCTGTCCTCACCATCACTGATTGTGCAGTGTGCTCAGGAGGACCAGATTCTTGTTCCTCTTTGGAAGGTTAGAAACTAGAGTGGTGGTGGGGGTGAAGGCAAACTTTGATGAGAAGGCCTCTCTCCCCCTTGTTGCAAGGACTGCAGGGGGAGCTCAGGCTTGTTCTTTCTAACTGTGCCAACCATGGTGATCTTCCTCTTCATGAGCTGCTGGGTGAGTTCAATCAGTAGCACAGATAATCTCCATTTCTCCTTGTGTGCGTGTGTGTGTGTGTGTGTGTGTGTGTGTGTGTGTGTGTGTGTCTTTGTGGTTTTTGTGGTGTGTAAATGATTTTATAACTGCCGGGTCAAAAATGACCCTGGTGGTGTACAGCTTTCATGGAAGTATGAACAAAAGCGATGATTCACTTTTTCTAATGTTGGGGTCATTCTAGGAAAAGTCATCAAATTTCATGTTGAAAAAATATAATTTAAGGGTTTTTGTCTGCTGTTAAACATAGTGGTGGGTCATTTTTACCCTTAAGACAACACACGGGTTAAACAGACACCTCTGTGCATTCAGCATGTCAACACTTCTTACAAAAACAAGTAGTGATGAAGTCAATCTCTCCTCCACTTTGAGTCATGACAGATTTATATGCATATTATTAATGTTAGCTCTCTGTGTTCATTTATGGGCCAGCCATGCATGCTGCCCTGTTCTGAGCCAATTGTAATTTTCTGAGGTCCTTCTTTGTGGCACCTGACCACATGACTGAACAGTAGTCCAGGTGCGACAGAACTAGGGCCTGTAGGACTTGCCTTGTTGATAGACTTCTCCCCATCTTTACTACTGTTGTTTCAACATGTTTTGACCATGACAGTTTACAATCCAGGGTTACTCCAAGCAGTTTAGTCACCCCAACTGACTGCAGCTCTTTGTTAAGTGTTGCAGTGATTTTATTCGCTGTAGTAGCTGACCTGTATAGTGTTGAGTCATCCACATACATAGTGGCTTTACTCAAAGCCAGTGGCATGTCATTGGTATAGATTGAAAAAAGTAAGGGGCCTAGACAGCTGCCCTGGGGAATTCCTGATTCTACCTGGATAATGTTGGAGTCTTCCATTAAAGAACAACCTCTGTGTTATGTTAGACAGGTAACTCTTTATCAACAATATAGCAGGGAGTGTAAAGCCATGACACAGATGTTTTTTCAGCAGCAGACTGGGATCGATAATTTCAAAAGCTGCACTGAAGTCTTACAAAACAGCTCCCGCAATCTTTTTATCAGCAATTTATTTTAGCCAATCATCATTCATTTGTGTAAGTGCCATTGTTGTTGAATGTCCTTCCCTATAAGCAAGCTGAACTACTGTTGTGAATTTGTTTACTGTAAAATAGCATTTTATCTGGTCAAACACAATTCTTTCCAAAAGTTTACTAAGAGTTTGTAACAGGCTGATTTGTCGGCTATTGAGCCAGTAATGGGGGCTTTACTATTCTTGGGTAACGGAATTAAATTTGCTTCACTAAAGGTCTGAGGGCACACAGTTTCTAGTAGGCTTAGATTGAAGATATGGCAGATAGAAGTGGCAATATTGTCTGCTACTATCCTCAGTAATTTTCCATCCAAGTTGTCAGACCCCGGTGGCTTGTTATTGTTAATAGACAACAATAATTTTTTCACCTCTTCCACACTCACTTTACGGATTTCAAAATTACAATGCTTGTCTTTCAAAATTTGAATTTGTAGTGTCAGCGTTTGTTGCTGGCATGTCATGCCTAAATTTGCTAATCTTGCCAATTAAAAAATCATTAAAGTAAATCAGCAACTTCAGTAGGTTTTGTGATGAATGAGCCATCTGAAGAGAAAGAATACTGCTAAAGCGTTCAATGTCACCATTCAGAGTGGGCACAGGGCCAGATATAATGTCAATGTTATTAGTGTCTAGCAGAGAATCTGTCAGCTATTTAAAATCCAGGTTCAACTGTTCAGAGCTGCCCTTTATAATATGTGACCCGTTTCAGGAAACTAGGCGTATGTCGCAAGTCACGACTTCACAGGAGAGCCATTTTTATATATATTTTTTTTTCATCAAAATATTTTTTTGTTGTTGTCAGAAATGCCTTTTGGAACTTTGGAAATTTAATGTGCCTTAATAACAAACTTGCATGCCATCTGTAAATATGAAAAATAACTGTTAAATTATGAGCCCTGTTGGTTAAGCTACAGAAAAAGACAAGCAACATTCCCACTAGCCATGATTGGCTGAGATAATGAGTGGGCTGGACGCCAAGAGAGGAGTTCAGATTGGTCTGCCATATAGAAGGCTTCTGTCTATTTGAGCTGGTCAGTCTGTGTTGGTTAATCCTGTCGAACGCAGCTTTTTAAAAAAAAAATCTGTAGTGGAGCTGCATAAGTGTTGCTCTCCACTTTCTGGAGGATCAAGTTTTGAAATCAGTAGAATTAGAGTATGATCGCTAAAGAGATGGAGACACCAGTCTCCGGATTACATCTTCAAACTAAGGGCATCCGTGATAGGGAGACGCGTCCATCATGCATGATGATTTATACGGGTAAGATAGTCTAGCTTGCTACATTTTCAGATATTAAACGTTTCAAATTTTGACAGAAAGTGGTTTCATTTCAAGTTAAAGTGTACTGTTAGCTAGCTAGCTAATGTTAGCTGGCTGGCTCCCTAGCTAACATTAAGTGTATGATGTTATTATTTGTTTCCCAGAACCATTTACTTCGCTAGTTAGAGCCTAATGTTAGCTAGCTAACATTGAACCTGGTTGGTTAGCTCCCAGCAGATTCATGCAGGGTAGTAAACGACATGATTCGGCACTATGTTCATTGTTATTTAACTAGCTAATGTTAGCTGGCTGGCTCGTTAGCTAACGTTACGTGACGTGTGTGATCTTACACGTTGTTTACCTAGCTAGATTCATTGTTTACCTAGCTATCTAGCTACATGTCTTAAGGTAAAGTGTACTGTTAGCTAGCTAGCTAACGTTAGCTGGCTGGCTCCCTAGCTAACATTATGTGTATGATGTTATTATTCGTATCCCAAAGCCATTTGCTTAACTAGTTAGAGCCTAATGTTAGCTAGCCTCTTTGGGCTAGGGGGCAGTATTTTGACGTCCGGATGAAAAGCGTGCCCAAAGTAAACTGCCTGTTACTCAGGTCCAGAAGCTAGGATATGCATATAATTGGTAGATTAGGATAGAAAACACTCTAACGTTTCTAAAACTGTTAAAATAATAACGGAACTGATATGGCAGGTGAAACCCCGAGGACAAACCATCCCAAAAAAATAAAATGTCAGCTTACCACTTTTTTCAATGGCTATTACTTTAATTATAAGGCCAAGTCCTCCCAGATTGCAGTTCCTAGGGCTTCCACTAGATGTCAACAGTCTTTAGAAAGAATTTCAGGCTGGTTTTTGAAAAATTAACCAGAAATTGTAGTTTTTCTATGTGGCTCCCATTTTGGCTGTAGTGTTTCCAAGCGTGTGGAAGAAAGCGCGTTCTTTGGTATTTTTCTCCGGTAAAGACAATAACGATTCTCCGTCTTCAATTTGATTGTTTATTTGCGTATTAGGATACCTAAGGTTTGATTATAAATGTTGTTTGACTTGTTTGGAAAAGTTTATTAGTAACGTTTTGGATTCATTTTGTATGCATTTTGATGGAGGGAAAATGGGTGGATTATTGACTGAAGCGCACCAGCTAAAATTAGTTTTTATGGATATAAAGAAGGACATTATCTAACAAAAGGACCATTTGTGATGTAACTGGGACCTTTTGGAGTGCCAACAGAAGAAGATCATCAAAGGTAAGGCATTTTTTATATCGCTATTTCTGACTTTTGTATCGCACCTACCTGTTTGAAATATGATTGTCATGTGTTTCTATGCGGGGCGCTGTCCTCAGATAATCACATGGTTTGCTTTTTGAAATCTGACACGGCGGCTGGATTAGCAAGAAGTTAAGCTTTATTTTTATATATTACACTTGTGGTTTTATGAAAGTTAAATATTTATAATACTGTTGTTTGAATTTCACGCTCTGCAATTTCACCGGATGTTGTCGAGGTGTCCTGCTAACGGCAAGCCTTTCCCAAACAGGCAAGCTAACATTGAATCTAGTTGGTTAGCTTCCAGAAGATTCTTGCAGGGTAGGAATGACATGATTTGGCACTATTTCATTGTTGTTTAACCAGCTAACGTTAGCTGGCTGGCTCGTCTGCTAACGTTACGTGACGTGTGTGATCTTACATGTTGCTTACCTAGCTAGGTTTATTGTTTACCTAAGTAGCTAGCTACATGTCTTAAGGTAAAGTGTACATCACCCGCTGAATATGGCAGGTGTCAGTAAAAATAGGCAAAAAAGCATAATGAAATTGTTGCCAGCAGAGCTGGTTAGGCTGTGTTCATGTTATCAAGAGGTAAACAAATGATCATCAAGTGTGCGCTCAAGGGCGAAATGAGATGGGTGGGGCTAAAGCTTAAGACAGTGTGAACGATGCTGAATGGGTGTAGACAAAGAAGAGCTCTTCATTAGATACCAAAACATTCAAAGGCCATTTTCTCAAAAGTGGGTTTACAAGTTTATCAACATTCAAAACAAAATTACTTTCCCATTGTTCCTCAAAAATGCAGTTTATGATATACCATTATGTTGCTCTGATTCTCTACTTTTATCCAAAGTCAGAAACACAATTTCAAATTTTGCTACATAAGACCAAATCCAGGTGGTTAGTCACATATCATTAAAACAGACATGGACTACAATAGAATTGATTTCCATATCCTGGCGTAGAACATTCTGGAGCAGCTTAGTAATATAATTTACTGGAGCTCCAGGACAGCAGTGTTTTTGCACCAGGAACAGTGACATTTCTTACCATGGAGCTGCCCAAAATCATGGCTGGCGAGAAAGATGAGGAAATCCGCCCACTCGAACAGGATTAGGAGAACCCTTTAAGGATGGACAAGAGGTGGCTGACGAAAAGTAGGCTAAACGTTGACAGTTCTAACATCTTTAATATTTGCCTCGGAATTCAATAAAAGGAACGTGCGCAGTTTTGTCCCCAATGTGTCTGTCTTCATTTACTTGTAGCCTACTTTTTAGCTGAAATGCCTGTGAGAAGGACCCAATCACTTGACGGGCATTGGCTAATAAGGTCTGGTGAATATTATCAAGTGCTTGTCAAATTGTGAATGAGAGACTGATGAAGTGTGTGCAGCTTGCACAAGAAACAAATTAGAGCTCATGCCTTTCATGCTATTTTTTTTCAAATCATCATTAGAGTCCCATCATGCAGCCTTAGAATTGATACAAAATCCAAACACAACTAAAGTTCCATAAATAACTCTAAATTAAGCATATAGTGGGACCAGTTTATTTGTTAACCGCTCAACACAGGAAAAGCCGAAGGTGCTCACTTCCTTTGAAATCATTTGGAGAAAATATCATTTCTATTTTATTAAGCCATGTTCAATTGTATTCTTCATACTTTAATACCCCCTAATTCTAAGAAAATCCTGTCAGCTAAATTAACTAGCGTAGTTCACAGCTTTATGGCATAGCCATATCAGGGCCTTAACACGAGGAAGGCTATTTCTTCTGAAATAAAGTACATTTTCTTCATATCATGGTTCTTTAGAACTGCCTAAAATAAATCATGGATTTAATGTGAAGGTGTAGGCCATATTAAATTGATTTATATGACTTTTTTAAAACGTAGAAGTTACAAAGTTCTGCATCAGTGGCTTGTAGGCTATGTGTGGAAGCCAGGAGATGCTAAACTTGTTTATATTAATTAACAGTCAATTACCGTGAGACCGGCAGTTATTTGCTTGACAATCACGGGCTGACAAAATGTTATACCTGCCACAGCCCTATGAATAACCAGATCAGCTTATTACAGCTTGTTTGGCTTGGTTCGGTAAGGCTCAGTAGTGTGAAAAACGGTTCAATTATTTTAGCCTCCACTGTTCCCCACGTACCTGGTGAGCCCACCACACCATTAAGTAGGAGAATCCAGCAATCCAACATATAGAGCCCAGAAATGAGATGGGAAAGAACTTCTTTGCAGTCTGTTAGACAAAAGGAGGAAAAATATATAGTTACTATGAAGATGGAAATGACAGAAATGAAGCCTCAATTCTATGGTATACAGGTATCTACAGCAAATAACACATCACACAACTACCAGTTATAGAAAAATAAGTAAACAGATACAGTTCATATCAAACATTAGTCTTTCTCTATGTCTGTGTCACAAACGGCACCCTATTCCCTATACTAGCTTTGACCAAGGCCCATAGGGTGTAGTGCACTACATAGGGAATATGGTGCCATTTGGGACACATTTCTAATTCTCTATCTGACAAACTGGAACAGTAAGAGATAGAAATGGACGGGAAGCACTTACTGGTTTCCTGACATCGGGCAGTGTTAGCCACAGAGGGAAGATGATGGGCATGATTAAGAGGTAGGTGAAACGCTTGCGCATGGTGTCTGGCCAGGACAGGCTCAGAGGCTGGTCCTCATCCTCCTCATCCTCAGCCTAAGAAGAGAGAGCTTTCAGTATGGATACAGTTTCAAAATTCAAAAATCACTCACACATCTGAGTTCTTGTTGCAGGTGAATGGAAATAATGTGATAGCTTCAAAGTAAAGAGAAACTCGCAGAATGGATACATTGGTTTGGAGAAATCTGTGCTCAAAAATAATTTCAATGGGTCATGTGGTGCAGTCAGGGTCAGCCATCTTGAAGCTCTACAATACACAGTTTTACAAAATGTTCAGGGAGTCAAGTCAGGCACATCCATGGGCACCTGGACTGTGATTGAAACAAAGGCTCTTGTGATTTATTTCATCACCACTTGAACTCTATTCAATAAGCAAAAATATTTTCTGGTAGGAGAATATTATTATGACGATTTTGATGATAAATAACATTGACAACTAAAGGCCTTAGGAATTTATGATAGAGTTGGTCAGCATGCCCTCACTCTCAGTGACCTTAAGAGAGTGGTGTTTGATGACAGAGATTGGGAAGATTGCTCCAAGCCTGGAGGAGTCCGACACTCTACTTATCAGGTACTTTGACATGTCTGGACTGCTGGACCCTCAGTGTGGTCATCTGAATACCAAACAGGTGAGAGACCTCAACTTCGGAAGATAAGAGTCTGCATCGCTGTGTAGGTGACATGGAAGTAGGCAGTGGCTCACTTTTCCACTGAAAAGTGACTCACTGAATGACATGAATCCAAGCAGGCCTATTCTTGACAAAATCCAAACCTATCCATCAGTAACCTGATATATTGCATTATTGTGTCAAAGAGTGGTATCAATCACACAATCAAAGGCATTATTTGCTCTAGCTAAAACATGAGGAACAAGCTTAAGAACCTGCGCAATGGCATTTGGTATTTTTGGCTCATCTGCAAAGATCTTGACAACATCTAGTCATGTTTTTAAGATGGAAAAATTACGTTTTACATATTTGTTTTATGTGGGCATCGAAGGACAGAGAAGGATCCAACTTGACTCCCAGGTTGGAGATGACAGAGAACAGGTGGAAGGCTTGGCCGTTGATTGTAGTTTAGATGTTTCCACCACTGATGACCTGCTTGGGTGTCCCAATAAGCACAGCCTGAGTGTTGTTACTGTTCAACTGGAGGAAGTTCTCTTTCATCCATGCCCTGATGTCTTCTATGCAGCTGCTGAGTTTTGCTAGCTGCTGAATGTCCGGTTTAGTGTTAATATAAATCTGGGTATAGTCAGCGTAGCAGGTGAAGTTGATGTTATAATCTCTGAGGATTTGGCCGAGAGGGAGCATGTATATTAAAAACAGGATAGGGCTCAACACTGACCCCTGTGACTGCAGACTCCTCAGACCTGGACTATCCAATATTGATGTATTGCTTCCTATTAGAGAGGTAGGAGGAGAAACACAGATCTACATTACCTTCAAAAAGTATTCATACTCCTTGAATTATTCCATATTTTGTTGTGTTACAACCTGAATTCAAAATGGATTAAAGCAACAAAAAATCTCACCCATCTACAGACAATAACCCATAATGATAACATGAAAACATGGTTTTAGAAATGTTATGAATATACTGAAAATTAAATACAGAAATAACACATTTGCATACAGTGGCCTGCGAAAGTATTCACCCCCTTGGCAGTTTTCCTATTTTGTTGCCTTACAACCTGGAATTTAAATGGATTTTGGGGGGGGGGTATATAATTTCATTTACACAACATACCGACCACTTTAAAGATGAAAAACATTTTCTATTGTGAAGCAAACAAGAAATAAGGCAAAAAAACAGTGTGCATAACTATTCACCCCCCCCCCCCCATTGTCAATACTTTGTAGAGTCACCTTTTGTAGCAATTACAGCTGCAAGTCTCTTGGGGTATATCTTTATAAGCTTGGCACATCTAGTCACTGGGATTTTTGCCCATTCTTCAAGGCTAAACTGCTCCAGGTCCTTCAAATTGGATGGGTTCCACTGGTGTACAGCTATCTTTAAATCATACCACAGATTCTAAATTGGATTGAGGTCTGGGCTTTGACTAAGCCATTCCAAGACATTTAAATGGTTCACGTTAAACCACTCAAGTGTTGCTTTAGCAGTATGCTTAGGGTCATTGTCCTGCTGGAAGGTGAACCTCTGTCCCAGTCTCAAATTTCTGGAAGACTGAAACAGGTTTCCCTCAAGACTTTCCCTGTATTAAGCACCATCCATCATTCCTTTAATTCTGACCAGTTTCAAAGTCCCTGCCCATGAAAAACATGGTGCTCTCGGGGTGATGAGAGGTGTTGGGTTTGCGCCAGACATAGATGGCCAAAAAGCATAATTTTATTCTCCTCTGACTAGAGTACCTTCTTCCATATGTTTGGGGAGTCTCCCACATGCCTTTTGGCGAACACCAAAAAAAAAGCAATGGCTTTTTTTCTGGCCACTCTTCCGTAAAGCTCAGCTCTGTGGAGTGTACGGCTTAAAGTGGTCCTATGGACAGATACTCCAATTTCTGCTGTGGAGCTTTGCAGCTCCTTCAGGGTTATTTCTGGTCAGAGTGGTACTCAGTAGTGTGTTGTGTTTGCCCCAAACATAACCATTTGTATTCAGGACATGAAGTTAATTTCTTTGCCACATTTTTGATAGTTTTACTTTACTGCCTTATTGCAAACAGGATGCATGTTTTGAAATATTGTATTCTGTACAGCCTTCCTTGTTATCATGATCCATCCTCAGTTTTCTCCTATCACAGTAATTGTTTTAAAGTCACCATTGGCTTGATGGTGAAATCCCTGAGCGGTTTTCTTCCTCTCCGGCAACTCTCCGGTTAGGAAGGACTGCCTGTATCTTTGTAGTGACTGGGTGTATTGATACCCCATCCAAAGTGTAATTAATAACTTCACCATGCTCAAAGGGGTATTCAATGTCTGCTTTTTTTACCTGTCTACCTTCTTTGCGAGGCATTGGAAAACATACCTGGTCCTTGTGGTTGAATCTGTGATTGAAATTCACTGCTCAACTGAGGGACCTTACAGATAATTGAATGTGTGGGGTACAGAGATGAAGTAGTCACTCAAAAATCATATTTAACACTGTTATTGCACACAGAGTGAGTCCATGCAACTTATTATGTGACTTATTAAGCACATTTTTATTCCTGAACTTATTTAGGCTTGCCATAACAAAGGGGTTGAATACGTATTGACTTCAGACATTTCAGCTTTTCATTTGTAATTATGGGGTATTGTGTCTCGGCCAGTGACAGAAAATCTCAATAAAAATGTTTTTAATTCAGGCTGTAACACAACAAAATTTAAGAAACAAGTCAGGGGGTGTATACTTTCTGAGGTGGTGAATTAGAAACATGTAGATATAATTTGTTGAAACCATCAACTCATTTATATTACAAAAGATAATCATAAGTTGAGTTTGGTTTTCGTGCACCTCAAAGTTTGAATTTGTGAAAATTGTTTGCTGAAGGTAACATTTCCTCTCTTTTTAGAGCAAACAATAGTTAGCCCATAGATTTTATTAATCTGAGCAACAGTATGAGTGATGAGGGTTGAGGTGATGACTATTATTAGCAATAGATCATAGATCAATATATCATAAAACTGATGGGGTGCAGCTGAATTGATCGATGTGCATGGCCATATTACCAACAAGGCTCAATTTCACCAGCTTCCTTCCGTAGTTTATTCTAAGACTGTCCTACATTCCCAATGAGTAATAATAGAGAGTTCAAAACAAAAAAAATAACTTTAAAAAGAAACTAGGTAGATACAAAAATGTATCGGCGTTTAGAGGACAACAACCAGTAAGATCTATTTCAAAGCACTGGCAAGCCTGTGTGAAAAAGACTATAAAAAATTGCTGAAAATCAAGGGGATCCCTTTTATATACCCAGAGCATTTTTCAGTGTAACTGGTCGGTTGTGGAATGGGGAAGGACGACTAATGTTTTTCCAGTGATGGCAAAGATATCTGTAGATGATTATAAGATCCGAAGTGAAGCTGATTTTGCTTAACAACTTTAAATATGTCCAATATGTAGATTGCCCTTTTAAGATTAATCAATAATTAATCCCAATGTTAACAAAAACATGACATATCCTTTGTGAGTAATACAGTTCACTTGACAGGGTAATATGCCATTCAAACAACAGCAAAGTGTGAACCATTTTGGTAAACAGCTGCAGGATGGGTCTGGAGAAATGTAACTACTCTCAAATTCATAGACAGAGATATGGATGGAAGGACTGACCATCGATGAGATCAAAACCCATCCATACCCCACAAGACATACCACCAGAGGTCTCTTCACAATCCCCAAAGTCCGGAACAGACTATGGGAGGCGCACAATACTACATAGAGCCATGACTACATGGAACTCTATTCCACATCAGGTAACCGATGCAAGCAGTAGAATCAGATTTGAAAAAACACATAAAAATACACCTTATGGAATAGCGGAGAGTGTGAAGTGACACACACACACACACACAGGTACAGACACAGACACACGCATACACAAACACACGCTAGCACAGACACTCTACACACACATACATTGAAATATTGCTGTATGGTGGTATTATACATTGTATCGTAGATACAGTATTTAGTGGTGTAATAATGTTATATGATGTAATGTTTTACCTTTTGTTTTATGTGTGATGTAAGTGCCTTAATGTGTTTGGACCCCAAGAAGAGGCAGTAGCTAATGGGGATCCCTAATAAATACAAATACAAAAAACTAAGCTCAAAATGCATTTATAAGTTATATTCTTCAAGAATCAATGGGTATGTATAATGAATTTAAAAGTCTAAAATGGATGTACCAATTGTAGATTGCCCCTTTAAGATTCATTAAGAATGAATCCCAATGTAAACAAAAACATGACATATCCTTTGTGAGTAATACAGCTCAATTTGTTAAAGATTTTGGAGGTATGATATCTAACTTTGCTATGTTTTGGTAAACGTTTGTAGAAACAAGAGTTATAACAGTTGCTGGGCAAGGGATAGAATGATGATCAAAGATAAAAGAAGAAAAAAAGGTCCAAAATAACAAGTAAGTTTGAATGACACTGAGGGGAAGTGTTGTTACAGCTAATGCCTGTTTGCCTGAGGCTGATGCAGTTTAGGTGTTTGTACACATGCAAAAACACACTCTCATTCAAATGTATATACGTGCACATACACTGGGACACACACACACACACATGTAAATAATGCCATAAATGCACTCAAACATCTTCAGTTGGCCTTGCTGTTATGATTTTTCTTGTCCTTGATGTCTTTTGTTTTTTGTTTTCCTTGCCTGAGGCTGATCAGCCTGTCTTTCTCTTTTTAAATTGTGTTCATTTTGTTGATTGTTGGCGCTTTGGGGACAGGGGTCTTGGGGGTGGGGAACAGAATTGTTTTATTTCACTCAGGGGGGGGGGGGGGTTCTTGGGTGGTTGAGGGGCAGCTCTTGGGGAACTGTGGAGGGACCAATCGCTGGTTTGAGTCCCCGTTATTGACATTGTGGGAGATCTGTCGATGAGCCCTTGAGCAGGGCGATGACCGTGGCTGCTTCTGTGGGTCGCTCTGGATGGGAGTCTGTTAGATAACTGAATGTGATGTAGATGTTGAGAGGCTTCACTGCAAGTAGATTGTATGTTTTAATATAAAAACAAATATATATAAGAAGAAGAAGAAATGGAATAAGATAATGACAAAAATAATAATTAAAGGGTATTACATCTTGAATGGTGATTGTTAGATATTTACAGCATTTAAAAAAATAAGTGCAACTGAAGTTCATTGGCTCTGCTTGAATACACCAAATTGTCCTTGATGTACAGGATGGATTCACCATGGGATGGGTCATAATGCCATTTATTCTGGTCTTGCCAGTGAGGCTGTTTCCCTTCCTCTTTGTCACTTTGGTAGCATGCTGTGCCATCTGCTTACCTGGCACGGCATAGTGAAGCAAGGAAAGTCTCCTTGCTCGTGCCGGTGCTACTGTTGTGAGTGTGTTTGAGTTTCACGCATCCTGAGGTGGTGGACAGCGGGAGAGAGAGGGGTATAATTGCACCCACAGGCATGCTGGGAGATTACCAACAATAATGACCCACGCTGAGGTCATTTCCACCTTTGCATCAATCCCACAGAACTTCTCTTCTCACTATGCTGAAGTACAGCTCCCAGTGTGGGATTCTTTTTCTCAAAGACATTCATCCATTATCGTCCCCACATTATCATCCCCACAGCTCAAATTAAAATCTCCCTAACATTATATCTAAGCCAATATGACACCAATATTGATGAAAATTTGCAAATCAACTGGACTGGAGGTATAAAACACACTCCCAGCTTCTTGTCATGAGCTGTCCGTTCCTTACCGAGAACCACATACTGGATTTTAAACAGCATTGGGGGAAAAAAAAGTGATTGGTCAGAAGTAGCTCAATATCTAGGCGTCGGATAAGAACGAGACTACAGCGGACATAAAGGGGCCATTAGATTTGCCACCTTTCGGGCTGAATAAGTTTCTAGGGTCAACCGTTTTGATTAAATATATAATTATTCGCTCTCACGTGCTCATTTCTGTCCATTAAGAACCAACAATGTGCTACCTTTTTCTAGCATTTCTGACAATGCTAACATATCTTTTTCCCGAAGTGCAGAGTTCTAACACCGAGTCTTTTGCTCGGCAACAACACAGCTGCTTACATGGTGGTGGTATTCAAGCTGAGGTTTGTATTTTGTATTTATCATGGATCCCCATTCATGAATAATGAATAACTTCTAAATGTAGCATGTTGAGGTGACTAAACTGCTTGGCGTAACCTTGGACTGTAAACTGTCATGGTCAAAACATATTGATACAACAGTAGCTAAGATGGGGAGAAGTCTGTCCATAATAATGCGCTGGTCTGCCTTCTAAACAGCACTATCAACATGGCAGGTCCTACAGGCAGGTCCTACAGTTTTGTATTGTAAGGTTTTAAAAATGGTATAACTGGAAGAGTAGCTGCTGCCTTGGATTATGTTGGATAGGCTTCCAATAAATAACACCTTCTGTGTACTCTTAGACAGTTAACTCTTTATCCATAATATAGCAGGGGGTTTAAAGCCATAACACATGTTTTTCCAGCAGCAGACTATGATCGATAATGTCAAACGCCGCACTGAAGTCTAACAAAACAGACCCCACAATCTTTTTATCATCAATTTCTCTCACCCAATCAGTCATAATGTGTAAGTGCTGTGCTTGCAAAGAAAAAGTCTCATCTCAGGCTGGCCAATAAAAATAAAAGATTAAGATGGGCAAAAGAACACAGTCACTGGACAGAGGAACTCTGCCTAGAAGGCCAGTATCCCGGAGTCACCTCTTCACTGTTGACGTTGAGACTGGTGTTTTGCGGGTACTATTCAATGAAGATGCCAGTTGAGGACTTGTGAGGAATCTGTTTCTCAAACTAGACACTTCTAATGTACTTGTCCTCTTGCTCAGTTGTGCACCGGGGCCTCCCAGTCCTCTTTCTATTCTGGTTAGTGCCAGTTTGCGTTATTCTGTGAAGGGAGTAGGACACAGCGTTGTACGAGATCTTTAAGTTTCTTGACAATTTCTCGCATGGAATAGCCTTAATTTGTCAGAACAAGAATAGACTGACGAGTTTCAGAAGAAACTTTGTTTCTGGCCATTTTGAGCCTGTAATCGAACCCATAAATGCTGATGCTCCAGATACACAACTAGTCTAAAGAACGCCAGTTTTATTGTTTATTTAATCAGAACAACAGTTTTCAGCTGTGCTAACATAATTGCAAAAGGGTTTTCTAATGATCAATTAGCCTTTTAACTTGTTGAGTGTAGGGGGAAGTATTTTGATTTTTTGGATGAAAAACGTACCCATTTGAAATGGCCTATTTCTCAGGCCCAGAAACAAGAATATGCATATAATTGTCAGATTAGGATAGAAAACACTCTAAAGTTTTCAAAACTGTCAAAATATTGTCTGTGAGTATAACAGAGCTGATGTTGCAGGCGAAAACCTGAGGAAAATCAAACCAGGAAGTGGCTTCTATTTTGAAAGCTCCATGTTCCATAGCCTGTATTCGCTCCATTTAAAGGGATATCAACCAGATTCCTTTTCCTATCGCTTCCTCAAGGTATCACCAGTCCTTAGACATAGTTTCAGGCTTTTATTTTGAAAAATGAGCGAGAAAGATAACATTGCGTCAGTGGATAGCTGGGTGTTCGCATGACGCATTATGTTCAGAAATCCACAGGCTCGAGCGGTCATGGCGTCGCAGACGAAAATTCCAAATAGTATCCGTAATGTCCACAGAAACATGTCAAACGTTTTTCATAATCAATCCTCAGATTGTTTTTAAAATATGGAATCGATAATATATCAACCGGGACAATCGCTTTTTCAGAGTGGGGCTTGCGCAACAGAGTGGGGCAGCTATTGTCTCTCCCTCTCCTATTGAAAAAGCGATTGCGTGTTTTGCTATATTGCACTTGTGATTTCATTCAAATTAATTATGTTTAGTAATTTTATTTGTATTTGGCGCGCTGCAATTCAGCGGGTGTTGATGAAAATGATCCCACTAACATGATGGGGTGCGTCAAGAAGTTAAAATGATTAACTTGGATTAGCTAACACAACATGCCATTGGAACACAGGAGTGAAGGTTGCTGATAATGGGCCTCTGTACGTCTATGTAGATATTCCAGCCGTTTCCAGCTACAATAGTAATTTACAACATTAACAATGTCTACACGGTATTTGTGATACATTCATGTTATTTTAATGGATTTTCTGTTAATCAATCAATGCAAGTAGATATATTTATTAGCTATGTTAGCTAGCTAACATTACCTAGTTAAAGTTTTGCCAAGTAAGGGTTTTCGTATAATGCTGAAATCATCATGTGGAAACTGTTAAGATAACAGTTAACTTTAGCTAGCTAGGTAACGTTAGCTAATGTAAGACTAACGTTAACTAATGTGTATAATATCACAATATATCATACTTTTTTACACAAAACAGATAGTTAACGTTATTTAGTTTAACCTCTTGAATTGCAGAGCTCCAAATTCAAATTAAATTACAAAAAATATTTAATTTTCATGAAATCACAAGTGCAATACACCAAAACACAGCTTAACTTGTTGTTAATCCAGCCGGCGTGTCAGGCTTTACCATGTGATTATGTGAGGACAGCTCTCAGCAGACAAAACATTACAAACAGCTAGCAGCAAATTAGATTGATCACGAAAGTCAGAAAAGCAATTTAAAAAAAAATAATAATAAACACCAAACTTTCGGAAACTGCCACCCTGCTCACATTCATTTGCTTTGCATAGACCAAGCTACAGTAAGACGAGGTAGTCAGATTTCAGACAGGAAAAACACTGCAGTTAGCTACGCTACATTTCCTCAACTAAGAACAGCCAAGACCACAACACAATCCATAGAAAATCAATTGCTTTGTTAACTTCTTCGATATAGGGGGCGCTCTTTTAATTTTTGGATAAAAAAACGTTAAACAAGATATTTTGTCACGAAAAGATGCTCGACTATGCATATAATTGACAGCTTTGGAAAGAAAACACTCTGACGTTTCCAAAACTGCAAAGATATTATCTGTGAGTGCCACAGAACTGATGCTACAGGCGAAACCAAGATGAAATTTCAGACAGGGAATGCCCCAGATTTTGAAGGCGCTGTGTTCCAATGTCTCCTTATATGGCTGTGAATGTGTAAGGAATGAGCCTACACTTTCTCTCGTTTCCCCAAGGTGTCTGCAGCATTGTGACGTATTTGTAGGCATATCATTGGAAGATTGACCATAAGAGACTACATTTACCAGGTGCTCGCTTGGTGTCCTCCGTTGCAATTATTGCGTAATCTCCAGCTGCGTGCATTTTTCCATTTGCTTCATAGGAGAAACCCAACTGCCACTAATGACTTATCATCAAATAGATATGTGAAAAACACCTTGAGGATTGATTCTAAACAACGTTTGCCATGTTTCTGTCGATATTATGGAGTTAAGTAGGAAAAAAGTTCGGCGTTGTAATGACTGAATTTTCGGGGGTTTTTCTTAGCCAAATGTGATGAACAAAACGGAGCGATTTCTCCTACACAAATAATATTTTGGGAAAAACTGAACATTTGCTATCTAACTGAGAGTCTCCTCATTGAAAACATCCAAAGTTCTTCAAAGGTAAATTATTTTATTTGAATGCTTTTCTTGTTTTTGTGAAAATGTTGCCTGCTGAATGCTAGGCTTAATGCTATGCTAGCTATCAATACTCTTACACAAATGCTTGTGTAGCTATGGTTGAAAAGCATATTTTGAAAATCTGAGATGACAGTGTTGTTAACAAAAGGCTAAGCTTGTGAGCCAATATATTTATTTCATTTCATTTGCGATTTTCATGAATAGTTAACGTTGCGTTATGCTAATGAGCTTGAGGCTATGATTACGCTCCCGGATACGGGATTGCTCAACGCTAGAGGTTAAGAAATGGAAAGCTAGTTGTGAACAACATGTATACTCAATGGGGCAGGTGTGCAAATGCATGCTAGCGTCAGACAACTGACCAGACTCGACTGACAGCATCGCTGTTTCAAGAACTCCTGCCTTCTTGTCATTATTATAAATCAATTTTGTGCTGACTGGACTTGACAGTGTCAAGTTACTGTTCTGCGTGTTCACAGAAAATCTGAAGTCGCCCCCCACAAGAAAAAAGTAGTCAGGGGTTCTGCACTCGGTGCACCCAGGTAAAACAACATCAGAATCATTGAGGGGGTTCAATTAAATCGCTGAAAGTTCAGCCAAGTCGCCTCAAAACAAAAGTTACGTAATTAAGCATGTGTAGAACCTGCCTAAATGACTACCGACCCGTAGCATTCACGTCTGTAGCCATGAAATGCTGGTCATGGCTCACATCAACACCATTATCACAGAAACCCTAGACCCATTCCAATTTGCATGCCACACCAACAGATCCACAGATGATGCAATCTCTATTGCACTCCACACTGTCCTTTCACACCTGGACAAAAAGGAAAACCTATATGAGAATGCGTTTCATAGACTACAGCTCAGGTTTCAACACCATAGTGCCCTCAAAGCTTATCACTAAGCTAAGGACCCTGGGACTAATCACCTCCCTGTCCACATCACCAACAAACTAACATGGTCCAAGCACACCAAGACAGTCGTGAAGAGGGCATGACAAAACAAAACCTATTCCCCCTCAGGAGACTGAAAAGATTTGGTATGGGTCCTCAGATCCTCAAAAGTTTTTTACAGCTGCACCATTGAGAGCATCCTGACAGGTTGTATCACTGCCTGGTATGACAACTGCTCAGCCTCCGACCACAAGGCACTACAGATGGTAGTGCGTACGGCCCAGTACATCACCGGGGCCAAGCTTCCTGCCATCCAGGACTTCTATACCAGGCGGTGTCAGAGGAAGGCCTTAAAAATTGTCAAAGACTCCAGCCACCCTAGTCATAGACTGTTCTCTCTGCTACCGCATGGCAAGCGGTAATGGAGCGCCAAGTCCAGGTCCAAAAGTCTCCTAAATAACTTCTACCCCCAAGCCATAAGACTCCTGAACATCTAATCAAATGGCTACCCAGAATACTACTTTTTGTATTTTCTTAAAACTGCATTGTTGGTTAAGGGCTTGTAAGTAAGCATTTCACTTTAAGGTTGTATTCGGCGCATGTGAAAAATTAATTCAGTGTTTTCACATGAACAAGTGATTGCTTTTGATAACAACACTTTTTCTTCCTTCCCTCTGTTTTTCGCCCGATGACATGACGGGACAGATAAATCAAACCTCCTCTCAATCTATTTAAATTATCTGTCGAAATCATTGTTTTAAGAACAGGCTTTATAGTGTTACCGCCTGTGGATCTGAAGATTACTAAATCAGAGTTAATATCCTGCGTGACCTAAATTATGATTGGGAAATAATTTGGCTTGCTAGCTAATTAGCTCATTAGGTAACTTACCCGTGAAACGTAAAGCCTCGTCCAACATCAATCAATGGATTCTCGCCCTGCTGAGTTCTGCAACTGTAAATTAAACTGAGCTAGCTTGCTATGTGAAAATCTGTAGTTAATTAAATGTGTGATTAATAATAATCGCTTGATGTAGCTACATTGTCAGAAACAAGTCGCAAGTGAGTCAGTGAGAGTGACTACAGATTTCTGTCAAGGTTCGAGTCCTCACCTCCAGCCAGGTACATACACACCTTGTCTGAAAATGCACAGACCCAAATTTACACAGCTCATGGTCTAGACTATTTGCATCCCGCCACCCTATGTAGACATGATCCCACTCTGTGAACACATTGACCATACTACAACGAATGCCTGTTGCATTATTTGCTTACCATAAGCAATTATTAATATTTTTCAGGTCATCATGGTGACAGTCTACCTACCACAATGAGGATGACCAGATCCAGATTCCATCAACAGTCATTCAGCATTACTTGTATCTGATGCAGGGCTCTCCAACCCTGTTCCTGGAGAGCTAGTGTCTTGTAGGTTTAAGCTCCGACCTTGATCCAGTGCTCCTGATTCTAATAATTAGCTGGGCCCGGTTTCCCCAAAGCATCTAAGTTCTTCGTTAGAACCTTCTTAGCAGCATCGTTAAATCTCTGAGCTGTTTCCCAAAACCATTGTTTCTAAAGTTGCATTTGAAAACAATCGTTATTTACCGACTGTCTCAGACCACTCGTAGAAGTGAATCGTTAGATGCGTTTTCTTCCTTACCCCATCACTTTATACACGGAAAACCTCCACTAAAAATAGAATTAAGATGTTTATATGTCTCTCTGTGACCACCGATAACTTCACAACGAAGTAGATTACAAATACAAAGTTGCCAAAGTCTTTACAGTTGTTACAAACAAACAAAGGATAAAAATATGCTTCAAATGAAAACAGAGATGAGTGCATTAAAAGACAAATAACCTACAGTATAGGCTACAGGCCTATATAATTCAATAATATGGAAATCATCTAAAATGTTCATTAAATGTTGTTGCTATTTGTAGGCTACTGTCTGTAATTTTTGCCTCAGTATATTTAATGTTTAACAACATATGCACAATGATGTACTAAATCTTGAGTTAGTGTATTATTATAGGTAAGCATTAGAACAAGCCGCCTCAATATTTGCAGTCATAAGGGATCATGTCTTTCTAGGAGTTGATCCGTCATCAGTATTGTGGAATAATTCTAATATTAAGGTAAGCTGTTCCGAGAGCAGTGGTGCCTTTTTTTATAGATCCTATCAGTTCTCTCTGCAATGTTTTGGGAAATGCATGTTACATCTTCGTCTGTTGTAGGAAAGATGCATTGGTAAAGCACTCGTAAGCCTAAGTTCCATCGCTATCGGGAAACCAGGTCCTGGTTCATAAGCTGAATCAGGAAAGTTACAGCTGGAGTTTGAGCGATAACCTAAAAGAGGGTTCTGCAGGAGATCTGAAGCTCCACCTAGTCCAAGGCGACCCCTCTCTTTTTAAACCTCTCTCTATTATAGCCCTCTCTGGTGATTGTGAATTGCCCCACTCCACTAGGGGACTGAGAAGGATGACAACACAGACAGCTTGCAGCTTACACATTTCACAAAGTCATTCAATGTTTGATTCATTTACATTACATCATAATTTTAAATAAAGTGAATAATCTTTTTTGTTTCTTATTCTTATTATGCTCTATGTAAGTAATTAAGAAGTTCCACTAGCTAGGTTAATATGGATTGTGCTGATGACTCAATTACAAGAATGTTGTAATAAAGACTTGAATGAAAGATTGTCATGTTTTATATTGTTATACTTCATGTAACTGGTCATCACATGCCTCTTGCATTTCAATATGTTATTTGAATTACACAATTGCCAGGCAGAAAACTGAGGATATATCAGGCTAAGGACCTTACTGTTAGATGCAACAAAAGTCCACAGCCATCTCGGATATTGCTGGACACCTTCCTATATACGATTTTGTGATGAAACTGTCCAAATAATATTGGAGATATGGCCAGGAGAAGCTAATACTAATGATCAAGGGAATATGGTCATACCTTTAACATTCTCCTATGTGTGTTTGCTCAAACTGTCGGATGATTCAATGCCACATTATGCTATTGTAGCTAGCTATGTAACTTTAGACAAGCATTGATTTGATTAAATTGGCTAGCTAATGTAGCTAGCTACAATAGACAGGTTGGGTTGCGATTTCTATTTCATCAGCCTCAATTTTGAATATGGCTGAGATAATAACTGAATGTATGTTGGGTTTCAACCTTGGATATACGGAGTTAGCTAGTTACCTAAATTGTGCCATAGCTGCGGCTGTTTCTTTTTCTTTTTTCTTCGTATCGTAGGTAATGTTATTGCTAACGTTATACTTGTCGTTGTTCACTCGGACGGGACGTTATTTACTCGGCAGCCTGCATAGCTAATAGTTAGCTGGCTAATGTTATCTAGCTACAATGTAAGCAGAAACATATACAATTTTAAAGCATGCCGGCTATCTGGTTTAAGATACGTGCTAACTAGCTAATAACTTTTGCCACTAGCTAAATACTGTCTGCAAGGCAACTGTGCCAAGTAGCTAGTAATGACAGGAGAACGAGGTAGCTTCGATTCATCACAGCCCCCAATATAGGTTGAATAGATATCCAATCAATACATGCTGCATTCTAACTTTAAATGATATGGATGATCTGTAATCCAAATTCTGTCTATATTTTAATTTTTCTCCTTCAACAAAAATGTAATATTAGCCTGTTAGCCCCTGTGTAATTAGTTTGTTTTCCTTCATGATTTGCAGTAAAAGATAGAGAAAACAACACCTTTCTCGAATACTCAAACGGAAAGCACTTTTGATATGTAATCTTTGTCTATCATTCAAGTGTAACTGTTTATAAATTAGTAGGATTTCTTAAATGTCTTCTTAGAGAATTCCTACCGGAGAATGCTAAATTTCTATCCACCCTTCCAGCAAGAAAACTAGCAAGCAGATTGCGGTGTCATCTGCTGACCATTTAGGGAACTAAGTTCTCAATCGGTGTGCCAAAATTAGTTCCGTAGTATGAAGTATTGACGGAGAACTTACGAGGCCAAACATAACGATGGTCATTATGGCCAAACAGTTCTATTTTTGTTTCATCCGAGGACATTTCTCCAAAAAGTACAATCTTTGTCCCCATGTGCAGTTGCAAACCGTAGACTAGCTTTTTTCTGCCAGTTTTGGAGCAGTGGCTTCTTCCTTGCCGAGCGGCCTTTCAGGTTATGTCGATATAGGACTTGTTTTACTGTGGATATAGATACTTTTGTACCTGTTTCCTCAAGCATCTTCACAAGGTCCTTTGCTGTTGTTCTGGGATTGATATGCGCTTTCCGCACCAAAGTGCGTTCATCTCTAGGAGACAGAACGCGTCTCCTTCCTGAGCGGTATGACGGCTGCGTGGTCCCATGGTGTTTATACTTGCGTACTATTGTTTGTACAGATGAACGTGGTACCTTCAGGCGTATGGAAATTGCTGGATGAACCAGAATTGTGGAGGTTTAAAAAAAATCTTGGCTGATTTCTTTTTACTTTCCCATGATGTCAAGCAAAGAGCCACTGAGTTTGAAGATAGGAATGAAATATATGAACAGGTACACCTTCAATTGACTCAAATGACATCAATTAGCCTATCAGACGCTTCTAAAGCCATGACATAATTTTCTGGAATTTTCCAAGCTATTTAAAGGCACAGTCATCTTAGTGTATGCAAACTTCTGACCCACTGGAATTGTGATACAGTGAACTATAAGTGAAATAATATACCTGTAAACAATTTTTGGAAAAATTACTTGCACAAAGTAGTTGTTCTAACCAACTTGCCAAAACTATAGTTTGTTAAAAGAAATTTGTGGAGTGATTGAAAAACGAGTTTTAATGACTCCAACCTAAGTGTATGTAAACTTCCGACTTCAAATGTATGTGTGCCCACTTGCTTGCTGTTGGATTTATGTTGGTTTGTGTGTTTATGTGTGTGCTTAAAATGGGTTTCTTACCGCAGCTTCCCCTTCTTGTCCAGCAGTGCCATTCATTGGTGGTGTGACTTCCACCTCGACATTTGAGCTGTTTGGAAGATTCTTATCTGCATATTATAAAAGAGAAAACATAGAGAGCAATTAATTGAATTGTGGTATATTGGTAGACAAAAAGCCATTGCACGGATCATGTAAGATCAGTGTGGTATTTTAATTAAATGCAGAGTAATATCAGTAAAACAACTGCAATGATTAATCAAGAGATTAACTAATAAGGAATGACTAGCTATAATTGCACATCCATCATTCAAGCTATCTACGGTATCCTTACAAACACAGGCAGTGTTTGCTTTACATTCGGAGCAGAAGTTGCATGGTTTTGAGGATGATTCCCCTTATAAAATAAAAATCGTACACACTTATCCACACAAACGTATTGCTGCCATGAGAAAACAAACAAACTGTACAGCCATTTGTCCCCCATACAAATTGTTTCCAGGGAAAGAAAGTTTAGAAAACAACAACAATGGGGATGTTTTTGTGCTTTTCAGTGCACAAGATACAATCTGTCCCCATTCGTACTGCTAGCAGCACCAAAAATGCAAAGCATGAGATGTTGGATTTAGAGTGTCTGTGTGAGTGTGTTCCTGCAGTGCAGCTCCCCCTATCTTGTATGAGGGCTAATATGTATCCTATTCATTTAGAGCCAGATTCACTTATGCTCTTGATTAAAATACAAAATGCCGAAAGCTATGTAATTGGATGATTATAACATAATTGCCATGGAAATTGGTTTAATCCAAGTGTGTTTGTGACACAGCAGGAGATTGTCTGGGAGATGCTGTGATCTGATACTCGTCTAACAAATTACTTCCCTGGTCCTTTTGGAAGGTATCCTATACACTATTAACTAAACCATAGAAAATAATCACATCCATTATACATTTGATATGTAGATTTGATATAATATGTGGCATATAAAAATCTGAGTAAATAAGACAAGGAACTACACATTTGTTTATTAATCCAATCAGAATGTTTTTTGGTCTACAGTACAATATTTTTGAAGCTAAAACCCATTGAATCAGCACCATGAACTATTAGCTCTAATCTAACAACAAGAGAACCAAGCATCAAAGCAAGCAGCTATCAAAACTGGTCATGCATTTGGGTTCGGTTTAGATGCTAATATTTTAATGTAGTGCTGTTAGCATAATTTTGTCTCAGTAATAAATATCCATTTCCCTCTTTGATTTTGTACCAATGAAAGCTCTTTCTATGGCCTCCCTGAGTATCTTTTTGACCATTGTGTCTTTGAAATGAAAACCTGCATTAATTGCACCTGGGAGCGTCTCAATTGAACAAATCAACTAATTGTCTGGTTAGACTGTAAACTCTCCTTCCCGACTCACAGTAAGCATCTCCAATCCAAAATTAAATCTAGAATCGGCATCCTATGGTGAGGGAAAAATTTGGTATTCACCTTATTTGTTGGATATGTAACAATTAGAGAAGCGGTCCCGCTTTGGGGATCAAATCAGTGGAAATTTCAAGTGCGCCACGTATAGTTTTTGATAAAACTCAAACTTTCATTAAAATACACATTCAAGGTAGTGAATTAAAGCTACACTCGTTGTGAATCTATCCACCAAGTCAGATTTGTAAAATGCTTTTCGGCGAAAGCATGAGAAGCTATTATCTGATAGCATGTATCCCCCAAAATACTGCAACGTCACCTAACGACAGATTTTGCGAAAGCCGGGGCTACCCAAAACGCAGAAATAAAATATAAAACATTCATTACCTTTGACGAGCTTCTTTCTTGGCACTCCTAGATGTCCCATAAACATCATTTTGGGTCTTTTTTCGATTAAATCGGTCCATATATAGCCTAGATATCGATCTATGAATAGTGTGTGATCAACGAAAAAATGAGCGTTTTTTAACGTAACGTCATTTTTTTTAATTAAAAAAGTCGACGATAAACTTTCACAAAACACTTCGAAATATTTTTGGAATGCAACTTTAGGTATTAGTAAACGTTAATACTCTATCAAAATGATCACGGGGCGATGTATATTCTTTAGCTTCACGTCTTGAAATCATGGCCGGATATTGCTCAACCAAAACATCCTGTCGGAGACCGGAGGAAATCGGCTCCCTTGTTTCGGTTTGACCAAGAAACAAAGCCGAGGCAAATGACAAGACTCTAGACATCGTATGGAAGCTGTAGGTATTGCAACCTCAGCCTCATTTAATCTGGGTCACCTTTAACAATTGGTTGAAGGGGCGCATGGATATCTTTTTCCATTTTCAGTGATCAGATTTTCCTGCACTTTTCGATGAAACGCACGTTCTGTTATAGTCACAGCCGTGATTAAACCAGTTTTAAAAACGTCTGAGTGTTTTCTATCCACACATACTAATCATATGCATATACTATATTCCTGGCATGAGTAGCAGGGCGCTGAAATGTTGCGCGATTTTTAACAAAAAGCTGCGAAAATTGAACAGTAAGATATTTCTGTCCTGCTAATGCTGTGTTTTATGGTCTCCACTCTAGCACCCTGCAGCAAGTCTGGGTGTTGAGGACATGGCATATAGATAGCTTGAAGCTGACAATTGATTTGTCTTGGGGATAAACCTAAAAGCTAGCATTCTATAGACAAGATGTGGAGTGTGTGACTCAAGATAGAGAGAGCCTGGAAGAGTTAAGAACAATGCCTCATTGTCTCATCTTCCTGGCATCTGGGAAACTAAGTAAAATACCATCCTTTGTCGATAACCCAGGTGGCTTATGGGAAGTTAAGAAATGACTGACTAAGCAATCTTGCTATCAGCTATATAAAACAGTGCATCATCTGTAAAGGTTAGACTCTCAGCCTAACAGTCAGTGAAGACTGGTGGGCTGACAGTCTCATTATTTCAATAATACTATATATATTATATAATATATATAGATATTAAATAAAAATGATTGTTTGAAGAGATGACCAAGTCCAAGTCTCTCTCAGTACTGAATTTCCACGACACTATTTTTCAACAAAGCATCCTTTACTCATGCCGCCAAACATACCCTAGTAAAACTGACTATCCTACCGATCCTTGACTTCGGCCATGTCATTTATAATGTAGCCTCCAACACTCTACTCAGCAAATTGGATGCAGTCTATCACAGTGCCATCCGTTTTGTCACCAAAGCCCCATATACTACCCACCACTGAGACCGGTATGCTCTCATTGGCTGGCCCTCGCTTCATACCCGTTGCCAAACCCACTGGCTCCAGGTAATCTATAAGTCATTGCTAGGTAAAGCCCCGCCTTATCTCAGCTCACTGGTCACCATAGCAGCACCCACCCACAGCACGTGCTCCAGCAGGTATATTTCGCTGGTCACCCCCAAAGGCAATTCCTCCTTCGGCCGCCATTCCTTCCAGTTCTCTGTTGTCAATGACTGGAACAAACTGCAAAAATCACCATCACTAGCTTTAAGCACCAGCTGTCAGAGAAGCTCACAGATCACTGCACCTGTACATAGCCAATCTGTAAATAGCCCATCCAACTACCTCATCACCATATTGTTATTTATTTTATTTATTTTGTTTCTTTGCACCCCAGTACCGCTACTTGCATACTCATCTTCTGCACATATTTCACCCCAGTGTTTAATTTGCCATACTGTCACACCCTGACCTTAGAGTTCCTTATTATTTTCTGTGTTTGGTTAGGTTAGGTCAGGGTTTGACTCGGGTGGGAAAGTATATGTTTTCTATTTCTTTGTTTTTGGCCGTGTGTGTTACCCAATCAGAGGCAGCTGTCTATCGTTGTCTCTGATTGGGGATCATATATAAGTTGTAATTTTCCTTTTGGGTTTTGAGGGATCTTGTTTTCTGTTTAGTGTTTCTGCCTGACAGAACTGTGCGCTTTCGTTTTCACGTTTGTTATTTTGTTTGAGTGTTTTTTAAATAAAATAATCATGAACACTATCCACACTGTGCTTTGGTCCACTCTTCCTGCTACCAACGAGAGCCGTAACACATACTGTATTAATTGCGCCACTATGTCCTATTTATTGCCTATCTCCCTTATCCTACCTCATTTGCACACACTGTGTTTTGCACACACCTTCTCTATTGTATTATTGACTGTATGTTTATTTATTCCATGTGTAACTCTGTGTTGTTGTTTGTGTCGCACTGCTTTGCTTTATCTTGGCCAGGTCGCAGTTGTAAATGAGAACTTGTTCTCAACTAGCTTACCTGGTTAAATTAAGGTGAAATAAAAAAAATTGCTCTAAGACAACAGTCAAAATTGATTTGGCAGTTCTAAATTCCATGCTTGCTTGGCTTTAGAAGCAAGGCCTCATTAACCCTCAAGCTAGCATTTTTTTCATTATATCTCAAATGTGGTTTATTCAATCCTCCCAATTTTTCAGAACTTTGTCAGTCAAGTTGTCCCTAATATCTACAACAAAATGTTAGATTTTCTGCATCAATATGGATACAACCGATTGGCAAATGTACTGTAAATTGAGAAATAATATGACTATAGCGAACAAAAAGAAGAAACTGTAACTAGAAACAAAGATAAATGATAGTCAAAAGCTTTAGAGTGCCTTAAATAAAATGTTGGGCAAAAAGGCAAACTCGGCTCCATCATTCATTGAAGCAAATAAACACTGATAATGCTACTTTAATGATTTCTTCATTGCCAAGATTAGCAAGCGTAGGCATGATATTGTAAGCCAAAAACAAATCGTGACCCTACACATTCATGAATAACTGAACAAATTATGAAAGACAAGATTTGTAATTTTGAATTCCATAAAGTGTGTGGAAGAGGTGAAAACATTATTGTTGTCAATTAACAATGACAAGCCACCTGGGTCTGACAACTTGGATGGAAATTACTGAGGATGATAGTGAGTGATATTGCCACTCCTATTTGCCATCTCTTCAATCTAAGCCTACAGGAAAGTGTGTACCCTCAGGCCTGAACGTAAGCAAAAGCCATTCCACTACACAAGAATAGCAAACCGACCGACCGGCTCATATCGCTCTTATGCAGCAACATTTGAAATTATGCTTTTTACATTGGAAAAAGTAGAGACTCAGAGCTACAAAATGGTATATAATCCACTACAGTTGAGGAACAACGGGAAAGTAATTTTTCTTTGAAAGTTGATAGGCCATTTTCTCAAAAGTGTGTTTTTGAATGTTTTGGTACTGCTACTGGAAATACCTTATTTGTCTACACCCATTCAACATCTTTCACACTCTCTTAAGCTTTAGCCTAGCACCCAAGCTAACGGGCTGACATTGGCTAGCTTGCTAGCTACTTCCAAACACATAATGAGAGAACACCCTACTCTGACCATTTTACTCGCCCTAGCAGAGCTGGTTAAGCTGTTTTTGTGTTATCCAGAGCGGTCAACATCCCTTTCATAAATTTATCGGTTATTCTGCGCTCTTTGGCACACTCAAACGAGAGTGCTCTGAAACCAGAGTAGATGGCCAGACTGAATTTATGAATGCACCTGAAATGGTTACTTGGAAAGAGGAGTCTTTTGTTAAGACATGTAGCTTGCTAGCTAGCTAGGTAAACAATTAACGTAAACTCACCCCATTCCGTACAAATGTGCGCAACCGTGACATTCAAACGAGGCTGCAAAGAAAACTAATGGGACTGTTAGCGACTGTGTTGACTTCAAAATCTGGGGTGCGTTTCTATTCAAGCGTTGATCGACATGGTAATGGCTCTATAGTATTGGAGAAAAGTTGAAAAAACTGACCCTCCGTTACATCGTGACGTGTCATGCCGTAACGTACAGTACGCATAAAGAAACTATTTCTGTCTTACAATCTCTCTCCACCAGGTGTAGCACTTCTCTCATCGTTTAAAAACAAGAAATGGACAGTGACGGGGTAAGGGGGGATACCTAGTCATTCTTTGCGTCATCACTGTAAGCGATCATGACTCTCAAAGCCGCTGTTTACTTCTGAAGATCACTTTAGCACCGCCACTTTAGCACCGCCCTAAAAACCCGATTCAAATTCGACACAAACCTTCAAATAGGTATGTAATGACACATTATATAAACTCTTTATAGTGTTATATTTACATTTTAGAGGCGATAAGGTGATAAGTTGGACAGATCGAGTGAAAAGAAGCAGTTTTTCCACACATAGCCTCTCCTTCTTACTACCACGCATTAGTTTCGCTTCCCCACCCGCCATTTTTAAAAAGACCAGACGGAGCTCATTGCCTTCTTGAATAATGCAGAAACAGGCAGCTTGGAGGTCATGTCATTAAATTTGTTGGAAAGCGGAGAAATTGTGCTTTAAAATAGTATTGACATTACAGTTGATCTGGAAGTATTACGTTTTTGGGGCGCTAAAATAAGGTCAATTGTACGGACCAAGGCAATGTACAAAGTAAGTGAGTTCACGTTAACCATAATCCCAAATCATGACGTTACTACCCTGCATGAATCTGCAGGTAGCTAACCAACCATGTTCAATGTTAGCTAGCTAACATTAGACTATAGCTAGCTAAGCAAATGGCTCGGAGATACAAACAAAGTGGCATAGTTAAAGTGGCTAGTGATACATGTATTACATAAGGATTCAGTCGATGATATAGAGTACAGTATATACGTATGCATATGAGATGAATAATGTAGGGTAAGTAACATTATATAAGGTAGCATTGTTTAAAGTGGCTAGTGATATATTTACATCATTTCCCATCAATTCCCATTATTAAAATGGCTGGAGTTGAGTCAGTGTCAGTGTGTTGGCAGCAGCCACTCAATGTTAGTGGTGGCTGTTTAACAGTCTGATGGCCTTGAGATAGAAGCTGTTTTTCAGTCTCTCGGTCCCAGCTTTGATGCACCTGTACTGACCTCGCCTTCTGGATGATAGCGGGGATGACAGACGATGCTGTCTGTGTGAGTGGACCAATTCAGTTTGTCTGTGATGTGTATGCCGAGGAACATAAAACTTGCTACCCTCTCCACTACTGTTCCATCGATGTGGATAGGGGGGTGTTCCCTCTGCTGTTTCCTGAAGTCCACAATCATCTCCTTAGTTTTGTTGACGTTGAGTGTGAGGTTATTTTCCTGACACCACACTCCGAGGGCCCTCACCTCCTCCCTGTAGGCCGTCTCGTCGTTGTTGGTAATCAAGCCTACCACTGTTGTGTCGTCCGCAAACTTGATGATTGAGTTGGAGGCGTGCGTGGCCACGCAGTCGTGGGTGAACAGGGAGTACAGGAGAGGGCTCAGAACGCACCCTTGTGGGGCCCCAGTGTTGAGGATCAGCGGGGAGGAGATGTTGTTGCCTACCCTCACCACCTGGGGCGGCCCGTCAGGAAGTCCAGTACCCAGTTGCACAGGGGGGGTCGAGACCCAGGGTCTCGAGCTTGATGACGAGTTTGGAGGGTACTATGGTGTTGAATGCCGAGCTGTAGTCGATGAACAGCATTCTCACATAGGTATTCCTCTTGTCCAGATGGGTTAGGGCAGTGTGTAGTGTGGTTGAGATTGCATCGTCTGTGGACCTATTTGGGCGGTAAGCAAATTGGAGTGGGTCTAGGGTGTCAGGTAGGGTGGAGGTGATATGGTCCCTGACTAGTCTCTCAAAGCACTTCATGATGACGGAAGTGAGTGCTACGGGGCGGTAGTCGTTTAGCTCAGTTACCTTAGCTTTCTTGGGAACAGGAACAATGGTGGCCCTCTTGAAGCATGTGGGAACAGCAGACTGGTATAGGGATTGATTGAATATGTCCGTAAACACACCGGCCAGCTGGTCTGCGCATGCTCTGAGGGCGCGGCTGGGGATGCCGTCTGGGCCTGCAGCCTTGCGAGGGTTAACACGTTTAAATGTCTTACTCACCTCGGCTGCAGTGAAGGAGAGACCGCATGTTTTCGTTGCAGGCCGTGTCAGTGGCACTGTATTGTCCTCAAAGCGGGCAAAAAAGTTATTTAGTCTGCCTGGGAGCAAGACATCCTGGTCCGTGACTGGGCTGGATTTCTTCCTGTAGTCCGTGATTGACTGTAGACCCTGCCACATGCCTCTTGTGTCTGAGCCGTTGAATTGAGATTCTACTTTGTCTCTGTACTGACGCTTAGCTTGTTTGATAGCCTTGCGGAGGGAATAGCTGCACTGTTTGTATTCGGTCATGTTACCAGACACCTTGCCCTGATTAAAAGCAGTGGTTCGCTTTCAGTTTCACGCGAATGCTGCCATCAATCCACGGTTTCTGGTTAGGGAATGTTTTAATCGTTGCTATGGGAACGACATCTTCAACGCACGTTCTAATGAACTCGCACACCGAATCAGCGTATTCGTCAATGTTGTTATCTGACGCAATACGAAACATATCCCAGTCCACGTGATGGAAGCAGTCTTGGAGTGTGGAGTCAGCTTGGTCGGACCAGCGTTGGACAGACCTCAGCGTGGGAGCCTCTTGTTTTAGTTTCTGTCTGTAGGCAGGGATCAACAAAATGGAGTCGTGGTCAGCTTTTCCGAAAGGGGGGCGGGGCAGGGCCTTATATGCGTCGCGGAAGTTAGAGTAACAATGATCCAAGGTTTTCCACCCCTGGTTGCGCAATCGATATGCTGATAAAATTTAGGGAGTCTTGTTTTCAGATTAGCCTTGTTAAAATCCCCAGCTACAATGAATGCAGCCTCCGGATAAATGGTTTCCAGTTTGCAAAGAGTTAAATAAAGTTCGTTCAGAGCCATCGATGTGTCTGCTTGGGGGGGGATATATAAGGCTGTGATTATAATCGAAGAGAATTCTCTTGGTAGATAATGCGGTCTACATTTGATTGTGAGGAATTCTAAATCAGGTGAACAGAAGGATTTGAGTTCCTGTATGTTTCTTTCATCACACCATGTCTCGTTAGCCATAAGGCATACGCCCCCGCCCCTCTTCTTACCAGAAAGGTGTTTGTTTCTGTCGGCGCGATGCGTGGAGAAACCCGTTGGCTGCACCGCTTCGGATAGCGTCTCTCCAGTGAGCCATGTTTCCGTGAAGCACAGAACGTTACAGTCTCTGATGTCCCTCTAGAATGCTACCCTTGCTCGGATTTCATCAACCTTGTTGTCAAGAGACTGGACATTGGCAAGAAGAATGCTAGGGAGTGGTGCACGGTGTGTCCGTCTCCGGAGTCTGACCAGAAGACTGCCTCGCTTCCCTCTTTTTCGGAGTCGTTTTTTCCGGTCGCTGCATGCAATCCATTCCGTTGTCCTGTTTGTAAGGCAGAACACAGGATCCGCGTCGCGAAAAACATATTCTTGGTCGTACTGATGGTGAGTTGACGCTGATCTTATATTCAGTAGTTCTTCTCGACTGTATGTAATGAAACCTAAGATGACCTGGGGTACTAATGTAAGAAATAACACGTAAAAAAACAAAAAACTGCATAGTTTCCTTGGAACGCGAAGCGAGGCGGCCATCTCTGTCGGCGCCGGAAGAATAATTAAGGAGCAACGATAAAATAACAGTAGTGAGGCTATATACAGGGGGTACCGGTACAGAGTCAATGTGCGGGGGAACCGGTTAGTCGAGGTAATTGAGGTAATATGCACATGTAGGTAGAGGTAAAGTGACTATGCGTGGATAATAAACAGAGAGTAGCAGCAGCAGCATAACAATAGGGGTGGTGTGGGGACAATGCAAATAGTCCTAGTAGACATTTGATTAGCTGTTCAGGAGTTTTTGGCTTGGGGGTAGAAGCTGTTAAAAATCCCTTTGGACCAAGACTTGGTGCTCTGGTACCGCTTACCGTGCGGAAGCAGAGAGAACAGTCTATGACTAGGGTGGCTGGAGTCTTGGCAATTTTTTGTGTCTTCTGACACCGCATGGTATAGAGGTCCTGGATGGCAGGAAGCTTGCCCCCAATGATGTACTGGGCGGTACGCTCAACCATCTGTAGTGCCTTGCGGTCGGAGGCCGAGCAGTTGAAATACCAGTTGGTGATGCCACCAGTCAGTATGCTCTCAATGGTGCAGCTGTAGAACTTTTTGAGGATCTGAGGACTCATGCCAAATCTTTTTAGTCTCCTGCGGGGTATAGGCATTGTCGTGCCCTCTTCACTACTGTCTTGGTGTGTTTGGAATATGATAGTTTGTTGGTGATGTGGACACCAAGGAACTTCAAGCTCTCAACCTGCTCCACTACAGTACCATCGATGAGAATGGGGGTGTGCTCGGTCCTCCTCTTTCTGTAGTCCACAATCATTTCCTTTGTCTTGATCACGTTGAAGGAGAGGTTGTTATCCTGGCACCACACTGCCATAGTCTCTGACCTCTTCCCTAAAGGCTGTCTCATTGTTGTTGGTGATCAGGCCTACCACTGTTGTGTCGTCTGCAAACTTAATGATGGTGTTGGAGTCGTGCTTGGCCATGCAGTTATGGGTGAACAGGGTGTATAGGAGGGGACTGAGCACACACCCCTGAGGGGCCACCGTATTGAGGATCAGCATGGCAGATGTGTTGTTACATACCCTCACCACCTGGGGGCGGCCCATCAGGAAGTCCAGGATCCAGTTGCAGAGTGAGGTGTTCAGTTCCAGGGTTCTTGGCTTAGTGATGAGCTTTGAGTGCACTATGGTGTTGAAAGCTGAGCTGTAGTCAATGAAAAGCATTATCATGTAGGTGTTCCTTTTGTCCAGGTGTGAAAGGGCAGTGTGGAGTGCAATAGAGATCGCATCATCTGTGGATCTGTTGGTGCGGTATGCAAATTGGAGTGGGTCTAAGGTTTCTGGGATAATGGTGTTGATGTGAGCCATGACCAGCCTTTCAAAAAACTTTATGGCTACAGACGTGAGTGCTATGGGTCGGTAGTCATTTAGGCAGGTGCCTTGGTGTTCGTAGGCACAGGGACTATGGGGGTCTGCTTGAAACATGTTGGTATTACAGACCTGATCAGGGACAGGTTGAAAATGTCAGTGAAGACACTTGCCAGTTGGACAGCGCATACTCGGAGTACATGTCCTGGTAATCCGTCTGGCTCTGCGGCCTTGTGAATGTTGACCTATTTAAAGGTCGTCCGAAACAGCTGATGCTCGAAGCGAGCATAAAAGTTATTTAGCTCATCTGGTAGGCTTGTGTCACTTGGCAGCTCACCGCTGTGCTTTCCTTTGGAGTCCGTAATTGTTTGCAAGCTCTGCCACATCTGACAAGCATCGGAGCCAGTGTAGCATGATTCAATCTTAGTTCTGTATTGACTCTTCACCTGTTTGATGGTTCGTCATCAGAGGGCATACATATTTCTTATAAGTGTTCGGGTTAGAGTTCCACTCCTTGAAAGCCGCAGCTCTACCCTTTAGCTCAGTGCGGATGTTGCCTGTAATCCATGGCTTCTGGTTGGGGTATGTACGTACGGTCACTGGGGACAACGTCATCGATGCACGTGTTGATGAACCCGGTGACTGAGGTGGTATACTCCTCAATGGCATCGGAAGAATCCCGGAACATATTCCAGTTTGTGCAAGCAAAAGATTCCTGTAACTTAGCATCTGTGTCATCTGAGCACTTCATTACTGAGCGAGTCACTGGTACTTCCTGCTTTAGTTTTTGCTTGTAAGCAGGAATCAGGAGGATCGAGTTATGGTCAGGTTTGCCAAATGGAGGGCGAGGGAGAGCTTTGTACCCGTCTCTGTGTGTGGTGTAAAGGTGGTCTCGAGTTTAGTTTTTTCTCTTGTTGCACATTTAACATGCTGGTAGAAATGAGGTAAAACGGATTTAAGTTTCCCAATATTAAAGTCCCCGACCACTAGGCCTCTGGATGAGCATTTTCTAGTTTGCTTTATACAGCTCGTTGAGTGCCGTCTTAGTGCCAGCATTGGTTTGTGGTGGTGAATAGACATCTATGAAAAATATAGATGAAAACTCTGGTAAATAGTGTGGTAAATAGTGTGGTCTACAGCTTATCATGAGATACTCTACCTCAGGCGAGCAAAACCTAGAGACTTCCTTAATATTGGATTTTGTGCACCAGGTGTTATATACAAATAGACACACACCGCCACCCCTTGTCTTACAGGAGGCAGCTGTTGTATCTTGTGGATGGAATGAAAACCCAGCCAGCTGTATGTTATCCATGTCGTCGTTCAGCCATGACTCGGTGAAACATTACAGTTTTAATGTCCCTTTGGTCTTGATTGGTGCTCATCTATTTTGTTATCCAATGATTGCACATTGGCTAATAGGACTGATGGTAGCGGGGGATTACTCACTCGGCGTTGGATCCTTACAAAGTACCCCGACCTACGTCCCCGGTGTCTTCATCTCTTCTTCATGCGAATGACGGGGATTTGGACCTTGTCGCATGTCTGAAGTAATTCCGACTCGTTAAAGAAAAATCTTTGTCCAGTACGAGGTGAGTAATCGCTGTTCTGATACCCAGAAGCTCTTTTTGGTCATAAGAGACGGTGGCAGAAACGTTATGCAAAAAATTATGCAAAAAAACACACACAATAACACCATTGGTTAGGAGCCCGTTAGCAGCCATCTCTCTTGGCACCAATCATATCAGCAGCCATATCATATCAGCAGCCATTCACCCATTACAATTGTGTTTACACATGAGACTACACTAGACCCCCAGGGTCAATTGCAATGAACATTGGCCAACACATGGAAAATACACACTAAAATCACCCTCACAGCTAATCTCAATTGCAATCATCATTAGCCAAGATTTACTGCTCCATAAAGCAGATGTCAAGGTTATATTTTTGTCCTGATTTCTGCCCAAAATGTTCAACGCTGTTTTTCCCTCTGGTGGGGATTAGTAATCAAAAATATTTAACAGACTAAGGGTGATGTATCTGTTAATCTATAATTCTTATCAAATGAACATTTTATTGGTACCCATATATGATTTAACCATTTAAGATAAAACATTTGCATAAAGTATAGGCCTACAAGTCCTATATTTTACATTCATTAGTCTTACGGTTTCCGATGCTCCTGATAGGTCATTATTTCATTGTGGTGGGAAAAGAGAATCTAGACTAAGAAAGTTAAAGGTGTCTGGTATCAACGTAAAATCAGAAATGTATTCCTTTGGGTTTTTTGTAGCAATCAAGCATATTTCGTTTTAAGAAAAACAGCAGTAACGGGGTGCTCCGTGTGAAGTTCTGCATCTTCGTTACAATCCAACCCCAGAGTACAGATGCCACTCACCTGACCGGCTGGCTACTCCATTGGCTTTCTCGCTGTCCTCTACTTGGCATTTCTTTTTGGCAATCTTGTGAAGGATGGATGCCTTCTCTCTGAATTTCCCTGCAACACAACCATTGGGGAGTTAACTAGGGGACTGTGTTTAAATGAACATGTCACCTTCAAATTTCCTTTGCATAGACTCAGGTCTCCTCTGCCTTTTCATGGTTCTGGACTTCACTTAGTTCAAAGGAAAAGAACACATGCATTTTTCACATCAGTATTCAAATGACAGTTTGAAGTCAATATCATATCATGTACTGATGAGCCAGCAATGTCCAAGATGCAAGCCAGTGGGGGAGAACACTTTATGAAGCATAATCGGTCACACCCAATCTACTGCCAGGTCTACTAAGCCTTTGTACTAGTTGTGGCACAATTTGTACACTTTTATTTTCTGGAGGCATAGCATGTAGTTTAAAAGATAGAACACAAAAGTAACATAACATTTAAGAGACTGATTAAGATATTTACTCAATAATGTCCATTTCAGATTATACATTTTTTTACTAATCTCTCGTGGACAGACAACATAACATAAATGGTATCGTACGTCTGTCAGAAGAATGTGGGATGCGATGACTAACGAGCAACAGTTGTTGTGGTATACTGACTTTTCATGATTTAGCAGGTGTGAGCATCTTTCGAGGCGGGAGGAGACATTTGACCCATAGACTTGACTGACACATGAAGAGTGGGGTGGGGGGGCTGGAGCTACCACGATGCTTCTACTCCTCGTTCTAGAATATTTTCTCATACATCTCCCCCAGAACTTATTTCCGTAGCTAGCGCAAGATTTTCTTTCTGGTTTACAGAGATAATAAAAAAGAAAAGAAGTGGTCTAAGGCACTGCATCGCAGTACTAGCTGTGCCACCAGAGACTCTGGGTTCAAGCCCAGGCTCTGCCGCAGCCGGCCGCGACCTGGAGGCTCATGGGGTGACGCATAATTGGCCCAGCGTCGTCCGGGTTACGGAGGGTTTGGCCGGCAGGGATATCCTTGTCTCATCGCGCACTAGCGACTCCTGTGGCGGGCCAGGTGCAGTGCATGCTAACCAGGTCGCTAGGTGTACGGTGTTTCCTCTGACACATTGGTGCGGCTGGCTTCCGGGTTGGATGTGCGTTGTGTCAAGAAGCAGTGCGGCTTGGTTGGGTTGTGTTTCGGAGGACGCATGACTCTCGACCTTCGCCTCTCCCGAGTCCATACGGGAGTTGCAGCGATGAGACAAGACAGTAACTACTACCAATTGGATACCACAAAATTGGGGAGAAAAAGGGGTAAAATAAGAAAGAAAAAGAAAAAAGAAAAATAAATAAATAAATAACTAGTGCCATTTTTGCACCGGGCAAATGTCTAGTAAATTTGGCTTGAGGTCCATATATGATCATTATGAACCTCTTCTCAGCATATTCACATTTGATGTACCAAAATATATTTATAAAAAAGACCACAATGGCAATAACAAGAGATTATACATTTAACATAGAGGTCAAAATAAGAAGAAAATAGATCAGATCATATTGGAAAATCTATAATGAACAAAAATATAAAAATAACATGCACAATTTCAAAGATTTTACTGAGTTACAGTTCATATAAAGAAATCAGTCATTTGAAATTAATTAGACCCTAATCTATGGATTTCACATGACCGGGCAGGGGTGCAGCCATGGGTGGACCTGGAAGGGCACAGGCCCACCCTCTGGGCAACCAGGCCCAGCCAATCAGAATGAGTTTTTCCCCACAAAAGGGCTTTATAACTGACATAAATACTCCTTAGCAGTGACAAGAGGTTCATAATGATCATATATGGACCTCATCTAGCCAAATTTACTAAACTTTTGCCTGGTGCAAAGTTGGCACTAATTATTTCATTTTTAGTTTAAAAAAGATATATAATTATTAAAACATTAGGAACACTTTTCCATGACATAGACTTACCACCTGAATCCAAGTGAAAGCTATGATCCCTTATTGATGTCACCTGTTAAATCCACTTCAATCAGTGTAGATGAAGGGGAGGAGACAGGTTAAAGAATGATTTTTAAGCCTTGAGACAATTGAGGCATGGATTGTGTACGTGTGCCATTCAGAGGGTGAATGGTCACGACAACATATTTAAGTGCCTTTGAACGGGTTATGGTAGCAGGTGCCAGACGTATCGGTTTGACTGTGTCAAGAACTGCAATGCTGCTGGGGTTTTCACTCAACAGTCTCTCGTGCGTATCAAGAATGGCCCACCACCCAAAGGACATCCAACTTGACACAACTGTGGGAAGCAATGGAGTCAACTTGGGCCAGCATCCCTGTGGAATGCTTGACACCTTGTAGTCCATGCCCCGACGAATTGAGGCTGTTCTGCAGTCAAAATTATTGCTAATTGCTAATGTTTTGTACACTCAGTGTAAAGGCTTACAAGTCAAGGGTCTGAAATACATCACGTCTTACTGAAGTTGTTGTGTATGCAGATATGGGCATGCTGCATACATGTGCGCTTGTTAACGGCATGCTACATCCATGAGCGTGCAAGTCTGTGCACATATGTTGTGCATACTTTCAATCAGGCAAGTGCACGTCAATCAATATGAAAGCTTAATGAGTTTTTGGCTGAATAAAGTAAGGTTGGCTACTTCATTAGGGCTGCTGTGGTGAGTCATCGACATGTAGTCCACCCAACCATGTCACCATCTGTGACCTTCCAGCAAAATCATTAACTCCCCAACACCAAACCAGCGCAACAGAGTCCCCCCCCCCTCGCTTTCTCTATCCGCTGTCTGTAGCAATCAACGCCCTTGCACACACTTGTTAATACATTCTGACACACTGATATGGATCACTGACTCTCCGCGTCTACAACCTTTAGCCCGACTCACCTTGGGAGATCGGCACTGAGGTCGCCTGCATGCTGTGTGTGATCAGAGCTTCCAGCAAATTCTTCAGACATGGATGGATGGGCATAATGCTGTATCTGAAGCAGGAGTACAGTATTGGTCCTTAATGTGGAGAGTGCCCTTCATCTTCTGGGTAAAGGTATAATGGTACAGTTCAACCCGCAAGGTCTCGATCAATCTATTTTTAAGCCGGTCTAGCACTGACACATTTTTTAAATATGCAATGTATTCACAGTGATTTCCCTATGCCATACATTGTTTACTAAATCACTGTCACTTCAAAAATATTTCTTTGTATTTCCAAGCCTTTACACAGCATGAGCCTTTTTTGTCATTGGGACTGGTGTAAGTCACACAATACAAAATATCTATCTTCAAAGTTAATTACCAAATTTAATCAGACAACCCTTTCCCAAATATCATTATTACATTATCTCTCTGTTGCTACTCTGTTTTCTGATACTGTTACGCAATTCCTGGGTGGATGAGTCACTCCACAATACCAAAATTGGTGACGTAAATCTTACGTGCATACGCAGTTCTGCTCTCACTGTCGATTGTGGGGCTTCCGAGAGTGTGCTGACGCATGGCCGATCTGTTTCTCTAAGATGAGAGGGACAGGACTTATGCGATGCTCAATGTTTTTTGTGTATGTTTGTGCATGTGTGTGTGTCTATGTGTGTCTGTTTGCATGGAAAAGAGTCAGATACCGATATAAATCTTGCATTTCTATTGTCAATGACCTGGGTCAGAGAGTAATCACAAACCAGGACAGTGCATATCCACTCACTAGCAGATCAGTGTTGGGAAAATAACTTAGCATGGTCCCTCTGCCTGCTAAATTATAGTCAAATTTAGACCCATCAGGAAAAACCCTGAGCAGATCTAAAAAGAGTAAGTGAAAAATCTCTCCCAAACATTTTGAGAACTGTATGGTCGACATTGCACATATTAACTTCAGCTTCACAAATTAAAAATAGAATTTCCAGAGTAAAATAAATAAAAGATCTGAGGATCCCAAGTATAGTTCCTTCATTCCTGTATGGTGTGTTCCAAGGTGACATTTAGTATAAATCAACATTAATAATAACAAATACAATCAATCAAGAAACACTAAAACATACAACAAATGTAAAATACCTCTGAGCACAAATAACAAATATGTAAATGGAAAAATAGAAAGTTACAAAGGGCATGGCAAACAATATCTGCACATATGTTAGTGAAATCTCGTAGAGAGGTGATCAAAACCAAGAAAAACATACATTACAAGCACAAAATAATGAAGCATGAGGCAAAGTGACCAAAATGTAGAGAAAAATAAAATAAATGAGAAAAGTGAGTCAAATAATCTATTGAAAAGGCTTACCTTCCTCGGTCATTGTGTGATAATATTTTAGTTTTCCATAAGTTCCAAGTTCTACAACGTTACAGCAAAAGACAAGGGTAAGGCAACAAAGACATAGAAAAGCAAAGGAGCATGAAGAACAAGATATTTTGAAGGTTTAGCATCACACACACAGCATAGAGAAGGATAGCAAATTCTCTCTCAGACCAAGACATCACTGCATAAATGCAAAACAAAGGAGCAAGGACTTCATGACAACAACAACAGAAACAATTGAATCCTTATACCTACTTTGAATGAATAACAATTTCCCATCCGAGATACAGTTGAAGTCGGAAGTTTACATAAACTTAGGTTGTAGTCATTAAAACTCGTTTTTTAACCACTCCACAAATGTCTTGTTAACAAACTAGTTTTGGCAAGTCGGCGAGGACATCTACTTTGCATGACATAAGTCATTTTTTCAACAATTGTTTACAGATAGTTTATTTCAATTATAATTTACTGTATCACAATTCCAATGGGTCAGAAGTTGACATACACTAAGTTGAATGTGCCTTTAAACAGCTTGGAAAATTCCAGAAAATTATGGCATTGCTTTAGAAGCTTCTGATTGGCTCATTGACATCAATTGAGTCACAGTCAATCCTGTGGATGGATTTCAAGGCCAACCTTCAAACTCAGTGCCTTTTTGTTTGACATCATGGTTAAATCAAAAGACCTCAGAAAACAAATGGTAAAAAAATGTACCTCCACAAGTTCCACAAGTCTTGTTCATCCTTGGGAGCAATTTCCAAATGCATGAAGGTACCACATTCATCTGTAAAAATAATACAACGCAAGTATAATCCCCATGAAATCCACGCAGCCGTCCTACTGCTCAGGAAGGAGACACGTTGTCTCCTAGAGATGAACGTACTTTGGTGCGAAAAGTGCAAATCAATCCCAGAACAACAGCAAAGGACCTTGTGAAGATGCTGGAGGAAAGCAGTACAAAAGTATCTATATCCACAGTAAAACGAGTCCTATATTGACATAACCTGAAAGGCCGCTCAGCAAGGAAGAAGCCACCGCTCAAAAACTGCCATAAAAAAGCTAGACTACGGTTTGCAACTGCACATGGGGACAAGGATTGTACTTTTTGGAGAAATGTCCTCTGGTCTAATGAAACAAAAATAGAACTGTTTGGCCATAATAACCATCGTTATGTTTGGAGGAATTAAGGGAGGCGCTTTCAAGCCGAAGAACACCATCCCAACTGTGAAGCAGGGGTGTGGCAGCATCATGTTGTGGGGGTGCTTGGCTGCAGGAGGGACTGCACTTCACAAAATAGATGGCATCATAGGGTGGGACAATTATGTGGATATAATGAAGCAATATCTCAAGACATCAGTCAGGAAGTTAAAGCTTGGTCGTAAATGGGTCTTCCAAATGGACAAGACCCTAAGCATACTTCCAAAGTTGTGGCAAATGGCCTAAGGACAACAAAGTCAAGGTATTGGAGTGGCCATCACAAAGCCCTGACCTCAATCCAGAACTGAAAAAGTGTGTGTGAGCAAGGAGGCCTGAGCCAAAATTCACCCAACTTATTGTGGGAAGCTTGTGGAAGGCTACCTGAAACGTTTGACCCAAGTTAAACAATTTAAAGGCAATGCTACCAAATACTAATTGAGTGTATGTAAACTTCTGACTCACTGGGAATGTGATGAAATAAATAAAAGCTGAAATAAATCCTTCTCTCTACTATTATTCTGACATTTCACATTCTTAAAATAAAGTGGTGATCCTAACTGACCTAAGACAATTTTACTAGGATTAAATGTCAGGAATTGTGAAAAACGATGTTTAAATGTATTTGGCTAAGGTGTATGTAAACTTCCGACTTCAACTGTACATATCCAGTAGCTACATGTTCAATCTAACAGAATTGAGGGGATATACATTTTTCATTTGATGGTTTCAGGGATCTCAATATACACTGACTGTACAAAATATTAAGGACACCTTCCTAATATGGAGCAGCCCCCTCCCCCGTTTTGCCCTCAGAACAGCCTCAATTCACTCCAATGCTTCCCACAGTTGTGTCAAGTTGGCTAGATGTCCTTTGGGTGTGGGATCATTCTTGATACACACAGGAAACTGTTTAGCGTGAAAACCCCAGCAGTGTTGCAGGTCTTGACACAAACCGGTGCGCCTGGCACCTACTACCATATCCTGTTCAAAGACACTTAAATCTTTTGTCTTGCCCATTCACCATCTGAATGGCACACATACACAATCCATGTCTCAATTACCTCAAGGCTAAAAAATCCTTCTTTAACCTGTCTCATTCCCTTCATCTACACTGATTGAAATTGATTTATTAACAGGTGACATCAAGGTATCATAGCTTTAACCTGGATTCACCTGGTCAGTCTATGTGATGGAAAGAGCTTTTATCATTAATGTTTTGTACACTCAGTGTACATAGAGGCTCTTACAATGGTATAGCTAATAACTCAGACACACCAGTAGGCTTATTAAATGTTTGTGTTCACACAACAAAGACCTCAAAATCGTCAGCCGCTTTAAATACTCCAAACCAGAAGGTGACAGTAGTGTTGTTTGGCAATGCATGTCCCTGTGTGTTGCTTTATGGTCTAGTCAATGTTAGCTAGCTAGCTGCGCTAATATTGCTATTGTTGTAGAAAGCCCTTGTTGATTCTAGTCAGATGACCATAGCTACACTGAACCAAAATATAAATACAACATGCAACAATTTCAAAGATTTTACTGAGTTACAGATCATATAAGGAAATCAGTCAATTTAATCAATAAATTAGGGCCTAATCTATAGATTTTACATGACTGGGAATACAGATATGCGTCTGATGGTCACAGATACCAGGAGTACATATTTTTCCATAACAAGCTTTGCTTGATTTACAATCCGATACGCCAGTCCTTACCCGCCCTGCTGATAAGGGGGGTCAATTGTACTCATGAATAGGACAGTTTATGTAAATGACTGTCATAGACAACTGATTGACAAGACCTTTTACAAGAGACTCAGAAGTGACCCCACTTCCCAATTTCAGAACACTATCTATTATTCACTGTCCTAGATGGGTATTTAAATTCTGGTCAAATCACCAAAAAACAACACAACTTTTTGGCTACTCAACACACAAAAATTTCCACTTTCTATACTTTGCCGAAATTACACAAGAATGTTACAAAACCTCCAGGGCACCCTATTGTTGCGGGCATTGATGCAGTAACGTACCCTTTATCGGCTTTTGTTGACTTTTTTATTAGACCACTCGCAGAACCACTCGCAGAACTCGCAGAATGAAATAGTACGAACACCAAAAACTACTTCATGTTTTTAAATTATTTCTTCATTCAGACAAAGGGTACTGCTATGGGGTCCCCTTTTGCTCCAAACTATGCTAATTTGTATGTGGGTTACATGGAGAAACAGTCCATTTTCAATCCTCTCAAAAAATAATCTTGCCTAACATTATTATTTGGAAACGGTAAATGTATGATATTTTTGTTCTATGTAGGGGTGATGCAAAACAGCTCCAGGCGTTGCATGCTTTTCTTAACTCTTGTTCTGAGCACCTAAGATTTACTATGCAATCTCACATACGTCAAATCAGTTTCCTTGATCTTCTGATTTTGTGTGAGGATAATGTTCTATACACTGATCTTTACAGGAAACCTACTGATCGTAACAGTTTGTTGAGGGCGGATAGTTGTCACTCGCTTCCCTTGAAAAACAGTTTGCCCTTACAGCCAAATCTGTCAAATCAAAAGAATTTGCAGAAATCAATCAGATTTAGACAGAAATATGGCTGAGAAGCAAAGAAAATTCAAGGAGAGGTCAGATTAATACTGCCATTGAGAAAATGTTAAACTAATCGAGACATGATCTCTTTCAAGGACAGTCTCGCAAAAAGAAGCATTCTTGCATTCTAACTACCCACCATTCAAAGTGCTCTGAACAAATTAAGGGTATCATTCACAAACATTGACACATTCTAAGATCCGATGACAGTGCCGGTAATGTGTTTTCGGACCCTCTCTTGGTCGTATTCTAGCGGGGCAGAAATCTCAGAGATCAATTGGTAAATACTGATTTACCACTCCAAAATATCCCTGCACAATGTCTATTTGCGCCTCTATCGGATGGAAACTACAAGAGCAATGGCTGCACTCAATGCAATGGCACTTACAAATGTAGATCCTTCAAACACCCCAAACAGGGAAACAGATCCCAATCAAAGTTGTTATCACATGCTCCACTAAGGCAGTTATTTACAGTGCCTTGCGAAAGTATTCGGCCCCCTTGAACTTTGCGACCTTTTGCCACATTTCAGGCTTCAAACATAAAGATATAAAACTGTATTTTTTTGTGAAGAATCAACAAGTGGGACACAATCATGAAGTGGAACGACATTTATTGGATGTTTCAAACTTTTTTAACAAATCAAAAACTGAAAAAATGGGCGTGCAAAATTATTCAGCCCCTTTACTTTCAGTGCAGCAAACTCTCTCCAGAAGTTCAGTGAGGATCTCTGAATGATCCAATGTCTCATAGAGCATGATACATGAACGTTGCATTACTATTGATCTTTCTGATAAACTCAACAGAGAAAGAGACGTCCCTTTTCCAGGACCCTGTCTTTCAAAGATAATTAGTAAAAATCCAAATAACTTCACAGATCTTCATTGTAAAGGGTTTAAACACTGTTTCCCATGCTTGAACATTGAACCATAATAAATGAATGAACATGCACCTGTGGAATGGTCATTAAGAAACTAACAGCTTACAGACGGTAGGCAATTAAGCTCACAGTTGAAAACTTAGGACACCAAAGAGGCCTTTCTACGGACTCTGAAAAACACCAAAAGAAAGATGCTCAGGGTCCCTGCTCATCTGCGTGAACGTGCCTTAGGTATGCTGCAAGGAGGCATGAGGACTGCAGATGTGGCCAGGGCAATAAATTGCAATTTCCATAGGGTGAGACACCTAAGACAAGTGCTACAGGGAGACAGGACGGAGGGCTGATTGTCCTTGCAGTGGCAGACCACGTGTAAAAACACCTGCACAGGATCTGTACATCCGAACATCACACCTGCGGGACAGATACAGGATGGCAACAACAATTGCCCGAGTTACACCAGGAACGCACAATCCTTCCATCAGTGCTCAGACTGTCCGCAATAGGCTGAGAGAGGCTGGACTGAGGGCTTGTAGGCCTGTAGTAAGAAAGGTCATCACCAGCTCTTCTCTGACGAGTTTAGGTTTTGTCTCACCAGGGTTGATGGTCGGATTTGCGTTTATTATCAAAGGAATGAACGTTACACCGAGGCCTGTACTCTGGATCGATTTGGAGGTGGAGGGTCCATCATGGTCTGGGGCCGTGTGTCAAAATATCATCAGGCTGACCTTGTTGTTATTGCAGGCAATCTCAACGCTGTGCATTACAGGGAAGACATCCTCCTCCCTCATGTGGTACCTTTCCTGCATGCTCATCCTGACATGACCCTCCAGCATGACAATGGCACCAGCCATACTCCTCGTTCTGTGTGTGATTTCCTGCAAGACAGGAATGTCAGTGTTCTGCCATTGCCAGCGAAGAGCCCGGATCTCAATCCCATTGAGCACGTCTGGGACCTGTTGGATTTGAAGGTGAGGGCTAGGGCCATTCCCCCCAGAAATGTCTGGGAACTTGCATGTACCTTGGTGGAGATGCACTGCAGTACTTAATGCAGCTGGTGGCCACACCTGGTGGCTATCTCTTCACGGCGGAGGCTCCGGTGCAGGACGTAGACCCCCTCCTCCCGCAGATCCCTAGCGCATGGACCTTCACTGGAGAAACCGGGCCGCAGATCATCGCCAGAGGAACCAGACCACCGATCATCGCCGGACTGGGGACCGTCGCTGGAGGCTCCGGACTGGGTACCGTCGCTGCAGGCTCCGGACTGGGGACCGTCGCTGCAGGCTCCGGACTGGGGATCATCTCTGGACTCCTCGTGCCGTGGATCATCTCTGGAGGCTTCGTGCCATGGATCATCACTGGAGCCTTTGTGCCGTGGATCATCACTGGAGGCTTCGTGCCATGGATCATCACTGGAGGCTTCGTGCCATGGATCATCACTGGAGGCTTCGGGCCATGGATCATCACTGGAGGCTTCGGGCCATGGATCATCACTGGAGGCTTCGTGCCATTGATCATCGCTGGATGGAGTGATGACGTGGAGCCTGAGCCGGAACAGGTCTGTGGAGCCGGAACAGGTCTCACCGGACTGAGGAGAAGTACTGGCAGCCTAGTGAGTGGGGCTGCCACAACACGTCCTGGCTGGATACCCACTCTAGCTTGGTGAGTGTGGAGAGCTGGCACAGGACGCACTGGGCTATGACGGCGCACTGGAGGCATAGTGCGTAGAGCCAGCGCAGGCCACACTGGACCATGGAGGCGCACCGGAGGTCTGGAGCGCAGAGCTGGCATAACTCGTCCTGGCTGAATACCCCCCTTAGCCCAGCAAGTGCGGGGAGCTGGAACAGGCCAAACTGGGCTTTGCTGGCAAACCGGGGACACCGTGCGTAGAGCTGGTGCAGGATAACCTGGGCTTACGAGACACACCGGAGGCCAGGGACGCTGAGCCTGCACATGGCAGGGTCTTGTCCCCTGCCATAACCTCCTGTCTATGTCCATGAGGTCCTCCACTCACTCTTCTAGCGGGCCCATGATCCCTGCTCCTCCTGGCCCCGCTGCTTGGTCCTTTGGTGGTGGGTAGTTCTGTAACGTCTCTCGTCAGAATGAGGATCGGACCAAAATGCAGCGTGGTAAGTGTTCATGATTTTGATTTATTTTAAAATAATTTTTTTTTTTTTAAATTAACAAAGTGAAAAACGAACAGTTCAGTAAGGCAAATTAACTATACAGAAAACAACTACCCACCCAACACAGGTAGGGAAAAGGCTGCCTAAGTATGATTCCCAATCAGAGACAACGATAGACAGCTGCCTCTGATTGAGAACCACACTTGGCCAAAAACAAAGAAATAGAAAACATAGAAATAAAGAAACTAGAATGCCCACCCTAGTCGCACAAAGAATCATATAGTGATCTATTATATCCCCTTACTGTTTTTTTATAAGTATTGATTGTTTGTAAATATCTATTTAATTTTTTCTATTTAACCGTTGTTTAACTAGGCAAGTCAGTTAAGAAAAAAATATTATTTACAATGACGGCATATGAACAGTGGATTAACTGCCTTGTTCAGGGGCAGAACGACAGATTTTTACCGTGTCAGCTCAGGGATTCGATCTAGCAACCTTTACATATGGCATATCTAATCTAGCAGATAAGCCACTCTTTGTTGAAAAATGTATAATTTTTGCATGAGCAATATTTACTGTAAGCCACACTTCATTAGACTGTGTGACAAGAGGTACTTTTGGTGAGCGTGTGTGTTGGCAGGTGAACCATTCATGGTAATTGTCTGTTCAGCAATGGTCAATGCCATATAGAAATGGTAATTACAGAAAAGATAACAGCAACAACATGTCCACACCACAATGCAGAAATTATCTAGTCTCCCTTTATTATATATGGGGTATTCAAAATATCCAATGAGGAGTAGATAAGTAGATTTCCTAAAGAAAATGTGTGTGCTTGCTAGCTTTTCGTAAAGTATTAATGGTTGTGAAATAAGTTATAGTAGTGGAAGTGACTGCAGTTGTAATGGAGTGACTATTTATAGCTGAAAAAGTAGGTTGAAAATGGCACCGACAGAGAGGGCTGCCGTGCTTCTAGCTCTTAGGAAACTTTGCAGTATTTTGTTGTTTTATGTATTATTTCTTACATTTTGAGCGCAGAAAATGTTTTGTGTTATTACATACAGCCAGAAAACACTATTGGATATCAGTGCGGCGGTAACTCACCAGCACTACCAGCACTACGACCAGGAATACAATTTTCTCAAATCGGATTCTTTGTTTGCACCCCCCAGGGCAATTGATCTGATTCCAGAGGCCGACCCAAAACACCGCCGGCAGAGGAGAGGTACTTTTGAGTATGTTACTTGCTAATGTTCAGTCTCTGGATAATAAAGTTAACGTGCTCAGGGCGAGGATTTCTTTCCAGAGAGACATCAGGGATTATAACATACTCTTTTCCGCCGAAGCATGGCACTCTCAACCGTCAGGCCAGTTGGATTCTCAGTTAATCACGCAGACAGGAATAAATATATCTCTGGGAAGAAGAAGGGTGGGGTGTATGTTTAATGATTAACGACTCATCGTGTGATTGTGATAACATATAGGAACTCAAGTCCTTTTGTTCACCTGATCTAGAATACCTCACAATCAAATGCCGACCATATTATCTCCCAAGAGAATTCTCTTCAGTTATAGTCACAGCTGTGTATATCCCCCCTCAAGCCGATACCACGACAGCCCTCAAAGAACTTCACTGGACTTTATGAAAACTGGAAACCACATATCCTGAGGCCGCATTTATTTCAGCTGGTAGATTTAAACAAAGCATATTTGAGAAAAAGGGTGCCAAAGTTCTATCAAGACATTGACTGTCGTACTCGCGCTGCTAAATCACTCAACCACTGCTACTCCAACAACCGGTATGCCTACAAGGCCTTCCCCCTCCCTCCTTCCAGCAAATCTGACAATTCCTCCATTTTGCTCCTTACTTCCAAAAGGCAGAAACTCAAACAGGATGTACCCGTGCTGGTCTGACCAATCGGAATTCACGCTTCAAGATAGATTTGATCACGCGGACTGGGATATGTTCCGCGTAGCCTGCGATAATAACATTGAAGAATATACTGATACGGTGAATGAATTTAACAGGAAGTGTACAGGAGATGTTGCACCCACTGTGACTGTTAAAACCTATCCTAACCAGAAACTGTGGATAGATGGCAGCATTCGCACAAAACTGAAAGTGCGAACCACTGCATTTAACCATGGCAAGGTGACTTGTAGTTATGCCCTCCGCAAGGCAATCAAACAGGCAAAATGTTAGTATAGAGACCAAGTGGAGTCGCAATTCAAAGGCTTAGACAAAATATGTATATTTATTTATTTTACCTTTATTTAACTAGGAAAGTCAGTTAAGAACAAATTCTTATTTACAATGACAGCCTAGTCACTGCCTTGTTCAGGAGCAGAACAACAGATTTTTACCTTGTCAGCTCTGGGATTTGATCTAGCCCAACGCTCTAACCACTAGACTACCTGCCACCCAAGCTGTGGCAGGGTCTACAGACAATCACGGACTACAAAAGGAAAACCAGCCATGTCGCAGACACCGACGACTTGCTTCCCGACAACCTAAACACTTTCTTTGCCCCCTTTGAGGATAATACAGTGCCACCAACGCGGCCCGCTACCAAGGACTGTGGGCACTCCTTCTCCGTGGCCAATGTGAGTAAGACATTTAAGCATGTTAACCCTCGCAAGGATGCAGGCCCAGACAGCATCCCTAGGCGCATCCTCAGAGCATGTGCAGAAAAGCTGGCTGGTGTGTTGATGGACATATTCAATCTCCCTATCCCAGTCTTCTGTCCCCACATGCTTCAAGATGGCCACCATTGTTCCTGTACCCAAGAAAGCAAAGATAGCTGAACTAAATGACAATCGCCCTTGTAGCACTCACTTTGTCATCATGAAGTGCTTTGAGAGACTAGTCAAGGACAATGTCACCCTAGACCCACTTCAATTTGCTAATTGCCCCAATACATCCACAGACGATGCAATCCCCATCGCACTGCACACTGCCTTATCCCATCTGGGCAAGAGGAATACCTATGTCAGAATGTTGTTCATTGACTATAACTCGGCATTCAACACATTTGCACCCTCCAAGCTCATCATTAAGCTCGAGACACTGGGTCTGAACCCCGCCCTGTGCAACTGGGTCCTAGACTTCCTGATGGTCCGCCCCCAGGTGGTGAAGGTAGAAAACAACACCTCCACTTTGCAGATCCTCAAGACTGGGGCAAAGGTGCATGCTCAGCCCCTTCCTGTGCTCCCTGTTCACCCAAGAGTGTGTGGCAAGTCACGCCTCCAGCTCAATCATCAAGTTTGCAGATGTTGGCTTGATTACCAACAACGATGAGACAGCCTACAGGGAGGAGGTGAGGGCTCTGGGAGTGTGGTGCCAAGAAAATAACCTCTCACTCAATGTCACCAAAACAAAGAAGATGAATGTGGACTTCAGGAAACAGCAGAGGAAGCACCCCCCTATCCACATTGACTGGACTGCAGTGGAGAAGGTGGAAAGCTTCAAGTTCATCGACGTACACATAATTGACAAACTCAAATGGTCCACCCACACAACCAGTGTGGTGATGAACCTCAGGAGGCTGAAGAAATTTGGTTTGGCACCTAAAACCCCCACAAACGTTTACAGATGCACAATTGAGAGCATCCTGTTGGGCTGTATCACCACCTGGTACGGCAACTGCACCGCCCAAAACTGCAGGTTTCTCCAGAGGGTGGTGTGGTCTTCCCAACACCTCCTCGGGGGCAAAATATCTGCCCTCCGGGACACCTACAGCACCCGATGTCACAGGAAGGCCAAAAAGATCATCAAGGACAACGACCACCCGAGCCACTTGCCTATTCACCCCACTATTATCCAGAAGACGAGGTCAGTGCAGGTGCATCAAACCTGGGACCAAGAGACAGAGGAACAGCTTCTATCTCAAGGCCATCAGACTGTTAAATAGCCATCAGTAGCACATTAGAGGCTGCTGCATATATGCATCGACTTGAAATCACTTGATGTAAATGATGTAAATATATCACTAGCCACTTTAAACAATGCTACCTTATATAATGTTACTTACCCTACATTATTCATCTCATATGCATACGTATATACTGTACTCTATATCATCGACTGCATCCTTATGTAATACATGTATCACTAGCCACTTTAACTATGTCACTTTGTTTACATACTCATCTCATATGTATATACTGTACTCGATACCATCTACTGTATCTTGCCTATGCTGCTCTGTACCATCACTCATTCATATATCCTTATGTACATATTCTTTATCCCCTTACACTGTGTATAAGACAGTAGTTTTGGAATTGTTAGTTAGATTACTTGTTGGTTATTACTGCATTGTCGGAACTAGAAGCACAAGCATTTCGCTAAACTCGCATTAACATCTGCTAACCATGTGTATGTGACAAATAAAATTTGATTTGATTTGATTTGACTTTAATTAATGGAACACTAGTCACTTTAATAATGTTTACATATTTTGTATTACTCATCTCATATGTATATACTGTATACTATTCTACTGTATCTTAGTCTATGCCGCTCTAACATTGCTCGTCCATATATTTATATATTCTAATTCCTTAGATTTGTGTGTATTGAGTATATGTTGTGAAATTGTTAGATATTACTTGTTAGATATTACTGCACTGTCAGAGCTAGAAAGACAAGCATTTTGCTACACCCGCAATAACATCTGCGAAACGTGTGTATGAAACCAATAAAATGTGATTTGATTTAGATGGGAGAATTCTTTGATTGATTGATAGAATATGATAGCCTGAACATGTTAATGTAGTTTAGGTGTCTAGTTTTAATGGTTCAAAAGTTATGCTTTGCTAATATGAGCTAATGAATATAATTATAGTTTATAAGTGTTTTAAAGACTTTGAAGTTATGATAGAGTGAACATTTGAAAGTTGGTGTTGTAGCTTAAATTGCGATGGAAAGATTGATTGATTGATTGATTGATTGATGATAGGATTGGATAGTTTGAACATGTGAAAGTTGGTTTGGTGACTCTAGCTTGAAAAGTTCAAGATATACTGTTGGTTGTAGGTTTTATGCTAAAGTATGCAAATATAAACTGAACAGAAATATTAACTGTTCCATATGCACAAGAAGCTTATTTCTCAAATTGTTAGCATTCCTGTTAGTGAGAATTTCTCCTTTGCCAACATAATCCATCTACCTGACAGGTGTGGCATATACATTTTAATTTTTTTTTTAACTAGGCAAGTCAGTTAAAGAACAATTTCTTATTTACAATGACGGCCTACCCCAGGTGACACTGGGCCAATTGTGCACCGCCCTATGGAACTCCCAATCATGTCCTGTTGTGATACAGCCTGGAATTGAACCAGGGTCTGTAGTGACATTTCTAGCACTGAGATGCAGTGTCTTAGATCGCTGCTCCACTCGGGAGCCCCATGAAGCTAATTGAACAACATGAGCCTTACACAGGTGCACCATGTTTTGGGACAATAAAATGTGCAGTTTTGTCATACAACACAATGCCACAGATGTCTCAAGTTTTGATGGAGCGTGCAATGTGCATGCTGACTGCAGGAATGTCCACCAGAGCTGTTGCCAGAGAATTGAATGTTAATTTCTCCACCATAAGCCTTGTTTTAGAGAGTTTGGCAGTACGTCCAACCAGCCTCATAACCGTAGACCACGTGTAACCATGCCAGCCCAGGACCTCCACATCAGGCTTCTTCACCTGTTCGGAATGTCTGAGACCAGCCACCCGGACAGCTGATGAAACTGTGGGTTTGCACAACCAAAGAAATTCTGCACAGAAACCGTCTTAGGGAAGCTCATCTGCCTTCTCGTTGTCCTCACCAGGGTCTTGACCTGACCACAGTTCAGCGTCGAAACCGACTTCAGTGGGCAAATGCTCACCTTCAATGGCCACTGGCATGCTGGAGAAGTGTGTAGGTGAGCGGTTTTCTGATGTCAACGTTGTGAACAGAGTGCACCATTGGGTTGGTGGGGTTATATTATGGGAAGGCATATACTATGGACAACAAACACAATTGCATTTTATCGATGGCAATTTGAATGCACAAAGATACTATGACGAGATCCTGAGGCCCATTGACATGCCATTCATCCGCCGCCATCACCTCATGTTTCAATCAGCATGATAATGCACAGCATGACTAGACATGTCACCGATTGAGCATGTCTGGGATGCTCTCGATTGATGTGTACGACAGCGTGTTTCAGTTCCCGCCAATATCCAGCAACTTCGCACAGCCATTGAAGAGGAGTGGGACAATGTTCTACAGGCCACCATCAACAGCCTGATCAACTCTATGCGAAGGAGACTGTATGAGGCAAATGGTGGTCCCCTGTGGCTCAGATGGTAGAGCATGGCGCCAGGGTTGTGGGTTTGATTCCCACGGGGAACCAATACAAACATGTATACATGTATAAGTTGCTCTGGATAAGAGCATCTCCTAAATTACTCAAATGGGCCCAATGAATTTACTTTACTTGACTGATTGTCTTAAATGAACTGTAACTCAGTAAAATCTTTGAAATTGTTGCATGTTAAGTTTATATTTTTTGTTTAGACCAGTTATAGTTCTATAGTTTGAAGTAAGAATAGCCTGGACATTTCAAAGTTGGTCTTGTAGCTTAATTGGACAAGGAGCAGGACTATTTTGAATAGCTATTACTGTCTTCCTATTGTTCCCATTCAAACACATTATTTTATGAAAATTTCAAATCGTTATAGTAGGAAAATAACCAATACTATCATAAATCTGAATGCAAGCCATCTAAGTTGGAGCAGTGGCAAATCCAAATAATTCCCATTCAAACCTATGGGGCTTCTATGAACATTTATAATTCAAAAAGTAGACATAGTATCAAAAAACCTTTGACAAGGAATCAAAGTTGGGTCAGTCTGAACATCGCAACATTGGTTTGGTGTTTATAGGTTAAATGGTGTAATATTCCCCATGTAAGTCTATGACCCTTTTTTTGTCATTGAAATACGTTGAGAATGTATTAAATATTGTTGTAGTACAAAAAGTATAAATGTAATACAAAAATATTTCCTCAAGCAATCCAAGTTGGGGCCATCAGCACATTTAAAAGTTGGTTTCATGTTTACAAATCATAATAACTTCAATCATTTAAGCGCTTGAGTGGGCAGAATAAATAAGTAAGCACATTCCTTGTACATTGAATGTATAATGCGCATTTCATTGAAAAACTATCTCAAAGTGCTACAGTGAGCACTACAGTGAGCACATCGCCCTGTAACATTATGATGCCTATTCATCAATGAATGCGGGGCTTGTACCGCATACCTAGTCAAACGTCAGCTTGGCTTTTGTCCCTCCAAGACAAAGCACCAAATTGTATTGTATTAGGTCATTTATTTTGTCTACTATCATTTCTGAATTTGTGACTAACACAAGTTGTTGATTTCTAAAGAGATGCTAAACCTAGCTGCTTCCGGATCCTATCACATCATGCAGTACTCTCTTAGAAAAAAGTGCTCCAAAAGGGTTCTTTGGCTGTTCCCATAGGATAACCATTTTTGTTTCCAGATAGAACCCTTATGGGTTCCAGGTAGAACTCTTTTCTGGGGAAAAGGTTCTACACGGAGCTCCTGAGTGGTGCAGCGGTCTAAGACACTGCATCTCAGTGCTAGAGCCATCACTACAGACACGCTGGTTTGAATCAAGGCTGTACCACAACCGGCCGTGATTGGGAGTCCCATAGGGCGGCACACAATTGGCCCAGCGTTGTCCAGGTTTGGCCAGTGTAGGCAGTCATTTAAATAGAAATTTGTTCTAAACTGACTTGCCTAGTTCAATTTTAAAAAACATGGAACCAAAAAGGGTTCTCCTATGGGGCTAGCCGAATAAGCCTTTAAAAAGGTTCTAGATAGCATATTTTTTTCTATTAGCGAACGAGCATAGCGTCTTTGTTCTTCATCATATGCTCTGCCAGAGCGTGCTCTGGGATGAGCTACCAACCCTGTCGTTCACGTTTTGTTGACATGACAACATGACTTCGTGCCACTATTTTATATTTTTATGTTTTCCCAGTGTATACCATGTTCAGGACTGAGTTAAAATTATTCAACTAGCTATCTAAATTGCGAACTAGATCGAGATGGAGCACACATTTAGTTTTATTTATCCCAAAAGTTATATTCCCCCAGTCACAGATCTGTGTAAACCTCTGACAATGAAGCTGATCTCAGCTATGAATATTCAACAGAACTCCACAGATGACAAGACTGTGGTCGGATCAGAGGTCTGGTTAAGAACTTAGATGTACTGTAAGGCTGTGCTGGTTACTATGACATGATTTTGCTATTCAAAGAGAGCTCAGGCACAAAACCAAAATGTTCAATGTTGCCAACCCCTCCCTGTTTTCTGCAGTTCAATATTTGATGCAGCTCCTAAGTGATATTGTTTTTAGCGCCACACTGATGGAAAAAGAGATAGAGTGTGCTGACAGTTGTGGTGTGTAATAATAGCACAGGGCGTAGTCAGACTTGAATTGTCTCTTCCAAAAAGGACCTTCAATAAAACAGGATGAACACAATACATTCAGGAACCAATTACAAAACAGAAATGATACAACTCTATAATGACCAAATTACCCATTTGTGCAAGTTAAACATCCATGGTTACATTACAAGTGCCATCAGTTTAAAGTTTTGCATTTACAGTTTAGAAAATATACCACTTACAGTACAAAATGCAGCAATGTGATTGAAAAATAAATGTAATGAAAAACTGTGCCTGACACTGCAAGGATTTCTAAACACATTTCCCAAATATTTGTGTCATTTTTGTCTTGACTTCTAAGTCAAAAGGAATGTCTATAAGTACAAAGACACTCAAAGTGTAAGGTTAGGTGTGGTTTGTTACACGCTATGACTAGCTAGCTGACCATAATACTAACACCTTTTTTTGAACATGCCAAGCTGCCAAAAGACAGTATTGTTAGTGTCAGAGACTAAAATACAATTACATGCTGTTTGTGTCATCCTGAAAACATGTAGATTTATTAAGGAATCAAAGTGGCAAGAATCTTCTCCTCAACTGGGCAAACACACCACAGACACAGTGAGCAATGGTCAGCCACGGACTGTTTTTGGTCTTTCTATAGTCCTCTGTCCTCTACTTTTTTTGGACGTGTGTCAAAGGACAAATCATGTACCTAGCTCTCTCAGTGTTTGGCCCCAATGTATCTCCCGGTCCCATGCATGCAAGATGGTCAGTATAGCATGTATTGTTACAATGGTTAGCTTACAAGGGGTAAAAAAGAGATAGAAAAGTAACTCACCAGAATCAGCAAATTCTGAGGGGACAGAGGAAGAAAGAGAAATACAGAAAGAGAGAAAAGATAAACCAGATGATGTATAAGTTGATAAAACATAATAAAACATTGGACCTTAATCTTATGAAAGGTTTGCATTATGCTTAGGCCATTAACACCAATGAGAGTTGGCTCTGAATTATCTGAATGAGCTGGATAAATTATGGTTAAGTAGATAAAAAAATCAAATAAGCACATTTGGCCATTGGAATATTGCTACACTCTTAGAAAAAAGGGTTCCAAACTGGTTCTTTGGTTGTCGAAAAAGTTCTACATGGAACCCAATAGGGTTCTACCTGGAACCAAAAATAGTTATTCAACGGGTTCTCCCATGGGGGATAGCCGAAGACCCTTTTAGGTTCTAGATAGCACCTTTTTTGACACACATGTACTGGACTTTATAGACATGATTTTTTGCTAAATGGGGTTTGTTGCTCCTGAGCTTTACAGTGAGGTTATATTCAGCTTTAACCTCTCTGGGGTAGGGGGCAGTTTTTTGACATCCAGATGAAAAGCATGCCCAAAGTAAACGGCCTGTTACTCAGGCCCAGAATCTAGGATATGCATATAATTGGTATAATTGGATATAAAACACTCTAAAGGTTCTAAAACTATTACAATATTGTCTGTGAGTATAACATAACTGATATGGCAGGCAAAACCCTGAGGACAAACCATCCAGAATTTTTTTTTTGAGGTCATAGGATTTTCCAATTGTTTTCTATGGGACTCCCTTATTATTAGGAACCTGGTTGCAGTTCCTATAGCTTCCACTAGATGTCAACAGTCTTTAGAAATTGTTCGATGTTTTTCTTTTGAGAAATTAACCTCTTAAGACTCTAGGGGCAGTATTTCATTTTTGGATAAAAAGACGTGCCCGTTTTAAGCGCAATATTTTGTCACGAAAAGATGCTCGAATATGCTTGGAATTGATAGTTTTGGAAAGAAGACAGTCTTACGTTTCCAGAAATGCAAAGATTTTCACTGTGAGTCCCTTAGAACAAATGCTTCGGGCAAAACAAAGATGTATGACCGACCAGGAAATGCACAGGATTTCTGAGGCTACGTTTTCCATGATCGCCTTATATGGCTGTGAATGCGACAGGAATGAACGGACACTTTATCTTGTTTCCCCAAGGTCTCTGCAGCATTGTGACGTATTTGTAGGCATATCATTGGAAGATTGACCATAAGGGACTACATTTACTAGGTGTCCCGCTTGGTGTCTGCGTGGCAATCGGTGAGCAAAAGTCAGGTCCCGGTATTTTTCCATTCAAATCTCAGAACAAACCAGGCTACAAGGACGGTGCTTTCAATGGAGAGAAATATGACAAACCACCTTCAGGATTGATTCAAACAACGTTTTCCATGTTTCAGTCGATATTATGGAGTTAATTCGGAAAAAAGTTCGACATGTAGGTGACTGAATTTTCGGTTAGTTTCGGTAGCCATATGCATAGTAACAAAAGGGAACGATGTGTCCTACACAAGAATCTTTCAGGAAAAACTGGACATCTGCTATGTAACTGAGAGTCTCCTCATTGAAACATCTGAAGTTCTTCAAAGGTAAATTATTTTATTTGATTCCTTGGCTGGTTTTTGTGAATATGTTGCGTGCTAAATGCTAACGCTAATGCTAAGCTAGCTATCACCACTCTTACACAAATGAGTGATTTTCTCTGGTTCTAAAGCATATTTTGAAAATCTGAGACGACAGGATTGTTAAGAAAAGGATAAGCTTGAGAACAGGCATATTTATTTCATTTCATTTGCGATTTTTAGAAATCGCTAACGTTGCGTTATGCTAATGAGCTTGAGGCTGTAGTTACGCTACCGCATACGGGTTTGGTCGGACTATGAGGTTAAGAAGTCATTGTGTCACTCCAGGTGGACTCTACTGTTTTGGTGAGCGTGAACTGGAGCGTGCTTCCCATTGTTTTTATCCGGTATTAGAAACAGTTTATTCCATCTTAAATTTGATCAATTATTTACGTTTTAGGGTACCTGAGGATGGATTAGGAACGTTCTTTGAAATGTTTGGACCAAGTTTACAGGTAACATATTAGATACTTTGTAGGCATGTTGGGCGAGTTGAAACCGGTGTATTCCTGAATCAAACGCGCCAAATAAATTGACATTTTTGGGACATAAAGAAGGACATTATCGAACAAAAGGACCATTTGTGATGTTTCTGGGACATTTTGGAGTGCCAACAGAAGAAGATCTTCAAAGGTAAGGCATTCATTATATCTCTATTTCTGACTTTTGTGGCGCACCTGCCTGGTTGAAATATGATTTTCATGTGTTTGTATGCAGGGCGCTGTCCTCAGATAATCGCATGGTTTGCTTTCGCCGTAAAGCCTTTTTGAAATCTGACACAGCGGCTGGATTAACAAGAAGTTAAGCTTTATTTTGATGTATAACATATATTTTCAAGAATGTTAAATATTTGAATTTAGTATTTTGGGATTTTGGGCACTGCAATTTCACTGGATGTTGGCCAGGTGGGACGCTAATACAAAATAATGTACCACAGTCTTTTTTTATTTTTTTATTTATCAAATCTTATTAGTCACATGCGCCAAATACAACAGGTGTAGACTGTGTAGACTCTTGATACTACCCATCCCGGGTCCGGGAGCGTAATCATCAACTGACACTAATTAGCATAACGCAACGGACATAAATATTACTAGAAAATATTCCTATTCATGAAATCACAAGTGAAATATATAGAAACACAGCTTAGCCTTTTGTTAATCACCCTGTCATCTCAGATTTTGAAAATATTCTTTACAGTCAAAACAAGACAAGCATTTGTGTAAGTTTATCGATAGCCTAGCATAGCATTATGACTAGCTAGCAGCAGGCAACCTGGTCACGAAAATCAGAAAAGCAATCAAATGAAATCGTTTACCTTTGATGAGCTTCGGATGTTTTCACTCACGAGACTCCCAGTTAGATAGCAAATGTTCCTTTTTTCCAAAAATATTATTTTTGTAGGCGAAATAGCTCCGTTTGTTCTTCACGTTTGGCTGAGAAATCAACCGGAAATTGCGGTCACTACAACGCCGAAAAATATTCCAAATTAGCTCCATAATATGGACAGAAACATGGCAAACGTGGTTTATAATCAATCCTCAAGGTGTTTTTCAAATATCTATTTGATAATATATCAACCGGGACTGGTGGCTTCTTAGTAGAATAGAGAGAAACAATGGCCGCATTTGTCCTTTATGCACAAAACACTCTGAGAGACTTCAGCTGACCACTGACGCAATGTTGACGTTCAGGCTCATTTTTCAAAATAAAAGGCTGAAACTATGTATTGTGACACTAGACACATTAGGGAAGAAGTTAAAACAAATGAATCTGGTTGATATCTCATTCACTGCTCAATAGGGACGCATAGGAACGCAGAGCCTCTAAATAAGAGTCCCTTCCTGTTTTGGATTTTTCTCAGGCTTTCTCCTGCAACATCAGTTCTGTTATACTCACAGACAATATTTTTACAGTTTTGGAAACTTTAGAGTGTTTTCTATCCTAAGTTGTCAATTATATGCATATTATAGCATCTTGCCCTGACAAAATAGCCATTTACTTTGGGGACGTTATTTTTCCAACAATGAATTGTGAAATGCTTACTTACGAGCCCCTAACCAACAGTGCATTTTAAAACAAATATGAATAAAAATAAGAGCATGAGCCAAGATGGCGTAGCAGTGAAGACGTGTTTTGTTCATCCTCTTGTGTACTTTTGTATTTTTCTTATTTTTTGTATAAATATTTTTTTTTTAATCTCAATCTCTTTTTGATTTTTAATTTGATTATACCTTCCGGTAACCTGCCTCACCCAATGTGATACGGAATCAATATTATTTTTTACTTTAGAACACATTCAAGAACCTCCAGAAGCTAACCAGCTAATTAGCTACAAGATATTTAGTCATTGTTAGCCACTGCTAGCGGCTTTTACCTTCTGCACAGATACCAGCCCTGTTCTTAGCCTGGATATTACTCGCCAATCTACCAGTATCGGACTGTCTCTCCACAACAATGCCGGATTCCTGCCGTAATCCCTGGGCCACTTACTTCTAATCTTCACAGCTAACTTGCACCCTCCGTGGCACCCAGTACCAAAGCTATCCCTGAGGCCCACCTCCCGGCCTACTCAGCTGTTTACCCGAAGCCCACTCATACACGGCTAGAGTCCAATACTCCACCGGATCTTTGCTGTAAACTCTGGACCTTGGCACCGGATCACCACTGCTACCGATTGGCTATAGTGGCTAACGCCACTGCCACGAAGCTAGCACCAGTTAGCCGTGAGCCAGGCACATCTCCCGGCTAGCAAACAAAATTCTACAATACCTTTTTCTCCATCTGGCTTGGATTCTCTGTCGACACGGCGCCCCTCCGCACCACCACGTCTGGTCTGCCGACGAATACTCCATCCACTGTGCCTTCAATCAGCCTCCATCTGAGCAGACCCCCCTACCACCCCCGGGCTACTAACTTTAAACGCTGTGTCGCCTGCGTGCTAGCGTAGTGGCTAGCTGTTCCATCTACTGCTGCCCCCTGGACACTATGCTCACTTGGCTACATAGCTGATGCCTGCTGGACTGTCCATTAATCACGGTACTCCATTCTGTTTATTTATGTATTATCTGTCGGCCCCAGCCGCAAACTCAGGCTCTGTGTGTAGTTAATCCGACCCTCTCTGCCTAGTCATCGCCATTTTACCTGCTGTTGTTGTGTTAGCTGACTAGCTGTTGTTGTCTCACCTGTTGTTTTAGCTAGCTCTCCCAATCAAGACCTGCGATTACTTTATACCTTGCTGTATGTCTCTCTCAAATATCAATATGCCTTGTATACTGTTGTCCAGGTTAGTTATCATTGTTTTAGTTTACAATGGAGCCCTTAGTTCCACTCCTCATATCTCTGATACCTCCTTTGTCCCGCCTCCCATACATGCGGTGACCTCACCCATTATAACCAGCATGTCCAGAGATACAACCTCTCTTATCATCACCCAGTGCCTGGGCTTACCTCTGCTGTACCCGCACCCCACAAACCCCTGTCTGCACATTATGCCCTGAATCTATTCTACCACGCCCAGAAATCTGCTCCTTTTATTCTTTGTCCCCAACGCTATAGGCGACCAGTTTTGATAGCCTTTAGCCGTACCCTCATCCTACTCCTCCTCTGCTCCTCGGGTGATGTGGAGGTAAACAAAGGCCCTGCATGTCCCCAGGCACCCTCATTTGTTGACTACTGTGATCGAAAAAGCCTTGGTTTCATGCATGTCAACATCAGAAACCTCCTCCCTATGTGTGTTTTACTCACTGCTTTAGCACACTCTGCCAACCCTGATGTCCTTGCCGTGTCTGAATCCTGGCTTAGGAAGGCCACCAAAAATTCTGAGATTTCCATACCCAACTATAACATTTTCCGTCAAGATAGAACTACCAAAGTGGGAGGAGTTGCAATCTACTGCAGAGATAGCCTGCAATGTTCTGTCATACTTTCCAGGTCTATACCCAAACAGTTCGAACTTCTAATTTTAAAAATGAATCTCTCCAGAAATAAGTCTCTCACTGCTGCCGCCTGCTTACCGACCCCCCTCAGCTCCCAGCTGTGCCCTGGACACCATCTGTGAAATGATCGCCCCCCATCTAGCTTCAGAGTTTGTTCTGTTAGGTGACCTAAACTGGGATATGCTTAACACCCCGGCAGTCCTACAATCTAAGCTAGATGCCCTCAATCTCACACAAATCATCAAGGAACCCACCAGGTACAACCCTAAACATGGGCACCCTAATATACATTATTCTGACCAGCTTGCCCTCCAAATACACCTCTGCTGTCTTCAATCAGGATCTCAGCGATCACTGCCTCATTGCCTGTATCCGCTACGGGTCCGCGGTCAAACGACCACCCCTCATCACTGTCAAACGCTCCCTAAAACTTCTGCGAGCAGGCCTTTCTAATCGACCTGGCCCGGGTATCCTGGAAGGATATTGACCTCATCCCATCAGTTGAGGATGCCTGGTCATTCTTTAAAAGTAACTTCCTCACCATCTTAGATAAGCATGCTCCGTTCCAAAAATGCAGAACTAAGAACAGATATAGCCCTTGGTTCACTCCAGACCTGACTGCCCTCGACCAGCACAAAAACATCCTGTAGCGTACTGCAATAGCATTGAATAGTCCCCACGATACGCAACTGTTCAGGGAAGTCAGGAACCAATACACGCAGTCAGTCAGGAAAGCAAAGGCCAGCTTTTTCAAGCAGAAATTTGCATCCTGTCCAAAAAGTTCTGGGACACTGTAAAGTCCATGGAGAACAAGAGCACCTCCTCCCAGCTGCCCACTGCACTGAGTCTAGGTAACATGGTCACTACCGAAAAATCCATGATAATCGAAAACTTCAACAAGCATTTCTCAACGGCTGGCCATGCCTTCCTCCTGGCTACTCCAACCTCGGCCAACAGCTCCGCCCACCCCGCAGCTACTCGCCCAAGCCTCCCCAGCTTCTCCTTTACCCAAATCCAGATAGCAGATGTTCTGAAAGAGCAGCAAAACATAGACCCATACAAATCAGCTGGGCCTGACTATCTGGACCCTCTATTTCTGAAACTGTCCGCCGCCATTGTCGCAACCCCTATTACCAGCCTGTTCAACCTCTCCTTCGTATCATCTGAGATCCCCAAGGATTTGGAAAGCTGCCGCGGTCATCCCCCTCTTCAAAGGGGGAGACATCCTGGACCCAAACTGTTACAGACCTAAATCCATCCTGCCCTGCCTATCTAAGGTCTTCGAAAGCCAAGTCAACAAACAGATCACTGACCATCTCAAATCCCACCGTACCTTCTCCGCTGTGCAATCCGGTTTCCGAGCCGGTCAGGGGTGCACCTCAGCCACTCTCAAGGTACTAAACAATATCATAACCGCCATCGATAAAAGACAGTACTGTGCAGCCATCTTCATCAACCTGGCCAAGGCTTTCGACTCTGTCAAACATCATATTCTTATCGGCAGACTTATCGGTAGCCTCGGTTTTTCTAATAACTGCCTTGCCTGGTTCACCAACTACTTTGCAGACAGAGTTCAGTGTGTCAAATCGGAGGGCATGTTGTCCGGTCCTCTGGCAGTCTCTATGGGGGTACCACAGGGTTCAATTCTCGGGCCGACTCTTTTCTCTGTATATATCAATGATGTTGCTCTTGTTGCGGGCGATTCCCTGATCCACCTCTACGCAGACGACACCATTCTGTATACTTCTGGCCCTTCCTTGGACACTGTGTTATCTAACCTCCAAACGAGCTTCAATGCCATACAACACTCCTTCCGTGGTCTCCAACTGCTCTTAAACGCTAGTAAAACCACATGCATGCTTTTCAACCGTTCGCTGCCTGCACCCGCACGCCCGACTAGCATCACCACCCTGGATGGTTCCGACCTAGAATATGTGGACATCTATAAGTACCTAGGTGTCTGGCTAGACTGCAAACTCTCCTTCCAGACTCATATCAAACATCTCCAATCCAAAATCAAATCGAGAGTCAGCTTTCTATTTCGCAACAAAGCCTCCTTCACTCACGCCGCCAAACTTACCCTAGTAAAACTGACTATCCTACCGATCCTCGACTTCGGCGATATCATCTACAAAATAGCTTCCAATACTCTACTCAGCAAACTGGATGCAGTTTATCACAGTGCCATCCGTTTTGTTACTAAAGCACCTTATACCACCCACCACTGCGACCTGTATGCTCTAGTCGGCTGGCCCTTGCTACATATTCGTCGCCAGACCCACTGGCTCCAGGTCATCTACAAGCCTATGCTAGGTAAAGCTCTGCCTTATCTCAGTTCACTGGTCACAATGGCAACACCCACCCATAGCACGCACTCCAGCAGGTGTATCTCACTGATCATCCCTAAAGCCAAAACCTAATTTGGCCGCCTTTCCTTCCAGTTCTCTGCTGTCTGTGACTGGAACGAATTGCAAAAATTGCTGAAGTTGGACTTTTATCTCCCTCACAAACTTTAAACATCTGCTATCTGAGCAGCTAACCGATCGCTGCAGCTGTACATAGTCCATCGGTATATAGCCCACCCAATTTACCTACCTCACCCCAATACTGTTTTTATTATATTTACTTTTCTGCTCTTTTGCACACCAGTATCTCTACCTGCACATGTTCATCTGATCATGTATCACTCCAGTGTTAATCTGCTAAATGGTAATTATTCACTCCTCTGTCTATTTATTGCCTACCTCCTCATGCCTTTTGCACACAATGTATATAGATTCTTTTTTTTCTCTACTATGTTATTGACTTGTTTATTGTTTACTCCATGTGTAACTCTGTGTTGTTGTCTGTTCACAATGCTATGCTTTATCTTGGCCAGGTCGCGGTTGCAAATGAGAACTTGTTCTCAACTAGCCTACCTGGTTAAATAAAGGTGAAATAAAAAATAGATCAAAAAAGAGGTCTTGCACCATGGTAAATGAATACCAACCAATGGAAGGTTGTTCTTTACACGCTCCTATCCCACTGGGCACACACTGGTTGAATAAACATTGTTTCCACGTCATTGACCTCATCCCGTCAGTTGAGGATGCCTGGTCATTCTTTAAAAGTAACTTCCTCACCATTTTAGATAAGCATGCTCCGTTCAAAAAATGCAGAACCAAGAACAGATACAGCCCTTGGTTCACTCCAGACCTGACTGCCCTCGACCAGCACAAAAACATCCTGTGGCGGACTGCAATAGCATCGAATAGCCCCCGTGATATGCAACTGTTCAGGGAAGTCAGGAACCAATACACGCAGTCAGTCAGGAAAGCTAAGGCCAGCTTCTTCAGGCAGAAGTTTGCATCCTGTAGCTCCAACTCCAAAAAGTTCTGGGACACTGTGAAGTCCATGGAGAACAAGAGTACCTCCTCCCAGCTGCCCACTGTACTGAGGCTAGGTAACGGTCTCCACCGATAAATCCACGATTATCGAAAGCTTCAATAAGCACTTCTCAACGGCTGGCCATGCCTTCCGCCTGGCTACTCCAACCTCGGCCAACAGCTCCGCCCCCCCCCCGCAGCTCCTCGCCCAAGCCTCTCCAGGTTCTCCTTTACCCAAATCCAGATAGCAGATGTTCTGAAAGAGCTGCAAAACCTAGACCCGTACAAATCAGCTGGGCTTGACAATCTGGACCCTCTATTTCTGAAACTATCTGCCGCCATTGTCGCAACCCCTATTACCAGCCTGTTCAACCTCTCTTTCATATCGTCTGAGATCCCCAAGGATTGAAAGCTGCCGCAGTCATCCCCCTCTTCAAAGGGGAGACACCCTGGACCCAAACTGCTATAGACCTATATCCATCCTGCCCTGCCTATCTAAGGTCTTGAAAGCCAAGTCAACAAACAGGTCACTGACCATCTCGAATCCCACCGTACCTTCTCCGCTGTGCAATCTGGTTTCGAGCCGTTCACGGGTGCACCTCAGCCACGCTCAAGGTACTAAACGATATCATAACCGCCATCGATAAAAGACAGTACTGTGCAGCCGTCTTCATCGACCTCGCCAAGGCTTTCGACTCTGTCAATCACCATATTCTTATCGGCAGACTCAATAGCCTCGGTTTCTCGGATGACTGCCTTGCCTGGTTCACCAATTACTTTGCAGACAGAGTTCAGTGTGTCAAATCGGAGGGCATGCTGTCCGGTCCTCTGGCAGTCTCTATGTGCCACAGGGTTCAATTCTCGGCGATTCCCTGCCGACTCTTTTCTCTGTATATATCAATGATGTTGCTCTTGCTCGCTGCCTGGCGATTCTAGCATCACCACCCTGGATCCACCTCTGCCTGACATCAAACATCTCAATATCAAATTTCGGCCTCCTTCAGGACCTGTGCTATCTAACCTGGCGAGTCATTCAAAATGCAACACTCTACTCAGCAAACTGGATCCTGCCATCCGTTTTGGCCTCCAAGAGTGATCGCTGCCTGCACCCGCATGCCCGACTAGCATAAACCACCCTGGATGCCTCCAGTTCGACCTTGAATATGTGGACATTACCTAGGTGTCCTAGACTGCAAACTCTCCTTCCAGACTCACATCAAACATCTCCATCGAAAAATCAAATCAAGAGTCGGCTTTCTATTCCGCAACAAAGCCTCCTTCACTCACGCCGCCAAGCTTACCCTAGTAAAACTGACTATCCTACCGATCCTCGATTTCGGCGATGTCATCTACAAAATGGCTTCCAACACTCTACTCAGCAAACTGGATGCAGTCTATCATAGTGCCATCCGTTTTGTCACCAAAGCACCCATCATATTCGTCGCCAGACCCACTGGCTCCAGGTCATCTACAAGTCCATGCTAGGTAAAGCTCCGCCTTATCTCAGTTCACTGGTCACGATGGCAACACCCATCCGTAGCACACGCTCCAGCAGGTGTATCTCACTGATCATCCCTAAAGCCAACACCTCATTTGGCCGCCTCTCGTTCCAGTACTCTGCTGCCTGTGACTGGAATGAACTGCAAAAATCGCTGAAGTTGGAGACTTTTATCTCCCTCACCAACTTCAAACATCAGCTATCCGAGCAGCTAACCGATCGCTGCAGCTGTACATAGTCTATTGGTAAATAGCCCACCCATTTTCACCTACCTCATCCCCATACTGTTTTTATACTGTTTTTTATACTGTTTTTTATTTTATTTATTTATTTACCTTTCTGCTCTTTTGCACACCAATATCTCTACCTGTACATGACCATCTGATCATTTATCACCCCAGTGTTAATCTGCAAAATTGTATTATTCGCCTACCTCATGCCTTTTGCACACATTGTATATAGACTGCCCATTTTTTTTTCTACTGTGTTATTGACTTGTTAATTGCTTACTCCATGTGTAACTCTGTGTTGTCTGTTCACACTGCTATGCTTTATCTTGGCCAGGTCGCAGTTGCAAATGAGAACTTGTTCTCAACTAGCCTACCTGGTTAAATAAAGGTGAAATAAATAAAATAAAAATAAATTTAAATGAAATTGACGTCAGTGCCCAGTGGGATGTGTCTAGTGAGACTAGACAGCATCATTCCACTTACATTTACAAGTCTCTATGAGATATTTATGAACACTGCCGGCTTTATAGAACACCACTGAGCCACTTAAGGTCTAAAAGCCTGCAAGGGATGGTGAGGCTTAAGGACAAGATACTTTGGCTCTGTCTTTGACTGATGCTTCTGCTTGCCCTATCCAGTGTGGGCAGACGGTAGCAGAGCATCTGGTCTCAGACAGCTTCTACCTCCAGGCCATAAAACTGTTAAACAGCGTCCTTAGCTGTCCACCAGCACAAACATGAGGTTCAGAGATTATTTGCACTAGGGTTTGGAACCAAACTTATTTTCCAATCGTTTCATTCTGAACAAAACCCCCCCAAAATTGTTCCGTTCCACTGTTCCGACCAGCAAAATAAGGTGCTAAACCATTTCAACCCCCCCCCCCCCCCCAAAAGTGATGGTTTATATAATTCCTTTCGGTTTCTTTTTTAACCTGTAAAGTTGATTGTTTTTTACATTTAGCTAATTCAATTACTTCGCCAATCAGTGCAGATAGAGCAGCTTGCCATGTAGCGGGCAAGATAGTTGTTTACATGTGCGGTGGACAGACTAGTGTAGAGCACGAGATGCAGGCGGGGAGAGATTGAGAGAGGGTGGAGGAGGAGGCTGCTTGAAGCGTTGAATGTCTTGTTATGACATGCATTATCTGAATCAAGCCCACAGAATTATACGCTACCTACAGAGGAGCGGCTTTGAATGTCTTTGAATTTTTGAGAGTTGACTGGACCAGAGCTAGCTTGCTAACAAGCTTGTGTGTGTAGTGCGGCACCAGAATTAAAAACACATCTTACCTTTTGCAGTTAATAAAGCCAATGTGAAACTATAGTATCCTTAACAAGCATTGAAAAATGTATCTATTCTTCTCTAATGAAAAATGTATCTTCCTATCTTCTAAATCACGCTTTTCACTGATGTTCCCTCTAATATTTTGGGGGACTGAGCAAATTTTAGGTCTTGTGAGTGGAAACTTGAAAGTTGTGAGAATTTTTAGCAACTTCCGGCGTGCATTTACAGTGAACACTGAGGCTGTACCTTTACAGTTTTAGCCAGTAGCCAATAGGCTTTTGTGGTTATTTTAGCATAATGTAGACCTACCAACAAAACTAATGGAGCAAATCCCACTTCCACATGGAAATAGCCTTTGACTTATATGATATAGCCTACAGTATATATGTAGTGTTCAATGTAGGCCTACATTGCATGAGACTTAAAAAAATGTTTTTACATTATTGATATCATTTTTTACTTGATCTGTAACACTATGGGCCAAATAGGTGACTGTAAATTACATTGTATTGTGTTGTATGATACAAGAAACCCCTTTCTTATTGACATACTTATTATTTGCATACTCAAGCCTGTCTCAAAATACAAGACTGCCCCTTCAATTAAGATGTAAGCTTCTTACTTGACTGTTTTTTCAAAGACTGCCTGAAATGTGGCCTACATGTGCTGTGCTTTGTAGAAAGCAGTAACCCCACATTGCTGACCTATACTTATCTATAACGGGGATAATAACTCGCTAACTAGCAAAGAATATCAACACTCATGGGTGATTGAAAGACCACTTGTGTGCTACCCCAGCCAACAGAATTCTACACATTCTACTCTGAATCTGCCTACAACAAAATTACAGACTCAATTTTGCAAAGTTAGATTTGTTTTGGTTTGTTGCATTGAAAAGGGGCTAATGTTTGTTTTGGTTGAAATGTTGATTCGATCACAGAAAAAAATGTAATCTATATAGTGCAAACTCAGTGAAGATGTCACTGCGAGGCATCACATTTCTTCTGCGCAGCAATCCTAGAGTGAACATCGCTTGTTACATCAGTAGATTACTGTAGCCTATCCTTCAGAGGGGCAGGTAGCGTAATCACACACACACACTTGCAAAGATTTTCAGCTGGCAGGCAGACACTGGAAGAGGTTTCTGAGTGACAGAGTAAGGGCTTTGCATATTCTCTTTGTTGTTTTTTTGTGGGACTGGAAAAATCACTTTCGTTCCTGGTTCTGTTTCTCAAAAAATGCCTGATTTGCACTGACTCTCTACACACACAATCCATACACACACTCAAATGCAATCTATCACACTCACACACTCACTACAATCACTGCTGCTATTATTTATTACTATTTATTGTACTGCTCACTTCGTCAACCGTCATACTATTATAGACCATTTCACGTGAACTCAACATGAAATCCCTAAATAATTTCAACATGATATTGTATTTAGATTAAAAGTTGGGTGAAAACAATAAAAAATTATGTTGATTACATTTTGCAAATCCAATCAGTTTTCCAAGTTGATTCAGCACCATCACATTACATTTTTTGGTTGAAATGGCATGGAAGGTGAAAGCTATTTATTTTATTTGACCTTGATATAACTAGGCAAGTCAGTTAAGAAAATAATATTATTTACAATGACAGCCTACCCCTAAGCCGGACAACACTGGGCCAATTGTGCGCCGCCCTATGGTACTCCCAATCACAGCCGGTTGTGATACAGCCTGGAATCAAACCAGGGTATGTAGTGACACCTCTAGCACTGAGATGCATAGCCTTACATGCTGACCAGACCGGACACGTCGCTTGCTCGAGCGTCGCAAAATACATTTAGAAATCCATGTTATTCAATTATTGCACCCACACTGCTCGTGCGCGCCAACGAGCATCTCCGATGCCAAGGGCTAAACTAGAACTCCTTTCTATTTCTGACGCAGATCACGCTGCAAGTCCTGCCTCTCCCATCTCCTCATTGGTTTATAGAAGCAGGTACCCATGTGCCATCTCCTCAACACAGACTAACTGTGTTGCCAACTGTCGTGGTAATACTATGAAAGTGTAACGTTAGATGCCAATCACCATATAAGTTCAAAAATGAAAAATCCTGGAAGGAGGAGAGATGACTAGAAACGATTCAGTTGGCCGTTTTATGGGTGGATTAAACTTCTTATGGCTGGGGGCAGTATTGAGTAGCTTGGATGAATAAGGTGCCCAGAGGTGCCCAGAGTAAACTGCCTGCTCCTCAGTCCCAGTTGCTAATATATGCATATTATTAGTCTATTTGGATAGGAAATATTGAAGTTTCTAAAACTGTTTGAATGATGTCTGTGAGTAGAACAGAACTCAAATGGCAGGCAAAAACCTGAGAAGAAATCCAAACAGGAAGTAGGAAATCTGAGGTTGGTCGATTTTCTACTCAGCCCCTATTGAATACACGGTGGGATATTGGTTATGTTGCACTTTCTAAGGCTTCCACTAGATGTCAACCGTCTTTAGAAACTTGTTTGAGGCTTCTACTATGAAGGGGGGCTGAATGAGAGGGGAATGAGTCAGAGGTCTGCCAGCAGTCACGTGCTGGTCACGCGCATTTCACATGAGAGGTAGCTCGCGCTCCTTTGCTTTTCTGAAGACAAAGGAATTCTCCAGTTGGAACCTTATTGAAAAACATTGTTTGACATGTTTCTACGGACGGTAACGGAACATTTTGACATTTAGTCTGCAACTATGGAACACGCTTCATGAGTTTTGATTTGTTTACCAAACACGCTAACAAAAGTAACGTAAACTCGTACATCGCCTTGGTCCGTACAATTGCCCTTATTTTAGCGCCCCAAAAATTATTTTTAAAAATGGCAGGTGGGGAAGCGTAACTAATGCGTGATAGTGAGAAGGAGAGATGTTGTGTGGGAAAATTGCTTTTTTTTCACTCGATCTGTCCAACCTATCACCTTATCGCCTCTAAAATGTAAATAAAACACTATAAAGAGTTTATATAATGTGTCATTACATACCTATTTGAAGGTTTGTGTCGAATTTGAATCGGCTTTTTAGGGCGGTGCTAAAGTGATCTTAGAAGTAAACAGCGGCTTTGAGAATGATGATCACATGCAATGAAGACGCAAAAAATGACTAGGTATCCTCCCTTACCCAGTCACTGTCCATTTCTTGTTTTTAAAGGATGAGAGAAGTGCTACACCTGGTGGAGAGAGATTGTAAGATGGAAATAGTTGCTTTATGCGTGCTGTACGTTACGACATGACACGTCACGATGTAACGGAGGGTCTATTTTTTCAACTTTTCTCCAATACTATAGAGCCATTACCATGTCATTCAAGCTTGAATAGGAACGTAGTTCACACCTCAGAGTTTGAAGTCAACACAGTCGCTACAGTCCCATTAGTTTTCATTGAAGCCTCGTTTAAATGTTGCGGTTGCGCACATTTGTACGGAATGGGGTGAGTTTACGTTAGCTATTTGGACATAAATGATGGACATTATCGAACAAATCAAACATTTATTGTGGAACTGGGATTCCTGGGAGTGCATGCTGATGAAGATCATCAAAGGTAAGTGAATATTTATAATGTTATTTCTGACTTCTGTTGACTCCAACATGGCGGATATATGTATTTGTTGTCTGAGCACCGTTCTCAGATTATTGCATGGTTTGCTTTTTCCATAAAGCTTTTTTGAAATCTGACACAGTGGTTGCATTAAGGAGAAGTTTATCTATATTTCCATTCATAATGCACTTGTATTTTAATCAACATTTATAATGAGTATTTTTGTAAATTGATGTGGCTCTCTGCAAAATCACCGGATGTTTATGGAACTACTGAGATTTTTTTATATAAATATGATCTTTATCAAACAAAACATACATGTATTGTGTAACATGAAGTCCTATGAGTGTCATCTGATCAAGATCATCAAAGGTTAGAGATTAATTTTATCTCTATTTGTTTTTTTGTCTTTTTGTGACTCTCTCTTTGGCTAGAAAAATGGCTGAATTTTTCTGTGACTTGGCGGCTTTCGCTGTAAAACCTATTTGAAATTGGACACTTTGGTGGGATTAACAACAAGATTACCGTTAAAATGGTTTAAGATACTTGTATGTTTGGGGCGGCAGCGTAGCCTAGTGGTTAGAGCGTTGGACTAGTAACCGGAAGGTTGCGAGTTCAAACCCCCGAGCTGACAAGGTACAAATCTGTCGTTCTGCCCCTGAACAGGCAGTTAACCCACTGTTCCCAGGCCGTCATTGAAAATAAGAATTTGTTCTTAACTGACTTGCCTGGTTAAATAAAGGTAAAATAAATAAAACATGTTTGAGGAATTTTAATTATGTGATTTCTGTTGTTTGAATTTGGCGCTCTGCACTTTCACTGGCTGTTGTCATATCGATCCCGTTAACAAAATTTCAGACCTAAGAAGTTTTAATTGTCGGAGTAGAGGACCTTGTGCATTTCAGGTAAAATAACAACTCAATGTTTATATCCCAGGACGTATTAGCTAGCAACAGCAAGCTAGCTAAATAGGACAAATTAGCTAGCAAGTGCAAGCTAACTAGCTACATTGCCATACATGTTTAATGCTTTTCGACCTGTCCCCAAATTAATGTCATTGGTTCAGAGTTTGTTTTGATGTTTTAACCTGCGTCTCATGATCGCGTTTGGTGTAAGGTACAAAATAAATGTATGCACGATTGCGCACGCGTGCAGCCGGTTTGGGTTCCGTGTTAGACCGCTGCAACACTCAGGAGTCCCGCAATGGGGAGCTGCAGCTATGATCCCTTTTTTTATTTTATTTAACTGGGCAAGTCAGTTAAGAAAATATCTTATTTACAATGACGGCCTACCAGGGAACAGTGGGTTAACTGCCTTGTTCAGGGGCAGAATTACAGATTTTTACCTTGTCAGCTTCGGTCACTGGCCCAACATTATAACCACTAGGCTACCTGCCTTATTGATGCCACTTAAATCAGTGAAGATGAATGGGAGGACACAGGTTAAAGAAGGATCTTGAAGTCTTGAAGTCTCGTTCATCCATTCAGAGGATGAACGAGCAAGACAAAATATTTAAGTGAATGGGATATGGTAATAGGTGCCAGGCGCACTGGTTTGTGTCACAAACTGCAATTTTGCTGCGTTTTTAAAGAATGTGTATCAAGAATGGTCCACCACACAAAGGACATCCAGCCAAATTGACACAATTATGGGAAGTATTGGTGTCAACATGGGCCAGCATTCCTGTGGAACGCTTTCGACACCTTGTAGAGTACATGCATCGACGAATTGAGGCTGTTCGGAGGGCAAAAGGTCAGGGTGCAACTCAATATTAGTAAGGTGTTCATAATGTTTGGTATACTCAGTGTATATTTCCCACCACATCTTAATGCTCTACTGCTGCTAATTTTACTACTACTTTTATACTTTTTAATATTTGTTTACCACTTTATTGCCTTATTGTGTTATTGTTGTTTTATTTTTACTATATTTCACTACACTGTTGAGAGGTAGCTCTCAAGTAAGCATTTAATTGCACTGTTTATACCCTGATGTAGCCTGTGTATATGACGAATGAACTTTGAATTTATTTAGTTTAGTAATAAAGGCTACTTTGCATAGTCAGGATCTTTCCATGTAAAGAATACGGAAAACACTGACTCTGAGACTGGTCAGAATAATTTATAATCTTAACAACATTCCATTATCTTTTAAAGGAACTGCACAATGTTTCAAATCCCTTAATTAAAGGTCACATGGTACAAAATGATTTAACCACCAGGTGGTAAGTATTTGAAATCTATTTGAGAACCACATACAGTGGCTGCTAAACAAACCTCAAGATGGAGAAGGTTGGATGGTTGCATTTATTTCTACATCACACTACGCCCTCACACATTTATATTCCCATACCAGACTGTGATTTAGAACGTTATCAGCCAGATGGAACGACTAAATGTAAATAATGGTGGGTAATGGGGTAATGGGGCATCTAGGAGTGTGACTAGGAGGTCATGCATTGTAATAGTCACTTAGCAGTCAGTCAGGCAGGGCACAATTTATTAATATTATTTTTGAATCGTTTAGTTGAAGGCTCAGCTTCCAGGTAAGTGAAGACTGTAAAAGATTAAATCATTCCAGTCCAACTACAACTCCCAGTACAATTAACTACACAACCAGTCCTCAGAACAGCAGACCATTTTACAGGTCAACAACACTAGTCATTTACTCCTTTAAACTATTGACAATATTTCTTCACACCTACATTTCAAACATTTCTTTGGCACTCACTTATTTAAAAAAAAAATGGAAATGCTCAACTACATTCATCCCACATATAAAAACATGGCTGCTATGTTTCTCTGAACTTCAAAAATCTCCTTCATCCTAAGCCTTAATATGGAGAATCCTTTGGAACGCAAATCATTCAGGGCATCCTCAAGTTCCTTGCCTTTCTATTTGCATTGCAAAATTGGGTGATATTTTCACCCTACTCCCTTGACGGTATAAGATTGGAATGACACTGTACCTCCCCACTGAATTAGCATATTCAGCCCTGACGCGATGCCATTTATAATTTCTCTGTAAATAGCTAATAGGTTTTCAACTTGGATTAAAATAAATCAGCGCTCTCCTTCACTAGATTCCCGATATTACACTGACCTCACATTACATTTAAGATGTTTCCCTTAGCAGCCATTTATTAGGATAAAAGCATTACACATATCAGTGGGCTAATAGTGTTTGTGAAAGTCCCATTATATGGACTCCCACCATGACATACAATGCCTTAAGAAACTATTCATATACCTTGACTTATTCCACATTTTGCTGTGTAAAAGCCTGAATTCAAAATGTATTTAAAAAATATATTTTCTCACCCATCAACACAATATCTCACAATGACAAAATGAAAACATTTTATTATTTAAAAAAATGAAATACAGAAGTGTAATTTACGTAGCTATTACACACCTTTGCTATGCCACTCCAAATTGAACTCAGGGGCATCCAATTTCCTTTGATCATCCTTGAGACGTCACTACAACTTGATTTGAGTCCACCTGTGGCCAATTCAATTGTTTAGACATTTTAGACAGACATTTTAGGCAGAAACACGCCTGTCTATAAAAGGTCCCACAGTTGACGGTGCATGTCAGAGCAGAAAGGAACTATCCGTATATCTCTGAGATAGAATTGGGGAATGGTATTAAACCATTTCTGGAGTGTTGGAAGTTTCCAAGAGAACGGTGGTCTCCATCATTGGGAAATTAAAAATATATATAACTACCCAGACTCTGCCTAGAACTGGTTGTCCGAACAAACTGAGCAACCGGGCAAGAAGGACCTTGGTCAGGACCTGACAGAGCTACAGAGTTTATTGGCTGAGATGAGAGCACAGCACTGAACCAATCTGGGCTTATGGGAGAGTGGCAAGATGGAAACCACTCATGAGAAAAAGGCATATGGCAGCACGCCTGGAGTTTGAAAAAAGACACGTGAAAGACTATGAGAGAATAAGGCAAAAGATTATGTGGTCTGATGAGAAAAAAATTTAACTATTTGGCATGAATGCAAAGTGCTATGGCTTGAGAAAACCAGGCACAGTTCATCACCCATCTAACGCCCTCACTAATGTGAAGCATGGTGGTGGCAGCTTCATGCTATGGGGATGCTTCAGTGTCAGGGATGGGTGAATTATTATGGGGATGGGTGAAAGATGGGTGTGTAGATAGGTGGAAAAAAAACATATTTGACCTCACTATGGTAGGGGGCACTATTTTCACCTGTGGATGAAAAGCGTGCCCAAACTAAACTGCCTGTCACTCATGCCCAGAAGCTAGGATGTGCATATAATTGGTAGATTTGGATAGAAAACACTCTACAGTTTCTAAAACTGTTAAAATAATGTCTGTGAGTATAACAGAACTGATATGTCAGGCGAACACCTGAAAAAAATCCATCCAGGAAGTGGGATATTTTTATGTTTGTAGTTTTCCATTGACTGCCTATAGAGTACCCCATGACTTAGGACTCAAATTACACTTCCTATGGCTTCCACCAGATGTCAACAGTCTTTAGAAATTGTTTCAGGCTTGTATTCTGAAAAATTAGGGAGTAAGACCACTCTGAGTAAGTGGACAGTGGAAAGTCCCCAGACCTGTTTGCTGAGCCTGACCGAGAGCACGCCTTTCTTGTTTTTCTTTCATATTGACGAAGCTATTGTCCGGTTGAAATATTATCGATCATTATGACTAAAAACAACCTGAGGATTGATTATAAATATCGTTTAACATGTTTCTACGAACTTTATGGATACTATTTGGATTTTTCGTCTGCCTGTTGTGACTGCCTTTGAGCCATTGGATTACTGAACAAAACGCGCCAACAAAACAGAGGATTTTAGATATAAAGAGGGACTTTACCGAACAAAACGAACATTTATTGTGAAACTGGGAGTTTCTTGTGAGTGCAACCATATGAAGATCATTGTGAGTGCAACCATATGAAGATCATCAAAGGTAAGTGATTAATTGTATTGCTATTTCTGACTTTTGTAACTCCAATACTTGGCTGGTAACTGTTTGTAATGTTTTGTGTGCTGGGCGCTGTCCTCAGATAATCGCATGGTATGCTTTCGCTGTAACGCCTTTTTAGTATCCTGAGGGGGAAAAGGCTTTGTCCTCAGATCCTCAAAAGGTTCTACAGCTGCAACATCGAGAGCATGGTTGCCTGTTACGGCAACTGCTCGGCCTCCGACCGCAAGGCGTTACAGAAGGTAGTGCGTATGGCTCAGTACATCACTGGGGCTAAGATGCCTGCCGTTCAGGACCGCTACATCAGGCAGTGTCAGAGGAAGGCCCTAAAAAAAGACCCCAGCCACCCCAGTCATAGACTGTTCTCTCTACTACCGCATGCCAAGCAGTGCTAGAGTGCCAAGTCTAGGACAAAAAGGCTCCTCAACAGTTTTTACCCCCAAGCCATAAGACTCCTTAACAGGTAATCAAATGGCTACCTGGACTATTTGCATTGTGTGCCCCCCCAACCCATATTTTACGCTGCTGCTACTCTCTGTTGATCATATATGCATAGTCACTTTAACTATACATTCATGTACATACTACCTCAATTAGCCCAACCAACCAGTGCCCCCGCACATTGGCTAACCGGGCTATCTGCATTGTGTCCCGCCACCTACCACCCGCCAGCCCCTCTTTTACGCTACTGCTACTCTCTGTTTATCATATATGCATAGTCACTTTAACCATATCTACATCTACATACTACTTCAATCAGCCTGACTAACTGGTGCCTGTATATAGCTTCGCTAGTATACAGCCACGCTACTGTTATTTTTCACTGTCTTTTTTTGATGTTGTTTTTATTTCTTTACTTACCTATTGTTCACCTAATACTTTTGTTGTTTGTTGAAATTGCACTGTTGGTTAGAGCCTGTAAGTAAGCATTTCACTGTAAGGTCTACACCTGCTGTATTCGGCACACGTGACAAATAAACTTTGATTTGAACGGTGGTAATTAGGGGGATGTACAGTGCGTGGGCCTTTCTGTTCTTTCCATGTGTTTGATACCATTCCATTCACTCTATTCCAGCCATTATTATGAACTATCCTCCCCTCACTAGGCTCCTATGGGGTACTGTATATGTTCACAGAGCCCTGGTCTGAAATAACAAGCAAAATTCTGCTATAATAAATCACAATATAAAGTATAGGGCCCAAGCAACAGGTTTAACCTATATTTATTTATCAAAAGGCCATGAAGAACATGGTTCTATTAGAGTCCATCTAATTGCAAAAACGTATGTGCAACAACTCATCCTCTCTCCATTGAGCGTTGGTCGAGTGACAGAAAGTCCTGGGTTAACCTGAAGAGGACCTTATGAACACCCGTTAACTTTCTGGCACTGTATGGAAGTGGAACCAGGCAAAGATAAAAACAAGGCATACCATGTCGCTTTGTGTAAACATTAGTAGCAAGACAAGAATAGAGAAACAGTGTTGTGTATGTTGGATAACTGCTTACCTTCACTGAGTGGGTCCAGTGTGTGGATCATAAGCTGAAAGATGCTGTTTCTCATCAGGCTGTTGTGCAGGGAGGCTGAGCTGCCACCTCTCTGGAGCCGTGGCCTAGCCTGCAAAAGGAGGTCAACGCTGTCAAACAAACAATGGCACCATTACACAATCCTTTCAAGTCCTTGGCTGTTCCCCTAAGGAAATACCTGAAGGACAAAGGCTTGTGGCACCTGGTCACACGACTGGACAGTATTCCAGGTGTGACAAAACTAGGACATGCCTTGTTGATAGTGTTGTTAAGAAGGCAGAACAGAGCTTTATTATAGACAGACTTCTTCCCATTTTAGCTGCTGTTGCATCAACATGTTTTGACTATGACAGTTTACAATCCAGGGTTACTCCAAGCAGTTTAGTCACCTCAATTTGCTCAATTTCCACATGATTTATTACTAGATTTAGTTGAGGTTCAGGGTTTAGTGAATGATTTGTCCCAAATACAATGCTTTTAATTAAAGAAATACTTAGGACTAACTTATTTATTGCCACCCATTCTAAAACTGGCTGCAGCCCCTTTTTAAGTATTGCAGTGATTTCACTCACTGTATTAGCTGACATGTACAGTGTTGAGTAATCCGCATACATAGACACACAGGATTTACTTCGAGCCAGTGACATGTCATTAGTAAAGATTGAAAAGTGTAAGGGGTCTAGACAGCTGCACTGGGGAATTCCTGATTCTACCTTGATTGTGTTGGAGAGGCTTCTTCCATTGAAGAATACCCTCTGTGTTCTGTTAGACAGGTAACTCTTTATCCACAATATAGACAGGTAACTCTTTATCCACAATATAGACAGGTAACTCTTTATCCACAATATAGCAGGGGGTGTAAATCCATGACACATATGTTTTGCCATCAGCAGACTATGATCGATAATGTCAAAAGCCATACTGAAGTCTAACAAAACAGCTCCCACAATCTTTTTATAATCCATTTCTCTCAGCCAATTTCTCCCAGACTCTCAGCCAAACCTCAGCCAGTCATTTGTGTTAAATATCCTTCCCTATAAGCATGCATAAAGACTGTCAATTTGTTTAATGTAAAATAGCATTGTATCTGGTCAAACAACATTTTATCCAAAAGCTTACAAAGGGTTGGTAACAGGCTGAATTGGTTTGCTATTTGAGCCAGTAAAGGGGGCTTTGCTATTCTTGAGTAGCGGAATTACTTTTGCTTCCCTTTAGGTCTGAGGGCACACAATTTACGTACAGTTGAAGTCAGAAGTTTACATACACTTAGGTTGGAGTCATTAAAAGTCATTTTTCAACCACCACAAATTTCTTGTTCACAAACTATAGTTTTGGCAAGTCGGTTAGGATATCTACTTTGTGAATTACACAATAAATTTTTCCAACAATTGTTTACAGACAGATTATTTCACTTATAATTCATTGTATCACAAATCTAGTGGGTCAGAAGTTTACATACAAGTTTACATACACAAGTTGACTGTGCCTTTAAACAGCTTGGAAAATTCCTAAATATTATGTCATGGCTTTAGTAGCTTGTGATAGGCTAATTGGCATCATTTGAGTTAATTGGAGGTGCACCTGTGGATGTATTTCAAGGCCTACCTTCAAACTCAGTGCCACTTTGCTTTAAATCATGGGAAAATCAAAAGTAATAAGCCTTGACCCCAGAAAAAATTTGTAGACCTCCACAAGTCACCTCCAGCGACACTTCTACCAGGCCAGAGCGATGTTCGGCTACTGAGGTAGAAGAGAAAGAAAATGAAGGTGGCCGTGGATTCCCCAGTAGCTTGTGTAAGTCTGCTACTTGTTTGCTAAGAGTAGCCACTTTGCCCCTGTAGTCCTCTGCAAGCAAACAGTTGCTATATTGAAAGTATGGGAGGTCCACATTGCCCCAGAATAAAGTAAAATAAGCACAGCTCCTGTAGCGTTGAATACATTTGTTAGCGTCCTCCGTTTGAGGCTACAGGCTAGCTAGGCTAGCTAAGACAGCTGGGCTTCCTTGTCTCTCTACTTGACAGGGAATTCTCAACTTTCCTGAGAGAGAATTACACGGCTATTAAAACTGTCAGGACAGGGTAAGCCTACACCAAACACACAATTAATGTGAATGTTTGTAAAATTCCAATGTGAAAAATGGATTGTAACTGTGGCTAGAAAAACACATTTCGTCAACAAGTCTTCATGGGATTTCTGTTAATGCAACTCCATACAGCCAATGGCAATGTCCGCTTTAGGTACAATATATTGTCAGGAGCCGCTTGTGTATTTGACAGCTCTAACGCAGTTCCACCTCCAACACAGCAATCAAAGCCCTTTCTGACAGGTCTACTGTGCCCAATAGCATAATCTTTAATGAGATTCTGTTGCATATGATTTACCGTTCATCCTTTGCATGAATGCCACAAGCTTTCATGCTAAATGTAAGCTTAATTCAATAGTAGCTAATGCTGAAACAGGCACAAGGCCAGGGGTATCAGACAGAATGCACCACTCCATAGGTTAAAGCAACCGATTACAGCTAAAGTGGTCATGATATCATGATATCGCCAAAATAGCCCAAATAGCCTTGCCAAGGTTACTCTGGTGGTTTGAGCTGAACTTGAGATATGTGGGATATCGGCCACCATCATAGGCGTCAGCTGTTTTGAGTGTGCCCGCTTTGGCTGGCCTGTGGTGATGCTTCGGCCCAATCTGGAGGTGTCAGCTGCTAATTCTCAAGGCCATATGGTTGTGTGCGGGTTGGGACGCACAAGACTGTCTGCGCTGTTTGTGAAAGGCCATAAGTATGCAGCTTAGTGGAATCCGCTGAGAATTGTTCTTTTGCTGTTCAAAACAGTTTGGGGGCCTTTTTGGACAAAATGTAAAGTAAATATTTCATTGTTGCCTATATTGGTTATGAATGACTTTTAGCAAAACACTCTCTGATCAAAAACGTTGTTTTAGCATTTTGGATATATTAACTGGTCTTCAAGTGTTTGAAACTGTAGGCATCATTGTATAATAACTCACAGTAGCACTAGTGATGTACTGAGAGTAATATTTGAATTGCAAAGACAGACCCGAGTGGAGCAGCGGTCTAAGGCACTGCATCTCGGTGCTAAAGGCGTCACTACAGTCCCTGGTTTGAATCTAGGCTGTGTCACATCTGGCCGTGATTGGGAGTCCTATTGGCCAGCGCACAATTGTCCCAGTGTTGTCTGGGTTTGGCCGAGGTAGGCCGTCATTGTAAATAAGAATTTGTTCTTAACTGACTTGCCTAGTTAAATAAAGGTTCAATAAAAAAGTTTTAAGACAGAGATACTACAGGCAGGTTGGACCCATAAAACAGAGAACGCATGGTTCTTGAGTACAGTATGGAAGGAGAGAAAGAAGTTAGACTAGCCATATAGACACAGACATAAACATAGACAAACCAGACAGGACCTACCGACAGCTTGCTCTCATCCTCTGGTGCCCCGGGACTCACAGCCTTCACATCGAAGAAAAGAGAGAGGAAGAAAGAAAAAGAGCACATAGATGTGAAGCATGCCTTACAATCCAGAGACAGGCAGATGAAGACAGTAGAGAGACATTAGTGTCATAGTGATGATGATTTGACGAGAATGGATTCAAGAGACTGACACCACTGCAGTGCTGTGTCTACTGTATATCCGTCATTATATAGCTGACCAAGATAGGCTCCTGATTAAAAAACGTGTTTCTCAGCAGACTCTTGAGATTTATCAGCCACATGGAAAACCACTCAAGCTAAGGGCAAATCCATGGGGAAAAAAGGGGTTATAGTAATGGCGGACATGCATGAAGATGGCCGCTCCCATGTACTTACCATGGTTGCCTCATTTTCTAAGTTTGCCGAATTATACATTGCTCTCCGTTCTGCTTTTTTTGTATCAGCATTGTTTAGCATACATGATCCCACTTCTAGCTCCAAGACGACAGCAATAAAAAAAAATGAAAAGGTATTAAAATCGATAGTTACATATCGCAATATTATTTTGGCCGATATTATATCGATACTTTGACTCCAAGTATCTATCTGTAAAAAATGCTAAGTAGAGTTAGCTAGCGCTAGTCGCTGTACCTGCTCCAAAACTCTGGTATTTTTCATTCCATAGCTAGTTCTACATCTTTGTTTTAAATAGTGAGCCAACATGTTGTCATCACTTTTATTTCCAAGACTTATCAAAACGAACTTCTCAAGCATCTCTGCAGCAGACAACAACAATTTGAAAAAAATAAAAAGTGGATTGGGCTGATTTATTAAAATCGATACCATGAGCAAAATGTTTGGAACATGAAATTGCAATAAAATTGCCGTATTGAACCGCAATACATATAGAATCGTGAAAATTGTGAGAATCGCAATACATATCATATCAGTAACTAAGAATTGTGATAAAAATCATATCGTGAGGTCCCTGTTAATTCCCAGTCATATCTGAATTCCTCCATCCTTATGCACCTTCAGTACTTCACCATTGAGCCTGATTAGTGCCATACAGCAATGCACAACTTGGCTGCCATAATTTGGTGAGTAAACCCATAACAGACTCTCGGGTTTCTAGATTCCAATCCTCTACTAGGTTAAGTTAAGCCTAGAATTCTCTAATACAAGCTATTAAAATAGAACCGACCTTTGACATGACCAGGGGATGTACGATGGCTCCAAAAGAACTGGGACAGTGACCATTTTGGCTCTGTACTCTCGCACTTTGGACATTAAATGATATAATGACTATGAAGTTAAAATGCAGACTGTCAGCTTTAATTTGGAGGGTATTTTCATCCATATCTGGTGAACCATTTAGAAATTACATAACTTCTTGTACATAGTTCCCCATTTTAGGGGACCAAAAGTATTGATACAAATTCAGATATACAGTGCATTCAGAAAGTATTAAGACCCCCTGACTTTTTCCACAAATTGTTATATTACAGCCTTATTCTAAAATGAATTAAATAGTTTGTTTCCTCATCAAATCTACACACAATACCGTATAATGACAAAGCAAAAACAGGTTTTTAGAAATGTTAGCAAATTACTTTAAAAAAAATACAGAAATATTACATTTACATAAGTATTCAGACCCTTTACTCAGTACTTTGTTGAAGCACCATCGGCAGCGATTACAGCCTTGAGTCTTCTTGGGTATGACGCTACAAGCTTGACACACCTGTATTTGGGGAGTTTCTCCCATTCTTCTCTGCAGATCCTCTCAAGCTCTGTCAGGTTGGGTGGGGAGCGTCGCTATACAGCTATTTTCAGATTTCTCCAGAGATGTTCGAGCTTTTTTGGTCCTCCAATAATCAGTATCGGCGTTGAAAAATCATACCTCGACCTCTAGTCCAGAGTAGTCCAGAGTAGTGATGCTAGTCGGGCGGGCGGATTCGGGCAGCGAACGGTTGAAAAGCATTCATTTGGTTTTGCTAGTGTTTAAGAGCAGTTGGAGGCCACAGAAGGAGTGTTGTATGGCATTGAAGCTCATTTGGAGGTTAGTTAACATAGTGTACAATGAAGGGCCAGATGTATACAGAATGGTGTCGTCTGCATAGAGGTGGATCAGGGAATCACCAGAAGCAAGAGCGACATCGATGATATATACAGAGAAAAGAGTCAGCCCGAGAATTCAACCCTGTGGTACCCCCATAGAGACCGCCAGAGGTCCGGACAACAGGCCAGATTGTGTATGGATTGTGTATGTGTGCCATTCCGAGGGTGAATGGGAAAGACAAAAGATTTAAGTGCCTTTGAACAGGGTATGGTAGTAGGTGCCAGGCACACCGGTTTGTTTCAAGAACTGCAACGCTGCTGTGGTTTTCACACTCAACAATTTCCTGTGTGTATCAAGAATGGTCTACCACCCAAAGGACATTCAGACAACTTGACACAACTGTGGGAAGCATTGGAGTTAACATGGGCCAGCATACCTGTGGAACACTTTCGACACCTTGTAGAGTCCATGCCTAACAAATTGAGGCTGTTCTGAGGGCAATATTAGTGTTCTTAATGTTTTATACAATCAGTGTAAACTCAACTCGTATTACAACCCGGATCAGTCCACCAACAAAGTTTGTTTTAATCAAAGTAAGCACCCTGACAGTAGCCTAAGCACCCTCCTCATATCTTCTATCCTTTGCCTAGACCTGGACCTATACACAAACATGCAAAAAAAAATAGGGAGTGAACGATTTACACAAATGTTTAAGCTACTTTTTTTACCACAAGGATACAGGCTACAATTTGTTCCGCGGGACGGTTACGCTAACATAGGCTAATGCGTTTAGCATGAGGTTGTAAGTAAAAATAACATTTCCCAGGACATAGACATATCTGATATTGGCAGGAAGCTTAAATTCTTGTTAATCTAACTGCACTGTCCAATTTACAGTAGCTATTACAGTGAAATACCATGCTATTGTTTGAGGAGAGTGGACAATTTTGAACATGAAAAGTTGTTAATAAACAAATTAGGCACATTTGGGCAGTCTTGATACAACATTTTGAACAGAAATGCAATGGTTCGTTGGATCAGTCTAAAACGTTGCACAATACACTGCAAATCTAAATTGCACCTGTGCTGGAATAATACATTATGGCCTTTCTCTTGCATTTCAAATATGATGGTATAAAATAAAAATACAACAGAACAGTTGTTTTTTTCTTTGTATTATCTTTAATCAGATCTATTGTGTTATATTCTCCTACACTCCTTTCACATTTCAACAGACTTCAAAGTGTTTCCCTTCTAATAGTACCAATAATAATGCATATCCTTGCTTCAGGGCCTGAGCTACAGGCAGTTAGATTTGGGTATGTCATTTTAGGCGAAAATTGAAAAAATTATCCTTAGAAATGTGCCTGTGGGATGATTTCAGGCAAATTAATGGAATAGTTTCTTATCCATTTATTTTCACCTATTTATTAATCCACGGAGACTGTGATTGGCCATTGAATATCAACAAGTAAGATACAGACTAGACGCATTACCCAACTCATTCAGAAAATGAATGAGTTGGGTAAAATGTACAGTACCAGTCAAATGTTTGGACACACCTACTCATTCAAGGATTTTTATTTATTTTTACATCAAAACTATGAAATAATTATTCCAAGTAACAGGCATCTCAACATCAACTGTTTAGAGGAGACTGCGTGAATCAGGCCTTCATGGTCGGATTGCTAAAAAGAAACCACGACTAACGGAGAAGAAGAAGAGACTTGCTTGCGCGAAGAAACACGAACAAAGGACAGTAGACAGGTGGAAAACTGTCCTTTGGTCTGATGACTCCAAATTAGAGATTTCTGGTTCCAAACACCATGTTTTTGTCAGACGTAGAGTAGGTAAACGAACGATCTCCACATGTGTGGTTCCCACCGTGAAGCAGGGAGGAGGAGGTGTGATGGTGTGGGGGTGCTTTGCTGGTGACACTGTCAGTGATTTATTTAGAATTCAAGGCACACTTAACCTGCACAGCATTCTGCAGCAATTCACCATCCCATCTGGTTTGCGCTTAGTGGGACTTTCCTTTGTTTTTCAACAGCACAATGACCCAACACACCTACAGGTAAGGGCTATTTGACCAAGGAGAGTGATGGAGTGCTGCATCAGATGACCTGGCCTTCACAATCACCTGACCTCAACCCAATTGAGATGGTTTGGGATGAGTTGAACCGCAAGAGTGAAGGAAAAGCAGCCAACATGTGCTCAGCATATGTGGGAACTCCTTCAAGACTGTTGGAAAAGCATTGCAGGTGAAGTTGGTTGAGAGAATGCCAAGAGCGTGCAAAGCTGTCATCAAGGCAAATGTGGCTACTTTTTATATTTTGAATGTTTTTTTGGTTACTACATGATTCCATATGTGTTATCATAGTTTGTCTTCACTACTATTCTACAACGTAGAAAATAGTAAAAATAAAGAAAAATCATTGAATGAGTAACTTTTGACCGGTACTGTATATAAATTGCATTTGGAAAATATTCAGACACCTTGATTTTTTCCACATGTTGTTACGTTTCATGAGCTGAAATAAAAGATCCCTGAAATGTTCCATATGCCCAAAAAGTTTATTTCTCTAAAATGATGTGCACATATTTGTTTACATCCCTGTTAATGAGCATTTCTCCACCTGACAGGTGTGTCAAATCAAGAAGCTGATTGAACAGCATGATCATTACACCTAATTTTAGGCGTATATAGATTGGAACATACACGGACAACACACACTGCACATATTGTGCTGGGGAAAAGGCCACTCTAAAATAGTTCTGTCTGTAATAAAGCCCTTTTGTGGAGAAAAACTCATTCTGATTGGATGGGTCTGGCTCCAAAGTGGGTGGGCCTATGCCCTCCAAGACCCAACCATGGCTGCGTCCCTGTCCAGTCATATGAAATCCATAGATTAGGGTCTAATGAATTTATTTAAATTGACTGATGTCCTTATATGAACTGTAACTTAAATTGTTGCATGTTGCGTTTATATTTTTTTTCAGCATAGTTTGGGTAAAATGTGTATATTTATGTTGTATATACAAGGTGCATTTGTAAATGAAACCTACAGTTGAAGTCGGAAGTTTACATACACTTAGGTTGGAGTCATTAAAACTCATTTTTCAACCACTCCACAAATTTCTTGTTAATTAACAAACTATAGTTTTGGCAAATCGGTTAGGACATCTACTTTGTGCACGACACAAGTCATTTTTCCAACAATTGTTTACAGACAAATTATTTCACTTATAATTCACTGTATCACAATTCCACTGGGTCAGAAGTTTACATACACTAAATTGACTGTGCCTTTAAACAGCTTGGAAAATTCCAGAAAATTATGTCATGGCTTTAGAAGCTTCTGATAGGCTAATTGACATCATTTGAGTCAATTGGAGGTGCACCTGTGGATGTATTTCAAGGCCTACCTTCAAACTCAGTGCCTCATTGCTTGACATCATGGGAAAATCTAAAGAAATCAGCCAAGACCTCAAAGACCGTGATCCGCTTGTTTAGTATGGCTGGAATCGAGGGAGTAGAAGTGTGTAGGGCTCATGCGAGGATCGAATGAGCATCCCCATCACAGGGTTCCAACACCCAAACATTTTATCTAACAAAAGGACCTAGAGCTCCCTTTTAGTCCAGATTTGTCAGGACTGAACTGCTAAAACCTTCCTTAGTCATTCCATATCTGTTGAATAATCCCTGATTTAGAATAAATCCACTTAAATTCTCTGTACCTTTGTTAAAGGAAACCCAGAGAGGCAGATGGAACAGGAAAATATGCCAGATAATACTGCTTTGCTCATTAAGCCAGTGTTAAATATCATGACTAATAATCACATAGGGAGATTAGCATGTCCTCTGGAGTCACTGTGCGTGCTAATCCCGACAGCTCTGGTCCCAGTTCTTATGTAATGTCACATCAGGATCATTCCTGGAAACGGATTATGGATTATTATGTGTAAAACTGACCTCCTGTTCCTCCTGTGCAACTTCTGCTATCCATTAAAAGTCCTAAAAGTAGAAGAATCGTAGTAATCTGAATTTCACATCCACTCATTCAAATATGAGGGGATTAGCTCGTGGGACAGCAGTAGCCTAGAGGTTAGGGAGGAGGACTTCCGTTTGCTGGTTCAAGCACGGGGCCGTGCGACACAAGATTGGAACTGAACTGACAGCTGGAAGGCTGCTGGTTTCTGATACCATGTATAGGGTTCTGTGTTTTGGGCAATTAAATGAGGGCACTGTGTATTTACAGCATTATCCCGCTAGTGTCTCCAATCAATTAATCAATCAATGTCGGTTTGTGTAGTATTTGTAGATTCGTGATTCTACACCTCACTTTGCTTACGCTGATCCTCTCCAACAACCTCAATCTCTGGTCATCGGAAATTGTAAAAATGAGTAAATTAGGGGCAGTTAAAAGGGAAAGTCAGTGAAACCAACCATGGAAGTACAAAGAAAAGAATAGATAGGCTAATTCAAGATCAGAATATCGCTTGAAAAATAAAGTGTCAATACCCTGCTGGGGTGCTTGTTGCAGGTAACAATACAGTATATGCTGTAAAACTATTACAATACCTTAGACTAAAAAATAAACTGTGCAATAGACCGCCATCTGAAGTCAAGAAATAAAACAAATGAAAAAGCATCTCCATAATTACAGACGAATCCAATGACACAAATGGCCAATAGCCTATGTTCTTATTTTGTGTCTTCCAAAAAAGAGCTGGGTGAAGAAGTAAAAGTTGTTCTGGATGTTATAAAGTGTATTTACAGTCAGTTAATATTCAACAGTGTTGGAAAGTACAGCACAGAACAGTTAATCGTAAAAGTGTGCATACACTTAATCAGGTTATTGATAAACTCAACACATATTACAACCCGGATCAGTGCAAAAGAAAGTTTGTTTCAATCAACCAGCTCCCTAATTTAAGGCAATAAGGATTTTTGATCGCCAACAAGTGATCATTTTGAAAGTAAGCACCCTCCAGTTATATTCTATTCCTGGCCTGGTTTCAACAAAGAATGTTACAGAGAAATGGACCAATACACACAGCATGGAAACCAAAATGTGGATTGAACGATTTATGCAACTGTAGGTAATTTTTTTGTCACTTCAGTGCCTTACAAAAGTATTCATCCCTCTTGGCGAGTTTCCTATTTTGTTGCATTACAACCTGTAATTTAAATATATTTTTATTTGGATTTCATGTAACGGACATACACAAGATAGTCCAAATTGGTGAAGTGAAAAAAAAATACTTGTATAAAAAAAATGGAAAAGTGGTGCGTGCGTATTCACTCCCTTTGCTATGAAGCCCCTAAATATGATCTGATGCAACCTTCAGAAGTCACATAATTAGTTAAATCAAGTCTACCTGTGTGCAATCGAAGTGTCACATGATCTGTCACATGATCTCAGTATACAGTGCCTTGCGAAAGTATTCGGCCCCGTTGAACTTTGCGACCTTTTGCCACATTTCAGGCTTCAAACATAAAGATATAAAACTGTATTTTTTTGTGAAGAATCAACAACAAGTGGGACACAATCATGAAGTGGAATGACATTTATTGGATATTTCAAACTTTTTTAACAAATCAAAAACTGAAAAATTGGGCGTGCAAAATTATTCAGGCCCCTTTACTTTCAGTGCAGCAAACTCTCTCCAGAAGTTCAGTGAGGATACAGTTTTATATCTTTATGTTTGAAGCCTGAAATGTGGCAAAAGGTCGCAAAGTTCAAGGGGGCCGAATACTTTCGCAAGGCACTGTATATACACCTGTCCTGAAATGCCCCAGGGACTGCACCACCAAGCAAGCGGCACCATGAAGACCAAGGAGCTCTCCAAACAGGACAGGGACAAAGTTGTGGAGAAGTACAGATCAGGGTTGGGTTATAAAAAAAGAAACTTGAATATTCCATGGAGCACCATTAAATCCATTATTAAAAAATGGAAAGAAGGGCCTCCCGAGTGGCACAGTGTGCCACTAGAGATTCTGGGTTCGACTCCAGGCTGGCTGTCACAGCCGGCCGTGACCGGGAGGCCCATGGGGCTGCGCACAATTGGCCCAGCGTCGTCCGGGTTTGGCCGGCACTAGCGACTCTTGTGGCGGGCCGGGCGCAGTGCACGCTGACACGGTCGCCATGTGTACAGTGTTGCCTCCGACACATTAGTGCGGCTGGCTTCAGGGTTGGATGGGCATTGTGTCAAGAAGCAGTGCGGCTGAGTTGAGTTGTGTTTCAGAGGATGCATAAGAACTATCTAGATGCGCTGCATCTGCATTTTTTATTTTATTTAACCCTTATTTTGACAGCGAGTCAACGCTGAGACCAAGGTCTATTTTCCAGATGAGCCCTGTTTAGCACACCTATACATATCAAAATAAAATATACACATTAAACTACACACGTAGGCATGAAGCTGTTGAGCAGCAAGACTGAGCTGTTTTTCGCCTCTGCCACAAGGCTTCTTAGATTTGCCTTGAGAAGATAATAATAATGATCTTCAAGGAAAGGCACAACAAGTCAAAAAGCTACCCACTTGCTAATTAGTAGCCCCTTCAATTTTCTAAAAAGCACAACTAATTACAGGAGATGCCACATCATTGATTTCCCACAAGGCAATGCTCCACATGCCCACAGAACTAATCCAAATTGCTCTCCCTCCAATCAGGCAGCTCTTGTTGATTGGAGGCCAGATAAATAACACTGTGTCATTTTCACAAATGCATGCTTCAAGCAAATACATTTATTGATCAGTATGAACTGTATTAGTATATTAGTTCACAGGCAATAAATTGGTTGATGTTGCTGTTTTTATGGATGATTCTGCTGCAAAACCTACTTGCACCTAAGGGATAATAACACTTTATACAACTATTACTATTACTACTGGGCAGTGGTGTAAAATACTTTAAAGTACTAATTAAGTAATTTTGGAGAGTCTAATATTAAGCGAACCATATGTCACCATGTTCTTGTTTTTTAAATTCATGGATAGCCAGGGGCACAATCCAACATTCAGATACAATTTACAAACGAAGCATGTGTGTTTTAATGAGTCCGCCAGATCAGAGGCCGTAGGGATGACCAGGGATGTTCTGTTGATAAGTGTGTAGCTATTTCATTTACTTTGATACTTAAATACATTTTAAATATTCTAGACATACTTTTAGACATTTACTCAACTAGAATTTTACTGGGTGACTTTTACTTTTATCTGAGTCATTTTCTATTAAGGTATCTTTGCTTTTATGTATGACAATTGGATACTTTTCCCACCACTGCTACTGGACATTTCCATCTAAAAGGACCCATGAGCACCAACATATGAAGTTCATATGAGCATGTCAAATTGGGTGTCAAATAAAAGCTAACAGTCTATATCTTTTTTTAAATGAAGGCATACACAGTGGCAAGAAAAAGTATGTGAACCCTTTGGAATTACCTGGATTTCTGCATAAATTGGTCATCAAATGATATTTGATCGTCATCTAAGTCACAATAGACAAACACGGTGTGCTTAAACTAAGAACACACAAATGATTGTATTTTCTTGTCTATACTGAATACATAATTTAAACATCCACAGTGTAGGTTGGAAAAAGTATGTGAGCACCTAGGCTAATTACTTCTCCAAAAGCTAATTGGAGTCAGGAGTCAGCTAACCTGAGTCCAATCAATTAGATGAGATTAAAGATGTTGGTTAGAGCTGCCTAGCCCTAATTAAAACACTCACAAAATTGGAGTTTGCTATTCACAAGAAGCATTGCCTGATATAAACCATTCCTTGAACAAAAGAGATCTCGTAGGACCTAAGATAAAGCATTTTTACTTGCATAAAGTTGGAAAGGGTTACAAAAGTATCTCTAAAAGCCTTGATGTTCATCAGTCCACGGTAAGACAAATTGTCTATAAATGGAGAAAGTTCATCACTGTTACTACTATCCTTAGGGTTTGGCCGTAAGGGAAAGATCACTGCAAGACCACAGCGCAGAATGTTCAATGAGTTTAAGAAGAATCCTAGAGTGTCTGCTAAAGACTTAGAGAAATATCTGGAACATGTTCACATCTCTGTTGATGAGTCTACAATACGTAAAACACTAAACAGGAATGGTGTTCATGGGAGGACACCACAGAAGAAGCCACTGCTGTCTAAAAAAACATTGCTGCATGTCTGAAGTTTGCAAAAGTGCAACTGGATTTTCACTACTGGCAAAATATTCTATGGAAGGATAAAACTACTGTTGAGTTGTTTGCAAGGAACACACAACACTATGTGTGGAGAAAAAAAGGCACAGCACACCAACATCAAAAACTTATCCCAACTATAAAGTATGGTGGAGGGAGCATCATGGTTTGGGGCTGCCTCAGGACCTGGACAACTTGCTATCATTGTGGGAAAACGAAATCCCAAGTTAATCAATACATTTTGCTGGAGAATGTAAGGATATCTGTCTACCAATTGAAGCTCAACCGAAGTTGAGTGATGCAACAGGACAATGACCCAAAACACAGAAGTAAATCAACAACAGAAGAAAGTCCGCCTTCTGGAGTGGCCCTGTCAGAGTCCTGACTTCAACCCAATTGCGATGCTGTGGCATGACCTCAAGAGAGCGGTTCACACCAGACATCCCAAGAATATTGCTGAACTGAAACAGTTTTGTAAAGAGGAATGGTCCAAAAATCTTCCTGCACAGGTCTGATCCGCAACTACAGAAAATGGGTCAACCAGTTATTAAATCCAAGAGTTCACATACTTTTCCACCCTGCACTGTGATTGTTTACACGGCGTGTTCAATAGGCATGTATAATTGTTTATGTTATTAGTTTAAACAGACTGTGTTTGTCTGTTGTGACTTAGATGAGAATCAGATCAAAATTTATGACCAATTTATGCAGAAATCCAGGTAATTCCAAAGGGTTCGCATAATTTTTCTTGCCACTGTATGTGTGTATGCTTTATATATATATATATATCACTGCTCAAAAAAATAAAGGGAACACTTAAACAACACAATGTAACTCCAAGTCAATCACACTTCTGTGAAATCAAACTGTCCACTTAGAAGGAAACACTGCTAGACAATAAATGTCACATGCTGTTGTGCAACTGGAATAGACAACAGGTGGAAATTATAGGCAATTAGCAAGACACCCCCAATCAAGGAGTGGTTCTGCAGGTGGTGACCACAGACCACTTCTCAGTTCCTATGCTTCCTGGCTGATGTTTTGGTCACTTTTGAATGCTGGCGGTGCTTTCCCTCTAGTGGTAGCATGAGACGGAGTCTGCAACCCACACAAGTGGCTCAGGTATTGCAGCTCATCCAGGATGACACATCAATGCGAGCTGTGGCAAGAACGTTTGCTGTGTCTGTCCAGAGCATGGAGGCGCTACCAGGAGAAAGGCCAGTACATCAGGAGACGTGGAGGAGGTCGTAGGAGGGCAACAACCCAGCAGCAGGACCGCTACCTCCACCTTTGTGCAAGGAGGAGCAGGAGGAGCACTGCCAGAGCCCTGCAAAATTACCTCCAGCAGGCCACAAATGTGCATATGTCTGCTCAAACGGTCAGAAACAGACTCCATGAGGGTGGTATGAGGGCCCGACGTCCACAGGTGGGGGTTGTGCTTACAGCCCAACACCGTACAGGACGTATGGCATTTGCCAGAGAACACCAAGATTGGCAAATTCGCCACTGGCGCCCTGTGCTCTTCACAGATGAAAGCAGGTTCACACTGAGCACATGTGACAGACGTGACAGAGTCTGGAGACGCCGTGGAGAACGTTCTGCTGCCTGCAACATTCTGCTGCCTCCAGCATGACCGGTTTGGCGGTGGGTCAGTCATGGTGTGGGGTGGCATTTCTTTGGGGGGCCGCACAGCCCTCCATGTGCTTGCCAGAGGTAGCCTGACTGCCATTAGGTACCGAGATGAGATCCTCAGACCCCTTGTGAGACCATATGCTGGTGCGGTTGGCCCTGGGTTCCTCCTAATGCAAGACAATGCTAGACCTCATGTGGCTGGAGTGTGTCAGCAGTTCCTGCAAGAGGAAGGCATTGATGCTATGGACTGGCCCGCCCGTTCCCCAGACCTGAATCCAATTGAGCACATCCACCAACGCCACGTTGCACCACAGACTGTCCAGGAGTTGGCGGATGCTTTAGTCCAGGTCTGGGAGGAGATCCCTCAGGAGACCATCCGCCACCTTATCAGGAGCATGCCCAGGCCTTGTAGGGAGGTCATACAGGCACGTGGAGGCCACACACTACTGAGCCTCATTTTGACTTGTTTTAAGGATATTCCATCAAAGTTGGATCAGCCTGTAGTGTGGTTTTCCACTTTAATTTTGAGTTGACTCCAAATCCAGACCTCCATGGGTTGATACATTTGATTTCCATTGATAATTTTTGTGTGATTTTGTTGTCAGCACATACAACTATGTAAAGAAAAAAGTATTTAATAAGAATATTTCATTCATTCAGATGTAGGATATGTTATTTTAGTGTTCCCTTTATTTTTTTGAGCAGTGTATATATATATATATATGGCTTTGATATCTGGTCAAAACAGATGGAAAAAGGGGTCTTACCAGCAAAAGTCTTAAAAGGTTATAGAAATACATCAAAACACAATGTCGAAGTAAAGACCCCTACCAACTAATATCAACAAACATTTAGTTTTGGAGATATGATTTTCCTTCCATAAGTTTAAGCACCATTGCCTTGTAATTCCATTAACAAAAACCCACACATCTTGAAGATATTTTCAAATTTCTCTCCCTTATGAGGGGGGGATAATGAATGTTCACAGAATAACAAGTGAAGCTAAACCTACCAATTAGTTATAGCATTTTTACTGATCTTTCTCTTTCTGCTCTACTGTAGTGTCAAAACTTATTGTTTCAGATTTGACCAAATAAAATAAAAATCCAAATCCAATGTATTGGTCACATTCACATATTTAGCAAATGTTACTGAGGGTGTAGCAGACCAACCAAATGTGGCAAACTTCACCTACTGTAGTTCAATTAGTCATTTTTTTAAAACTCATAGCTGACACCCCATTCTTTCTGCAGACATCTTTGAATCTTAATTTGGAGCAGATATTTAACTGAGGTGGTTGCATTAAAAAAACGGGAGATTTTAATGTGATTCTGTTACCAAACTTTGCATCTACAGTTTTTCCAGTAAATTTGTTTTTGTGAAATACATTTTCTGTGTAAATTGTTTAAACTTTTAAATCAATGCTTTTTGTTTGGTATACATTTTGAAGTGGAAAGTCTGATTCAAAGTGTAATTCCATTATTGTGGAATTGCCCTACTACTAATACTACTACTGTTGTTGTTCCTGCTATTAACACTACTACTACTACTAAAAAAGAGGTTGAACTACATGGGAATGACAGTGATTTCAATGCATAAACAAAGTCAGTGGGAGATAAAACAGAAGTCTTCAAGGATTTCAAATGTGGTGTTCAGGTTGGAACACTAAGTGCTCATTCTTTCACAATCATCATTCAGGGCCATTGTCCTGACATATCCCTACCTGAAGAAGATCTAAGTTGTGCCTCAGGTGCATTTACATTTACATTTAAGTCATTTAGCAGATGCTCTTATCCAGAGCGACTTACAAATATTACACCATAATACATCTACAATACAACATGTATAATACCACCATACAACAATATTACACCACTACACATCTACAATACAACATGTATAATACCACCATACAACAATATTACACCACTACACATCTACAATACAACATGTATAATACCACCATACAACAATATTACACCACTACAATACAACATGTATAATACAACAATATTACACCACTACACATCTACAATACAACATGTATAATACCACCATACAACAATATTACACACTACACATCTACAATACAACATGTATAATACCACCATACAATAATATTACACCACTACAATACAACATGTATAATACAACAATATTACACCACTACAATACAACATGTATAATACAACAATATTACACCACTACAATACAACATGTATAATACAACAATATTACACCACTACAATACAACATGTATAATACCACCATACAACAATATTACACCACTACAATACAACATGTATAATACCACCATACAACAATATTACACCACTACAATACAACATGTATAATACCACATTTACATTTACATTTAAGTCATTTAGCAGACGCTCTTATCCAGAGCGACCACCATACAATAATATTACACCACTACAATACAACATGTATAATACCACCATACAACAATATTACACACTACACATCTACAATACAACATGTATAATACCACCATACAACAATATTACACCACTACAATACAACATGTATAATACAACAATATTACACCACTACACATCTACAATACAACATGTATAATACCACCATACAATAATATTACACCACTACAATACAACATGTATAATACAACAATATTACACCACTACAATACAACATGTATAATGCAACAATATTACACCACTACACATCTACAATACAACATGTATAATACCATCATACAACAATATTACACCACTACACATCTACAATACAACATGTATAATACCATCATACAACAATATTACACCACTACACCACTACAATACAACATGTATAATACAACAATATTACACCACTACAATACAACATGCATAATACCACCATACAACAATATTACACCACTATAATACAACATGTCTAATACCATCATATAACAATATTACACATCTACAATACAACATGTCTAATACCATCATATAACAATATTACACATCTACAATACAACATGTATAATACCATCATACAACAATATTACACCACTACAATACAACATGCATAATACCACCATACAACAATATTACACCACTACAATACAACATGTATAATACCATCATACAACAATATTACACCACTACAATACAACATGCATAATACCACCATACAACAATATTACACCACTACACATCTACAATACAACATGTATAATACCACCATACAACAATATTACACCACTACAATACAACATGTATAATACAACAATATTACACCACTACAATACAACATGTATAATACCACCATACAACAATATTACACCACTACAATACAACATGTATAATACCACCATACAACAATATTACACCACTACAATACAACATGTATAATACCACATTTACATTTACATTTAAGTCATTTAGCAGACGCTCTTATCCAGAGCGACCACCATACAATAATATTACACCACTACAATACAACATGTATAATACCACCATACAACAATATTACACACTACACATCTACAATACAACATGTATAATACCACCATACAACAATATTACACCACTACAATACAACATGTATAATACAACAATATTACACCACTACACATCTACAATACAACATGTATAATACCACTACACAAATACAATACAACATGCATAATACCACCATACAACAATATTACACCACTACAATACAACATGTATAATACCATCATACAATAATATTACACCACTACAATACAACATGTATAATACAACAATATTACACCACTACAATACAACATGTATAATACCACCATACAACAATATTACACCACTATAATACAACATGTATAATACCACCATACAACAATATTACACCACTACACATCTACAATACAACATGTATAATACAACAATATTACACCACTACAATACAACATGTATAATACAACAATATTACACCACTACAATACAACATGTATAATACTGCCATACAACAATATTACACCACTACACATCTACAATACAACATGTATAATACAACAATATTACACCACTACAATACAACATGTATAATACCACAATATTACACCACTACAATATGTATAATACCACAATATTACACCATTATACATCTACAATACAACATGTATAATACCACCATACAACAATATTACACCACTACACATCTACAATACAACATGTATAATACCACCATACAACAATATTACACCACTACACATCTACAATACAACATGTATAATACAACAATATTACACCACTATAATACAACAATATTACACCACTACAATACAACATGTATAATACAACAATATTACACCACTACAATACAACATGTATAATACAACAATATTACACCACTACAATACAACATGTATAATACAACAATATTACACCACTACAATACAACATGTATAATACAACAATATTACACCACTACAATACAACATGTATAATACAACAATATTACACCACTACAATACAACATGTATAATACAACAATATTACACCACTACAATACAACATGTATAATACCACAACATTACACCACTACAATACAACATGTATAATACCACAACATTACACCATTATACATCTATAATACAACATGTATAATACCACCATACAACAATATTACACCACTACACATCTACAATACAACATGTATAATACCACTATACAACAATATTACACCACTACAATACAACATGTATAATACCACATTTACATTTAAGTCATTTAGCAGACGCTCTTATCCAGAGCGACCACCATACAATAATATTACACCACTACAATACAACATGTATAATACCACCATACAACAATATTACACACTACACATCTACAATACAACATGTATAACATGTATAATACATGTATAATACCACCATACAACAATATTACACCACTACAATACAACATGTATAATACAACAATATTATATTATATTAGGATAGGATAAAGTAATCCCTCTCACCCCCCCTCCCCCTGAAAAGATTTAGATGCACTACTGTTCCACTGGAGGTCATAAGGTGAATGCACCAATTTGTAAGTCGCTCTGGATAAGAGCGTCTGCTAAATGACTTAAATGTAAATGTAAATGTAATTACACCACTACAATACAACATGTATAATACCACCATACAATAATATTACACCACTACAATACAACATGTATAATACAACTATATTACACCACTACAATACAACATGTATAATGCAACAATATTACACCACTACACATCTACAATACAACATGTATAATACCATCATACAATAATATTACACAACTACACATCTACAATACAACATGTATAATACCACCATACAACAATATTACACCACTACACATCTACAATACAACATGTATAATACCACCATACAATAATATTACACCACTACAATACAACATGTATAATACAACAATATTACACATCTACAATACAACATGTATAATACCACCATACAACAATATTACACCACTACAATACAACATGTATAATACCACCATAAAACAATATTACACCACTACAATACAACATGCATAATATCACCATACAACAATATTACACCACTATAATACAACATGTCTAATACCATCATATAACAATATTACACATCTACAATACAACATGTATAATACCATCATACAACAATATTACACATCAACAATATTACACCACTACAATACAACATGTATAATACCATCATACAACAATATTACACCACTACAATACAACATGCATAATACCACCATACAACAATATTACACCACTACACATCTACAATACAACATGTCTAATACCATCATACAACAATATTACACCACTACAATACAACATGTATAATACCATCATACAACAATATTACACCACTACAATACAACATGCATAATACCACCATACAACAATATTACACCACTACACATCTACAATACAACATGTATAATACCACCATACAACAATATTACACCATTATATATCTACAATACAACATGTATAATACCACCATACAATAATATTACACCACTACAATACAACATGTATAATACCACCATACAATAATATTACACCACTACAATACAACATGTATAATACCACCATACAACAATATTACACCACTACAATACAACATGTATAATACCACCATACAACAATATTATACCACTACACATCTACAATACAACATGTATAATACAACAATATTACACCACTACAATACAACATGTATAATGCAACAATATTACACCACTACACATCTACAATACAACAGGTGCATGCAAGGTATCCTTTCAATGACCAGCCTCCACTTGCACTGTTGAGCTGTTGTTCCACCTTTTTAGTTAGGGCTATAATATTACTTTTCTATTAATTGTTGTTGGTTATTTGACCCAAGAGTATCTGCCTTGTTGGCAAAGTGTGGTCTACTGGCAACGCTCTCATCTCCGGACCACACAAGCCCCCTGGTGGCGGGTTTTGAGCCCCGTCTTCGCCCCTACTAACCCTGTCTCCCTCTATACTTTACCACTAACCGGGTTGGGTCGCAGATAACAAACCTTACCTCAGCGCAGAGGAAACACCAGGAAGCCCATATCTGTCTCTATCAGCAGCAGAGACTCGTGTCACACACTACAATATAGCACTTAATATAGACATGGCAACATGCTGATGCAGCCCTTTCGTGTCACCTTAAAGTAGACATCCACCTGCTCCCATTTTTAGACTAACCAAATGAGTGGAGGCCTATTGGACAAGGAGGGCTTAAAGTAGATTAATTTACAGAATTGTTCTACTCCTAATTAGCTCATTAGAGTCATGCATTTTTAAGGGTATGAAAGTGAGGACCTTTTAATTTAATCTCAGCAACAAATCCTGACTGGTTTCCCATTAGCAGCAATGTCAGGTCAGTCTAATACTGTAAAACCCACTGTGTTCAGTGCTATGCAGGGAACAATTTATTGCATATTCTAAACTGAGGTGATTTGAACCACGACTTGAGAGACTGACGTAAGTGTTAGAGGCGCTGCTAACACTCTCCCTTGGCAGTATAGCGAGGCCGACAGAATTACAGCACAAAATCCCTTTGTGATGAACACTGATCATGCGAATCCACCTAGAATCCCCTCCCACCCCCACGTACAGTACAACCCCCCCCATTTCATTCTGGAGAATAACAGTGTCCTTCCATGATGCTTTTACAGTGGCTACACTAGCTAATACGACCAGGCTTTCAAAATAGTCAGCATCGATTGAGCTTCCAGTTTCTCATTCGTCTCGGTTCTTCACCTTGAGTATCCTTGCCACATGTGACGCTAAAACTTGAAAAAAATACCCAGGCCGACAGGATTGCTTTACATGCATCTAAGAGGCTAGCGCAACTAAATCTGGATGTTATGATCTATTTGACATTTCCCGTTTGATTTGAAATACAATTATCGAAGAGAGACCCTGCCTCTCTGTCATATGAATTACGTTGAACCAATGTGGAATAGACGTTGAATTGATGTCTGTGCCCTGTGGGAAATAGCCAATACGGTCTGCACTGTAGTGTCTTGTCTTAGATCTAATCAAGATTAGATATTCCAAGGTTATTCTGAGATGAAGCAGTCAAAAATGCATTTGTATCACCCTGGTCCAGTGTTTGATGTTTGGGTATACAGTACATTGTGATATGGTTGAGAGTGATGAGGCAAAAGGTATGGCAAACTTAACAAATCATGTGATGAAACTAAATTTAAAAAAATCTATACTATGAAACAAAGTTGCATTTCATAAAGAATTATAGTAATAAGCTTTGGAGCACATTAAATGAAATTTTGTGGGGAAAAAGCCAACTCGGCTCCATCATTCATTGAATCAGATGGCTCATTCATCACAAAACCCACTGATATCGCCAACTCCTTTAATAACTTTTAAGACAAGATAAGCAAACTTTTGGGTGACATGCCAGCAACAAGCGCCGACACTACACATCCAAGTATATCTGACCAAATTATGAAACACAAGAATTGTACTTTTGAATTCCGTAAAGTCAGTGTGGAAGAGATGAAAAAATTATTATTGTCTATCAATAATAACAATGACAAGCCACCAGGGTCTAACAATCTGCATGGAAAATTACTGAGGATAATAGTGGACGATTTGCCACATCTTCAATTTAAGCCAACTAGAAAGTGTGTGCCCTCTGGCCTGGAAGGAAGCTAAAGTCATTCCGCTACCCAAGAAAAGTAAAGCCCCCTTTACTGGCTCAAATAGCTGACCAATCAGCCTATAACCGATCAGTTACCAACTGTTCGTAAACTTCAGGCAAAAATTGTGTTTGACCAGTTAAATGCTATTTCACAGTAAATAAATTGACAACAGACTTTCAGCACACCTATAGGGAAGGACACTCAACAAGAACAGCACTTACATAAATGACTGATGATTGGCTCAGAGAAATTGATGATAAAATGATGGTGGGGGATGTCTTGTTAGACTTCAGTGCAGCTTTTGACATTATCGATCATAGTCTGCTGCTGGAAAAACATACTTGGTATGGATTTACACCCCCTGCTATATGTAGATAAATAGTTCCTTGTCGAACAGAACACAGAGGGTATTCTTTAATGGAAGCCTCTCCAACACAATCCAGGTAGAATCAGGAATTCCCCGGTGTAGCTGTCTAGACCCCTTACTCTTTTCAATCTTTACTTATGACATGTCACTGGCTCTGTAAACCCTGTGTGTCTATGTATGCAGATTACTCAACACTGTACATGTCAGCTAATACAGTGAGTGAATTCACTGCAATACTTAAAAAGGGGCTGCAGCCAATTTTAGGACTAACTTATTTATTACCACCCATTCTAGGTATTTCTATAACTAAAAGCATTGTATTTGGGACAAATCATTCACTAAACCCTGAACCTGAACTAAATCTTGTAATAAATAATGTGGAAATTGAGCAAGTTCAGGTGACTAAACTGTTTTGAGTAACCCTGGATTGTAAACTGTCATGGTCATAATATATTGATACAACAGTAGCTAAGATGGGGAGAAGTCTGTCCATAATAAAGTGTTGCTGCTCTACCTTCTTAACAACAGTATCAACAGGGCAGGTCCTACAGGCCCTAGTTTTGTCGCACATAGACTACTGTTCAGTAGTGTGGTCAAGTGCCACAAAGAGGCACATGACCACAGTTGCAGTTGTTTCAGAACAGTCTAGCATGACTGGCCCTTAAAATTACACGTAGAGCGAACATTAATGACATGCATGTCAGTCTCTCATGTCTCAAAGTGGAAGAGAGATTGACCTTATCATTACTTGTTTTTGTAAGAGGTGTTGCATACCCCACAAGACATGCCACCAGAGGTCTCTTCACAGTCTCAAAGTCCAGAACAGACTATGGGAGGTGCACAGTACTAAATAGAGCCATGTCTACATTGAACTCTATTCCACATCAGGTAACTGATGCAAGCAGTAGATTCAGATTTAAAAAGCAGGTAAAAATACACATCATGGAACAACGGTGACTGTGAAGACACATACAAAAGGTACAGACACATGTATATGCACACATTGTGATATTGTTGTATGGTGGTACTGAACATTTTGTGTTGTGGATATGTGGTGGTGTAGGCATGTTAAATGATGTACTGTTTTATCTTCACCTCATTCAGTACAAACACAGTTCACTGTTTTTTATCTTTTGTTTTATATGTATAATGTGGATGCTTTGGTGTGTTTGGACCCCAGGAAGAGTAGCTGCTGCCTTGGGGATCCCTAATTAATACAAATACCATGATGAACCTGCACAATTAAACCAAAATCATTGTGTAGACACAGAATTTGATATGACATTATAAATGGAGGAGGACTGCCTGCAATCCAGGGTTTATCTAGCCTACTTCTTGCTAGACTTGCAAACAGTTAAAGTATAATTTCAGGGCATTGAAACAATCAATTGAAACGGCCTCCGTTAAAGACGCCAATTTAAACTTAAGGCAATGCTCTTCATGAGCAGGCCCCCACTCCCAGGCCACTTCAGAACACACACTCATTAAGCATCAAAGGGAGAGAAGCGGCTCACGGTCTGGACCTATTCAGATTCGATTCTCTGCTGGAGCTGGAGTCCAGCAGACCATATAGTTGGTTGCCTTTACAGGCCAAGTGATTTGACCTGTTTGAATAGTCCTCTGGTTGCCTTAAAATGACCATATAGGATTTAAACAGTTCTAACCTTGCAATGGGGGAAATTTTTCAGGCAGTACAAGAGCCACCCCTATGGGACTGCTGACCATGGTTCTGAAGAAAAGATTGGGCCCTTTGCAGAATACGTAGAAAGGCAGCGATTGTTTGACTCCAGCTGCTCTGCGGTGCATTCTGGACATGAAGACAATTTGTAGGGAGAGGCTATACTGACACTCCTGGTGAACAAATCAACAACATATGTTGCGCAGCTGAGAGCTGACTGAACTGAATCACACAGACCAGCTTTCCTTGTGAGGGAGGGCTATCTAATGAAGCCAGACCCTATTGGTTTGCCCAGATGTTTTCAGCAACGGACCTCTAGAATTAGTCATCTCTGTGATCGGGTCTGGTGACTCCTTTGTCTGTAATTTAAAAATGAAGTAAGGTAAGGACTGTTATGGTGACCATTACCACCACACCGGCGGTCACGAGTCATGACCGCAGTCAAATTCCACATGACTATCAGTCAAGGTTATTAGTCCAAACAACTACCTCTTTCCCTACTGTATTTATTTTATTTATTTATTTATTTTGCTCCTTTGCACCCCATTATTTTGATTTCTACTTTGCACATTCTTCCACTGCAAATCTACCATTCCAGTGTTTTACTTGCTATATTGTATTTACTTTGCCACCATGGCCTTTTTTTGCCTTTACCTCCCTTATCTCACTTAATTTGCTCACATCGTATATAGACTTGTTTATACTGTATGATTGACTGTATGTTTGTTTTACTCCATGTGTAACTCTGTGTCATTGTATGTGTCGAGCTGCTTTGCTTTATCTTGGCCAGGTCGCAATTGTAAATGAGAACTTGTTCTCAACTTGCCCACCTGGTTAAATAAAGGTGAAATAAAAATAAATAAAAAAGGTAACTAGGCTTCTCCAAAACTGCACTCTGATGCCACTGATGGTTATTAGTAGCCTACCAAACTTGCTAACTGCCCCTCGCTAATGGACTCCCAGCTCACAATGAGGAATCGGCCCAGAAGCGGCCCTCTTCCGGGGGGCCGGAACTGACTAAATCGTCCCAGAATCGGGTGTCGGACTCGGCCTGGAATCAAAATGAATGACTGCCCAGAATCGGCCCGTCTACCGGAATTCAGCCAATTTTGCCTCCATCTTACCAGAATCCCCACAGAAGCAGACCGATGCAACATTTGATAAATTAATACAAAATTACCAGATTTTAGTCTTTTAAATATTACCATTAAACATTTTATACATACAAATTATACCACACCCCATCCACAAAACAAAAATTGTCGGAGGAAACACTGTACACCTGGTGACCGAGTTTGCGTGCATAATAGTATTTTTGATCACAGAAACAATGAGAAAATATGGAAAAATAAATCATGAAAGAAAGAAATAATGAAATATGAATTATGACAAGGTAAAAATCTGTCGTTCTGCCCCTGAACAAGGCAGTTCATCCACTGTTCCTAGGCCATCATTGAAAATAAGAATTTGTTCTTAACTGACTTGCCTAGTTAAATAAAGGTAAAATAAAATATAAAAATGACAAGCTCAGTCCGATGATGCTGTGACTCACCACCCCAGACCATGATGGACCCCCCACCTCCAAATCGATCCTGCTCCAGAGTACAGGCCTCAGTGTAACGCTCATTCCTTCGATGATAAACGCCAATCCGACCATCACCCCATGTGAGACAAAACTCGTCAGTGAAGAGCACTTTTTTTTCTCCTATAGGCGACGTTGTTGCCGGTGATGTCTGGTGAGGACCTGCCTTACAACAGGCCTACAAGCCCTCAGTCCAGCCTATTGCGGACAGTCTGAGCACTGATGGAGGGATTGTGCGTTCCTGGTTGTTACCATCCTGTACCTGTCCCGCAGGTGTGATGGTTCGGATGTACCGATCCTGTGCAGGTGTTGTTACATGTGTTACATGTGGTCTGCCACTGCGAGGATGATCAACCCTCCGTCCTATCTCCCTGTAGCGCTGTCTTAGGCGTCTCACAATACGGACATCACAATATATTGCCCTGGCCACATCTGCAGTCCTCATGCCTCCTTGCAGGATGCCTAAGGCACATTCACGCAGATGAGCAGGGACCCTGGGCATCTTTCTTTTGGTGTTTTTCAGCGTCAGTAGAAAGGCCTCTTTAGTGTCCTAAGTATTCATAACTGTGACCTCAATTGCCTACTGTCTGTAAGCTGTTAGTGTCTTAACGACCATTCCACAGGTGCATGTTCATTAATTGTTTATGGTTCATTGACCAAGCATGGGAAACGGTGTTTAAAACTTTTACAACGAAGATCTATTATTTGGATGTTAACCTCTTAAGTCGACCCTCTACTTTTTTGAACATTCTGTTAAAAATTGCGCAACATTTCAGCGCCCTGCTACTCATGCCAGGAATATAGTATATGCATTTGCTTAGTCTGTGTGGATAGAAAACACTCAGACGTTTATAAAACTGGTTAAATCACTGCTGTGGCTTTACCAGAACGGCATTTACATCGAAAAGCACAGGAAAAACTGATCACTGAAAATGGGAAAATATATCCATGCGCTACTTGAACCCATTGATAAAGGTGAACCACAATTAATTGACTGAGGTTGCAGTACCTACAGCTTCCACACGGTGTCTAGAGTCTTGTCATTTCCCTTCGAGTTTTTTCTTGGTCAAACACATGCAGGGCACCGTATCTCCTATGGTCTAGGACCGGATATTTTCGTTGAGTTTCTAGCCGGACATTTTTCCAGACAGACAGCTAATGATCTTTACATCGCCTCCTGATGAATTTTATCGCTTATTAACGTTTACTAATACCTAAAGTTGCATTACAAACGTATTTGAAGTGTTTTGTGAAAGTTTATCATCGACTTTTTGAATTTTAAAAATGACGTTACGTTTTGAAACGATGTTTTTTTCGTTTATCACACAGTCTACATATAACGATATCTAGGCTTTATATGGACCGATTTAATCGAAATAAAGACCCAAATAGTGTTTATGGGACATCTAGGAGTGCCAACAAAGAAGATGGTGAAAGGTAATGAATGTTTTCTATTTTATTGTGCGGTTTGTGTAACGCCGAAATGCTAATTATTTTGTTTACGTCCCCTGTGGGTCTTTTTGGGTGTTACATGCTATCAGATAATAGCTTCTCATGCTTTCGCCGAAAAGCATTTTAAAAATCTGACTTGTTGCCTGGATTCACAACGAGTGTAGCTTTAATTTGATACCCTGCAAGTGTATTTTAATGAACTTTTGAGTTTTAACTAATACTATTAGCATTTAGCGTAGCGCATTTGCATTTCCAGAGCTCTAGTTGGGACGCAAGCGTCCCGAGTAGAAGCAACAGGTTAACAAATTATCTTTGAAAGACAAGGTCCTGAAAAGAGGACATTTCTTTTTTTGCTGATTTTACATTTGGGCCAGATAACTCACACCGGAATTGGCCCGAGTTCAATCCCCTCATCCTAGCCAATAGTAAAACTGCCGAAAGCGGTATGACGTCGGCCGAGTCTGAATCTCAGCCGAGAATCGTCCCATTTCCACTGTGCTAGCTGGGCTGGTACTCAGCGCTCTATTGTCCCTCTAATCACTCTGACATCAATGTCAATGCTGTAAGGTCTGACGCCGGAGATGAGAAGCAGGTACGGGGAGTAAACATTTAATCAGGAACAAACAGATAACAAGACAGGCACAGCGTCGGAACACGGGTAAACGAGGACATACAACAATCAATGCTGAAGCAGGGAACAGAGAGGGGAACCAGACATATATAGGGAAGGTAATGACAGGGGTGATAGAGTCCAGGTGAGTCCGATAATCGCTGACGCGTGTGACGTGGGAAAGGTAGGCGTGCGTAATGATGGTGGTAGGAGTGCGCAATGCTGGGGAGCCTGGCGCCCTCTAGCGCCAGGGGGGAAGAGTGGGAGCAGGTGGGACAAATGCAATTGAAAATCAAATCAAACACCCATGAGCTCATGTTGCTCAACATTTCTATAGGCTATGCAATTACGTGATAAAACAGAGTTTTTATAGCCTCTATTAAAAAGAAGAGAATCTCATCAGCTTTCTATAGGCTAGGCCTACTTTATCTATTTCTCAACTTTCCTAATATTAAGCACATTGCTTCTCTTCACAACAGGAGTAGCTTACCTGGCTGGCATGAAAATGAGCCAAGGGAAAAGCATCCTCCATTTTCTATTTAAGTTTATACTTGACATGTTGTTTTGTTTTTTCACTGTTCCGGTGCATGATAATGGTCCATTCTCAATCAAAACTAATTTCACACATATATTATTTAGCATTTGTAAAGACAAAATTAAATCAAAAATAGTCTGATGGGTGATAATATTACATTACATGTGAATGCTGGCCAGCTTTTTCTGACTTTTTCAAATCATAGTCGCACACATGTAGCCTAGCCCATAAGCCGATATGTTTTGATGAGGTTTGCATCACAACTAAAGTGGCCAAAACTCCAAATGTAGCCTGTAGGTTTAGGACCCCTGAAGAGCACATCGCCTACAGGGCCTATTGAAATGTGTTCTTGTAAGCCCATTCATTGTTTTGACTGGCCACTATTTAAAGGAGGATCCCAGCTTTATCATGCTGCTATATTTATTGCTCAGTTCTTAAAATTAAGCGCATTAAAAATGTGGCCTTATGTAAACACATTTCATGCAATTCTACTACACTTTATACGACTGGAAACAGCAGAATGCAGGGTATCCTACTATGCTGAGTGCTGACAAACAGATCAATAAAAATTATGTTGTCCATATAATAGACCTACAAGAACGGGAGACACAAATAGAATATGACATCCATCTAAACTTGAGGAGAAAATTATTGTCCAAAACAAACGTTTAAGTAGCACTGACTCTACATTGATAAATAGGGGTGATAGAGTCCAGGTGAGTCTGATAATCGAAGCAATCTCAACCACACTGCCCTAACCCATCTGGACAAGAGGAATACCTATGTGATAATGCTGTTCATCAACTACAACTCAGCATTTAACACCATAGTACCCTCCAAACTCGTCATCAAGCTCGAGACCCTGGGTCTTGACCCCGCCCTGTGCAACTGGGTACCGGACTTCCTGACGGGCCGCCCCCCAGGTGGTGAGGGTAGGTAACAACATCTCCACCCCGCTGATCCTCAACACTGGGGCCCCACAAGGGTGCGTTCTGAGCCCTCTCCTGTACTCCCTGTTCACCCACGACTGCGTGGCCATGCACACCTCCAACTCAATCATCAAGTTTGCGGACGACACTACTGTTGTAGGCTTGATTTACCAACAACGACGAGACGGCCTACAGGGAGGAGGTGAGGGCCCTCCGAGTGTGGTGTCAGGAAAATAACCTCACACTCAACGTCAACAAAACAAAGGAGATGATTGTGGACTTCAAGAAACAGCAGAGGAAGCACCCCCCTATCCACATAGATGGGACAGTAGTGGAGAGGGTAGTAAGTTTTAAGTTCCTTGGCGTACACATCACGGATAAACTGAATTGGTCCACCCACACAGACAGCATCGTGAAGAAGGCGCAGCAGCGCCTCTTCAACCTCAGGAGGCTGAAGAAATGTGGCTTGTCACCAAAAGCACTCAAACTTATACAGATGCACAATTGAGAGCATCCTGTCGGGCTGTATCACCACCTGGTACGGCAACTGCTCCACTCACAACCGTAAGGCTTTCCAGAGGGTAGTGAGGTCTGCACAACGCATCACCGGAGGCAAACGACCTGCCCTCCAGGACACCTACATCACCCGATGTCACAGGAACGCCATAAAGATCATCAAGGACAACCACCCGAGCCACTGCCTGTTCACCCCGCTTTCATCCAGAAGGCGAGGTCAGTACAGGTGCATCAAAGCAGGGACCGAGAGACTGAAAACAGCCACCACTAACATTGAGTGGCTGCTGCCAACACACTGACTCAAATCCAGCCACTTTAATAATGGGAATTGATGGAATTGATGTAAAATATATCACTAGCCACTTTAAACAATGCAACTTAATATAATGTTTACATACCCTACTCATCTCATATGTATGTACTGTACTCTATATCATCTACTGCATCTTTATGTAATACATGTATCACTAGCCACTTTAAACTATGCCACTTTGTTTCCATACCCTACATTACTCATCTCATATGTATATACTGTACTCGATACCATCTACTGCATCTTGCCTATGCTGTTCTGTACCATCACTCATTCATATATCGTTACGTACATATTCTTTATCCCTTTACACTTGTGTCACGAACCGGCTCAAAGCCCGTAACAAAGGGAGACAACGTGGAGATAAGGAGTAGAAAAATATATATTTATTAACTAAAGCAACTAAGTATAATATACAATGGTGTGTGTAATCAGTAATCAGTAGTGTAAGTGAGTGTTTTGCATGCATGAATGTGATAATGCAGGGTGATGAAAGGTGCCAAAGCAAACAAACAAACAAACGGCCACCAAGAACCACAACACAATCTACAGAGGGTGTCTGCATGGAGAGAGTCTCCTCCATGAATGGGGAAGTGGTGTATTTATCCTGGGAGACACCGGGCCCAGGTGTTTCCCATGTAGCTGACGACCCTCCCAACTCCGCCCACCAGCATCCTAATAAGGAAATAACAGAGAGAATACGGCAGACAGAGTGGGAGGGTCGTCACACTTGTGTGTATAAGGTAGTAGTTTTGGAATTGTTAGGTTAGAATGCTCGTTGGTTATTACTGCATTGTCGGAACTAGGAGCACAAGCATTTCGCTACAGTCGCAGTAACATCTGCTAACCATGTGTATGTGACAAATAAAATTTGATTTGAATCTGGAAGGAGAGTTTACAGTCTAACCAGACACCTAAGTATTTGTAGTTGTCCACATATTCTAAGTCAGAACCGTCCAGAGTAGTGATGTTGGACGGGCGGGCAGGTGCAGGCAGCGATCGGTTGAAGAGCACGCATTTAGTTTTACTTGTATTTAAGAGCAATTGAGGCCACGGAAGGAGAGTTGTATGGCATTGAAGCTAGTCTGGTGGGTTGTTAACACAGTGTCCAAAGAAGGGCCAGAAGTATACAGAATGGTGTCGTCTGCATAGAGGTGGATCAGAGAATCACTAGCAGCAAGAGCGACATCATTGATGTATACAGAGAAGAGAGTCGGTCCAAGAATTGAACCTGTGGCACCCCCATAGAGACTGCCAGAGGCCCGGACAACAGGCCCTCCGATTTGACAAACTTAACTCTATCAGAGAAGTAGTTGGTGAACCAGGCGAGGCAATCATTTGAGAAACCAAGACTATCGTGTCTGCCAATGAGGATGTGGTGATTGACAGAGTCGAAAACCTTGGCCAGGTCAATGAATACGGCTGCACAGTATTGTTTCTTATCGATGGTGGTTAAGATATCGTTTAGGACCTTGAGCGTGGCTGAGGTGCACCCATGACCAGCTCTGAAACCAGATTGCATAGCGGAGAAGGTATGGTGGGATTCGAAATGGTCGGTAATCTGTTTTGTTGACTTGGCTTTCAAAGACCTTAGAAAGGCAGGGTAGGATAGATATAGGCAGATAATTTGAGAAAGAAAGGGTCCAGATTGTCTAGTCCAGCTGATTTGTAGGGATCCAGATTTTGCCGCTCTTTCAGAACATCAGCTGACTGGATTTGGGAGAAGGAGAAATGGGGAAGGCTTGGGCGAGTTGTTGTGGGGGGTGCAGTGCTATTGACCGGGGTAGGGATAGCCAGGTGGAAAGCATGGCCAGCCATAGAAAAATGCATATTGAAATTCTCAATTATAGTGTATTTAACGGTGGTGACAGTGTTTCCTATCCTCAGTGCAGTGGGCAGCTGAGAGGAGGTCTTCTTATTCTCCATGGACTTCACAGTGTCCCAGAACTTTTTTGAATTTGTGTTGCAAGAAGCAAATTTCTGCTTGAGAAAGCTAGCCTTGGCTTTTCTAACTGCCTGTGTTTCTAGCTTCCCTGAAAAGTTGCATATCATGGGGGGTGTTCGATGCTAATGCAGAACGCCATAGGATGTTTTTGTGTTGGTCAAGGGCAGTCAGGTCTGGAGAGAACCAAGGGCTATATCTGTTCCTGGTTCTACATTTCTTGAATGGGGCATGCTTATTTAAGATGGTGAGGAAGGCATTTACAAAAAATAACCAGGCATCCTCTACTGACAGGATGAAATCAATATCCTTCCAGGATACCCCGGCCAGGTCGATTAGAAAGGCCTGCTCGCTGAAGTGTTTCAGGGAGCGTTTGACAGTGATGAGTGGGGGTCGTTTGACCGCTGACCCATTACGGATGCAGGCAATGAGGCAGTGATCGCCGAGATCTTGGTTGAAAACAGCAGAGGTGTATTTAGAGGGCAAATTGGTCAGGATGATATCTATGAGGGTGCCCGTGTTTACGGCTTTGGGGTGGTACCTGGTAGGTTCATTGATCATTTGTGTGAGATTGAGGGCATCAAGCTTAGATTGTAGGATGGCTGGGGTGCTAAGCATGTTCCAGTTTAGGTCGCCTAGCAGCACGAGCTCTGAAGATAGATGGGGGGCAATCAGTTCACAAATGGTTTCCAGAGCACAGCTGGGGGCAGAGTGTGGTCTATAGCAGGCGGCAATGGTGAGAGACTTGTTTTTAGAGAGGTGGATTTTTAAAAGTATAAGTTCAAATTGTTTGGGTACAGACCTGGTTAGTAGGACAGAACTCTGCAGGCTATCTTTGCAGTATATTGCAACACAGCCCCCTTTGGCAGTTCTATCTTGTCTGAAAATGTTGTAGTTTGGGATGGAGATTTCAGAATTTTTGGTGGTCTTCCTAAGCCAGGATTCAGACACGGCTAGAACACCCGGGTTGGCAGAGTGTGCTAAAGCAGTGAATAAAACAAACTTGTAATGTTAACATGCATGAAGGGGCTTGTAATGTTAACATGCATGGCTATTACGGTTACAGAAGTCATCAAAAGAGAGCGCCTGGGGAATAGGAGTGGAGCCAGTCACTGCAGGGCCTGGATTCACCTCTACATCAAGAGGATTACGATAAGGGTACGGCTAAAAGCTATGAGAATTGGTCGTCTAGAACGTCTGGAACAGAAAGTAAAAGGAGGTTTCTAGGGGCGATAAAATAGCTTCAAGGTATAATGTACAGACAAAGGTATGGTAGGATGTGAATACAGTGGAGGTAAGCCTAGGTATTGAGTGATGATGAGAGAGATATTGTCTCTAGAAACATCATTGAAACCAGGTGATGTCATCGCATGTGTGGGTGGTGGAACTGAAACGTTGGATAAGATATAATGAGCAGGGCTAGAGGCTCTACAGTGAAATAAGCCAATAAACACTAACCAGAACAGAAATGGACAAAGCATATTGACATTAAGGAGAGGCATGCTTAGTCAAGTGATCATAAGGGTCCAGTGAGTAGTGAGGTTGGTTGGGGTAACGGCGATTCAGACAGCTAGCCGGGCCATCGGTAGCAGGCTAGCATAGGATGGAGGTCTGTTTTTAGCCTCCACGTGCGTTTCCGTCGGTAGATTAGTAGGGTTCCGTGTGGTAGAGGGGATCAATCCAATTGGCAAAATATATATAGTTATAGTGACCCAAGAAAAATTGTCTAATAGACCTATTCAGATAGCAGCCGAAAAGACACCTAACGATTAGCGGGCCGCAGATGGCCGTTCAGGTAACGTCGCGACGGAGTGTCAGTTGGATAACTCCCTCGGGCAGATAACGTCGGTAGTCCAGTCATGAAGGCTCGGTGGGGCTCCACATCGGCAGTAAAACGGGTCCGGATAGGTGATTGTAGCCCAGGAGTGGCTGATGTAACTCTTCAGCTGGCTAGCTCTGGAATAATTGATGTTTGCTCCGGAATCGACGTAAGCCAATAGTCACACGGATAGCAGCCTGCTAGCTTCCAGATCCAGATGTAAATGTCCAGAGCTTTCAGTTGAAATCCGGAGATATGGAGAGAAAAATAGGTCCAGTATGATCTGGTCTGAGTCGCGTTGTACAGCTATCCTTTCGAGCTAAAGGATAGCTGATGACCACCTACCGTGGTTAGCTGAATACTAACGTCAGCCAGTAAACTGGCTAGCTTCTGGTTAGCTTCTGGTTAGCTTCTGGCTAGCTTCTGGTTAGCTTCTGCCTAGCTTCTGGTTAGCTTCTGCCTAGCTTCTGGTTAGCTTCTGCCTAGCTTCTGGTTAGCTTCTGGTTAGCTTCTGCCTAGCTTCTGCCTAGCTTCTGCCTAGCTTCTGGCTTCTGCCTTGATGACACCTTTTCACACTTTTGGCATTCTCTCAACCAGCTCATGAAGCTGGTTGAGAGAATGCCAAAAGTAGTCCCCTGGAATGCATGTCAATTAACAGGTGTGCCTTTTTAAAAGTTAATTTGTGGAATTAGTTTCCTTCTTATTGCGTTTGAGCCAATCAGCTGTGTTGTGACAAGGTAGGGGGGTATACAGATAGGGGTTACCTAATTTGGTAAAAGACCAAGTCCATATTATGGCAAGAACAGCTCAAATAAGCAAAGAGAAACAACAGTCCATCATTACTTTAAGATATGAAGGTCAGTCAATACGGAACATTTCAAGAACTTTAAAAAAGTTTCTTCAAATGAAGAAAATGGCTCCGGATGAGATGGCCTCCGTTTTACGGTCTCCTAACCAATTGTGCTCTGGAACATGTTCCGGGATTCTTCTGATGACATTGAGGAATACACCACATCAGTCACTGGCTTTATCCATAAGTGCATTGAGGACGTCGTCCCCACAGTGACTGTACGTACATACTAGAGGTCGACCGATTAGGACCAAAAAAGCCGATGCCGATTAATCGGACGATTAATTTTTTTTTTTTTGTAATAATGACAATTACAACAATACTGAATGAACACTTATTTTAACTTAATATGATACATCAATACAATCAATTTAGCCTCAAGTAGATAATGAAACATGTTCAATTTGGTTTAAATAATGCAAAAACAAAGTGTTGGAGAAGAACGTAAAAGTGCAATATGTGCTAACGTTTCAGTTCCTTGCTCAGAACATGATAACATATGAAAGCTGGTGGTTCCTTTTAACATGAGTCTTCAATATTCCCAGGTAAGAAGTTTTAGGTTGTAGTTATTATAGGAATATTTCCCTCTATACCATTTGTATTTCATTAACCTTTGACTATTGGCTATTGGATGTTCTTATAGGCACTTTAGTATTGCCAGTGTAACAGTATAGCTTCCGTCCCTCTCCTCGCTCCTCCCTGGGCTCGAACCAGCAACACAATGACAACAGCCACCACATCGAAGCAGTGTTACCCATGCAGAGCAAGGGAAACAACCACCCCAAGGCTCAGAGCGAGGGAAGTTTAAAACGCTATTAGCGAGCGCTAACTAGCCAGCCATTTCACTTCGGTCACACCAGCCTCATCTCGGGAGTTAATAGGTTTGAAGTCATAAACAGCGCAATGCTTGATGCACAAGGAAGAGCTGCTGGTAAAACGCACAAAAGAGCTGTTTGAATGAATGTTTACGCGCCTGCTTCTGCCTACCACCGCTCAGTCAGATACTTGTATGCTCAGTCAGATTATATACAACACAGGACATGCTAGATAATATCTAGTAATATCATCAACCATGTGTAGTTAACTAGTGATTATGATTGATTGTTTTTTATAAGATAAGTTTAATGCTAGCTAGCAACTTACCTTGGCTTACTGCATTTGCGTAACAGGCAGTCTCCTTGTGGAGTGCAACGAGGGAGAGGCAGGTCGTTATTGCATTGGGACTAGTTAACTGTAAGGTTGCAAGATTGGTTCCCCGAGCTGACAAGGTGAAAATCTGTCTTTCTGACCCTGAACGAGGCAGTTAACCCACCGTTCCTAGGCCATCATTGAAAATAAGAATGTGTTCTTAACTGACTTGCCTAGTTAAATAAAGATTAAATAAAGGTGTAAAAAAAAATAATAATAATAATAATCGATTGTTACGAAAACAAAAATACCGATTGTTACGAAAACTTGAAATCGGCCCTAATTAATCGGCCATTCCGATTAATCGGTCGACCTCTAGTACATACCCCAACCAGAAGCCGCTTTCAAGGTGCGGGACTCTAACCCGGAAGCTTAAAAGAAATCCCGCTATGCCCTGCGACCAACCATCAAACAGGCAAAGCATCAATACAGGGCTAAGATTGAATCATACTACACCGGCTACGATGCTCGTCGGATGTGGCAGAGCTTGCAAACTATTACAGACTACAAAGGGAAGCACAGCCGCGAGCTGCCAAGTGACACGAGCCTACCAGTCGAGCTAAATCACTTCTATGCTCGCTTCGAGGCAAGCAACACTGAGGCATGCATGAGAGCATCAGCTGTTCTGGATGACTGTGTGATCACGCTCTCCATAGCCGACGTAAGTAAGACTTTTAAACAGGTCAACATACACAAGGCTGTGGGGCCAGACGGATTACCAGGACGTGTGCTCCGGGCATGTGCTGACCAACTGGCAGGTGTCTTCACTGACATTTTCAACATGTTTCAAAATGCTTCAAGCAGACCACCAAAGTCCCTGTTTCCAAGAACACAAAGGCAACCTGCCTAAATGACTACAGACCCGTAGCGCTCATGTCCGTAGCCATGAAGTGCTTTGAAAAGCTGGTAATGGCTCACATCAACACCATTATCCCAGAAACCCTAGACCCACTCCAATTTGCATACCGCCCAATCAGATCCACAGATGATGCAATCTCTTTCCCACCTGGACAAAAGGAACACCTATGTGAGAATGCTGTTAATTTACTACAGCTCAGCGTTCAACACCATAGTACCCTCAAAGCTCATCACCAAGCTAAGGATCCTGGGACTAAACACCTCCCTCTGCAACTGGATCCTGGACTTCCTGACAGGCCGCCCCCAGGTGGTGAGGGTAGGTAGCAACACATCTGCCACGCTGATCCTCAACACTGGAGCTCCCCAGAGGTGTGTGTTCAGTCCCCTCCTGTACTCCCTGTTCACCCACGACTGCATGGCCAGGCACGACTCCAACACCATCATTAAGTTTGCTGACGACACAACAGTGGTAGGCCTGATCACCGACAACGACGAGACAGCATATAGGGAGGAGGTCAGAGACCTGGCCGGGTAGTGCCAGAGTAACAGCCTATCCCTCAACGTAACCAAGACTAAGGAGATGATTGTGGACTACAGGAAAAGGAGGACCGAGCACGCTCCCATTCTCATCGACAGGGCTGTAGTGGATCAGGTTGGGAGTTTCAAATTCCTTGGTGTCCACATCAACAACAAACTAGATTGGTCCAAACACTCCAAGACAGTCGTGAAGAGGGCACGACAAAGCCTATTCCTCCTCAGGAGGATTTGGCATGGGTCCTCAGATCCTCAAAAGGTTCTACAGCTGCAACATCGAGACCATCCTGACCGGTTGCATCACTTCCTGGTACGGCAATTGCTCATCCTCCGACCGCAAGGCACTTCAGAGGGTAGTGCGTACGGCCCAGTACATCACTGGGGCAAAGCTGCCTGCCATCCAGGACCTCTACACCAGGCAGTGTCAGAGGAAGGCCTTGAAAATTGTCAAAGACCCCAGCCACCCCAGTCATAGACTGTTCTCTCTACTACCGCATGGCAAGCGGTACCAGAGTGCCAAGTCTAGGACAAAAAGGCTTCTCAACAGTTTTTACCCCCATGCCATAAGACTCCTGAACATCTAACCAAATGGTTACCCGGACTATTTGCATTGTGTGCCCCCCCAACCCCTCTTTACTCTGCTGCTACTCTCTGTTTATCTTATATGCATAGTCACTTGAACTATACATTCATGTACATACTACCTAAATGGCCCGACCAACCAGTGCTCCCGCACATTGGCTAACCGGACTATCTGCATTGTGTCCCACCACCCGCCAACCCCTCTTTTTACGCTTCTGTTACTCTCTTTTCATCATATATGCATAGTTAACGATACCTACATGTACATACTACCTCAGTAAGCCTGCCTAACAGGTGTCTGTATATAGCCTTGCTACTCTTTTTTCAAATGTCTTTTTACTGTTGTTTTATTCCTTTACTTACTTACACACACACTCAAACCTTTTTTTTCGCACCATTGGTTAGAGCCTGTAAGTAAGCATTTCACTGTAAGGTCTGTTGTATTTTGCGCACGTGACAAATACGTTTTGATTTGACTTGAAGTGCAGTCGCAAAAACCATCAAGCGCTATGATGCAATGGGCTATCATGAGGACCGCCACAGGAATGGAAGACCCAGAGTTACCTCTGCTGTAGAGGATAAGTTCATTAGAGCCTCAGAAATTGCAGCCCAAATAAATGCTTCACAGAGTTCAAGTAAGACACATCTCAACATCAACTGTTCAGAGGAGACAGTGTGAATCAGGCCTTCATGGTCAAATTGCTGCAAAGAATCCACTACTACAGGACACAAATAATAAGACCAAGAAACAAGACCAAGAAACACGAGCAATGGACATTAGACAGGTGGAAATTTGTCCTTTGGTCTGGAGTCAAAATTAGAGATTTCTTGTTCCGAACGCTGTCTTTGTGAGACGCAGTGTGGGTGAATGGATGATCTCCGCATGTGTATTTCCCACCATAAAGCATGGAGGAGGAGGTGTTATGGTGTGGGGGTGCTTTGCTGGTGACACTGTCTGATTTTATTTCAAATTCAAGGCACACTTAACCAGCATGGCTACCATAGCAGTCTGCAGCGATACACCATCCCATGTCGTTTGGGCGTTGTGGGACTATCATTGTTTTTCAACAAGACAATGACCCAACACACCTCTAGCATGTGTAAGGGCTATTTTACCAAGAAAGAGAGCATTGGAGTGCTGCATCAGAAAACCTGGACTCCACAATCCCCCGACCTCAACCAAATTGAGATGGTTGGGGAGGAGTCTGACTGCATAGTGAAGGAAAAGCAGCCAACAAGTGTTCAGCATATGTAGGAACTCCTTCAAGACTGTTGGAAAAGCATTCCAGGTGAAGCTGGTTGAGAGAATGCCTAGAGTGTGCAAAGCTGTCATCAAGGCAAAGGGTGGCTATTTGAAGAATCTCAACTATAAAATATATTTTGATTTGTTTAACACTTTTTTTGGTTACTTACATGATTCCATATGTGTTATTTCATAGTTTCATGTAGAAAATAGTTCAAATAAAGAAATACCCTTGAATGAGTAGGTGTTCTAATACTTTTGACCGGTAGTGTATATATTTGACAATTTAATTCAATTTACGTTAGGGAACGCTTGCTTGCTTGCATATTAAAAACTTAACTGCACGTAACCTCCATTCGCTATTCGAGTGAAGGCTACGGATGACAAGTATTTTTTTGTGGGTCATTCTAAATAAAACATTACTCCACAGACATATTATTAGTAGGCTATATGTAAAGACAAGTTTAAATTAAGAATAGTCTGATGGGTGAGAATATTATCAAGTGCATGCCAAATTGTGAATGAGAGACTGATGAAGTTTGTGCAGCCTGTGCCAGAAACATAGCAGAGGTCATGCCTTTCATGCAATTATTTTAAAATAATCATTAGTCGTATCATGCAGCCTTGGAATGTATTAAAAATCTAAACATTTAACCCAATGTTTGTATCACAATTTAAATTGCATAACTCTAAATTAAGGAGGATTTAGGAGGATCTGTTTCTTTGTCAATCTCTCAAAACAGAATGTGTGCACTCTCTCAGAAATAATTTGGTGAAAATATCCTTTCTATTTTATTGAGCTATGTTCAATTGTATTCTTCAAACTATAAAATAATGCCACGGAATTCTAAGCAAATCTTGTCTGTTAAATTAACTAGTGTAGCCCACAGCAATATGGCATAGCCAGATCAGGGCGTAACATTTTCTTCATATCATGTTTCTTTAGACCTGTCTAGATTAAATAATAGATTCATTGTGATGGTGTAGTTCAGTGGTCACCAACCTTTGAGTCAAGATCACTTTCTGAGACAAAATGCAAGTCGAGATCTACCACTCTACCAACATTAGGGATGATCTACCAACATTAGGGATGATGCGGAAATGAGTTCCTGTGCAGGAACATCAATCAGCGGAAATTTCAGAGCACCACCTATAGTTTTCGATAAAACTCAAACTTTCATTAAAACACACATGCAAGGTACTGAATTAAAGCTACACTCGTTGTGAATCTAGCCACCGAGTCAGATTTGTAAAATGCTTTTCGGCGAAAGCATGAGAAGCTATTATCTGATAGCATGCACCCCCCAAAATACCTGAACGAGACCTAAACAAAAGATTTTGCGGTAGCCGGCACTACACAAAACGCAGAAATAAAATATAAAACATTCATTACCTTTGACGAGCTTCTTTGTTGGCACTCCTATATGTCCCATAAACATCACAATTGGGTATTTTTCCCGATTAAATCCGTCATTGTATAGCCAAAATGTAATTTTATGAAGGCCGGTCTGATCCAGGAAAATTCACCTTTACAAGACGCAACGTCACTTTTTAAAATTAAAAAAGTTGCCTATAAACTTTTACAAATCACTTCAAACTACTTTTCTAAACCAACTTTAGGTATTAATAAACGTTAATAATCTATTAAATTGATCACGGGGCGATCTGTATTCGATAGCAGCAAGTCTTGAAACCATCGTCCATGTTTTCACTCCATGTTTGCTTAGTCTGTGTGGATAGAAAACACTCAGACGTTTATAAAACTGGTTAAATCACTGCTGTGGCTTTACCAGAACGGCATTTACATCGAAAAGCACAGGAAAAACTGATCACTGAAAATGGGAACATATATCCATGCGCTACTTGAACCCATTGATAAAGGTGAACCACAATTAATTGACTGAGGTTGCAGTACCTACAGCTTCCACACGGTGTCTAGAGTCTTGTCATTTCCCTTCGAGTTTTTTCTTGGTCAAACACATGCAAGGCACCGTATTTCTTCAGGTCTAGGACCGGATATTTTCGTTGAGTTTCTAGCCGGACATTTTTCCAGACGGACAGCTAATGATCTTTACATCGCCTCCTGATGAATTTTATCGCTTATTAACGTTTACTAATACCTAAAGTTGCATTACAAACGTATTTCGAAGTGTTTTGTGAAAGTTTATCGTCGACTTTTTGAATTTTAAAAAATGACGTTACGTTTTGAAAACGCTGTTTATTTCGTTTATCACACAGTCTTCGGAAAGTATTCACACCCCTTGACTTTTTACACATTTTGTTGTTACACAGTGGGATTAAAATGAAATTAATTGTCATTTTTGGTCAAAATTCTACAGACAATACTCTAATGTCAAAATGGAAGAAAAATTCTAACATTTGTAAAAAATAATAAAACACTATTATATCTTGGTTACTAAACAACCCCCTAAGTGGGCAATACATGTTAAAATCACCTTCGGCAGCAATTACAGCTGTGAGTCTTTCTGGGTATGTCTGTAAGTGCTTTCCACACCTGGATTGTGCAACATTTGCCCATAATTTTTTTCAAAATTCTTGAAGCTCTTTCAAATTCGTTGTTGATCAATGTTAGACAACCATTTTGAGGTCTTGCCATAGATTTTCAAGCAGATTTAAGTATAACTGTAACTCGGCAAGTTATGAACATTATATGTCTTCTTAGGAAGCAACTCCAGTGTATATTTGGCCTTGTGTTTGAAGTTGGTGTTCTGTTGAAAGGTGAATTGATCTCCCAGTCTCTGGACTGAACAAAGTTTTCCTCTAGGATTTTGTCTGTGCCTAGCTCCATTCCATTTATTTTTTACACTGAAAAACTCCCCAGTCCTTAATGATTACAAGCATACCCATAACATGATGCACTATGATTGAAAATATGGAGAGTGGTACTCAGTAATATGTTGTATTGGATTTTCCCCCAAACAAAACACTTTGTATTCAGGACAAAAATTGAAATGTTTGCCACCATTTTTGCAGTATTACTTTAGTGCCTTGTGGCAAACAGGATGTATGTTTAGGATTATTTTTATGCTCAATTGTCTCCTATCACAACCATTAAACTCTGTAACTGTATTCAAGTCACCATTGGCCTCGCGGTGTAATCCCTGAATGGTTTCCTTCCTTTCCGGCAACTGAGTTAGAAAGAACGCCTGTATCTTTGTAGTGAATGGGTGTATCGACAAACCATCCCAAATGTAATTATTAACTGCACCATGCTCAAAGGGATATTCAACGTCAGATTTTTTTAAAACACATCTACCAATAGGTGACCTTTGCAAGGCATTGGAAAACTTCCCTGGTTTTTATGGTTGAATCTGTGTTTGAAATTCACTGCTCGACTGAGGGACCTTACATGTGGATCCGGAAAATAGGATGTCATTAAAAAAATTGTTAAATGTCGTTGCACATGGAGTGAGTCCATGCAAATTATGTGGCTTGTTAAGCACATTTGTACTCCTGAACTTATTTAGGCTTGCCATAACATGGATGGAATGCCTATTGACTCAGACATTTCAGCTTTTAATTTTAAATTATTGTAAAGATTTAGAGGGAAAAAAACAATTCCACTTTGACATTATTATTATTATTATTATTTAATTTAATACATTTTAAATGCAGGCTGTAACACAACAACATGTGGAAAAAGTCGAGGGGCTGTGAATCCTTTCTGAAGGAACTATATTTCTAATTTGTCAGTGAGTCCAGAAACGTACATGATTTTTGGGGTCAGCGACGGGGCAAAGCTATCCCACTGGGCACACAATGAAATTACGTTGATGTGGAATAGACATTAAATTGATGTCTGTACCCAGTGGGATGTTTCTGAGATTTAATCATTTTCCAGAACTTAGTTGGGTTACCACCACTATGAGAAAGAGTGTCTAGATCAGGGGTCAAGGGGTGTGAATACACATCAATAGGGCAGCAGGTAGCCTAGCGGTTAGGAGTGTTGGGCCTGTAACTGAATGGTTTCTCTCAAACATTGTTTGATGATCTCAAAAGCGCGTTGAAGCCAACTAAACGTTGGTTATTAGTGGAACGATGCTACACTACACCATTTGAGGTTTCACTCAGACTACCTCGCCTCTCACATTCACAGTCATGCTGAAACTACACTTCCAGGACGTATCACTCATTCACCCTGTTTATGTTACCAACCTCGAATCTGAACCCCTGCTACTCTGAGCAGACTTGATGGATCGGTTAGTCCCACTGATGGATTGGAAAACCAACCATGTACGGCCACAGTGCCTTCTCCACTGACCACGCTGTCTTCCCCTAACGCTAGCTGCAACACAGTCATCCACGAGGGGTATCTGTCTAAAGCACCCCTTGGGAAAAAGACGTTTCGAAACCACTTAGCGCAGAATCCGATCCAAGGAGATATTACAATCTCGCAACATTCCATCAGCAAACCTGATTGACCATTCTTTTCATGATTCAGAGCTAGCAGTCTCTGTGAATGAGCAACGTCCCTCCTCCTTGAAGTCGTGCAATACTGTAGTTGAGATTAAATTCTCTTGCCCTTCGGACACTTCCTCAAGCACTGCGGCCATCTCAGCAAGAAAAACATTGATGCGCAGTGTACTTCCAATGATACATCTTCCACTTTGGGGGGGACTTTCACCCCTTACAATGACACTAATGGCATCAGTACCGCAACTGACCCACTGACTCCCACTGGTAAGACACCTTGCGATATCACAGACAGATATCCTCATCTCAGTTCACAGGTACTGAAGAGGTTGCCACATGCGGACGCTGTGGGGACTGACAGGTGGGGACTGACAGGCCTCGACAGCCACTCGGCATTTTGAAGCACAAACACCAGGAGATTTGGTTGAAAGGTTACAGCCATTCTCATTAGAACGCGGCCGCTGACAACACATTATGTACCTCGGATACCAACACCAACCGCTGGGGGGGTTCCCAAGCCACAAAGGGGAGGAATAGTAGCCCAGACCCATGATGAGCCTTATCGAGGCCAGTGGGGAGGTCGAGACCATGTGCAGCATGGTACGAGGCTGCCAGAGCAGAAAACAAATCTAGTTGTAAACTCCCCTATGAGAACAGTGAGGAGCAGACAGGCCCCTAGACGGAGATAATCTTAGAACACATCTAAGATATTACTGTGGTGGACTTCCATCTCCAAAACAACTACAACTAGTAAAATGCTCTAATCATGTGTTCCGGTAGGATAATTTTTCAGAATAAATCAGTAGGATAACTGATCCCGTTGAGTACCAGTACCAACGCTACCACAGTCAGTGAGAGGATTAGAGACCTCACAAGTCAAATTGCTATTAATAACAGCGACAGAGGAGTTAGTAGTCACTCAGATTGCAACACGTGTAAGGGAATCTCCAGAACACTCTTCTGATGGTCATCACACTTGCCATTAATAAATAGAACCCTCCATTCAGGAGGAAAGTTATTAGTAGTCATGAGCCATGATCACACTGTATCTTTTGTTTGCTTTCATTCCTTTTCATTTAATTTCCTTTGACACTTAGGTGATAGAGCCATAAACAAGTTCCCCATACAACCATCACTTAGTGCCACAACACCTCTCATTTCGGAAGAAATGTAATTATATATTTTGTGCGTGTGTGTGTGTTGTTAACATCTGCCTCAGTTACTGCCCAGATCTTCCAGTCTGGACAACCAGACGACGGGTCTGGAACGGCCTTCCCAATCCGGACATCCACTGCCCATCCTTGTGGCAGGCTGTTCCATTTGCAGAAATCCTACCCGGGTCGACCACAAGAGGGGGACTGCAACGGCGATCATCCCCTGGCCATTCCTGTGGTACTTTGCAGCTTCCAGAAAACCTACCAAGGTAAACTACCAGAGGGGACCGCAACAGCGATCACCCACCGGACTTCCACTGCCCATCCTTGTGGTGGACTGCTCCGCTTTCAGATAGCCTACCAAGGTCAACTACCAGAAGGGGACCGCAAAGATGATCCACAACCAGGACATCACGTGGTCCTTTTTATGTTGGTTGGCAACTTGCACGATAATAACAAGATTCATACACCAGGGGGGGGACTGTCATGACTGTCCTTGGGGGTGGGGGTCATAAAACTCTCTCCACAGTTTTATGACTTAACGACAGGTTGTACATTCCTGGAAGAGACCCTCTCCCCTTTGGACATGCAGTATTGAGGGAGAGAGAACAAAGAGAGACTTGGCCAAACTCTTAATCCCCAAAATGGGAGAAGTAAATAATGTTTCTACTTTTGAGAATGTGGGAATGGTCCATAGACACTTAAGGGACAGTTGTGACGAGTACGTTTCATTTGGTGATCTCATGAAGGACAGGAAACACACAACTGTATCTCTTAAAGTGTACATTTCCCAGCTGTCAGGTTTACATCTAAATATTGTGAAACGAATGTGACTAAACATGAAACTATTTGCGAAAATATGTAATGTGATGTTAACCTTTTAAATGAGATTATGGATTTTCATATAAAGATTAACTAGTCAGTAGCCACACCCCTGTGAGCCCAGACATCACATTAGGCATCATAGAACTGCCCCTTTCACAGAGTATAAAACCCACTTCCTACAACATATACATTAAGTCAGAGAACGCCGGGACAGGGTCCCCACGTTGGAATGGCTACAATTCTATAGACCTTGGAGTCCATTCAGCCGTAGTTTTGGCTACATGGCTACAATAGGTTCAACTATGAGACTATCGATTCACTACAGAAGGAGCCAATTGTAGATGACACAAATTACTAGTCTGCAGCTAGAAATTGAGTAACCTAGAATGAGAATACAGACAACCGCCAAAGCATCTATCTATTAGAGCATTTCCGAATGGTACTCTGAAGTATAGATTCTAACCACATACAACCACTAAGGACATTGGGACTTCTGGGGATGTTAACCAGAGACTCTTTGATGAACTGACTCTCCAGCAGATGGACCGGATTCCAACAGAGAAGACAACAACGACATATGGGTGTAAATATATACATTGTAGATATTCTCGAATGAGCGGCCGTTCATGTGCAAAGGATTAGCATTTCAATGATTATAATTATCCGCTGTATGTCGTGAATCCATTTTGTCTTTCCCACTCTCTCAGTCCCCACCCCTTTCCTTTGTCTACCAAGCCGCCATTTCGGCTTAGCCCACTAGGGACTTTTCTATCATTGTGAGTAACCAATATCTACGGTTTGTTTGTTATGTATTTCTGTGATTACTTAGTTAGTAAATAAATAATTAAGCCAATTTGTATAATTCTGATTCATTATGGAAACTAGGGTTCGTGCAGATATCTAAGGGTTTGCGATGTTCAGTAATGAGAACTGATGAGGTAATAATAAGAAGAAGAATTCGTTAACAAAATACTAATTGATTAGATATTAAAATATCTGAAGTGTTATATTCTGAAAATTATGACTGTAAATTTCAACATTTTCCATGGTGCCCCGACTTCCTAGTTAATTCATGTTTACATGATTAGTTTAATCACGTAATAATTAAACCTAGAGAACTGATTTGATATAACTATTCACATTTAATGATAGTCCAGACACAACATACTGGTGGTATACAGTCTCGTATACTACGGCTTTCAGCCAATCAGCATTCAGGGCTCAAACTACCCAGTTTATAATAGCAATTATAAGCTGTGTAGTTTGGGCCCTGGATGCTGATTGGCTGAAACAGCATTTCAGCCATGTGCATTTCGACAATATTCCACGGGTATGACGCAAAAACACTTGTTTATGGTTCTATTTATGTTGATAACCAGTTTATAATAGCAATAATAGCAAACCCACAGGGGTTTGTGGTATATGGCCAATACACCACACCTCCTCGGGACTTATTGCTTAATTACAGTTGAAGTCAGAAGTTTAAATACACCTTACACAAATACATTTAAATCCTGTTTTTCACAATTCCTGATATTTAATCCAAGTAATAATTCCCTGTTTTAGGTCAGTTAGGATCACCACTTTATTTTAAAAATGTGAAATGTCAGAATAATAGTAAAGAGTGATTTAGTTCAGCTTTTATTTATTTCATCACATTCCCGGTGGGTCAGAAGTTTACATACACTCAATTAGTATTTGGTAGCCTTTAAATTGTTTAACTTGGGTATAATGTTTTGGGTAGCCTTCCACAAACTTCCCACAATAAGTTGGGTGAATTTTGGCCCACTCCTCCTGACAGAGCTGTTGTAACTGAGCCAGGTTTGTAGGCTTCCTTGCTCGTACACGCTTTTTCAGTTCTGCCCACAAATCTTCTATGGGATTGAGGTCAGGGCTTTGTGATGGCCACTAATACCTTGATGTTGTTGTCCTTAAGCCATTTTGCCACAACTTTGGAGGTATGCTTGGGGTCATTGTCCATTTGGAAGACCCATTTCCGACCAAGCTTTAACTGATGTCTTGAGATGTTGCTTCAATATATCGACATAATTTTTTTTCCTACCTCATGATGCCATATATTTTGTGAAGTAAAGCAGTCCCTCCTGCAGCAAAGCACCCCCGTGGCAGCATCGTGGTTGGGATGATGTTATTCGGCTTGCAAGCCTCCCCCTTTTTCCTCCAAACATAACGATGGTCATTATGGCCAAACAGTTCTATTTTTGTTTCATCAGACCAGAGAACATTTCTCCAAAAAAGTACGATCTTTGTCCCCATGTGCAGTTGCAAACCGTAGTCTGGCTTTTTTATGGCGGTTTTTGAACAGTGGCTTCGTCCTTGCTGAGCGGCCTTTCAGATTGTCGATATAGGACTCGTTTTACTGTGGATATAGACACTTTTGTACCCATTTCCTCCAGCATCTTCACAAGGTCCTTTGCTGTTGTTCTGGGATTGATTTGCACTTTTCCCACCAAAGTAAGTTCATCTCTAGGAGACAGAAAACGTCTTTCTTCCTGAGCGGTATGACGGCTGGGTGGTCCCATGGTGTTTATCCTTGCTTAAAGTTTGTACAGATGAACGTGCTACCTTCAGGCGTTTGGAAATTGCTTCCAAGGAAGAACCAGACTTGTGGAGGTTTACTTTTCTGAGGTCTTGGCTGATTTCTTTTGATTTTCCCATGATGCCAAGCAACGAGGCACTGAGTTTGAAGGTAGGCCTTGAAATACATCCACAGGTGCACCTCCAATTGACTCAAATGATGTCAATTAGCCAATCAGAAGCTTCTAAAGCCATGACATAATTTTCTGGAATTTTCCAAGCTGTTTAAAGGCACAGTCAACTAAGTGTATGTGAACTTCTGACCCACTGGAATTGTGATACAGTGAATTATAAGTGAAATAATCTGTCTGCAAACAATTGTTGAAAAATTACTTGTGTCATGCACAAAGTAGAGTCCGACTTGCCAAAACTATAGTTTGTTAACAAGAAATTGTGGAGTGGTTGAGAAACTAGTTTTAATGTCTCCAACCGAAGTGTATGTAAACTTCCGACTTCAACTGTTTGTGGAACTCAAACAACATCAACACCAGTACCCACATTTCTAAATCCGCAGAAGAAAATTGCAAACTGTCTGCTGTGTTTGCACACAATCCCCTTTGTAACTGTTCTTTGAAGCGCATCCTGATGGTGGATCTTGCCTCTGTGCCTCTATTTATAGCTTGGTAATGCATCGGAGGTCACACCTTCCATCACTGCACCAACATCTGCCTCAGTACACCGGCTTATCCAACATGGAGGACACAGACATCTAATATTGTGGCTAGGCACGGAATCCTACTTAGCACCGTTGTGAGAATAAAAACATGTTGTCCGTTTTTTTCCCCTCCTTTTTTGCCTGTCTTTCCTAAATGTGCTTTCCATCTTATTCAAAGACTTGAATTTTCTTGTCTTAGATGCTCTTATATCAACTTGCCTTTACTGTTTAATGAATTTGAACGGCATTTAAGCCAATCATATTGCATATTTCTCCAAACCCATTTTATAAAAACAAACAATGTTAAGCCCGTCTATATTTTAATATGAGATAATTGATTGTACTTTATCAAGATTTCCACAGATTGTAAATTGCCTGACTTAATCCATATATGACATACTGTCTAGCGTGTACTGTTGGCAGGTACGCTATATGCTTTATTTTTATTTTTTAAATAGTTAAGTCAACTAACTAGATTCTAGGACTTAATATCATGTTCCATTTCAATCAAGAGATTCATCCTAATGTTGTTTCTAGGACAAAAGTTATCTCACATTTGTGCAGTCAATATATGCAGATACTTTTTACCAGCCTACATCATCATGTAAAAGTCCCGTTTCAAGGTAATTTTATTAAATCCTGTACCAACATGTCTTTATATTAACAGTGTGATATAATATGAACACATTGTAATGTGATTTTTGGTATATCGACCTTCACACATAAAGGTCAGACGTACCATTTTGTGCAAAATGGTTCTCACTGTCTTCCATAAAACCATCATGAGCAAAGTGCTGAGTAATCTAATCTGCCAGACCCAGTATTTTCAAAAGCATCCAGTCAGTTCATCACCCAAACAATGAGAGCCGCAAGATAACAAGATAAGAATGGGAAAGCCATACAGATGATTGATGATCAATAAATTCTTATTTACAATGACAGCATACCAAGAGGCAAAATGCCTCCTGCGGGGACAGGAGCTGGGATTAAAAAATGAATGTAGGACAAAACACATACCACGACAGGAGAGACACCACTACACAACACTACATAAAGAGATACCCCTGACAACAACACAGCATGGCAGCAACACAACAAGACAACAACACGGTAGCTACACAACATGGCAGCAGCACAAACATTATTGGACAGACATTTAATTTTAATTTAACTAGGCAAGTTGAGAACAAATTCTAATTTACAATAACGACCTACAGGGGCCTAGGATTTTTTTAATTAATGTAGGACAAAACACACATCACAACAAGAGAGACAACATAACACTAAATGAAGAGAGACCGAAGACAACAACATAGCAAGGCAGCAACACGTAACACAGCATGGTAGCAACACAACATAACAACAGCATGGTCGAAACACAACATGGTAGCAGCGCAAAACATGGTACAAACATTGGGCACAGTCAGGTCAAGAAGGTAGAGACAACAATACATCACACAAAGCAGCCACAACTGTCAGTAAGAGTGTCCATGATTGTCTTCGAATGAAGAGATTGAGATAAACCTGTCCAGTTTGAGTGTTTGTTGCAGCTCGTTCCAGTCACTAGCTGCAGCGAACTGAGAAGACGAGCGACCCAGGGATGTGTGTGCTCTGGGGACTTTTAAAAGAATGTGACTGGCAGAACAGGTGTTGCTTGCGGAGGATGAGGGCTGCAGTAAGTATCTCAGATGGGGGGAGTGAGGCCTAAGAGGGTTTTATAAATAAGCATCAACCAGTGGGTCATGCCTCGGGTATACAGAGATGACTAGTTTACAGAGGAGTATAGAGTGCAGTGATTTGTCCTACAAGGAGCATTGCTGGCAAATCTGATGACCAAATGGTAAAGAAAATCTAGTCGCTCGAAAGCACCCTTACCTGCTGATCTATAAGTTATGTTTTTGTAATCCAGCATGGGTATGATAGTCATCTGAATCAGACTTCGTTAGGCAGCTGATGTAAAAGAGGAGCGTTTTCGATAGATGAAACGAAGTCTAGATTTAATCTTCGCCTGCAGCTTTGATATGTGCTGAGAGAAGGACAGTGTACCGTCTAACCATACTCCCAAGTACTTGTATGAGGTGACTACTTCAAGCTCTAAACCCTCAAAAAGGTAGTAATCACACCGGAGGGGAGAGGAGCATTCTTCTTACCAAACCACATCACCTTTGTTTTAGAGGTGTTCAGAGAAAGCTTGTTGAACACTAAGAAAGCTTTGTTGTAGAGCATATACAAAATCCTGGGAGAGGCCAGCTGAGTATAAGACTATCATCTGCAATAAATGGATGAGAGAGCTACCTACTGCTTGAGCTATGTTGGGGTGGCATGTAGCCTAATGGTTAGAGCATTGGGCCAGTAACTGAAAGGTTGCTAGATGAAATCCCAGAGCTGACCAGGTCAAAATCTGTTGTTCTGCCCCTGAACAAGGCAGTTAACCCACTGTTTCTAGGCTGTCCTTGTAAATAAGAATTTGTTCTTAACTGACATGCCTAGTTAAATCAAATAAATATGTTGTTGATATAAATTGAGAAGAGTGTGTGGCCTAGAATCGAGCCTTGGTGTATTCCCTTCATGACAGGCAGTGGCTGAGACAGGACATGCAGAAATGGTTTGCTTGCAGAGGATTACCGGAATGAGGTGGCTATGCTTAGCAAACAAATCTCAATTGTGCACAAACTTATGGGGAAAACGCAGATTGGAACTTTCTCGTTCTCAACTCCTATGGCAGGACACCACTCTGGCCTAATGGGTGTTTCCCCGCCTTGTCATCTGTCCCTATCCGAATGGCCTGTGATACCTGGAGCTTGCTTGCCAAGGAAGTCGTTTCAATCTGCTTCTCCTCCTCTATCCTGTAGTGAAGTAGACGGAGAACAGCAAGAATGTCCCATGTCACAAGTCGTGTAAACCGAAGCCAGCTGCATGCTGCTAAGCGGACGAGAGTGACTGCGAGAGGTTCGCTGCACTGGTTCCTGATCTACCTGCGCCTTCATCGCTGGGACTATCTGTGTCTGCGACTGCAGTGCTAACTTCTAAATCAAATCTAATTTGATTGGTCACATACACGTGATTAACAGATGTTATTGCGGGTGGAGCGAAATGCTTGTGCTTCTAGCTCCGCCAGTGCAGTAATATCTAAGAAGTAATATCTAACAAATTACACAACATATACCCAAATACACACAAATCTCAGTAGGTACGAAATAAGACTATATACATATGGACGATCGATGTCAGAACGTAACGGACTAAGATACAGTAGAATAGTATAGAAAACAGTATATACATAAGATATGAGTAATGCCAGATATGTAAACATTAAGTGACTAAGATACCGTCACAACCTCCTGAAGTTGAAGCGGCTCTGTTGCGCCTTCTTCACCACACTGCCTGTGTGGGTGGTCCATTTCAGAATATCAGTGATGTGTACGCCAAGGAACTTGAAGTTTTCCACCTTCTCCACTGCGGTCCCGTCGATGTAGATAGGGGGTGCACCCTTTGCTGGTTCCTGAAGTCCACGATCATCTCCTTTTGTTTTGTTGAGGTTGTTTTCCAGGCACCACACTCCCAGAGCCCTCACCTCCTCCCTGTAGGCGGCCTCGTCAATCAATCAAGCCTGGAGGCGTGCTTGGCAAAGCAGTCATGGGTGAACAGGGAGTACAGAAGGGGGCTGAGCACGCACCCTTGTGGGGCCCCAGTGTTGAGGATCAGCGGAGAGGAGGTGATGTTTCCTAAATTCACCACCTGGGGACGGCCCGCCAGAAAGTCCAGGACCCAGTTGCCAGGGCAGGGTCGAGACCCAGGTCCTTGAGCTTAATGTTGAATGCTTGGTGTTGAATGCTGAGCTATAGTCAATAAACAGCATTCTTACATAGGTATTCCTCTTGTCCAGATGGGATAGGGCAGTATGCAGAGTGATGGCGATTGCATCGCCTGTGGATCTATTGGGGCGGTAAGCAAATTGAAGTGGGTCTAGGGTGGCAGGTAAAGTAGAGTTGATATGATCCTTGACGAGTCTCTCAAAGCAATTCATGATGACAGAGGTTACCTTTGCCTTCTTGGGTACAGGAACAATGGTGGACATCTTGAATATGTGGGGACAGCAGACTGGGATAGGGAGAGATTGAATATGCCCGTACACACCAGCCAGCTGGTCTGGGCAAGCTCTGAGGACGCAGCTAGGGATGCCGTCTGGGCCGGCAGCCTTGCGAGGGTTAACACGTTTAAATGTTTTACTGTTTATATTCTGCCATATTACCAGTCATCTTGCCATGGTTAAATGCAGTGGTTCGCGCTTTCAGTTTTGCGCGATGCTACCATCTATCCACGGTTTCTGGTTAGGGTACGTTTTAGTCACAGTGGGTACTACATCTCCTATACACTTCCTAATAAACTCAGTCCCCGTATCCATGTATGCATCTAGATAATTTTCACAAGCTACCTTGAGCATGTGATCAAAATAATCCTGAAGCGTGGATTGCGATTGGTCAGACCAGCGTTGAATAGTACGAAGCACGGGCAATTCCTGTTTGAGTTTCTGCCTATAGACGGGAAGAGCAAAATGGGGTCGTGGTCAGATTTGCCGAAAGAAGGGTTGGGAAGTTTGAATAGCAATGGTCGAGAGACTTCGTAACGCAAGTAGGACAGTCGATATGTTGATAGAACTTTGGCAGCCTAGCCCTCAGATTTGTTTTGTTAAAATCCCAGGCTACAATAAATGCAGCCACAGGATATGTGGTTTCCAGTTTGCATAAAGTCCAGTGAAGTTCTTTGAGGGCTGGAGATTGTCCAAATTAACCTTCTTTCTTAAGCTTCATATGTTAACATGAGCTTTTTTTAGCACTTTTCTGGGTTGCTTGATTGTTTACATTGCTTTACTGGGAAGCTAAGTAGAAGTAGATATGCTCTTGTTATTTATGTTAGTGCAGGGTGAGCTGCACACAGTAGACTTCCTACTAAGGCACATAACTCTGGTTCATAGGCACATGATTACGGCATACAATAGCTGTGAGATCAGCAGAGGCATTCAGGGCAGTAAGAGGGACATCAGTTAGGTTACTAACATTGTGTCTTCCAACACCCCTGGGATAATGTACATTTGCTGAGGTGTCATGACAACTCAGCGACACAATGGTAGGGAATAACTGAGTTGGGCTTGGGTAAGTCATTGTCTCAACGCATCCTTATAATGTGAGAGGATCCAGGAACTCAAATGTTTTGGGTGCATCCCATCCTCCTTATAATATGAGCTTTGCTTCCAGACGGTATCAAAATTGTCAATAAATGTTACACCCACAGAGCTGCAATAGTTTCATAGCCAGTTATGGAGGGCTACAAGTCAGTTATGGAGGGCTAAAAGTCTGCTGAAACATTAAATTCCATGATTTAAGGAGGGCACATGTCCTTATATGTGGCATTTGTTGGTAACAAGCAGCGACCCAATCTGTTCTTTAAAATCCATCTTCAGCTGTTCTGAGATGCTCTTCATAATGTCATTGAATCCCACACAAACTATAATAGATTCAATTTCCAGATGATGCAGGTTTAAAATGTTTGGGAGCAGCTTATTGAAGTCCTGTACTCATACTCCTGGATAGCACAATGTTTTTCCTCTAGGGACTGAGACATTTCTCACCATTGAACTGCCAGATACAATGGCCGGAGAAGGGGATGGAGAAATCTGCCCATTCCCACCTCTCACACAATTAATTTAACCATTCACGGGCCCAAGAGAAGAAGGATAGCTGCTCCCGAGAATAGGTCTAGACTTCCCACAGCAGGCAGTGCCCCATCAGATCCAGAGAGGGAAAGGAGTCAAACTCAACGACGAAGCCGCTGCTGGAGTCAGCGTAGTTGGAGTCAGCATAGTTGTCGAAGACACAGATAATCCCAGCAATGGAGGCGCAGGTAGATCAGGCACCAGTGCGGCAAAGCTATTTCTTATGTCAATCTGCTCCAAACCTCTCGCAGCATTCCGCTGGCTTCAGTTTCCATGACTTGTGACATGGGACCAGCACTGTTCTCCGTCTACTCCACTACAAGATGGAGGAGGAGAAGCAGATGGAGACGACATCCTTGGCAGGCAAGTTCCAGGTGGCACAGGCCATTTGGATAGGGACAGATTGACAAGGCTGCGATACATCCATAAGGCCTGAGTGGCGTCCAGCCACAGGAGTTGAGAATGAGAAATGTCAAAATGTTGTTTTCTGCTAGTTATTAGCAGGTGTAGACACAAACTCGTATCAACAAAATAAGGAGGTTTCTGAGTTTGTGATGGGAGAGGTTGGAGAGGAAGCAGGAGCCAGTTTAAGAAAAATTGTGGAGCAAATCTTCTTACTCATCCTCTGTCTAACAGCTTTACAGTGGATTTGGCCTTGGATGAGATGAGACTGTCAGAGGAGATCTCAGGAATGATAGTTGAACCCGCTGTCCAAATCGGTTAGTCTCCTCTCTTTTTACAACCAAAACCCAAACTAAGTCCTATTGTCTACACTGTCACCGTCCATAGAAAGTTCAGATCTTCCCCGGGAGATTCGTTTAGCTATATTAATAAGACTAAGTATAGTGCCTCGCGGTGGCCATCGGCAAAACAAAAATTGCGGAACAGCTGACGGGTGCCTGCTGTGTTAACAGTCTGGGAGTCTATCTGCAAGATTTAGGGGGCAAATTTAGTAGAATAGGTTGGAATTGACGGTGCAGAAAAGTTAACCAAGTGGGTTACTATTGTCCAGCCCAAGACGGTTAATAATGCTATTAGGACCAGCCCAAGCGGGTCCTAATAGGATGAACGCCGGCTTGAACCTCCACATCTGAGGTATTCCTCTCTATCCCCCTGTCGCCGTGCCTGTTAACCTCTTCAGTCGACCCTCTACTTTTTTGAACATTCTGTTAAAAATCGCGCAACATTTCAGCGCCCTGCTACTCATGCCAGGAATATAGTATATGCATTTGCTTAGTCTGTGTGGATAGAAAACACTCAGACGTTTAAAAAACTGGTTAAATCACTGCTGTGGCTTTACCAGAACGGCATTTACATCGAAAAGCACAGGAAAAACTGATCACTGAAAATGGGGAAAATATATCCATGCGCTACTTGAACCCATTGATAAACGTGAACCACAATTAATTGACTGAGGTTGCAGTACCTACAGCTTCCACAGGGTGTCTAGAGTCTTGTCATTTCCCTTCGAGTTTTTTCTTGGTCAAACACATACAGGACACCGTATCTAATCCGGTCTAGGACCGGATATTTTCGTTGAGTTTCTAGCCGGACATTTTTCCAGACGGACAGCTAATAATCTTTACATCGCCTCCTGATTAATTTTATCGCTTATTAACGTTTACTAATACCTAAAGTTGCATTACAAACGTATTTCGAAGTGTTTTGTGAAAGTTTATCGTCGACTTTTTGAATTTTAAAAAATGACGTTACGTTTTGAAACGATGTTTTTTTTCGTTTATCACACAGTCTACATATAACGATATCTAGGCTTTATATGGACCGATTTAATCGAAATAAAGACCCAAATAGTGTTTATGGGACATCTAGGAGTGCCAAAAAAGAAGATGGTGAAAGGTAATGAATGTTTTCTATTTTATTGTGCGGTTTGTGTAACGCCGAAATGCTAATTATTTTGTTTACGTCCCCTGTGGGTCTTTTTGGGTGTTACATGCTATCAGATAATAGCTTCTCATGCTTTCGCCGAAAAGCATTTTAAAAATCTGACTTGTTGCCTGGATTCACAACGAGTGTAGCTTTAATTCGATACCCTGCATGTGTATTTTAATGAACTTTTGAGTTTTAACTAATACTATTAGCATTTAGCGTAGCGCATTTGCATTTCCAGAGCTCTAGTTGGGACGCAAGCGTCCCGGGTAGAAGCAACAGGTTAAGGATGTTGACGGCCGGGAGGAGAAAAATACACTCAAGAGGGTGAGCCCCGAGGCAGGTGGACAAGGAGTGCAGCCACCTGTCGCCGCGCCCTTCTTCCTGCTTGTTCTCATGAAAAAGAACAAAAACAGATAGTCGCCCTATTTGCGTGAACCAAGCGCAGGTTGAAAGGAAGGGGACGGTGATGTGTGATGCACTGTGGGCGAATTAAAAGCCAGATAACTATGTCCCCTACCCCTTGTAGTGTGAGCTCTCATAAAGGATGCAGCGCCATCCTTTAGCAATGGGCTGAAGCCTGTGTTTCCCAAGCAACCAAGTATAGCGTCCATGGGGAGACTGCGCAGCAAATCTTCTCCGGATGGTGGTACTGAGACTCTTGTATGCCTGAGGCAAGAATTGCCAGTCATCTCTTAAAATGTTGTAAGGTGCTCTGTACCCTTGGCAAGATGCCTGGATGCAACAGAGAAACGTTTTATGAGCGGTAGTGTTAAGCCCGAACGGGGATAGTGCTTCAAGGGCAATGTCATCTTCTGTCTGACCTCAGTCGACAACGAGGGAGAGTGAACATGTCATCTTCTGGAATAATGCAGTCGGATAGAGCTGTGAACGGGAGGGATGAAGTGCAACTCCCAACACTACCACTGTGTAACAAGGGCAAAAATAAGAGTATAGTGGCTAGGTAAAATCAACATTAATTAATTCTTCCATATCAACGGGTCTACACTGAACTAGAGAGAGGGTAGGGCAGGGAGCACTGAGTGCTGTGTGCACTGGTTCTCTCATAGGCTAGTGAGCGACTACTAGGCTTTGCGGTCTTCTAGGCCACCAGAGGGCTTGAGAGGTCGGAATTTCACTGTGATAGCAGCGAAGGACTGTTTGTGTCCGGGTCTGCCCTGGTTCTGGGCATTCGCCTGGGTATTAACAGTCGTCTGTGAGGCCAGGGGCTTTAGGGCTCTAGGCTTATCCGGTGTCCCCTATGGTGTGTTTTAGTGCAGGACCCAACGAGCCATCATGGGGCCCGGGTCTGTGGGTATGCAGAAGTTGAAAACCTTTGTCCTCCGTTCGAAGAATTTTGCATTTCTGAAGAATGTCAGTGACAGATTGCACAAAAACCCAATGGGTATAATAGGGGCATCCAAGAGCCCAGATTTTTCCTTGACCATAAGACTGACAAAGTCCAGCCAAAGGACCCTCTTTCCTACTAACGTAAATCTTTTGGTAAGATCACAAGAGCGTCCCAAGAGCTGTGGAGAATGAGATCTGTGATGACACAGATTTCCTCCCACATAGCAGGGTCAGCTGTGCATTGACTTTAGGGTCAGGCGGCATCCAGATTTTCATATTGTCATACCGTCCTTCTCTCCTCCTGGGATTTACGGTATTACCGGCTTAATACACAAGGGGGCGCCCAAAAATGCAAATGCTAACAAAATTAGCACAAGTAATAGCACATTTCCATGGAGGCTGCTAGCTAAGTCTGCTAACGAGTGCAAACTAAAATAAACAAATTGCAAAGTCAAAGTTATACATGTGTAAACGTAGATCTAAACTGCTTCATATTGTAAATTCTGTTCAGCATCAGACAAATTTTGTGCTTCAGTTGCACTTCTCCACTCAGAATGCCAGTTTGTGAATTCTCATCTATCAGCAGACAGCTGTGTAGCTACTTTTCTCTGGTATTTTTCCTGGTGTAGCCAGTCTACCTGTCTCGGGTAATATGCAAGATTAACTTTAAGCAAAACATTTGGAATTGTGGCCAACTACATTCTTTCCACGATAAACATTAGTAATATGATGGCCATGCATAATTTCTTCAAAACAATACCTTGCTTTTTCATTGTGAGCTCATTTACTTGTGTGGCTGCCAGACAAATAGAGTTGCGCTTCTATTGTCATCTGATGAAAAGCAAGCTATTTTCTGCTGAATGTGTTGCACTAATGTATTTTATGTGAAGGAAAACTATAGTTGCATGTCCCTGATCACTCTATTGAAAAAAAAACACTTGGCTTTCAATATAAAATGCTACCCCTGTCAATACATGGACTGGTTGAGAGAATAACAAGAGTGTGCAAAGCTGTCATCAAGGCTAAGGGTAGCTACTTTCAAGAATCTAAAATATATTTTGATTTTAACAAACTTGGAAATGAACCAATCCTCCATTATTAAGACAATGGAACAATCATGTGCTTCATTATCTAAATATTGAAATAGTGTGGGCGACAGAGAGGAACAAAATGGTGCATTTTGAGGACATGTTGTGGAGAGTAGTTGGTGAAATGGTGAGAACAGGCGAGTCTGGGCAGGAGTGATGTTGTTGATGTTTGTATGTTATCTTTTATATGTGTATGTTTTGTATTGTTTAAAAAAATAAACAAATGACCAAAAATCTCTAAGAACTCAGATGCAAAAATGAAATAACCATTGTTTCGACAGACAAGCTGTCTTCATCATAGTATAATGACAAACACTGTGGGTCACTAGTTTATAAAGTTTCAAAGGACACACAGGTATCTGTAATCCCAGTTTCAAAGGACACACTAAAACTGATGCGCCTGGAACCAACTGCCATACCTCATTCAAAGGCACTTAAAACTTTTGTCTTGCCCATTCAATCTCAATGGCACACATACTCAATTGTGTCAAGGGTAAAAAAATATATATCCTTCTTCAACCTGTCTTCTCCTGCTTCATCTACACTAATTAATGTGGATTTAACAGGTGACATCAATAAGGGATCTTAGCTTTCACCTGAATTGTCATGGAAAGAGCAGGTGTTTCTAATGTTTTGTACACTCAGTATATAATATAATCTGTAATGGACAAGCTTAATAAGGATCCAACCTTTTTTTTTTTTTTTTACAAATTTCACCTAAAATGACATACCCAAATCTAACTGCCTGTATCTCAGGACCTGAAGCAATAATATGCATATTCTTGATACCATTTGAAAGGAAACACTGAAGTGTGTGGAAATTTGAAATGAATGTAGGAGAATATAACAAATTAGATCTAGTAAAAGATAAAAAGAAAAAAATGTATTTTTTTTTGTACCATCATCTTTGAAATGCAAGAGAAAGGCCATAATGTACTATTACAGCCCAGGCGCAATTTAGATTTTGGCCACTAGATCTCAGCAGTGTATGTGCAAAGTTTTAGACTGAACCAATGAACCATTGCATATCTGTTCAAACTGTTTTATCAAGATTGCCCAAATGTGCCTAATTGGTGTATTAATACATTTTCAAGTTCATAATTGTGCACTCTCCTCAAACAATAGCATGGTATTATTTCACTGTAATAGCTACTGTAAATTGGACAGTGCAGTTAGATTAACAAGAGTTTCAGCTTTCTGCCCATATTAGATATGTCTATGTCCTGGGATTTTTTTGTTTGTTACTTACAACGTCATGCTAATCAAATTAGCCTATATTAGCTCAACCGTCCTGCGGGTGGGACACCGATCCCGTAGAGTTTTAAGAGGGAATGCTTTCATTGTTGTGTGCTTTCTGATTAGATGTCAATCATGTCACATCTTTTTAAACAACATAATGGTACATAGTTGGTACACATTCTTGTGCATTTTGCTACTATGCATCAGCTGATTCTAAAATCAATTTCCAACTGATCAACCTTCTCCACAGGTTATGCAAGATATGCATGTCAACAAGACTGTGATGTGTTGTCAGCAGCGGTAAACTGTTACTAAAGGTTTGCTATAGGATTTTCTCAAAGATTGAAATGTGCTTACAAAGGCCTAGAAAGACCATACCGTCTCCAAATTGTTTCTCTCCTATGCAATTTGCAGAGGCAAGCACAAAGCAGAACTGGGAACAGACCGTTTGAGTTTGAAGTATTGACCCTCAGGGCTAAATTGAGTTGCATATCTGACTCGTCTAGTGATCGACAACGACAGCTGGCTTTCTCCATTTTATGAACCCAGACCTAGAGTAATGTGCACAGTCAAGTTTATACGGTAAAGTCATACCGTATAAAAAAAAAAATCACAACAGCTGTGATGGAAAGAGGAAGTTTTGGTACAATTTTCTAAATGCTGACAGATAATTTGTTCTTCGACATCGTGGGATCTTTTTGTGTATGTGAAATTAATTATGCGAGAAATGGCAGCGGAAACTACTTTATGCGCAAATATTGATATAATAATCATCATATCGAAGTAAACTTGGAGTCACAAGATTATATAGTGCATGATCCTCCCCCTACGACTCAGGAAGCCACACAGTTTATTAGGCTACAAATTAATAAAGTTAGGATGAACTTCACACGGGGGTGAGCTTGATGCTCTTTTCCAATAAATATTGAGGGTCTTATTCTGGTGACACGATGAGCGATGCTTGTCTGCAAAAAAGTACCGTCATCCCATACTGAATTTTATCCACAATAAGTCAGTTTGGTGGAAACACCAGCGGTGGGAAAATGCGCATTTTTCTTTATGTATTTTTTTATGTATTTTCTTTATGATTTTTTATATTCACATTAAAATCACCATTAAAGTCACCAATTGGATGGAAACCTGGATATAGAAACAAAACAATATTGGTGTAAAATGAAAACTGGACTTCCTCACTTTACACAAACGGGCATAATATACTTACTTAAATAGTTTGAAAATCTCAAATACATCTCAGACTGACATTCAGATTCAGTACAAAATTCATCTTAAAAATCTACAAAGTTTCCATACGCCCTTATACGGCCTACATCAATGATTCACATAATTTGTAAAAAGAATGACATACTATAAAAGGTTGGCAAAAAGATTTATGCCACAATCTGCAAATCACCCGATTTAATGACATGTTGATATCACCCTTATACAGTGCATTCAGAAAGTATTCACATCCCTTGACTTTTTACACATTACATTACAGCACAAATTTAAAATGGTTTACATTTTGATTTTGTGTCACTGATCTACACACAATAACCCATAATGTCAAAGTGGATGTACAGTAGGTTTTTAGAAATGTGTATAACAAATGGAAAGCTGAAATGTCTTCAGTCAATAATTATTCTATCCCTTTGTTCTGGCAAGCCTAAATAACTTCAGGAGTAATAATGGGCATAGCAAGTCAGATAATATGTTGCATGGACTAACTCTGTGCCCAATAATGGTGTTTAAGAGGATTTTTTAATGACTACCTCTTCTCTGTACCCCACACATACAATTATCTGTAGTGTTCCTCGGTTCAGCAATGAATATCAAGCACAGATTCAATGACAAAGACCAGGGAGGTTTTCCAATTCCTCGCAAAGCAGGGCACCTATTAGTAAATGTGATATTTCAGTTTTTATTTATAATACATTTGCAAAAATGTGCTTTTTCTTTGACATTATGGGGTATAGTGTGAAGATTGATGAGGGGGGGAAAAATTTATCAATTTTAGAATAAGACTAATGCAACAAACTGTGGGAAAGTCAAGGGGTCTGAATATGCAGGTCTTTTATGAATGCTTCATTAAAACTACATGTGGTATTCGAAAACAACAAAACTGCAGCCCTGCCACTTGTTTTGTTATACAATTAAGAGATGGGACAAAGGGAATATTACACCCTCTTAAATTCGTAGACAGCTCTAGATGCAAGGACTGCCAGTCCATGACATCAACTGTCAGTAGTTTGTTTTAAACATATTTAGAAAACTTCACATTGTTTGTTTATGTTCTTGTCTTTAAACAATGGAGTAAAAACAACCTTATATTTTAGTGTTTTATAGAGAATGACAGCTGAGCTATGCTCATGAGGCCTTTATAAATTATAGTCTTCAAGAATCAATGGGTAAATATCAAGAATTGAAATGACCAAAGCACTTCATGATGACAGAAGTGAGTGCTACGGAGGGATAGTTCAATTACCTTTGCTTTCTTAGATACAGGGACAATGGTGGCCATCTTGAAGCATGTGGAAACAACAGACTGGGATAGGGAGAGATTGAATATATCTGTGAACATACCAGCCAGCCTGCGCATGCTCTGAGGACGCGGCTAGGATTACCATCTGGGCCAGCAGCCCCTCTAGTGACTCCCCAACATCGACTGACACTAATTAGCATAACGCAAAGGACATAAATATTCCTAGAAAATATTCCTATTCATGAAAATCACAAGTGAAATATATTGAGACACAGGTTTACCCTTTTGTTAATCACCCTGTCATCTCAGATTTTCAAAATATGCTTTACAGCCAAAGCTAGACACGCATTTGTGTAAGTTTATCGATAGCCTAGCATAGCATTTTGTCCAGCTAGCAGCAGGTAACTTGGTCACGGAAATCAGAAAAGCAATCAAATGAAATCGTTTACCTTTGATGAGCTTCGGATGTTTTCACTCACGAGACTCCCAGTTAGATAGCAAATGTTCCTTTTTTCCAAAAATATTATTTTTGTAGGCGAAATAGCTCCGTTTGTTCTTCACGTTTGGCTGAGAAATCGCCCGGAAATTGCAGTCACAAAAACTCAGAAAAATATACCAAATTAGCTCCATAATATCGACAGAAACATGGCAAACGTTGTTTAAAATCAATCCTCAAGGTGTTTTTCAAATATCTATTCGATAATATATCCACCGGGACAATTGTTTTTTCAGCGGGACCGATTGGAATAATGGCTACCTCTGTATTTTACGTGAGAATCACTCTGAGAGCCATCAGGTGACCACTTGCGCAATGTAGCCACTTACGGGTGTTCTTCAACATAAATGCGTAAAACTACATCACAATGCTGTAGACACCTTGGGGAATACGGAGAAAAAGTAATCTGGTTGATAGCCCATTCACTGCTCAATAGGGATGCATTGGAACGCAGAGCTTTCAAAAGATGAAAGCCTGGATTTTTCTCAGGCTTTCACCTGCAATATCAGTTCTGTTATACTCAGAGACAATATTTTTACAGTTTTGGAAACTTTAGAGTGTTTTCTATCCTAAGCTGTCAATTATATGCATATTCTAGCATCTTGTCCTGACAAAATATCCCGTTTACTACGGGAACGTTATTTTTCAAAAATGAAAATACTGCCCCCTAGTCACAAAAGGATATTATTAAGGACATTACATCAAAGTTGGATCAGCCTGTAGTGTGGTTTTCCACTTTAATTTTGAGTGTGACTCCAAATCCAGACCTCCATGGGTTGATTCAATTTGATTTCCATTGATAATTTGTGTGATTTTGTTGTCAGCACATTCAACTATGTAAAGAAAAAAGTATTTAATAAGAATATTTCATTCATTCAGTGTTATTTTAGTGTTCCCTTTATTTTTTTGATCAGTGCATATATATATGTGTAGATATTATTTCAAATCAAATCAAAGTTGTCACGTGCGCCAAATACAACAGGTGTAGACCTTAAAGTGAAATGCTTACTTACAGGCTCTAACCAATAGTGCAAAAAAGGTATTAGGTGAACAATAGGTAAGTTAAGAAATAAAACAACAGTAAAAAGACAGGCTATATACAGTAACGAGGCTATAAAAGTAGTGAGGCTACATACAGACACCGGTTAGTCAGGCTGATTGAGGTAGTATGTACATGTAAACATGGTTAAAGTGTCTATGCATGTAGGATCAACAGAGAGTAGCAGTAGCGTAAAAGAGGGGGTTGGCGGGTGGAGGATGGGACACAACGCAGATAGCCTGGTTAGCCAATGTGCGGGAGTACCGGTTGGTCGGCCCAATTGAGGTAGTATGAACATGAATGGATAGTTAAAGTGACTATGCATATATGATAAACAGAGAGTAACTTGGGAGGGGGCACACAATGCAAATAGTTTCGGTAGCCATTTTGATTACCATTTCAGGAGTCTTATGGCTTGGGGGTAAAAACTGTTGAGAAGCCTTTTTGTCCTAGACTTGGCACTCCGGTACCACTTGCCATGTGGTAGTTGAGAGAACAGTCTATGGCTGGGGTGGGTGGGGTCTTCGACAATTTTTAGGGCCTTCCTGACACCGCCTGGTGTAGAGGTCCTGGATGGCAGGCAGCTTAGCCCCAGTGATGTACTGGGCCGTACACACTACCCTCTGTAGTGCCTTGCGGTCAGAGGCCGAGCAATTGCCGTACCAGGCAGTGATGCAACCAGTCAGAATGCTCTCGATGTTGCAGCTGTAGAACCTTTATAGGACCTCAGGACCCATGCCAAATATTTTCAGTTTCCTGAGGGGGAATAGGCTTTTTCGTGCCCTCTTCACGACTGTCTTGGTGTGTTTGAACCATTCTGGTTTGTTGGTGATGTGGACACCAAGGAACTTGAAACTACCAACCTGCCCCACTACAGCCCCGTCGATAAGAATGGGGGCGTACTCGGTCCTTCTTTTCCTGTAGTCCACAATCATCTCCTTAGTCTTGGTTACATTGAGGGAGAGGTTGTTATTCTGGCACCACCCGGCCAGGTCTCTGACCTCCTCCCTATAGGCTGTCTCGTCGTTGTCGGTGATGAGGCCTACCACTGTTCTGTTGTGGAGTCGTGGGTGAACAGTGAGTACAGGAGGGGACTGAGCACACACCCCTGGGGAGCTCCAGTGTTGAGTATCAGCGTGCCAGATGTATCGGTACATACCCTCAGGGCAGCCTGTCAGGAAGTCCAGGATCTAGTTGCAGAGGGAGGTGTTTTGTCCCAGGATCCTTAGCTTAGTGATGAGCTTTGAGGGTACTATGGTGTTGAACGCTGTGCTGTAGTAAATGAAAAGTAGTCTCACATAAGTGTTCCTTTTGTCCAGGTGGGAAAGGGCAGTGTGGAGTAGTGTGGCATCATCTGTTGATCTGTTTGGGCGGTATGCAAATTGGAATGGGTTTAGGGTTTCTGGGATAATGGTGTTGATGTGAGCCATTACCAACCTTTTAAAGCACTTCATGGCTACGGACATGAGTGCTCACGTCTGTAGTCATTTAGGCAGGTTGCCTTTGTGTTCTTGGGAACAGGGACTATGTTGGTCTGCTTGAAACATGTTGGTATTACAGACTCAATCAGGGACATGTCGAAAATGTCAGTGAAGACACCTGCCAGTTGCTCAGCACATCCCCGGAGCACACATCCTGGTAATCCGTCTTGCCCCGCAGCCTTGTGTATGTTGACCTGTTTAAAGGTCTTACTCACGTCGGCAACGGAGAGCGTGATCACACAGTCGTCGGGAACAGCTGATGCTCTCATGCATGCCTCAGTGTTGCTTGCCTCGAAGCGATTTTGCTCATCTGGTAGGCTTGTGTCACTGGGCAGCTCGTGGCTGTGCTTCCCTTTGTAGTCTGTAATAGTTTTCAAGCCCTACCACATAAAACGAGCGTTGGAGCCGGTGTAGTATGATTCAATCTTAGCCCTGTATTGACTCTTTGCCTGTTTGATGGTTCGTCGCACAGTATAGCAGGATTTCTTGTAAGCTTCAGGGTTAGAGTCCCGCTCCTTGAGAACGACAGCTCTACCCTTTAGCTCAGTGCGAATGTTGCCTGTAATCCATGGCTTCTGGTTGGGGTATGTATGTACGGTCACTGTGGGGACGACATCCTCAATGCACTTATTGACAAAGCCCGTGACTGATGTGGTATACTCCTCAATGCCATCGGAAGAATCCCGGAACATGTTCCAGTCTGTGATAGCAAAACAGTTCTGGGGTTTAGCATCTGCTCCATCTGACCACTTTTTTATAGACCGAGTCACTGGTGCTTCCTGCTTTAATTTGAGCTTGTAAGCAGGAATCAGAAGGATAGAGTTGTGGTCGGATTTACCAAATGGAGGGCCAGGGAGAGCTTGGAACGCGTCTGTGTGTGGAGTACAGGTGATCTAGAATTTTTTTCCCTCTGGTTGCACATTTAACATGTTGATGGAAATTTGGTAGAACTGATTTAAGTTTCCCTGCATTAAAGTCTCCAACCACTAGGAGCGCCGCCTCTGGGTGAGTGGTTTCCTGTTTGCTTATTTCCTTATACAGCTGACTGAGTGCGGTCTTAGTGCCAGCATCTGTCTGTGGTGTTAAATAAACAGCCACGAAAAGTATAGCTGAAAACTCTCAAGGCAAGTTGTGTGGCCTGCAATTTATCACAATATACTCTACTTCAGGCGAGCAAAATCTAGAGACTTGCTTAGATTTCGTGCACCAGCTGTTGCTTACAAATCTGCACAGACAGCCCCACCCCTGAGTCTTACCGGAGTGTGCTGTTCTATCTTGCCAGTGCAGCGTATATCCCACTAGCTGAATATCCATGTCATCATTCAGCCACGATTCCGCGAAACAACAGGATATTACAGTTTTCTGAAGCTACGTGATCAAAATAATCTTGAAGCGTGGATTCCGATTGTTCAGACCAGAGTTGAATAGTCCTCACCACAGATGCTTCCTATTTGAGTGTCTGCCTATAAGAGGGGAGGAGCAAGATGGAATCATGGTCCGATCTGCCGAATGGAGGGGGGGGTGACCTTATATGCATTCCTGGAAGGTAGTACAGCAATGGTCAAGGGTTTTAGCTGCACGAGTACAACAATCAATATGTTGGAGCCTATTCAGGAGCCTTTTCCTTAAATTTTCTTTGTTAAAATCCCCAGCTACAATAACTGCAGCCTCAGCATAACGTGGTTTCCAGTTTGCATAAAGTCAAATCAAATCAAATGTATTTATATAGCCCTTCGTACATCAGCTGATATCTCAAAGTGCTATACAGAAACCCAGCCTAAAACCCCAAACAGCAAGCAATGCAGGTGTAGAAGCACGGTGGCTAGGAAAAACTCCCTAGAAAGTCCAGTGAAGTTCTTTGAGGGTCGTCGTGGTATCCACTTGGGGGGGGGGATATAGACCACTAGAGGCTATTATTGACGAAAATTCTCCCGGGAGATAGTTCGGTCGGCATTTGATTGTGAGATATTCTAGGTCGGGTGAACAGACGGACTTTAGTTCCTCCTGTATGTTATCACAGTTACACCATAAGTCGCTAATCATAAAACATATACGTCCACCCTTCTGCTTCCCGGATGAGATGTTTGTACCTGTCGGCGCGATGTACTGAGAACCCAACTGGCTTTACAGAGTCAGACAGTATATCTCAAGAGCGCCATGTTTCCGTGAAGCAGAGTATGTTACAATCCCTGGTGTCTTCACTTTATTATCCGAATATTTGACATTAGCGAGTAAAATACTCAGGAGCTGTGGGTGGCCTCGAGTACCTCTTCTCCGCCAGCGTTGTTTTGGGTCAGCCTCTGAAATAAGTTCAATTGCTCTGGGGAGAGAAAACAACGGATCCGCTCCAGGAAAGTCGTAATCCGCTCTAATATCCAATAGTTCTTCCCGGCTGTGTGTAATGACACAAAAATGATTCCTGAGCTAATGACGTAAAAAATAGCTAGTCACGATGCTGCCATCTCAGTCAGCGCCATCATGTTAAAATAAAAAGAGGCTACCTGATAGCTCATATCCACTGTAACATCCAAATACAACTACAGTTGATCATATCACTAATACCTACAGTTATATAATGAAGCAAAAAATGTAAAAATGTCAACTGTAAAATTATCACATTCAGGATCTAATCTGTCATTCTGCCCCTGAGCAAGGAAGTTAACCCACTGTTCCCCAGGCGCTGATGATGTGGATGTCGATTAAGGCAGCCCCCCGCACCGCTCAGAGGGGTTGGGATAAATGCGGAAAACATATCAGTTGAATGCTTCGAGTTGTACAATTGACTAGGCATCTTCTGTTCCCTTTCCTACACTTGGTCTGTAGCCGGGGGGTGGGGGCATTACTCAGCAGACTGTGATAGGAAAGACATAAATGTGTGATGACAGAGATGTGTCTGCTCTCAGCTCCACAAGCCAGGTTGATCGACTTATCGGTCTCCCTCCTTTTTTGATTTGTTTTTCTGTTATTTTCTCCAGTAGTCTTATTCGGGTGCTCAGCATGCATTGCAGCTCAAGGTCAATAGAATCTCTTTGCTCTGGAACTCCCTGTTGTATTTTTATGAGGTTTATTTCCCTCATTAGAAGCAGCCAGAGTCCAAAATACAAATTCAAGACCTCTTTACATTTTGAAAGCTTTGTTATTAGAATCTCACTTCCTTGAAAGCTATGCAAATCTTTCAGTCTCTTGGATGTTCAATTCCCGGTATTATGTGACCTCTGATGAAATATCCTTTATGTACCTAAAGTAAATCCTGACTTAGTTTTAAATACAGATTTCTGAGATAGTATCACCAAAATTAATTTCCATATCGTGTCACAAAGTAACCTAAATCCATCAGGATAATCTCAACAACGGTATCAAATTACTCTGGAATATATTCCCTTTGCCCTCCAGTGTCATTGAGCATAGCATTCTATACTCTGTGAAGTAATGCTTTGAATCAATGGATTTCTTATTCATGTATCACAAGGAAGATCCCAGTCATTCTTGGTGAATAAACCAAAAATATCTTACAGCATAATTTAACCCGAGGGAGTATTTCAAGCTTCTTAGAATTTCTTAATGAGAATGTCTGAGACAGATGGAATAAGACCATTGTACCACAGTAGCACTTCTGTGTACAGGTACCGCTCCTCCTTGCAATGAGGCCTGTAATCATCATGCGGAAGGTATTAATACTGGTTTAAGGTTTTTCACAGTAAAGGTCTCCTAATAGGTGTTATTTATCATACTTTGAGGACTGAAATCTAAGATATTTGAAGAAGAAAAAAAATACATTTTCAAAACAGACCATACCTTAAAGTATGTTTTGTAGGGATTCCTTAAATTTTCAGGGATTTGTTTGTCAAACTGGGACACATGTCCAGCTTAACCTAAAATGATACTGACATTTTTATTAATCCCAAAAAGGAACACTTTATGGCAGCTTGGATGACGCAGGCCAGTGTCATCTCAACAGAAGAACACTTTTGAAGTCTGAAAACATCTGAGAAAATTTGTCGCGTCATGTCCCTAGAGGAATGTGGTGGAAAAACTGATTTACTTTGTTGTAGAAAAAGCTAAATATGTAATTATTTTACAAGAAGGTTGGTACAGGCTGTTGTAGTTAAATGAAAAATCAGAAAAAGAAAGACGGAGAAAGTGGAGACTGTGTTGGGTAATTTGAGTGCAAATAATATACAAAATGTCCATGTCCGTGTTTTCCTCAGACTCAGATTTGTTTTTATTTGCACTTCAAGCAAATAACATGTAGAGGGAGTTGAGCGAGCTCTGACTGCATTTTCACAATACTTTGGTATTTATTTATTTTAACTTAACTAGGCAAGTCAGTTAAGAGCAAATTCTTATTTACAATGACGGCCTACCAAAAGGAAAAAGGCCTCCTGTGGGGACGGGGGCTGGGATTAAAAATAAAAATGAATGAAATAAAAATATAGAACAAAACACACATCACGACAAGAGAGACAACACTACATAAAGATATCCCTAAGACAACATAGCAGCAACACATGACAACACAGCATGGTAGCAGCACAACATGGTAGCAGCGAAAAACAGGGTACAAACATTATTGGGCACAGACAACAACACAAAGGGCAAGAAGGTAGAGACAACAATACATCACGCAAAGCCACCACAACTGTCAGTAAGAGTGTCCATGATGGAGTCTTTGAATGAAGAGATTGAGATAAAACTGTCCAGTTTGAGTGTTTGTTGCAGTTTGTTCCAGTCGCTAGCTGCATGGAACTGAAAAGATGAGCGACCCAGGGATGTGTGTGCTTTGACCTTTAACAGAATGTGACTAGCAGAACGGGTGTTGTATGTGGAGGATGAGGGCTACAGTAGATATCTCATATGGGGGAGTGAGGCCTAAGAGGCCTAAGAGGGTTTTATAAATAAGCATCAACCGTTGGGGTCTTGGGACGGGTATATAGAGATGACCAGTTTACAGAAGAGTATAGAGTGCAGTGATGTGTCCGATAAGGAGCAATGGTGGAAAATCTGATAGCCGAATTGTAAAGAACATCTAACCGCTCGAGAGCACCTTTACCTGCCGATCTATAAATGACGTCTCCGTAATCTAGCATGGGTAGGATGGTCATCTGAATCAGGGTTAGTTTGGCAGCTGGGGTGAAAGAGGAGCGATTATGATAGACGAAACCTTGATATGTGCTGAGAGAAGGGCAGTGTACCGTCTAGCCATACTCCCAAGTACTTGTATGAGGTGACCACCTCAAGCTCTAAACCCTCAAAGGTAGTAATCACACCGGAGGGGAGAAGGGCATTCTTCTTACAAAACCACATTACCTTTGTTTTGGAGGTGTTCAGAACAAGGTGAAGTGTAGAGAAAGCCTGATGGACACTAAGAAAGCTTTGTCGTAAAGCATTTAACACAAAAGCCGTATTGGTTGTACAATTTATCATAACTCTAAAACTACTTGAAATCCCACTCAGAAAATGGTGTATTCAATGTACAGCATGTAAAGCCATATATAGTGCCTTTGGAAAGTATTCAGACCCCTTGACTTTTTCCACATTTTGTTACATTAAAGCCATATTCTAAAATGGATTAAATAAAATCCAATCCTCAATTTACACACAATAACTCATAATGACAAAGTAAATGTACTACAAATAAAAACCAGAAATACCTTACTTAAATAAGTATTCAGACCCTTTGCTATGAGACCAGGTGAAATCAATTTTCCACTGATTATCCTTGAGATGTTTCTACAACTTGATTGGAGTCCACCTGTGATCAATTCAATTGATTGGACATGATTTGGAAAAGGCACACACCTGTCAATATAAGGTCCCACAATTGACAGTGCATGTCAGAGCAAAACTCAAGCCATGAGGTTGAAGGAATTGTCCGTAGCGCTCCGAGGCAGGATTGTGTCGAGGCACCGATCTGAGGATGGGTACCAAACAATTTCTGCAGCATTGAAGGTCCCCAAGAACACAATTCCTCCATCATTCTTAAATGGAAGAAGTTCGGAACCACCAAGACTCTTCCTAGAGCTGGCCTCCCGGACAAACTGAGCAATCACGGAAAAACTGAAATGGTCCACCCGCACAGACAGTGTGGTGAAGAAGGCACAACAGCGCCTCTTCAACCTTAGGAGGCTGAAGAAATTTGACTTGTCACCTAAAACCCTCACAAACTTTGACAGATGCACAATTGAAAGCATCCTGTTGAGCTGTATCACCACCTGGTACGACAACTGCACCGCAAGGCTCTCCAGAGAGTGGTGCGGTCTGCTAAAGGCATCACCACGGGCAAACTACCTGCCCTCCAAGACACCTACAGCACCTGATGTCACAGGAAGGTGAAATAGAACATCAAGGGACAACATCCACTCGATCCACTGCCTGTTCACCCTGCTTACCATCCAGAAGGAGAGACTGAAAAACACCTTCTATAAAGGCCATCAGACTGTTAAACAGCCATTACTAACACAGAGGCTGCTGCCTACAGACTTGAAATCATTGGCCACTTTAATAAATGTATCACTAGTCACTTTAATAATGTTTACATGTCCTGCTTTACTCATCTCATATGTAAACGGAGCAAAAAAGGAAACGTCCCTTTTTCAGGACCCTGTCTTTCAAAGATCATTTGTAAAAATCCAAATAACTTCACAGATCTTCATTGTAAAGGGTTTAAACACTGTTTCCCCATGCTTGTTCAATGAACCATAAACAATTAATGAACATGCATATGTGGAACAGTCATTAAGACACTAACAGCTTACAGACAGTAGGCAATTAAGGTCACAGTTATCAAAACTTAGGACACCAAAGAGGCCTTTCTACGGACTCTGAAAAACACAAAAAGAAAGATGCCCAGGGTCCCTGCTCATCTGCGTGAACGTGCCTTAAGCATGCTGCAAGAAGGCATGAGGACAGCAGATGTGGCCAGGGCAATAAATTGCAATGTCCGTACTGTGAGACACCTAAGACAGCGCTACAGGGAGACAGGACGGATAGCCGTTTGTCCTCGCAGTGGCAGACCACATGTAACAACACCTGCACAGGATCGGTACATCCGAACATAACACCTGCGTGACAGGTACAGGATGACAACAACTGCCTGTGTTACACCAGGAACACACAAGCCCTCCATCAGTGCTCAGACTGTCCGCAATAGGCTGAGAGAGGCTGGACTGAGGGCTTGTAGGCCTGTTGTAAGGCAGGTCCTCACCAGACAACACCGGCAACAACGTCGCCTATGGGCACAAACCCACCAGCATACTGCTCGTTCTGTGTGCGATTTCCTGCAAGACAGGAATGTCAGTGTTCTGCCATGGCCAGCAAAGAGCCCGGATCTCAATCCCTTTGAGCACGTCTGGGACCTGTTGGATCGGAGGGTGATGGCTAGGGCCATTCCCCCCAGAAATGGGAATGGGAACTTGCAGGTGCCTTGGTGGAAGAGTGGGGTCAGTTTCTGTCTCAGTTGTTGAATCTTGTTATGTTCATACAAATATTTACACATGTTAAGTTTGCTGAAAATAAATGCTGTTGAAAGTGAGAGGACGTTTATTTTTTTGCTTTTGAGTTCATATACTCTATTTTATACTATCTTGCCAATGCTGCTCTGTCATTGCTCATCCATATATATGTATATATTCCTTTACTTTACTTAGTATTGTTTGTATTAGGTAGTTGTTGTGGAATTGTTAGATTACATGTTTGATATTGCTGCACTGTTGGAACTGGAAGCCCAAGCATTTCGCTACACTTGCAATAACATCTGCTAACCACGTATATGACCAATAACATTTTATTTGACATCTCTGGAGAGACCTGCAAATAGCTGTGCACCAACAATCCCCATCCAACCTGACCGAGCTTGAAAGGATTTGCAGAGAAGAATGTGAGAACCTCCCCAAATACAGGTGTGCCAAGCTTCATGCCCAAGAAGACTCGAGGCTGTAATCACTGCCAAAGGTGCTTCAACAAAGTACTGAATAAAGGGTTTGAATACTTATATAAATTAGCAAACATTTCTAAAATCCTGTTGTTGCTTTGTCATTATGGGGTAGTGTGTGTAGATGAGGGAAAAAATATTTAATACATTTTAGAATAGGCTTTTACCTACCAAAATGTGGAAAAAGTCAAGGGGCCTGAATACTTTCCGAAGGCACTATAATTGAGCACAATTTAAAGAGGTATTATGAAATAAAACATTTTCATTTCAGAGCACAGGGTAAGCATTCAAACGACACCTGCTGACTAAAGTTCATGGACTGGGCAAGCCCAAAATTGTATAAATATCGAAACCAAATAGTCAGTCAAGTCAGTCAATTCAGGAAGTAACCTGAAATTTCAGTGGTTATTTTTTTCAATAAGTGAAAAAATAACCACTTCAAATTTTTACTAATAAACTGAAAAGAAAAAGTTCTTTAAAATGTTAGATTCAAATCACTTCCTGATGGAAAAGGTGTATAAAGATGGAGGAATTCAGATTTGACATCGTTTTAGCACAACCCGCAGATTTATTAACTATAGCAACATGGTTCAATGTGCCAATAAATCAGCACAATGTACTTTTTTTTTTTTTTTTACATCTTTGAGCTAGAGTTGGGATTAAGTTTACTATGCTAATGCAAGTAAAAAAAATAGTAATGGGGAACACTGTATTATACAGTGAACTTAGCCCATTAGGCATTTGTGGTAAGTACATGTGTGGCTGCTATCTTTATGCATGTCCGCCATATCCAGTGCCAGTCAAAAGTTTGGATACACCTACTCATTCTTGGGATTTTTTTACATTGTAGAATAATAGTGAAGACATCAAAACTATGAAATGACACATATGGAATCATGTGGTAACCAAAGAAGTTATGAGCATGAAGGCCTGATTCGACCATAAAGGCCTGATTCACGCAGTCTCCTCTGAATGTAGAAAATAGTAAAAAATAAAGAAAACCCCTTGAATGAGTAGGTGTGTCTAAACTTTTGACTGGTATTGTATATATATTTTTTTACCTTCATTTAACAAGGCTAGTCAGTTAAGAACAAATTCTTATTTACAATGACGGCCTACCCCGGCTAAACCGTGACCCGGATGACACTGGGCCAATTGTGCGCCGCCCTATGGGACTCCCAATCACGGCCAGTTGTGATACAGCCTGGAATCAAACCAGGGTCTGTAGTGACACCTCTAGCACTGAGAAGTAAGTACCTTTGACTGCTGTGCCACTCGAGAGCACCACTCGGGAGTACTGTATATATTTTGGGTATAATATGTATATTTATGTTGTATATACAGGGCACATTTGTCTTCCCTGTTAAAATAAAGGTTAAATGAAACAATTAAATACAAAAACTGACTGACTTCGATTTGAATTCATTTATATAGTGTATGTTACCAGGCAACAGAAAGACTTGACTTTTTATGGGATACAACATAGGGGGGTTCCTGAGCGGCGCAGTGGCCTAAGTCACTGCATCTCAGTACAAGAGGCGTCACTGCAGTATGTGATTCGAATCCAGGCTGCATCACATCCGGCTGTGATTGGGAGTCCCATAGGGCGGCGCACAATTGGCCTAGATTGAAATGGTCACATTCATAAGAAAGGGAGGCAGAGGAAATGTTGATGAAACTCAGAGGAAAGAGAGATAATGAAAAATATATGAAGGGAAAGAGACTCACCTTCGGCTGAACCTCCACCTCCACCACTTGATTCTTGTTCATGCAGCCTTTCACAAAGCCCTCAACATTGCTGTTGAACTTCATAAAGATCACATAGGTGGCATAGGCTGAGAGCAGAGCAATACTTTCCCAGTAGGAGATGTAGTTATCCAGGAAGAAACATATGAGCATGATCAGGCCTATGATGTAGAAGGAGACGTCACGGAAGAGGGGCCACCAGGTCAGATTGAGGATCTCCCTGGAGAAGATGGCACACATTCCAATGACGAAGAGAATGTTGAAGACAGCTGAGCCCACAATGGTTCCGATACCCACATTGCTGTGGGAGATGAATACGCCGATGACAGAAGTGAAAAGCTCGGGAGCTGACCCTCCTGCCGCCATGAAGGTGGCCCCCGCCACGTCATCAGAGATGGCCAGCTTCTCTGTGATGACTGTCAGAGCGGGCACGAAGAATTCATCACACACAATGGCTAAAGAGATGAACATGTACAGCATCCCAAACATGTGGAGCACCACAGCACCCTGGCGCCTCTCTTCCAGAGTGAACAGGTCCGTGGGGTAGTCCCCCTGGCTCTCGTTGCCGTCTGCCGAAGACCTCATGGCCACGGGCATGTTGGCTGAGACATTGGGATCCCTCTGGTGCTGAGTGGAAAGTAGAGTCCTGTGGGGAGCAGGACCAGACTGAAGGAGGGCCTCTTGAGGCAGGAGCAGCTCCGAGTGGGTCCCTGAGCTCCATGTCAAGGCGCTGAAGGAAAAGGAGATAGCACTTATGGCTACCAGGCTGAACACAAAACCCAGGATTCGTATGGGCCTCAGCTTTCTAAGCAGGTTCTGGTGACGGTGCCTCTTACAAGTTGCATCCAGAAAGGGCCTTTGCACCACCATATCCAAGCAGGGTTGGTCCAAACCCATCACTGTGATGTGATGCGCTGTGCTGTGTGTGTTTCTATACTCTCAATGGTTGGCTGGAAAGAGGGTGAGCTGGTTTTTGTTACCAGACACAACGCATGGTACTGCCGTGGGCTTCAAACAACATGGGAGTATTCCTGAAGCTTTCCAGGGTCTGGCTTGCCAAACGATGTCTTCATATTAGCCTCTAAAAACAAGATTTGAATAGAAATTGAAGAGAAAAAGGAGGAAGCTTCAACATGTAGAATTTACACACAGCAACAAACTGTTAGCTGTCACATGCCTACCTCAATTCTGTATTGGATTTAACACCACGATGTAGCCTAGTCCTGACCATGGTTATCCAATTTCCTTGAAGATTATTTTTACATTTCATGTTCTGATGTTTCATTGTGGTATTAAGGTCTATGCTATGATACAGATATACCAGCAATACATGGGTTCAGAGGCAGAGTAATTGAGGGAATAGCTATATCTTACTTTATCTTTTCAGAAACAAGCAAATAACATAGAGGGAAAATCTTCAAATGTTTGAATTCATAATAGACTAATCATTGCTTGTCACATGCATTGTAAATTACACCCAGATATTAAAGTGATAAGGCCCGAGTTAACCCGAGCTAAAATATATCCTCCAAACATCGGCTTTGAGGGCATTATCGCTTTTATACAACGAGTTACCAACATATTCAAATCACTTCAAACTGAAGCTGGAAAGACTGCAAACTAACTGCACTTCGTTTAGTTTGATCTTTTTTCAATTGACATTTCTTTGTATATAGCCATAAAAAAATGATACCAGCTGATCCCTGATTTCGACGGGCTGAGAAAAGCTGCATGCCTGGCTGTCTCGTCCCGACACATTCATCACTATGAGACAGCTGGAGATTTGAATATTGAAACAATGTTGCAAATGTCAGAGAGACAGACAGCAAGGTTTATACAAATCTCTGCTGTTGAAAACTAAACGTTAGGCTAAAAGAAATGTGAGATAATGTTTAGATGCTTTTTATAGAGAAGGCCAAGTTTATACATTTCCTTGCTGGGTTGATGAGACAGGGATTTTGCGCAGTCAAATGGTAATTTGTGGAATAGACACCGGCTGGAATGCGGTTTTAACCAACCAGCATTCAGGATTAGACCCACCAGTTGTATAAAGGCTAATAATAACATGGAAAACAGGTAGGCTATTTCCTCTGAAAAATATAGATGACACTACATATTAATAGGGACAGGAATGTATGCACTGTAGTTACCATGCTATGTATGTGAAAAGAGGAAATAATTCACCAATTTGGCCTACTCGGATAGAGAGAATTCATTAGAAAATATTTATAATAAAGATTCGCCCTACTAATGGTATGGTATCCAGGTGGAATTGTTGCAAATAACCAAATTCCACAAAATTTTAGGCCTACTCGGTATGTGATGCACCAAATGCCCCAGACCTAAAAACGAACTTTAATGGCACCTTTATACCGGTTATAGTTACTATATGATTGGATTGCGGCGTTTGAAGCTGATCAAACGTAGCCAAAGCAAATCATATGTGCGTTTGTTCTGCATGGGCTAGGCTATCTATTCTCCGCAGAATGTAACATTTTTGTTGCGCAGACTTGTTTTGTGTCGCAAACGTGGTTAACTGACAGATTCTACTTGAGTCACAGAAATCTAAATACTTTTACAATATAAAAAATATTAACGGCTATTGGCGTTTAAATGAAATAGTCTACACGCAAAAAAATAGGCTTTTACTGGCCTTCTCTAGCGTAGCCTACACCGTGCATTGAAATATCCGCATGATATGTCTTCATTTATATGAGGAACAGACAAACGTCTGTTGCAACGTGCGCCTCTGTCCTGCAGTAAAATCTCCCTGCCGCTTAACATTAAAACATAACACGTCAAGCTGAGTGATTATTACCGACTGTGCACAAACTGGTTGACTCAATGTTGTTTCCACGTCATTTCAACCCCCCAAAAAATGCAATGTGATGACGTTGAATCAACGTGGAAATGTAAGGGAATTTTGTATTTTCCCCCGACTTTTAAAACTAGATAAAGACATGGAGATTTTTTGTTGTTGCTGATTCAACCTTGAATTCACATTAGTTGACAACTCAACCACATGTAAATAAAAACTAGACATTGCACTGGGGTCTGTGCCCAGTGGGTAGACTACTCAGTTGTCGTAATTTGCGCAAAATATGTAACATTGACAAATGTGTCAGTAATTATGAATGTCTTACCTTATATAGCGGTAAATAGAACGGCAACCGTAACACACCAGGTCGAAATTCGGTTCCGTCTTTTGTGTTCCCTTGCTCTCATTGAGCAAATGTGATGTTCATACCCTATCCGACGATTGAGGAGGAGCTCCGACAAACTGGTTGCAAACTGCGCTCACCTCAACATCATCCCTCCCATCTCACTGAGAAATCGTTCTAGTCTAAAATACAATGCTAATCTAAAAGAAACGACTGGAGCCTAAGGTAAGGTCGGTCTAACCACGTGAATAGGGAGGTTATAGTTTACAACAGTGGAAGCCGTCATATGCCATAACAGGATAGACTAGACCTTGATGGAGTTGCCGTGGTTACAGCAATGGCACCATTTCAACTATACAGATAGGGCTGATATAGATGGATATACTTGTGCATGTTTGAAATAACATTCAATGATGTTACTTAATGGCCTACACATGATCCTTCATATATAGATAGAAGGTTTGAAGGTCACAGAAGGGGAGTCGCCCAAATGGAGCTAAACCGGTGCTTTATTCACAAAGTGGAAGAGCTAGGATCAGGTTAGCCTTTTAAACCATATGGAGGGGGGACTTTATTCCTAAATCAGCACTCCTAATCTATCATTAGGTTGAAAAACATCAGGGCATTTTGGGACATAAGATCCATAAAGGAATGCAGTCATGATTTCAAGGTCAAATAGTGTGTGCTCTATGAAATCAGTGGGATTTGGTGTTGTGGGATTTGTCTGTTGCTCAGCCTTCGGTTGAAGTTACATTCATCTCTACGAACCTGCTGCTCATGTTTACTTTTCATTCCTCTTACATCAAAATCCCCACCAGGGCTTAGCATTAGCAGACATGCCAAACAAGCCGTGTTGGATAAAGACAGCAGTCTCTGCACAGCATGACAACCCACTGGGGGAAAAATGGTTGAATCAACGTTGTTTCCACATCATTTCAACCCCCAAAAATAAATGTAGGAAAACTAATTGGATTTGCAGAGTCATCAACGTCAGGGAATTTCGTGTTTTTTTCACCTAACCTTTAACCTAAACTTTTAACCTCGAATGACATGGTGACATGTTTTGTTGATTTCACATTGAATTCACAATAGTTGACAACTCAACCAAATGTAAATCAAAACTAAACATTGAACTGACGTCTGTGTGCAGTGGGAAAGTATGTGTGACACTAATGCCCTCGTGGTAGGTAATAAATCACGATTCACTGACCTCATTGATTGCCCTCCCTTCTTTCCCTGCCTGCAATCAACCCAAAATGGGAACATAGACAGATAGAAACTTGTCTGCCTTCGTGTTATCAATATCCACTTAGGCCTATCATTGAAAGACAGACATGTGCATGAACAATTCACACTGACCCATGCACCCACAGTGTTAGAAGCTCAGAACTATGAATTGAGAAGGATGACATGATTTCTCAAACTCTTCTATACTATTCCAACCAACACAATGTGCACTTCCATTGTGGCTTGTTATATATATATTTTTTAAATCATGCATAGCCTACCAAATAAGCAAAACTCTCTTTTCACATTTCACAAAAAGGCCTGTAGTATTGCTTTCATAAAGAGAACACACATTAAATAACACTTCAATAGCATTATCTATTAACCTCTTCCAACAGATTGCATCGTCTGTGGATCTATTGGGGCAGTAAGAAAATTGCAGTGGGTCTAGGGTAGCAGGTAAGGTTGAGGTGATATGATCCTTGACTAGTCTCTAAAAGCACTTCATAATGACAGAAGTGAGTGCTATGGGGAGAGTCATTTAGTTCAGTTACCTTTGCTTTCTTTGGTACAGAAAGAATGCCATTAGCTGTACCCTTCTCCTACTCCTCCTCTGTTCCTCTGGTGATGTAGAGGTTAATCCAGGCCCTGAAGCGCCTAGCTTCACTCCCATTCCCCAGGCACTCTCATTTGTTGATTTCTGTAACCGCAAAAGCCTTGGTTTCATGCATGTTAACATTAGAAGCCTCCTCCATAAGTTTGTTTTACTCACTGATTTAGCACACTCTGCCAACCCTGATGTCCTAGCCGTGTCTGAATCCTGGCTTAGGAAGGCCACCAAAAATCCGGAAATTTCCATCCATAACTATAACATTTTCCGACAAGATAGAACTGCCAAAGGGGGCGGAGTTGCAATCTACTGCAGAAACAGCCTGCAGAGTTCTGTCATACAATCCTGGTCTGTGCCCAAACAATTCGAGCTTCTACTTCCAAAAATCCAACTTTCCAGAAATAAGTCTCTCACTGTTGACGCTTGTTATAGACCACCTTCTGCCCCCAGCTGTGCCCTGGACACAATATGTGAATTGATTGCCCCCCATCTATCTTCAGAGCTCGTACTGTTAGGTGACCTAAAATGGGACATGCTTAACACCCCGGCCGTCCTACATTCTATGCTAGATGCCCTCAATCTCACACAAATTATCAATGAACCTACCAGGTACAACCCCAATCTGTAAACACGGGCACCCTCATAGATATCATCCTGAACAACCTGCCCTCTAAATACACCTCTGCTGTCTTCAACCAAGATCTCAGCGATCACTGCCTCATTGCCTGCGTCCGTAATGGGTCTGCGGTCAAACGACCACCCCTCATCACTGTCAAACGCTCCCTAAAACACTTCCTCGAGCAGGCCTTTCTAATCGACCTGGCCCAGGTATCCATTCCGTCAGTAGAGGATGCCTGGTTATTCTTTAAAAGCGCTTTCCTCACCATCTTAAATAAGCATGCCCCATTAAAAATAAAATGGAACCAGGAACAGATACACACTTGGTTCACTCCAGACTTCACTGCCCTTGACCAGCACAAAAACATCCTGTGGCATACTGCATTAGCATCGAATAGCCCCCGCGATATGCAACTTTTCAGGGAAGTTAGGAACCAATATACACAGGCAGTTAGGAAAGCAAAGGCTAGCTTTTTCAAACAGAAATTTGAATCCTGTTGTACAACTCAAAAAAGTTCTGGGGCACTGTAAAGTCCATGGAGAATATGAGCACCTCCTCCCAGCTGCCCACTGCACTGGGGCTAGGAAACACTCTCACCACCGATAAATCCACAATAATTGAGAATTTCAAGAATATTTTTCTACTGCTGGCCATGCATTCCACCTGGCGACGCCTACCCTGGTCAACAGCCCTGTACCCCCCCCAGCAACTAGCCCAAACCTCCCTCATTTCTCCTTTGCCCCAAATCCAGACAGCTGATGTTCTGAAAGAGTTGCAAAATCTGGACCCCCACAAATCAGCTGGGCTAGACAATCTGGACCTCTCTTTCTAAAATTATCCACCACAATTGTTGCAACCCCTATTACTAGCCTGTACAACCTCTCTTTCGTATCATCTGAGATCCCCAAAGATTGGAAAGCTGCCGCGGTCATCCCCCTCTTCAAAGGAGAAGACACTCTAGACCCAAACGGTTACAGACATATATCTATCCTACCCTGCCTTTCTAAGGTCTTCGAAAGCCAAGTTAACAAACAGATCACCAACCATTTTGAATTCCACCGTACCTTCTCCGCTATGCATTCTGGTTTCTGAGCTGGTCATGGGTGCACCTCAGCCACGCTCAAGGTCCTAAACGATATCATAACCACCATCGATAAAAAAACAATACTGTGCAGCCATATTCATCGACCTGGCCAAGGCTTGCGACTCTGTCAATCACCACATTCTTATCGGCAGACTCAACAGCCTTGGTTTCTCAAATGACTGCCTCGCTTGGTTCACCAACTACTTCTCAGACACAGTTCAGTGTGTCAAATCGGAGAGCCTGTTGTCCGGACCTCTGACAGTCTCTATGGGGGTGTCACAGGGTTCAATTCTCGGGCTGACTCTTTTCTCTGTATAAATCAATTATGTTGCTCTTGCTGCTGGTGATTCTTTGATCCACCTCTATGCAGACGACACCATTCGACACGACACCACGGCACTTTCTTTCTTGGAGCTCGCCCCAGGATGTTGTGAAATGGAAAACATGGACGATGATTTCAAGACTTGCTGCTATCGAATACAGATCGCCCCGTGATCAATTTTATAGATTATTAACGTTTATTAATACCTAAAGTTGGTTTAGAAAAGTAGTTTGAAGTGATTTGTAAAAGTTTATAGGCAACTTTTGTAATTTTAAAAAGTGACGTTGCGTCTTGTAAAAGGGAGTATTCCTGGCTCAGACCGGTCTTCAGAAAACAACATTTTGCCTATACAATGACGGATTTAATCGGGAAAAAGACCCAATTGTGATGTTTATGGGATATATAGAAGTGCCAAGAAAGAAGCTCGTCAAAGGTAATGAATGTTTTATATTTTATTTCTGCGTTTTGGGTAGCGCCGGCTACCGCAAAATCTGTTGTTTAGGTGAAGGTCTGGTATTCTGGGGGGTGCATGCTATCAGATAATAGCTTCTCATGCTTTCGCCGAAAAGCATTTTACAAATCTGACTTGGTGGCTAGATTCACAACGAGTGTAGCTTTAATTCAGTACCTTGCATGTGTGTTTTAATGAAAGTTTGAGTTTTATCAAAAACTATAGGTGGCGCTCTAAAATTTCCGCTGATCTAATCCCGCCACAGGAACCAAATCCCTAAGAAGATAACTGAATGCATGTTCTTCAACCGATCGCTGCCCGCACCTGCCTCCCCGTCCAGTAATCACTACTCTGGACGGTTCTGACTTAGAATATGTGGACAACTACAAATACCGAGGTGTCTGGTTAGATTGTAAACTCTCCTTCCAGACTCACATTAAGCATCTCCAATCGAAAATTAAATCTAGAATCGGCTTCCTATGTCGCAACAAATCCTTCACTCATGCTGCCAAACATAACCTCGTAAAACTGACTATCCTACCGATCCTTGACTTCGGCGATGTCATTTATAATGTAGCCTCCAACACTCTACTCACCAAATTGTATGCAGTCTATCACAGTGCCATCCGTTTTGTCACCAAAATACTACCCACCACTGCAACCTGTATGCTCTCCTTGGCCGGCCCTCGTTTCATATTCGTCGCCAAACCCACTGGCTCCAGGTCATCTATAAGTCTTTGCTAGGTAAAGCCCCGCCTTATCTCAGCTCACTGGTCACCATAGCAGCACCCACCCGTAGCACGCGCTCCCCAGCAGATATATTTCACTGGTCACCCCCAAAGCCTATTCCTACTTTGGCCGCCTTTCCTTCCAGTTCTCTGGTGCCAATGACTGGAAGGAATTGCAAAAATCACTGAAGCAGGAGACTCATATCTCCCTTACTAAATTTAAGCATCAGCTGTCAGAGCAGCTCACAGATCACTGCACCTGTAAATAGCCCATCTGTAAATAGCCCATCCAACTACCTCATTCCCATATTGTTATTGATTTATTTTTTCAGCTCCTTTGCACCCCAGTATCTCTACTTGCACATTTATCTTCTGCACATCTATCACTCGTGTTTAATTGCTAAATTCTAATTACTTTCCACTACAGCCTATTTATTGCCTTACCTCCCTAATCTTACCTCATTTGCACACACTGTATATATATTTTTTCCAATTGTGTTATTGACTGTACGTTTGTTTATTCCATGTGTAACTCTGTGTTGTTGTTTGTGTCGCACTGCTATGCTTTATCTTGGCCAGGTCGCAGTTGTAAATGAGAACGTGTTTTCAACTGGCCTACTTGGTTAAATAAAGGTGAAATAAATAAATAAATAAAAAGTTGGACATCTTGAAGCATGTGGGGACAGCAGACTGGGATAGGGGGAGATTGAATATGTCTCCAGCCAGCCAGCTATTCGGCCCTTGCTCTGAGGGTTAACACGCTTAATGTTATGGGTTTGCTTGTAAGGACTGGGGAGTTTTTCAGGATTAAAATCAATGGAACGGCAATAAGCACAGGCAAAATCCTACAGAAAAGCCTGGTTCAGTTTGCTTTCCACCAGACACTTGGAGATGAATTCACCTTTCAGCAAGACCTAAAACACAAGGCCGTATCTACACCGGAGTTGCTTACAAAGAAGACAGTAAATGTTTCTGAGTGGCTGAGTTACAGTTATGTCTAGCTGTGATCAATGGTCAATTTGATAGTAGAAGAAGATAGAGATAGTAGAATTTTGAAATGGTCAAATGTTGCACAATCCAGGCATGGAAAGCTCTTTAACTAGTTGCTCCTACCCTCTACTTTTTTGAACATTTTGTTAAAAATCGCGCAACATTTCAGCGCCCTGCTACTCATGCCAGGAATATAGTACGTTCATATGGTTAGAATGTGTGTATAGGAAACCCTCGGACGTTTTTAAAACTGGTTAAATCACGACTGTGGCTATTACATAACGTGCGTTACATCGGAAAGCGCAGGAAAACCTGATCACAGAAAATGGAAATAAATATCCTTGCGCCACTTCCAGCAATTGTTAACAGTGAGCCGAATTAGATAAGACCGAGCATTCAACTCCCACAGCATCCCCATGTAGTCGAGTATCTTGTGAATTTAATCCTCTTTGATTCTTGGTTGAACCGAAAGAGGGGCACGACGTACCTCCGGTCTCCGCCCAGATCATTCCGGAAGAGCTCTCTCCTGAAATTTTTTCCAAGACGACAGCTAATGATATGTACATCGCCTACGGATGATTTTTATCGCTTATTAACGTTTACTAATACCTAAAGTAGCATTACAAACGTATTTCGAAGTGTTTTGTGAAAGTTTATCGTCTACTTTTTGAATTTTAAAAATGACGTTACGTTGTGAAATCGCTGTTTTTTTCGTTTATCACACAGTCTACATATAACGATATCTTGGCTTTATATGGCCCGATTTAATCCAAATAAAGACCCAATAGTGTTTATGGGACATCTAGGAGTGCCAACAAAGAAGATGGTGAAAGGTAATGACTGTTTTCTATTTTATTGTGCGGTTTGTGTAACGCCGAAATGCTAATTATTTTGTTTACGTCCCCTGCTGTGCTTTTCTGTTGTAGTGTATTGGTGCATGCTATCAGATAATAGCTTCTCATGCTGTCACCGAAAAGCATTTTAAAAATCTGACTTGTTGCCTGGATTCACAACGAGTGTAGCTTTAATTTGATACCCTGCATGTGTATTTTAATGAACTTTTGAGTTTTAACTAATACTATTAGCATTTAGCGTAGCGCATTTGCATTTCCAGAGCTCTAGTTGGGACGCAAGCGTCCCAGGTAGAGGTAAGAGGTTAAGACTTTTCCAGAAAGACAAATGTTAGAATGTTTCTTAAACTTTGACATTACAGAGTATTTTGTGAAGATCCTTGATGAAAAAAATACAATTAAATCAATTTGAATCCCAAGTTGTAACACACTAAAATGTGTAAAAAGTCAAGGGGTGTGAATACTTTCTGAAGGGACTGCAGTAAGAAAATACAGAGAATGTACAGTATACATGCAAACAAGTACCTAGTAAATCAAATCAAATCAAATCAAATGTATTTATATAGCCCTTCGTACATCAGCTGATATCTCAAAGTGCTGTACAGAAACCCAGCCAAAAACCCCAAACAGCAAGCAATGCAGGTGTAGAAGCACGGTGGCTAGGAAAAACTCCCTAGAAAGGCCAAAACCTAGGAAGAAACCTAGAGAGGAACCAGGCTATGTGGGGTGGCCAGTCCTCTTCTGGCTGTGCCGGGTGGAGATTATAACAGAACATGGCCAAGATGTTCAAATGTTCATAAATGACCAGCATGGTCGAATAATAATAAGGCAGAACAGTTGAAACTGGAGCAGCAGCACGGTCAGGTGGACTGGGGACAGCAAGGAGTCATCATGTCAGGTAGTCCTGGGGCACGGTCCTAGGGCTCAGGTCCTCCGAGAGAGAGAAAGAAAGAGAGAATTAGAGAGATCATATGTGGGGTGGCCAGTCATCTTCTGGCTGTGCCGGGTGGAGATTATAACAGAACATGGCCAAGATGTTCAAATGTTCATAAATGACCAGCATGGTCGAATAATAATAAGGCAGAACAGTTGTAACTGGAGCAGCAGCACGGCCAGGTGGACTGGGGACAGCAAGGAGTCATCATGTCAGGTAGTCCTGGGGCATGGTCCTAGGGCTCAGGTCCTCCGAGAGAGAGAAAGAAAGAGAGAAGGGGAGAATTAGAGAACGCACATTTAGATTCACACAGGACACCGAATAGGACAGGAGTAGTACTCCAGATATAACAAACTGACCCTAGCCCCCCGACAAATAAACTACTGCAGCATAAATACTGGAGGCTGAGACAGGAGGGGTCAGGAGACACTGTGGCCCCATCCGAGGACACCCCCAGACAGGGCCAAACAGGAAGGATATAACCCCACCCACTTTGCCAAAGCACAGCCCCCACACCACTAGAGGGATATCTTCAACCACCAACTTACCATCCTGAGACAAGGCTGAGTATAGCCCACAAAGATCTCCGCCACGGCACAACCCAAGGGGGGGGCGCCAACCCAGACAGGATGACCACATCAGTGAATCAACCCACTCAGGTGACGCACCCCTTCCAGGGATGGCATGAGAGAGCCCCAGTAAGCCAGTGACTCAGCCCCTGTAATAGGGTTAGAGGCAGAGAATCCCAGTGGAAAGAGGGGAACCGGCCAGGCAGAGACAGCAAGGGCGGTTCGTTGCTCCAGAGCCTTTCCGTTCACCTTCCCGCTCCTGGGCCAGACTACACTCAATCATATGACCCACTGAAGAGATGAGTCTTCATTAAAGACTTAAAGGTTGAGACCGAATTTGCGTCTCTGACATGGGTAGGCAGACCGTTCCATAAAAATGGAGCTCTATAGGAGAAAGCCCTGCCTCCAGCTGTTTGCTTAGAAATTCTAGGGACAATTAGGAGGCCTATGTCTTGTGACCGTAGCGTGCGTGTAGGTATGTACGGCAGGACCAAATCAGAGAGATAGGTAGGAGCAAGCCCATGTAATGCTTTGTAGGTTAGCAGTAAAACCTTGAAATCAGCCCTTCCTTTGACAGGAAGCCAGTGTAGAGAGGCTAGCACTGGAGTAATATGATCAAATTTTTTGGTTCTAGTCAGGATTCTAGCAGCCGTATTTAGCACTAACTGAAGTTTATTTAGTGCTTTATCCGGGTAGCCGGAAAGTAGAGCACTGCAGTAGTCTAACCTAGAAGTGACAAAAGCATGGATGAATTTTTCTGCATCATTTTTAGACAGAAAGTTTCTGATTTTTGCAATGTTACGTAGATGGAAAAAAGCTGTCCTTGATATGTTCAAGAGACCAGGGTCCAGAGTAACGCCGAGGTCCTTCACAGTTTTATTTGAGACGACTGTACAACCATTAAGATTAATTGTCAGATTCAACAGAAGATCTCTTTGTTTCTTGGGACCTAGAACAAGCATCTCTGTTTTGTCCAAGTTTAAAAGTAGAACGTTTGCAGCCATCCACTTCCTTATGTCTGAAACACATGCTTCTAGCAAGGGCAATTTTGGGGCTTCACCATGTTTCATTGAAATGTACAGCTGTGTGTCATCCGCATAGCAGTGAAAGTTAACATTATGTTTTCGAATAACATCCCCAAGAGGTCAAATATATAGTGAAAACAATAGTGGTCCTAAAACGGAACCTTGAGGAACACCGAAATGTACAGTTGATTTGTCAGAGGACAAACCATTCACAGTACAATTGCATTACATTTACATTTACATTTAAGTCATTTAGCAGACACTCTTATCCAGAGCGACTTACAAATTGGTGCTTTCACCTTATGACATCCAGTGGAACAGCCACTTTACAATAGTGCATCTAGGTCTTTTAAGGGGGGTGAGAAGGATTACTTTATCCTATCCTAGGTATTCCTTAAAGAGGTGGGGTTTCAGGTGTCTCCGGAAGGTGGTGATTGACTCCGCTGTCCTGGCGTCGTGAGGGAGTTTGTTCCACCATTGGGGGGCCAGAGCAGCGAACAGTTTTGACTGGGCTGAGCGGGAACTGTACTTCCTCAGTGGTAGGGAGGCGAGCAGGCCAGAGGTGGATGAACGCAGTGCCCTTGTTTGGGTGTAGGGCCTGATCAGAGCCTGGAGGTACTGAGGTGCCGTTCCCCTCACAGCTCCGTAGGCAAGCACCATGGTCTTGTAGCGGATGCGAGCTTCAACTGGAAGCCAGTGGAGAGAGCGGAGGAGCAGGGTGACGTGAGAGAACTTGGGAAGGTTGAACACCAGACGGGCTGCGGCGTTCTGGATGAGTTGTAGGGGTTTAATGGCACAGGCAGGGAGCCCAGCCAACAGCGAGTTGCATAATCCAGACGGGAGATGACAAGTGCCTGGATTAGGACCTGCGCCGCTTCCTGTGTGAGGCAGGGTCGTACTCTGCGGATGTTGTAGAGCATGAACCTACAGGAACGGGCCACCGCCTTGATGTTAGTTGAGAACGACAGGGTGTTGTCCAGGATCACGCCAAGGTTCTTAGCGCTCTGGGAGGAGGACACGATGGAGTTGTCAACCGTGATGGCGAGATCATGGAACGGGCAGTCCTTCCCCGGGAGGAAGAGCAGCTCCGTCTTGCCGAGGTTCAGCTTGAGGTGGTGATCCGTCATCCACACTGATATGTCTGCCAGACATGCAGAGATGCGATTCGCCACCAGGTCATCAGAGGGGGGAAAGGAGAAGATTAATTGTGTGTCGTCTGCATAGCAATGATAGGAGAGACCATGTGAGGTTATGACAGAGCCAAGTGACTTGGTGTATAGCGAGAATAGGAGAGGGCCTAGAACAGAGCCCTGGGGGACACCAGTGGTGAGAGCGTGTGGTGAGGAGACAGATTCTCGCCACGCCACCTGGTAGGAGCGACCTGTCAGGTAGGACGCAATCCAATCATGGGCCGCGCCGGAGATGCCCAACTCGGAGAGGGTGGAGAGGAGGATCTGATGGTTCACAGTATCGAAGGCAGCCGATAGGTCTAGAAGGATGAGAGCAGAGGAGAGAGAGTTAGCTTTAGCAGTGCGGAGTGCCTCCGTGATACAGAGAAGAGCAGTCTCAGTTGAATGACTAGTCTTGAAACCTGACTGATTTGGATCAAGAAGGTCATTCTGAGAGAGATAGCGGGAGAGCTGGCCAAGGACGGCACGTTCAAGAGTTTTGGAGAGAAAAGAAAGAAGGGATACTGGTCTGTAGTTGTTGACATCGGAGGGATCGAGTGTAGGTTTTTTCAGAAGGGTGCAACTCTCGCTCTCTTGAAGACGGGAGGGACGTAGCCAGCGGTCAGGGATGAGTTGATGAGCGAGGTGAGGTAAGGGAGAAGGTCACCGGAAATGGTCTGGAGAAGAGAGGAGGGGATAGGGTCAAGCGGGCAGGTTGTTGGGCGGCCGGCCGTCACAAGACGCGAGATGTCATCTGGAGAGAGAGGGGAGAAAGAGGTCAGAGCACAGGGTAGGGCAGTGTGAGCAGAACCAGCGGTGTCGTTTGACTTAGCAAACGAGGATCGGATGTCGTCGACCTTCTTTTCAAAATGGTTGACGAAGTCATCTGCAGAGAGGGAGGAGGGGGGGAGGAGGATTCAGGAGGGAGGAGAAGGTGGCAAAGAGCTTCCTAGGGTTAGAGGCAGATGCTTGGAATTTAGAGTGGTAGAAAGTGGCTTTAGCAGCAGAGACAAAGGAGGAAAATGTAGAGAGGAGGGAGTGAAAGGATGCCAGGTCCGCAGGGAGGCGAGTTTTCCTCCATTTCCGCTCGGCTGCCCGGAGCCCTGTTCTGTGAGCTCGCAATGAGTCGTCGAGCCACGGAGCGGGAGGGGAGGACCGAGCCGGCCTGGAGGATAGGGGACATAGAGAGTCAAAGGATGCAGAAAGGGAGGAGAGGAGGGTTGAGGAGGCAGAATCAGGAGATAGGTTGGAGAAGGTTTGAGCAGAGGGAAGAGATGATAGGATGGAAGAGGAGAGAGTAGCGGGGCATGATTAAAGTAAATAAGTGGTCAAATAAATATAAAAACAAAATACTTTTACATATACCATGTGAACATTTCCTAAGAAGAAATTAAAACACAGGGGTGGGGTTGGAGCAATGGCATGGGGGTTTTGGGGTGGAGGCCCACTTCTTTTTGTTTGATAAAGATGAGCAAAAAATATTGTATAAAATAAATAATACAAATATTGAGCTATTTTGTATGCTCCCCCAAAAAATATTATTTTATACTAATACAATTGTTCAGGTAAATATATTTTGTTAATCAAGTCATATTTTTTCTTCTCAAATCGATACGGGAAATTATTGGCACCGCTGTTTTTAATACCTTACAATACCTCATCTTGTGACGAGTATGTTGTATGAGATTGGAGAACACACTGGGATTGATCTTAGCCCATTCCTCCATACATAATCTTTCCAGATCCTTGATATCCTTGGTCTGTGCTTATGGACTGCCCTCTTAAATTCAAACGACAGATATTCAATTGTGTTCAAGTCCGGAGACTGAGATCGCCAATGCAAAATGTTGATTTTGTGTTAAATTAACCATTTGTTTGTGGATTTTGATGTGTGCTTAGGGTTATTGTCTTGCTGGAAGATCCACTTGCCTCCAAGTTTCAGACACCTGGCAGAGGCAACCAGGTTTTTGGCTACAGTGTCCTGGTACTAGGTAAAGGTCATGATGCCGTTGACCTAAACTAGGGCCCCAGGACCAGTGTAGGCAAGATCCACCACCATATTTTACAGTAAGTAGGGGGGTTATTTTCTGCTCATGCATCCTTTTAAAAATATATATATGCGTATTTTACCTGTTAATCAAAATCTCCTTCTGTGAGCAATTGTATGAGTATAACATAATATGATTTCCCTTTCTTTTTTTGCATACAATATAGCTCAGTATTTCAAGGGTGCCAATAATTTTGGACTTGACTGTACAGTATGTGGAAAATAATGATTGGAAAATATCATATGAACTGAATATATGAAATTCTATTAATTAGAATATTGTTCCTGAAATAAGAAATAACACATGATTGTAATGCTCCTGATACTTCATACCTTCTCAGTTGACGCCAGTGTGTATACTCTTGCGGCATCCACTACAGCAGGGTTTCCCAACTGGAGTCCCACAGGCCGAATTTGGCCCGCCGGTGGTTATATTTGGCCCCACAAGTTTTCTGAGCAATTAATAGAGATACATGTACTTTTTATTTTTATATTTGGACATAAAAGACTGTAACAACACCAGGAAATCAGCAAAAAGTGATTTTAATATCAGAAATCTGTTCCCAAGTATTCCCACGGATAATAGAGAGACGTGTGATCGTATATAAATAATGATAATTCATAATAATTGATTGGATTTATATAGCACTTTTCTACCAACTGAGCTACATAGTAGAGGGAAGCTCACCTCCTCCACCATCAATGTGTTTCACCCACTTCAGTGATGCACCGCGACCATTTTTGTGCCAGAACTCTCACCTCACATCAGCTATTAGTTGGGGTGGTGAAGAGTGATATATGCCCATTAGGAATGAGGTGGAGGATTAGGTGGCCATGATGGAATGTGGCCAGGTTGGGAATTTAGCCGTGACACCGGGGTGAACACCCCTACTCTTACAATAAGCGCCATGGGATTTTGAATGACCACAGAGAGTCAGGACACCGATTTTAACATCTCATCCAAAAGAATGACCCCAAATGTAAATGAAGGTTTGAAATGATTATGTTTCAGTCAAATATTATATTTTTTAAGGCTTTTTAAAATGTATTTAAATTCCCCTTTCTCGTGGTATCCAATTGGTAGTTACAGTCTTGTCCCATCACTGCAACTCCCGTACGGACTCGGGAGAAGCAAAGGTCGAGAGCCGCGCTTCCTCCAAAACACAACCCAGCCGAGCCAAACTGCTTCTTAACACAATGACCACTTAACCCGGAAGCCAGCTGCACCAATGTGTCAGAGGAAACACCGTACACCTGGTGACCATGCCAGCATGCATTGCACCCGGCCCACCACAGGAGTTGCTAGAGCACAATGGGACAAGAACATCCCTGCTGGCCAAAACCTCCACACTGGGCCAATTGTGCGCCGCCCCATGGTTCTCCCGGTCGTGGCCGGCTGCGACAGAGCCTGGACTTGAACTAGGATCTCTAGTGGCGTAGCTAGCACTGCGATGCAGTGCCTTGTTATTAAGGCCCCTGTTAAGGCTTCTTGCGATCAATTTGCAGTCTAACATTAAAAAAATATATATGTTCAGGACCCCCGACCGACCATCCATTCAAGAAAAAATTGGCCCTTGGCTGAATCTAGTTGATGATCCCTGCACTACAGGAAGGACATTGTTTAGTTTCGATTGATTTAAAGGTGCAGTTTTCTGAAAAATGTATAACTTCTCATAGATTGTAACCCTACTTTACATAAAAGGGGCAATCTGAAATTCCAACAACAACAAAGTGTCACCCTGCCACTGTTTTGGTAAAGAGCTGAGGGATGAACTGGATTAATGAAGCCACTCAAATGTGTAAAGGAAATCACGCTGCTCGATTCCCCTTGATTCGGCTCATACCGAGGCTCGAACTCAGTACCTCTGCCTCGCAAACACACGTGCCCGTCTTCCTGAAGAGTCTTACAAGTTGCACCACCGAAAGCTAGCTATTCGGTGGGGACACTTCAGGCTGGGGAGTGAGTTTCACAGATCCCAATCTGTTACATTCACCCCCCAACAACCCCGGCATTGAGCTAAGCGTAACTGCTGAACCGGGTCACAGCACCATTATAAAGGACAGCATGCTGCTTGCTTAGCAACTACCGCTTCCCCCTGATTCAGATCATACCAAGGCTTGAACTCAGGACCTCAGCCTCGCAAACACACGTGACAGTCTTCCCAAAGTTTTTTACCAGATGCGCCACCTTAAATCTAGCTATTCGGCAGCGCAAGTGGGGAAATTGTAACCCATTTTGTCTCTGTTTAACGCATTATCTAAATGGGGTTAATTGAAAGCAGAGGTGTGGACTCGAGTCACATGACTTGGACTCGAGTCAGACTCGAGTCCCAAATATGATGACTTGCACTTGGACTTGAGCCTTTTGACTCGAACTGACTTGATACCCTCCCCAAGCCCTAATATGAAAAGTGATGCTATTAAAAAAAATGCACCGCATCAACTCGTCATTTAACGGATTACAGTTTGAATCGGACAGCAGCCAATCTATTGTGCCAGCAGAGAAAAAGTTGCACATGGCAGTGCAGAGGAACGTTGGCGGGTGAATTCAGATGGAGCCCTTGGAAAGATGATACCCCAAATTATTATTTTCGGATATAAAGACAATACTGTAGTCACCAAAAAATGGATTGCAACTTGCAAAACATGTGGGAAGAAAATTATAGACGGAAGCGCAACAACTTCCAACTTTGTTTGACATGAAGCTGCACAAAGAACGGTAAGTCGTGGCTAATATAGCCGAGAGCTATATATAACTTTGCTAGTGTAGCATGTAGGCTAACGTAACGTTAAATCAATGAGCCTCCACACAGTCATTCAGTGCGGGAACGTAATCATTGCACACAAGATTGAGCTACAACTGGTTAGGCAGTTGGTAGCCTAAATCCTGCCTGATGTTACTGCTGTTCCTAAAACCATTGACATATGTTAGCCTACTGTAACCACAGACAGAGAGGGTGTGTGTGAGAAAAGCATTCACGGTGTGCTTCTCCATTGAACAGGATGATGGAGTACATGATGAAGATCACGTTGATGACCCAGAGCTCTGGAATGAGCTAAACCTGGAAGACCAGCAAACAGTGGATGCTGCTATTGCAAAACAAAACAGCGCTCGCTGTGTTTTGCCCACACTCTCCAGCTGGTGGTGGGAGATGGCTTGAAAGAAACAAAAGTGATGACTCCTTCTCTTTAAAAGTGATCAAAAATCAGCTCACTGCTGCATACAAGCACAACATTCAAATTTGGGGAAAGAGGCATGCCTACTGCTGTCAACACAAGATGGAACTCAACACTGAGTAAAGTGAAGGCAGTAATCCAATGTGACCACCTAAAGCTCTGTCATGTTCTAGAAAAGGCTGGGCACAAGGAGTTGTTGTTCACAGTACGGGAGTGGAATAAGTTAAAGGAGTTGGTGGACATCCTGAAGCCATTTGGAGCAACAGATATGACACAGGGGGAGAAGATAGTCACAATCAGTTCTGTTGTTCCCTCTGTCCTGTCCCTAAATCACCACCTGGAGCAGCGGAAGAATCAAGTCCATTTCCTGAGCGGCCTGGTCAGAAGTCTCCATGCATCCCTGAACAAAATATTTCTTGGAATCTTCATCAATGTGAAAATGGCCAAGACACAAGATGGAATCACTGCCCCCTTTTCAGATCCAGTCTACCTCAAAGCAGCTGCCTTGGATCCGGCTTTTTCTCTGATGTGGGTGGAGCAGGTGTGCTGGTCAAGGAGGAGGTGGCACAAAGAGTGAAAGGTAAATATTATTGAGTTTAATGTAACTTTTTCTCATAATTTAATCCAATTGACTGCAACAATAATATTTTTTGTTTAATCCACTGCATCACCAATACTTTAATACCGACCTTTTTGTTTCTGCTATGCTTTTACATGTTTTGCCAGAACTGATTCTGCAAGATGCTGCAGGGACTGAACAAGCTGTGCCTCTTGTTGATGAGGAAGAGCGAGAGGACCATAGTCCTGGACAAGAAGAAAAGCTGTTTGCAGCATACTGTAAGAGGCAGAAGAAAGCTGTTGGGATCACTACAGCTAAGTCACTACCTTTACATATGCGAAGGACAGAATGCCCTCTTGTTCTGGGCAATGAATGTGAAGGCTCTTCCTTCACTGTCCCGAGTGGCCATCAGGGTCTTGGCAGTTACTGCCTCCAGTGCTCCGGTGGAGCATGTCTTCAGCCATGTTGGCATCAAACTGCGGCCTCATCGTGCACAAATGACTGACAGACTTTTATAAAATTTTGTATTTTGTAAATGCAATTGCATCATAGGGCCCTGAGATAAGAGAAAAAAATTAACTGTTTATGCATTACACACACACACACACACACACAAACACACACACACACACACACGTAGTCTCCATGTTCAGGTTTTATCCCCCATCTTTGGGATCTGTATTTTTTTCTCAGACATTCATGCCAGTGTTCAAATTGTAGGTCTACTTGAAGTTCAGTAGCAGTTGTTTTGATGTACCTTTTAATAAATGATTGTAACTTTATGGCAGGATTGTTTTAGGTGTCAAGAGTATATCTGGAGAGAGAGAGAGCACTCCAATATTTTGTTTTTGTTGTCATACTGGTCTGTCTTTCTCATGGCTACCCATGTATTGCCATGGAAATATAAAGTTTATTTGGAAAGTAATAAATATATATATATATTTAAAAGCATTCATGTTTTGCGTAAATATAATATACTAACTCTTACTCTTGTTAAAAACATGAAATGGTATTACATTTGGTGAAGAGCACATTATGACTTATTTAGGACTCGAAACTCAAAGTTTAGGACTTGAGACTTGACTGGGGACTTGTCGGTCTTGACTTGAGACTTGACTCGGACTTGCCTGTCTTGACTTGGAACTTGAGTGCTAAGACTTGAGACTTACTTGTCACTTGTAAAAACAATGACGTGGTCCCACGTCTGATAGAAAGTGTTATCAATACTTCTTTAGAAATACCTATTGTGTGTAATATCATTAAGTTCTTCCTGGGACAAACCAATGTGTTCTTCTGTTAATGGTCCCCAAAGCACACACATCCCTGGGTCGCTCGTCTTTTCAGTTCGACGCAGCTAGCGACTGGAACGAGCTGCAACAAACACTTAAACTGGACAGTTTTATCTCCATCTCTTCATTCAAAGACTTAACCATGGACGACACTCTTACTGACAGTTGTGGCTGTTTTGCGTGATGTATTGTTCTCTCTACCTTCTTGCCCTTTGTGCTGTTGTCTGTGCCCAATAATGTTTGTACCCTGTTTTGTGCTGCTACCATGTTGTGCTGCTGCTATGTTGTGTTGCTACCATGTTGTTGTCATGTTGTGTTGCTACCATAATGTGTTGTCATGTGTTACTGCCATGCTATGTTGTTGTCTTAGGTATCTCTTTATCTAGTGTTGTGTTGTCTCTCTTGTTGTGATGTGTGTTTTGTCCTATATTTTTTATCTCAGCCCCCGCAGGAGGCCTTTTGCGTTTTGGTAGGCTGTCATTGTAAATAAGAATTTGGTCTTAACTGACTTGCCTAGTTAAGTAAAGGTTACATTTAAAAAAAAAAAAAATGAAAGATGTAAAAACCTACTGGGCCATTAATTTACTTGCAAAGTGTTTCAAAGTGTATTGCTTTGCTTGATCCATTATGCAGTGGCGTGCACTCCTCCAAATGAATTGGGCACTGCCTCTCACAATCAGTGTCCCTAGCCATCCGACTCCAAAGTTTTTTACTCAGAGTGTGTCTTCATCCATTAGACAAGTTCATTAAAATTAGCGTTTGATTGATGGATGGATAGATAGATACGTATGCTATGTGATCAATCAGATCGTTGCAGAATATTTACTGTGCAGGAAGCAGTTTTTTGTTCACCTGTCAGTATTCAAGTTTGGTGAATACTGTGCACAATTACATTTTGTCTCTGAAGGCTACATCTTGGGATGTTAACCCCATTCACCCCATATGAATGAATCATTGTATTGTTAAATTAGAAAACCTTATAAAGTAACAAAGGCTTGACTACAACAACACTTGACTACAACCAGCCCCTCTTCACATGAGGTTGGATATGTGGCAATGATTTTACCTATCAAATGAGATCCCCTGACATTGTCAGCTCTTTTTCCAAAATGGGTCCCCAGCCTTCTCCTCATGAGTTGCACATACCTGGCTGCATCTCCAGCATAAAATGTATGACTGGTCATGGGGCTTGTTTTGATTTGTCTGAAATCTGTACGAAGTCAAAGAACAGAATGATCCACCCAGGCCCTACCACCCATACCACCCTCAGTTTGGGCCAGCAGCCAAATTCATGCTTTTGTGTGAAACATAGGGGGTTCTCCACCAAAAAGGGAGAGATGCAGCTGCCACCAAAGCAAATTTAAACTGACTAACCACAATTATTGCCGAAGGTTTGCGGGTTGGTGGTCGAAACATTACAAGTGTAGGGTCATCCAAATAGTTTTTTTTCTGGAAGACTCTGGGATGAGATTAAATGATGCCCTAACATCTGCTGTAGGCTAATCCCCCTCCTCCACCACAATACTGACCAAAAAGGCTTGGATTGGCCTATAAGAGACCAGCTGTGCTTTCTGGGTACACTAGGGATGAACATTTTCCCGGTATTTTACAAATGTTCCATCCCGAGAATAAATCACTTTTCTGCCGGGTAACCCGGTATTTCCCGCCAAACCCTGAAGTGTCTATGAAAAGCATTATAAAACATAAAAATATGTCTAGATTTTATTAGAGTTCTGATCAGCCTGACAATTCAAACCTGACGCTACCTGAGCCTGATGAGCCACATATTAAATACATTTTATGAGCCCTACATTAACAACATTGAATGAGCCCAAAAAGCTCAAAGGATTGTGCCATTATCCAATACAAATATGACATAGGCTGCTGCACATTACGCACAACAGAAAAACAAATACGTTTCGTTGTCCTTATCTTCATCATTCTAATGAAATCCTTGAATAATATAGGACTATAATTTGATGCAGGAGGCTTTCACTTCTCTTCATGAAGATTGAATGGTTATGGGTCTGAATAAATAACTGCTATAGCCTACCGCCATCGTGTGTTCGCTCTTCTTCAAACTACCCAGGAGTTCTATTGGCTGCTGTATTTAACATTCAGCAAAATAGAGCTTGCGTCCCTCTTCGAATAGTCTATTGGTATAATAAATGCTAAAGAAAATTATGTCCAACAAGCTGTCCAACAAGCTGTTTGACTCTAGCTTTTCCTGCGTTTTTAAGGAGAGGCCAGAGGAGCATAGGTGCTTGCGTATTGCGCCTCACAAGTCCTCAACTGGCAGCTTCATTAAATAGTACCAGTCTCAACATCAACAGTGAAGAGGCGACTCCGGGATGCTGGCCTTCTAGGTAGAGTTGCAAAGAAAAAGCCTCATCTCAGACTGGCCAAGAAAAATAAAAGATTAAGATGGGCAAAAAAAACACAGACACTAGACAGATGAACTATGCCTATAAGGCCAGCATACCGGAGTCGCCTCTTCACTGTTGACGTTGAGACTGGTGTTTTGCAGGTACTATTTAATGAAGCTGCCAGTTGAGGACTTGTGAGGCATCTGTTTCTCAAACTAGACACTTCTAATGTACTTGTCCTCTTGCTCAGTTGTGCACCGGGGCCTCCCACTCCTCTTTCTATTCTGGTTAGGGCCAGTTTGTGCTGTTCTATGAAGGGAGTAGTTCACAGCGTTGTACGAGATCTTCAGTTCCTTGGCTATTTCTCGCATGGAATAGCCTTCATTTCTCAGAACAAGAATAGTCTGACGAATTTCAGAAGAAAGTTATTTGTTTCTGGCCATTTTAAACCTGTTATCGAACCCACAAATTCTGATGCTCCAGATACTCAACTAGCATTAAAAAAAGGCTAGTTTTATTGGTTCTTTAATCAGAACAACAGTTTTCAGCTGATCTAACATAATTGCAAAAGTTTTTTTTTTCAATTATTAACTTGGATTAGCTAACCCAACGTGCCATTGGAACACAGAAAAGATAGTTGCAGTCATTTCCAGCTACAATCATCATTTACAACATTGAAAATGTCTACACTGTAACGAAACTCCTCTTCATCTGAGGAAGAGTAAGAAGGATCGGACCAATATGCAGCGTGGTAAGTGTCCGTCATAATTTATTGACTGAACGCACAAAACAAAATACGAAGTGAAATGGACGAAACGAAACAGTTCTGTAAGGTGACATACACTAAACAGAAAACAACCACCCACAAACAAGAGTGGGAAAACAGGCTACCTAAGTATGGTTCCCAATCAGAGACAACAATTGACAGCTGCCTCTGATTGGGAACCATACCAGGCAAAACACATAGAAATACACCAAACATAGAACAAAAACATTGAATGCCCACCCCAACTCACGCCCTGACCAACCTAAAATAGAAACATACAAAAGGAACTAAGGTCATGACGTGACAGTACACCCCCCCCCAAAGGTGCAGACTCCGGCCGCAAAACCTAACCCCTTAGGGGAGGGTCTGGGTGGGCATCTGTCCGCGGTGGCGGCTCTCTGGTTTAGTTTACTCCACCATAGTCTTGGCCCACTTAAGTGCCGCCTTTGGAGCGGAGACCCTCGCCGCCGACCTCGGACTGGGGACCCTTACAGCGGGCCCCGAATAGACGGGAGATTCCGGCAGCGCCGGACAGGTGGGTGACTCCGGCAGCGCCGGAGTGGAGGGCGATTCCAGCAGCGCCGGAGTGAAGGGTGATTCCGGCAGCGCCGGAGTGAAGGGCGCCTCTGGCAGCTCCTGACTGACGGGCGGCTCTGGCAGCTCCTGACAGACGGGCGGCTCTGGCAGCGCTGGAGAGGGGGGAGACTCTGGCAGCGCTGGACAGGAGGGAGACTCTGGCAGCGCTGGACAGGAGGGAGACTCTGGCAGCGCTGGACAGGAGGGAGACTCTGGCAGCGCTGGACAGGAGGGAGACTCTGGCAGCGCTGGACAGGAGGGAGACTCTGGCAGCGCTGGACAGGAGGGAGACTCTGGTTATTTAGTCATTTAGGTCAACATTGGATCATTCAGAGATCCTCACTGAACTTCTGGAGAGAGTTTGCTGCACTGAAAGTAAAGGGGCTGAATAATTTTGCACGCCCAATTTTTCAGTTTTTGATTTGTTAAAAAAGTTTGAAATATCCAATAAATGTTGTTCCACTTCATGATTGTGTCCCACTTGTTGTTGATTCTTCACAAAAAAATACAGTTTTATATCTTTATGTTTGAAGCCTGAAATGTGGCAAAAGGGGGCCGAAGACTTTCGCAAGGCACTGTATGTGTCCATTATTGTTATGAGAGTATGCCCATGGTAATGTAATAGGGACAATAATCATCACTTCCAGGGGCGTTGTCAGGTGCGACTTATACAGCCCCACACACATTGACATGATGATACAAGTTGTTATACCAATTTTCAATGTAAAGAACAATCTACTTTTGGATTGTAGATTCTGATATTACAGTTCTTGTCTTTTCACTAGGTGAAGGATATTTCAGTCAAAAGTGAAACAGAGGCATGTAAACATTGGGTAAGCCACCAAGACACTGAGCCACCTATCCCTTCATGAGTTTAGTGGAGAGACCGCAGGACTGATCCACCCACACAGGAGTTTTTTCAGACAACTTCTCTCATCTTCTATAGCTATAGGGAACTGGGTGGGACTCATAGATCATTTCTTTCCTCCAGGGAATAGTTGAAGACTGGTTTGTGATCAGAGACTTTTGTTTAGTTTACTCAAACAGAGCTTATGATGTGTCATAGCACAAACACATTTGGGAACCACTATAACAGTTGCCGTTTTTGCCAGTTTATAATTTAGCTCAGCACTCAATTGACCAACAATGCGTTTTTCGAGTCTGTTCACTTAACTTCTTCTTCTACAGTGGGTGAATGAATTTCCTCTATGAAAGTAAGTATGTCCTAATATTACACCTGCATGAGGAAACACTGAGGTCACTTTGCGTGTCCTAGAAGATCGCACGTAATATAACCGGCATTCCAAATAGTTTTCATAATATCAACACAATATCTGGCCTTGGTAGAGCCGGGTGCTTGCAACACCAGGGTTGTGGGTTGACGGTTCTGACTTAGAATATGTTGACAACTTCAAATACCTAGGTGTCTGGTTAGATGTTCCAGACAAACATTAAGCATCTCCAATCCAAAATTAAATCCAGAATCTGCTTCCTTCCAGTATTTGTAATTGTCCACATATTCTAAGTCAGAACCGTCCAGAGTAGTGATGCTAGTCGGGTGGGCGGGTGCGGGAAACAATCGGTTGAAGAGCATGCATTTAGTTTTACTAGCATTTAAAAGCAGTTGGAGGCCACGGAAGGAGTGTTGTATGGCATTGAATCTCGTTTGGAAGTTTGTTAACACTGTGTCCAAAGAAGGGCCAGATGTATACAGAATGGTGTCGTCTGCGTAGAGGTGGCTTAGAGAATCACCAGCAGGAGGAGCGACATTATTGATATATACAGAGAAAAAGAGTCAGCTTGACAATTGAACCCTGTGGCACCCCCAAAGAGACTGCCAGAGGTCCGGACAACAGGCCCTCCGATTTGATACATTGGACTCTATCTGAGAAGCAGATGGTGAACCAGGCAAGGCAGTCATTTGAGAAACCAAGGCGGTTGAGTCTGCCAATAAGAATGCGGTGATTGACAGAGTCGAAAGCCTTGGCCAGGTCTGCACAGTATGCACAGACGGCTGCACAGTCTTTAATCGATGGTGGTTATGATATCGTTTAGGACCTTGAGCGTGGCTGAGGTGCACCCATGACCAGCTCTGAAACCAGATTGCATAGCAGAGAAGGTACGGTGGGATTCGAATTGGTCAGTGATCTGTTTGCTAACATGGCTTTCGAAGACCTTAGAAAGGCAGGGTAGGATAGAGTAGGATAGCAGTTTGGGTCTAGAGTGTCTCTCCCTCTGAAGAGGGGGATGACCGCGGCAGCTTTCCAATATTTGGGGATCTCAGATGATACAAAATAATGGTTGAACATTCTAGTTATAGGGGTTGCAACAATTTTGGCAGATAATTTTAGAAAGAGAAGTTCCAGATTGTCTAGCCCAGCTGATTTGTAGGGATCCAGATTTTGCAGCTTTTTCTGAACATCAGCTGTCTGGATTTCGGTGAATGAGAAGCGAGGAGGGCTTGGGCAAGTTGCTGCAGGGGGTGCTGAGCTGTTGGCTAGGGTAGGGGTAGCCAGGTGGAAAGCATGGCCAGCCGTAGAAAAATGCTTATTGAAATAATTGATTATCGTAGATTTATCGGTGGTGATAGTGTTTCCTAGCCTCAGTGCAGTGGGCAGCTGGGAGGAGGTGCTCTTACTCCATGGACTTTACAGTGTCCCAACACCTTTTGGAATTAGTGCTACAGGATGCACATTTCTGGTTGAAAAAGCTAGCCTTTGCTTTCCTAACTGACTGAGTATATTGGTTCCAGCAGAGGTGTATTTAGAGGACAAATTGATCAGGATGATATCTAAGAGGGTGTCCATGGTTATGGATTTAGGGTTACACCTGGTAGGTTCCTTAATAATCTGTGTGAGATTGAGGGCATCAAGTTTAGATTGTAGGACCGCTGTGGTGTTAAGCATATCCCAGTTTAGGTCACCTAACAGTATGAACTCTGAAAATAGATGGGGAGCAATCAATTCACATATGGTGTCCAGGGCACAGTTTGGGGCTAGACTAGTTTGGGGCTAGACACAATGGTGATAGACTAGTTTCTTGAAAGGTGGATTTTTAAAAGTAGAATCTCAAAAGGGTTATCTAAGGCAAAAAATTGTTTGGGTACAGACCTGGATTGTGTGACAGAACTCTGCAAGGTATCCCTGCAGAAGATTGCATCTCCGCTCCCTTTGGCAGTTCTGTCTTGTGGGAAGATGTTAGGGATGGAAATTTCAGGATTTTTGGTGACCTTCCTAAGCCATGATTAGCTTGGACATCAGGGTTGGCGGAGTGTGCTAAAGCAGTGAATAAAACAAACTTAGGGAGGAGGCTTCTAATGTTAACATGCATAATATCAAGGCTTTTACGGTTACAGAAGTCAACAAATGAGAGCGCCTGGGGAATGGGAGTGGTGCTGGGGGCGGAAGGGCCTGGGTTAACTTCTACATCACCAGAGGAACAGAGGAGGAGTAGGATAAGGGTTTACGGCAAAAGGCTATAAGAACTGGTCATCTGGTGCATTCGGAACAGAGAGTAAAAAGAGCAGATTTCTGGGTGCAGAAGAATAGATTCAAGGTTTAATGTACAGACAAGGGTATGGTAGGATGTGGAGGAAAACCTAGGCATTGAGGGACAATGAGAGAGGTTTTGTCTCTAGAGGCACCAGTTAAGCCAGGTGAGGTCACCGCATACGTGGGGGGTGAAATCTCTTCAGATTACCTCAACAAATTGACAACGAGAATGTCAAACGTCCTCTCACTGTCAACTGCGTTTATTTTCATCATTATTTTCAACTTAACATGTGTAAATATTTGTATGAACATAACAAGAAATGGAATAATGTGTCCCTGAACAAAGGGGGGGGGGGGGTCAAAATCTAAATTAACAGTCCGTATCTGCTGTGGCCACCAGCTGCATTAAGTACTGCAGTTCATCTTGTTATATCTGGAGTACTTCTCCTGTCCTATTCGGTGTCCTGTGTGAATTTAAGTGTGCTCTCTCTAATTTTCTCTTTCTCTCTTTCTTTCTCTCTCTCGGAGGACCTGAGCCCTAGGACCATGCCTCAAGACTACCTGACATGATGACTCCTTGCTGTCCCCAGTCCACCTGGCCTTGCTGCTGCTCCAGTTTCAACTTTTCTGCCTTATTATTATTGGACCATGCTGGTCATTTATGAACATTTGAACATCTTGGCCATGTTCTGTAATAATCTCCACCCGGCACAGCCAGAAGAGGACTGGCCACCCCACATAGCCTGGTTCCTCTCTAGGTTTCTTCCTAGGTTTTGGCCTTTCTAGGGAGTTTTTCCTAGCCACCGTGCTTCTACACCTGCATCGCTTGCTGTTTGGGGTTTTAGGCTGGGTTTCCGTACAGCACTTTGAGATATCAGCTGATGTACGAAGGACTATATAAATACATTTGATTTGATTTGATTTGATCTGCTCCATATGGACTGCACCATATTTGCCAGTTCTTGCTGTGAGATGTTACCCCACTTATCCACCAAGGCACCTGCAAGTTCCCGGACATTTCTGTGAGGAATGGCCCTAGCACCTCACCCTCCGATCCAACAGGTCCCAGATGTGCTCAATGGGATTGAGATCCGGGCTCTTTGCTGGCCATGGCAGAACACTGACATCCCTGTCTTGCAGAAAATCACGCACAGAACGAGCAGTATGACTGGTGGTATTGTCATCCTGGAGGGTCATGTCAGGATGAGCCTGCAAGAAGGGTACCACATGACGGACCCTCCACCTCCAGATCGATCCCGCTCCAGAGTACAGGCCAAGGTGTGACGCTCATTCCTTCGATGATAAACGCAAATCCGACCATCACCCCTGGTGAGACAAAACCATGACTCGTCAGTGAAGAGCACTTTTTGCCAGTCCTGTCTGGTCCAGCGACGATGGGTTTGTGCCCATAGGCGACATTGTTGCCAGTGATGTCTGGTGAGGACCTGCCTTACAACAGGCCTACAAGCCCTCAGTCCAGCCTCTCTCAGCCTATTGCAGACTGTCTGAGCACTAATGGAGGGATTGTGCGTTGCTGGTGTAACTCGGGCAGTTGATGTTGCCATCCTGTACCTATCCCGCAGGTGTGATGTTTGGATGTACCAATCCTGTGCAGGTGTTGTTTCACATGGTCTGCCACTGCGAGGACAATCAGCTGTCAGTCCTGTCTCCCCGTAGGGCTGTTTTAGGCGTCTCATAGTATGGACATTGCAATTTATTACTCTGGCCACATCTTGCAGCATGCCTAAGGCACATTCGCGCAGATGAGCAGGGACCTTTTGCAGAGTCAGTAGAAAGGCCTCTTTAGTGTCCAAAATGTTGATAACTGTGACCTTAATTGCCTACCGTCTATAAGCTGTTAGCGTCTTAACGACAGGTGCATGTTCATTCATTTATTATGGTTCATTGTTCAAGCATGGGAAACAGTGATTAAACCCTTTACAATGAAGATCTGTGAAGTTATTTTGATTTTTACGAATTATCTTTGAAAGACAGGGTCCTGACTCTTTTTTTGCTGAGTTTATATATCATCTTACATGGATGGACAAACGCCATCAAATCCATCTCCATATTCTCTGTGGATGTTATCTCTCATTGAGAAATCTGCTATGAGTGGCAGCTGCATTGATACAGAGCGTGCACCGTATTATAAGGTTAATCTCCATTAGACCACCCTACTATGGACTGACTACTATGGATTGACCTGCTGGGCCACTCAGGAGAGAGGAGGTATAGGCCAAGAACTGGAAGTCCGTCCCTGTCGTGAGCAATGTCAATGAGTGAAAAAAATGAGGGAGAAATCTAAATATGTTTCATGCTGAAATGTTATTAGGGGTGAAAGCAGAGCTCTAATCCTATTTTAATCGCAGTGGGATTTATTAAACAGAAGCAGCAGGTTTAAATCTCAACAGATTACACGCCAGGCCTAAGGAGAGGCAGAGAGGCCCAGTGAGCTTGTGTAATCAAGTGCACTTAAGGTGATGCAGTCCTCCTTTCTGTGGTCGCCATTCAGACGAAGCTGTCCCACCCTGGAAGGAAGACAGGGAGTAAAATGTATTTGCTACGACGGTTTTTGGATCACTTAATTCATTCAACTCATGGGAATGCATAGAAACTCAATTAAATTATTAGAAAAATCCCCATTATGAAGATCCTCTACATATTTTTTTATTTATGAATTTAGTTGAGTGAGTTTATGTGGTATGGTATTAACCCCAACTCTCTTTTGACCAAACAGTCTATTGACATCCTACAGATGGCTGTGTATATTTGTGTAGCTTCTGTGCTCCCTGGCATGGCATGGATTATTGAAACTGTGATTGATGGGGGAGAAAGGAGGAGAATGGGTGAGTTGATGAGCGAGGGGAATCGAACAATGCATAATTATGTAATCACCAATTGTGACTGAAGAACAGGGCAGGCCTTTCTATTTGATTGATCTATTCCAGTGGTCACTAACCAGTCGATCGCAACACATTGTGATTGTAATGACATTATTGTTTTGTGCTGTTTTTCACTATTTATCAAGCACACTTGGCGCTTTTAAGAATGTTAAGGATACTGATGTTTTCATCATTTGAAGCATGTCTTGCTGACCATGCCTCTTGCTGGTTGGGGTATGTGTGTTTTTATTTTGTTGGTATAAAAATAAGCTCTTACAGCATTCGCTTTCAATGTTGTTACAAAGGCACTTCACAAATAAAATGTATTGAACACTTGAATTCTTGTGTTTGTGTTTTTTTGTTTTAACAGCAAATAATATGGCTCAGTTTTCCAACCTGTGGAAAATTAGCAGGATTTTCTCCATTGAAAATGAGACTGGGATTTTTTTTTTTACTTTGTTTTGCTCTGAGACAAAAAACAATTGGAACATGGGCTTTAATCTTTGAAATAGCTAACTTCATACAAGTGCAATCTGTCAACTTTCAGTAGTGTTAGCACATTACTGCCATCTAGTGGATGAAACATGTTACAATACAGGGGCAATCTATACAATTAGTGAAAGGTTGCTGGTTCAAATCCCCGAGCCGACAAGGTGAAGAATCTGTTGATTGTGGCCTTGAGTAAGGCACAAAAATCATCATTTGCTCCAGGGGCACCGTACTACTATGGCTGACCCTGTAAAACAACACATTTCAGTGCATCTATCCTGTGTACAGTATGTGACAATAAACATATTTTTTAATTAAGGAGTTTGATCTTCCTAATTATACAAGGATCAATGTTTCTCTCTTTTGTATCTCGTATACGTGCAATAGGACAGTGATCACTGATGTCATTACCAAAAACACCACTCGTACTTGTAGGGGCTATTTGTAAAAAATTTGGTCAATCAGCGAGGAGTTTGCTGGGTTTCTTACATTCATCCGTGTAGGTTTGGAGATTAGTTGAGTCAGGTTAAAGAAAAGGCAAATGTTCTTCAAATGATCAGAGGCCGGGGTCAATCCAGGTTAAAATAAAATAACAAATTCTGATGGAAAAGGTTTTATATACTTAGAAATAGTACCAACAGCATCCGCCAGTGCAGTAAGGGAAAATCCCTGCAACAAACAAATGTTTTGGCACAAGGCCACATCTACAACAAAACAATCAAACTTCTTGGGGATAGTGACACTTATAGAACATGATGCCACAAGAGTCGATTTCTTGGAGTCGATTTCCAAAGAGTCGATTTCTTGGCCTTGCAAGACCACCTGCATACTATTTAAATGTTGACAACAAGTTGATCCAGTCATTTTGTACACCCCTACACTTTGAAACATATTCTCTAGAAAACATTGACTATAGTTGCCCACAACGTTGAACCAAGCATCACTCAAACATGTTATTTATTATATACTGAAACGTGCGACGTGTTGATTAAATATTAGGAATCTCAAATCAAAATAAAATAAAATGTTATTTTTCACGTGCCGAATACAACAGGTTTAGACCTTACCGTGAAATGCTTACTTACAAGCCCTTAACCAACACTGCAGTTTTAAGAAAATTAGAGTTAAGAAAATATTTACTAAAGAAACTAAAGTAAAAATAAATCATACAAAAAAAAGGTACAATAACGAAGCTATATACAGGAGGTACTGCTACTGAGTCAATGTGTGGGGGAACAGGTTAGTTGTGGTAATATGTACATATAGGTAGGGGTAAAGTGACTATAGATAATAAACAGCGAGTAGCAGCAGTGTAGGCATTTGATTAATTGTTCAGCAGTCTCATGGCTTGGGGATAGAAGCTGTTAAGGAGCCTTTTTGGACCTAGAATTGGCACTCCAGTACCACTTGCTGTGCAGTAGCAAAAATTACATTCTATGACTTGGGTGGCTGGAGTCTGACAATTTTGGGGCTTTCCACTGACACCGCCTAGTATAGAGGCCCTGGAGCCGTGCTTGGCCACGCAAACATGAGTGAACAGGGAGTACAAGAGGGGACTGAGCACGCACCCCTGAGGGGCCCCGGTGTTGAGGATCAGCGTGGTAGATGTGTTGTTGCCTACCTTTACCACCTGGGGGTGGCCAGTCAGAAAGTCCAGGATCCAGTTGCAGAGGGAGGTGTTTAGTCCCAGGGTCCTTAGCTTAGTGATGAGCTTTGTGGTCACTATGGTGTTGAAAGTTGAGCTGTAGTCAATTAACAGCATTCTCACATACAGTGGGGAGAACAAGTATTTGATAACCTGCAAAATCATCAGTGTTTCCTACTTACAAAGCATGTAGAGGTCTGTAATTTGTTATCATAGGTACACTTCAACTGTGAGAGGCGGAATCTAAAACAAAAATACATAAAATCACATTGCATGATTTTTAAGTAATTCATTTGCATTCTATTGCATGACATAAGTATTTGATACATCAAAAAAGCAGAATTTAATATTTGGTACAGAAACCTTTGTTTGCAATTACAGAGATAATACGTTTCCTGTAGTTCTTGACCAGGTTTGCACACACTGCAGCAGGGATTTTGGCCCACTCTTCCATACAGACCTTCTCCATATCCTTCAGGTTTCGGGGCTGTCGCTGGGAAATACGTAATTTCAGCTCCCTCCAAAGATTTTATATTGGGTTCAAGTCTGGAGACTGGCCAGGCCACTCCAGGACCTTGAGATGCTTCTTACGGAGCCACTCCTTAGTTGCCCTGGTTGTGTGTTTCGGGTCGTTGTCATGCTGAAAGACCTAGCCACGACCCATCTTCAATGCTCTTACTGAGGGAAGGAAGCTGTCCATCCTCCCCTCAATACAGTGCAGTCGTCCTGTCCCCTTTGTAGAAAATCATTCCCAAAGAATGATATTTCCACCTCCATGCTTCACGGTTGGGATTGTGTTCTTGGGGTGTACTCATCCTTCTTCTTCCTCCAAACACAGCGAGTGGAGTTTAGACCAAAAACCTCTATTTTTGTCTCATCAGACCACATGACCTTCTCCCATTCCTCCTCTGGATCATCCAGACGGTCATTGGCAAACTTCAGATGGGCCTGGACATGCGCTGGCTTGAGCAGGGGTACCTTGCGTGCGCTGCAGGATTTTAATCCATGACGGGCGTAATGTGTTACTAATGGTTTTCTTTGAGACTGTGGTCCCAGCTCTCTTCAGGTCATTGACCAGGTCCTGTCGTGTAGTTCTGGGCTCATCCCTCACCTTCCTCGTGATCATTGATGCCCCACGAGGTGAGATTTTGCATGGAGCCCCAGACCGAGGGTGATTGACCGTCATCTTGAACTTCTTCCATTTTCTAATAATTGCGCCAACAGTTGTTGCCTTCTCATCAAGTTGCTTACCTATTGTCCTGTAGCCCATCCCAGCCTTTTGCAGGTCTACAATTGTATCCCTGATGTCCTTACACAGCTCCCTGGTCTTGGACATTGTGGAGAGGTTGGAGTCTGTTTGATTGAGTGTGGACAGGTGTCTTTTATACAGGTAACGAGTTCAAACAGGTGCAGTTAATACAGGTAATGAGTGGAGAACAGGAGGGTTTCTTAAAGAAAAACTAACAGGTCTGTGAGAGCCGGAATTCTTACTGGTGATCAAATACTTATGTCATGCAATAAAATGCAAATTAATCACTTAAAAATCATATAATGTGATTCTCTGGATTTTTGTTTTAGATTCCGTCTCTCTCAGTTGAAGTGTACCTATCATAAAAATTACAGACCTCTACATGCTTGTAGGAAAACCTGCAAAATCGGCAGTGTATCAAATACTTGTTCTCCCCACTGTAGGTGTTCCTTTTGTCCAGCTGGGGAAGGGCAGTGTGGAATGCAATTGAGGTTGCGTCCTCTGTGGATCTATTGGGGCGGTATGCGAATTGGAGTGGATCTAGGGTTTCCAGGATGATGGTGTTGATGTGAGCCATGACTAGCCTTTCAAAGCACTTCATGGCTACAGACGTGAGTGGTACGGGGCGGTAGTCATTTAGGCAGGTTACCTTGGCCTTCTTGGGCCTGCTTGAAACATGTAGGTATTACAGACTCGGTCAGGGAGAGGTTGAAAATGTCAGTGAAGACACTTGCCAGTTGATCCGCCTTGTGAATGTAGACCTGTTTAAGATCTTGCTCACATCGGCTACGGAGAGTGTGATCAAACAGTCATCGGGAACAGCTGGTGCACTCATGCACGCTTCAGTGTTGCTTGCCGAAGCGAGCATAAAAGGCATTTAGTCCGTCTGGTAGGCTCACGTCACTGGGCAACTCGCGGCTGGGTTTCCCTTTGTAGTCTGTAATAGTTTGCAAGCCCTGCCACATCCGAGCCATTGTAGTAGGATTCAATCTTGTCCTGTATTGATGCTTTGCCTGTTTGATGGTTCGTCTAAGGGCATATTGTGATTTCGCATAAGCGTCCGGATTAGTGTCCTTCTCCTTGAAAGCGGCAGACTCTAGCCTTTAGCTATGTGTGTATTTTGCCTGTAATCCATGGCTTCTGGTTGGGATATGTACGTACGGTCATTTTGGGGACCGATGTCATCGGTGCACTTATTAATGAAGCCAGTGACTGAGGTGGTATACTCCTCAATGCTATCGGATGAATCCCAGAATATATTTCAGTCTGTGCTAATATAACAGTCCTGTAGCTTAGCATCTGCATCATCTGACCACTTCCATATTGAGCAAGTCACTGGTACTTCCTGCTTTAGTTTTTGCTTGTAAGGAGCATTCAGGAGTATAGAATTTTTGTCATATTTTCCAAATGGAGGGCGAGGGAGAGCTTGGTACGCATCTCTGTGTGTGGAGTAAAGGTGGTCTGGAGTTTGTTTTTCCTCTGATTGCATATGTGACATGCTGGTAGAAATGAGGTCAAACAAATGTATGTTTTTCTGCATCAATCTCCCTGGCCACTAGGAGCGTCGCTTCTGGATGAGCATTTTCTTGTTTGCTTATGGCCTTATACAGATTGTTGAGGTCGGTTTGTGGTGGTTAATAACCAGCTACAAAAAATATAGATGAAAATTCTCTTGGTGGATAGATAGTGGGGTCTACAGCTTATCATAAGGAACTCTACCCCAGGCAAGCAAAACCTAGAGTTAAGAGCACCAGCTCTTTTGACAAATAGACATAGGCACACCCCTCATCTTACCAGAGGTTCTGTCTTGCCAGTGCACGGAAAACCCAGCCAACTGTATATTATCTATGTCGTCGTTCAGCCAGACTCGGTGAAACATGAGATATTAAAGTTTTTAATGTCCCGTTGGTAGGATAGTTTTGAATGGAGCTCATCCAGTTTATACATAATAAAGTGCTAATGAGGTTGCATATGCACATCCATTGACTAAGAGCAAGTGCTGGATATAAAACATTTATCAAAGTACTAGTACTTACACCTGGTCATGCCAAATATAAGGAGAATCCTGACAGTGAGCTTAGTTGAATAGACCTTTCAATGTGCCAATGGTGTCACACAGCTCAGTGACGTGTGCTTTTACAAGAAATTTAAAGGATGCCAAGCTGTTGGCAGAATTTGGAAATTTTCTGCCTGTGACAAAGCAGTTTTGAGGAGCCAATATTAGGAACCATTTTGAGCTATTATTCTTATAATTTACAGTAAATATGGCCAGCAGATTGCTGATAAAACATTTGTATTTGTATTTATTATGGATCCTTCCTGGGGTCCAGCAAAATTAAGGCAGTTTATACCATTTTAAAAACATTACAATACATTCACAACACACCTTGTGCCCTCAGGCCCCTACTCCAACAGTACTAATGTGTATGTATAGGGCCTATGTTATCGTGTGTGTGTGTGTATATGCAAGTGTATGTGCCAATGTTTATGTTGCTTCACAGTCCCCGCTGTTCCATAAGGTGTTTTTTTAATCTGTTTTTGAAATCTAATTTTACTGCTTGCATCAGTTACTTGATGTGGAAAAGAGTTCCATGTAGTTAAGGCTCTATGAGGTACTGTGTGCCTCCTATAGTCTGTTCTAGACTTGGGGATTGTGAAGAGAACTCTTGTGGCATGTCTTGTTTTATCAACCTCATTACAAATATGGCTTACCGGTAGTGGCCTGCATTGTGTAAGGCACAAGAGTAAGGGATTTGTTTTCTCTCACATTAACAAAAAACTCATATTGATAAACACCTAAAAAGCTTTTTTAGAAAAGGGAATTGAGGATGACTTACAGCATTTAGGATGTTAAACATGCCAATTTCAAGATGACCTTGCACTTTTTGGAAATTCCAATTCCAATATTAATCCTATACCAAGAGGTGCCCATGTAGATGCCTTTTCTCATTACTCAAAAAGAGAGCTCATTATGGTTTTATTAGGACAGAGCAGTGAATCTATCAACCAGGAGACCTCTGCAAGTCCTTGTGCTTGCTGTTGCTCAGGGATGAGACCCCAGAGGTTAAGCGGGGCAGGTGGTGCGTTTTGTTGCCAACCTATTTTGCTACCTGACAACTTTATGGTTTTTACTTTTTAATTACCGTTTATATATATATATTTTTTTTTCCTCAACTTTTTCACTCCGTACGCTTTATCTGGACACGATTCGTCAGGACCTCCAACAGCCGAAGCTAAGTAGTAACATTAACATGATGCCTTCTAATTGCAGTCGCTGTACTCGCCTTACGGCGAGGATAGCTGTGCTACAAGCCCAGCTTCAGACGCAATCGTTAGGCAAGGGTAATTTCAGTGTAGGAAAGGATGAAACAGCGTCTGTGCCACCAGTAAGTACAGATAGTAGTATAAATCCCCTGGCACAGTCCCCGCAGCCGGAAGGAAATGCTGTAGGAACGCTCAACCGGTGTCGCTCATTAAGCAGCGAGTCGGAGTCAGAGGCCAAGTCTTCTCTGGTCTCTACTCCTCTCGTTACGGGGTCTGAGACGCCGAAGCTTCCCACCATTAGCTCTGACAAATTGAAAATTCTAGTCATTGGCGACTCCATTACCCGCAGTATTACACATAAAACGAATCATCCAGCGATCATACACTGTTTACCAGGGGGCAGGGCTACCGACGTTAAGGCTAATCTGAAGATGGTGCTGGCTAAAGCTAAAACTGGCGAGTGTAGAGAGTATAGAGATATTGTTATCCACGTCGGCACCAACGATGTTAGGATGAAACAGTCAGAGTTCACCAAGCGCAACATAGCTTCTGCGTGCATATCAGCTAGAAAGATGTGTCGGCATCGAGTAATTGTCTCTGGCCCCCTCCCAGTTAGGGGGAGTGATGAGCTCTACAGCAGAGTCTCACAACTCAATCGCTGGTTGAAAACTGTTTTCTGCCCCTCCCAAAAGATAGAATTTGTAGATAATTGGCCCTCTTTCTGGGACTCACCCACAAACAGGACCAAGCCTGACCTGCTGAGGAGTGACGGACTCCATCCTAGCTGGAGGGGTGCTCTCATCTTATCTACCAACATAGACAGGGCTCTAACTCCTCTAGCTCAACAATGAAATAGGGTGCAGGCCAGGCAGCAGGCTGTTAAGCCAGCCTGCCAGCATAGTGGAGTCTGCCACTAGCACAGTCAGTGTAGTCAGCTCAGCTATCACCATTGAGACCGTGTCTGTGCCTCGACCTAGGTTGGGCAAAACTAAACATGGCGGTGTTCGCCTTAGCAATCTCACTAGGATAAAGACCACCTCCATTCCTGTCATTATTGAAAGAGATCATGATACCTCACATCTCAAAATAGGGCTACTTAATGTTAGATCCCTTACTTCAAAGGCAATTATAGTCAATGAACTAATCACTGATCATAATCTTGATGTGATTGGCCTGACTGAAACATGGCTTAAGCCTGATGAATTTACTGTGTTAAATGAGGCCTCACCTCCTGGCTACACTAGTGACCATATCCCCCGTGCATCCCGCAAAGGCGGAGGTGTTGCTAACATTTACGATAGCAAATTTCAATTTACAAAAAAAAAATGGCGTTTTCGTCTTTTGAGCTTCTAGTCATGAAATCTATGCAGCCTACTCAATCACTTTTTATAGCTACTGTTTACAGGCCTCCTGGGCCATATACAGCGTTCCTCACTGAGTTTCCTGAATTCCTATCGGACCTTGTAGTCATAGCAGATAATATTCTAATCTTTGGTGACTTTAATATTCACATGGAAAAGTCCACAGACCCACTCCAAAAGGCTTTCGGAGCCATCATCGCCTCAGTGGGTTTTGTCCAACATGTCTCTGGACCCACTCACTGTCACAGTCATACGCTGGACCTAGTTTTGTCCCATGGAATAAATGTTGTGGATCTTAATGTTTTTCCTCATAATCCTGGACTATCGGACCACTATTTTATTACGTTTGCAATTACAACAAATAATCTGCTTAGACCCCAACCAAGGAACATCAAAAGTCGTGCTATAAATTCACAGACAACACAAAGATTCCTTGATGTCCTTCCAGATTCCCTCTGTCTACCCAAGGACGCCAGAGGACAAAAATCAGTTAACCACCTAACTGAGGAACTCAATTTAACCTTGCGCAATACCCTAGATGCAGTTGCACCCCTAAAAACTAAAAACATTTCTCATAAGAAACTAGCTCCCTGGTACACAGAAAATACCCGAGCTCTGAAGCAAGCTTCCAGAAAATTGGAACGGAAATGGCGCCACACCAAACTGGAAGTCTTCCGACTAGCTTGGAAAGACAGTACCGTGCAGTACCGAAGAGCCCTTACTGTTCCTCAAGGTTCCGTTTTAGGACCACTATTGTTTTCACTATATATTTTACCTCTTGGGGATGTTATTCGAAAACATAATGTTAACTTTCACTGCTATGAGGATGACACACAGCTGTACATTTCAATGAAACATGGTGAAGCCCCAAAATTGCCCTTGCTAGAAGCATATGTTTCAGACATAAGGAAGTGGATGGCTGCAAACATTCTACTTTTAAACTCGGACAAAACAGAGATGCTTGTTCTAGGTCCCAAGAAACAAGGAGATCTTCTGTTGAATCTGACAATTAATCTTAATGGTTGTACAGTCGTCTCAAATAAAACTGTGAAGGACCTCGGCGTTACTCTGGACCCTGATCTCTCTTTTGAAGAACATATCAAGACCATTTCAAGGACAGCTTTTTTCCAACATTGTAACATTGCAAAAAGCAGAAACTTTCTGTCCAAAAATGATGCAGAAAAATGAATCCATGCTTTTGTCACTTCTAGGTTAGACTACTGCAATGCTCTACTTTCCGGCTACCCGGATAAAGGACTAAATAAACTTCAGTTGGTGCTAAATACGGCTGCTAGAATCCTGACTAGAACCAAAAAATTTGATCATATTACTCCAGTGCTAGCCTCTCTACACTGGCTTCCTGTCAAAGCGAGGGCTGATTTCAAGGTTTTACTGCTAACCTACAAAGCATTACAAGGGCTTGCTCCTACCTATCTCTCTGATTTGGTCCTGCCGTACATACCTACACGTACGCTACGGTCACAAGACGCAGGCCTCCTAATTGTCCCTAGAATTTCTAAGCAAACAGCTGGAGGCAGGGCTTTCTCCTATAGAGCTCCATTTTTATGGAACGGTCTGCCTACCCATGTCAGAGACGCAAACTCGGTCTCAACCTTTAAGTCTTTACTGAAGACTCATCTCTTCAGTGGGTCATATGATTGAGTGTAGTCTGGCCCAGGAGTGGGAAGGTGAACGGAAAGGCTCTGGAGCAACGAACCGCCCTTACTGTCTCTGCCTGGCCGGTTCCCCTCTTTCCACTGGGATTCTCTGCCTCTAACCCTATTACAGGGGCTGAGTCACTGGCTTACTGGGGCTCTCTCATGCCATCCCTGGAAGGGGTGCGTCACCTGAGTGGCTTGATTCACTGATGTGGTCATCCTGTCTGGGTTGGCGCCCCCCCTTGGGTTGTGCCATGGCGGAGATCTTTGTGGGCTATACTCAGCCTTGTCTCAGGATGGTAAGTTGGTGGTTGAAGATATCCCTCTAGTGGTGTGGGGGCTGTGCTTTGGCAAAGTTGGTGGGGTTATATCCTTCCTGTTTGGCCCTGTCCGGGGGTGTCCTCGGATGGGGCCACAGTGTCTCCTGACCCCTCCTGTCTCAGCCTCCAGTATTTATGCTGCAGTAGTTTGTGTCAGGGGGCTAGGGTCAGTTTGTTATATCTGGAGTACTTCTCCTGTCCTATTCGGTGTCCTGTGTGAATCTAAGTGTGCATTCTCTAATTCTCTCCTTCTCTCTTTCTTTCTCTCTCTCGGAGGACCTGAGCCCTAGGACCATGCCTCAGGACTACCTGACATGATGACTCCTTGCTGTCCCCAGTCCACCTGGCCGTGCTGCTGCTCCAGTTTCAACTCTTCTGCCTTATTATTATTCGACAATGCTGGTCATTTCTGAACATTTGAACATCTTGGCCATGTTCTGTTATAATCTCCACCCGGCACAGCCAGAAGAGGACTGGCCACCCCACATAGCCTGGTTCCTCTCTAGGTTTCTTCCTAGGTTTTGGCCTTTCTAGGGAGTTTTTCCTAGCCACCGTGCTTCTACACCTGCATTGCTTGCTGTTTGGGGTTTTAGCCTGGGTTTCTGTACAGCACTTTGAGATATCAGCTGATGTACGAAGGGCTATATAAATAAATTTGATTTGATTTGATTTGGTTAAGAAAGTTATTTGGCGTTCTATGCACTTGCCAGGTGTGCAACCATATCAAGTCTGAAGCACCGTGCTTTTACAGCAATTGAAGGAGGGGTGTGTGTGCCACAATATAATTTTTTTGTTTTGGAATATAAGGATGGACAGGAGAAGAGATATCTCATTGTTGGGGGCAACAAGAGAGCCTTCAACATTAATGTACAGCTGAACAATATTCAAACACTGATCAGAAAGAACTGACCAGTTTAATTTTTTATTTAATTGAAAGTGATAGATAAGGTTATTTGGTTATTTGAAGAAATTGAACATAAATGATTCTGAGCTATTATCCACTGTAAAAAACCACTGCTATTGCTTTTGAATATTTTGTTGACCTAAAATTTTAAATGTAGAGATTCAGATGATTTTGATGATAGATAAGCTTCAGACATATGGTTTTCACTTGTCATGTCTTTTCCAATCAGTGTAGACAAGGAAATGAAACAAGGACAAGAAAGGTTTTTTAGACAATTGCCTAGAACAATAATAGGTTGTTTTGAAAGGAAACAGGCCTGGTTACTATATTTTGTCCAAAATCAAATAATTGAATCAAACTTCAAACATTAGGGTGAATTTGGAATAAGTGGGACACTTTTTGCATTTCCTTCTTCTGCAACCTCTTTCGACATCAATCCAAAATATTAGCCCAACACATGATTTCTGAAATCCTCAAAAGGTGTCCTAATCATACAAAAAGGACAAATGTTGGTATCACATTCACAGGAGGCATGACACACCCATTTTTGTACACTGAGCCAAAACTATATTTTCAGTTTGCATGTTGTAAACTGGGACAGCAGGTTCGATAAAATGGAATAATTCTAATATGACAATTCAATTCAATTGTGTGTGATTAGGAAACAACTTCAGGATTTCAGAAATGTATTATGTGTTGGGCTAATATGTTGGATAGATGTCAAAAGAGGTTACAGAAGAAAGAAACGCAAAAAGTTTCCCACTTTTTCAAAATTTACCCAACTATTGTTCTGCTTGGTGCCAAAAATGAACAGGATAACAGTACTGCAAGAACCAGTAACCTACAGTGCCTTCAGAAAGTACTTAAACCCCTTGACGTATTCCACATGTCATTGTGTTGCAGCCTGAATTCAAAATTGATTCAAAATACATTTTTTCTCTCACACATCTACACACAATAGCCTATAAAGACAAAGTGAAAACATGTTTTTAGACATTTTAGCAAATGTATTGAAAATGAAATACAGAAATATTTCATTTCCATAAGTATTCACACCCCCAAGTCATGTTAGAATCACCTTTGGCAGTGATTACAACTGTGAGTCTGTCTGGGTAAGTCTAAGGGCTTTGCACACCTGGATTGCACAATATTTGCATTTAAAAAAATTTTTTTTATTATTCTTCAAGCTCTGTCAAGTTGGTTATTGACAACCATTTTCAGGTCTTGCCATAGATTTTCAGGCCTGATTTAAGTCAAACATGTAACAATGTCTTCTTGATAAGCAACTACAGTGTATATTTGGAATTGTGTTTAAGGTTAATGTCCTGCTGAAAGGTGATTATTTCCCAAAGTCTGGTGGAAAGCAGACTGAACAAGGTTTTCCTCTAGGATTTTGCCTGTGCTTACCTCCATTCTGTAAAAATAAATTGCATGAAAAACTCCCTAGGCCTTGGAGATGACAAGCATACCCATAACATGATGCACCACTATGGTTTAAAATATGGAGAGTGGTGCTCAGTAATGTGTTGTATTGGATTTACGTCAAACATAACACTTTATATTCAGGACAAAAAGGGAATTGCTATTACTTTAGTGCCTTGCTGCAAACCGGATGCATGTTTTGGAATATTTTAATTCTGTACAGGCTTCCTTCTTTTCACTCTGCCAATTAGGTATTATTGTGGAGTTACTACAATGTTGTTCATCCATCCTTAGTTTATCCTATCACAGCCATTAAACTCTGTAACTGTTTTAAAGTCAACCATTGGCATGGTTTCCTTCCTCTCCGGCAACTGAGTTAGGAAGGACATCTGCGTCTTTGTAGTGACTGGTTGAATTGATACACCATCAAGTGTAATTTATAATATTTTTTATTATTATTTATTGAATATTCGAAACATACAATATACTTGCAGTGAAGCTGCTCAATAACTACATCATACCAGTCATCCACCAGATTCCTATTCAGAGCGACACACAGAAGCATCCAGGGTCAATGCCCTGCTCAAGGGCATGTTGACCGATCTACCACCAGGCCAAAAACGTGAACCTGAACCCTCCAAGATCCCCCACAGTTCCCCAATAGCTGTCCCTCAACCATTCGAGACCCCTCCCACAGTCACCCCCACCCCCCCAGGAAGAATAAAAAAATAGAAATAATTCCTTTCACCTTCAAGAACCCCCCTAATGCACCAACAACCAAGAGAATGAACTAAAGAGAAAAAAGGAAAAGAAAGAAGAAAACAGCAAACAATGCAATATATATAAATTATTCATTTAAAACAGAAGGACATCAAGGACAACTAAAATCATAACAGCAATGCCAAATGTATATGTTTGTGTCCATGTCTGGCACTATTACATGTATGTGTGTGTTCTTGTATGTGTTTATTTGAATGAGAGTGTGTGTATATGCATGTGTACAAACACCTGCACGGCATCAGCCTCAGGCACACCGGCATTAGTTTTAAAAACACTGCCACTTAGTGTCATTCAAATGTACTTTTTATGTTTTATTTGGACTTTTTTTTCTTTATTACTTTATCTAGAAACCCCTCCCACTTGTCTCCAATTCCAAAATACCAACCCTCAGCTTCCCTCAGCCCATCCCATCTACCTCTGCTGGCCACCCACTTCGGGTTTCTATGCAACACATATCTTTCAACTAGGCTGTGATGTTTAACGTACAATTTCAATCTATCTAATCGAATAGAATCCACAGATTGCGAGTTGAAGATAGAAAAAGTATTTAAGAGTATTAGTAATTGACTGACGCTGAAAAGCACGAAGTCTTGAATCTTGCGTTGTTTTATATATCAACTCATACACCCTGTACCATGGAATCGGTACATCAAAAATCAATTCCCAACAATTTTGCAATCTGCATGGCACAGTTGTCAACATTCTGGTCCTCAAATGAAACTGGTAAACTTTCCTATTTATGCTGTTTTTATTCCTCTGCCAGTTTTGATCCTTTATATTGGGCAGACAGACCAATTTCCTACCTCCTCCCGCTGCCACCCGCCTCCTCCATTTTTGGGGCAATGCTGTAATCATTTGGTTGTACTCCTGAATTGAGCAGACCTTTCCGTACAATTCTGATAACTCCATGAAGGACATAACTCTACCATTCCAATTTACAATATAATTTAAGTACAAAATACCCTTTTCAAACATCTTCCCATAAATACAGGTATTTTATCAACCAGGACATTTGACAACCAGGACATTCAGCCATAATATTTTCAGGGGGATGAAATTGAAATTGTAGTCAACTCTGCAATGCTTGTTTGAAAAAGAGTGCTATGAGTGCTATGCATTTTGCTAGTGTTTTTGCATCACAACATTGAAGTGTAAGGGGCCTCCAGTTTTTTTTAGATAGACTGGGTCTTTATATTTGTTTTAATAATAGATAAATCAGACCTTCTTGCTGAGCACCTGACAGACTACCATTTCTATAGGAGTAGTTAAAACAATCTAACAAAGGAGCTTTTAGTGTATCAAAAAATACTTGATATACAGTGGGAAAAACAAGTATTTGATACACTGCCGATTTTGCAGGTTTTCCTACTTACAAAGCATGTAGAGGTATGTAATTTTGATCATAGGTACACTTCAACTGTGAGAGACGGAGTCTAAAACAAAAATCCAGAAAATCATATTGTATGATTTTTAAGTGATTAATTTGCATTTTATTGCATGACATAAGTATTTGATCACCTACCAACCAGTAAGAATTCCATCTCTCACAGACCTGTTAGTTTATCTTTAAGAATCCCTCCTGTTCTCCAGTTATTACCTGTATTAACTACACCTGTTTGAACTCGTTACCTGTATAAAAGACACCTGTCCACACACTCAATCAAACAGACTCCAACCTCTCCACAATGGACAAGATCAGAAAGCTGTGTAAGGACATCAGGGATACAATTGTAGACCTGCAAAAGGCTGGGATGGGCTACAGGACAATAGGCAAGCAGCTTGGTGAGAAGGCAACAACTGTTGGCGCAATTATTAGAAAATGGAAGATGTTCAAGATGATGGTCAATCACCCTCGGTCTGGGGCTCCATGCAAGGTCTCACCTCGTGGGGCCCAGAACTACATGGCAGGACCTGGTCAATGACCTGAAGAGAGCTGGGACCACAGTCTCAAAGAAAACCATTAGTAACACATTACGCCCGTCATGGATTAAAATCCTGCAGCGCACGCAAGGTCCCCCTGCTCAAGCCAGCGCATGCCCAGGGCCCATCTGAAGTTTGCCAATGACCATCTGGATGATCCAGAGGAGGAATGGGAGAAGGTCATGTGGTCTGATGAGACAAAAATAGAGCTTTTTGGTCTAAACTCCACTCACCGTGTTTGGAGGAAGACGAAGGATGAGTACAACCCCAAGAACACCATCTTTGGGGATGCTTTTCTGCATAGGGCGACTGCACCGTATTGAGGGGAGGATGGATGGGGCCATGTACTGCGAGATCTTGGCCAACAACCTCCTTCCCTCAGTAAGAGCATTGAAGATGGGTCGTGGCTGGGTCTTCCAGCATGACAACGACCCGAAACACACAGCCAGGGCAACTAAGGAGTGGTCCTGGAGTGAACTAGCCAGTCTCCAGATCTGAAGCCAATAGAAAATATTTGGAGGGAGCTGAAAGTCTGTATTGCCCAGCGACAGCCCCGGGTTTTCTCCCTCTCTACAGCATAAGGCGCTAGTCGATTCAGGCGTAGCTGGGAACTTCATGGATCGTGGGCTCGCGTTAAGGCTAGGGATTCCCCTGGTGTCGTTAGACCTACCTTTCCCTGCGCACTCCTTAGATAGCCGACCATTAGGGTCAGTAGTGGTCAGGGAGGCCACGGTGCCACTGGACATGGTAATGCAGGGCGGTCATAAGGAGCAGATTAGTCTATTCCTTATCGATTCACCTGCGTTTCCAGTGGTGTTGGGAATTCCCTGGCTAGCTCATCACAACCCGGTAATTTCATGGTGACAGGGGGCTCTTAGAGGGTGGTCAGAGGAGTGTTCCGGCAGGTGTATAGGAGTTCCCGTTGGTGCGACTACGGTGGAGAGTCCAGACCAGGTTTCCACTGTGCGCATTCTCTCTGAATATGCCGATTTGGCTATCGCCTTCAGTAAGAGGAAGGCGACCCAAGTACCACCCCATCATCGAGGAGACTGCGCAATAGACCTCCTGGAGAACGCTACACTTCCTAGGAGGAGACAGTGGCTATGGAGACATATGTCGCTGAATCGCTGGGACAGGGGTACATTCGGCCCTCCGCATCACCCGTCTCCTCAAGCTTCTTTTTTGTGAAGAAGAAGGAGGGAGGCCTGCATCCATGCATTGATTATCGAGGTCTAAATTCTATCACAGTGGGGTTTAGTTACCCACTACCTCTCATCGCTACGGCGGTGAATAATTTCACGGGGCGCGCTTCTTCACAAAACTGGACCTGAGGAGTGTGTATAATCTGCATGCCATATGGGTTGAAGAATGCTCCAGCCGTCTTTCAACCCTTCGTAGACGAGATTCTCTGAGACCTACTCGAGCAGGGAGTGGTAGTGTACATCGATGACATCCTGATCTATTCTGCCACACATGCGGCGCACGTGTCTCTGGTGCGTAAGGTACTTGGGCGACTGCTTAAGCATGACCTGTATGTCAAGGCCGAGAAATGGTGTGTTCTTCAAACAGGCTGTTTCCTTTCTGGGTTATCGTATTTCCACCTCCGGGGTGGTGATGGGGTGTGACCGCATTACAGCCGTGCGTAATTGGCCGACTCCGACCACAGTGAAAGAGGTACAGCGTTTTTTAGGGTTTGCCAATTACTACCGGAGGTTTATCCGGGTGTTTGGTCAGGTGGCTGCTCCCAATACCTCACTGCTGAAGGGAGGACCAGTGCGCTTGTGTTGGTCAGCAAAGGCGGGCAGAGCTTTCAGTTGTCTGAAGGAGCTGTTCACCAATGCGCCCGTGTTGGCGCATCTGGACCCCTCTTTTAGCGTTCATAGTGGAGGTGGACGCGTTCGAGGCTGGGGTAGGGGCTGTGCTGTCCCAGCGCTCGAAACTATGACGTGGGGGACCGGGAGTTGTTAGCTGTAGTCAAGGCTCTGAATGTGTGGAGACATTGGCTTGAGGGGGCTAAGCACCCTTTTCTCATCTGGACTGACCATCGCAATCTCGAGTATATCCGGGCAGCGAGGAGACTGAATCCGGGTCAGGCTAGATGGGCCATGTTCTTTACCTGGTTTCGCTCCACCATCTCGTACCGGCCAGGCTCCCAAAAACACTAAAGCAGACGCGCTGTCCCACCTCTATGATACCGAGGAGCGGTCCGTCGAGCCGACCCCCATCCTTCCACCTTCATGTCTCTTGGCACCAGTAGTATGGGAGGTGGACGTGGAGATAGAGAGGGCATCACGGTTAGAGCCGGCCCTCCACTCAGTGTCCAGCAGGGGCTCAGTACGTGCCGAGGGGTGTCCGTGATAAATTAATACGTTGGGCTCATACTCTACCCTCCTCGGGTCATCCTGGCATCGAGAGGACAGTGCAGAGTCTTAGGGGGAGGTACTGGTGGCCCACATTGGCTGAGGACGTGAGATTTTATGTCTCCTCCTGCTCAGTGTGCGCTCAGAGCAAGGCTCCTCGACACTTGCCTAGAGGGAAGTTACAGCCCCTCCCCGGGTCTCGGTCAGCTTGACCTCGGGTTTCCACCGCGAGAGTAATGGGCAGGTGGAGCGAGTAAACCAGGATGTGGGCAGGTTTCTGCGGTCAAATTGCCGGGACCGGCCAGGTGAATGGGCGAGGTATGTTCGTGGGGCTGAGCTCGCTCAGAACTCCCTCCGCCACTCCTCAACGAACATGTCTCCCTTTCAGTGTGTGTTGGGCTACCAGCCGGTCCTGGCCCCATGGCATCAGAGCCAGACCGAGGCTCCTGCGGTAGAGGAATGGGTACAGCGCTCAAAGGACACCTGGAAAACCATCCAGGAATTGCTGAGACTGGCGGGGGGACGGCAGAAGAAGAGAGCTGATCAGCACCGCAGTGAGGCCCCCGTGTTCGCACCGGGGGACCAGGTCAGGCTCTCGACCCGAAACCTGCCCCTCTGCCTGCCCTGCCGGAAGCTGGGGCCGCAGTGTGTGGGGCCATTTAAAGTCCTGAGGAGGATAAACGAGGTGTGTTACAGGTTACAACTTCCTACTTATTATCGTATTAACCCCTCGTTTCATGTGTCTCTCCTCAGGCCGGTGGTGGCTGGTCCCCTTCAAGAAGGTGAGGTGCCTGAGGTCCCTCCACCCCTTCTGGACATCGAGGGGTACCCTGCGTACACAGTACGTGGCATTCTGGACGCGAGGCGCTGGGTGGGGGGCCTTCAGTACCTCGTGGACTGGGTGGGGTACAGTCCGGAGGAGAGGTGCTGGGTACCGGTGGGGGACATTTTGGACCCTTCACTCCTGAGAGACTTCCACCGCCTCCACACGGATCGCCCGGCGCCTTGTCCTCCGGTGGCGGTGCGCTCTGGGAGCCGCGCATCGGGTGGGGGGGGGGGGCTCCCCTGCCTGTTCGGGCGGTGCTCGGCGGTCGTCGTCACCGGCCTACTAGCCACCAACGATCCCTTTTCCTTTTTCTGTTTGTTATGTCTTATTAGTTGCACCTGTGTCTAATTGTGTGTTCCTGATGGGCTTCCTTATTTAAGGCTAGTAAACCCACCCTTGTTTTGTGCAGGATTATTCTTGTGTCACGTGTTGTGTTGTTGGGTGTGTTCGTGCTCCAGACCCTGTGTTTGGGGTTGGTCCGTATTTTTCGTGCCCTGTGTTTTGGGCATTGTATTTTAGTGCCATATTAAAGTGCACTTCTCCCTTTGGAATGTGGGAGCAAGCTGTACATATAGGGACAAACATAATACTGTAGAGCAAAGGTGTACTTTAGACCACAAGAGGAAGATACACTTAGAGTGCATTTGCCATTCTGGTAAAAACAGGAAACTAAGAAATAACAGACGTAATGGCCAAAGCCATAAAATGCATTATGTTTAGGGTAAAATGCATTGTCTATTGTATAGGACAGGAAACCAAAGTAAGGCCATGAGAGCATAGGACAGCTGGACATACCTAGGTCAGAGGGACACACAAAGGAGGGGTCAGCCAAATGACAAACTGATGGAATATAGACATAGTACATATATTATTCTCAGGACAAGAAAGGGTCCTGCCACCATTGTAATCTAATCAAGAGTGGATACAGGCGTTATTGGGCATGAACAAATAGGAAGCCTGAACTGAAAGATAATGGTGGCAGATGACCTGAGGGAATTAACTTCATTAACATATGCTGTGTGTGTATAAATACCAGAGCCAGTGCTCTGGAAAAGTGTGTGTTCCGCGGACCATCTAGGCTTCTGATATGTTTGTATTGAAAGCCTATATTGAATTCACAAGTTCTTGTAAGTGTTATATTTTGAAACGATCCTCCACGACAGGAACTCTCTGCTCTCTGCGCCTGATTCTTACTTCACTCACCTAGTCCCGCGTGACATAAAGAGTTTGTCCACAATGATAAAGACACGCCTACCCTTCTTCCTTTGTTGTCTTTGTACCGGATAGTCTCTTACCACGTTCGTTTATCTCCCTTGGAAATTGGTCATTGAGACCGAATTTGGTCCCTTTAAGGTCCCTTCCTCTGCTTTTGATCAGCTCCTTGGTAGTAGTAGTTGGTAGTGTTCAAATTTTGCGATGATCGGTCGGGGACACTTGGTCTTGTTGTTCTGAGCTCCAAGTCTGTGTACTCGGTGGAAAGCCACCTTGTTTTCAGTCTCTGTAGGAAGTTTCAAGGAGGATTGCATGAATTCTCTAATCGTGCCCTCTGGATTATTGAATGCGTCCTCAGGAATCTCGGGAAAAAAAATAGATTTTCACAGATGTTATGACTTTGTATGTCTAGTAGTGACTCCTTCATCACCCTGTTTTCCCTGAGTAGACAATCCATGTTGGAATCGTGGATTTTTACCTTGGCTGTGAGTGTCTTGTTTTCTCTTTGGATTGTGAGAATTTCACTCTGGCTGAACTCCAAACTCTCCCTCAGCCATGCTACCTCCTCACACAACTTTTCCAGTGTTGCATGGACTCCAGCCAGAGCACTAGCCTCTACCTCAATGGTAAATCGTCCATGTCTGTAGATTCATCTGTTTTTCTTTTTTTTGTAGGGTTAAAGTTATTTTGTGAGGTGGTCGGATCTTTCCATGAAGGAGTATGTTGTTCCTCTATAACGTAAAGCTGTTGGTACTCGTCAATTTACCTCAGGATCTCCTTAGTGTCCAGATTGGCTCTTTACTGCAACCATTTGTTTTACGAAAATATAACAATGAGTCTTTCCCACAGCAACGACAGGTGTCTATAGCACAACCAGCTAGCACTCGTGGAATCCACGCAAAAAAAAGGAATACAAACTTGCAGTCCCAGCCTTAAAGGAACCGCATCATGAAATCCTTAGAAACTTTAGTTCGGATTAAAATCACAGAGTGTAGACAGTACAATGTCCTGTTGTGCGCTCTGATGACGTATTCACCTACCTGGAATTTATATGCCCAAAGGGATATTCAATGTCTGCTTTTTAAACCCATCTACCAATAGGTGCCCTTCTTTGCATTGAAAAACCTCCCTGGTTTTTGTGGTTGAATCTGTGTTTGAAATTCACTGCTTGACTGAGGGACCTTACAGATCATGTGTGGGGTACAGAGATGAGGTAGTCATTCAAAAATCATGTTAAACACTATTATTGCATGTGACTTAGTCCATGCAACTTATTATGTGACTTCTTAAGCACATTTGTACTCCTGAACTTACAGTAGGGCAGCACGCGATTGGCCGTCGTCCGGGTTAGGAGAGGGTTTGGCCGGGGTGGGCTGTCATTGTTGTTTTGTTTTGCACACTTTGTACAAAATAATAAAATGCAGTACTACAGGATATTTCTTAATGTAGCTCTTTATTAGCTAGCTATAACTGTCATGTTCACGTATCACCAATCAGGATCAAACTGCCCATGACCTAACCATTTGGGTGGTCTTAACCAATCATAGCACAGTATGACATGGTGGTAAAATGCATCCAATTACAATTCAGTATGTTTACACATATGACTATTACAACCCCCTTCTTTTAAAACAAAAATGTTTACATATTCTAAGCTTTTCTTTTGAATACATGCTCTGTAGTTTGAACTCAAGGTAAGTAACTATTTATATTGCATACTACACCAACTGAATCAACATAGACTCTGAAACAATAATCCAACATACTGTTACTTTTCAAACAAGGGATTCTCAGCAACTCAGCTTTCACTGTAGAAATAACATCTTAACATTTCAAACAAATACAATGCCAAAGCATTTCAAGTGAACTTTCAATAACAAGTTTACAGTCTGGAACTCTTTTTGGGCAGCGATCCGCCTACACCCTTTGACGTTTCACAGGTCTAGGACAGCTCTGGGCTTAAACCTCTCTTCCTAACCTTGTGCGATATGATGCTGAGCATGCTTCTGTGTCAGTCTTGTGGTGTTGCAGGTAAGTATGGTGTATGTTGTGCTGTGTGTGTGTTTAGTTCATCAAGTTCTCTTTCAGGGGAACAGTTAATCTCATCAGGACGATTGCGGTGGTATACCACTCCTTCTGCGGTGCGGACTTGATATGAACGTTCAGTGTCAGCTGGCTGGATGACGACTGCTGGCTTCCAGAGGCCATGCTCCTGGATTCTAACTGACTCTCCGTCGATCAGTGGTGGCAGTGGTCTAGCTGACCTGTCGTAGTATTGCTTTTGTTGTTGTTGTCTCTGTGCACGTTTTTCATGGATTTCCTTGTAGCTGACGACCTCAGGTTGCAGCTGCTGGTTGGTGCTGGGAAGGATTGAGCGAAGTCTGCAGCTCATCAACAGCTGGGCTGGTGATTTGAAGTTGTCAACTGGAGTGTTGCGGTATTCAAGGAGACTGGGGTAGGGGTCTCTCTTGTCTTTTTTTGCTTTATCCATGAGTGATTTAGCAATCTGCACAGATTTATCAGCCAGGGTAAGGTGGGCTTGTGGTGACGTGTAAACTCCCATGCTGTCAGATATTAAAGTCTCTACAATGCCATGCCTGGCTGCTTTCAGCTTGCGTATCACAGCTGCAGATGTGGTGCCTCGAAGTATCTGCTGTAGTAGTCCACTGTTACGATGTAGTCCTCGTTGTTCCAGGTGAACAGATCAGTTGCCACGACCTGCCAGGGTCGGTCTGGGATACAGTGAGGTAACATTCGCTCTTTGGTGTTTGAGGGTCGTCGTTCAAGACATATGGCGCATTTACCAACAATGTCCTCTATTTGTTTGCACATTCCGGGCCAAAACGAGATGTCCCATGCTCTCTGTTTGCACTTTTCCATGCCCATGTGTCCAGCATGGATCTTGGTCAAAATCTCTTCTTTAAGACTGGTAGGAATAATGATTTTCTCTCCTTTGAAAATTATTCCGTTGATCGTGATAGTTCATCACGATGGTTCCAGAATTCTGAGATGCTGAAATGCTGAGGCCATTTTCTCCTCTCCTCATGCCATCCATCCTGTATGACTTTCCTCAGCTGTGTGAGTTGTGTGTCCTTTTCTGTTTCTGCTTGGATCTCCTTCAGTTTTGTGTCACTAACTGGTAAGTTGCTGTACACAGTGTGCACTTGCATGTCCATGCCTTCACTGAGGCTACTGTCCTTATAGGTAAGAAACGTCCTGGAGAGTCTTCCACTTTAACATTATGGGGTTTTGTGTATAAGCCAGTGACAAAACTCTGAAATTAATACATTTGAAATGCAGGCTGTCAAGGGGTGTGAATACTTTCTGAAGGCACTGTATATGTGAAATTGACTCTTGTGGCAGGCATCATGTGTCACTATCCTCAAAATGTTAGTGTTTGTTATAGATGTGGCCTTGTGCCAAAACATGCATTTGTTTGTCGCAGGGATTTATCACTTTAGCTACTCCATGCTGTCTTATTTGAGCATCTATGGTTGGTAAAGTGGGACAACAACAACAAAATGACTGAATTACAAAATTGAAACAGAAATTTGGCAACTCTCCAGTAGCCTACATAGTATGCACATTTGCATCACTATTTTGCACAGTGAACTATTGATGACCGTTTTATAACCTTATCAACAAAACAGAAAAAAGCTATGCCACTGATCTTACTGTGTCTTTTGGGGTTTGCTACTTGTTTGAAGGTTTTTCCCTATCTATTGGTCTGACAAGTGAAAATCAAAACTATTGTTACTAAACCCTTGCAGAGAAACCACATGATCAATATAACTTCATTGGTGTTACATCATAGAGGGGGCAGAGCATCTCAACTACAGACCCAAATCTGATTTGTGAAGGTGCTGGAGGCAAAAGGCCAAACTGGAGAAACAGGAAAAAGTCTCTGCACACTTGTCAGACCAAGAAATATAGGCATGAGGATTAAGCTATCCCAGTTTAAATAATGTCCCACTTTTTCTGAATTCACCCTACAATACACTTTATACAAACTAATAGAAAATAATATACAATAAAACAAGAATGAAAGCTACAGTCTAGGATTCGTTTTTCAGCAAAATGACCGCTTACACATGTTTTGGTATACAGCTGAGGGATGGGCCTGAGGGAATGTAAACCCGCCAAAAAAACTGCCTTGGTGAGCCAAAGGAAGTGGGGAAATCTTGTTGATTTGTATTTTGAGGAAACTATCCCTTTATAGCTTATAGGCTTGATTACCAACAACTACAAGGGAGGAGATGAGGGCACTCAGAGTGTGGTGTCAGGAAAACAACCTCTCACTCAACGTCAACAAAACAAAGGAGATGATCGTGGACTTCAGGAAACAGCAGAGGGAGCACCCCCCCATCCACATCGAAGGAACAGTATTGGAGAAAGTGGAAAATTTTAAGTTCCTCTGCGAACATATCATGAACAAACTGAAATGGTCCACCCACACAGACAGTGTAGGGAAGAAGGCGCAGAAATGAAGAAATTTGTCTTGTCACCTAGAACCCCCCTTTTATATCTGCACATCCTGTCGGGCTGTATCACCGCCTGGTACGTCAACTGAACCGCCCACAACCGCAAGGCTCTCCACAGGGTGGTGTGGTCTGCACAACGCATCACCGGGGGCAAACTACCTGCCCTCCAGGACACCTACAACACCCGATGTCAGAGGAAGGCCAAGAATACCATCAAGGACAACAACCACCCGAGCCACTGCCCGTTCAGGGGCGAGGGGACAGACTAAAGTTATACTGTTACACTACGATTCAGAAGACGAGGTCAGTACAGGTGCATCAAAGCGGGGACCGAGAGACTGAAAAACAGCTTCTGTCTCAAGGCCATCAGACTGTTAAATAGCCATCACTAATACAGAGACAGCCATCCCTTTACATTTGTTTGTACTAGGTAGTTGTTGTGAAATTGTTCATTACTTGTTAGATATTACTACACTGTCGGAACTAGAAGCACAAGTGTTTCACTACACTCGCATTAACATCTGCCAACCATGTGTATGTGACCACAAAAGTTGGATTTGATTTGATAGTTGGATGGCGGGCCACTGTAGTAGGATGTCCCTTGGGGGTATCCGTGCCTATGTAGGACATGCGAGGGTTAGCTTAATAAACAGGCTGGAGCTAGAACCTCATTGTCGCACGTCCCTATTTTAGATCATACTACACCACAAGTTAAATAACTGGCTACATGGAACTTTTAATTATAATCGTTTCAGTCATCTAAAATCAATGTTGTGGGCGTCTCAACGGGAGGTCACACAATCGTCACTAGGTGGCAGCATATTATAAGAAGTTGAGGAAATATCCGGTGGTGAGTAAACTGAACATTTCAGAGCAACTTCTTTGGTTCTTCCTCTTCCGGTAACGGTAATAGCAGGTATGGAGGCCGACATTTCTTCGCACATTTTATGTCAAAATAATCTGCCGTAATCTGTTGTTATAATATGACAAAAATGATTTCAAATACCATATTTCCACAGTGTTAGAAACCGTAAACACATTATTGAAAGTATTTAATGATTTATTCTTATCCTAGTACTGTCTTGTCGTTTCTTAGTATCATGCCTTCAGTAACGTTTAGCCCAAAGCAGAGATGTCAATTTTGGTACCAAAACGCATTACCATTTAAGTGGTTTTACTACCGGAGGTAGTCTTGTTGAAATTGCCAAGGCAGGGTGTATACATGCAAGTAAAATGTTCTTTCTTCATTGATTCGTTTTTTGGGTATTAAGCATTTTTGCTAGTAGCATTGATCAGTAATGTTAGTAGCATTGATCAGTAATGTTGACTCCATCCGCAGTCCCCAAGCTAGCTAACTAGTTCGTTATTTAGCTATCTAGGTATGTAGCAAATCAATCGGTGAACAATGTATTCTACTGTCCTGCAATCTGTTATGTATTTACAGGTATCAACATGGTCCAGCGCTTGACTTACCGTCGTAGGTTGTCCTACAACACTGCCTCCAACAAAACTAGGCTGTAAGTAACATGATCCTTATCTACTAATTGCATTGCAATTCCCTTGTCTGCTACGCCATTTCTTTAGCTTATTTGTCATTGTTAGTTATTACATTACCTGGCATTTCTCATGGCCTAAACTAATTGGTTGTTCCTAGTAAGTTGTACTGGTTTGCACGATTATACCTAGCTATTGCTTTTAAATAGGAAGTAGGAACAACTGATGTTTTTATCCCTTTCTAAATATTGTGGACAACTTTGCATTGTGTATGACCCTGCTTGCAGGTCCCGGACTCCTGGTAACCGCATTGTGTACCTGTACACCAAGAAGGTGGGCAAGGCCCCCAAGTCCGCATGCGGAATCTGCCCTGGTAGACTGCGCGGAGTAAGTAAAGCTCTTAACTGTGCCAGTCCACTCTTAATTTCTATTCAGTTCGACTTGCCATAAATTCTGTGTCTGAACTGTGCATAAAAGTACCTCAACCAAAATGCATGTCAGTGTGGTTGGGTGGAGAGAAATTATTTGATAATACATCACAACTTTTCAGGCTGAGCACAACACAATATTAGCCACCCCCAACGCACTGCTTCCACTTAACCTGTCTTTTTTACACATTGGTTTGAATGTGCCCTAAGGATGGGTGAAAGCACTACGTCGAATGCCAAAATGGCACTTGATCCAGACCGATCTTGAGTTCAATTTCATTGCATGTGAAATGTTTGGTTTTTGCATGCATTAACCCCTCTGGGATCGTTCGGGACGCTATAGCGTCCCACCTCGCCAAAGGCCAGTGAAATTGCAGGGAGCCAAATTCAAAACGACAAATCTCATAATTAAAATTCCTGGACCATATGTAACGGATGTGAAACAGCTAGCTAGTCAGCGGTGGTGCTCGCTAAATAGCATTTCAATCGGTGACATCACTTGCTCTGAGACCTTGAAGTAGTGGTTACCCTTGCTCTGCAAGGGCCACAGCTTTTGTGGAGCGATGGGTAACGATGCTTCGTGGGTGACTGTTGATGTGTGCAGAGGGTCCCTAGTTCGCGCCAGGGTATGGGCGAGGGGACGGTCTAAAGTTATACTGTTACACTGGTGCCGTGACTTGTCTTCGCCGGACGTCACGTGGAGGGATCGGAGACCCGGCTTCAAGAAGTACTGTGGTTGCTGATGCACGCCAGAGGCCTAGGTTTCTCATTCTGCACAAGTGGAATTCTCAGGGAGCTCCTGGTAGCATGAATAGGGGGAGATCGCGAACGTCAGGTCTTCCCAGTATGAAAATGTGATGCAAGGGATTTTGCCATCGACAGCCATCAATACCGTTAAGCCCTGCACAACTGACGTGCTGTTTCCCATTTAACAACAGAAATAAATGCTCAACTGGGACCACTGGCCGAAGTGATTTATTTTGAGAAAACACAACTCGTGGAGAGTACATATACATCTGTTACACATACAAGTATTTTACACCATTTTAAAGACACACTTCTCGTTAATCCAACCACAGTGTCCGACTTCAAAAAGGCTTTTCGGGGATAGCAGAACATATCATTATGTTAGGTTAGCAACTAGTCACAGACAGCATTCAGCCATTTTCCAACCAAAGAGATCACAAAAAGCAGAAATAGAAAAGTAGAAACATGTCAAAGGATGTTTACAATCGATCCTTAGGGTCTTTTTTTATAATAAATCTTCAATAATATTCCACCCGGACAATAGCGTATTCATTAAAGAGGAAAAAGAAGGAACGGCGTGACCGCGCAGTAAACAACTGATTGGCCACAACCTAGTCCACTTGTTGAAACAGCACTTATTTGGCACCCTTCCACAATAGAAGCCTCAAACAACTCTCTAAAGACTGACAATCTGCTGGAAGCCTTGGGAAGTGCAATCTGGTGCAATAGACACAGTATATTGGATAGGCAATCACTTAAATGAAACTACAAACATCAGATTTCCCACTTCCTGGTTGGATTTGTCTCAGGTTTTCACCTGCCATATGAGTTCTGTTATACTCAGACATCATTCAAACAGTTTTAGAAACTTCAGTGTTTTCTATCCAATACTACTAATAATATGTATATATTACCATCTGAGACAGAGTAGCAGGCAGTTTACTCTGGGCACCTTATTCATCCAAGCTACTCAATACATGCAGTCAATTTTACTTTGTTTTTTTTACAAATATAACTACGTAACATGATGGTATTGTATTCAGTTATTTGAATGTTAAATCTAGTCTATTGATTAACTGGGGAAATCAATTTATAGTACAGGTGCATGCATATTCAACAGGTGTGCATTGACTAGCTTGTTTTGGCTTATTTCATGGGGCTACAAGATAAGTATCTATCCCTTCAACTTATTTTATTGTACTTCTCAACACTTGCATAAAAACAATCTCTTTTATTAAAGTGTACACTTTCTCTAAGATCTATCTTTATTCCCACACACACTCAGTTTGAGTCTCGAGCAAAGGTCTTGACTGGGAGAGACGTGACTGGGAGATAAAGTGAATTAATCGTTTTTGGTTTACAATCAGCTTTGAAATGGTTTATCGCAAACAAGGTACTAGGGAAGTGAATTGATGTTAGCTTCAGCTGTTTACTAGTAAGGTAAGTTGGTGTACAAAGCTGGAAGCTGCTGTTATCTTGCATTATAAAGTGTTTGAGCCTGTAATGGGACATTGTTTTGTGAACAGTAATTTACATTTTCAACATTTGTTCAAGCGTGTTAATTTCTGTGCAACGTAAGTGGTGACACAGTCCAAATTCCCAGTGAGTGCATTGGTTCCTCAGGACAGGCTAGAGTTAGCAATGAGTAAGTGGAGCAGGTATGGTGTTCTTGTGCTAAGGGGACATCGACTGCGCTGATGGACTTGATCCTCACTCAATCAGTAGAATACATGAGACACATTTGACAGAAGTACTAAGAGGAATACACCCTAGTACCAAACAGTTTCAGGTTGAATTACCAAAGTTTCGGTATACTGTGCAACACTGGTTATATAATGAATATAACCCTGGGTTCAGGTTTGTGTGTTGTCTGTGCTCACACGTATTTCTTCGTCTTAAAGATCCGGGCGGTGAGACCCCAGGTCCTGATGAGGCTCTCAAAAACCAAGAAGCACGTCAGCAGAGCCTACGGTGGAGCCATGTGTGCCAAGTGTGTGCGCGACCGGTAAGAAAGCATATCCCCAACACCGCCTTTGTAGAAAAAGTGTTGTTTATATTGGATGACGTGCCTACCCAAAAGGGGGTAAAAATGTGTTTAAAAAAATATATATATATATCTCCTATGCTTTCTTAGTCTCCTAGATGTAGACCCTTCTAAACCATGTTTTGTGATTGATTTAGACTGTCTTTGCAATTTATGAATTGTGTTTCTCTGGGCTATAGTAGTAACAAATTCAACAAATAAAAAAAATATTATAAAGAAACGTATACCTAAAGGGGTCCTAAAATCAAATAGCTAAATGATCCATAGTATGATTTCCCCCCCCCAACATCTTAGGCTCTAGAGGTAACAATTGTTTTGTTCCATTTAATTGAGATTTATCCTGGGGTGGTGAAGCTTCCTGTGTGCAAGCAATTGAGGGTTATGTTTCTACAATCTACATTGAAGGCATTGATCTTTGCAACATGATTCATTAGATTTATCTTTACATTTATTGATATTTGGTCAGAATTTGTATCAAGCAAACAATGCCCGAACAACTGTTACCTGATCAACTAACGTTCACCCTTCTGTCTACCACAGGATCAAGCGAGCTTTCCTTATTGAGGAACAGAAGATCGTTGTCAAGGTTCTTAAGGCACAGGCACAGAGTCAGAAATCTAAGTAATTGTGTATTTGTACTGCTACAATAAAAGTCATTCAAGTCCATTGTCCTGACATGTTTGTATTACTGGCCATAGTATTTCTAAATTTGATGTTTAATTTCATTGTTTCTCAATGTAATTCGAAAGGAACTTGCACATCTGGGCTCTTTTTTGCAGGTGCGTGGTAACTGTTGAATAAGAGGGGAAAGAGTACCTGCATACTGCTCTTGCTAGTATCACTGCTCTTTAAGCTTTACCTATCGGCCCCCGTGTCATTTTGTAGTTTTGAATGAGTGGAGTTTGAAGACTGTGGGCTACTGATTATTGACATATGGACTGAGAAAGTGTTGACATTACATCCAGGAATTTTGTATTTTTACTCAAGATTCTCAGGCAGTTGACATGAAATATTAGGATGGTGCAGCATGTGCTTGCATTTTGAAATTCTGAAGGTGAGTTTATTTTTATGTATGCATAGATATTCTTTGTTGGCCAATACAATGTAAACCTGTCACAACACTCCAAACAAACCAGTTTTGAAATAAGATCGTCCTGTAATTTTTTTTTTTACGCCGGTGATAATTCAGTCTGCACTGACGGTTGAAGGAAGAGTAAAAAGCAGGTAAAAAATACATGTTATGGAACAGCTGGGACTGTAAAGCAACATATACACGTACACACAGATTTTGAGTTGTGGATATGGTAGTGGAGTATAGGCCTGGGGGCACACACTTGTGAATTCTGTAATGAATATATTGTGTTTTCAAAAATTGTATAACTGCCTTAATTTCACCAAACCCCAGGAGGAGTAGCTGCTGCCTTGGCAGCACTCATCACTGCGGACTGTGTTTATGAACAAACAATCATGAGATAGGTCAAGAAAATTTCAGACCCCTCCCATGTACACCACCCAAAGTTTCAGTCTCCCTCAGCCAGAGATGTAACAGGGTTCCTCAGTGTGAGCTGAACAGATATAACCCCTCCTTCACCCCCCCCCCCCTGTCAGTCAAACTCCTAAAGACCAGTATGGAGCAATGTGATATATAGTTGAAGTTTACATACACCATAGCCAAATGCATTAAACTCAGTTTTTCACAATTCCTGACATTTAATCCTAGTAAAAATTCCCTGTTTTAGGTCACTTTATTTTAAGAATGTGAAATGTCAGAATAATAGAGCGAATTATTTCGGCTTTTGTTCATTGCTATGTACTGCTCTTTAGTAGTTTGACTGATGGGGATGAAGTGTAAATGCAACAATTTTACTGAGTTACAGTCCATATAAGGAAATCCGTCAATTTAAATAAACGAATTAAGCCATAATCTATGGATTTAACGAGTGGGAAGGGGCGCCATGGGAGGGCCAAATACTTATTTTCCACCATAATTTGCAAATAAATTCATAAAAAATCCTACAATGATTTTTCTGGATTTTTTTCTTCTCATTTTGTCTGTCATAGTGTACCTATGATAAATTACAGGCCTCTCATCTTTTTAAGTGGGAGAACTTGCACAATTGGTGGTTGACTAAAGACTTTTTTTGCCCCACTGTATAGGTTTAGCCCCACCCCTCCGGCTTTGAGACAGCAGTATAATCAATGGGCTGCTGGGTGCATTGCTCTGGATGATCTGAACCCACCTCTTCTGGCTCATAGTGCCATCCAGACGCACAAACCTGAAACCCTCCCTGAGTGGGACCTCCAGTAGAGTGAGGAAGCTTGTGAACTGAGACAACCAGAGGCTCGATTCTGCTGTCCTCACTTCGCAGTCTGAGCCTCCACCTCGGAGCTGCTCCTCCAGTTCTCAGAGAGGTTGCTCTCATTTTCTTCCCGATGAAACTCCACCAGCTCACTGGCCTTGATCCGGCCTCTGCAAAGAGGGCACCACTCCTGCTCGGTACATACAGTGCCTTGAGAAAGTATTCATACCCCTTGATTTATTCCAAATTATGTTGTGGTACAGCCTGAATTCAAAACAAATATCTACACACAATATCCTATAATGCTGCGTTTCCCATACTTGGTCCCGGGACCCTAAGGGGTGCACATTTTTTTGCTTGATAATTTGTTTATTATTTAACCAGCTGTGTATTTTTTTTCCCCATTTCCCAATGATGGAGACCACTGTGCTCTTAGAAACTTTAAACACAAAGTCCAGACACACAGCACACTCCTCATCAGAGCCACTGCCCAGCACCAGCCCATGTACACTACTAGTTGCACCAGTGGTGAGACATCACTTCCCATTCATTTTCAGTGAAAGGAAAGCGGTGAGAAGCGGAGTAGGTGGGGGACCGTTGGGTGGAGCAAACAAAAGTATCTATATCCACAGTAAAACAAGTCCAATATCGACATATCCTGAAAGGCCGCTCAGCAAGGAAGAAGCCACTGCTCCAAAACCGCCATAAACTGCAACTGCACGAGATCGTACTTTTTGGAGAAATAACCTCTGGTCTGATGAAACAAAAATAGAACTGTTTGGCCATAATGACCATTGTTATGTTTGGAGGAAAAAGGTGAGGCTTGCAAGCCAAAGGACACCATCCCAACCGTGAAGCACAGGGGTGGCAGCATCATGTTGTGGGGGTGCTTTGCTGCAGGAGGGACTGGTGCACTTCAAAATAGATGGCATCATGAGGTAGGAAAATGAAGTGGATATATTAAAGCAACATCTCAAGACATCATTCAGGAAGTTAAAGCTTGGTCGCAAATGGGTCTTCCAAATGGACAATGACCCCAAGCATACTTCCAAAGTTGTGGCAAAATGGCTTAAGGACAACAAAGTCAAGATATTGGAGTGGCCATCACGAAGCCCTGACCTCAATCCTATAGAACATTTGTGGGCAGAACTGAAAAAGCATGTGCGAGCAAAGAGGCCTTACAATCCTGACTCAGTTACACCAGCTCTGTCAGGAGGAAAGGGCTAAAATTCACCCAACTTATTGTGAGAAGTTTGTGGAAAGCTACCCGAAACGTTTGACCCAAGTAAAACAATTTAAAGGCAATTGCTAGCAAATACAAACTTTTGACCCACTGGGAATGTGATGAAAGGAATAAAAGCGGAAATAAATCACTCTCGACTAAAATTCTGACATTTCACATTCTTAAAATAAAGTGGTGATCCTAACTGACCTAACACAGGCAAATTCTTACTAGGATTAAATGTCAGGAATTGGGAAAAACTGAGTTTAAATGTATTTGGCTAATGTGTATGTAAACTTCTGACTTCAACTGCACATGTAGTTATTACCAAGTATGAGTTTCCCACATTGTAGCCTGTACATTGAATATATTCACTGATCATGTTCTGTACCTTGGCAAATAAAGTTGCAGTTCCAGTATGAATGTCTGTGAGACATTCTTTTTCAGTCATATCCAATAGCAGGAGTATCAAACTCCAGTCTTTGAATGATGCTGTGTCTGCATGTATGTATTACAATTATACTCTTCAACAGTGTTTACCAAGCCTGGTCCTGGGATATCAATGGTTACACATTGTAACTATGCAATAGACTAGAACACATGATTTAACTAGTTAAAGGCTTATTTGTCATTCATATACACCACTGTTCAAAAGTTTGGGGTCACTTAGAAATGTCCATGTTTTTCAAAGATTTTTTGTCCATCAAAATAACATAAAATTGATCCGAAATACAGTGTAGACATTGTTAATGTTGTAAATTATTATTGTAGCTGGAAACGGCAGATTTTATGGAATATCTACATGGCACGTTGTATTAGCTAATCCAAGTTAATAATTTAAAAAGGCGAACTGATCATTAGAAAACCCTTTTGCAATTATGTTAGCACAGCTGAAAACTGTTGTCCTGTATAAAGAAGCAACAAAACTGGCCTTCTTTAGACTTGTTGAGTATCTGGAGCATCAGCATTAGTGGGTTCGATTACAGACTCAAAAGGGCCAGAAACAAAGGTCTTCTGAAACTCGTTACTCTATTCTTGTTCTGAGAAATTAAGGCTATTCCACGCGAGAAATTGCCAAGAAACTGAAGATCTGGTACAACGCTGTGCACAGAACAGCGCAAACTGGCTTTAATCAGAATAGAAAGAGGAGTGGGAGGCCCCGGTGCACAACTGATCAAGAGGACAAGTACATTACAGTGTCTAGTTTGAGAAACAGATACCTCTCAAGTCCTCAACTGGCAGCTTCATTAAACAGTACCCGCAAAACACCAGTCTCAACGTCAACAGTGAAGAGGCGACTCCGGGATGCTGGCCTTCTAAGCAGAGTTGCAAAGAAAAAGCCATATCTCAGACTTGCCAATAAAAAAAAGAGATTAAGATGGGCAAAAGAACACAGGCACTGGACAGAGCAACTCTGCCTAGAAGGCCAGAATCCCGGAGTCGCCTCGTCATTGTTTACATTGAGACTGGTGTTTTGCGGGTACTATTTAAAGAAGCTGCCAGTTGAGGACTTGTGAGGCGTCTACACCATCGAGAACATCCTGACCGGACTGCATCACCGCCTGGTATTGCAACTGCTCGGCATCCGACCATAAGGCACTACAGAGGGTAGTGCGTACGGCTCAGTACATCACTGGGGCCAAGCTTACTGCCATCCAGGACCGATATACTAGGCAGTTTCAGAGGAAGGCATCAAATTTGTCAAAGACTCCTGTCACCAAAGTCAAACTGTTCTCTCTGCTTACCCCCCTTTTTTTTTACAGTCTTGCTTCTCGTTTATTATCTATCCATAGTCACTTTACCCCTACCTACATGTACAAATTACCTTGACTAATCCCCGCACATTGACTTGGTACAGGTTCTCCCTGTATATTGTTATTTTATTGTGTTACTTTTACCTGTTGTATTCGGCGCATGTGATAAATACAATTTGATAAAATTGAATTTGATAAATGGTAGCAGGACACAATGCATATACAGACTGAAACTGGAAGATCTAGTCCACCATCAGCATGACTGTAGTTATGCATCTTAAAACATGTAATTCTACTCGTAATCCTATCCAATTTGTTAGCTAGCTCGATATCTGTCAGGCAATTGGAGCTGGCTGAATTTCTGGAAAGTATTCCCGACGCCGACAGTAGCATCTTAGCCGCTTTGGATGCAGGGGGCAGATGGCATCTCCTCTGATGGCTTGTGTACACTAGCAGGTGGTAAATTGCCGCGTGCCGCTTATGCCGCCCAGAGTGGCTTGCAGGTAGCATATAGCAGCACGTTCGATTGTGACGTTTGATTGTGCATCATGTTTGTATGAAGGACTGGTTAATAAATGGATAAATTGTTTAATCCATTCTCCATTTCATTAATTTATTCACAGTTAAATAGTAACATGCTTTAAAACGCTCTGGTGACAAACACATTTTGCTGCCCTGTTTCCAATCGTCCACATGGCTGGGAGAACCTATTGAAGTAACTGAATACTGTAACGATCCTGGGTTTATAAGCGCGGAAATCAACCCTCCCGCACGTGCATATGCTTTTGCGGTACAGTCGATAGCGCGCCGGACCTCGGGCTCGAAGGTCGAGGGTTCGAGACCTGCTCTCTGCTGTTTCATTACAATACATTTCGAAAATGTTTTTAAAAAACAATGCATTATTAGCTAACTAGCTACAGTGCAGGCTAACTCAAATGAGCTGCTAACGTAGCTAGCTGGCTATCTAGCCAACATTACATTTACATTACATTTAAGTCATTTAGCAGACGCTCTTATCCAGAGCGACTTACAAATTGGTGCGTTCACCTTAAGACATCCAGTGGAACAGCCACTTTACAATAGTGCATCTAAATCTTTTAAGGGGGGTGAGAAGGATTACTTTATCCTATCCTAGGTATTCCTGAAAGAGGTGGGGTTTCAGGTGTCTCCGGAAGGTGGTGATTGACTCCGCTGTCCTGGCGTCGTGAGGGAGTTTGTTCCACCATTGGGGGCCAGAGCAGCGAACAGTTTTGACTGGGCTGCGCAGGAACTGTACTTCCTCAGTGGTAGGGAGGCGAGCAGGCCAGAGGTGGATGAACGCAGTGCCCTTGTTTGGGTGTAGGGCCTGATCAGAGCCTGGAGGTACTGAGGTGCCGTTCCCCTCACAGCTCCGTAGGCAAGCACCATGGTCTTGTAGCGGATGCGAGCTTCAACTGGAAGCCAGTGGAGAGAGCGGAGGAGCGGGGTGACGTGAGAGAACTTGGGAAGGTTGAACACCAGACGGGCTGCGGCGTTCTGGATGAGTTGTAGGGGTTTAATGGCACAGGCAGGGAGCCCAGCCAACAGCGAGTTGCAGTAATCCAGACGGGAGATGACAAGTGCCTGGATTAGGACCTGCGCTGCTTCCTGTGTGAGGCAGGGTCGTACTCTGCGGATGTTGTAGAGCATGAACCTACAAGAACGGGCCACCGCCTTGATGTTAGTTGAGAACGACAGGGTGTTGTCCAGGATCACGCCAAGGTTCTTAGCGCTCTGGGAGGAGGACACAATGGAGTTGTCAACCGTGATGGCGAGATCATGGAATGGGCAGTCCTTCCCGGGAGGAAGAGCAGCTCCGTCTTGCCGAGGTTCAGCTTGAGGTGGTGATCCGTCATCCACACTGATATGTCTGCCAGACATGCAGAGATGCGATTCGCCACCTGGTCATCAGAAGGGGGAAAGGAGAAGATTAATTGTGTGTCGTCTGCATAGCAATGATAGGAGAGACCATGTGAGGTTATGACAGAGCCAAGTGACTTGGTGTATAGCGAGAATAGGAGAGGGCCTAGAACAGAGCCCTGGGGACGCCAGTGGTGAGAGCGCGTGGTGAGGAGACAGATTCTCGCCACGCCACCTGGTAGGAGCGACCTGTCAGGTAGGACGCAATCCAAGCGTGGGCCGCGCCGGAGATGCCCAACTCGGAGAGGGTGGAGAGGAGGATCTGATGGTTCACAGTATCGAAGGCAGCCGATAGGTCTAGAAGGATGAGAGCAGAGGAGAGAGAGTTAGCTTTAGCAGTGCGGAGGGCCTCCGTGATACAGAGAAGAGCAGTCTCAGTTGAATGACTAGTCTTGAAACCTGACTGATTTGGATCAAGAAGGTCATTCTGAGAGAGATAGCGGGAGAGCTGGCCAAGGACGGCACGTTCAAGAGTTTTGGAGAGAAAAGAAAGAAGGGATACTGGTCTGTAGTTGTTGACATCGGAGGGATCGAGTGTAGGTTTTTTCAGAAGGGGTGCAACTCTCGCTCTCTTGAAGACAGAAGGGACGTAGCCAGCGGTCAGGGATGAGTTGATGAGCGAGGTGAGGTAAGGGAGAAGGTCTCCGGAAATGGTCTGGAGAAGAGAGGAGGGAATAGGGTCAAGCGGGCAGGTTGTTGGGCGGCCGGCCGTCACAAGACGCGAGATTTCATCTGGAGAGAGAGGGAGAAAGAGGTCAGAGCACAGGGTAGGGCAGTGTGAGCAGAACCAGCGGTGTCGTTTGACTTAGCAACGAGGATCGGATGTCGTCGACCTTCTTTTCAAAATGGTTGACGAAGTCATCTGCAGAGAGGGAGGAGGGGGAGGGGAGGAGGATTCAGGAGGGAGGAGAAGGTGGCAAAGAGCTTCCTAGGGTTAGAGGCAGATGCTTGGAATTTAGAGTGGTAGAAAGTGGCTTTAGCAGCAGAGATAGAAGAGGAAAATGTAGAGAGGAGGGAGTGAAAGGATGCCAGGTCCGCAGGGAGGCGAGTTTTCCTCCATTTCCGCTCGGCTGCCCGGAGCCCTGTTCTGTGAGCTCGCAATGAGTCGTCGAGCCACGGAGCAGGAGGGGAGGACCGAGCCGGCCTGGAGGATAGGGGACATAGAGAATCAAGGGATGCAGAAAGGGAGGAGAGGAGGGTTGAGGAGGCAGAATCAGGAGATAGGTTGGAGAAGGTTTGAGCAGAGGGAAGAGATGATAGGATGGAAGAGGAGAGAGTAGCGGGGAGAGAGAGCGAAGATTGGGACGGCGCGATACCATCCGAGTAGGGGCAGTGTGGGAAGTGTTGGATGAGAGCAAGAGGGAAAAGGATATAAGGTAGTGGTCGGAGACTTGGAGGGAGTTGCAGTGAGGTTAGTGGAAGAACAGCATCTAGTAAAGATGAGGTCGAGCGTATTGCCTGCCTTGTGAGTAGAGGGGGAAGGTGAGAGGGTGAGGTCAAAAGAGGAGAGGAGTGGAAAGAAGGAGGCAGAGAGGAATGAGTCAAAGGTAGACGTGGGGAGGTTAAAGTCGCCCAGAACTGTGAGAGGTGAGCCGTCCTCAGGAAAGGAGCTTATCAAGGCATCAAGCTCATTGATGAACTCTCCGAGGGAACCTGGAGGGCGATAAATGATAAGGATGTTAAGCTTGAAAGGGCTGGTAACGTTACATAGTGTATAGATAACTAGCTAAGTGAATTAAATATCACCAGCAACCTAACTTCATATTAGCTACCTATCTCTATGACTGTAAAAAAAAAAACTCAAAATGCATTTGTAGGTAGCTAGCTATCAGCCATGGAGGAGATTGAAAGGATGGCTGCGCCAACTGTCAAAGTGAGAGAGTAGGTTATTCTGGATAGGGCAGGTACTTTTGTGTAGTTCCAGTCCCTAGCATTTCACCTCATGATTATGATGACTGACGGTGTTAGAAAAAGAAAAAAAATGAAAAGCCATCTATCTCTCGTCTGCAGGTATGTTTTGATGTTAGAGGATGCCAACCCCAGTCCCGTCATCGCCATGCTCTTAAAATAACCTTTGGGCCGACTGGGAGCCCAAGGCTGATTAGGAGACACCACAAGACACTTATGTAATTGTGATGAACTGAGAGAATATTAGGGTAGCACTGTGATTCAATAATCATATGCCATCTTCCCTGCTCCTGTTCTTAGCTCTTTCCCTTTGTCTTTTACACCTCTCTCGCCACCTCCTCTTTCTTCCTCTGTGTCACTGTGCTCCCTCTCCGGCCTCTAGGTCACCAGGCTGCTCGTTATGGCACACACCTGTCACCATCGTTGCGCGCACCTGCACGTCATCAGACTCACCTGGACTCCGTCACCTCCCTGATTATCTTCCCTATATATATGTCACTCCCTTTGGTTCCTTCCCCAGGCCTTATTGTTTCTGTTCCAGTGTCATGTCTGTGCGTTGTTTGTTTTATGTATTAAAACACTATCTCCCTGAACTTGCTTCCCGACCCCCAGCGCACATCGTTACACTGTTAATGCACACCAGATGTGCATTGAAATACAGATTGAACTTGTATTTATAATATATTACAATTATATTTATAATGAATGGATTATGTATTTATAACCCTTGGATAATGAAGTTCCTCATGTGATGAAATACAACACCTATCCTGTGTATCAGATCAATGCAGATGAAGGAAATTAGATTGAGATGAACTGGTTTTACAGTATTTTACAGTATTTACATGATGCATAGGAAGTGTAGTGTACTGTTTTTTAAAATTCTATTTATGAATGACAAAGATTTAACTAGTTAAATGTTTCTAGTCTATTGCATAGTTACAATGTGTAACCATTGATGTCCCAAGACCAGGATTGGTAAACACGGTTGAAGTGTATACTTGTAATACATACATGCAGACAAAGCATCATTCAAAGAATGGAGTTTGACACTCCTGGTATTGGATATAACTGAAAAAGAATCTCACAGAAATTCATACCTGAACTGCACCTTTATTTGCCAAAGTAGAGTACATGATCAGTGAATATATCAAATGTACAGGCTACAATGTCGGGATATCATGTATGGTAATAACTACATGTATATTCGACTAGCATCCTTGGCACAAAGTTCTATTATATTCTACTCAATCCATAGGCGTCATGAATGAAGTTGATACAATTGGCTAGCTATGTTCATAGCTAGGTTCTGAACTAATGTACCGAACGTTTTAGGGTCAATACACAGATCGCCTACATAGCTAGCTACACATCCATAGGCATACAGGTATTTTAATCCTCCACTGTACAATAAGCAACAAAATAGTTTGCTTGCTATGTTACTTCAGATGGATTACATGGCAAATATCAGCAAGGCAAGCTTACAAAATTGTACAATCAATTTGCAGTAAATGCTTTAGCTAGCTAGCTAGATTCTTTACATCCAATGGTTGTTTCACGAGTCCCTAAAACATTAAACAGCCAGAATTACAATTTCAAACTGATGTCACAACACCATAAAGTTAGCCAGCAAGTTGGCTAATGTTAACTAGTCAGCTAGCTTGCTAAATAGCGATTTTTGTAAATTAGCCTTATGACAAACGAAAAATACATAATCGTTTGTCTTTACATTAACTAACATATTCCTCTCAACTGTACATTTTTTATGCATGATTCGTTATGACATAATTACTTACATTTGCTTCCGTCATAGTATTTTTCAAGGCAGTTGGCATCAAATATGTTGCATTACCGCCACCTACTAGACTGGAGTATAACTTCCTTAAACCTTGCTTGAAATAAGTAAACAAATACCCTACCATCTAACACAGGGGTGTCAAAGTCAAATGGACGGAGGGCCAAATAAAAAAATCAGCTACAAGACGAGGGCCGGACTGTTCGAATGTTCATTGAAAATTTTTAAATGACGCATATAGTCTAGTGAACCTAATTGAACCTACTGAAAACCTAACAAATATATTACAATATGATCAGATAAATAAAGCAATATTTTCTTATGGCTCTGTCAGTAATCTTTAATTTTCAACAGACACAAAAGACAAATTTCCTTTATATAAATATCCCCATAACATGAACATTAAATGAAAGAAACCGGTATTCAAGGCACCATCAGTAGACTATATTTTCTATTTTAGCAAAAGTGGGCTAAATTTACTTCAAAGAAAAAACAATAATAGCAATTTTCTATCATCCACTCAACTGAAATATTTTTAAAATATAATTGGATTGAAATACAAAAAAATAAAGTGCAAAAATCTATTAATCAAAAACAACACTTTGTTTAAGGAGAAGTAACATGCAGTGAAAACAAATATTAAATTTTAACTTTTAAACTTGAACTGAGTAAAAACTCTAAATATGTGATTGCACAGTAATGTTCACTTGTTTGAGGTTGAGGGTGATACTTGGTGGTGTCCCATCTTTTCCACAAGTTCATCAATGTTCGGGGTAAGGCTCTGAGCTGAAGAAATCCTCAGAATTGAGTGGAGGTGTTCAGCAGTAAGTCGACTTCTGTGTGATGTTTTGTTCAGGTTCATCAAAGAAAACAGTTGTTCACACAGGTATGTGCTGCCAAACATAGACAACGTTTGAGCAGCCTGGATGCGCAGCTGGGGCATTGTGCCGGGAGGAACGGGCGAACTCCGCAGCACCCACTGCCGCATATTTTGCCCTCAGTGCATCATTGCATTGGAGGTCAATCAACTCCATTTGGAGGTTTGGTGGTGAGCTTTCCACGTCAACAGCAAATGGGTTACCGAGCAGTTCCAACCTGCTTTTTTGTGCTTCAAAGTCAGCAAATCGGCGTCGAAAGTCAGCGGCAAGCATACCTATTTTATCAGCCAACTGTGTGCTCGGGAACGCACTGGTAGAGAGCTTCTCTTTCATGGTCTGGCAGCTGGGAAAGTGGCTCAAATTTTCTTTCCGCATCTGCGTCTCCCACAGAGTCAGTTTGGTTTTAAATGCCTTCACTGTACTGTACATATCAGAGATGACACGATCCCGACCCTGCAGCTGCAAGTTTATTGCATTCAGATGACTCGTAATGTCACACAGAAAAGCCATTTCACACAGAAACATTTCGTCTCGGAGTTGTGTTGTGTCTTTCCCTTTGCTGTCCAAGAACAGACAAATCTCCTCACGGCTCGAAACATCTTTGAAGCACCTTTCCCTGGCTTAGCCATCGCACCTCTGTGTGATAAGGCAAATCACCATGCTCCGTTTCTAACTCCGTCAGAAATGCCTTGAACTGGCGGTGATTCAAACCTTTGGCTCTGATAAAGTTAACTGTGCGCGTGATGATGCTCATTACATGCTCCATTTTCAAGGCTTTACCGCACAACGCTTCCTGGTGTATGATACAATGATAAGCTGTCAGCTCACCTGTCGCGTTTTCCTCTTGCATCTTTTCCCGTATCTTCGCCACCAGTCCGCTCCTGTGTCCACACATCGCAGGTGCTCCGTCGGTTGTCAAACCCACGAGTTTTTCCCAAGGCAGCTCCATCTCATTTACACATCTTGACACCTCTTCATACAAATCATGCCCGTAGTTGTGCCATGCATAGGACGTAAAGCCAAAAACTCCTCTGTCACGCTTAGGTTGGAGTCCACTCCGCGGATGAAAATTGACAACTGGGCAATGTCAGAAATGTCGGTGCTCTCATCCACAGCCAAGGAATATGCAATAAAATCTTTTCCCTTTTTCACAAGCTGCTCTTTTAGATTGATGGACAACTGGTCTACTCTCTCGGCAATGGTGTTTCTGCTCAGACTCACATTTAAAAAGAGTTGCCTTTTTCTGGGCAAACTTCGTCACAAACTTTAATCATGCAGTTTTTGATGAAATCCCCCTCCGTAAATGGCCGGGCTGATTTAGCGATCTCTTCTGCCAAAATAAAACTGGCCTTGACAGCAGCCTGGCCTTGTGATTTGGCTTTTTTGAACAGAGCCTGTCGAGATTTGAGGCCTCGTTTTAATTCCTCTGCCTTTTGTAGCCTTTGTTCCATGTCCATATTCTTGTTTTTGTCCGCGTGTTTCGTTTCATAATGTCGTCTCAGATTATACTCTTTCAGTACCGCCACACTTTCTCCACACAGAAGACACACAGGTTTTCCAGCTACCTTCGTGAACATATACTCCGACTCCCACCTTGTTTGAAACCCCGGTTCTCAGTATCCACCTTCCGTTTTGCCATTTTTGATGGGTATCTGAAAGTTAATTTTACTGTGATGCTGACGACTGCTGTGCCAATAAATATTGAAATGAAGCAGCCTACTGCTCGGTGCGTCACCTTTGCATTGTGGGAAATGTAGTATTGGTGCGTGTAAAAGATCTGCGGGCTGCCGGCTTGCTGCGGGCCGGTTCTAATAATAAATCAAGATCATCCCAGGGGCCGTAAAAAACCTTCTTGCGGGCCGGATGTGGCCCGCGGGCCTTGACTCTAACACAACACTAAACAAAAAAAACAAAAATAGCACCACCCTACTTAACTATTTAAATATATTTAGTCCTACCTCATGCCAACAAACCTGAAAGGATGGGACATCACCACACTTAACACACCCTGTAACTCTTCTGAGGTCAAGTCTCGCAAACCCAAATACCTCTCTGCAGCTGCCACCACAACCTCAATTTTCTGCGACTTACGTTCCATCCCTGCAGTACAGTTGATAACCATTGCTATAAATGCTTGAAATTCAATCTTTCTGAAACATTTATCACTTGTTGGCCTATCCCTTTGTACTGGTACAGATCTACTACTCACACCACTCCTTTCAGGATACCTCCCCCTTGACTCATCTTCCTCTTACTTTCTACACTGCCTCAGCATATGACAACTTCTGCACTACTCGAACCCTGGAAACCTCAACCTGCCTCTCTTGCACGGGACATTTCTGATCCCCAGCCCCATATAGGCACCCCTAAAATTAACACATACCACTACATTCCCCGATGCTACACATTCCTTTGTCTCTTGCTCTTCTGCACACTTCTCACACCTAAGAGCCTCCCTCCTACACACTGCTGCCACATGCCCATAAGCTTGACACCTGTAACAACGTAATGTATTCGGCACAAAAGCTCGTACAGGATAACTTATCTATCCTAACATCACTTTGTCGGGCAAAGACTCAACATCAAAACTCAAAAGAACAGAAAATGACTTGTTTCACCACTCTCGCCAACCTGTCTGCGTCGCACCAAACGACATTTACTGCTACCCCAGTAAATCACTCCTTTCAATGGCACCCTTTTCTTGAGAGCGAAACAATTCACATTTCTTTCCCCCATTTGTTTAACGCAGAGCACCTTCTCCCTCTGACCAACAGTTACACAAACAATTATCACAAGACCACTTTACCGATTCCACAGCACCCAACTCTGTTTTCACCCACCCTGAAACAACAAATGGATCAGCCAAAAGACAAGGTTCCACTTTTCCAAATACTTCACTTCTGTGACTCATCTTTATCCTGACCCTCGGTGCAAGCCTTGGGCTCTGAGAACTTCACCACAACTACCACCTCTGATACTTCGCCCTCATTCACTTCCTTTTCTCCTCCTGTCTTCAGCTCACTCTGCTTACACTTTCTACCATTCTTCTTTAACAAACCATCTCCCCCCATTTTTAACTAACAAGCTCACGTCTTCCTCACTCTTAGACCTCCTGTGTCTCTCTTTTTCCCTCCATTCCTCCTCTGTATTCCAAGTATACGCCTCCTTATTATAATACTGCACTTCTCCTGACATACATCTTGTTCTTGCTTTCTCAAGGGATGCCATTTAACCGGCTGTCACAATCTCCGTACAATTAGCACGAACCCCTCGGGATGTAGCGCTCAACAGTGCATCCCACTTACAATGCGACTGCTTTGTCTTGATGTTATGCTTTATCAAAAGCTACCATGACACTTTTCAATTTCAACCAAGTGCACTCTTCCAACCACCATCCCCGTCTCTCCCTAGTATTTCTGTCAGCCATCTTTCTGTCAGCCATTTTTGAAATCGTGTTCATCTGTTCAGTTAATAATTTTTGTAATTCGATTGTGTTCTGCATCTTTTTTTGTCTCTTTAGCTAGCAAACGTTACCTACCAGTACATAGCTAACGTTAGTGCTAAAATGACCATCTGATGGCTTTTTGGTCTCTCATCGAACCGTTAACCTCCAATATTGTCTGTGTCACATGAGCAAGGAGAGCCATGCTGAGAAATGAGGTGACACTTCCATGTACCCACTCAGTAAGTTCTCCCGTTTCTGATGAACTGTATTGTCTTACCAACGTTACTTTTCACTTTAGCTAAAAGCTATAGCCTACTGTCACATGGGCCAACTACCTTTACATTCTGCTGGGGTCTGTCTCTTTATGGATGTCTTTGGAAGATATCAAATCACATTTCCATCAATTTCCAATATTAAAGTGAGCTGGAGTTGAGTCAGTATGTTGGCAGCAGCCACTCAATGTTAGTGCTGGCTGTTTAACAGTCTGATGGCCTTGAGATAGAAGCTGTTTTTCAGTCTCTTGGTCCCTGCTTTGATGCACCTGTACTGACCTCTCCTTCTGGATGATAGCGGGGTGAACAGGCAGTGGCTCAGGTCGTTGTTGTCCTTGATAATCTTTATGGCCTTCCTGTGACATCGGGTGGTGTAGGTGTTATGAGGATTCTGTGTTATGCACCATAGCCCGTTACCATATATGTGATTGAATATTATCTGCTGTTGGCTTGTGTGGATGTATGTAGGTGTTATGCAACATAGCTGACTTGAAACATTGTTAACCGTTTCAGGGCCATGGGCCTTTCTCATGATGGAAAAATACAGAATAACATAAAAACGGACACATACAGAACGTAGTGTAGCAAACCACAGACTGTTTTTGTTAGAACTCAAACTTAACAATAACAGAAACCAGATATGTGATAACGGTATGTAGGGAATGAGCACATAGATACTCGACACAGCAAGTTACATCTATCAACTGGAGCGCCCGGGGGCTGGTACCAGCTCGTACGACAACAATCAACGATAGGCTGGGTGAGTTTAAACCACGCCCAGTCTCTACTCTGACAGGCCGGCTCGGAAGCAGGAACTACTACTGTCATCAGGGTATATTATAATATCTTTGTCAGGAACAAGTCAATTCTGTTTGCCCTGCGAGGTGGGAGAGAGCCCGTATATACGAAAATTGCATTTACCACTTATTGCTTAGCTAATAAAAAATACATAGTATACAATCGGTGACTCATAGTCATATTTATCCTGATACCAGATTCGAATTGACGCAAATCTAACAGTGTCCTGGAGGGCAGGTAGTTTGCCCCCGGTGATGCGTTGTGCAGACCTCACTACCCTCTGGAGAGCCTTGCGGTTGTGGGCGGAGCAGTTGCCGTACCAGGCGGTGATACAGCCCGACAGGATGCTCTCGATTGTGCATCTGTAGAAGTGTGTGAGTGCTTTTGGTGACAAGCCAAATTTCGAAAGCCTCCTGAGGTTGAAGAGGCGCTGCTGCGCCTTCTTCACAACGCTGTCTGTGTTGACCAATTAAGTTTGTCCATGATGTGTTGCCGAAGGAGCTCAGTAGGTATCCAGGCACCCAAGTCATTATTGACTGTACCGAGTTGAAATGCCAGCAGCCAGCCAGTCTCCCTCTACACAGTCATTACAAGTCCCACTGCACCTTGAAAGCCCCATGGCACCACATGGAGCAGTTACTGTAGTGTCAGAATTGTATGCGGGCTCCATCAGCAACAAAGAGATATTCAAAAAAAAAAAATCAGGCTGTTTGACTTGCTCACTCAGGCATGGCAGTGATAGCAGACAAGAGGTTCATGATTGATGACTGTGTGCCAGACAAGGTCTTACCGTCCACCCTTTGTCTAAACGGAGCCAAATGCCAGCAGCACAGGTCCATCAAAAGACAAGAGATTGCTCATGTTATAGAGTCCACATTGAGAAATTAATTGGCAGAATTAAACTGAACAAGCCGTTTCAGTCAGAGATCCCCAAGTCACTGATGGGAAGCATCAACTGCATCTGGGCTGTGGCTTGCCTTCTCACAAACTACCAGTGTGGGCCTCTTGTGAAGGCATGGGCCAAGGTGCAGTGAGCTACAACTGCAATGCATCTTTCCTTTTTTTGCTGTGACCATCCACATTGTCTAACACCCTGTAGTCCATGTATTGATAATAAACACCACTGCTTATACTCCAAACACAAAATGTTGGACAGAATTTTTATTTACAGTGACAAGAGAACTGAAATTGTTTTACTGAATTATTTTAAATTACTTATTCATTAATTAATTGCATAGACAGATTTGTTAGTTTGTTTCTCTTTCGTTAATTGAAAAGGTACAGGAGCCTGTCTGGAGTTATTTAGGCTTTCCTGCCTAATAACTTTTGCATGTACACATATAAGTAGTACCAGTCACCCTTCACTCTAATTAGTGTGAACACCACTGGGTCTCTGTACTATCTCAAATAGAATGTCCCCAGACAACAAAGTCACACCACTCCAACTCAGTGATGTAGAGCTGACCTTGAACTTGCCAGTAGTAGGTATGATGCCTCTTCAGGGAAGGTTCACCGTTATGCATGTGAACGTACTTACAATCCACAAAATATTTTACGTTTACTTAATCTCAACTAGGCCAAAAGGTGGATGCTCGAGAGGGTTGTAGACCAGGCCATCAGGAGAAGAAGCAAACCAAGGGATGTCAGGATGTATGAGGAGGCCACAGGGTAAGAATTTGACATTCTGCATCTTGCAGTAGTCACTGGCTGCTTCCAACTCCAGTCCCCTCTTCATGTCAGCTGTTGGTGCTGTGCCTTTGAGGATCCTTTCAGCTAGATGGCAGACATCCGCAGGCACTCTCACATGGCAAGCCTCTCAGAACCGTGACGAGGTCAGTCTTGATTTCCGTAGCACCTGCCAGTCGGAGAAAGCACTCTGTTCTCTAGTAGCTTCCTCTATTTTACGGGCTGTTGCGAAGCTCACCTGAAGAGACTATGTGAAGCTGGTCTCCTTCACTGAACACAAATGTGCAGCCTTGAAAGTTGTTCTCGTCTGTAGCAATCCAGGGGCAGTGAAGGGAATGGTGGTGTCTCCTTATGGTGAACTATGTGTTGCATTGTGATTGGTGGCTGCTGATAAGACAAGAGCCTCCCCACTTGCACCTTTCCTTGGCTAAAAGCTTTTCAGCAGACATCCCCATGCTGCAGATCAATGGCTTGGATAGAGGGTCAAAGTTATTTTATGCCTCTTCTATCTGAAGAACTGAGAGGTCAGGGAGCGGTCCAAGAAGGGCACTGTAGAGTGTACTTCTGCAAAGCAAAGCAGCCGCTGTGGTTAGCCAATCTAAACAACGTACTTGAAACCACCTGAAATGAAATCATTTTATATAGTCAAAGTGTAATAGGACATGACCAGCTACTACCTACTATACTGGCTATTAGGGAATACTCACCTAATCCCTCTTTCTGCCATGCACTTTTTGGTGGGCTTGGTGATGGTCATTTTGCCTATGATGGTCATTTTGCCTATAGGCCCAGGTTTCAGACCCTGTAAATAGAGAGTACAAGGGCACAATTCTAAATCTAATCATGAGACGATTTAAGTGTTCATTATATAATTTCTTAGCATTATGATATGATTATGACCATATGATGTTTATATGTGGTATAGCTATGAAAACATACCATAGTCCTATATGTGGTATAGCTATTAAAACATACCATAGTCCTGGGCTTATGACACTGCTGCCTGGCCTCTGTGCACAGGTGGGATGACTGATGTTCCCATCTGGGAATAGTGTGCAGACTGGAATAGTAATGCAACTGTGTGGTTGCATAATGCAGTGCCAGCAACACATGAACAGTGATGTGTCATTGTTTCTGGCTCAGAGCGCTTCAGTACAACCTACGTGGGGATATAAAAAGAAAATTATTAGACTATAAAATCACTCAACCAGCAAACAGAAGTGACTGGTGCAACATACAACAGCCATTAAATTCATTACAACAATATGGGTTTAAACATTTATATTAAGGTCATATGTCCTTGTTTAAACTTAATCAAATGCGTCCAACATGACAGAGTTTACAGAAACGAAGACGCCTGAACAGCTACTAAACTAAAAACGGTTTCATAGACATGGGTTAAGCCTGGTCCTAAACTAAGCAATGCCTCATAATGCAGATCTCCATTGACAGGAACTTCTTAGCCTGAGACTAGGCTTTATCTCTGACTGTATAACTGGCATGTAGTGTGTCACAAACAGCTGACTTTCCACCCTACACTCAAACTGTGTGGTTTCTCATTTTTCCTCATGAACTTGTAGCAGCAAGCTCTTATGCTGACCTCTCCTGTAATTTTATCACTGTTCAAAACTGTTTAGAATAAAAATGAATGAGCAATCATAATGTTAGCTAGCTACTGTAAAAGGCATGTTTTAAAATACGTTACAGCTTTGAGTAAACGTCCTCGTCTGGTCTGATAGGCAACTTGGCTACACCTACCTTCATAGTAGAAAAGGTAACTGGAGACAAAGTTTTAAACCTTTTTCCAACTTGGAGGTCGGTGCTTTGCTAATTGTCTTGGCCAGACGATGTAGAAGCGTCACTGTTACCTTTGGCAGCTCTTCAAGCACCTTGTGTAAAACAACGGCATGGTAAGCAGGGGTGTTGACTAATTACTAGCCACCTTAATGGTTAGCGCGTTAATAGCTAGCTAAACGAGATACAAAAAAGACACAGAACACAATAATCGAATTACAAAAATCACTAACTGAACGGATAAACACAACTTTCAACAATAATATATTTTTTAAAAAGCTATAGAAAAATGATTATATTAATATACTGAGGTAATGATAAAACGAACGACTTAGAGGCTAGTATGAATACTATCATGGTGACAGGAAGCTATGTATCAGGTAGGAAGTTGAGCGGAAGTGGGCGTTGCTACATTGTTTAAATCTATTGGCCCAGCGTCGTCTGGGTTAGGCCGGGGAAAGATTTTACACTATTGTGGAGAGATGTACTGTTTGGATTCTTTACATACAATAGAAATAAGCGGAATCATTTTTATGTAATTAATTTCATTATTCTTTTGGCCAAATGTCATATACACAAATGTAAATTTACAAACAGAAAACCACATTTTCGTACCCTACAAAAATAAATTGAACTGTATTTTAAGACGGTTAAATGCTCTACTAACAAAAAAGCTGTTAGAATTGTAAGTATATGCATGTCCCTTAAGGTCCTTTGTGTAATTGTAATGTGATATTGTACCCCCTAGCTCGATTGTCTATTGTTTGTAATCTATGTATGCTTGTGTTCCCTCATGTGCTTTATGTATTGATTTGATATTAATAAAAACATTTTTTTTTTTAAAGAGTCCTCGAAGGAATATTTCGTTTCGCTGCAGGCGGGAGTTCCTTTTTTCTAGAACCTGGGTGAGTGTCGCAACAATAACTACGTCAACACTAAAGGTCTTAGCAGGTAAGCGAAACATTTGAAGGATAATAAACTGGTCACATGTCAGTTTCAGATTGTCTTCAAGATGTGTATATAGAATAGTTATATTAAATATGAAATAACATTTCAGTGCATGAAATTCATTATTTGTGATTAAAAAGTATAGTATTTGCTTCGAAGTGTTTATCTACTAACTAGATTTTCGGTACTTCCTGGACACGTCGTCGTAGCAGCCAGACATCTCAGTTTACCTGAAGAGTAAATTCCTATTGAATTAGCAATGGAGACATTATACGGTGTACCTTTCGCAGTGTTGGAATGTCCTAATATAAAACTCAAAAAGCCATCATGGCTGCACATGCCGTCGGCTATGACCGTCTATGCGATCGTTATTGTATCGTACTTTCTCATCACTGGAGGTAAGTTGTCGAACACTGCAGCGTCGTTAGCCAGTTTAACTAGGTAGCTGTAACCGATGGTTTTGTAAAGCCTCGATACAGGATTTGTCTGTTAATGTTTAAAGTTACATCCGGCTTCTAAATAGCTAACATTAGGTACATGTATTGCCTACTAAAATATGATTCAACGTCTTCACACGTATTTTATGCAGTCAGACCTATTCAATCGGCTAATCAGTGTTGGGCGGAGTACGGAGGAGTTGGCTATTGTGTAGCTAGCTAACTAATTAGCTAGCTAGTACTAGCTAGGTGTGTAACTGTTCACCAAACCCACGGTTCAGTACATATTGTGGTTTTGGGGTCACGCTCGTTTACGGTATAGCGGAAAATATGAATTCCATCAGTTACTGTAATACATTTGTTTATTTGGCTAAATAATTAAAAACAGTTTGACATCATTCACAATGATCTTGGCACTGTTTGTTATAGGGTGTGTTCGTCAATTCAATCTGGAGTGCCAGAGTGCGCTCTGGGTGTAAATTCAGACCGTTGTCAGATCTTCCGTTCCTAAATTCAGAGTTCAGAGCGCACACTGAACCCACTGGCCTAGGAGTAGGGTTGATTCGAGTGTTCTGAACTCAACGGCAGTCAAGCACCCAAACTAAGATTTGCAAACTATTTACAGACGCAAATGAGATAATCTCACTCTGACCATTTTACTCACCCTAGCAGAACTAGGGTGAATTGGGGTGTTCATGTTATCCAGAGCGTTGGTGACTAACTATGCTGCTGGCAACAATTCAATTACATTTTTCACCCATAGAGTACCACCGCATGAGTCATAATACCCATAAAACCTAGCGGTCAAACAGGGAAATGGTTCCAATTGTTTTTTCACCATAATTTTTTTCCCATTGGGGCTTACCCTGCCATGATGTGTTACTGACTTTTTTTCTAAGTTTTCATTTTAGTTATTTGTTTGATCTGCTGGTGCTTGCTGTAATAAGTCCTATATTCATTATGTTCTGGAATGTTTCATTGAACAGAAACGGTGCTGAACTGAAAGTCCAGTTGAATAAAGGGGAGGGGTTGGAAAGCTGTCAGCTTGGCACTGCCTTTTAAATCTTTGCTTCAAGCCACACCTCGCCACACTCACCAAAGAGGAGCAAACATACCAGTCTGTTCAATAACTTTTTGGGGAAATGTGTCGTTCAGAACAAACTGTTCCACAACATAGCAAACATTCCACATGCACACTGACTTTGGTCGCCAGCTGTACGGTGTAGAGGTCGACCGACTATGATTTTTCAACGCCGATACCAATTATTGGAGGACCAAAAAAGCGACACCGATTAATCGGGCAATTTTATTTTTTTAAATTTGATATATTTGTAATAATGACAATTACAACAATACTGAATGAACACTTATTTTAACTTAATATAATATATCAATAAAATCAGTTTAGCCTCAAATAAATAATGAAACACGTTCAATTTGGTTTAAATAATGCAAAAACAAAGTGTTGGAGAAGAAAGTAAAAGTGCAATATGTGCCATGTAAGAAGGCTAACGTTTAAGTTCCTTGCTCAGAACATGAGAACATATGAAAGCTGGTGGTTCCTTTTAACATGAGTCTTCAATATTCCCAGGTAAGAAGTTTTAGGTTGTAGTTATTATAGAAATTATAGGACTACTTCTCTCTATAAGATTTGTATTTCATATACATTTGACTATTTGGATGTTCTTAAAGGCACATTAGTATTGCCAGTGTAACAGTATAGCTTCCATCCCTCTCCTCGCCGCTACCTGGGCTCGAACCAGGAACACATCGACAACAGCCACCCTCGAAGCATCGTTACCCATGGCTTCACAAAAGCCGCAGAGCAAGGCGAACAACTACTCCAAGTCTCAGAGCGAGTGACGTTTGAAACTCAATTAGTGCGCACCCCACTAACTAGCTAGCCATTTCACATCGGTTACACAAGCCTAATCTCGGGAGTTGATAGGCTTGAAGTCATAAACAGCTCAATGCTTGAAGCATTGCGAAGAGCTCCTGGCAAAACGCACAAAGTGCTGTTTGAATGAATGCTTACGAGCCTGCTGGTGCCTACCATCGCTCAGTCAGACTGCTCTATCAAATCATAGACTTAATTATAACACACAGAAATACGAGCCTTCGGTCATTAATATGGTCGAATCCGGAAACTATCATCTCGAAAACAAACATTTATTCTTTCAGTGAAATACGGAACCGTTCCGCACGGGTCGCATCCATAAGTCTAAATATTGCTGTTACACCATTGGAGGTTGTACAATGTGTCATAATTACATACATTCTGGTAAATTAGGCGGCCCAAACGGTTGCATATACACTGACTGCAGGACACGCTAGATAAACTAGTAATATCATCAACCATGTGTAGTTAACTAGTTATTTTGATTGTTTTTTACAAGACTAATGCTAGCTAACAACTTACCTTGGCTTACTGCATTCGTTTAACAGGCAGTCTCCTCGTGGAGTGCAAAGAGAGGCAGGTGGTTAGAGCGTTGGACTAGTTAACTGTAAGTTTGAATCCCCCGAGCTGACAAGGTAAAAATCTGTCGTTCTGCCCCTGAACGAGGCAGTTAACCCACCGTTCCTAAGCAGTCATTGAAAATAACAATGTGTTCTTAACCGACTTGCCTAGTTAAATAAAGGTGGCCAAATAATAAAAATAAATTGGCCAAATCGGTGTCCAAAAATTCAGATTGCTATGAAAACTTAAAATCGGCCATTCCGATTAATCGGTCGACCTCTAGTACAGTGTTTCCTCCGTCTCATTGGTGCTGCTGGCTTCCGGGTTAAGGGAGCAGCGTCAAGAAGCAGTGTGGCTTGTTTCGGAGGACGCATCGCTCTTGACCTTTCCGGATTCCATACGGGAGTTGCAGCGACGGGGAAAACGTTCATGAACGCACCTCAGGATTAATACACATTCATCCAGTGCCAGATCTGACTGACCCTTGTGCCAATCTGTGTCACAAACATACATTTTGGAAGCTGATTCGCTGCTTCTCCCTCAACAGCGCCCCATAGTTATTTTTATTTATTTTGGGGGGAGGGGTAGATTGTGAGTTCTATCAATGTAATTGTTTAAAATACTTGCACATATCTCGGACATTCCATGCGAATTAATATGAATAGGTCTGTTTAATTTTGTTCTGGCTTGTCGTTCCAAATAGAGGGAATATTTTTATTAAAGAAAAGGTGTTCAGTATAGGCAGGGCCATAATTAAATGGGTTAACTGGGATATGACTAAAAAAATATCCCCCTGATTAATTATTCTTTACAAATAAGACAGGCATTTACCTTTCCATCTTCCTACCATGAAAAGGTAAATACCTGTATTTGTGATTCTTTAGTCATATACAGTTGAAGTCAGAAGTTTACATACACCTTAGCCAAATACATTTAAACTCAGTTTTTCACAATTCCTGACATTTGATCCGAGTCAAAATACCCTGTCTTAGGTCAGTTAGGATCACCACTTTATTTCAAAAATGTGAAATGTCAGAATAATAGTAGAGCGAATGAGTTATTTCAGCTTTTATTTCTTTCATCACATTCCCAGTGGGTCAGAAGTTTACATACACTCAATTAGTATTTGGTAGCATTGCCTTTAAATTGTTTAACTTGGGTCAAATGTTTCGGGTAGCATTCCACAATCTTACCACAATAAGTTGGGTGAATTTTGGCCCATTCCTCCTGACAGAGCTGGTGTAACTGAGTCAGGTTTGTAGGCCTCCTTGCTTGCACACGCCTTTTCAGTTCTGTCCACACATTTTCTTTAGGATTGAGGTCAGAGCTTTTTGATGGCCACTCCAATACCTTGACTTTGTTGTCCTTAAACTTCATAGGGCTGCAATCCCGTTAAAGGGATCAATATGACAACAGCCACTGAAAGTGCAGGGCGCCAAATTCAAAACAACAAATCTCATAATTAAAATTTCTCAAGCATTACAAGTACCATTTTAAAGGTAATCTTGTTGTTAATAGGCTTTACAGCGAAAGCACCACAAACGATTCAGAGCCAAGCCACAGAAAAACAGCCATTTTCCAGCCAAAGAGAGGAGTCACAAAAAGCACCAATAGAGAGAAAATGAATCACTAACTTTTGATCTTCATCAGATTACACTCATAGGACTTCATGTTACACAATACATGCATGGTTTTTTCGGTAAAGTTCATATTTGTATAAAAAAAATCTGTATACATAAAGTGGTGATCCTAACTGACCTAAGACAGGGTATTTTGACTCGGATCAAATGTCAGGAATTGTGAAAAACTGAGTTTAAATGTTCAGTAGTTTCAAAAACATCCGGTGAATTTTCAGAGCCACAACAATTTACAGAAATACTCATCATAAATGTTGATGAAAATACAAGTGTTATACATGGAATTAAAGATATACTTCTCCTTAATGCAACCGCTGTCAGATTTTAAAAAAGCTTTACGGAAAAAGCAAACCATGCTATAATCTGAGAACAGCGCTCAGAGAACAAATACATATATCCGCCATGTTGGAGTCAACCGAATGCACTCCCAGGAATCCCAGGTCCACAATAAATGTTTGATTTGTTCGATAATGTCCATCATTTATGTCCAAATAGCTACTTTTGTTAGCACGTTCGGTAAACAAATCAAAACTCACGAAGCGCTTTCATAGTTGCAGACGAAATGTCAGTTCCGTTACAGACTGTAGAAACTTGTCAAACGATGTATGGAATCAATCTTTAGGATGTTTTTTAACATAAATCTTCAATAATATTCCAACCGGCGAATTACTTTGTCTTCAGAAAAGGAATGGGAGATACCTCATGTGAAATGCGCGTGACTGCTGCCAGACCTCTGACTCAATCCACTCTCATTCGGCTCCACCTCACAGTAGAAGCCTCAAACACGTTTCTAAAGACTGTTGACATCTAGTGGAAGCCTTAGGAAGTGGGATATTGGTAATCTCGCACTAACTTGGGGTGGCAGGGTAGCCTAGTAGTTAGAGCATTGGACTAGTAACCGAAAGGTTGCAAGTTCAAATCCCCGAGCTGACAAGGTACAAAATCTGTCGTTCTGCCCCTGAACAGGCAGTTAACCCACTGTTCCTAGGCCGTCATTGAAAATAAGAATTTTTTCTTAACTGACTTGCCTAGTAAAATAAAGGTAAAATTAAAAAAAAAAAATTACAACTTCAAAATTTGAGTTCAAAATTGACCAACCTCAGATTTCCCACTTCCTGGTTTCATATCGCCGGGGCTATTTGACGCTTATGCAGTACGCCACAGGATGCCGGTTAGATTTGGGTATGTCATATTAGGTGAAAATTGGGGGGGGGTCCAATCCTTGAGGTTGTGTTGTGAAAAGTGTTATGAAATGTAATGTGTCATTCTAATTGTATATCGCTGCCTTAATGTTGCCGGACCCCAGGAAGAGTAGCTGCCTTAATACCTTTAAAACATGTGTCATGGGTCTGCACAATCATGCAAATGGTACTGAACTCATGACAGGACCATGTTTTGACATTGTATTGGCTATTGAAGGTTTTTTGCTATGTGACTTTGTGAAAATCATCTTTTGGCATTTTATATCTATTCCGTTTTCGGCACGTGGAAAAAGTACAGTGCAGTCCGGAGTCCTTGGGACGTCGCTTCCCTAAACCCTAACCTTAAGCCTTATCTTGACCATTTAAAATTAATTTCAATGGGGGCCGGGGGGGGTAGGAACGTCCCAAGGATCCCGGATAGCACAGATCACGAGAAAAATCACAAGAATTTGCACATTCAGAAATAAAGATCAGGTCACGAGATCGGGTCACTCGCTTAAAAAAAAGCATTCTGTTGACATCTGACTCCAGTGCCATGTTTTTTAAAAAATGATCATATCTATGACATTTCAGATTTAGATATGATCATTTTTCAGTAGGTAATGAACTACACTATACATACAAAAGTATGTGGACACCTTCAAATTAGTTGATTCGGCTATTTCAGCCACAGGTATACAGCCACAGGTATAAAATCTCCATAGTCAAACATTGGCAGTAGAATGGCCTTACTGAAGAGCTTAGTGACTTTCAGCATGGCACCATCATAGGATGCCACCTTTCCAACAAGTCCATCAAATTTCTGCCCTGCTAGAGCTGGCCCGGCCAAATGTAAGTGCTGTTATTGTGAAGTGGAAACATCTAGGAGCAACAAAAGCTCCGCTTGTGTGGCCTCACTGAACAGGACTGCAAAGTGCTGTAGGGGGGGACCAACTCCATGTTAATGCCTGTGATTTTTGAATGAGGTGTTTGACTAGCAGTTGTCCCCATACTTTTGCTCATGTAGTGTATGTTTTCAAAGAAACTTAGTTAAACCTTTAAGTGACATTGACGTTATTGTTAGCAGCTTGGTAAACACTATTTTCAGAGTAGCTTTCACAATACTGTGGCTAAAGATTTTTATTTATTTATTAGCCGATTGAGTAGGCTAACATGTAGCAAACTACTAAGCCAGCTCAGCTGGTATGGGCTAGCTTTGCACCCTCCTTTACCTTTACACATGGCATTTACCATCCCAATTCATATTATTATGCCAGTGCGTAACTGTTGATTTTCCTTCATGCTACTAGCTAGTTAGCTAACTGATTTCCTCGTCTCTCTCCCAATCTGCAGGCATCATCTACGATGTCATTGTGGAACCACCTAGTGTGGGTTCAATGACCGATGAACATGGGCACCAGCGGCCTGTCGCCTTTTTGGCATACAGGTAAGTACGCAACACCTTTCCTTGCCCATTCATGTACAGTAGACTAATGCTAGTGTTAATGCGCCTTGCTTGCGTTATGAGTTTTGGAAACATTTCGAAATTTCATATCAGTGCAATTTCTTTTTTTTATACGGAAGATACTCTTACTGTACCCAGTTTTGGCACAGTTGCAAGTGGCTGTGTTTTGAATAACACATGCTTCCAGCCAACGTACAATACATCTTACCCAGTTGCACTCTAATGGAAATTGCTCTGTGCAACTGTGCTGAAACGATGTATAGAAAGTGTTTCGGTTATATTTGAAAAATGATTTCTTGCTTATATGAAGGTTCAGTTCCAAATGTTTCCAAAACCGCATTGCAAGCAAGGATTATTCAAGTTTCTAAATGTTAAAACAGTGTTGGGACTGTAGTACACATTTGGCCAGCTGTCGTCCATACGTTCAACTGAGAACCCTTCAACTGTAATCCCCTTGAGAGCTAACACTTGTTGTTTCTGCATTGTCAATGCCTGGGGCTATTATTTACTCCATTCATTATCTGCATTGGATTGCACAAATTTGAGAGGGGTAGTCACATAACCATCTTATTTTTTTCTCTTTCCTATGAAGAGTGAATGGCCAGTACATCATGGAAGGGTTGGCCTCCAGTTTCCTCTTCACCATGGGAGGCTTGGGCTTCATAATCCTAGATCGCTCGAATGCCCCAAACATCCCTAAACTCAACCGCTTCCTTCTGTTGTTCATCGGTTTTGTCAGTGTCCTGCTCAGCTTCTTCATGGCCAGAGTGTTCATGAGAATGAAACTGCCGTAAGTCTACTCTCTTGTGAAAATGTCCAATCGTGCCCCCCAACCTAAAACACATGAAACTGTGGGGTGGGGAGAAGTTTGCTACTTTTAGGATGGACAACAAAACCCTTCCCCACCCTACTGCTCCCATTTAAAACTATCAAGTTGCTGTGTTTTTACACATTTGTTTGTCTGGTTTAAAGTGGACCTAATCATCAACACAAGTAACACTCTTGATAGTAACAGATACATCATATTTTATTGGTCACATACACTTGGGTTAGCAGATATTATTGCGAGCGTAGCGAAATGCTTGTGCTTCTAGTTCCGACAGTACAGTAATATCTAACAATTCCACAAATGCTTAATACATACATCTTAAGTAAAGAAATCGAATAAGAATATATAAATATATGGATGAGGTAATGTCAGAGCGACATGGGCTAAGATGCAATAGATAGTATAGAATACAGTATAAATATATGAGATGAGTAATGCAAGATATGTAAACATTAAATTGACTAGTGATCCATTTATTAAAGTGGCTAATGATTTCAAGTCTGTATGTAGGCAGCAGCCTCTCTGTGCTAGTGATGGCTATTTAACAGTCTGATGGCCTTGAGATGGAAGCTGTTTTTTCAGTCTCTCGATCCCAGCTTTGATTCACCTGTACTGACCTTGCCTTCTGGATGGTAGCGGGGTGAACAGGCAGTGGCTCGGGTGGATGTTGTCCTTGATGATCTTTTTGGCCATTGTGTGCTGTAGGGGTTCTGGAGGGCAGGTAGTTTGCCCCCGGTGATGCGTTGTGCAGCTAGCACCACCCTCTGAGGAGCCCTGTGGTTGTGGGCGGTGCAGTTACTGTACCAGGCGGTGATATAGCCCGACAGGATGCTCTCAATGGTGCATCTGTAAAAGCTTGTGAGGGTTTTAGGTGACACGGCACATTTCTTCAGCCTCCTGAGGTTAGTGAACCGAGACTGATCTCGGAGTGACCCCCGACCGAGAAAAAAAGTCATAATAAAATAATTCCATTCCCCCCAGCTGTGTCTATTGACAGTTGTCAGTGACATGAACATTCTATTGAAATGGTTACTTGCATAGTGGAGTCTTTTGAGACATGCAGCTAGCTAGCTAAACAATGAACCATAATCCCAACTCATATAATGTTACTATCCTGCATGAATCTGCAGGTAGCTAACCAACCAGGTTCAATGTTAGCTAGCTAACATTAGGCTATAACTAGCAATGCAAATAGCTCTGAGGTACGAATAATATTACTACACAGATCATACGCATAACGTTAGCTAGCTAACAATATAATTTAACTTCAAATTTAAAGTGACTTTCTGAGAAAATTAGAAATGTGTAATATCTGAAAATGTAGCTAGCTAGACTATCTTACCCATATACATGGATGGACGCTTCTCCATCTGTCACGGATGCCATGAGTTAGGGTTAGTGGTTATAGCATTGGGCCAGTAATTGAATTGAATCCCTGAGTTGACAAGGTAAAAATGTCGTTCTGCCCCTGACCAAGGCAGTTAACCCACTGTTTCTAGGCCGTCATTGTAAATAAGAATTTGTTCTGAATAGACTTGCCTAGTTAAATAAAAGTTCAATAAAAAATGGGTTAGGGTTAGTTTGAAGATGTGTAAAACACATGTCTCCGGATTACAACAGCCTTTTGTGTTCTCTTTTTGACTCAAATTCGCTATCAAACGCCAGAATTTTCTCCATCTCCTTAGCTAATTTCAAATCTCGGTCCTCTGGAAAGTGGAGACCAACACTTACGCAGTTCTACTGCATGATATATATTTTTTAAAGGCTGCGTTAGAAAGAATTACCGACACATACTGACCAGCTCATGTTATAGACATAAGTGTGCCACATGGCAGACCAATCCAAACTCGTCTCTCGACATGTCCAGCCCACTCATTATCTCAGCCAATCATGGATAGGGGGAATGTTGCTCTCTTTCTGTGGCTAAACTAACTAGGCTCATAATTTAACAATTGTATTAGTATTTAGATGGCATACAAGTTTGTTAAAGGCACATGAAAATGTTTGCATGTTCCAGAAGGCATTTCTTTTGATCAAATAAAATAAAATTGCATTCAAAATGCTCTCCTGTGAAGTAGTGATGCGTGGCATGCATGCTGTTTTCAAGTTCTCGTAAGATTGCCTTGGCTGGATTACATCTTCACTCATCGGATGGTTCTGTAATCGAACAAGGTCATACAAATACCCTGCATACATATATTAGCACCTGCTAGACAAGAGAATGTTGTCCTTATGCAGCAAATGCATCAGATGCATATCAACCCACAAGGTGCAGCAAACATAAGCACCAACGCTTGATAACTAGTGCATCAACTATTGTAAAGGATTAATTGCATGAAGAAATTAGTGGAAATATATTAATAATAAAAAAACAATAGTTATGGATATGTTTTGTATAATTCTATTAAGTCCTAGAAAAAAAGTAGGCCTTTTTACCTATGCATTTTCTTTACAATAAAACATTAGTGTAATCCATTTGATCAACTTTATTTGTAGATTTAATTAGTAATGGAGTTGTAGTAAAAAATCTTTTGACAAAGTTAAAAAGATAATGATAATAATAACTAGCCAGGTGCGCATGTGAAATGATTTGCTGTATTCCTAAACAAAAGAACCAGTGCATGAACAATTGTAAAGGATGAATTGCATAAAGAAATATTTGTGGAAATGTGTTCATGACAAGATACAATCAACAAATAACAGTTTTTATATCGGACACTGTATTGTGCCCTTTTTACCTGTACCTTTACGCATGAATCAATCTCGTCTTCTCTCGTCTTTATGCTTCGGGTCAGCACACAGCTTCGGGAGCAAGCCCAACAAACAAATCGGTTGCACTGCACACCGTTTTCATGGGCCTTGTTTTGTGTGCACCTGCCGACTTGACATTGTCTTCCTTTTCCCGAGAGGGAGCAGTGGTGCTTGGGGAAGAGGGAGAGCAGGATGTGCTGCTGCTTGGCGGCTGTAGCTTCTTTCTTGATGTTCATGTGGTTCTCACGAAGCTCACATGCCAGATCCATGATGAAATCGCTCCTGCTGACTGTCTTGTCAAGACATTGCTTGTACAACGTGCGCTTTGATAGCAGCCATGTCGAGCAAGTTGCAGAACACCGCAACAGGCCAGAGGTGAGTATCTCCTTTTACAGAGTACAGTCTTGCCATCTGGTCCAGTGCATCCACACCAACCTATTACATAAAATAAAGGTTTGAATAGTAATAACATTCATGTCATATAAGATTATATTTGGTGTTTGACAGATGGGAACGATATATGTATATAGCAGAGATGTATCCCTTTTGTGCGATAGTCGTCTGTCTCCAGTTTATTTTTCTGGTCACTGCCAATGGCAACAGTGGGATGCATGGTGCTGAGGATGCAAATACTTTCTTTTGCATCTGTACACCATAAGTGTTGCTTTACCACTTTCCGTCACTGTGGAGTACAGCTCTGCTGGTATGTTTTGTGCAGAGGGGCAGCTCCCGCCTTTGTTTGTTCACTATTCCAAGCAGGCTAGTCTTCTTTGCAATCAACTTGTCTGCCATGGCCACATTTCTGCCTTTGCCAATGTAAGGCTCCACGAGTCTCAACAACAGTCTCAAACAGTCGCTCACCCACTGGCCTGGTTTCGATTTTGAAAGCCATTGAGCAAGTTCTTGGTTTTGACATCGGCGGCCAACTAAAAATCAATTTAAAATTTGTCTGGTTTGTTGACCATGTATTGGGTAAAATGGCACCGAGCTTTTGTTGGGAACAGTTACTCATCAGTTATGTCTCCTGGCTTGTAACAAGCAGTGCAATTCTTCACAACACTTTTCTAGGTGTCTGAGACGGCGGCAAACGTGTCTGTCTGCACGCCTATTGGTCTCATCTCCTTGTTATCAACGCAGGTGTCTCACGATCTCTCTGAAGCGGTTGCGTGGCATGGTCTCTCTGGAAAAAGTCCACCCCATACCTATCAGACTAACGACTCCACATCCATGCTCTTTCCGCCTTATTCTACGTGGACATACAAGAGTGCAATAAATGCATTCAGTTCATTCATACACATGTTCCTTGTTTTGTTTCCTTTTCTGTGCATATGAGTGATGTTGCAGCACAGAGACTGTACTATCTGCATGTCACAAACAAAGAAAACTGAGTACTCTGGCAATTTGTCTCTGCATTGAGGTGTAGGACCTGCTCTTTGTGACTATTCTGGTGAGGCCGCCTTCCTGTTGGGATCTCGTCTCTTTTCTACCCAAACCGTGCCATCCCTCCCAGACTCCTGTCTCACGTGGCACTTGGGATCTGTTCTGTTTCTGCGGCGAGGCTCAGGCATCGGAGGCCGTGGCTCGAAGTAAACATCAGAATCAGATGACTCTTCATCAGCAACTTTGATTTCAAGCACAATATCTGATTTCTCCATCCGACTCCAACTCATTTAAATTCTGCAGCATTTGCAACGCTGTCAGTGCGTCCCTTAGTTTGGTTCGGCTTGCCATTGTGAATGTTGTACTCAGTGTCTGGGGAGATTATATACAATTTCCAGCATTTCATAATAAAATAATTACACCACCCACAATTCTTCAGTACACTATTGTTCTAAATTCAATCATCTTCACCCGTATCATTCAGATCAATCAAATTATTTCACCCTCATCATTCAGTTAATTTAAGTCACGTGCACCATTATCAGTTTCTATCGCCCATTCATCCATTGACGACAGAATAACATTTTAATTTGATTGTTACTCATTTTTAATTAGTAGCCAGAGCGGTCACAGCATGTGTTCGTTTCCCTTACAATACATTTATAGGTAAAACAGTTATACAGTAAACAGTTAAAACAGTAAATAAAACAGTCCAGGAACGGCTTCTTTTTACAAATTTAAAATGTGAGTATGGTATCAACCCGCAAGGCACGCAGTCAAATGTATTAACATGAGCGCTAACACTGATAAATGGGCATAACATAAACTCATTACACTATTGTCTTTATAAATTAAATCAACCTCTTCACCCAGTTAGGCATAATTTTGAAATTCAATTGGGAAGTGAGGTGCAGTATCGTCCATTTGCCATTCAGTGGGCTGGCATCAATTGCTTCACTGGATAGAGTCAAGGATATGTTTTGCATTATTCTGAAGGCCTACTGCAACATGTACCATGTTTTAATTTCCTTACAATAAATTTGATTAGTAATACAGTTATAGTAAATAAAACAGTCCCATAGCTTATTTTTACAAAGTAAAATATAAAAGAATGGTCAACCCCCAAAACGTGTGGTCAAATTATTTGCTGCTGACAAATAGTGTTATGCCTAACTCATTACACTTGTCTTTCAAAATCAAATCAACCTCTTCACCATCATTCAGTTAGGCTTAAATTAAATTGTGAATTAAGGTGCACAATTTATCATCCATTAGCGCCTGGCTGGGTACCTACGTTCAACAGCACATTGTCTTGGCGGGTTAAGTTAGGAATAGGGTCGAGAAAAAAAAGGTTAAGGCTCCCTCTGACAAATGAGCAGAGGGAAATAAATGTAGCAAAGGTCATGGAAGGAGCAGGACATTTTTTTTAATGTATTTTTTTTTTACAGATTTTTTCTAAATCTTTTAAGGGGAGGGTGAGAAGGATTACTTTATCCTATCTCCAGGTATTCCTGAAAGAGGTGGGGGGTGTCTTGTATTCATTAAACGTTAGTGACTGTTTGTCGTTTTATCATAGCGCCCTTCATTTTTCACAGGAGACAGTTTTACTACTTATCATTAAGTTCATGTAGAGTTGTGGGGGTTTTGGCAAAAGCCCAGGGCAGTAATCCAGACGGGAGATGACAGTGGGTAGGAGCCTAGTGGTTAGAGCGTTGGACTAGTAACCAAAAGGTTGCAAGTTCAAATCCCCGAGCCTACAAGGTACAAATCTGTCGTTCTGCCCCTGAACAGGCAGTTAACCGACTGTCCCTAGGCCGTCATTGAAAATAAGAATTTGTTCTTAAAACCTCTTAAGGCTAACAACAGGAAATGCAAATGCACAACGCCAAATGCTAATAGTACTCGCTTAAAGCTACACTCGTTGTGAATCTAGCCAACATGTCAGATTTTTAAAATGCTTTTCGGCGAAAGCATGAGAAGCTATTATCTGATAGCATACCTGAAGGGAACGTAAACAAAAGAATTAGCGTAGCTGGCGCTACACAAAACACAGAAATAAAATATAAAACATTCATTACCTTTGACGAGCTTCTTTGTTGGCACTCCTATATGTCCCATAAACATCACAATTGGGTATTTTTTTTTATTAAATCCATCCATGTATACCCAAAATGTCCATTTATGAAGCCCGTCTGATCCAGGAAAAAGCAGCTTTCCAAAACGCAACGTCATTTTTTTAAATTAAAAAAGTTGCCTATAAACTTTGACAAAACACTTCAAACTACTTTTGTAAACCAACTTTAGGTATTAGTAAACGTTAATAATCGATCAAATTGATCACGGGGCGATCTGTATTAAATAGCAAGTCTTGAAATCATGGTCCATATTCTCTCTTTCAAAACTTCCTCCTGTGTACTCGATGACAGGAAGTGCCTATTTCTCATTTCACCAAGGATTAACTTCAACCCAGTTGCCAAGACTGGCAACATCGTGTGGAAGCTGTAGGCATTGTAAACTGGTCGCTATCTATTTTCCCTTGCCATAGACAATACAGGCAACTGGCGGCGGGATATTTTTTATGTTTTGGGTGAACAGTTTTCCTTGGGCTTTTGCCTGCTAAACACATTCTGTTATAGTCACAGACATGATTTAACTAGTTTTAGAAACTTCAGAGTGTTTTCTATCTACACATACTAATCATATGCATGTACTATATTCCTGGCATGAGTAGCAGGACGTTGAAATTTTGCGCGATTTTTAACAAAACGTTGAAAAAAAAGACCCGATCAGTTCTTAACTGACTTGCCTAGTTAAATAAAGGTAAAAAAAAAAAAAAGTTATTTTGCTCCTTTGCACCCCAGTATCTCTACTTGCACACGGCTATCACTTCAGTGTTTAATTGCTATATTGTAATTATTTCACCACTTTGGCCTATTTATTGCCTTACCTCTTATGCTACCTCATTTGCACACACTGTATATAGACTTTTTTTATTTTGTATTATTGACTGTGTTTGTTCCATATGTAACTCTGTTGTTTGTGTCGTACTGCTTTGCTTTATCTTGGCCAGGTCGCAGTTGTAAATGAGAACTTGTTCTCAACTAGCCTACCTGGTTAAATAAAGGTGAAATAAATAACAGTAAAAAAATTCAGACCCTTTACTCAGTACTTTGTTGAAGCACCATTGGCAGCGTTTTACAGCCTCGGATCTTCTAAGGTATGACACTACAAGCTTGGCTCACCTGTAGTTGGAGTTTCTCCCATTTCTCTGCAGATCCTTTCAAGCTCTTAGGTTGAGAGCGTTGCTGCACGGCTTTTTTCACGTCTCTCCAGAGATGTTCGAACGGGTTCAAGTCCGGGCTCTGGTTGGACCACTCAAGGACATTCAGACTCGTCCTGGAGTCACTCCTGCGTTGTCTTGGCTGTGTCCTTAGGGTTGTTGTCCTGTTGGAAGGTTAACCTTCACCCAAGTCTGAGGTCCTGAGGATATCTCTGTACTTTGCTCCGTTCATCTTTCCCTCGATCCTGACTAGTCTCCCAGTGCCTTCCACTGAAAAACATCCCCACAGCTTGTTGCTGCTACATGCTTCACCGTAGGGATGGTGCCAGGTTTCCTCCAGATGTGACACTTGGCATTCAGGCCAAAGAGTTCAATCTTGGTTTCATCAGACCAGAGAATCTTGTTTATCATGGTGTGAGAGTCCTTTAGGCCAGGCAGCCAACTCTAGGAAGATTCTTGGTGGTTCCGAACTTCCATTTTAAGGATGATGGAGGCCACTGTGTTCTTGGGGACCTTCAATGCTGCAGACATTTTGTGGTACCCTTCCCCAGATCTGTGCCTCGACACAATCCTGTCTCTGAGCTCTACGGACAATTCCTTCGACCTCATTGCTTGGTTTTTGCTCTGACGTGCACTGTTAACACTGGGACTTTATATATACACGTGTGCCTTTCAAAATCATGTCCAATCAATTGAATTTACCACAGGTGGACTCAAAGTTGTAGAAACATCAAGGATGATCAATTGAAACTGGATGCACCTGAACAAAATTTCTATTCTCATAGCAAAATATATATATTTTTAGTACATTTCTAACCATGTCTAAATCTGTTCACTTTGTCATTATGGGGTATTGTGTGGAGATTGAGTAAACATTTATTTAATCAATTTTAGAATAAGGCTGTAACGTAATAAAATGTAGAAAAAGGGAAGGGGTCTGAATACTTTAACATTTCAACCAATCAATTGGTCATTGGTCGAGAGAACAGACTTTCGGTTGACCAATTTCTTTTTGTCGGGGACGGCCCTAGTCTGGTTTTGTTTTATTTATTTATACTTGTTTTTGTATTGTGCAGGGCAATTTTTTTTTAAAATAGGACTTCCCTGTTTTTTTTATTTTATTTATTTTATTTTTTTTCACCTTTATTTAACCAGGTAGGCTAGTTGAGAACAGGTTCTCATTTGCAACTGCGACCTGGCCAAGATAAAGCATAGCAGTGTGAACAGACAACACAGAGTTACACATGGAATAAACAATTAACAAGTCAATAACACAGTAGAGAAAAAAGGGGAGTCTATATACAATGTGTGCAAAAGGCATGAGGAGGTAGGCGAATAATTACAATATTGCAGATTAACGATCAGATGATCATGTACAGGTAGAGATATTGGTGTGCAAAAGAGCAGAAAAGTAAATAAATAAAAATAAAAACTGTGGGGATGAGGTAGGTGAAGATGGGTGGGCTATTTACCAATAGATTATGTACAGCTGCAGCGATCGGTTAGCTGCTCAGATAGCTGATGTTTGAAGTTGGTGAGGGAGATAAAAGTCTCCAACTTCAGCGATTTTTGCAATTCGTTCCAATCACAGGCAGCAGAGTACTGGAACGAAAGGCGGCCGAATGAGGTGTTGGCTTTAGGGATGATCAATGAGATACACCTGCTGGAGCGCGTGCTACGGATGGGTGTTGCCATCGTGACCAGTGAGCTGAGATAAGGCGGAGCTTTGCCTAGCATGGCCTTGTAGATGACCTGGAGCCAGTGGATCTGGCGACGAATATGTAGCGAGGGCCAGCCGACTAGAGCATACTGTGGCGAAATCTGCTCGGAGCCTTCACGGTGCACTGCCACTTTAAGAGCGCATGAGCAGTAAGGAAGGAGGCGATAAAGAGTTCGTTCAGCTCTTTGGGGAGGAGCTCTTGGGTGGCGCGACAGTTTGATTGTGTGTGCTGTGCTGCAGAGGTGTTTTGTTTTCAGCGTTTGTAGTTTATAATGTAGTTAACTCAATCATCGGTGTGATCGCTTTAGATCGTGGTTGTTTTTGTTTGGGACCGCGCCCGTTATGGATCGCATGGATTCGTAGCAACATTGTTGCGAAGCTTTAACATACAAACCAACAAACCATCGGACAGTCAGACGGTACACGGCAGGCCTGAAGACCACAGCTAAGATTTCTCTTTTTCTCTCTCTTTCTCTTCCCTCTCGTTCCAGTGCTTTACCCTGCAACAGACTCTCTATTTTTCAAATGCACTTCCCCTTGAAGTTCATTAGAGCTGGACTATTATTGCCCTGCCAGAAGTATTTTGATGGACATTTTAGTTAAAGGGAGGTTGCTTGCAAGTTGTGCATTGTTATGTGAACTGTATTGAGGTGAGGTGTACTAATGACATGTGGCCGAGAAGACTGGACATTTTTAAGGCCTTTGTTGTGTCGATGAACACCCCCCCATTCATACCCTCTGCACTCACCCACTAGAAAATAATACAGATTATTGCAAATCCTATGTTGATGACTGGGTTCGTTCTTGTATGAAGTTGCTGTTGAATTGCTCTGCCATTATTAGTATTAGTATTATTGTATGAGGTATTCTTGTTTGGGTTACCCCTGTGCTGTGATGTGGGTTTTATATGGTGTGTATTCTTTTTTCTCTCCACTGGCTATCTGGTAAACAGGCTACACTCTAGGCAGTCTCTTTTGCTGATGTGTGTGGGTCTGGTAGTGGTACTCTCTCTATTCTACTCTTTTCCTTTCGGCATGGTTAATACCTGCCTGGCGCCCGAACAAAATCTTTCTTTACCCCTCTCTAATAAATACCGCTACAGAATTGGCGCCCAAACAGGGACTTGAAGAGAAACACCCATGACACCATCCACACAAGGTTGAATCATGTCTTTTGTTGGAACCCCATACTGTGTCAATGTGGACACACCTGACGGTAATCACGTTCGGGATTCTTTCATTGTGGAAGGACTCGATGAACTAATGGAGTTGGATAGCACTGCCCCTAATCCCCAGGCTTCTGGCTCACCTATAACATCTCCACCATTACCCTCCCCTCAAACCCTTCCGGTTACCCTGTCCAGAGAGACTGGAAGAGGTGTCTCTGTGATCACTGGACAACTGGAACATCAATGGACACACACCAATCATAGTTTGACAATGCAGGAGAATGCCATTCGCAAACTCAGTGAATGTATGGAGGCTCATCAGACAGATGTGCAGAGGAGGTTGGATTACCTTCCCTGTCAAATGGAGGAAAACCAACAACAAATTGTTCAGAGACAGAAATATTTACAAGATTCTCTGAAGCAGGATATTCAAGGAAAACTGCACCGGTTCAAAACACAAATGGAAACTAACCATCATCAAGTCATAATCTTTCTTGAGGAGGAACAAAAACAGAGAGCAGAGGAGTCAGCCTCTGTTGTGAAGGAGTGTGTTCTTATCTGAAGGAAGTTATGGAGGACATGAAGAACTCTCTCACAGGGGAACTACGATTTTTGATTGAACAGACTCAAAAGGACACCGTTAATGAGAAAAAAAAAGCACAGAAGGCCACAGACCTTCAACTGGAAGGGCTGCACCAGGAGGTAATGCAGTGCTTTTCCCTTCTGGACAAATCTTCTGCACCTCCCTCAGGTTTTACCTCTGCCACTGGCTTGGCCAGTAAGGGAATAGGAACAGGTAGTACTACAAAAACCCCTCTGAAGATACTGTTAAACAACAGAACTCCCTCTGCCACTGTCATGCCTCCTATAGAGCGCTCCATCCCTATCAAAATACTTTTCCCCACTTTTGGCAGTCCAGAAGATGATGTTGATCCACTGTTTTTTTATCTAAGTGTAATGATTTTCTTTCTATCCGGCCCCTTACTGACTTGGAGGTTCTTGCCACCCTCCGCAGTGTTCTCCATGGTACAGCAAGAGACTGGTGGGAGATAGCCCGTGAACATGTGTCAACCTGGGAGGAGTTTCAAAAAATATTCCTCTTAGCCTTCCTCTCAGAGGACTATGGGGATGAACTGGCGGAACGTGTTCGTAACAGAGTCCAGGGGGAAGCAGAGCCAATACGGGACTTTGCCTTCTCCTATCGAGTTCTATGTAGGAGATGGAAGGCTGACATTACTGAGCAGGAGATGGTCAAACTCCTTCTTAAGAACATGGTTCCCCGCCTTGCTAGTCAACTTCGAGAACGTGTGCAAAATGTGGATGATCTGGTGCGTCTTGGGACTCAGTTTGAGAAGGACTGGAAGCACCACCTCCAAACTAAAAACACCGTTCCCTCATCCCAGTATACCTATAACTCTCCTGGGGCTAAACCGTCTCAGATATTTGTACCCAAGATCCAGGACAAAAGTCCAGTTATGTGTTGGAGGTGTAAAGTCCAACATCCTCCAGATTCTTGCCCGCTCTATGTCCAGCATCAGGATTCAGGAAAAGGTCAGAAAGGACCGAAGACTGAAAGTCTACACAGGCGTGGTGGCTTGCATACAATTGGGTCAGCCTTAATGCCCACCATGAAGCCTTTAGACAGCACAGCTAGTGGTCTTATTCCTATTCGCAACAACTATTGGTTCCTCTGACTGTTAGGAACTGGAGAGGGAAGGCCATAATCGACACAGGGGCATCTTACACCCTGATGCAAGAGGCCCTGTGGCAGAACATGGCATTACCTCATGAGGAGCTACGAACATGGGAGGAGGGACCATTGTACTTGGCCAATGGAGAACCTACCACCCCCTTGGGCTGGATTAGTATAATAATAAAACTGCATGGTGAGACTATTAACCTTCCTGTGGCAATACTTGCAGATTCAAGCCTTGCATTTGCTGTAGTCCTTGGCCTAGACTTCCTGTTCTTCAGTGGACTGACCATCTCTATGTCCGAACCCTCCTATCGGCTACACTCTGACTATTCCCAGCCTCATCCATTTCAACCTGGTAATGCACTGATTTCAGGTTGGAGCCTGCTACATTATGCAAGGTCCGGACAAGGTCAAGTCAGAGACAGAGAAAATATAAAGAGACAAAGACAAAAACATGTTCCACTAGTGAAGTCTGAGAACCCAACTATCACCCTGATTACCGCCGTACCCCCTTCTATCCGAGAGCAAAAGCAAACCGGATGCTGATTTCTACATCAAGCAAGCGGTGGAACAGGCATGTCTATCGGATGATGAAAGGTGGCAGCTCTCCCAGATGTTGGACGTGAACAGTGAGGTCTGTACTCTTACACTCGGCCGTACAACCGTCTTCAAACACAAAATCTATACCCGGCATGAGGTCCCCATTAAGCAGCGTCCCTACAGGCTGTCCCCCGCCAAACTGGAAATTCTCAATGAACAGCTCAAAAGCATGTTGGAGAATGGAATTGTGGAACCTTCTTTTTCCGGATGGGCTTCTCCGGTTGTCCTGATTCCTAAGAAAGATGGTGGATATCGATTCTGTGGACTACAGGAAGCCGAATGCCATAACAGAAAGTGATGCCTACCCTCTACCAAACATAAATGACATACTGGAATCTCTGGCAGGAGCATCCATCTTTAGTAATCTGGATCTGAACAGTGGCTATTGGCAGGTGTCAATGGATCCCGCTAGTCAGGACAAGACTGCCTTTGTCACCCCTGCTGGTTTGTACTCCTTCAAAGTCATGCCTTTTGGTTTGAAGAATGCTCCAGCAACCTTCCAACGGTTGATGGAGACTGTCCTGGGAGAACTGAGGGGTAGAAATTGTCTCGTGTATCTGGATGACATCATAATCTACTCCTCCTCTGTTGCGGATCATCTGCAAGACATTCAGTCCGTCTTCGACAGACTAAAGGCTGCAGGTTTGACCTTGAACTTGAAGAAGTGTCGTTTCTGTCTGCCAGAACTCAAGTTCCTTGGTCATGTGGTTAATGCTGAAGGTATCCATGCAGATCCAGCCAAAGTTGCAGCTGTGCAGGAATTCCCAATTCCCACATCCCTCAAGGCTGTTCAGCGGTTTCTGGGTATGGCTGGATGGTACCACAGGTTTGTGCCTGATTTTTCAAAGGTAGCTGAACCCCTCAACCACCTTAAGAAGAAAGGTGTGAAATTCCAATGGACCCCTGCATGCCAAAGTGCATTTGAAGCACTCAAAAACAGTCTAATTACTCCTCCAGTGCTTGGACATCCTAACCTGAATGCTCATTTCATTGTGTACACGGATGCAAGTCAAACAGGACTTGGAGCAGTCTTGGCTCAACAAACAGGACTTGGAACAGAAGAAGTTCTTGCCTATGCAAGTCGCACCCTTAATTCAGCCGAGAGGAATTATTCAACGACTGAAAGGGAGTGCCTCGCTGTGGTGTGGGCTTTGGAGAAATGGAGCTACTACTTGGAGGCAAAGATCTTCACCGTTGTCACAGACCATGCTGCTCTGCAGTGGGTTCTGGCATCAGGCAAGACCAACCGCCGTCTTATTCGCTGGTCTATCAGACTGCAGAAGTTTGACTTCATCATTGAGTATCGCAAAGGAAAACTGAACGTTGTACCAGATGCCCTTTCTCGGATTACAGAGACTGCCAATGTTTGTCCTCCCTTGTGCAGTACTTATACTACCGCTAAATGTCTGGATGATTCCTTTCCTCTGGATGATGAGAGTGTATGGAGAGCACAGCAGAAGGATGCTGCCATCATGGCGATCCACAAGAGTCTGTCTGAAGAAGACTCCAAGAGTCGCTTCAATGATAAGTATAGCATAATTCAGGATAAAGTGTATCGAAAAACTCCAAGAGGAGATGGAATACACAGCACCCATTATCGCGTCTTCATTCCCTCTACATTGTGTGACCAGATAATCCAAGCTTATCATGCCAATCCCATGAGTGGCCATCTTGGCGTTTTTAAAACTTATCGAAGACTACAAGAGGTGGTTTACTGGCCCGGCATGTGGGTTGATACCCGGAAGTTTGTACGGCAGTGTGAAGTCTGCCAGAAATACAAACCAGACATTGGCCGACCTGCCGGGAAAATGCAGCAGACCGTGGTGAACCATCCAAATGAAATGTTGGGAATTGACCTCATGGGACCTTTTCCTCCCAGCCGGGGGGACCCGGAATGAATTTTTATTGGTGGTAGTGGACTACTACACACACTGGGTGGAGTTGTTTCCCCTCCGCAAAGCTACTGCATCAGCCATTGCTCTAATTCTGCGAAGGGAGGTTTTTACCAGATTTGGAATTCCAGACCAAATCCTCTCTGACCGAGGTCCACAGTTCATATCAGGAATCTACAAAGAGCTCTGTACCTACTGGGGTGTAATTGCCAAGTTGACCACAGCCTATCATCCTCAGACCAACCTGACCGAGAGGGTAAACCGAACCCTGAAGGGGATGATTGCTTCATTCGTGGGGGATCAGCACACAAGGTGGGATCAGCATCTCCCTGAATTTCGCTTTGCACTGAACTCTGCCGTGCAGGAGACTTCTGGGGTCACTCCCGCCGAACTCCACCTGGGAAGACCACTAAAAGGTCCGATGGACAGGGTCTTGCAAAGTTCAAATGTTTCACCTGACTGCCCAGCGTTTGATGCCGTACAACACCACCACTCCTTGCTAGCCAGAGTGGAGGCCAGCAAAACCAAAGCCAAACAACGACAGCTGAGAAACTATGACAAACATAGACGAGACGTGTGTTTTCCACCCCAGTCTCGTGTCTGGATACGTTTCCATCATCTGTCAAAGGCATCTAAGAAGTTCACTGCCAAGCTAGCTTCGAGATGGAAAGGTCCATACCGTGTAGTGCAGCAGTTGGGACCAGTGAACTACTTGGTCTGTTTGGAGGACACTGGGGAAGATGTCAGGACAGTGCATGTTGTTGACCTAAAGCCCTGCTACCCTACGGCAGAAGAGCTGGATCGCAGGCAAAAGCAACACCTGCAGGACCTCTTCGTGGAGGACTCTGATGAGGAGGACTTCCCTGGTTTTGTGTAGCAGGAACATGAACCTGTCAAAGCCTGCATCCTCTCTGTTTCTACAGGCATTGTTTTTTCATGGGGGGAGGAGTGTGGCGAAATCTGCTCGGAGCCTTCACGGTGCACTGCCACTTTAAGAGCGCATGAGCAGTAAGGAAGGAGGCGATAAAGAGTTCGTTCAGCTCTTTGGGGAGGAGCTCTTGGGTGGCGCGACAGTTTGATTGTGTGTGCTGTGCTGCAGAGGTGTTTTGTTTTCAGCGTTTGTAGTTTATAATGTAGTTAACTCAATCATCGGTGTGATCGCTTTAGATCGTGGTTGTTTTTGTTTGGGACCGCGCCCGTTATGGATCGCATGGATTCGTAGCAACATTGTTGCGAAGCTTTAACATACAAACCAACAAACCATCGGACAGTCAGACGGTACACGGCAGGCCTGAAGACCACAGCTAAGATTTCTCTTTTTCTCTCTCTTTCTCTTCCCTCTCGTTCCAGTGCTTTACCCTGCAACAGACTCTCTATTTTTCAAATGCACTTCCCCTTGAAGTTCATTAGAGCTGGACTATTATTGCCCTGCCAGAAGTATTTTGATGGACATTTTAGTTAAAAGGGAGGTTGCTTGCAAGTTGTGTATTGTTATGTGAACTGTATTGAGGTGAGGTGTACTAATGACATGTGGCCGAGAAGACTGGACATTTTTAAGGCCTTTGTTGTGTCGATGAACACCCCCCATTCATACCCTCTGCACTCACCCACTAGAAAATAATACAGATTATTGCAAATCCTATGTTGATGACTGGGTTCGTTCTTGTATGAAGTTGCTGTTGAATTGCTCTGCCATTATTAGTATTAGTATTATTGTATGAGGTATTCTTGTTTGGGTTACCCCTGTGCTGTGATGTGGGTTTTATATGGTGTGTATTCTTTTTTCTCTCCACTGGCTATCTGGTAAACAGGCTACACTCTAGGCAGTCTCTTTTGCTGATGTGTGTGGGTCTGGTAGTGGTACTCTCTCTATTCTACTCTTTTCCTTTCGGCATGGTTAATACCTGCCTGGCGCCCGAACAAAATCTTTCTTTACCCCTCTCTAATAAATACCGCTACAGAATGCATACAAGTCGCAGTGGTGGGTAGTATAAGGTGCTTTAGTGACAAAACGGATGGCACTGTGATAAACTGCATCCAGTTTGCTGAGAAGAGTGTTGGAAGCGATTTTGTAGATGACATCGCCGAAGTCGAGGATCGGTAGGATAGTCAGTTTTACTAGGGAAAGCTTGGCAGCGTGAGTGAAGGAGGCTTTGTTGCGGAATAGAAAGCCGACTCTTGATTTGATTTTGGATTGGAGATGTTTGATATGGGTCTGGAAGGAGAGTTTGCAGTCTAGCCAGACACCTAGGTACTTATAGGCGTCCACATATTCAAGGTCGGAACCATCCAGTGTGGTGATGCTAGTCGGGCATCACCACACTTTTATTTTAATTTTTTATCTTTATTTCAGAAGTGGTAGTAGACGGTGGAAAAAGTACTTTATTGTCATACTTGAGTAAAAGTAAAGATGCCTTAATAGAAAATTACATAAGTAAAAGTGAGTCACCCAGTAAAATACTATTTGAGTACAAGTCTAAACGTATTTGGTTTTAAATTCACTTAAATATCAAAAGTGAATGTAATTGATAAAATATTCTTATGTATCAAAGTAAGTGTAAATCATTGCTAATTCCTTATTAAGCAAACCAGACGGCACAATTTTGATGTTTTAAAAATGTATTTGCGGCTTGCCAGAGGCACTTTCCAACACTCACATCATTTACAAACTAAACCTGTAATTTTCATCATAGGTACACTTCAACTATGACAGACAAAATGAGAGAAAATAAATCCAGAAAATCACATTGTAGGATTTTTAATGAATTTATTTGCAAATTATGGTGGAAAATAAGTATTTGGTCAATATACCCTTTGTTGGCAATGACAGAGGTCAAACGTTTTCTGTAAGTCTTCAAGGTTTTCACACACTGTTGCTGGTATTTTGGCCCATTCCTCCATGCAGATCTCCTCTAGAGCAGTGATGTTTTGGGGATTTTTTTTTCTCATTTTGTCTGTCATAGTTGAAGTGTACCTATGATGAAAATTACAGGCCTCTCATCTTTTTAAGTGGGAGAACTTGCACAATTGGTGGCTGACTAAATACTTTTTTGCCCCATTATATACAATAGTTGAATAGGATGGCATTTACTAGAGTACAGAATTTACATAGGAAATTAGAAAACAATATTAAAAATGACCAGTGTTCCATTATTAAAGTGGCCACTGATTCTATGTCTGTACATAGGGCAGCAGTCTCTAAGGTGCAGGGTTGAGTAGCCGAGTGGTAGCCTGCTAGTGACAGTGACAGCCGGGTGGTAGCCTGCTAGTGACAGTGACAAGTTCAGGGCGGGGTACTGGGTGGAGGCTGGCTAGTGATGGCTATTTAACAGTCTGATGGCCTTGAGATTGAAAAACAGCTTCTGTCTCTCGATCCCAGCTTTGATGCACCTGTACTGACCTTGCCTTCTGGATGATAGCGGGGTGAACAGGCCGTGGCTCGGGTGGTTGTCTTTTGGTCTTCCTGTGACAGCTGGTGCTGTAGGTGTCCTGGAGGGCAGGCAGTGTGCCCCCGGTGATCCTTTGGGCAGACTGCACCACCCTCTGTAGAGCCCATGCGGTTGCTAGTGGTGCAGTTGCCGTACCAGGCGGTGATTCAGCCCGGCAGGATGCTCTCAATGGTGCATCTGTAAGAGTTTGCGTCTTAGGGGCCAAGCCAAATTTATTCAGCCTCCTGAGGTTGAAGACACGCTGTTGCACGGCCTTCACCACTTTGTCTGTGTGGCTGGACAATTTTTCAGATTGTCAGTAATGTGTACGGCAAGGAACATAAAGCTTTTCACCTTCTCCACTGCGGCCCTGTAGATGTGGTGAAACTTCCACGTCCGGTTGTGAACAACACATAAGCTAATTCAAACAAAAAACACTATTTTTCATTGGACATCAATGCACGTGTGATAGAGCAGCAGAGGATGCACTACGATTTTTTTTTTTGTACCTTGATGCTTCTCTCCACTGTCTTAAACAAAACAAAGACAGCAAATGCTCCTGGGTGCAGCCAGTGGTGCCGTTTCCCCTAATGCAGCTTTAAAGGGATAGTGCAAGTGTGCTGCCATCCTGTTAGAAGGTAACAGATTATTTTATTACAATGGTTAAATTGGATTTTCATTGTTTTCAATGGTGTTATTTGCCCCCTAGTGGCGCTTTCTGGTACTTAGAAAGACGACACAAACAGGAAGTACAGAATTTGTTTTGCACGCTTAGAAGCAGCTACAAACAACGCTACGGTGCAGGTCTTTCAATGTAGTTATTTCTTGTGCTTGAGCCCGCTGTGATGTTTTTTCACTATTCTGCCCTTGAGTTGCGTACCCATGCAAAACTAGACAGATAGCTAACAACTAAGTCTTCAATAAAACTCCCAAGGCGTGACTTTTCTTGAATGAATATATTGAAAACGTTTATGTTGTGAAACTGCAAAATACAGAAAAGAATATACTTTAGTGTTCAATTCACACCGACATACTGTAGCTGTACATTAAACATTTGAAGTTGCATAAATACAAAAGCACGCGCTAAGGTACCATGCATCTGGCATGATGCCAAACCATATAGCTAATTGTTAACCATATGGTAATTGGCTCCTTTCATTACTCTAATAATGTATAACCATCTATGTGGAATAACAAAGCATATTACACTAGAAACAGTAACAAAACTACAGTATTGTATATTTTACAATTCGTTTGCATGACGCATGAGCAAAGTAATACAGCTAACGACATACATTAAAGGCATTGCAATTTGTGAGTAAATGCAACCAACATTGATATGTAAGCAACTCTATCAATAACAAGATTATCATCATTAGCTAAATGCTTGAATCGAACTTACAAACAAGTATTTTTCCAAGGCTGACGCGTGACAAGAAATTACTACATTGAAAGACCTGCACCGTAGCGTTGTTTGTAGCTGCTTCTAAGCGTGCAAAACAAATTCTGTACTTCCTGTTTGTGTCGTCTTTCTAAGTACCAGAAAGCGCCACTAGGGGGCAAATAACACCATTGAACACAATGAAAATCCAATTTAACCATTGTAATAAAATAATCTGTTACCTTCTAACAGGATGGCAGCACAGCAAGATTTTTTTTAAGCACATTTTCTACTTAGTCAGACTCATGGATACCATTTCTTTGTCTCTGCGTGCAACTTGAAGTGTTTAGCGTAATGATTGGAAGTGTTCAGGATCAGCTAGCATGCTAATTGATCCCAAAGACGTCCAGTCGTTGCGCTAAAGCAATACCATTAATATAATTTGGGCTGAAAACTAAAACTATCAAATACATAAGTATGCAGAATATAGGCCTATATCATAAACTTGTCGATTTAGGTTGCATTTTGAGTGAAACATCCCCTCGTCAAGGCACTCAGTGGTGTTGTCCTCAAAATTAGAGCTGTCATTTACATGTGAGTTGCATTAGCAGAATGTGATGCTCATATTTAAGGTCTGATATCAGTCAGCTATTTACCTGAACTGCAGACAAATGTGTCAAGTGTTGTGTTCAGGGTCTACCTTTTCTATTTTCACTTTACCTATGTTGGAAGCCTACTCTAATCTGTCTCTACCTTTCCTTTATATTTCTCCTCAGTGGGTACCTCATGGGTTGAAGATGGACACAACACATTACGAAGACAGAATGGTGAAGGACTGCCAAAGATTTAAGCTGAAAATGTTCATAACATCATAAAATGTTATGATAATACAGATTTAAATTGCAAATGAAGAATTGACAGTAACATCTGTCCCTGGCAATAAGCCTTTGATCATGTTTGAGTGATGTGACATTTAATACAATGTGCATCTCAATAGTCGAGGCTTCCTATCCTCGTCTCCTTTCCTTCCACTAAATGGTGCGATGGAATTCCCTTACAGGCTGTATTGCTAACCTGTCTTCAGTTCAGTAATGCAGATGGCGAGAATTTGGAGACGAAGCCACTATAGACCATTGAGATGCACCCATTGGAAGGAGGGACACTTTCCTGATTATAAATCTGAATGAGCAGTAAATTTGTGGGTTGTTGGGGTTATTGATAAGTAATGTTTTGTAGACCATTCTATCTTCCTAAATACCTTCCAACATGTCACTGTTGTGTGTCTATTAGGAACTTAAATAAATGTTATTTCCAGAAAGCTTGTCATTCTCTAATCACATTTTTTTTATATAATATACTAGTAATATCCTTACTAAAATGGATTCTTCGGTACTTTTGTAATCTTTTTAACCAGTAGTTCTGAAGGTAAAAGTGGACCACTACGTCATTGCTCTGCTGTGTGCGCATCTTGCTAGCGGTCAGTCATATGGCGAGGGGCTGAAGCTACTTGGTGAACTCAAATTTCTACTGGGCTGGCCCACGTAGGGGAAAATGGTGCAGCACAGCTTCCAGAAAAACTTTTAAACTAGGTATTTTGTGGCAATTGTTTTTATTTATCCATTATTTTACCAGGTAAGTTGACTGAGAACACATTCTCATTTGCATCAACAACCTGGGAAATAGTTACAGAGGGGGATTAATGAGCCAATTGTAAACTGGGGAGTATTAGGTGACCATGATGGTTTGAGGGCCAGATTGGGTATTTAAGCCAGGACACCAGGTTTTTTTTTTTTTTTGACCAAAGGAAAGCGTGCCTCCTGCTGGCCCTCCAACACCACTTCCAGCAGCATCTGGTTAGCATCAGAAGCAAGCCAGCAGTGGTATGCAGGGTGGTATGCTGCTGGCGTACCAGCAATTGAGGTAAGATCATAATTCTCGGGTTAAAGTTCTCCGTCACTGCGACAGATTTCCATCATATGGATGACTCATTTCACTCCAGGTTACATTTACATGTCTAAAGCCAGACAAAATATTTATAAATTATAATGGAGCTATACATTTTCAAATTACTGCCCTTTTTAATGGCCGGCAAATTGATCATGGACAGACAAATCGGACATTAAAACATTGGTCATTCGAGGCCTCCTGAATGGCACAGCTGTCTAAGGCACAGATCCCAGGCTGGCCATGACAGGGAGTCCCATAGGGTGCGCACAATTGGACCATGTGAGAGTAGGCTACCTGCCCCGCCCCCTCCAAAGTATAGGTTAATGTAGCCTACTGACAACATTTCATGCGTGATTTAGAAATTAGGGAGTGTCACGCCTTCTCCCGCTCCATTACTAACATCCGTCTTGACAACCAACGCACACCTGTACCCCATCATTATGCACACCTAGACACCCCTGATTACTTCCCCTTTATCTAGTACTCTGTAGCCTCACTCATCAGGCAGTATTGGTTCTGTTTTCTTGTCCAGACACTTCTTTTGTATCGCTTCATGTTTGTTATTGTTAAACTCACCATCTGCTGCCTGACTCCCTGCAGCTCCGTTAGAGATTTTTAATTAGAGAAGAATGGATTCACTTTTTCAATGCTAGTTAAAAGGAGACTATAGTTAGGTTTCACATTGGAGGTACTAAAAAGGTAAGAGGGTTTTTTAATTCCAGCTAGTTAAGGCTATTCTCGGAGGTTCAAAGATCCTACATCGAAGCCTCTCCTCCATAGGTATAATTATGTGGGCATAACTCCGATAATGCGATCCAAGCCTCCACCCTCTCTTGATCTCTCCCCACCCACAAAATTTCAGTCGCATCTCGCGCCCCACACTTCTCTCCATAGTGACTGGCAGCACAGTGTTTGTCTTTCATTATGATTAAACCATGCTGTCATGGCAAAATACCATTGCCTCTTAACAACTTTCCTATGAAGATTAAATGGTTAGCCGCAAGCTGTTCTATCCTCACTGATATAGTCATTTTAATGTTGATCTAAATGTTTTAAAAAAGTATTGATTTCAGAGGTTTAAAATTAACTGAAAGGAACGATATAAACCGGTACATTTTTTGGGGTTCGAACCTGTTCAGGACTTGCTGGTTGGAACAGTGGAACGGAACTAAAAAACAAATGGCTCTGTTCAGAACGAAATGATTGGAAAATAATTTAGGTTCCCCCTGATTTATAAATATTTTTAATCTATTATTTTGAAAGAAGTTGACTAAGAACACATTCTCGTTTACAGCAACAACCTGGGGAATAGTTACCTTGGATGAATAAACCAATTGTATGCTGAGGATGATTACTGTAGGTGGCCATGATGGTATGAGGGCAAGATTGGGAATTTAACCAGGACACCGGGTTAACACCCCTATTCTTATAAGTGCCATGGGATCTTTAGTGACCACACAGAGTGAGGACACCTGTTTAACGTCCCATCTGAAAGACTGCAAGCTAATCCCTGCCCTGGGGCATTAGGATATTTTTTGGGCCACCAACACCACTTACAGCAGCATCTGGTCTCCCATCCAGGGACCAATCCTGCTTAGCTTCAGAAGCAAGCCAGCAGTGGGATGCAGGGTGGTAAAAATTATAAATTTATAATGCACAATCTCCCTCAATGTGTATGCTATATAGTGAAATAGGATTGATGTGTTCAAATACACTCAATTAGTATTTGGTAACATTGCCTTTAAATTGTTTAACTTGGGTCAAATGTTTCGGGTAGCCTTCCACAAGCTTCCTACAATAAGTTGGGTGAATTTTGGCCCATTCCTCGTGACCGCTGGTGTAACTGTCAGGTTTGTAGGCCTCCTTGCTCGCACACGCTTTTTCAGTCCTGCCCACACATTTTCTATGGGATTGAGGTCAGGGCTTTGATGGTCACTCCAATACCTTGACTTGGTTGTCCTTAAGCCATTTTGCCACAACTTTGGAAGTATGCTTGGGGTCATTGTCCATTTGGAAGACCATTTTGCGACCAAGCTTTAACTTGACTGATGTCTTGAGATGTTGCTTCAATATATCCACATCATTTTCATGCCTCATGATGCCATATATTTTGTGACGTGCACCAGTCCCTCCTGCAGCAAAGCACCCCCAACAACATGATGCTGCCACCCCTGTGCTTCACAGTTTGGATGGTGTTCTTCGGTTTACAAGCCTCCCCCTTTTTCCTCCAAACATAACGATGGTCATTATGGCCAAACAGTTCTATTTTTGTTTCATCAGACCAGAGAACATTTCTCCAAAAAGTACGATCTTTGTCCCCATGTGCAGTTGCAAACTGTAGTCTGGCTTTTTTATGGCGGTTTTGGAGCAGTGGCTTCTTCCTTGCTGAGCGGCCTTTCAAGTTATGTCGATATAGGACTCGTTTTACTGTGGATATAGATACTTTTGTACCCGTTTCCTCCAGCCTCTTCACATGGTCCTTTTGCTGCTATTTTGGGATTGATTTGCACTTTTCGCACCAAAGCACGTTCATCTCTAGGAGACAGACTGCGTCTTCTTCCTGAGCGGTAAGACGGCTGCGTGGTCCCATGGTGTTTATACTTGCCTACTATTGTTTGCACAGATGAACGTAGTACCTTCAGGAGTTTGGAAATTGATCCCAAGGATGAACCAAACTTGCGGAGGTCTACAATTTTTGGCTTATTCCTTTTGATTTTCCCATGTCAAGCAAAGAGGCACTGAGTTTCAAGGTAGGCCTTGAAATACATCCACACCTCAAATTATGTCAATTAGCCTATCAGAAGCTTCTAAAGCCATGAAATAATTTTCTGGAATTTTCCAAGCTGTTTAAAGGCACAGTCAACTTAGTGTATGTGAACTTCTGACCCACTGGAATTGTGATACAGTGACTTAATCTGTCTGTAAACAATTGATGGAAAAATGACTTGTGTCATGCACAAAGTAGATGTCCTAACCGTCTTGCCAAAATGATAGTTTGTTAACAAGAAATTTGTGGAGTGGTTGAAACAAAAAAAAATGATCATATTACTCCAGTGCTAGCCTCCCTACACTGGCTTCCTGTCAAGGCAAGGGCTGATTTCAAGGTTTTACTGCTAACCAACAAAGCATTACATGGGCTTGCTCCTACCTATCTCTCTGATTTGGTCCTGCCGTACATACCTACACGTATGCTACGGTCACAAGACGCAGGCCTCCTAATTGTCCCTAGAATTTCTAAGCAAACAGCTGGAGGCAGGGCTTTCTCCTATAGAGCTCCATTTTTATGGAATGGTCTGCCTACCCATGTAAGAGACGCAAACTCGGTCTCAACCTTTAAGTCTTTACTGAAGACTCATCTCTTCAGTGGGTCATATGATTGAGTGTAGTCTGGCCCAGGAGTGGGAAGGTGAACGGAAAGGCTCTGGAGCAACGAACCGCCCTTGCTGTCTCTGCCTGGCCGGTTCCCCTCTTTCCACTGGGATTCTCTGCCTCTAACCCTATTACAGGGGCTGAGTCACTGGCTTACTGGGGTTCTTTCATACCGTCCCTGGGAGGGGTGCGTCACTTGAGTGGGTTGAGTTACTGATGTGATCTTCCTTAAGAGGTCATCTTAATTTGAGATTTTAATATTAATTGTGAAGACAAGTCTTGTAGGAAAACCGTCAAACGGCTCACTTATACCTTTGACCTTACACAGCTAGTTAAAACACAGATTGATTTGGTGTTCAGTAAAAAACCAGAGTGACTAAATCATTCAATATGGTTACTGGGCTATCTGATCATAATCTGACACTTATCGCCAGAAAGCTGTCTAAGAGCAGGTTTAACCTCTCTACTGTTAGAAAGCTGGATCAACTAAGAATACCTGAGAGTGAATTAAACTATTTTGAAAACGCAATTAAGGGAATTAACTGGAATGATCTTTTGTCCTATACAGATGTGGAAGCTGATAGTCAGGTTGTTCTATCCACAATCCAGACTACAATAAGTGGTTTCCTAAAGAAAATCAAATCCAAACCTGGCCAAAAGAGCACTCTTACTTAGCTAAATGGAGAAATCTGGAAATTGATGAAAGATGAGATTATGCTCTGAAAATAGCCCTAAGATCCAAATTAGAGCATGACAGACGTAGGTTTACCATGTTGAGAAATAAGGTGATGAAAGAAATCAGACAGGCCAAGGCAAACTTTTTTGATTGACATAATTGGTGAAGCAAAGGGAAATTCTAAATTGATCTGGGAGAATCTAAAAAAGTTAACAGGGAAAGACCATAGTAACACTGCAAAAAGACTAGAAATCATGATGAATAACAAGCTAACACAGGATGCAGTCAAAATAGCAATAGCCTTCAATTCCTACTTTATTGACTGTGTCAGGGTACTGACACAGAACCCCTCCACTGGTTTCTTGGGCTCAGTGCTAGTAAATGACACTCAACCTGTCTTCATAAGGGAGGTTTCTGAGTCAAAGGTGAACAAGGTGATTAGCTCACTAAAGAACTCTAAAGCCAAAGATGTGTTTGGGCTGGACATACCTTTCTTAAAAACTACAAAGTGTCACTCATTGGCCCCATTACTAAGGTCACCAACACATCTATTGGTATCGGGGTGTTTCCAAGGGTATGGAAGTCGGCCATAATAACGGCCATCTTTAAATCGGGCGAACCTGCTGATGTGGGTAACTACAGGCCCATTTGTATACTACCTGTGGTGTCAAAGGTTGTTGAAAAGTGTGTAGCAGAACAACTGATTGCCCACCTCAACAACAGCCCCTTCACATTACACTCCATGCAGTTTGGCTTCAGAGCGAAACACTCCACAGAAATGGCCAACTGCTTTCTTCTGGAAAATGTGAAGTACAAGACGGACAAAGGGGGTGTTTTTGGGGCTATGTTTCTGGACCTCAGGAAGGCTTTTGATACTGTTAACCATGAGATTTTCATCACAAAATTGTCCAAGTTCAACTTTTCCCCCGATGCCTTGAGATGGATGAAACCATACCTTGAAGGCAGAACTCAGTGTGTCATAATGAGCTGTCCCCCACACTTAGCTGTGATGTGGGCGTGCCCCAAGGGTCAATACTGGGGCCCCTCCTGTTCAGCCTGTACATTAATGATCTACCTTCTGTCTGTACTAGGTCTGATGTTCAAATGTATGCAGATGATACAGTGATACAGCATGCAAAGAGCAAATAACAAGCTGCACAAGAACACACTACTGTAATGGTCCAGGTCACAAAGTGGCTCAGTGACTCGTGTTTTCATCTCAATCTGAAAAAAACTGTTTGCATGTTCTTCACAAAGAGGGCAACAGATGCTACTGAGCCAGATGTCTATGTGTCAATGGAGAAGCTCCAGGTGGTATCTGATTTTAAGTACCTTGGCATCATACTTGATTCCAACCTCTTAAAAAGCATATGAAAAAGGTCATTCAGATAAACCAAATTCAACCTAGCTAATTTCCGATTTATACAAAAGTGTTTGACTACCGAGGTAGCAAACTGTCCTTCAAATCTATGATACTCCCCCACTTAACATACTGCTTGATTTGGGCCCAAGCTTGCTGTACAACATTAAAACCTATTCAGTCTGTCTACAAACAGCCTCTCAAAGTGCTTGATAGGAAGCCCAATAGCCATCATCATTGTTACATCTTCAGAAAGCATGAGCTCCTGAGTTGGGAAAATCTTGTGCAATACACCGACGCATGTCTTGTATTCAAGATCCTAAATGGCTGAGGCTGGTAACTAATGAACTTATCCTCTGCAGCAGAGGTAACTCTGGGTCTTATTTTCGTGTCGGTCCTCATGAGAGCCAGTTTCATCATATTGCTTGATGGTTTTTGCAACTGCACTTGAAGAAACGTTCAAACTTCTTGATATTTTCCGGATTTACTGACCTTTATGTCTTCAAGTAATGATGGACTGTCGTTTCTCTTTGCTTATTTGAGCTGTTCTTGCCATAATATTGACTTATCCCTATTTGGTATACCACTCCTACCTTGTCAAAACACAACTGATTGGCTCAAACACAATAAGAGGTAAAGAAATTCCACATTAACTTTTAACATGTTTGGTTACTACATGATTCCATATGTGTTATATCATAGTTTTGATGTCTTCACGATGTAGAAAATAGTAAAAATGAAGTAGGTGTGTCAGCTTTTGACTGGTACTGTGTTTTTTCCCCCTATATATGATTTTTTTTCTCTGTAATTTCTCTGTAATAAGTGCATGGAGATAATACACTTTGGCTGGATGTCCAAAAGGTGATGCTCTTTCCCTATCACAGCTCAAATTGAGAGAAGTGCATGGGGCAGAAGATCTGTGTTGAACTTGCCACTAATATAAACACAGATCTGGAAACCGATTTCCCTGCACAAAATCGTAGGTGCCAGCCAGTAAATTCTGTGAACAACCGCAATGATGTGTATTAATAAAAACAAGCAGCGGTGTTGCATTGACCACTAAATGTAACAGTTCAACAACACATAGGATCTAGGCCTGGTATTTGATGACATACCCATTAAAATAAGTGACTTGGAGTGCATTTACCACTAGACCTGTGTCTATTTCTAAAGTGCTAGAAACAGTAATTTATGATCAGATACTGTTGAAGTCAGAAGTTTACATACACTTAGGTTGGAGTCATTAAAACTCATTTTTCAACCACTCCACAAATTTCTTGTTAACAAACTATAGTTTTGGCAAGTCGGTTAGGACATCTACATCTAGTCATTTTTCCAACAATTGTTTACAGACAGATTATTTCACTTATAATTCACTGTATCACAATTCCAGTGGGTCAGAAGTTTACATACACTAAGTTGACTGTGACTTTAAACAGCTTGGAAAATTCCAGAAAATGATGTCATGGCTTTAGAAGCTTCTGATAGGCTAATTGACATTTGAGTCAATTGAAGGTGTACCTGTGGATGTATTTCAAGGGCTACCTTCAAACTCAGTGCCTCGTTGCTTGACATCATGGGAAAATCAAAAGAAATCAGCCAAGACCTCCGAAAAATAATTGTAGACCTCCACAAGTCTGGTTCATCCTTGGGAGCAATTTCCAAACGACTGAAGGTACCAAGTTCATCTGTACAAACAATAGTACGCAAGTATAAATACCATGGGACCACGCAGCCATCATACCGCTCAGGACGGAGATGCATTCTGTCTCCTAGAGATGAACGTGCTTTGGTGCAAAAAGTGCAAATCAATCCCAGAACAACAGCAAAGGACCTTGTGAAGATGCTGGAGGAAACAGGTACAAAATTATCTATATCCACAGTAAAACAAGCCCTATATTTTTGGCCATAATGACCATCATTATGTTTGGAGGAAAAAGGGGGATGCTTGCCAGCCGAAGAACACCATCCCAACCGTGAAGCACGGGTGGCAGCATCATGTTGTGGGGGTGCTTTGCTGCAGGAGGGACTGGTGCACTTCACAAAATATATGGCATCATGAGGCAGGAAAACTATGTGGATATATTGAAGCTGACATCAGATGAACAGATGAACGTGGTACCTTCAGGCGTTTGGAAATTGCTCCCAAGGATGAACCAGACTTATTTTTCTGATGTCTTGGCTGATATTTTTTTATTTTCCCATGATGTCAAGCAAAGAGGCACTGAGTTTGAAGGTCGGCCTTGAAATACATCCACAGGTACACCTCCAATTGACTCAAATTATGTAAATTAGCCTAACAAAACCTAAAGCCATGACATCATTTTCTGGAATTTTCCAAGCTGTTTAATGGCACAGTCAACTTAGTGTATGTAAACCACTGGAATTGTGATACAGTGAACACATCTAAACAATTGTTGGAAAAATTACTTGTGTCATGCTCAAAGTAATGTCCTAACCGACTTGCCAAAACTATAGTTTGTTAACAAGAAATTTGTGGAGTGGTTGAAAAACAAGTTTTAATGACTCCAACCTAAGTGTATGTTAACTTCTGAATTCAACTGTAGTTAGTTTTACTATATTCTACATTGTAGAATTATAGTGAAGACATCAACACTATGAAATAACACATATTGAATAATGTAGCAACCAAAAAAGTGTTAAACAAATCACAATATATTCAATATTCTTCAAAGTAGCCACCCTTTGCCTTGATGACCACTTTGCACACTCTTGGCTAATTGAGGTAAAACAGTAATTCTGCTCATACATTATACATGTATGAACTACACATTGACACATCCAGCCCAAAGCAGGAAATTAAAAAGTACTAACTAGTTGCCAAAGTTCTGGAGCATGTCTTTAAAGAGAGATTTGTATCTATCTCTCTTTACACTACACAAGTATCTCTCCTGGACCTAGTTTGTCATCAAAGTTATGTAGTGCAAAGAGGCCCTAAATGTGATCTATCACATCACTAGACAAAGTCATCTAGGACTGGGCCATGGTGTTTCTGGTCATTTTGCAGAAGGCTGACCTGGGCTGTCATAGGAACATTTAATTTACAGTCTGTAAGAACTTGTAAAATATACAAAAGTGGGAACAAAAAAGAACCCTGGGAGAATCTTCACCAAAGACAAAAACAATATTTTAGGACAAATATCCCCTACACTTCAGTGTTGCATTGACCAAACTTTAGCATATTGGGCAATAGGAACCTGATGTAACTTAACTTGCTGAGTCTCAAATAGCCCCGTCCCATTTAATAGCCAGCCAATTTCACATTTCAGCAAATAAATACCAGTTTCAAATTAACGCTGGATCTAAAGGTTACCATGAATTGTTTGAGGTTTAATGTTTGATATGTTAACATTAAATAATTCAGTAAATATACAAAAATTATGGCAATCATCCATTTTTATCAGCTGTAAGACACTGCTAGAGCTGAGAACTGCTTGCTAACTGGCAAGCACAAAAACTATTTTGGGAGTACAGACTACTAGAAATTGGCAGCTCGCCCTCTAGTAGTGAAAGTACGAACTGCCGGAAAGGCACAGTCGGAGGTCAATGATTATCCTGTCAAGGAAAAGTTGTATTTTATTTTATACAGGCATACTAAGACAAAAGAAATGTGACACCGTGTGCAAATTATAACATATTAGTACAAGAAAAGCTGGTATTAAACAATTAACTATACAAATGAGCAAAAGCTAAAATAGAAGCCTGTCTCTAATAAGCGCCTATTGTGTTCCGTGATTTAAGCAAATAAACACCTGGGCTATTAACTAAGTGTTTTTGGTACTTGTTCTTGCCACAATTAGCATAGCAGTGCACCATGTATTGTCCAAGGTTTCTGTGTAGCCAACTCTGCTCCTCAGCATTTTCTTTCAATGTACACAAGAGGCTGCTAGACACAAAGATAAACAATTCCGTTCCCTCTGTCTGCATTGTTTATTTGACATTTTTGTAGAACAACGCTTTCATTGAAGAACCTCTAAATGTGGGCAATAACATGACAATGGCCAATACTACTTTATAGTCTTTTCAGTAGGCATATTCTTTATATTTCATAATGATACTTTGAAAAAGTTAGCATTTGTAATCATTGTCATTTACTATTTAATATGAAGTCACAGTGAGGGATCAATGCATGACTCTAAAGACATCCTGGACATTAGCACATTAAGTTTGTTCCTCACTGTCAATATGGGTTTCTAGTTCATCTGCATTTGTCTGTATACAGAGGAACAGCAGGCCCTTATACATGCCTGGCCAAATTTCCAATCACATTTCAAAGTACCTGAGATTAGGATTATAACATCAATGTGTAACTAACATATTATAAATGCTTACAAAAAGTAATTATAGGTTTGAATGAATGCTTCCTTTATCCATTGAAACATGTAAGTGTGCAGGGCAGGTCTTATAAGACAGTAGCAAAACTCCACAAGTCCATTAAGGCCTCAGCCTTTTGTTTTGCTGAGAGGCATGCTGTTGAGACGTATCACGGCTATGGCCTATTCCATTTGAATGATGACATCCGTTTTCCTCAGGTTGAACCTTGTGATCAAATTAACATGATGAGAGCAATATGGATGAATCTGAAGGCAAAGAGTATGTGTAACATTTTGCTGCATTCTCAGTATCTTCATTCTCTCTCCTGGTTTCATATCCTTTAGCTCTTTCCCCTAGCACCCACCCTTTCAGTGTCCACCACAGGAGGCTTCTGAGGTGAGAAGGGCTCATAATAATGAACGGATCAAATGGAATGGCATCAAACACCTGGAAACCATGTGTTTGATATTGTTCCACTGATTACACTCCAGCCATTATCACGAGCTCGTTCTCCCCAATTAAGCTGCCACAAACTTACGCTGCCACAAACCTTCTGTGTCCACAGATCTGAAAAGATAATACTATACTATAATAATACCAGGTCCCTGTGGTGATGGAGAAGCACCTGAATGCTCCCACAGTAGTCATTCATGTTAGTAAAAGATTACTTCAGAGGGCTGATAGGCAGGTTAAAGGAGACAGGCAAGTGGGTTCTCATTTCCGGGCCGCTACCAAGAATAGGTCACGGAATGGAATGCTTTAGTCATCTCTTCTGCCTTAAATGCTACAATTTCTCAATGGATTTGGAGTACATTGACAATTTTGACCACTTTTGTGAGAAGCCCCAGTTTTAAAAGAGGGATGGCTTGCATTCAAATATGAAAAGGGCAAAATTTCTCTTATAAAATATTGACTCAAATACAGCCAAACCCCTGCTCAGGTAACTCATCTCATTCCCACTATTTCACAGCGTTATCATCGTACTGCTACAGATAACCATATTTCCAGGGGCATAGTCTGTAATAATCTTGTGACCACACATTTGTATTCCACTGTTCTTTAAATGTACCTTTATTTAGTTGAGAACAAATTCTTATTTAGAATGACGTCCTACCGGGTAACAGTGGGTTAACTGCCTGGTTCAGGGGCAGAACGACCGATTTTTACCTTGTCAGCTCGGGGATTCGAGCCAGCAATCTTTCAGTTACTGGCCCAACGCTCTAACCACTAGGCTACATGCCACCCTGTTACTGTTAGCCCAATCGGGAAACCGACTGTGGTAAACTCGTCTAGTGCTATTTTTTTTAAATATAACAAATGTGGATACCCCGACTGTTTTCGCAGAGGTCTTGGGCTGTTACATATCAACGTACGAAGTTTGATGTCAAAGGTTATTGTGAGGCTTGCGCAGCAAAAGCCCCAGCTTTAGTCTATGACATACTTCTTATTGAGGGGCTTTCACAGCAAAACCCCAGCTTCAATATTCAACATACTCCTTATTATTTAGCATGCTACTCCTCCTACACTGTTTCAGCTAGAAACGCCGTTCAAACTTTTAAAATGTGCAGAATGGTCTCACTCGGGTTGCTTGCATAAAATGTTTTGATTATCTTTTACTTTTTCTGTTCTACATTTGTTTGTCCTTTTTTGCTCCCCATTGTGACATCATCATTTCCAACTGCCATTCACTGTCAATGCAAAAATACATTTGACACAAATCATCGACTTTGACCACTTTTCCATAAAGACAGAGTGTATGACATATTGGTCTACTTCTGTTATTCAAATCTGAAATAATAACAGAAATATCTAGTACATATCTATAACAATATAGCTATTTTAGTAACCGTGTCAACAACATTTTCTGTAACTTTTTTGCAAACAACCAACATCTGACCACAACCACACAACGGACCACAACCAATTCTGACCATCAAGTGACCACAACCACGGTCGACCGATTATGATTTTTCAACGCTGATACCGATTTATTGGAGGACCAAAAAAAGCCAATACAGATTAATCGGCCGATTACAAAAAAAAAATATATATATATATATATATATATATATAAAAAGCATATATATTTAAAAAAATGTATTTGTAATATTGACAATTACAACAATACTGAATGAGCACTTATTTTAACTTAATATAATGCATCAATAAAATCAATTTAGCCTCAAATAAAAATGAAACATGTTCAATTTGGTTTAAATAACGCAAAAACAAAGTGTTGGAGAAGAAAGTAAAAGTGCAATATGTGCCTTGTAAGAAAGCTAACGTTTAAGTTCCTTGCTCAGAACATGAGAACATATGAAAGCTGGTGGTTCCTTTTAACATGAGTCTTCAATATTCCCAGGTAAGAAGTTTTAGGTTGTAGTTATTATAGAAATTATAGGACTATTTCTCTCTATACGATTTGTATTTCATATACCTTTGACTATTGGATGTTCTTCTAGGCACTTTAGTATTGCCAGTGTAACAGTATAGCTTCCATCCCTCTCCTCGCCGCTACCTGGGCTCGAACCAGGAACACATCGACAACAGCAACCCTCGAAGCAGCGTTACCCATGCAGAGCAAGGGGAACAACTACTCCAAGTCTCAGAGCGAGTAACGTTTGAAACGCTATTAGCGCGCACCCCGCACCCCCCTGCCTAATCTCGGCAGTTGATAGGCTTGAAGTCATAAACAGCTCACTGTTTGAAGCATTGCGAAAAGCTGCTGGCAAAACGCACGAAAGTGCTGTTTGAATGAATGCTTACGAGCTTGCTGGTGCCTACCATCGCTCAGTCAGACTGCTCTATCAAATCATAGACTTAATTATAACATAATAACACACAGAAATACGAGCCTTAGGTCATTAATATGGTCGAATCCGGAAACTATCATCTCGAAAACAAAACATTTATTCTTTCAGTGAAATATGGAACCATTCCATATTTTATCTAACGGGTGGCATCCATAAGTCTAAATATTCCTGTTACATTGCACAACCTTCAATGTTATGTCATAATTACGTAAAATTCTGGCAAATTACTTCGCAATGAGCCAGGCGGCCCAAACTGTTGCATATACCCTGACTCTGAGTACAATGAACGCAAGAGAAGTGACGCAATTTCACCTGGTTAATATAGCCTGCTAACCTGGATTTCTTTTAGCTAAATATGCAGGATTAAAAATACATACTTCTGTGTATTGATTTTAAGAAAGGCATTGATGTTTATGGTTAGGTACATGTTGGAGCAGCGACAGTCCTTTTTCGCGAATGCGCACTGCATCGATTATATGCAACGCAGGACACGCTAGATAAACTAGTAATATTATCAACCATGTGTAGTTATAACTAGTGATTATGATTGATTGATTGTTTTTTATAAGATAAGTTTAATGCTAGCTAGCAACTTACCTTGGCTTCTTACTGCATTCGCGTAACAGGCGGCCTCCTCGTGAGGGAGGTGGTTAGAGCATTGGACTAGTTAACTGTAAGGTTGCAAGATTGAATCTGTAACGGAATTCTTCGTCCTCCTCTGACGAGGAGTATGAAATGTCAGACCAATGCGCAGCGTGGTATGATGTTTATTAACTGAACAACAAAATACAAAATAACAACGTGAAATAAACGAAAACCGAAACAGTCCTGAAAAGTGTAGAAAAACACTAGACAGAAAATAATCACCCACAAAACACAGGTGGGAAAAGGCTACCTAAGTATGATTCTCAATCAGAGACAACGAACGACACCTGCCTCTGATTGAGAACCATACCAGGCCAAACACATAAACACAACATAGAGAAAAGAACATAGACTACCCACCCCAACTCACGCCCTGACCATACTAAAACAAGGGAGTTAACCCATCGTTCCTAGGCCATCATTGAAAATAAGAATGTGTTCTTAACACACTTGCCTAGTTAAATATAGGTGTAAAAAAAAAAACGGCATCCAAAAATACCGATTTCCGATTGTTATGAAAACTTGAATTCGGCCCTAATTAACCGGCCATTCCGATTAGTCGGTCAACCTCTACCACTGACCAATCATCTACTGACCACAACAACTGACCCCATCCACACAATATCTGACCACAACTACACAATTGCTGACCACATCTAGTGATCACAACCACGTAACTACTGACCACATAAACAACTGCTGTCCACACATCTAACTACTGACCACAACCACACAACTTTTGGCCACAACCACAAAACTAATCACCACAACTACTGACAAAAAATAATGACTACAACTAATGACCACAAAAACACAACTGCTGATCACAACTACTGACCACAACCACACAACTACTGACCACTACTACTAACCACAGCTACTGACAAAAAAATAACGACTACAACTAATGATCCCAAAAACACAACCGCTGACCACAACTACTGACCACAACAACATGGCTGACCACAGCCATGACTACATGGAACTCTATTCCACATCAAGTAACTGACGCAAGCATTAACATTTTATTTAAAAAATTAATAAAAAAACACCTTATGGAACAACACAAACATTGGCACAGACACATGCATACACACACACACACACGATAACATACACACTATACATACACATGGATTTAGTACAGTAGATATGTGGTATCGGTGGAGTAGTGGCCTAAGGGCACACAGTGTGTTGTGAAATCTGTGAATGTATTGTAATGTTTTTAAAATTGTATAAACTGCCTTAATTTTGCTGGACCCTAGGAAGAGTAGCTGCTGCTTTGGAAGCAGCTAATGGGGATCCATAATAAATACAAACACAAACTTCTGCTATGGTCTGCACTAGCTCTGGTCCAGCGCTGGTCCTGGGAGTAGCTAGCTAGTAACCACAACCACATATTGTCTGACAACAACCACAACTACAAACCACACCACACAACTTCTGACACAACCACACAACTACTAACCACAACCACACAACTACTGATCACAAACACACTACTGCTAACCACATCTAGTGTCCACAACTACAGACCACAACCACACAACTTCTGACCACACAACTATTGACAACTCAACTGCTGACCACAACTACTGACCACAACTAAACAACATCTGAACACAACCACACAACTGTTGACCAAAACCACACAACTACTGACAACAACCACACAATTTCTGACCACAACCACACAACTGCTTCCCACATTTAGTCGACCATACACACACAACTACTGACCACAACCACAGCCACCCGGAAAGATGATGAAACTGAGGAATATTTCTTGTTGTAATATAAAGCCCATTTGTGGCTGATTGGCTGAGCCTGGCTCCCAGTGGGTGGGCCTGGTGCCCCTGCGCAGTCACGTGAAATTCATAGATTAGGGACAAATATATATATTTAAATTGACAGATTTTCTTCTATGAACTGTAACTCAGTAAAATCATAAAAAGTGTTGCATGTTGCATTTATATTTTTGTGCGTTTATATTTTTTTAATATATATAGATATATACAGTCGTGGCCAAAAGTTTTGAGAACGACACAAATATAAATTTTCACAAAGTCTGTTGCCTCAGTTTGTAAAGGAACATCTGACAAAAATATCTAAAGACACTGAAGCAGCAAACTTTGTGGAAATTAATATTTGTGTCATTCTCAAAACTTTTGGCCACGACTGTACACTACCATTCAAAAGTTTAGGGTCACTTAGAAATGTCCTTGTTTTTGAAAGAAAATAACATCTTTTGTCCATTACATTAACATAAAATTGATCAGAAATAAGTGTAGACATTGTTAATGTTGTAAATGCAGACGACACACAATTAATCTTCTCCTTTCCCCCTTCTGATGACCAGGTGGCGAATCGCATCTCTGCATGTCTGGCAGACATATCAGTGTGGATGACGGATCACCACCTCAAGCTGAACCTCGGCAAGACGGAGCTGCTCTTCCTCCCGGGGAAGGACTGCCCGTTCCATGATCTCGCCATCACGGTTGACAACTCCATTGTGTCCTCCTCCCAGAGCGCTAAGAACCTTGGCGTGATCCTGGACAACACCCTGTCGTTCTCAACTAACATCAAGGCGGTGGCCCGTTCTTGTAGGTTCATGCTCTACAACATCCGCAGAGTACGACCCTGCCTCACACAGGAAGCAGCGCAGGTCCTAATCCAGGCACTTGTCATCTCCCGTCTGGATTACTGCAACTCGCTGTTGGCTGGGCTCCCTGCCTGTGCCATTAAACCCCTACAACTCATCCAGAACGCCGCAGCCCGTCTGGTGTTCAACCTTCCCAAGTTCTCTCACGTCACCCCGCTCCTCCGCTCTCTCCACTGGCTTCCAGTTGAAGCTCGCATCCGCTACAAGACCATGGTGCTTGCCTACGGAGCTGTGAGGGGAACGGCACCTCAGTACCTCCAGGCTCTGATCAGGCCCTACACCCAAACAAGGGCACTGCGTTCATCCACCTCTGGCCTGCTCGCCTCCCTACCACTGAGGAAGTACAATTCCCACGCAGCCCAGTCAAAACTGTTCGCTGCTCTGGCCCCCCAATGGTGGAACAAACTCCCTCACGACGCCCGGACAGCGGAGTCAATCACCACCTTCCGGAGACACCTGAAACCCCACCTCTTTCAGGAATACCTAGGATAGGATAAAGTAATCCTTCTCACCCCCCTTAAAAGATTTAGATGCACTATTGTAAAGTGGCTGTTCCACTGGATGTCTTAAGGTGAACGCACCAATTTGTAAGTCGCTCTGGATAAGAGCGTCTGCTAAATTACTTAAATGTTAAATGTTAAAAATGTAAATTATTATTTTAGTTGGAAACGGCAGATTTGTAATTGGAATATCTACATAGGCATACAGAGGCCCATTATCAGCAATCTCCTGTGTTCAACGGCACGTTGTGTTAGCTAATCCAAGTTTATAATTTTAAAAGGCTAATTGATCATTATATGCAATAATTTTCTCCAATTTGTCACAAAAATGCGGTGACGTGGGAAAAAGTTTCATGTTTGGCTTGATTGAACCAAATTATGTGGTAACTGGGCAGTGATTGGTTAAAATTGCGAGCCTTCGCATAATATGCAGGAAATTGTTAATTTTGAAAAACAATTGGCGATCGCAGAATCCTAGAAGCACATGACACCCTGGTGTGTGGTAAGTCCTTCATATAAATGCATCATTATGGTGAATTTCCACTGAGGATTTACCCTGGTGTTTTACTAAAAAGGCTCAGACTTTTGTATTTCCACTTCCACTGCCCGGCTCCAGAGAGTGACTCACTGGGCCATGGCCTCCGATGACTTGCTCTGACTAGGAACCAAGGCGAGGCCACTAGTACTTTTCAGCCAGCATTTAAATAACAATGGCTAACTGTGCACATGGTTTAACACCTTCCACAATTAACACCTTCTCACAGAGCAACTGTATTGATGATGCAGAGTTCATTGGTTCTGCTCTTCTCAAGTCCTAAGTGTCAGCCCTAGCTATGGAAACTCAGTTCTAAAACAATATCACAAGACATTAACATAATCAGTGGCGACACACTGGTACTGCTAAAATTAGATCTGTGAATGCCAAAGAGATTGAGGGGAAGGAGCTAGGGCCTATATGACCTGTGCCAGACTTACATTTCTCTTATTGCTTCCATTCTCTGTATGTACTGTGGAGGGCATTTGTAACCCCAACGCCTTCTCAATGTCTGTAAAAAAAAAAATAATACTCATAATAAAACTTCTTGCCATGGTACCACAGTGACATGACACTACAAGCATTTTGAATAATGGACAAGAGAAAGAAGAATGTGGTTTCTCCTACTTTCCAGACAACAGCTCACAAACTCAGAGGGGCATTAAGAGTACCTGTGAGAATCTGGTCAATCTTTTCCACGACCATGTCGGCGTCCTCCTCAGAGAAGCACATGGGTGGTTTGAACTTGAGGACATTGCGATGAGGACCATCTGCACTTAGTAGGATGTGTTGTTCCTTCAGTCTGGGGAAACATAGTTTGGAACTCCATATTTGTCCTAATGAAACAAGCATACTGCAATATCTGTTCTGGGTCTACAAGTCTCTTCTGGATCAATTACAATTAAGATTTTCAAGAGAAGATATGTTTCTTCACTTGAGGCCAACCCCCAAGTGCTGAACTATAGTTTAGGTTACTATAGTACAGCCACGTTTACACTGGGGTTGAGACAATGGCTGTCAATGACGAGTATGCCAAAACATTTACATAACCGTTGTGTTAACACTACAACTAGGAGGTGCCCAACGATTTTTGGTCTTAATATGCTCATATAACTGCACTTAGTTCATGTGTGCTTCTGCATTGCTCAATTTATAAACTTTTATTGAGATCATTACAATACGACACATCACCGGTATCATGTGATGTTTGAAACCTAAACCAACATGGGCCTCAAAAATACTCACAGAACTTGATCCTAAAAAAATAAGTCGGAATCCATGGCAAATTGTGAATTAAAAACCTTATACTTGATTTGAAAATGTGCTATTTGATTTAACATGATTCTAATTGATAAAACATGTTTCTATGTGTGATTTACACGGCTTGATAAATGTGCAGACATTTTATAAACTGTGTTTAATCTCATTTTAAGAACTGACCATATGCTAAAATGCCGTATAAAAACTAAGTACGTTTTATAAATGTCTAAAAATGGCCTAAATGAGTCACTCACTTGTAAATGATGTCCTGAGCTTCCGCTGTAGCAGGGGTCAGTTTCACCCGATCTCTCACAAGCTCCGCCCCAACAAACAGGCCACGACCCCTATCAGACATTACATCATCACAGTCTGAACCCTGACACACACACAGAGCTTTTGTGAACCTCTGTCATGTTGAACGTTACCAGCTGCATTTCTAAGAATCCTCTATAGGTTTCAGGGTAATTTGACACTGGATATGTACATTGGCATATTGTAGTGGTGAGTGAATGGCACCAACTAGAAAAATGCAACTGATATAAGTATGGACTTTTCCTAAAGGAGCCTAAAACCTACTCAACCCGTTTGAATACAATGGGAAGCCTATCTACCGTTGATTGCACATCAGCATGCTAAGTTGAGAGCCTGTGAGAAGGGTTTTGTGCATGCAGTAGTTGTCAAGTTAGCATTTTTACATAATGGGAAGGATAACAGGACGGATCAATCGATATCACAATATGCCTTGCCATGTCAAATTATTGATATTGGTGCCCATCACTACTAGTGGTAAAAGCATTGGTATTGTGTATATTTGTATATAGATCAGTGGTTTCTTCAGTGTGCACAAAATGTTTTGTAATTACTTAAGTCAAATTATTCAGTGTAAATTTACAGCTATTACTTGCCTAATACTTTACAATACCATATTGGAAAAATTCTGACTAAAAACATTATTGATGTTGTATATCTGCAAATACCGAAACACAACTGTGACACCCAAATACATGATCAATGGTCAATGTGTAGAGCTCTAAGCTATTGCAATATTAGGGAGTCAGTATCAGGCTCAGATGATAAGTCTCTCTCCCCCTTAGTTAAGTGAGTAGACCTACTTGATATTTCTTGCCAGTGGATGTTTTTCCCTGTGTGTGTCAAATCAAATCAAATCAAATGTTATTGGTCACATACACATATGTAGCATATGTTATTGTGGGTGTAGTATAATGCTTGTGTTCCTGGCTCTAATAGTGCAGTAATATCTAACAATACACACAAATCACAAAGTAAAATAATGGAATTAAGAAATAGAGAAATATTAGGACGTGCAATGTCGGCGTCCGGAGTATGAATACATACACTACCGTTCAAAAGTTTGGGGCCACTTAGAAATGTCCTTGTTTTTGAAAGCACATTTTTTGTCCATTAACATAACAAATATCAAATTGATCAGAAATACAGTGTTGACATTTTTCATGTTGTAAATGACTATTGTAGCTGGAAACAGCAGATTTTTTATGGAAAATCTACATAGGCGTTACAGAGGCCCATTATCCGCAACCATCACTCCTGTGTTCCAATGGCACATTGTGTTAGCTAATCCAAGTTTATCGTTTTAAAAGGCTAATTGATCATTAGAAAACCCCTTTGCAATTATTTTAGCACAGCTGAAAACTGTTGTTCTGATTAAAGAAGCATTAAAACTAGCCTTCTTTAGCATTTGTGGGTTCAATTACAGTCTCAAAATGGCCAGAAACAAAGAACTTTCTTCTGAAACTCATCAGTCTATTAGATTTTAGATTCTTCAAAGTAGCCACCTTTTGCTTTGATGACAGCTTTGCACACTCTTGGCATTCTCTCAACCAGCTTCATGAGGAATGCTTTTCCAACAGTCTTGAAGTTCCCACATATGCTGAGCACTTGTTGGCTGCTTTTCCTGCGGTCCAACTCATCCTAAAACCATCTCAATTGGTTTGAGGTCGGTTGATTGTGGAGGCCAGGCCATCTGATGCAGCACTCCATCACTCTCCTGGTGTGTTTTGGGTCATTGTCCTGTTGAAAAACAAATGATAGTCCCACTAAGCGCAAACCAGGTGGGATGGCTTATCGCTTACCGCCCCAATAGGTCCACAGATGATGCAATCACCATCACACTGCAAACTGCCCTAACCCATCTGGACAAGAGTAATACCTATGTAAGAATGCTGTTCATTGACTACAGCTCAGCATTCAAAACCATAGTACCCTCCAAACTCATCATTAAGCTTGAGACCCTGGGTCTCGACCCTGCCCTGTGCATTTGGATCCTGGACTTTCTGACGGGCCGCCTCCAGGTGGAAGTTAGGAAACAACATCTCTACCCCGCTGATCCTCAAGAATGGGGCCCCACAAGGGTGCGTTCTCAGCCTTCTCCTGTACTCCCTGTTCACCCATGACTGCATGGTCATGCACGCCTCCAACTCAATCATCAAGTTTGCGGACAACACTACAGTGGTAGGCTTGATTACCAAAAACAACGAGACAGCCTACAGGGGAGGAGGTGAGGGCCCTCGGAGTGTCAGGAAAGTAATCTCTCTCACTCAACGAAACAAAGGAGATGATCATGGACTTCAGGAAACAGCAGAGGGAGCACCCCCCTATCCACATCGACGGAACAGTAGTGGAGAAGGTGGAAAGTGTAAGTTCCTCGGCGTACACATCAAGGACAAACTGAAATGGTGCAGACCGCACTACCCTCTGGAGAGCCTTGCGGTTGAGGGCGGTGCAGTTGCCATACCAGGCGGGGATACAGCCCGACAGGATGCTCTCAATTGTGTATCTGTCGATGTTTGTGAGGGTTTAGGTGAAAAGACAAATTTCTTCAGCCTTCTGAAGTTGAGGTGTGATGGTGTGGGGGTGCTTTGTTTTAAATTCAAGGCACACTTATCAAATCAAATTTGACCATACACATGGTTAGCAGATGTTAATGCGAGTGTAGTGAAATGCTTGTGCTTCTAGTTCCGACAGTGCAGTAATATCTAACAAGTAATCTAACAAATTCACAACGACTACGACTACCACAATGTATGGTGATGGAATAAGAATATGCACATATAAATATATGGATGCGCGATGGTGGTGCGGCATAGGCAAGATGCAAAAGATGGTATGAAATACAGTATATACAGTGGGGCAAAAAAGTATTTAGTCAGCCACCAATTGTGCAAGTTCTCCCACTTAAAAAGATGAGAGAGGCCTGTAATTTTCACCATAGGTACACTTCAACTATGACAGACAAAATGAGGGAAAACAATCCAGAAAATCACATTGTAGGATTTTTAATGAATTTATTTGCAAATGATGGTGGAAAATAGGTATTTGGTCACCTACAAACAAGCAAGATGTCTGGCTCTCACAGACCTGTAACTTCTTCTTTAAGAGGCTCCTCTGTCCTCCACTCGTTACCTGTATTAATGGCACCTGTTTGAACTTGTTATCAGTATAAAAGACACCTGTCCACAACCTCAAACAGTCACACTCCAAACTCCACTATGGCCAAGACCAAAGACCTGTCAAAGGACACCAGAAACAAAATTGTAGACGTGCACCAGGCTGTGAAGACTGAATCTGCAATAGGTAAGCAGCTTGTTTGAAGAAATCAAATGTGGGAGCAATTATTAGGAAATGGAAGACATACAAGACCACTGATAATTTCCCTCGATCTGGGGCTCCACGCAAGATCTCACCCCGTGGGGTCAAAATGATCACAAGAACGGTGAGCAAAAATCCCAGAACCACACAGGGGGACCTAGTGAATGACCTGCAGAGAGCTGGGACCAAAGTAACAAAGCCTATCATCAGTAACACACTACGCCGCCAGGGACTCAAATCCTGCAGTGCCAGATGTGTCCCCCTGCTTAAGCCAGTACATGTCCAGGCCCGTCTGAAGTTTGCTAGAGAGCATTTGGATGATCCAGAAGAAGATTGGGAGAATGTTATATGATCAGATGAAACCAAAATATAACTTTTTGGTAAAAACTAAACTCGTCATGTTTGGAGGACAAAGAATGCTAAGTTAGGGCCTCCCGGGTGGTGCAGTGGTCAGCTGTGCCATCAGAGACTCTAGGTTCGCGCCCAGGCTCTGCCGTAACCGGCCGCGACCGGGAGGTCCGTGGGGCAACGCACAATTGGCCTAGCGTCGCCCGGGTTAGGGAGGGCTTGGCCGGTAGGGATGTCCTTGTCTCATCACGCACCAGCGACTTCTGTGGTGGGCCGGGCGCAGTGCGCGCTAACTAAGGTTGCCAGGTGCAGTGTTTCCTCAAACACATTGGTGCGCCTGGCTTCCGGGTTGGAAGCGCGCTGTGTTAAGAAGCAGTGCGGCTTGGTTGGGTTGTGTATCGGAGGACGCATGACTTTCAACCTTAGTCTCTCCCGAGCCCGTACGGGAGTTGTAGCGATGAGACAAGATAGTAGCTACTAAAAACAATTGGATACCATGAAATTGGGGAGAAAAGGGGGTAAAATAAAAAATAAAATAAAAACACAATAAAAAAGAATGCTGAGTTGCATCCAAAGAACACCATACCTACTGTGAAGCATGGGGGTGGAAACATCATGCTTTGGGGCTGTTTTTCTGCAAAGGGACCAGGACGACTGATCCGTGTATGAATGAATGGGGCCATGTGTCGTGAGATTTTGAGTGATTTTGAGTGAAAACCTGCTTCCATCAGCAAGGGCATTGAAGATGAAACGTGGCTGGGTCTTTCAGCATGACAATGATCCCAAACACACCATTATTAAATCCATTTTTTAAAGTGGCCAGTGATTTTAGTCTGTATGTTGGCAGCAGCCTCTCTATGTTAGTGATGGCTGTTTAATGGTCTGATGGCCTTGAGATAGAAGCTGTTTTTCAGTCTCTCGGTCCCAGCTTTGATGCACCTGTGTTGACCTCACCTTCTGGATGATAGCGAGGTGAACAGGCAGTTGCTCGGGTGGTTGTTGTCCTTGATGATGATTGTCCTTCCTGTGACATCGGGTCCTGGAGGGCATGTAGTTTGCCGCCCGGTGATGCGTTGTGCAGACCGCACTACCCTCTGGAGAGCCTTGCGGATGAGGGCGGTGCAGTTGCCGTACCAGGCTGACCATAAGGACCCTGGGACTAAACACCTCCTCTCTGAAACTGGATCCTGGACTTCCTGACGAGCCGCACCCAGGTTGTAAGGGTAGGTAACAACACATCCACCACGCTGATCCTCAACACAGGGGCCCCTCAGAGGTGCGTGCTTAGTCCCCCCCTGTACACCCTGTTCACTCATGACTGCACAGCCAGGCACGATTCAAACACCATCATTAAGTTTGCCGATGACACAGTGGAGACAGCCTATAGGGAGGAGGTCAGAGACCTGGCCGTGTGGTGCCAGGACAGCAACCTCTCCCTCAATGTGAGCAAGACAAAGGAGATGATTGTCGACTACAGGAAAAGGAGGACCAAGCATGCCCCCATTCTCATCGACGGGGCTGTAGTGGAGCAGGTTGACAGCTTCAAGTTCCTTGGTGTCCACATCACCAACAAACTAACATGGTCCAAGCACACCAAGACAGCCGTGAAGAGGGCATGACAAAACCTATTCCCCCTCAGGATACTGAAAAGATTTGGCATGGGTCCTCAGATCCTCCAAAGGTTCTACAGCTGCACCATGGAAAGCATCCTGATTGGTTGCATCACTGCCTGGTATGGCAACTGCTCAGCCTCCGACCGCCAGGCACTACAGAGGGTAGCTTTCCGCCATCCAGGACCTCTATACCAGGCGGTGTCAGAGGAAGGCCCTAAAAATGATCAAAGACTCCAGCCACCCTAGTCATAGACTGTTCTCTCTGCTACCGCACTGCAAGCGGTACCGGAGCACCAAGTCTAGGTGCACAAGGCTTCTAAATCAGCTTCTACCCCCAAGGCATAAGACTCCTGAACATCTAATTGAATGGCTACCCAGACTATTTTCATTGCCACCCCCCACACACCTTTTACACTGATGCTACTCTCTGTTATTATCTATGCATAGTCACTTTAATAACTCTACCTACATGTACATATTACCTCGACTACATTAACTCTGTACCGGTACCCTCTTTGTATAGTCTCGCTATTGTTATTTTACTGCTGCTCTTTAACTAATTGTTACTTTCAATTTCTTATTCTTATTCATATTTTTTTAACTGCATTGCTGGTTAGGGGCTTGTAAGTAAGCATTTCACTTTAAGGTCTACACCTGATTTGAAATACATAGGGCAGCAGCCTCTAAGGTCCAGGGATGAGTAACCGGATGGTAGCCAACTAGTGATAGTGACTAAGTTCAGGGCAGGGTACTGGGTGGAAGCCGGCTAGTGATGGCTATTTAATAGTCTGATGGCCTTGCGATAGAAGCTGTTTTTCAGTCCGTTGGTCCCAGCTTTGATGCATCTGTACTGATCTTCTGGACGATAGAGGGGTCAGGCCGTGGTTCAGGTGGCTGATGTTCTTGATGATCTTCTTGGCTTTCCTGTGACAGTGGGTGCCGAAGATGTCCAGGGCTGGCAGTGTGGTGATGCGTTGTGCTGACCGCAACACCCTCTGGAAAGCCCTGCAGTTATGGACGGTGCAGTGTGTGCGTGTGTGTGTGTACCTGATATCCCCCACTAGTGGATGCTTCTCTTTCTGCTGCTCCAGCAGTCGCATCAGGTAGCCCCCCACTCGCAGCGCGTTGCCTTGGAGATCCTCTTTCTCAATCACGTCCAGGACAGCAAGGCCGATGGCACAGGACACAGGGTTACCGCCAAACTGGGAAATCCAAGTTGCAGAAAAAAGTCAGGTCATGTACAACTGGAAGACAAATCTGCTGGGAATTGGCCAAATTTGCTAAATTTCACCTATTTACATTTATACTGAGTATATAAAACATTAAGGTCACCTGCTCTTTCCATGACATAGACTGACCAGGTGAATCAAGGTGACAGCTATGATACCTTATTGGCTTGTTAAATCCAATTCAATCAGTGTTGTTGAAGGGGAGGAGAAAGGTCAAATAAGGATTTTTAAGCCTTGAAATAATTGAGACATGGATTGTGTATGTGTGTCATTCAGAGGGTGAATGGGAAAGACAAAATATTTAGGTGCCTTTGAACAGGGTAGTGTCAAGAACTGCAACACTGCTGGGTTTTTCACGCCTAACAGTTTCCTGTGTGTATCAAGAATGGTCCACCACCCAAAGGACAACCAGCCAACTTGACACAACTATGGGAAGCATTGGAGTCAACATGGGCCAACATCCTTGTGGAATGCTTTCGACACCTTGTAGTGTCCATGCCCCAATGAATTGAGGCTGTTCTGAGGGCCAAGGGGGGGAGCAACTCAATATTAGGAATGTGTTATATATTAGAAATACACTCAGTGTATTTACAATTAGTTAGCTTCACTCTTTTGCTGGCTACAAAACACTCCTTCCTTCTTGCCTCCAAGCATGAAGGAAGGAGTGTTTGGTAGGTAGCAAGTGTGAAGCTAACTAATTGTAAATACAGTGTACAAACATTAGGAACAGTTAAGTTAACGTTTGACAGTTTATGTAACCACTTGGTTGCTAATCCTCTTACCGTGTTGAAGTACTCCATGCCAGAGTTCTTGAAGGCCTCTGCTACCTCTCTTGTGGTGACCACACATGACATGGGGTGCCCGTTGCCGATGGGTTTGCCCATGGTGACAATGTCAGGCACAAAGTCTTCTCCCTGTAGCTGGAAGGCCCAGAAGTGGGTGCCAACACGGCCAAATCCCACCTGCACCTCGTCAGCGATGAATAGGCCACCAGCCTGGTGAACATGTCTGTGGGGGAGAGGAACAGTGCACTGGTATGGAAGTACTCGTGCACACACACACTGCTGCAATTTGTCAGCTACAAAACAACAAATGTATTTACTTGCAACACAAAAATAAATCAAATTAAAAGTTGCCTCTTGTGCTCTTTCATAAATAACAATAATGTAAATGTTAGCCAATTACCACCAAAAAGTTATAAGATTGCCAATCAGATCACAATGCATCTTATAACACCCAATTTCAGTGTGGCGATGGGCCAATCACAATCCAAAAATAGCAGTTGTAAATGGGGTCTTATAGTGAGTAAATGCAGTCTCTTGGTACATACTGTGCCACTTTCTGGAAGTAGCCTGCAGGGGGAATGACTTGCCCACCACAACTCTGCAGCGACTCTGCAATAAAAGCAGCAACCTGCACAAGAGAAGAGCACATCAGACCCAACACCATGTCTCCCCTTATGTCAACACCCACAGATAGGGGAAAGACTTGTCCCAGGTAGTGTCCCAGGTCTATGAACCTGTGAATTCCTCTCTCCCCTTTTTCATAACAGTGGAGTCTCACTTTTTGGCTAACATTTAGCCACTCCCAGCCAGGAAGAAAACAATCTCACTACGCCTTAAAGCACAATAGCAACAAGATGAAAAAGATATGGTTAAAGGCATAAGATGAGACTGCATCATACAGAAAAAGGTCCGTTAGGCTGGCTTGTCTTCTGGGAGAACTGCATTGTAAATCCATCCATTTCCATCTCTTTGCCTTCTAGGGCGGCCATCACTTCCATCTTGCTACTGAACTGGGAATGACTGATGTCAGAAAGTAAAGATGGGACCTTCCATTGGATTTGGCTGTGGATCTCCCAGGTTTTTCCTGGAACAGAGGGTTAAGCCAGCCAGTGTCATTGGCCCTGGGAAGCCCCACAAGAGCGCCTGTAAAACAGTGTAACCAGGGGACAGGCAGATCTGTGAAGTTCCTCTATGCAGCCCATTCTCGTCCCTGACCTGAGAGTGGGAGAAACAGCAAGAGAAGAGATAGGAATGACGGGGGAAAAAGAAGGAGGGGTGGAAGATACAATTGTTATTGCCTGTGTTGGGGGGGAAAAACTGGCAAAAACAGGCAACTTCCTTTGTGTATGGGCAGTGCTTGATTTCGGCAGGAGCTCACCAGAACTGAGCACCTCAAATGTTCTACATTGTGTGATGGGTAAATAGTTCTTTCATGTAAAGAAAATTAACACTGGACTACAAAACATTAGAATAACTTAGAAGTACAGTCCAGATTTGAAGACCACATCTTGCAGACATCCTGTACAAGTACCTAAAGCCTAGACAGACTGCCATCTACTGTAGATAAATGTGACCCGTTTCAAGAAACTCTGTGTATGTCTCACATCACTACTTCACAGGAGAGGCATATAAATATGTTTTTTGGCAGAAATGCCTTATGGAACATGTGAACTTTTATGTGCCTTAATAACAAACTTGTATGCCATCTATAAATACAAAATACAATTGTTAAATAAAGAGCCTAGTTGGTTTAGCCATGGAAAAATACAGGAACCCTCCCGCTAGCCATGATTGGCTGAGATAATGGATGGGCTGGACATGCTGAGAGATGTTCGGATTGGTCTGCTATGTAACGTGCTTCTGTCTATAACATGAGCTGCTCAGTATGTGTGGATAATTCTGTCTATCGCTGATTTTTTTTTAAAGATATCATGAAAAACTGAAAAAGTTTTGCTACTGCTCTCAACATTGCTGCCTTGAAGTTAATAGCACTATCAATAAAGCACAGTGGGAAAACATTGTGGTGGACTACTTTCTGGAGGATGATCGTGCCATGCTGACTCTCTCTGAAAATGAATCAGACAATGAGTAAATCCCTGATTTAGGTAAAAACATTTTCATTGAACCAGACATATTTAAACAGGTAAATATACACAAGGCTGCGGGGCCAGACGGATTACCAGGACGTGTGCTCCGGACATGTGCTGAGCAACTGGCAGGTGTCTTCACTGACATTTTCAACATGTCCCTGATTGAGTCTGTAATACCAACATGTTTCAAGCAGACCACCATAGTCCTTGTGCCCAAGAACACAAAGGCAACCAGCCTAAATGACTACAGACCTGTAGCACTCACGTCTGTAGCCATGAAGTGCTTTGAAAGGCTGGTCATGGCTCACATCAACACCATTATCCCAGAAACCCTAGACCCACTCCAATTTGCACACCGCCCAAACAGATCCACAGATGATGCAATCTCTACTGCACTCCACACTGCCCTTTCCCACCTGGACAAAAGGAACACTTATGTGAGAATGCTATTCATTGATTACAGCTCAGCGTTCAACACCATAGTACCCTCAAAGCTCATCACTAAGCTAAGGATCCTGGGACTAAACACCTCCCTCTGCAACTGGATCCTGGACTTCCTGACGGGCCGCTCCCAGGTGGTGAGGGTAGGTAGCAAAACATCTGCCACGCTGATCCTCAACACTGGAGCTCCCCAGGGGTGCGTGCTTAGGCCCCTCCTGTACTCCCTGTTCACCCACGACTGTATGGCCACATGACTCCAACACCATCATTAAGTTTGCAGACGACACAACAGTGGTATGCCTGATCACGGACAACGACGAGACAGCCTAAGCCTAATAGGGAGGAAGTCAGAGACAACCTATCCCTCAACGTAACCAAGACTAAGGAGATTATTATGGACTACAGGAAAAGGAGGACCGAGCACGCCCCCATTCTCATCGATGTGGCTGTAGTGGAGCAGGTTGGGAGCTTCAAGTTCCTTGGTGTCCACATCATCAACAAACTAGAATGGTCCAAACACACCAAGACAGTCGTGAAGAGGACACGACAATGTCTATTCCCCCTCAGGAAACTAAAAATATTTGGCATGGGTCCTGAGCTCCTCAAAAGGTTCTACAGCTGCAACATCGAGAGCATTCTGACTGGTTGCATCACTGCCTGGTACGGCAATTGCTCGGCCTCTGACCGCAAGGCACTACAGAGGGTAGTGCGTACAGCCCAGTACATCACTGGGGCTAAGCTGCCTGCCATCCAGGACCTCTACACCAGGTGGTGTCAGAGGAAGGCCCTAAAAATTGTCGAAGACCTCAGCCACCCCAGTCATAGACTGTTCTCTCTACTACCGCATGGCAAGCGGTACCGGAGTGCCAAGTCTAGGACAAAAGTCTTCTCAACAGTTTTTACCCCCAAGCCATAAGACTCCTGAAATGGTAATCAAATGGCTATTTGCATTGTGTGCTCCCCCCAACCCCTCTTTTTACGCTGCTGCTACTCTCTGTTTATCATATATGCATAGTCACTTTAACTATACATTCATGTACATACTACCTCAATTGGGCCAACCAAACAGTGCTCCCGCACATTGGCTAACTGGGCTATCTGCATTGTGTCCCACCCACCACACGCCAACCCCTCTTTTACACTACTGCTACTCTCTGTTCATCATATATGCATAGTCACTTTAACCATATCTACATGTACATACTACCTCAATCAGCCTGACTAACCGGTGTCTGTATGTAGCCTCGCTACTTCTATAGCCTCGCTACTGTATATAGCCTGTCTTTTTACTGTTGTTTTATTGTTCACCTAATACCTTTTTTGCACTATTGGTTGGAGCCTGTAAGTAAGCATTTCACTGTAAGGTGTATTCAGAGCAAGTGACAAATACATTTTGATTTGATTTGATTTGACATGGTAGAGTCGTCTGATGACAATGGTGGGGAAGAAACGGTGTCGTTGTCACGGAAGAAGTTGACCGAGTTTTGAAATCAGTGGAATGCCCAGTGGAAGCAGAGAGATGATTGCCAAATGCGGAGAGTTCACAAAGAGAACACAGAAAGAAGGCAGTTGTATAAAATACCTGTCTCCAGATTGCATCTTCAAACTAAGGGAAATCATGGCATCCATGACAGAGGTAGGAGCGTTCATCCATGTTTACAGGTAAGAATCTAGCTACATTTTCAGATATTATACGTTTCTAATTTAGTCAGAAAGTCGTTTTAATTGCAAGTTAAAGCGTACTGTTAACTAGCAAGCTAAAGTTAGTTGGCTGGCTCGCTATTCGAGGTTATGGTTCATTCTTTAGCGAGCTAGCTAGCTACATGTCTAAAGAAAAGACTCCACTATGCAAGTAACCATTTCACTGTACCGTTTACACCTTCTGTATCCTTTGCATGTGACAAATAAACTTCGATTTTATTTGATATAGTGTGTGTTTACCAGAGACGGTAATGGGATGAACAACATGACCTGCACCAAAGTCAGATTACGATATAGGCCAAGGACAAGATAAAGTTTATTTGTAGTACATATTTTTGCTACTACTTTCACAACTTTTAGTCTTGAAATCTTTGGTTGTTTACTACACTGTGAATCCTTAAAGAGAGGGTGTGAACAAAGCTGAATGAGTGTAGACAAAGAAGAGCTCTCCAGTAGGTGTACCAAAACATTCGAAAGTGGGGTAACAAGTTTAGCAACTTTCAAAGAATAATTACTTTCTCATTGTTCCTCAACTGCAGTGTATGATATACCATTTTCTAGCTCGGAGTCTCTACTTTTATCCAATGTAAAAAACACAATTTCAAATTTTGCTACATAGGCCCGAATCCAGGTAGTGTGTCACAAATGTGACCCGATTCAGGTAGTGTGTCACAAATATGACCCGATTCAGGAAACTTGGTGTATGTCACAAGTCACAACTTCACAGGAGAGCCGTTTGAACGTAAAAAATGTTTTGGGTGAAAATGCGTTTTTTGGCAGAAATGCCTTCTGGAACATGTGAACTTCCATGTGCCTTAATGAATTACAAACTTGTATGCCATCTGTAAATACGAATACAATTGCTAAATTGCAAGCCTTATTGGTTAAACCACAGAAAAAGTTGCAACCTTCCCACTAGCCATGATTGACTGAGATAATGAGTGGGCTGGACATACCGAGAGAGGAGTTCGAATTGGTCTGCCATATTCAAGGCTTCTGTCTATTTGAGCTCGTCAATCTGTGTTGGTAATCCTGTTGAACACTGCTTTTTTTAGCTGTGTTCGTTAGCTGGCTCGCTCGTTAGCTAACGTTAGGTGACGTGTGATCTTATAAACGTTGTTTACCTAGCTTGGTTCATTGTTTACCTAGCTAGCTATATGTCTTAAGCTAAATTGTACTGTTCGTTAGCTAGCTAACGTTAGCTGGCTGGCTCCCTAGCGGAGGTTATTATTCGTTTCCCAGAGCTGTTTGCTTTTCTAGTTTGAGCCTAATGTTAGGCATTGTTGGAACTTTGTTCATTGTTGTTTAACACCTCTTGAAGCTAGGGGGCACTATTTTTATGTTTGGAAAAATAACGTTCCCAAAGTAAACGGCCTATTTCTCAGGACCAGATGCTAGAACATGCATATAATTGACGGATTAGGATAGAAAACTCTAAAGTTTCCAAAACTGTCAAAATATTGTCTGTGAGTATAACAGAACTGATATTGCAGGCGAAACCCTGAGGAAAATCCAATCAGGAAGTGCCTCTTATTTTGAAACCCTTCTGTTCCTATGCATGTCTATCCTCCATTTAAAGCGATATCAACCAGATCCCGTTTTCTCTGGCTTCCCTAAGGTGTCAACATTCTTTAGACATAGTTTCAGGCTTTTATTTTGAAAAATGAACGTGAAAGATCACATTGCGTAAGTGAATAGGTGGGGGCTCTCAGAGTGAGTTTTTGCTCTACAGAGTAAAGCCTCCATTGTTCCTCCCGCTGTTATTGAAAAACCTACACACTCGGTTGATATATTATCAAATATATATTTTAAAAACTACCCGAGGAATGATTATAAGAAACGTTTGACATGTTTCTGTGGACATTATGAAGACTATTTGGAATTTTCGTCTGCGTTGTTGTGACCGCTCTTTCCTGTGGATTTCTGAACATAACGCGACAAACAAACGTCGGTATTTTGGGTATAAAAATAATCTTTATGGAACAAAAGGAACATTTGTTGTGTAACTGGGAGTCTCGTGAGTGAAAACATCCGAAGATCATCAAAGGTAAACGGTTAATTTGATTGCTTTTCTGATTTTTGTGATAAAGCTTCCTGATGCTAAGTGTACATAATGCTATGCTAGGCTATCGATAAACTTACACAAACTCTTGGATTGCTTTCGCTGTAAAGCAGACGACAGGTGGATTAACAAAAGGCTAAACTGTGTTTTGCAATATTGCACTTGTGATTTCATGAATATTTTTTAGTAATATTATTTGCTATTCAGCAGTTGCTGACGAAAATGATTCCGTGACAGGGATGGGTAGCGTCAAGAAGTTAACTAGCTAACGTTAGCTGGCTGGCTTGTTAGCTAACGTTAGGTGACATCTGTGATCTTAAACGTTGTTTACCTAGCCTGGGTCATTGTTTACCTAGCTAGCTATATGTCTTAAGCTAAACGGTACTGTTAGTTAGCTAGCTAACGTTAGCTGCCTGGCTCCCTCACGGAGGTTATTATTCGTTTCCCAGAGCTGTTTGCTTTTCTAGTTAGAGCCTAATGTTAGGCATTGTTGGAACTTTGTTCATTGTTGTTTAACTAGCTAACGTTAGCTGGCTGGCTTGTTAGCTAACGTTATGTGACGTGTGTACAACACCTGTTGAATATCAGTAAACGTAAAAAAAAGAGTAATGAAATTGTTTCCAGCAGTGCCGGTTAGGCTGTTTTCATGTTATCCAGATGTAAACAAATCATCGGTCAGTGTGTCAAGTGTGCACTCCGAAAGGGAAACAAGATGGGTGGGGCTAAAGCTTAAGAGGGTGTGAACGATGCTGAATGGGTGTAGACAAAGAAGTGCTTTTCACGAGATATCAAAACATTCAAAGGTGATTTTCTCAAAAGTGAGCTTACAAGTTGATCAACTTTCAAAGCATAATTACTTTCCCATTGTTCCTCAAATGCAGTGTATGATATACCATTTTGTAGCTCTTAGTCTCTACTTTTATCAAACATAAAAAACACAATTTCACATTATGCTACATAAGACCAAATCTATGTGGTGAGTCACAAATATTAAAGGGGTGAAATGTAGCTTTGTGCATGACCAAACACATTCACAAAGAAATGTGAGTTAAAGATCAGTCATTCTCATTGAAAGCAAGTCTGATAAGAGAGATCCATTCTATGCTTCGTTTTTGTGTATTTTTACTTTCGGTTTTGTACACCAGCTTCAAACAGCTGAAAATATGATATTATTGGCTTTTGAAAATATATTTCACAGCGGTTTAGATATGGTACAATGATTCTTTACACTATTCATTCTAAATTGTGCATATGCAGGTATCCCTTGTAAAATAGGCCTTGGTCTCAAATGTTGTTAAAATAAAGGTACAAAAATAAATAGTAACATTGCTTGTTTGGAAACATAAACTGAAATTAGGCGAACATTTTAGAATTTTAGCAACCAGACAATGGCGGATTGATATCTTCATATTGCGCCTTTAAGTTCAGCAATTACTGTTTATAATTATGAGATATTTTCAGTAGATTTGCAGGTAGGGCTGGGAAATATACATAATTAATTAGATTCATTTGAATGTGTTTTAGCACAATGTTCCAAATTCCTGTATCGCAAGAATCAAAGTTTGTATTTTTTGTTGTTTTTATGAGCATTCTGTCTTTTTGGTCTCGTCTCCTTCGCTCCTTCGGTGCTGTCTGGACTGTGCACCTTCCCACACTAACACCAAGCCCCTCCCCCTGCCACTCACAACAACAAAGACGAAAGATCTTCCTCTCTGACAACAAGCAGTTTAAACTTCATATTTGCATTTGAGGTTTGGTCCAACAGAATCGGTCATACGGACACAGAAACACTTAAGACATTATTTTACTGTAATAGACGAGAACTTGACCTTTATAACGATACCCTTTTTATGTCTCAACTCCCAAAATGTAAAACAAAGCAGATCCTACTATAGAGCCCCAAAGTGGAGGTGTCATAATACCCATAAAACCTAGCGGTCAAACAGGGAAATTGTTCTAATCGTTTTTCCACCATAAATTTTAGAAACACTTCAAATAAGGGCTGTAATTTCGTATAAGCTTACCCTGGCGTGAAGTTTTGACAAACATGTAAATCTCTCGTGGTCTAGGTGACTTTTATCAATATACACTACATGAACAAAAATATGTGGACACCTGCTTGTCGAGAATTTCATTCCAAAATCATGGGCATTAATATGGAGTTGGCCCCTCTTTGCTGCTATAACAGCCTCCACTCTTCTGGGAAGGCTTTCTACTAAATGTTGAATTATTGCTGGTGTTGGGTGATTAAGCCTGGGGCTCGGCATTTCAATTAATCCCAAAGTTGTTTGATGGGGTTGAGGTCAGGGATCTGTGCAAGCCAGTCAAGTTATTACACAGATCTTGACAAACCATTTCTGCATGGACCTCACTTTGTGCACGGGGGCATTGTCATGCTGAAACAGGAAAGGGCCTTCCCCAAACTGTTGCCACAAAGTAGGAAGCACAGAATCATCTAGAATGTCATGTATGCTGTAGCGTTAAGACTTCCTTTCACTGGAACTAAGGGGCCAAGCCCGAACCATGAAAAAAAGCCCCAAACCATTATCTATCCTCCACCAAACTTTACAGTTGCCACTATGCATTGGGGCAGGTAGCGTTCTCCTGGCATCCGCCAAACCCAGATTCGTCTCTCTGACTACCAGATGGTGAAGCGTGATTCATTTATCAAGACAAAGGGTGGCTACTTGAAGAATCTCAAATATAAAATAAAACTCTTTCTTGGTTACTACATGATTCCATATGTGTTATTTCATAGTTTTGATGTCTTCACTATTATTCTACAATGTAGAACATTGTAAAAATAAAGAAACTCTGGACTGAGTAGGTGTGTCCAAAATTTTGACTGGTACTGTATGTAAATGTGATATCATTCAATTTACTACAGGTGGACTCCAATCAAGTTGTAGAAACATCTCTAAGGATGATCAATGGAAACAGGATGCACATGAGCTCAATTTCGAGTCTCATAGCAAAGGGTCTGAATCCTTATGAAAATAAGGTATTTCTGTTTTTTTATAAATGTGCAAACATTTCTAGAAACCTGTTTACGCTTTGTCATTATGGGGTTTTGTGTGTAGATTGCTGAGCATTTTTATTTATTTAACCCATTTTATAATAAGGCTGTAAGGTAACAAAATGTGGAAAAATTCAAGGGGTCTGAATACTTTCCGAAAGCATTGTATACTGGTATTTGGCTCTATTTACAGATTTGAAAATGCTAATTAACATCATAGTAGACATCATGCAAAACTACAAATCCCTGCAAGCTCCTGCACGTCATCTCTAGCTGACAACTTTGCTAATAAGTATTGTGTCAATTTAAAACTTGCACATGACAGTTCACAGAATTGTCTATTTAAAGAAGTGTAGCCAATGTATTAATTACTACATTTAGGGAACATCAGATAGTTCATCCAGAGATTTTTTGCTTTTGCCTAGATTCTGCAGTCTGGTCCAGATCGTCGTGGCATTTGTAGTTATTTATGATAACTACATTAGAAGCTAATTCATTTGGGGGGGGGGTAAATACAGGCAAATATATTGATATTTTACCTTGTCCTAGAGAGATTTACACAGTTATCAAAATGTCACGCCAGGGTAAGTCTACACGAAACACAGCCCTTATTTTAAATGTTTCTAAAATCCCTTATGGGAAAAATGAATGGTGGAAAAACGATTAGAACCATTTCCCTGTTTGACCGCTAGGTTTTATGGGTATTAATGACTCATACTGTGGTACACCATAACGAGAGTATCAATGAACATGATTGTGAAAAATGTATAATCACTGCTAGTAGCATTTTAGCCACAGACTGTCATGTGCTAGCTGTTTAGTCTGTGTTTTATGAATGCGCAATAGCATTTAAAGATGCATTTATATCAGGAATTGGAAACTTGTTCTCATTCTGAAAAATAAGCATGATAACCAGGTAGGCAACTTATCTTAACAAATATCTTAACAAAGTGAACGGGCTATGTTGTTCAAACAGTTGGAGAGGACAGGAGGGTGTATTCATAACAGTTCAACTGTTATACCTTGTTAGCAAGCAAATAGATACAAGTTGACGTTAAATATAAAGATTAGCTGGCTACTGACTAGCACGTGGGCTTGTACTTGAGAGATTGTTTATGGTATCTGTGTTCATTTTCTATAATGCCTGCTTACAAGAAGTGCATTGTGCATGGTTCTGGTTAGATTTGTAACAGAAATGGCATTTTCATAGACAGACTTGAAAGTTAGATCAGTGATTATTGCAAAAAAGCAGGTTAAACTATTTTGATAAAATAACTAAATTATCAGTGGGTCTTATTGTTGTGGAAAGGATATATTTAGCCTAGGTATAATTTGACATGCAGTGTACTGACCTTTAATGTTTTGCATCAAAGCTTATTTAGAGAAAATGTTACATTGTTTCAAATTCATATTGTGAATCGCCCATAAATTTGACCAAATTGTGAAATGATTTTTAGGCGACATCGCCCAGCCCTATTTGTAGGCATCAGATACTCTAGGTTAGGTAACCCAGAATATGACACCATTTTTATTTTGTACCTTGTGTCCTTTCTCATGGGCTTTCTGTATAAGATTGTTGACGTCATCTGCATATGCTGTGGCGGGGTCTGGATGGTCTTGTCTATAGTTGCCTCTGTAGAGGTCAGGGCTCAGAGCCTAGGGGAATGGGGGAAAAGAACACAGTTGGAACATATTTTATAAAAGCACAGCATGTGAAAAACCAACTGAGCAATCAGTCTAAAGAGCAATGAATTTAGGGATGCTTGGATCTAGCATACAGCAGCATAGTGTGCATCATCAAACACTATGAGAATTTTGAGGTAGGCTCAGGAGTGAGAGTAGATTTAATTTCTTCCCGGTACTGGAACTCCTACAGTTGAAGTCGGAAGTTTAGCCAAATACATTTAAACTCAGTTTTTCACAATTCCTGACATTTAATCCCAGTAAAAATTCCCTGTTTTAGGGCAGTTAGGATCACCAATCTATTTTAAGAATGTGAAATGTCAGAATAATAGTAGAGAGAATTATTTATTTCATTCATCACATTCCCAGTGGGTCAGAAGGTTACTTACACTCAATCAGTATTTGGTAGCATTGCCTTTAAATTGTTTAACTTGGGTCAAATGTTTCGGGAAGCCTTCCACAAGCTTCCCACAATAAGTTGGGTGAATGTTGGCCCATTCCTCCTGACAGAGCTGGTGTAACTGAGTCAGGTTTCTTGGCCTCCTTGCTCGCAAACGCTTTTTCAGTTCTGCCCACAAATGTTCTATAGGATTGAGGTCAGGGCTTTGTGATGGTCACTCCAATACCTTGACTTGGTTGTCCTTAAGCCATTTTGCCACAACTTTGGAAGTGTGCTTAGGGTCATTGTCCATTTGGAAGACCCATTTGTGACCAAGCTTTAACTTTCTGACTGATGTCTTGAGATGTTGCTGCAATATATCCACATAATTTTCCTGCGTCATGATGCCATCTATTTTGTGAAGTGCACCAGTCCCTCCTGCAGCAAAGCACCCCCACAACATAATGCTGCCACCCCCGTGCTTCACGGTTGGGATAGTGTTCTTCAGCTTGCAAGCGTTCCCCTTTTCCTCCGAACATAACGATGGTCATTATAGCCAAACAGTTCTATTTGTGTTTCATCAGACCAGAGGACATTTCTCCAAAAAGTAGGATCTTCGTCCCCATGTGCAGTTGCAAACCATAGTCTGGCTTTCTTTTTTATGGTGGTTTTGGAGCAGTGGCATCTTCCTTGCTGAGCGGCCTTTCAGGTTATGTCGATATAGGACTCGTTTTACTGTAGATATAGATACGTTTCTACCGGTTTCCTTTTCCAGCAAGGTCCTTTGCTGTTGTTCTTGGATTGATTTGCACTTTTCGCACCAAAGTATGTTCATTTCTAGGAGACAGAACGCATCTCCTTCCTGAGCGGTATGATGACTGCGTGGTCCCATGGTGTTTACTTGCGTACCTTTGTTTGTACAGATGAACATGGTACCTTCAGGCGTTTGGAAATTGCTCCCAAGGATGAACCAAACTTGTGGAGGTATACACATTTTCAGGTCTTGATCAGGTCTTGGCTGATTTATTTTAGATTTTCCCATGATGTCAAGCAAAGAGGCACTGAGTCTGAAGGTAGGTCTTGAAATACATCCACAGGTACACCTCCAATTGACTCAAATCATTTCAATTAGCCTATCAGAAGCTTCTAAAGCCATGACATTCGTTTCTGGAATTTTCCAAGCTGTTTAAAGACACAGTCAACTTAGTATATGTAAACTTCTGACACACTGGAATTGTGATACAGTGAATTATAAGTGAAATAATCTGTCTGTAAACAATTGTTGGAAAAATGACTTGTGTCATGCACAAACTAAATGTCCTAACCGACTTGCCAAAACTATAGTTTGTTAACAAGAAATGTGTGGAGTGGTTGAAAAACAAGTGTTTGTAACCTAAGTGTATGTAAACTTCAGAACTGTATGTGTGCATGTACAGATTTTTTTTTTTAAAGACATGTCATTTAACTGTAAAAATGTATAACTTTTAATGTGACATGAACACAACAGGCATGATGTTTTCATCTGATTGTCAAATAAATCACTTAAAAAAGTAGGCTACCTGCGAACATTCACCACTCTAAAATAAGTCCACTATCTAAAACAGTTCACTGTGCACCTGCCATTTGCTGAATGGAAAGAGACGTCTATTAAAACACCAAAAAGTGAAATGACATTTGGTGATTGCCATTAGGCACACTTGTAGCCTGAATTGATTGATGCGTCCACTGCTGTCTATGTGCGTCTCGGTTCCGGTCAGTCCTCTCTGTCTTGGCAAAATTGGATTGTTCACGTTGAACCACACTTCATTTTGGAGCGTATACCACCCATTTTCAAGTACATTCTAAAAATGTTCATGTGACTGATAGGTGGTAATGATAAATGATGGTGTAATAGCCTACAGATTTCTTGCCATCTTTGTTTCAATTCTTGTGATATGCTCATGTTTTACCGGTGTGATGTACACCCACTACTTATTTTTCCGGTAAACCCGTACCGGACCGGCTTACTTTCACTCCTGGGTAGGCTATTCAAACATTAGCATGGTTCCAGATCTGTTTGTGCTATGATGTCAACTCCTGACAAATGAGTGACAAGGAGTGAGACGTGATGGCTCAAAAAGAACTGAGACCAGGCATGTTACTGTTAAACAAGCAAGCTACAAATTTGAGTTGGTAAGTAATTACATTAGTACAAACTTGAGATACAGTATGTACATATTCTATCTTGCGGTTGAAAATAAGTGATGCTAGATTTTCCGGTTCTCAGTTTAGCGAGACAATTTCTCATATCAACCCACATTCATAATCCATATAAGGTGGTGAGACAGGCTGACGTAGTTCACATAGCATGTAACATTATAGTAGGATATCCTACAACCAGCCACATCAGACTTCATCTATAATATCAAGGTGACTGATCTTAGGAACATACTCTGCCACTTTATCGCTGCATCAAAGAGAAACAGCGCCTTAAAACAGTATGTATCTTATCAGAATAAGAACAGGAACATGACCTGTGGGATTGCTTCCTACTTTACTGTGCCTGTTTCACACACTACCCTGTCAAATCCAATGGAGCATGTTGAGTCATGATGTTTTCATTCTGCGGTGGCAGACGGACCGGGATACTTACCACGTGAACAGATTTGCTCTGCTCTGCATTGGCCAGCTGGTGAAATTTATAAGGGCTGATGTTAATGAGCGATGACACGTGGCCGTGATAGGCACTGCAAATAGAGGAACATGGAAACACTGATGGTGACAGATGAAATACCAGATTCTCAATGAAATCTAGAGTAAATTCGGTTAATGACATGTTATAAGTGAACATTGATCATAGAACTCTCTAACACATATGCACATTTAGGGCACACATAAAAAAAATCACATTAGCAGAATAATTAACATTTGGACCAGATGGCATATTATCTAAGACGAGTCTGGGTTAGTTAGTGTTTTTACTGCTCTAGAGAGAACAACTTACAAAGAATTTGCAACTGTGCAAAGTATGCAGATGTTATTATTGGAGAGAGACAACGTTTTAAACTCTGTATTTACACTTCTTCTTTACATTAAGATCAGATCCTGGTTTTAATTTTACCTTCTGTTCTTTTATGTTTTATTCTCCCTATAATATAACAGGTGCAAACTTTTCACTTGTCGCAAACACAAATGCCTACACCCACAGTGTTGACTTACTTGTCCAACGTTATGACGTCTTTGTGGCCTGTGTACTCCCAGGCCAGTCTGAGTGCCAGGTCGTTGGCTTCAGAGCTGAAGTTCAAAGGGTAAAGTTCACTTCAGTTACACAGTCACCACAGAATACACAGACTTGGCCCTGGATATCACAGTTAAGAGTTTAAGAGTAACAAGAGTTTATATTTAACAGTCCTGCATAAAGGGATAGAATGGCCATCTATTGTTGCAAAATATTGGATAACCATACCATCTTCGCATTACAGGGATTTTTCTGCCATTGCAATATTTGGGCGGGCCACCTAAGCATTTTTTTTTTAAATATGATTTTTTAAATATGATTTTTTTATACATTTTTGGGATGGAAATGCGCTTTCAGTGTAAACTTAAACTAAAACTAGATATAAAGTATGTAGAAAATATAATAGACCTATATATGTTTTATAATATCATATTTGAGAACTAACAATCAACCAAAATAAAAGCTAGAATTCAAAATTCCCAAAACAATGAATTTAGCAGTTTTGATTTCGTTATTATGCTTGAGCATAAGAACACAGCATTATCCATGGCAAAATGCATAGAATTGCAGGAAATGTGCTTTAAAATTGCAACATGGGTGGTGGATAAGGTTGCTGGTTTGAATCACTGAGCCCACTCTGTGAAAAATTGGTCTGTGCCCTCAAGCAAAGGCACTAATTGCTCCTGTAAATTGCTCTGGATAAGAGTGTCTGCTAAATGACCAAATGTTTTTTTTTACATTTTCCCTCAGCTCCATGGCAGAATATGTAAAATCTCATGAAATTGGCTTTAAAATAGAAAAACTCTCTCAGCTACATAGATAAATTGTAGACTTGCAGGAAATTGGCTTAAAGGTCCAATGAAGGAGTTTTTTAAATCGTAATATCAAACTTTTATCTCAATATCAAAAAAATATGCCTGTTTTCAATAAAAATGTCCAAAAACAGCTTCTTAGCAAAGAGCAATTTCTCAAGCAAGAATTTAGCTGGGAGTGGTCTGTGTGGGGAGGGGAAAACTGAAAACGAGCTGATCTTGGCTGAGAGATTTGGAACACTCTTTCTAATTGTTTTTTAAAACTAATTTACCAACTGGTGATGTCACCAGGCAGGCCAAAACTCCATCCCACCAAAACAGGCTGAAATTTCAGGCAGTCTATTCAAACAGCTCTTACACTAAAAGGGTATTATCATAATTTTCTAAATTTCATAGTATTATTCCAACCTCATAGTATGGCAAATTACTGTACATAAAACACAGGAAAATCAAATGGGACATTAAAACATAACAGCTTTAGATGCATATAAACAATATAGATGTAATATAAATCCTAGTTTATGTTTACATTGTGTTTTGTTACAACAAATGACAGATAGAAACATTGTATCATTAGAGCAAAAGCTTTTTTGTACAGCTGGGTTCTAATGGTCTTCTGACCATGTTGCTGGGTTTAACATAATATTTATACACAAATAGCAGCCTTGTCCACCACAATGTCTAATCTTAAAAACGACTTACAAAATATGCTGTCTGTAATTGATATCACTATGTAGCAATTACATGTGGATATGAGGTAGCAGAGTTCTGGCACTGGTTCTCCATCTAGTACTTCTTGAGATGAATAGGGCCAATTTATACACTTTCAACTATTTTTGCCAAGTCAAAGCCAGTTTGTGAAAGTTTAGCAAGCAAAAAAAAAAAAAATCACTAGGGATATGTGCTTAGATTCATTCAATCAATAAAGCAATATTTACTGTGTAGAAGTAAAAGAAACTCAACTGGATACCAATGATTCATTCACGTGCTAGTCAAAACTGGAGAAACTGACATTTCCGACTTGCTAACTGGTTGAACATTGTATAACTACAAACAGTTAGCAAACCAGACATGTATGAGTTTCCTAGTTCAGACTAGCACATGAACGCGGCATTATTCAAACATGGTTTTGCCTTGGAGCAAAAAGAGTGTTGTTTAAACTAAAATCAGAAAACATCAAAGTATCAGTTTCAAAGTTTTGATTGCATTAAGGGTATTTTTTATCTTTTACTCTGTACTTTGTTATGAATACAGGTCAAAGGTCTTATTTTTGCAGAATAACAGGTTGTCCCTACCAGTCACGTGTAAGGACGCGGTGTCTAGACCAGTTCTGAGAGGTGTCCTAAAAATTGCACGTGTGTGCATTCCAAAGCCCATAGCTTGGACTTGACACTGTTCCAGACCTCATAGAAGATCTGCACTGGTTGGCTTCTCTATCCTTTTCCCTCTCTCTGTGATGTTCAGTCCTGCTGAACTCTGTCTTTCAGTCTGTCTGTATGTCTGTCTCTATCTGCCTGTTTACACACACATGTTACTGTAACTTTGGACAGAGTAACCTTGATTTTTGTAATGGAGAAGCCATATTTCAAAATGCCAGTGAGTGTTTGCAAATTCTACCATCTTTGGCTCAGTGCTTATCTGTTATTGAGCTGAGCTCTTGATGCAAAAAATGGTAATTGTAGACAAGAAGTAGATACAATGTTTGTGTTCACAAACCACCCTCATACTATCATTTTGACCCCAGAGGCATTTTGATATCATGGCTGAATAGTGGTTTATTAAATTGTTCAAATGTTTCATGACTTTGTCAATCAACTTGTTCTTCATCTAAATATTTTTTTGTGTTTCTGTACCAATCTTTTTATTTAATGTAACTAGACAAGTCAGTTAAGAACAAATACTTATTTACAATGACGGTCTACCCCAGCCGGGACGACGCTGGGCCAATTCTGCGCTACCCTATGGGACTCCCAATCACAGCTGATTGTGATATAGCCTGGAATTGAACCAGGGTCTGTAGTGACACCTCTTGCACTGAGATGCAGTGCCTTGAACCACTGTGCCACTCAGGAGCACAATATGGATTTTTTTTTTTTTTGTAATTTGATAGATAGGACCTTTATTTGAATATAGGTTTCTCTGGAGACATAATAATACGTTATCCATACCACCAGAGGGTGGACGGGGATCTGTATCAGTGATTTTGACCAGATAGAAAGATCACCTGCAGAGATATACAGTTGCCTTCAGAAAGTATTCATATACCTTGACTTATTCCACATTTTGTTGTATTACAGCTTGAATTTCAAATGTATTAAATAGATTTCATTTCCCTAACCCATCTACAGACAATACCACATAATGACAAAGTGAAAACATGTTTTTAGAAATTGTTGCCATTATTATTTTCAAAATTCTTCAAGCTCTGTCAAATTGGTTGTTAATCATTTACAACCACTTTCAGGTTGTAGATTTAAGTCAAACCTGTAACTCGGCCACTCCGGAACATTCACTGTCTTCTTGGTAAGCAACTCCAGTGTAGATTTGGCCTTGTGTTTTGGTTATTGTCCTGCTGAAAGGTGAATTCATCTCCCAGTGACTGGTGTAAAGCAGACTGAACCAGGTTTTCCTCTAGGATTTTGCCTGTGCTTAGCTCCATTCCTTTTCTTTTTTATCCTAAACCCCCCTGTTGTTGCTGTTTTACTTTAGTGACTTATTACAAGCAGGAGGCTTCTTTGCGAGCCATTGGAAAATCTCTCTGGTCTTTGTGGTTTAATCTGTGTTTGAAATTAATTGCTCGACTGAGGGACCATACAGATAATTGTATGTGTGGGGTAAAGAGGCGAGGTAGTCATCCAAAAACCCTGTTAAACAATAGTATTGCACACAGAGTGAGTTCATGCAACTTATTAAGCTAATGTTAACCCCTGAACTTATTTAGGCTTGCCATAATGAAGGGCTTAAATACCTATTGACTTTTAATTTTTAATTAATTTGGAAAAATTTGGAAAAACATAGCTTCACTTTGACATTATGGGGTATTGTGTGTGACAAAAAAAATGCAATTTAATCTATTTTAAATTCAGGCTGTAACACAACAATTGGAAAAAGGCAAGGGTTGTTAATAGTCTTTTTATAATGTTATTTAACTAGGTAAGTCAGTTCTTATTTAAATTCTTATTTACAATGACTGCCAACACCGGCCCAATTGTGTGCCACCCTATGGGACTCTCAATCACGGCCGGTTGTGATACAGCCTGGATTCAATCCAGGGTGTCTGTAGTGACACCTCAAGCACTAAGATGCAGTGCCTTAGACCGCTGCGCCACTCGGGAGCACTTTCTGAAGGCACTGTTTAAAAACATTGACTGAAATGACCATGTACATACCCTGAGTTGACAAAGTAGCAAACAGAGAGCTTTTCAGGTAGAGTAGCCTGCAGCCTCTGGGCGTACTGGACAAGGTTATCATGCAGGAAGCGTGAGTTAGTATTCAGTAGTTCCATCTGTTCAGCCCCAGCCTTCACCACCATTGGGTGACTGTGACCCACTGGGGAGTCAAGCACACAACCATAGAATTGGTCTTCAAGTTAATGGCAATCATATAATTGAAATCGCTCAATTTTTTTTGTATCATTCCGCTGGGCTGCAGAAGTGTTGGCTTCCTGATATTAGGTAGTGATGAGGGAAAGAGGTAATACTTTACAAAATGTAATTGTGTTGCTCTTGCATGGAAATACAGTACCAGTCAAAAGTTTGGACATACCTACTAAATCAAGGGCTTTTCTTTATTTGTACTATTTTCTACATTGTAGAATAGTAGTGAAGACATCAAAACTATTAAATAACACATATAGTATAATGTAGTAAACAACAAAGTATTAAAGAAATCAAAATATATTTTATATTTGAGATTCTTCAAAGTAGCCACCCTTTGCTTTGATGACAGCTTTCCACACGTGGCATTCTCTCAACCAGCTTTATATTATATTATTTATATTTATATTAGTCAGTCAAAAGCTAGCAAACTTAGTATGCAATAAATCTGTCAGTTTCTCCATCAGATCCTGTGACCATATCATGTTCTACACTAAAATCACTGCAGTGAGTGTGTGATGTCACTGTCTATGTAAGTGAATAATGTGTTTGTGCCTGCGCTCACCGTGTGCAACGTTGTTGATGCAGTCCAAGTATCGCACACCATTCTCGTCATACATGTACTGGCCTTTGGCCCGCACAATCTTGATGGGATCATGGCTGAAGAACACCTTACATGATGGACTGAAAGAGAACGGAGTCTTAATACATTGATACTGTAGCAATTGGTGGTCATGGTGGTCATCCTGGTTCTTGGTTGCAGGGAAATGTGCACTCACTACCTCCTGTGCCATAAAGGGCAAGGCATCTAGGCATAACTAGAAATAAGTGTACTTACATATAGGAGGCAAAGATACTAAAATTGACTTGTTGTCTTAAACAAAAATAACCTTTATTCGAAATGCAATTCAGTAAAATGAATAAGATTGGTCTCAAAATAATGCATAGCCAACCACTATCCGTAGGCTTCCCTGTCAGCTTATATAATAAAAGAGCATCATTATCGTTGCTAATAGCACACATAAAGTCACGATAACCTATACCTTTTACGCAAAATATAATTGTTGTGTTGAAAATAAGGAAACTTTAAAAAGTATTTTATTTCAGTTAGACCACGTTCTTTCACTTCTGGTTTGAGACAAGAGATGACACGTATCTCAAGTTATTGTGTGGCATGTAACGTTAACTCTCGAATTGAGAAAGGACTCACGTTCTCTGTCAGGCATGGCTTATAGCATACACATTCGATAAAAATTACATGCATTTCTTTTGGCATTATTTCAATGTTCCCGAAATAGAAAGTCCCTGTGATATAGCTTTATTGTAATTACATTTAAAATACTTTCTTATAGTCTCAGCAACCAGTGCAGAATTTGGAAGACATTTGACTATTAAACACAGTAGCATAAAAAAACCGATGTCTTACCCAATGTGCTTTTTCCGAAGATCGATGGTCTTCTCCTTAGGAAACATTTCTGCTGACATCCTGGCGTTCTTTCATTCAGAGAAAATGATCAGTTGTCCCTCATTTATCTCCGTTTTGTCAGTCCAGAAATTGCGTTGCAACGGACCCGCGCAGGCACACGCACGCACACGGATTTGCAGCACAATACTGCCCTCTAGACACATTTTCATTTCTGCTGTGAAAACGGCAACGCTAGGACACTGACCGCAAGTCACAGCTGGTGACGCATGATTAGCCTATAACTCATGATAAAGTACTGAATTACTACACGAAACCTATTCGTGCAGTAGTGAATATGAAAAGACATGTAGGGATTGTGTAGTGAATGTGTAGTTGATGCACTACTCAAGATACACAAGTAGAGTTTGGTAGTGTTAATTAGGAAAACAAAAGTTTTAATAAACAGGTAGAGATTTTTACTACTTGATGTCGGTAGTAAATAAGTAGTCAAAACATTACAGCTTTACTACACAGGTGATGGCCATCGTTGGTAAGATTAACATTGTTTATCAAATATCAAATATTTTTCTGTGTTGTATTATGTGCAGTGGCAACCCGTCATTCCGGGCAGAGCCCCACCTGTTTAGCTGTTTTGCATGTTATTTTGTCATTAATACGTGACACGTATCAGTTTGCAATTAAAAAAAAATATATATATAAAAAAATAAAGCCGCATAAAAACTTTGTCTCTATTTTGCTTTCTTGAGTAAGGCAGCTCCATAATGCAGGTGTTTCAGCCTAGCTCAGTGTTTTCTGTGGTGGGGCAGCCAGTGGAAAATACACAGAGTAGGGGTTGGTAATGTTCTCTAGTTGCGCCATAATTGGCTCAGTGTTCTGTCACTCATGGGGACACCACGTCGCCACAAAATCTACGGGTAGAGTTCGAAAATTCAAGACCCTTGGGTGCTGCCATAGTTACATTAGAATGGCCCATCCAAGAAGGTTCAAGGTCATTGGCCACAGATAAAACAACATCAAATCACATTATATCTACCGTAGCTTTGATTGGACTGATCGTGTCAACATACTTTCAAAATCTTAGCTAGCAAGCTAGTGTAACCGATGTTAAATTGCTAGCTAGTTAGCGGTGGTGCGTTTCAATCGGTGACGTCACTCGCTCTGAGACCTGAAGTAGTTGTTCCCTTGCTCTGCAAGGGCCGTGGCTTTTGTGGCGCGATGGGTAGTGTGATGCTTCGTGGGTGACTGTTATTGATGTGTGTAGAGGGTCCCTGGTTCGAGCCCGGGTAAGTGCGAGGTGCTTTTTTAACAAAAGTTAAACTGTTACACTAGCAGTCATCATCATGAGTCAAGTCAACAATCTACTGGCAAATCATTTTCAATCCTTGTCATATGAAGAGAAATAATGAAGAGAAATTATAGATAAAATGCATCGGTGTTCATCTTGGACATAAACATTACCCAACAAGTTGGAAATCGCAAATTCAACAGTGAGTGGTTTGGAAGGAAACAGTAACTAACTGCAAGCAATTGCAAAGCAACGCCTGCTATTCAGGGGAGTGTGTGTTTAGTCCAAGTCTGGGTTTAAGGGTGACTTTTCCAAGCTTAAAAGGAAAACTTTCGACATTGGCCATGCTGTCAATCCAGTATCCGTTCTGCCGCGCTCAAAACAACTGGAAACTCGGAACTGGAAAATCTCAGACTTCAGTGAGTTCAAGACAATTGGGAACTCTGGAAAAAAAAGAGCTCCGACTGGGAGAATATGTTTTGAATGGTTATCCAACTCGGAATTGCAAGTCGGGAACTCTGGCCTCTTTCTAGAGCGCCGACCTGAAGATCATTGACATCATCATGATTCGACCTTGTTTTTTTCCAACTTCCCAGTTGTCTTGAAAGCACTATAAATCCAGAGAATGCCAGACTTTGATGACAAAATTTGCCCACGAACGATCGCCAAGCCACCTTCCTGTTTAAGTGAGCACAGCACAACAAGGTGAGTCCAAAAATGTCTTGTATGCTGCTGCATAAATTATGTAATATGCCAGGGAGATATGTATACTGTAGCTAAGAAAGTAATATTAAGTGTATGTTGTGTTAGCTGTTAGTAGCACATGCCTCACTCACCCTAATAATTTGGTCCCTTTTCCCTTTATAACTTAGCCTACTGTTCTGACTTGGTTGTGCACATGTATCCTATAGCCTGTTTTAGAGAAATGTCATAATCGAATATTGTAAGAGCTTTCATTGTCACCTTTATTTATCATACGGTTCTGACTTGGTGTACATGGAGAATACTTTAAGTATGGTCCATGTTCTGAATTCTGTCGCTGTACATTTCAAAAGTGCTGAACAAATAGTTATATTGACTATGGCCGTCCTAGCTCGCTCACTAATGTCTTGATTGAAATTACGGATTGCCTCTTATCTGCTCGTCATCCCTTCATGCCATAGTTTGTACATCTCAATTGTAAGTAGAAACCGCATGTTTTTAAGCAAATCAGCAATTTCAACAGTTTTTATAAGACAGTAAATGAGGCTGAATGAACTGTTTGGCAGCCAGACAAGGCTCCGCTGATAGCCAGGTGGAGCAGTGGTAACGTGTTGGGACTGCTGTTGGAACTCTGCTGTTGACAAAACGTTGTTTTATTTATTTACCAATATTTAACTAGGCTAGTCATTTTAGAACAAATTCTTATTCACAATGACGGCCTACCCTGGCCGATGCTGGGCCAATTGTGCACCGCCCTATGGGACTCCCAATCACGGCCGGTTGTGATACAGCCTGGAATCAAACCAGGGTCGGTTTTGACGCCTCTAGCACTGAGATGTAGTGTCTTAGACCGCTGCGCCACTCGGGAGCCCAAACAGTTTGTGGGCACAGTTTGTAACCATTATCGTGTAATTCATGTATTGTTTAGTGTTGTGTAGTGGCTTTGCTGGTTTGCCCCACCAATATTTATGTGCTAAAATTGCCACTGCTTATGTGACCTCTGTTAGCAGATGACTGATAATTGCTTATGAGATTGTCTCTTGTGCTTGTGGAAATGTGGCTGCAACAAAACAGAGCATCTGAATATAGTTAAGTCAACGCTGAATGAAGACAAGGCCTCAAAGGGATTATCAAAAAAAGTGTAAATATGTAATTTAATATGTAATTAATGACAATTTTTTTTTATTATGTTTGAATGATCTTATTTATTGTTTGATGATATAACTACAGTTAGAAACTTGAGGAAATAACATGTGCACTAGTAGTAGTGACACAGTAGTGAAACAAGATGTCAATAGTCATTTGAATAGGCAAACAGTAGTACATATGCCAGTTTTCAATAGTAATTCAAAAGGGTTTATGTAGGTAATGAAAAAGGATCAGGAGCAGGCAGTAGTGATCAGTATTGAAACAACACTACACACAAATGGCAGTAGTAATTCAGTAGGACTGAGTAGGCATACAGCAGTAATGTAGGCATACGTAGTAATTCTATAGTGAACATGTAGGAATTGTGTAGGTATGTGTAGGTTAAGTAGTACAGTAGATACCCAAAAGCTCAGTAGTTACACAGTAGTCATTAAGGGAGAATTATGTTCTGATTTGAATAGGAAATATGTAGTTCACCAGTAGTGAAACGTCCTAATTGATCACTCATTACTACTTAAAATACTATAGTAAATACATCACTACTGGTTAATTAGACTTCTCAGTAGTAGTAAAACAATAATAATGATAATAATAATAATAGTAATAATAAAACCAGTAGGTTTTGTGTAAATCTTGTGTAGTAGTGATGAGTAGTAATTCACTAGTTGTAACAGATCTTGTCCTCCTTTTCTGAGGAGGAGTAGCGAGAAGGATCGGAGGAATGCGCAGCGTGGTAAGTGTCCCTAATGTTTAATCAAACACAACAGAACACTGGAACAAAACAATAAACGTGAATAAACGAAACAGTCCCGTATGGTAACAAACACTGACACGGAAGACAAACACCCACAACCCAAAAGTGAAACCAGGCTACCTAAGTATTATTCTCAATCAGGGACAACGATTGACAGCTGCCTCTGATTGAGAACCATACGAGGCAGAACACAGAAATCCCAAATGATAGAAAAACGAACATAGACAACCCACCCAACTCACGCCCTGACCATGCTAAAACAAATACATAACAAAGGAACCAAGGTCAGAACGTGACAGTACCCCCCCCCCCCCCAAAGGTACGGATTCCGGCCGCAAAACCTAAACCTATAGGGTAAGGTCTGGGTGGCTGTCTGTCCACGGTGGCGGCTCTGGCGCGGGCCACTCCACCATAGTCTTTGTTTGCCTCCTCAACCGCCTCCGTGGCCTCTTTCGAGCGGCGACCCTCTCCGCCGACCTCAGACTGGGGACCCTAGCAATGGGCCCCGACTGGATGGGGGATTCCAGCAGCGCCGGACAGGTGGGATACTCCGGCAGCGCCAGACAGGCGGGAGACTCCGGCAGCGCCGGACAGGCAGGAGCACCTGTAGGGAGGAGACAGAGAGACAGCCTGGTGCAGGGGGCTGCCACCGGAGGGCTGGTGGGTGGAGGTGGCACCGGATAGACCGGACCGTGAAGGCGCACTGGAGCTCTTGAGCACAGAGCCTGCCCAACCTTACCTGGTTGAATGCTCCCCGTAGCCAGGCCAGTGTGGCGAGGTGGAATAGCCTGCACTGGGCTGTGCTGGCGAACCGGGGACACCATGCGCAAGGCTGGTGCCATGTACACCGGCCCGAGGAGACGCACTGGAGACCAGATGCGCTGAGCCGGCTTCATGGCACCTGGCTCGATGCCCACTCTAGCCCGGCCGATACGAGGCACTGCAATGTACCGCACCGGGCTAAGCATGCGTAATGGGGACACCGTGTGCTCCACCGCATAACATGGTGCCTGCCCGGTCCCTCTCGCTCTCTGGTAAGCACGGGAAGTTGGCGCAGGTCTCCTACCTGACTTCGCTACACTCCCCGTGTACACTCCCCGTGTGCCCCTCCCAAGGGGATGTGCAGCGTGGTAAGTGTCCATAATGTTTAATCAAACACAACAGAACACTGGAACAAAACAAAAAACGTGAATAAACGAAACAGTCCCGTGTGGTAACAAACACTGACATGGAAGACAAACACCCACAACCCAAAAGTGAAACCAGGCTACCCAAGTATGATTCTCAATCAGGGACAACGATTGACAGCTGCCTCTGATTGAGAACCATACTAGGCCGAACACAGAAATCCCAAATTATAGAAAAACTAACATTGACAACCCACCCAAGTCACGCCCTGACCATACTAAAACAAAGACATAACAAAGGAACCAATGTCAGAACGTGACAGTACACCCCCCCCCCCCCCAAAGGTACGGACTCCGGCCGCAAAACCTAAACCTAAACTAAGGTCAGATCGTGACACTAGTAATTTTTCATGAGGAATTGGCACTCATAATAATCAAAACTCTAAAATTGTGATAGTGTAGGCCTCTGAAAAAACAAAAGTGGTCAAATTAAATAACGTACAAGAAGAGCTGTTGAAGCCCTAATATTCAGAGAAGTGTCAGGAGTGACTTAAAAGGACTGTAAATTAAGACTGTAAAAGGTTATTTGAAAGACTGCATTTATTTGGCTCCAACAGTACAGTCATATGAAATGGTTTTGAAATAATGCGTGCAGAAGTATCTATAATCTGAAAGCAAATTGTATTCATTTACAAACTTGTAAAAAATGAGTGATACAAATGCAGAATAGGAAAAAAAACATAACAGAAATGAAATGTAAGTTATTCAAAAGCTGTGAGATGGACTTAGCTATTGCATTTACGTTTTAGAATACTTAGACTATGTTCAATTGAAGTTATATCTTTACTTTTCCAGCTTCTATTAGGTTGCATTACTGCACTGAGGGAAATAGGCTATAGTGTAAGGAGGATGTTAAAAGAAATGTCAGTATATATGTCAGAAAAAAGGGCTCTGGTAAATTTGCCACTAAATAAATAAAAAAGTGGTGTTGAAAAGTGGGTGCCTGGTACTTGGTGGGTTAAAGAAGTGTGTATCAACTATGTGGGGACCATCCACTACCAGCCTTTAAATGTGTGTAACTTCATAATATATAATTGGACAAAGATACAAAGAAGAATCAGCTGTAGGGTAACTGAAGACACAGCACCATCGTAGTACAAAATCTTACGAAGATTCTAAGTAAAAGACAGACCAAATCATAGACAAATTATATGTTTTCTATCACGCTACTAACAACTTAAGAGCAAATGATTTGTGGACAGCAATTGAGGCTACAATAAATCAATTCAAATCAAGCCTTAAAAATATGGATAACAAGAAAGTCTATATTTACAAGTTTGTAACTAAAAATGTAACTTGTCAATCAAAACATTTGTATTTTTTTCTAAGCCAGTGAAGTGGTACTTTTCATGGGAAACAAATTGACTAACATATTGTCCTGGTAATAAATGTCTGTAACTGTTATTAATCTGCATTCTGATGCTGCACATATCAACCAAAGTATAAATTGCACTTTTGTCAAATAAGCAGATATTAAACTCCACATTTATAATTCACTATACATACTACATTCAAACTACATTCAATGCAAAGAGAGAAATAGAGAAAGAACAATATTATCATATTTATGCTGCTTGTCAGGGACAGACGACATTTTAGCCAAGCCCATCAACACTTTCTTGTTTTATGAATACAATTGCATGCCAAGGTAAGGCCTGCAAAATTGAGTGAACTAGCATTGTAAATACCTGACCAATACATCAATTTGATGATAATGACAACAAACTTCCTTCACATCTAATGTACTTGTGTGAAATCTCAATGACAATGCACCACTATAATAGACAAAAGCTGAAAAAAACAGTATCAGGACCTTCAAAAGATACCCCCATTTTATAAGGAATGCCTGTTAAAAACCAAAATGCCTTCTTTAAGAAAAATACAAAAATAAATAATGTAACACTTAAAATAGTGAGACAAATATAAAAAGTATATGCACAAAATGTTTTAAACTGTTACATGAAAAATTATAAAGAAACCTCTGTTGTCTTATGGTTGTCATGGATAGGTAATACTCTTTAGAGATTTTTCTAACAAGATGATAGCACCATAATGACACCACACTGTAACAGATGACCTACTGTTCACACGCATACTATTTACTTTGTGACATAGCTGATAACCCTGTACAGTTGGGGTGGAGTGGTCAAACTTGTCACAAAAACAACAAAAATATAACTTTTATAGAGTGGACATGTGCCGATATTACATATAAGCCCCATTTATACATTGTGCTAATAACATGGGTCCTTTGTCCTGATCTTGTCTACGTTCTGATTGTGCCCACATTTCAGAAATGTGTCTACACATTGTATTAAAATGTGTCTGTTATCCGTCCACTGTGCCTGCATTGTGACCAGATTTCCTGGCCCCTTCCTTTATGAAAATTGTTTCACAGTTATTCTTTAAAAATAATATGTATTTATTTATTGTAAGACACATATTGATGTAATCAATCAATGGTGCCACCGGTCAATGATTTTACAGGAAAATGTACAATTTAAATGGTCTCTCTGTACAGATCTGTCTACACTTGTAAGATATCCAGACACAACGCCTCCAGAGGTTGGCAGGATGATCTGATCACAATGGATCACGATTTTGATTATCTACACCTATTAAAAAATGTGGGCACAATCAGAATGTGGACAAGATCAGGACAAAGGACGCAAGTTAGAACCAGGTATAAATGGGGCTAGAGGGTCAGTTTGCCGGACACAGATTAAGCCTAGTCCTGGACTAAAAAGTATGCTCAATAGAGATTCTCCATCGAAAATGCTTTTTAGTCCAGGAGTAGGCTTAATCTGTGTCTGGGAAACCGGCACATATTGTACTAATTGATTCCTAATCATACAATAACTGTTCCAAATTTTCTTTCCAAATTGCTATGGAATGTGATGTAAATGGCAATGAATACAATTATGGGTTACAAATGGAAGCAGGGCCATTCAACTGAAATGTGTTACCTATTGAGCCTGTCCATGTAATACACCATTTACATTGTGTAAAAAAAATATATATATATAGAGAGAGAGAAAAGGAAGAATGCTGCATGTGGTAGAGACATGATCCAGTTGAGGCAAACTGCCGTTTGACATTTGGAAAAAACAATAATTATCTAGTAAAAAATGATACATTTTTCCGAAAGGCATTATTACCTGCAAATGTACCATACTGAATTACCAGGTCATAATGTTCAAAAATCTTATTGTTGCACACATATTGCTGAAAATAAACACTGCATTTAAATGTAAAGATACAATAAACTTGCAGTGAAGCACATTGTAACTCACCGACTGTATTTTACACTTAATGGCCAGCAATGAACAAGTGTTATTATAATATTATAAAACTTGGTGTTTGCAAATCAGTGTAAAAGCTGATGCTGTGTAATCATCTTTGCTACCAACTGAAATTCCCTTTCTGTTACACAGAAGCTTATGTTCATTTGAATACATAATGTACATGCCATATTATTAACACCCAGTAATATCAACGTTTAATACATACTAACAGTGCGCAAAATAGGTGCTTTTATACTTCAACAATTTACAAGAGGTTGCCATTCCGCAATAAACACCATTCCAATTACTCAAAGCAGGTTAAAAAGGAAAGGAATGAACAAAAGCTTGAGGCACCAAAGGCTATTATACATAAAACTTTTTTTTTAAGTAAGTAGAAAAACAAACTTCAACTAAAAAGGCAGAATTCCATTGACCCTCTTGACCTTGTAGTGTTGTGACTGTAACATTGTTACAGGCAGGCACTCCTTGATTGGCAGGAGAGATGATTGTAATCTCTCTGCCGAGGCCCACTGTCTCCCCTACTCCAAGGGATCCCAAACAAGTCTGTTCAATCCGAAGTCCTTGTCAGCCTAGCTCATTTCCGATTGGCTGTGCACAGTGCATTGAGCTCTAATTCTCTTCTCCAAGTTCAATAACAAGTGGCCGTTGACAGGGAAAGGGCCCTGGGACTCAAGACAAGTGCATCTGTGAAGACCTGCATCTATTGACCCATTGCAGATCTCACCACAATAAAGAAAATCAACCCAACTTTACTTCCTGGGGAACAATTCTTTTCAAGCCACCAGCCAAGGCGTGACTCCCTTTGGAACATTAAAAGAAAAAGGAACAAATAAAACCAAAAATGTTGAGCTTTCTTTTTTGAGTAGGTAAGATTGACAGCCAGATAGTGTTTTGCTGAAGCCATACAATTCGACCACATCAATGAAATATGTATATTAATACATATAAATATAGTTTAGGACAGTCATCATGCTTTTGGGGCGTGTGGAGGGTGTTTTGTTGGGATGGAATCTTTTAAGCTAGTAGTATGGCATCAATGGATGGTGAGAGCTAGAGCTGTTAAGAGCCAGTTCAGATCCCTCCAACGCCTCCTTCTCCTCATCCTCTGTTGTCACAACCTCCTTACTCCCCTTGAATCCGAATTAGCCATGACGTTCCAATCTGTGCCCGAGCACGCTGGTCATGCAAGGACTGGGACTAAACATCATTGTGTGTGTGCAAGTTCTGCCGATTGCCAAAGATCTGGACTCCAAGATGCGGATGTGAGAGTGACACAGAGCGAGGTGAGTAGAAGCAGCTAGGAGTGATGGACCTTTGCTCTTTTTCATTGTACACATAGAATTCTTTATTTTATATTTTCCATTAAAAATAATTATAAATACCCCAACAACATTTATTTGTTTTATTTTTTTTTACAAACCATGCTTTCGGGTTAGATTGATCACTGCAAGAAAAACAACAGAGAGAACGATGTAGTGAGATGAGGTAAGAGAGAAATGGGGTGAAATCATTTTTAGGTAAGGGTTTTTAGGCCTGACATTTTTTATTTTTTACACCACTCAAATATTTATGTGAACTAGAGGTCTTCATGGGTTCAAAGAATTGGACCTGTTCCGAAATGGACCATTCCTACCCGTACCCGATGTGCATAAATAAATGTTTTAAATATAGAGACCTGTTCCGAACGGACCCGAGGACAACTAGACCCGTTCCGTATAGAACTTGTCGGATCAAGACCTGGTACAATCCGATCCGAGTGAGGGAAGCAGCAGAAAAGTCATTTTTTTAAGCTACTTTATTAACTGGAGCTGATAAAGTGTGAGAGGAGGGAGAGAGAGGTGCAGCTCTAGCAGGCAGGGGAGGGGCCGTACTGTGAGTTTGTGACATGGGGAGCAGGGAGGAAGGGAAGAGAGACAGCAACCAAACCAAGGCGACTCGCGCTGTAGTAGAGTAATAGCTACCATAGCTAGGTTATTTATTATCAAATAACCTAGTACATGTACATATCTTGACAGAATCAAACCGGTGGACGTTAGCTAGCTAAGCCAATTGAGGCTGCAATGCATGCACTTTCTCATCCTACAGTTACAAATAACAACAACTCCATTCACATACAGTATTAAGTAGCAGCCTACCTGTTGGCTCTTGGTCGTTGTAGCCTATCCTTCTCCTTTAACTTTTAATTCCGTCATTTTAATTCCATCTTCTATTGATTTATATCTCCTAACTTTTGCCACACATGGAGGCGCTATGACTATAGCCTGTTTGACTTATAGCTTGATGACTTATAATTGGTTAACATCAACAACAAGCTACACGCGCCACGCTCCACTCTCTTGAAAAGCAAGAGGAGCAGTATAAATTATAACATTTCTTTCTCTACTGCAGCAGTCGTGTGTATGTCTGTATGGGCCATTCCGGACAAGTCAGTTAAAATTACACATACCCGAGACCCGTGACAATCATATCAGATCCGACCAGACCCTTGACATTATTTTGAATTCTGGATCCGGACCCGCTTGGGTCCCGTATTGGGTCTCAGGTATTCGGGTACAGGTGGATCCGTGAAGACCTCTAATGTGAACCGACAAAAAAAAACATGCATATGGCCAAGGCTGAGTGAAGCTCAAATACAGTACACACTATGTGTGTGTACTGTGATTTTAAAAAGCTTACATTACTGAGATAATGCTTACCTTTTGCCAACAACCAGGCATTGGTAGTCCGTCTGGGCCCTAGTAAGGGGAGAAGAAAGGGAAGAAATGACTAGTTAGTGCCACAAAATGGTGACAGAAACAAACATGCTTTTTTTTTGCTCAGAACTGATATTAGTTCACAAATGTTTGTTTGAGATTATCTCAGATTATGTGGTACAAGGTCTGTGAAGAAGTGTACCGACATATCTCCAGCACAAGCCCCATGTACAAAAACAGTGTTGTTATTTCAAGACTAGCTTCCCAAAAATATGATCATGTCTGTGATGGAATGCAATCGGCATATAACCAAGCGATAGAAGATATTTGATTGACAGACACAGGGCATTCATCTCACTGGTCAACCCCAAAACCAATTCCTCCTTTGGTCGTCTTTCCTTCCAGTTCTCTGCTGTCCATGACTGGAACGAATTGCAAAAATCTCTGAAGCTGGAGACTCACATCTCCCTCACTAGCTTTAAGCACCAGCTGTCAGAGCAGCTCACAGATCACTGCACCTGTACATAGCCCATCTGTAAACAGCCCATCTATCTACCTACCTCATCCCCATACTGGTATTTATTTATTTATTTTGCTCCTTTGCACCCCAGTATCTCTACTCGCACATTCATCTTCTGCCGATCTACCATTCCAGTGTTTAATTGCTATATTGTAATTACTTCGCCACCACGGCCTATTTACTTCCTTAACGTACCTCATTTGCACTCCCTGTATATAGACTTTTTGTTTTCTTTTGTTCTACTGTATTATTGACTGTGTGTTTTGTTTATTCCATGTGTAACTCTGTGTTGTTTTATGTGTCGAATTGCTACGCTTTATCTTGGCCAGGTCGCAGTTGCAAATGAGAACTTGTTCTCAACTAGCCTACCTGGTTAAATAAAGGTGAAATAAATAAAATTAAAATAAAAAAGGGAGAGAGGAAATACAGTACACTACTTCACAGACATTGACAGACATGATAATATGACGTTTTTTGTTGTTGAGAATGGTACATTAATCAATATAATCATTTAAAAGATCTGCCAGTAAATTTAACATATCACTTATGTTTTATTGAATTACTTGTGTAATTTAGATGTTTCATGTTTAATTGGCTTGTCTTGTCTTCAACCAAAATGTAATGGCATGCTCACATTTGATAATATTTTAACACATTTCAATGAATTCTCACTCATGCTGGTTACATACAGTGACATTTATCTCATCGTGCAATGATATATGGTCCTCCCTTAGGTTTATATTTAGTACATTTGATCAAATTATCCAAAGTTATGATTAATCCATGTGCCATTGTGTAGGGTCTATACTCCTAAAGATATGTGAAATTGCAAACATAGAGCAAACATATGACATATTACACTCATGGAGTGTAATTTGTTCTGTGGTAAGAATAATATGTGGATGCATACCACTATACAGTAACATACATCTAAACTAGCTTAATATACTCACTCAAGAAGGACCCTTAGCACAAAAGCAATCATCAGTTCCATGCATTACACAACATCCGTTAACACCATCTCAGAAATCACACAAGATAACAACACTTCTCCCCGAAACCAAACAAAAATTACAAATTTGAGTTGGCATTGGAAAGGTCTGGGGCAATAACTGATTTCACATCTTCTCTCCTTGGTCATGGTGTGCCCAATTGGTACAAATACAGAAGGGGTAGAGGGGGGGTTAAAGGTAGGAGAGGTAAGGTCCATGTTGCCATTGCATGGAAACGCATCAATAAAGAAGAGAACTGAAGGAACTTAGATTATAGCTTGCCATGGTTAGAGTCTGTTTAGGAACTAGGGATGTTAAAGGACTTTGGAAGGGAAGTCCATTTAAGGAATTATGTTTTTTTTTATATAGGAAAGCGTCCCTGTACACTTATTGAGAAAGTAGGGGAGGGGGATTCAGTTAGAGAATATCAAGGGAGAATATCAACAGATCCACTGCTTGTGTGCTTTACATTTACGTACAGTGGCATTCAATTGCAGATTACAGTAGGTCTGTACCTGATAAATATGTAGTTAAGAAGGGCTGCTTGCAGTCAGACAGTTAGTCAGGAAGAAGTGTGTTTTGAACTAAAATAGATAATAAATGTCTGAAAAACCTAGAGGTGATTTAGCATGTGAGCTGGTTGTAATTTGGAGTGGGAGTTGGTGGGGGTATGGATGGCTGGGTGGGTGGCTCCAATCCTCATGCTAAAGCCATGCATGGGTAAGGAAAGCAAAACGGTGGCTTCGCATTGGCCATTTGTCAGTGGCAAAGGTCAGTAGCATGCACGGGAGAGGTAAAGGAAAAGAGGAATACTGTACCAATTGGCACGGGGCATCCAGCCCATCCAGACCAGGTTGCCCCGGTTCTCCCTTTTCACCCTTAAAGCCCCGGAACCCCTGTTCATAAAGATGACCTGGGAGTGTTACTGGGAGAGATGTGGACGGAGCACCCCATGCATCCCCCTGCTAAGGGGATACGATCGAGGGGAAGAAGGAGCCACCCTGTGACCTACAGACACTAATAATGTACTCAGTGGGATATCTGGTCCTTTGCCCAGGTCATAGCACTTGCCAATAGGATTTCATGAGGGACAGAAATCATTTTCTGTGATTTTAAGCTTTTTCGGGGCTTTTTCATGGCTGGTGGGTGCCAAGTTGGCCAGGGCGGCTCCTCCTTTTTGGGGGCCAACTGTCTTACATCACTCTTAGCTTGGACATACCAATGGGCAGGGTGCATCTAATCCAGGGGCACCCTGTTCTCCTTTCTCCCCCTTAGGCCCTTTTTTCCCCTTCTTTCCCTTCTCCCCCTGTGGATACAATAATTTAGTCAGGTCAATCATTTTTCCGCTCAGAGATGAAGGGTGAATATTCTCTGAGTCCAACGAGAACAACCATTTGTGTTTCTTTTTTTTTCTTCATTTGATTCACAATTTGGAAATCTCAAAACATTGTTGGCTAAACTGCATATTTTACGAAATGTCATACCCTGGGTAGAGCAAGGCCAATTTAAGCATCATTTAAGGATAGATCTCCTTAAAGATTAAACTTTTCGTTGCCACTTTATTCTACGGTACTGTTTCCACTGGTATTTACCTATTTATGTGGTAACATTTGGTACTTTCTGGAACATATAATTACCTGTTCCAATAGTGCCTAGTGGTGCTTGATTTGATAAATTCCAAAGAAACCTAATATATTATTAGATTATTATTGTGTCATTACAATTTAACCATGTCAATTGTCATTATACCTGGTAATTTCTATACCATATAATAAAGTACTACAAAAGGACGGGACAAAATATTAATTTACAGTGAGCTACAAAAGTATTGGGACAGTAACACATATGTTATTGTTTTGGCTTTGTGTATTAAAGTAGTCAAACATATAGTATTTGGTCCCATATTCCTAGCACACAATCAAGCTTGTGACTCTACAAACGTGTTGGATGTATTTGCTGTTAGTTTTGGTTTTGTTTCAGATTATTTTGTGCCCAATAGAAATGAATGGTAAATGAGGTATTGTGTAATTTTGAAGGCACTTTTATTGTAAATGAGAATAGAATATGTTTCTAAACATTTCTTCATTCATGTGGATGCTACAATGATTATGGATAATTCTGAATGAATCATGATTAATGATGAGTTACCGACGCATACAGTGCCTTGCAAAAGTATTCATCCCCCTTGGCGTTTTTCCTATTTTGTTGCATTACAACCGGTAATTTAAATAGATTTTAATTTGGATTTCATGTAATGGACATGAAAAATTGTCGAAATTGGTGAAGTGAAATGAAAAAAATTACTTGTTTCAAAAAATAAAATAAAAATCTAAACAGAAAAGTGGTGCATGCATGAAGCTCATATAAAGCCCTTAAATAAGATATGTTGCAACCTATTACCTTCAGAAGTCACATAATTAGTTAAATAATTTCCACCTGTGTGCAATATAAGTGTCACATGATCTGTCACATGATCTCAGTATATGTACACCTTTTCTGAAATGCCCCAGAGTCTGCAACACCACGAAACATGGGGCACCACCAAGCAAGGGGCAACATGAAGTTATAAAAAAATATCAGAAACTTTGAACATCCCATGGAGCACCATTAAATCCATTATTAAAAAATGGAAAGAATATGGCACCACAACAAACCTGCCAAGAGAGGGCCGCTCACCAAAACTCACGGACCAGGCAGAGCTGGGCTTTACGGAAGAGTGGCTAGAAAAAAGCCATTGCTTAAAGAAAATAAATAAGCAAACACGTTTGGTGTTCGCCAAAAGGTGTGTGGAAGGCTCCCCAAACATATGGAAGAAGGTAATCTGGTCAGATGAGACTAAAATTGAGCTTTTTGGCCATCAAGGAAAATGCTATGTCTAGTGCAAACCCAACATCTCTCATCACCCCGAGAACAAAATCCCTGTGGGGATGTTTTTCATCGGCAGGAACAGGGAAACTGGTCAGAATTGAAGGAATGATGGATGGTTCTTGAGGAAAACCTGTTTCAGTCTTCCAGAGGTTTGAGACTGGGATGGAGGTTCACCTTCCACAAGAACAATGACCCTAAGTATACTGCTAAAGCAACACTCAAGTGGTTTAAGGGGAAACATTTAAATGTCTTGGAATGGCCTAGTCAAAGATTGCCTAGTCAACCAGCAGGAACCCATCCAACTTGAAGTAGCTGGAGCAGTTTTGCCTTGAAAAATTGGCAAAAATCCCAGTGGCTAGATGTGCTAAGCTTACAGAGACATACCCCAAGAAACTTGCAGCTGTAATTGCTGCAAAAGGTTGCTCTACAAAGTATTGACTTTGGGGGGGGTGAATAATTATGCACGCTCAAGTTCCATTTTTTTGTCTTATTTCTTGTTTGTTTCACAATAAAACATATTTTGCATCTTCAAAGTGGTAGGCATGTTGTGTAAATCAAATGATATAAACACCCCAAAAATCTATTTTAATTCCAGGTTGTAAGGCAACAAAATCAGAAAAATGCCAAGGGGGGTGAATACTTTCGCACGGCACTGTAAATACCAAATACTAAACTTTTGACTACATTAATACACATAGAAGGGAATTTGTCCCAATGCTTTTGGTCCCCTAAAATGAAGGGACTATGTACAAAAACTGCTGTAATTTCTAAACAGTTCCCCTGATATGGATGAAAAAATACCCTCAAATTAAATCTGACAGTCTGCACTTTAACCTCATAGTCACTGTATTATTTCATATACAAAGTGCTGGAGTACAGAACCAAAACAACCTAAAATGGGTCACTGTCCCAATACTTTTGTAGCTCACTGTATTTCTTCAAATGTTTCATGGAGCTCTCATTTGGACAGGTTCCTATTGCACGGTTTAAATTAGCCCTGAATAGATTAATCAACACAGTTGCACAATGGTCCACAGTGGTCACAATTGTCAGCTGAGAACATTAAGACACTGCAAATTAAGGGGGATATATTAAAAGTGAAGCTATTGCTTACATAGGGAGGGAGGGAAGACATACTGTAGTCAATGTTAGATAGGAGAGGTACCAGAACTAGGGACCAGGAATTTGGAAGTCCAGAACATTCCTCAGAATAGGAGGAGGGGGAACGGCGGGAAGGAGCAGAGGAGAGGAAAGAGCTTATCACTTGGGACGTACAGTAGAAGGCACAAGGGAAGAGAAAGAGTAGCAGGGAAAACACCTTCAGAGGCACAGAACACACCCCATTCCACCAACTAGAAATAGCAAATACTCTATCCCTTTTCAGAGTCCACTGCAAAAGTGCATAATCAGGGTTGAGGTCTGTTTAATTCCCACGGAGTCTATTCATTAAGTACATTGAAATTCAATTTGTTGATCAGAAGTATTTTCAGGAAGTATTTATGTATTGAATAAAATTGTCCTGAATTGATTTACAATGGAAAAAGCCTCAACCATGAATCATGGAGGTACCCATGTTTCCAAAAGATGTAGACTACATTAAACCGTAATATATACTGTATATGGTTTCAGAATGCATTAGGTCTGAAGAAGCTTATTGAACATGGAAAATTCAAATTAAGTCATTCATATTTGCCAGAGATTGTGTGACAGCATTAAAGTGAAAAAATATAGGTCGCATTAGGCTAGGATTGCACTGTGTAGGCCAGGGATGGGAAACTCCAGTCCTTGGGGGCCTGATTGGTGTTACAAATTTATCCCAGCCCCAGCTAACACACCTGACTCCAATAATTAACTATTCATGGTCTTCAGTTTAGAACATGTGTGACACCAAGCAGGACTGGAGTTGCCCCTCCTTGGCGTAGGCAAAATAAGTAATACAGTTTCATTGGGACACTAAAGCAGTAAACGGACACAGACGGTCAATGATACAGGCTATTTAAAAAGACCAGGTCTACAAGCAGGGTCACCAACAGGCAAAAGAACACAACATGGGATGTTAGAAGGGTTATGCTCATGCATGGAAACTGCAGAAAACCAATAGAAAGATGATTTACAACTGCCTGTTGTCAATGGACGACCTCTCAATTCCCTTTTAGTCTAATTTGCTATAATGTTCAGATTCTTATTACGTGAATGTAAGTGTTTACAAAAAAAGTAAAGACCCATTATTTTAATCTTTGGAGGCTTCAAAATGTGATTTGATTGAAATGATTTTGATAAATGAAATGACAAATTATTCAATGGTGAATAACAATAGTTGACATTTGAGAGAATTGAGAATGGAATATAGAGTTAAAGGGAAATGTCTGAATTTTCTATGTTTTGTAGTCAAAAAGACAGAGGAAGAGAGTTGTTTCCAATGACATCATCAACCAATTAGTAGACAATTAGTAGGCAATTAGTAGGCAATGCCTACTCATAATTGATTAAAATCACATGATGCACACCGATGATGTCATTGGAAACACTTATCTTCCCTCTTTTTTCAAACAAAACATAGAAACGTGCCATTTTCAAATACAGTGTGTTGATGTTGGGGTGGTGCTGGAGATGATAAATATGAAGCTCAAAATTGAAATGTCCCTTTAATTGGACTTTAATCTAATAGTGGAGGTGCATAAAGATGGACCTGTGCACTTACCACAAATGCCTCATCTCTGTATTGTACATTGCTCTCCTTTACTCTTTTTTTTTGTGTCGTCATTAGCTAAGTATACATTAATCAAATTTTAGCTCCAAGATGCCGGCAATTTGAGAAACCGAAAAACTATATTGTGCTTATTTATTGCCGCGTTGAACTATGTCGCGTGCCATAGTTTATAAACTAAGTGGACAGTGGTAAAACAATAACGTCATATCTGAATTCCGACATCTTTATGCACCTTTGCCATATGACCCTCATAATGACTCATACAAATGCTCATTCAATTTGTACAGCACATTAGCACTATGAAAGCATCCTGAGACCCATGAATTATGTCATCAATAACCCAATGAATTTCACTACAGCTATGTCAAATACCATACCACTCCTTTCACATTGTCATAACAACTGTCATATGTCCACTCCACTCAATTAAAGTGATATTCAATTTTCAAAAGATATTCATTGGTGAATCCACTTTGTAAAGAAAAGGCTTAGTTCCTTTCCTTCATTGTCCATTGACACCAGTAATCCTACGTAAAATTATGGGGGTGTCATTCATTCCCCAAGGTAGCATATCTAGATCTACCTTTTCTCCTCTTTCCCCCGGGTCGCCTTTCTCTCCCCTTAAGCCTGGCAACCCCTGCAAAATACAACTAGTTCAGTACTGGTGCCCTGGGGAGTGAATCTGATAAGACCTTATCTAGGAACAGTGTAGATAGAACATCCAAGGAGGGTCACTTCTCTCTCTGACAATGTTACAACCCTAGAAAGGCAAGAAGATGAACAGAGAGTAGGAGGAAGAGAGAGGGACAATAAAAGAGATACAAAAAGAACACAAGGGAACGTGCGTTATGGAGGAAATGAAGGTACTCAGTGAGAAAGACAGACTAGTGCTGTCATTTTGACAGACTTATACATCCAGTATATTTGCAGAATGTACTTTGACACAGAGTGTACATTCATGATGAAATGAAATGACTCCTCTTCAAGAACACATTAAGAAATAACAGCATGCAATATAGGATACAGATATCACAGGTCTGACAGGGACAGACAAAACTGCCTCACTCACATCAAGGCCAGGTGTTCCAGCCGCTCCCTGAAAGTAAACACAGAATAACCTAAGAGCTTTTTCAGATATTGTACTACATGTTTTAAGCTAGTTACGAACTTGTACGACTGACATAAGATTGTGTTTGTTATTAGAACTCTATTGTGTGTTGGCTGGGGTTTTGTTTTTATCAGAGCACACTTACAGGAAGTCCATAAGGTCCCCTTGGCCCGAGTTCACCTGCAGCTCCTCTCTCACCCTGACAGAAGCACAAATAGGCATCACATTTTCACAACATAGGCAATCTTTCTTACATCATATAATTTATCACACACTTACTCTGTCCCCCTTTGGCCCGGCTGGACCGGAGGAACCAACAGGCCCGTCCATACCCTGTGGAGAGGTGGACACAATCGTAAGCAATACCCTCAGGTAAGACAACACAGGTCAGACTACATTCCCATATACTGTACCATAATGTTGATATGGTCCACCCCAACCTTTCCTCATGGAAAAGTATGTGTGGGGGGGAGGGGGTGACACTGGTTCACATGAAACTCACCCTAATTCCAGGCTTGCTGTCCAAGCCGGAGGCTCCCTTTGCCGTTATGGATGTATGAGTGACATGAACAAGGCGGAATTAATACAAGATGAACACAGTGAAAAGAACACTTATTGTTTAAGGTTGTTATTGGGACAGGGGGGAAAACACTCATGTTCAGTGTAAACTTATACGACTAAAACCAGATACCCAAAAAAATCTGTACATGCACAAATACAGTTGAAGTCGGAAGTTTACATACACTTAGGTTGGAGTCATTAAAACTAATTTTTCAACCACTCCAAACATTTCTTGTTCATTTTTGGCAAGTCTAATAGGACATCTACTTTGTGCATGACACAAGTAATTTTTGCAACAAGTGTTTACAGTCAGATTATTTCACTTATAATTCACTGTATCACAATTCCAGTGGATCAGAAGTTTATATACACTAAGTTGACTGTGCCTTTAAACATCTTGGAAAATTCCCTGAAAATTATGTCATGGCTTTAGAAGCTTCTGATAGTGTCACGAACGTCGTCAGGGAAATGACCGGACCAAGGTGCAGCGTGGTGAGCGAACAATTCTTTTTATTTATAAATGTTGCCAACAAAACAAAGAATAACAAACACGACGTGAAGCTTACTAGGGCTATACAGGCCACTAACAAAGTCAACTACCCACAACTAAGGTGGAAAAACAGGCTGCCCAAGTATGATTCCCAATCAGAGACAACGATAGACAGCTGTCCCTGATTGAGAACCATACCCGGCCAAAACTAGAATGCCCACCCTAGTCACACCCTGGCCTAACCAACATAGAAAATAAAAGCCTCTCTATGGCCAGGGCGTGACAGATAGGTTAATTGACTCAAATGATAGCCATCATTTGAATCAATTGGAGGTGTACCTGCGGATGTATTTCAAGGCTTACCTTCAAACTCAGTGCCTCTTTGGGAAAACATCATGGGAAAATCAAAAGAAATCAGCCAAGACCTCAGAAAAAAAATCATACCACTCCTAGAGATGAATGTACTTTAGTGTGAAAAGTGCAAATGAATCCCAGAACAACAACAAAGGACCTTGTGAAGATGCTGAAGGAAACACAAATGTATCTATATCGTATATTGACATAACCTGAAAGGCAAGGAAGAAGCCACTGCTCCAAAACCGCCATAAAAAAAGCCAGACTACGGTTTGCAACTGCACATGGGAACAAAGATCGTACCTTTTGGAGAAATGTCCTCTGGTCTGATGAAACAAAAATAGAACTGTTTGGCCATAATAACCATCGTTATGTTTGGAGGAATTAAGGGAGGCGCTTTCAAGCCGAAGAACACCATCCCAAGTTGTGGCAAAATGGCTTAAGGACAACAAAGTCAAGGTATTGGCGTGGCCATCACAAAGCCCTGACCTCAATCCTATAGAAAATTTGGGGGCAGAACTGAAAAAGTGTGTGCGAGCAAGGAGGCCTACAAACCTGACTCAGTTACACCAACTCTGTCAGGAGGAACGGGCCAAAATTCACCCAACTTATTGTGGGAAGCTTGTGGAAGGCTACCCAAAACGTTTGACCCAAGTTAAACAATTTAAAGGCAAAGCTACCAAATACTAATTGAGTGCATGTAAACTTCTGACCCACTGGGAATGTGATGAAGCTGAAATTGTCACGGCGTCCGCCGAAGTCGGCTCCTCTCCTTGTTCGTTCGGCGATCGACGTCACTGGCTTTCTAGCCATCGCTGCTCCATTTTTCATATATCCATTTGTCTTTGTGTTGTTTCCTTACACACCTGGTTTTCATTTCCCCAATTAAGCTACTTGTATTTAACCCACTGTTTCCCATCATGTTTTGTGTGTAATTGTTTCATGTTGCTGTGGTGTCTTTTTAAGCGCTTTACTTTTGTTATGCTCCGTGTTTTTGAGCGCATTTTTTTAATGTTCTGCTCTCGTTTTTGAACTTTAATATAGTGAGCCTGTTTACATCATGCTACTTGTCTGTCACGGTCTGACCATCGTTCGTATGTGTTTTCCCTGTTTTAGTGTTGGTCAGAACGTGAGCTGGATGGGCATTCTATGTTGTGTGTCTGGTTTGTCTATTTCTATGTTTGGCCTGATATGGTTCTCAATCAGAGGCAGGTGCATGAAACAGCCAGAGCTGCCAGTCTGCATTCCTGCGCAGCCCAGTCAAAACTGTTCGCTGCTCTGGCCCCCCAATGGTGGAACAAACTCCCTCACAACGCCAGGACAGCGGAGTCAATCACCACCTTCCGGAGACACCTGAAACCCCACCTCTTTCAGGAATACCTAGGATAGGATAAAGTAATCCTTCTCACCCCCCTTAAAAGATTTAGATGCACTATTGTAAAGTGGCTGTTCCACTGGATGTCTTAAGGTGAACGCACCAATTTGTAAGTCGCTCTGGATAAGAGCGTCTGCTAAATGACTTAAATGTAATGTAAAAATGTAATGTAATGCATGGAGCAGCCAGAGCTGTCAGTCTGCATGAAGCAGCCAGAGCTGTCAGTCTGCATGGAGCAGCCAGATCCGTCAGTCTGCCAGGATCCGCCAGTCAGCCAGACTCTTCCAGATCTGCCAGTCAACCAGACTCTTCCAGATCCGCCAGTCAACCAGACTATTCCAGATCCGCCAGTCAACCAGACTATTCCAGATCCGCCAGTCAACCAGTCTCTTCCAGATCCGCCAGTCAGCCGGGATCTGCCAGAACTGCCAGTCGGCCAGGATCTGCCAGTCAGCCAAGATCCGCCAGTCAGCCAGGATCCGCCAGTCAGCCAGGATCTGCCAGATCCGCCAGTCAGCCAGGATCCGCCAGTCAGCCAGGATCTGCCAGTCAGCCAGGATCTGCCAGTCAGCCAAGATCTGCCAGTCAGCCAGGATCTGCCAGTCAGCCAGGATCCGCCAGTCAGCCAGGATCTGCCTTGTCAGCCAGGATCTGCCAGTCAACCAGACACTTCCAGATCTGCCAGTCAACCAGACTCTTCCAGATCCGCCAGTCAAGCAGACTCTTCCAGATCCGCCAGTCAACCAGACTCTTCCAGATCCGCCAGTCAGCCGGGGTGAGCCAGGATCCACCAGACAGCCAGGATCCGCCAGTCAGCCAGGATCTGCCAGTCAACCAGACTCTTCCAGATCTGCTAGTCAACCAGACTCTTCCAGATCTGCTAGTCAACCAGACTCCTCCAGATCCGCCAGTCAGCCGGGGTCAGCCAGGATCCGCCAGTCAGCCAGGATTCAGCCAGGATCCGCCAGTCAGCCAGGATCCGCCAGTCAGCCAGGATCTGCCAGTCAACCAGACTCTTCCAGATCCGCTAGTCAACCAGACTCTTCCAGATCCGCTAGTCAACCAGACTCTTCCAGATCCGCCAGTCAACCAGACTCTTCCAGATCTGCCAGTCAACCAGACTCTTCCAGATCTGCCAGTCAACCAGACTCTTCCAGATCCGCCAGTCAACCAGACTCTGCCAGAACTGCCAGTCGGCCAGGATCCGCCAGTCGGCCAGGATCCGCCAGTCAGCCAGGATCTGCCAGATCCGCCAGTCAGCCAGGATCCGCCAGTCAGCCAGGATCTGCCAGTCAGCCAGGATCTGCCAGTCAGCCAGGATCTGCCGAAACCACCAGCCAGCCAGGATCTGGTAGATCCATCAACCTGCCTGAGCTTCCTCTCACTCCTGAGCTTCCTCTCACTCCTGAGCTTCCTCTCACTCCTGAGCTTCCTCTCACTCCCGAGCTACCCCTCAGTCCCGAGCTACCCCTCAGTCCCGAGCTACCCCTCAGTCCTGATCTACCTCAGTCCGGAGCTGCCCCTCAGTCCAGTGGGGCCCGTTGTTAGGTTTCCTAGGCCAAGGTTAGCGGCGAGGGTCGCCACTCAAGGGACGCTAAGGAGGTGGACTAAGACAACTATGGAGTGGGGTCCACGTCCAGCGCACCGCCACCGCGGACAGATGCCCACCCAGACCCTCCCCTATAGGTTTAGGTTGTGCGTTCGGAGTCCGCACCTTGGGGGGGGGGTTCTGTCACGGTCTGACCATCGTTCGTATGTGTTTTCCCTGTTTTAGTGTTGGTCAGAACGTGAGCTGGGTGGGCATTCTGTTGTGTGTCTGGTTTGTCTATTTCTATGTTTGCCCTGATATGGTTCTCAATCAGAGGCAGGTGTTAGTCATTGTCTCTGATTGGGAACCATATTTAGGTAGCCTGTTTTGTGTTGGGTTTTGTGGGTGATTGTCCTTAGTGTCTTGATGTCCTTGTTCTGTGTGTATGTGCACCAGTATTAGGCTGTTTCGGTTTTCGTTACGTTTATTGTTTTGTAGTGTTTAATATAGATTCGTGTTACGTTTGTTGAATAAACATGGATCGCAATCTACACGCTGCATTTTGGTCCGACTCTCCTTCACCACAAGAGAATCGTTACACTACTCTCCTGCACCTGACTTCGCCTCTTTTACACACGCTGACAGAAATAAGTAATTCTCTCTACTATTATTCTGACATTTCACATTCTTAATATAAAGTAGTAATCTTAACTGACCTAAGACAGTGAATTTTTTACCAGGATCAAATGTCAGGCATTGTGAAAAACTTAGTTTAAATGTATTTGGCTAAGGTGTATGTTAACGTCTGACTTCAACTGTATAAAGTATGTAGAAAAGATAATGGAGCTATATATATTTTTTTTAAACAAGATCATCTTTGAGAACTAAATTAAAACTTGACAGTCAGGGAGAATAAAAAATAAAAAAAATTGCATGATTTTGATTTTATTATGACATTTGAGTCAATCAAATAGCATAAGAACACGGCATAAGCAATGGCAAAATGTGTAGAATTGCCGTAAATGAGGTTTGAAACTGAATTTGTTTCTCAGCCCCATGACACAATGTGTAGAATTGCAGGAAATTTGCTTTAAAACAGCAAAATGTTGTCTCTGCTGCCAAGAGGAGAGCCTGTAAAAAGTTTGGTCTGAGACCGCACGTCCCCCACCCTACGCTAACTTTGCCACCACTGGTGAAAGAAATCCTCAGGGAAACACAGGTTGAAATGCTGTTGGCACAAGCAGGCGAATGAGAGAGAAAGACAAACGCAGGAGAAGACAGACAGATACAGACACAAAAGAGACACAAATAAATATATACTGTGCAGGAATGCACACAAAGAGCAGGAAACAGACCAGGGGCTGAAAGCAGAGGAGAGGGTTTTGGGGTGGAAAATGGAGGACATGGTTGTGGTGGTGAGATGATTTCTCAGGATGGAGGACTGAGTGTTGTACTTACGGGGAGACCCAGGGGTCCTCTGTCTCCCTTGTGCCCTGACTCCCCGCGTACTCCCTTCAGACCATGATTCCCAGCCTCCCCCTAAATACAAGAGGAGTGGCAGAGGTTGACTTAGGAGCAGGGGATGAGCAATACGTGGATGGACAGAATTCAGTAGACACATACTGCTGCACGCTCCATTTCCCTAGATCTTGGTCCTGGATAACTATAAGGTGTGCAGGCTTTTGTCCCAGCTCAGTATCGACACCCCTAATTCAACTAATCAACTGCTCATAAAAACTTTGATTAGCTGAAGCAGCACATTTGTGCTGGGCTAGAGAGCTACCTACCGCCCCAGAGTCAAATTCATTAATAGCTCTATTAATGCACCAAATATAATTTTCTCCAGCCAAATTGTCCTGGCAGAATTACATGAAACATTTGGTAGTAGAGAGCATTGGGATTGGGCCAAACTATTCTATGACAGCCCAGATTTCTGTGCAGGAGATTGGAATTTGCAGTATGGTATACAGTTTGCCAGTACCTAACAAGGAAAGGTATAATAAGGTATTACATGTATCTAATGGTTACACTATTAACATTTGAATGTGTTTTGCATGCATTTTATAACAGCAAAAGCAAGCTGTCTTATCTGCAAAATTGCAAAAGCAATTTTCTTATCTGGATTTACCTTTGGTCCAGGAAAGCCATGGGGTCCCTGAAAAACAGAATCAAGAAAATGCATGTGTTTTGATTAGTTGTATAAATTCATTTGACCTGATGACATTTTGACATGGAATTCATGTAATTTACAACTAAATATCAGTTTCAGGAATATGCATTAGGAGCAAGCTATGAGCGTTCACTTCAGAAGAAGCTACGGTTGTGAAACTCAATACATTATCTTATTAGTGGATCCATGATAAACTTTTACTGTACCTCTGTTGTTTGATCTAAGTAGGTTTATGTGGGCATTGTTGTGGAATAACACTGGGAAGATAACTAGCCCTAAATCGCTGAGTGAACATGCAGATAATGGGAAAAGCGGATTTCCATAAGTAAAAGTGGATTGCAGACTCATAGTATTTCAGGTGCAAGAATCCCTTAACACTCCAGATAGGACAAGTCCTGACCATAAATAAAATCATGAAATGTGACTACTTGGCTTTGGATAGTAGTTATCGGGCCAGTTACCCAGACACATATTAAACCTAGTCCCTGACTAATAAACATTCTCATTGGATATTTTTAGCCCAGGACTAGGCTTAATCTGTGTCTGGGACAAGATAGGACAAAAATAGGACAAGTTTGTTTGACAATCAGAACACATACATTTTTGTCACACTGGTTATGATATATAAAACCACAAAATCATACAAATGACTTTTGTCTATGCCCAAGGATGATAGGTACTGCAGTGTGCAACATATTTCTCAGCATAATTTGAGACACTGAAATTTTGGCCACAAATTTATTTACATCCCTGTTAGTGAGCATTTTTCATTTGCCAAGAGAATCTATCCACCTGACAGATGTGGCATATCAAGAAGCTGATGAAACAGCATGATCATTACACAGGTGCACCTTGTGCTGTCGACATTAAAACAGCACTCAAAAATGTGCAGTTTTGCCACACAACACAATGTTCAGGCTTCTTCGACAACCTGTCAGAAACCGTCTCGTATGCGTGCTCATCGTCCTCACCAGGGTTTTGACCTGCAGTTTGGCATCGTAACTGACTTCAGCGGGCAAATTCTCACCTTCGATGACCACTGGCACACTGGATTAGTGTGCTCTTCACTGATTCATTCTGGTTTCAACTACAGTGCCTCCGGAAAGTATTCAGACCCCTTGACTTTTTTCCACATTTTGATAGGTTACAGCCTGTTTTTTTCTCTCATCAATCTACACACAATGCCCCATAATGATGAAGCAAAAACTGTTTTTTATACATTTTTGCTGATATATATCTTTTTTATTTTACAAAAACTGAAATAAAACAGAAATATCACATTTACAAACAGTTGAAGATAGAAGTTTACATACACTTAGGTTGTAGTCATTAAAAACTCATTTTTCAATCATTCCACAAATGTCTTGTTAACAAACTATAGTTTTGGCAAGTCAGTTAGCTAATTTTTCAACCACTCCAAACATTTCTTGTTCATTTTTGGCAAGTCTAATAGGACATCTACTTTGTGCATGACACAAGTCATTTTTCCAACAATTGTTTACAGACAGATTATTTCACTTATAATTAACTGTATCACAATTAAAGTGGGTGAGAAGCTTACATATAGTAAGTTGACTGTGCCTTTAAACAGCTTGGAAAATTCCAGAAAATGATGTCATGGCTTTAGAAGCTTCTGATAGGCTAATTGACCTAATTTGAGTCCATTGGAGGTGGACCTGTGGATGTGTTTCAAGGCCTACCTTCAAAGTCAGTGCCTCTTTGCTTGACATCATGGGAAAATCAAAAGAAATCAGCCAAGACCTCCGAAAAAAAGTTGTAGACCTCCACAAGTCTGGTTCATCCTTGGGAGCAATTTCCAAACGCCTGAAGGTATCACGTCCATCTGTACAAACAATAGTACGCAAGTATAAACACCATGGGACCACGCAGGTGACATACCGCTCAGGAAGGAGACGCGTTCTGTCTCCTAGAGATAACGTACTTTGATGCAAAACATGGAAATCAATCCCAGGACAACAGCAAAGGACCTTGTGAAGATGCTGGAGGAACCAGGTACAAAAGTATATTTTTCCACAGTAAAACCAGTCCTATATCGACATAACCTGAAAGGCCGCTCAGCAAGGAAGAAGCCACTGCACCAAAACCGCCATAAAAAGCCAGATTACGGTTTGCAACTACACATGGGGACAAAGTTTGTAACTTTTGGAGAAATGTCCTCTGGTCTGATGAAACAAAAATAGAACTGTTGGCCATAATGACCATCATTATATTTGGAGGAAAAAGGGGGAGGCTTGCAATCCAAAGAACACCATCCCAACCGTGAAGCACGGGGGTGGCAGCATCATGTTGTGGGGGTGGCAGCATCATGTTGTGGGGGTGCTTTGCTGCAGGAGAGACTAGTGCACTTCACAAAATAGATGGGATCATGACGCAGGAAAATGATGTGGATATATTGAAGCAACATCTCAAGAAAAAAAAACATCTCAGTCAGGAAGTTAAAGCTTGGTCGCAAATGGGCCTTCCAAATGGACAATGACCCCAAGCATACTTCCAAAGTTGTGGCAAAATGCCTTAAGGACAACACAATCAAGGTATTAGAGTTGCCATCACAAAGCCTTGACCTGGGCAGAACTGAAAAAGCATATGCGAGCAAGGAGGCCTACAAACCTGACTCAGTTACACCAACTCTTTCTGGAGGAATGGGCCAAAATTCACCCAACTTGTTGTGGGAAGCTTGTGGAATGCTACCTGAAACATTTGACCCAAGTTAAACAATTTAAAGGCAATGCTAGCAAATACTAATTGAGTGTATGTAAACTTCTGACCCACTGGGAATGTGACGAAATAAATAAAAGCTGAAATAAATCACTCTCTACTACTTTTCTGACATTTCACATTCTTAAAGTAAAGTGGTGATCCTAACTGACCTAAGACAGGGAATTCTTACTATGATTAAACATCCAGAATTGTGAAAAACTGAGTTTAAATGTATTTGGCTAAGTTGTATGTAAACTTCTGACTTCAACTGTAAGTACTCGAACCCTTTCCGCAGTACTTTGTTGAAGCACCTTTGGCAGCGATTACAGCCTTGAGTCTTGGGTATGACGCCACAAGCTTAGCACACGTGTATTTGAGTAGTTTCTCCCATTCTTCTCTGCAGATCCTCTCAAGCTCTGTCAGGTTGGATGGTGAGCGGTGATTTTCAGTTCTCCAGATATGTTCGATCGGGTTCATGTCCGGGCTCTGGCTGGGCCACACAAGGACACAGCATGATGCTGCCACCACCATGATTCACCGTAGGGTTGGTGCCAGGTTTCCTCCAGACTTGACACTTGCCAATCAGGCCAAAGAGTTCAATCTTGGTTTCATCAGATCAGAGAATCTTGTTTCTCATGGTCTGAGAGTCTTTAGGTGCCATTTGGCAAACTCCAAGCGGGCTGTCATGTGCCTTTTACTGAAGAGTGGCTTCCATCTGGCCACTCTACCATAAAGGCCTAATTGGTGGAGTGCTGCAGAGATGGTTGTCCTTCTGGAAGGTTCTCCCATCTCCACAGAGGAACTCTAGAGCTCTGTCAGAGTGACCATCGGGTCCTCCCTGACCAAGGCCCTTGTCCCCCGATTGCTCAGTTTGGCCGGGTGTCTTGGTGGTTCCAAACTTCTTCCATTTAAGAATGGGACCTTATGTAGACAGGTGTGTGCCTTTCCAAATCATGTCCAATCAATTGAATTTACCATAGGTGGACACCAATCAATTTGTAGAAAAATATCAAGGATGATCAATGGAAACATGATGCACCTGAGCTCAATTTCGAGTCTCATAGCAAAGGGTCTGAATAGTTATGTAAATAAGGTATCTGTTTTTTGTTTTGAATACATTTGCAAAAAATTCTAAAATCTGTTTTGCTTTGTCATTATGGGGTATATGGTGACAACGAACACAATTGCATTTTATCAATGGCAATTTGAATGCACAGAGATACCGTGCCAAGATCCTGAGACCCATTATCGTGCCATTCATCTGGCGCCATTGCCTCATGTTTCAGCATGATAATGCACGGCCCCATGTTGCAAGGATCTGTACACAATTCCTGGAAGATGAACATTTCCCAGTTCTTCCGTGGCCTGCATACTAACCAGACATGTCTCCCATTGAGCATGTTTGGATGCTCTGGATCAACGTATACAACAGCTTGTTCCAGTTCCTGCCAATATACCACAACTTCGCACAACCATTGAAGGGGAGTGGGACAAGATTCCACAAGCCACAATCAACAACCTGATCAATTATATGCAAAGGAGATGTGTCGTGCTGCACGAGGCAAATGGTGGCACACATTTGCACACATTTCTGATCCACACCCCTACTTAAAAAAAAGATATCTCTGACCAACAGATGCCTATTTGTATACCCAGTCATATGACTCAGTAAAATCTTTGAAATTGTTGCATGTTGCGTTTATATTTTTGTTAAGTGTATTTTGAGTGGGTGCCTCTGAGTAATGAGTGGCAGTGTGTCAGCTGTTATGAGTGGGCAGGTAATCTACAGGAATCAACCAGACAGTGGGAAGGCATGATACATCACATGATACTGTCACGACTTCCACCGAAGTTGGTCCCTCTCCTTGTTCGGGCGGCGTTCGGCGGTCGACTTCACCGGCATTCTAGCCATCGATGATCCACCTTTCATTTTCCATTGGTTTTGTCTTTGTTTTCTACACACCTGGTTTTCATCCTCCAATTAAATGTTAATGTATTTAACCCTCGGTTTCCCCCATGTTTTGTGTGTGGTTGTTTCGGTACATGATGGCTGGTATCTCGACTGGTGCTGTTTTCACCCGTGCGTAATATTTACCGTTTTGTTATTGGTCAAGTGTATTTGTTACATTGTGCCTTTATGTTGAGTAAAGTACGTTGCTCACTCATTTTGCTCTCCTGCGCCTGACTTCATGCACCAGCTACACTCACCTTCTGACATGTACAGCTTTAAGAAAAAGGTGGTACCATATTGTCTCTTTGAACTATGACACATATTGCATGAACAATAACATCAACATGAACAATAACTTCAGGGTCTTGTTATTTCATCTACATGACACATTATAACAGCTTAGACTGAAACGCCATGACACTGAATCCAAAATTCACCGGCAATCTAAAATCTGACTGGCTGTCTGGGTGCACTTACATTTCCTTGTATGGCAATATGCCTCTTGGCCACTGCATAGACGAGCCAGAGATGCATTTTAGTTGTTTACCACTCAGAAAAAAGGTGCTCTCTAGAACCTTAAAAGGTTATTTTGTCCCATTTTGAAGAACCCTTTTTGATTCCCTGTAAGAACCCTTTTGGGTTCCATGTAAAACCCTTTCCACAGAGGGCTCTACATGGAACCCAAAAGGGATCTACCTTGAACCAAAATGGGTCCCCCTATGGGGACCGAAGAACCCTTTTCGAACCCTTTTTTTCCTAAGAGTGTAGTGGATGTTCTAGGCTAGGGGTTGCAGCTCTAGTTCTCGAGGGTGTCACACTTTTACTCCAACCGAACATCAACACACCTGATTCAAATAATCAACTAATAGTCTTCACTTTAGACCACAATTACAATTTGTTTAATAAGATGTGTGTGTGACACAAATACGGCCCTTGAGGACTGGAACTGCCCAACCTTGATTTAGGGGGACAACTCACCATGGGGCCTGGGGAGCCATGGGGCCCAGGTGCTCCAGGTTGGCCAATAATCTGCATGTGAGAAGGAGACAATCCAATCAGGTTGAACCAATATTACTCAAATGGTTACATAATCTCAATTATATAGATTTTGTCATCATATAGCACAGTAAGATCATACGCTGACCGTTTCAGGCCAATGAAGTGAGAAAACCTAAGCGTGAAGGAACCTCCCTGATGCTTTGGTATCTTGAATAAATGCATTGCCATATGTAGATGTTTTGAGTTAACTTACTGAGGGCCCTTCGGGACCAGGCAGACCAGAATCACCCTTATCTCCTTTCAATCCATTGACACCCTAAGAAACAGAACATTCATTATGACATTCTAAAGAATGCTGCTCAAAGTGTTCAAGACTTAACAAATCAACAGTCAGCATATCTTATCTGTAAATGCTGTCCTACAGAAGAAAGTTATAGTGGTTATTGTCAACGCTGAAGCTATTTGCTATCACTTATTGGTGTCAGGAATAATTTCATATGTGTTAAGATTAGTCGATAGACTCTTACTGGTAAACCAGGTAACCCAACAGTTCCTTTATCTCCAGATGTGCCAGGGATTCCCATGTCTCCTTTGGAACCTTTGAAACCCTGGGCAGAGGTAGAGTATTCAGAATGACAATCAGAATGGGAAAATGTATTGCAGGGGTGTCAAACTAAATTCCTGGAGTACTGTATGTCTTCCTCCCTCATATTTGATTAATGATTAGTTAGGAACTCCAATGTAAAATGTAAATCTTCAAGAATGGCTTTTGATGGCCTATATCTTTACTAGGCATGACTGGGTACTGAGACATCTGGGTCTACTTACCCTTTCACCGTCCAGTCCAGGGAGGCCAGGCATGCCTTGATCTCCCTGAAACAGAGAATGGATTTTGGCAATGGATTTCGCTGCTTGCTGCACACACACATATGAACGCTCACAGAGAGTGATGGATTACCTTGATTCCCGCTGGTCCTGATAGTCCAGGAGGCCCAGGGGGACCCTATATTCACAAGATAAATATTCTATTGTTATTACCATCATATACGGGGCGACAGGTAGCCTAGTGGTTAGAGCGTTGGGCCAGTAACCAGAACAAGGCAGTTAACACACTGTTCCTCGGTAGGCCGTCATTGTAAATATGAATTTGTTCTTAACTGACTTGCCTAGTTAAAGGTTAAATAAAAATAAAATACACATGTAGTACATGAATATAGGCCATGGTTGGTGTCAATTCCACTCCAATTCAGTCAATGCTGCAAATAAATAGAAAATAATGGACAATTTGTAAACTCAAATTGACTGAAATAGAGTAGATGGACACAAACATATCCTTACACGTTACAAATCACTTGAACATTAACATGACAATGATGATGGAAAGAGATCATAACAATTCCCTCACTAAGGTCACAAGGATAGTGTGGGTCAACTGCAACTAACATAATCAGGAGATCATCTTATTTATTATGTTTAAAACAATCTCCATATCCTCTGAAAGTAAGTGTCTATTTACAGTATAGCAAAGTTAATTTATAGATACTTTAATATAAATAGAAGATACCAAGGAACCTGAGATCACCATAAGCCAGGAAATGTGAATATGTTCAACACCATTATTACAATATTAAATATTAATCTGTTAATACACATGAACTTTCTAGGTTACACATATTGCCATGAAAGGTGAATACATGGTAGCTTGAGTGCCAGTCTGTTTGTGCTATCATGCTAACTCCTTGTCATTCCCTGTCATAATACCAAACAGTTTGGCTTGACAATGACAGCAATGGAGTTCCAAAAAGTACAAACAGATCTGGGACCAGATCATGGTGAACATGGTGGTGTACACACATGCACTTCTTCAGAGTTGGGATAGTTTGTGGGGGTTAATGTCTAGTGTATTTGAATGATTTACGACATTGTGATGGACTTCAATACATTTCTTTCACACTTGAGTGACCACTCCCAACATGAAAATACTTACGCCATCTCACAGAAGCACAAACACGTCATTTAGGAATTATCGTTGTCTTAGTGTTAAGCAACAATGTGTGGGAGTTACATGTTAGCTGGGAAAAGAGGATAATGAGCAGGGAAGGGCAGGGTGGGGTTGGGTTCATGACGGGTCAATGGTACATCACTTAAACAGAATAGAGGTGAATTACCGTCACTGTAATAGTGGTAATCTTCTGTAGTCGGCCAGGGAGGAGGCAAAAGATAAGATAACTGGTTATGCACGAAATAAACCTGTCAGCATGCTATAGTTCTCCCTCTTCACTAACCTAGCATACAAACTGTGCCAGATGGAATTTGAACTGTCTGGAGTATTTGAAAGCATTGTACAGTACTCAGATGTAGGTTCACAAGCAATTTTATTAGTCAGATAGTAGGATAAGAATGAGATCCTCTGTTGTAAAGGTGTCATCATAATGCTTTAAAAGGGGACTGTAGTAGTAGATTGCCTGACATCCACTGAAGCACAAAATTATACATTTTCAAGAACATTAAAGAATATGGAATTTTAATGCTTTAAATTTGACATGATTGTGGTGGGGGCCACATAAAAATATTTGACCATTAACCTAAATCAAAATAGTACTTCATCTAGTTCATCTAACAACTCATCTATCTCAAAAAGGAATGAGGCTCAAAACTGACATACTGTACAGCAAGCAACACAATTGGCCAGACATTAATGTTTAACTTAAAGGAAAAATCCACCCAAAACCACAAATTCCTATAATTTACTGTAACCACATTTCCATCCACAGTTTTTATGCGAGTAAAGTCATAACGTATAATAAAGAAATCACGACAGCTGTGATGGAAACAGGCCGTTACGCTAGAATTGTATAAATGCCGACATATAATGTGTTCGTTCGACATGGTAGGATCTCTTTCTGTCAATAAAATGTATTATGCGAGAAATGGTGGTGAAATGCCTTTATGCACAAATATTGATATAATAACCATCATATTGAAGTAAACTTGGAGTCATGCGATTATATGGTGTGTGGTTCTCACATTATGACTCAGGAAACCATGCAGTTTATTACGCTACAGATGAAATAAGTTAAGGTGATCTTGATGTTCCTTTCCAATGAAGATGGAGGGTCTTATTCTGGTGACATGATGATCGATGCTTGACTGCTTATCCATAATCATCTCATCATGTACAGTGCCTTCAGAAAGTATTCAGACCCCTTGACTTTTTCCACATTTTGTTACATTTACAGCCATATTATCACATTCGTCATAGTGAGGAGACCAAGGTGTGATATGGCATGATATGAATACATCTTCTTTAATTAACGAAGAACACTAAACAAACTAACAATATAACAAAACGAACATGAAGCTAATACAACGAGTGCTGACATGCAACTACACATAGACAATAACCCACAAAACCAAAACCTGTCGTCTTATCCCGTTGCCCGGTCTCCCTATGGCCCTGCAGACTGCGGAAGCCTTGTTTACCCATGTCTTCCGGCACTATCGGGTGCCTGAGGACATCGTTTCTGATCAGGGCCACCAATTCAGGTCCAGAGTTTGGAGGGCGTTTATGGAGAGACTGGGGGTCTCGGTCAGCTTAACCTCGGGTTTTCCCCCCGAGAGTAATGGGCAGGTGGAGCGCGTAAACCAGGATGTGGGCAGGTTTCTGCGGTCATATTGCCGGGACCGGCCTGGTGAGTGGAGGTATGTTCCTTGGAGTGAGCTTGCTCAGAACTCCCTCCGCCACTCCTCAACGAAAATGTCCCCTTTTGAGTGTGTGTTAGGTTACTAGCCGGTCCTGGCCCCATGTCATCAGAGCCAGACCGAGGCTCCTGCGGTAGAGGAATGGGTACAGCGCTCCAAGGACACCTGGAAAGCCGTCCAGGAATCGCTAAGGTTAGCGGGAGAACGGCAGAAGAGGAGCGCTGACCAGCACCGCAGTGAGGCCCCCGTGTTTGCACCGGGGGACAGGGTCTGGCTCTTGACCCTAAACCTGCCCCTCCGCCTGCCCAGTCGGAAGCTGGGGCCGCAGTGTGTGGGGCCGTTCAAAGTCCCGAGGAGAATAAACAAGGTGTGTTACAGGTTACAACTTCAAAAGCCCTTTGTTTTGTTACAGGTGACAGTTTTGATACTCAACACTGCATGCTGTATCCAAAGGTTGGCTGGACTTCTCTAAAGACCTGTAGATCTCTACATTACTCCCTTTATGTTTACAAGGCCCTACTTCATAAAATTCCTTCTTATCTAACTTTGTTGTTCAAGTATACAGTTCACAAGATTGTTTAACTCTTGAGGTTCCTCAGGTCTCCATGGAGCTAGATAAATCTGCTTTTAGTTTTAATGCTGGAACAAAATTCTAAATTAATTTCATCTTGATGTTCTAGTGCCATTCGGGCAATTTAAAGAAATGATTGGGAACTTATTTGTGGAGGAATGTAACAGTTTTCCTGGGTGATTTGTGATGTTTTATTTGTGCTACCCATGACTGTATTTTTGCATTTTATTGTAAAAGAGACCTAGGTCTCAATATGTTTTCCCTGTTAAAATAAACGCATATAATAATAATAAATACAGAAACCAGGTACCCTCTCTCTATATGTACATATATATAAAGTATCTAATGGGAATCCGGAATAATACAAATGGCACACATACACAATCCATGTCTCAATTGTCTCGAGGCTTAACAATCCTTCTTTAACCTTTCTCCTTTTCATTAATCTCCACTGATTGAACGGATCATAGCTTTCAACTGGATACACCATGTCAGTCTGTCATGCAAAGAAAAGGTGTTCCTAATGTTTTGTACACTCAGTGTATATAACTTTTTTATTTATTATTATTATATTTTTTTTTACAAATGATATAATTTTTCTTTCACTGACATTACAGAGTATTTTAATCCCACTTTGTAACATAACAAAATATGGAAAAAGTCAAGCGGTGTGAATACTTTCTGAAGGCACTGTAGTTAGGCACTATAATACAATTGTCAATATAATTGCCTAAACAAGTTGGATCAATATAGGGATCTACAATATCACTATGTTCAACCTGGAGATCGATGTGCCTTGACTGAAGAGGCAGACAAATGGCAGACATATGGTGGACCCTCTTTTAAATGACATATTTCTCGAGGTAGGAATATCGCAAAAATATGATCAATGCCTCATTCGAGACAAGACAACCTTCCGCGTAATGACATCGGCCAAGATTTAAATTTGACATGTATGACGACATGTATTGCGTTCTAAAAGTCTTAATCCTATTAACTTCCAGTGTAGTGAGAGCGGCTTTATTGCAATGCCATGTCATACTGGCCTGCTTGAACGGCAATAGCTCAGATACACACATGAAAACATGAAATTACCCCGGGAATCGGTAGAACATCGCTCAGAGAAGCACAAAAGCAACATAACATTCAAAATGGGTGAATCTTTCCTTTAAGCTGGAGACCATCGTGTTTCTGACCTGTAAAGCTTCTTGGATGTTCCCGTTGTAATCAATGATTTCAGTGGCTCCTTGGTCACCTTTCTGCCCAGGGGGTCCCTGCGTGTGTTTAACATTTAGATGTTAATTAAAATCCAAATTCAATATAATTAAACACCAATACAATATTTTAAAGGCATAGTTTACTCAAAACAATCTTTAGTATATTTAGTTCATTTGTCCACCATTAATACAATCCCCAAAACTATTTGCATGTCAAAAAACAGATCATCACAGTTTTGAAGGTGCTCTATTTGGAGATTTTTTTTATTTTTAATATTGTATTATATTTTGTTCATATGTGACTTATATGAACAAAATACAAAACATATTGTTTTGAGTGAACTATCCCTTTAAGTTAGAAATTTGGCTGCTCTGAACCCCCCCAAACAAGGAAATTCACATGAGCAACACGAGGCCTAAATTCATGCACTACCAACATTTTCCAGTACACAGCTTTTACCGACTACAGTAGCTGTATTATGCTTTTGACAATAGGCCTATATAGTTATCAGGTGCCTGCCTAATTACTGTATTTTCTTTAGGATAATACCAGGATGCATCTTAGGTTGACAGAGGTAATAATTTAATATCAAAAGGATTATTTTAATGTATTTGATCTCCTCAACTTAATGAAATTCATCTCAGAGGATTTGCATGGTGGAGTTTAGCATTATATTTCCCCACAGTTTGTTTATTTTCATTGCATAGTTCAAACAAGTTTGTGCCCATGGATTTAAGTCTGCAGTAATAGAAACAGATGACAAATCATCTTTTGGTACTCTTTATCGAAACATTGACACCTCTGATAGTTAAATCAGTCAGAGCAGGATATGGGTATAGTATATAATGTAATACAAGTACAATATCAATAGTGCCACTAGTGCAACACTCCCCTCTGGTGGATACTAGGCTTTTAGTACCAAGTTTCATTGACAAGGGGAAGAGCAACTCAAAAAGTGCATTGTTCATTGTTTTTGTATACAATGTTGTGTGTAATAGAAATGTTCTCAATATGACATATGAGGATGAACAATGTCCTCTAGTGTTTATTGAGTATTCAGTGCCCTACTAGTAACAAGTGCAACAAGTGTAACTTTACTGATATATTATGTTTTTTAAATTTTTATATTCTGTTGAGTGCACTCACCCATGGTCCCATAGAGCCCAGGTCTCCCTTGTCTCCTGTCTCTCCCTGAGTTAGTAAGAAAAGGCTGTAAGATGTAGGAACATGCATGGAGTACAGTAATTTATCACAAACAGACCTACAGTGGCTTAAAACAGTAGAATAATACATAATCCATTTGCTGACAATGCCATTTGTTTTATTTTCCCCATGAACATTTACTCATTGGGAATGTGCAGTGTGCGCTTTGTAATTGTTCTCAAGAGTGATTCCTCAATATATCAGTGTTGGCTAATCATCATCAGCCATAGTGGAACTGTAGATATGTCATAAAAAATACAAATAATCAGGCCTCTGACCTTTGAACCTCTAGGGCCTGGGTTCCCTGCCTCTCCTGGCCCCCCCTGCAGGAGAGGTAGACAGACAAGGAGCATCAGGAGAGTAGTAAGTCACCACATGACCCCTCCGTATGAGCAAACACTTTTGATTGTAAGACAGGGCCATACTACAAATAGGCATTTGTATGACTAAGCATCTTACATGCTCTGACTTAAAACATTTTCCAGTCCACATAAGAGAGGAATATCATATTAAACCAAAGGTGGCATGGAAGGGTAACCATACTTGTATTGTTGATGAATTGTTTTATGTTTGCTTCATCAAAACTAACGGCCTTTTGGCATAAAAAGAAATCTAATCAAAATGTGTTTCTTTGAACTCCAGTCCCTGCAAATGGAGGGTTTAAGCTTGTGACTCTACACATTTTGGACGAATTTTCTATTTAATTGTTTCAGATTATGTTTCAGATTATTTTGTGCCCAATAGAAATTAATGGTAGATAATGTATTGTGTCATTTTGGAGTTGTTTGTATTGTTTCTAAACATTGATGATTATGGATAATCCTGAATAAAATGTGGAAAACTGAGTGAGAAAGTTACAGAAGCACATATATCATACAAAAAATGCTAACCTACCCTGTTATTATAATGGTGAGAGGTTAACATGTCTTGGGTGTAGTCATTGCATGCTGTGAATATAGGACCAAATACTACTAATACACATACAGTAAAATGGTGGGCCTATGGTGGAACTGTAGTCCCAACACCTAAAATGGTGGGACTATGTTCAAAAAGTGCTGTAATTTCTAAACGGTTCAACCTCAAAGTATAATTTCAATTCGAAAGTGCTGGAGTACAGAATCAAAACAACAAAACATGTGTCACTGTCCCAATATAAGCCAATATTCTGAATGCATACAAAGCAGAACCACTGTAGTACTTGTGGTACTTACTTGATCAATGTGTAATATAAGGAAGGCCTCTACCGTTGATCAAAGTTTGTAAAAACCTTAATTTACTGACTCTTTCTAGTTTATCAGAACCTTCCTAGTCTTCTGTGAAGTCAAGGCTTGCTTCACCTTGCATGTTTGGAAACATAAAAGCCACTAGAGAGCATCAAATGCTGTACCAATGATCGAAAAGGTAGAGCTTAGAATGTTAGATATGAGACATGCACTTGCTTGAATCTCTTGCTCAAATCACATCACTGAATGGTCTCTCTCTCTCGTGTCCCAGGCCAGCCCCCCCAGCACTGACCTTTTGACCGGCCTGTCCAGGCTCGCCCCGCTCTCCCTTGCCTGGTGGGCCAAGTTCCCCTCGCTCGCCCTACAGACAGAAGAGAAGAAAGACACTCTCAGGGACTGGGGCCTGGAGGACTCTCTCTCTGACCCTTTTACCCATGGATGGAATGCCCATCTCATCATTAGATGAACGCACTTGTCTGACAGGTCAACCAAACTGGAAGGTTGGCCAATCTTCAGGTTTCAGGATTCCATGTGTAAAAATGTATGTTGAGTCAAGCAACATACTGCATCTCCTACTACAGTGGTTCCCAACCTTTTTCGGTTACTGTACCACCAACTGAATTAAAGTAACTCCGGATAGCCTGAATGCAACTGAATGCAACTATTTCTCAGTTGCCTGAACGAGAGCCTGTCAGCCTGAGTATGCATGTGCCGAGCCTTTCGCCAAATGAAATTCTTGGGGTAGAGTAACTCTGCAAGATCACGGTCGCATGGGCTGTAGTCCGTGGAAAAAAAACATTCATGGGTTGATTTGTCCTGGTTTCCATTCGTGCCATTGAGTAGGTTTTAACATTCAGTCTCTCTAGCATGGGTATAGGCCTGGTCAATGACACTCATATCATACCCACATTGCACAAACCTGGCGCACATATCATTAGCTTGGCGCTCAAAATCTATTTCAGTAGTACAGTTAAGCCAGAGTAACTGCCTCAAATTAGTCCTTTTGGAAGTTTTTCTTGGTAAGGCCTTTTGTTAGGTCTCCTAAAGTTTACTAAGTTATAAATGACCCTAACAATGACAGTGATAGATGTGATTGTCATTTTATTTACCTTGTCACAGCATTCTCGGATAACCCTCTTTTAACAACCCACACTCACCCATCTGTTTGTGTTAGCCATCCACTCACACACTACTGTATATGCAAGGCATACATGGTTTATGACCCATATTTGACTGTTATTGATCAAATTGAAACGTACCTTGGTTCCCGGTAGTCCTGGGAGCCCTGGTTCTCCCTGAGGTCCTAGGAATCCAGGCTCACCCTGTAATCAGGAAGGAGATAAGAGATGTGTCATAAACTAGCTAATTTACTCTGTTATTATTTTTTATTTCAACAAAGAAGATTTTGTAAAGGGTTGAGTAAATGAGGTACACAGGTACTCATGGGCGCACACACACACATGCACTCCTCTCGGAATTCAATTCAAGGGCAGTCTAAGCAAGCCCTACCTTAAGTGTATTTAGCTTAACTGTATATACTGTACAGTTGAAGTCGGAAGTTTACATAATGGAGTAATTAAAACTAGTTTTTCAACCATTCCACACATTTTTTGTTAACAAACTATATCTTTGGCAAGTCGGATAGGACATCTACTTTGTGCATGACACAAGTCATTTTTCAAACAATTGTTTACAGACAGATGCTTTAACTTATAATTCACTGTATTACAATTCCAGTGGGTCAGAAGTTTACATACACTAAGTTGACTGTGCCTTTAAACAGCTTGGACAATTCCAGAAAATTATGTCATATCATTAGAAGCTTCTGATAGGCTAATTGATATAATTTGAGTCAATTGGAGGTGTACCTGTGGATGTATTTCAAGGCCTACCTTCAAACTCAGTACCACTTTGCTTGACATCATGGGAAAATAAAAATAAATCAGCCAAGAATTTTTTTTTATTGTTGACTTCCACAAGTCTGGTTCATCCTTGGGAGCAATTTCCGCCTGAACGCCTGAAGGTACAACATTCATCTGTACAAACAATAGTACGCAAGAATAAACACCATGGGACCATGCGGCCATCATACCGCTCAGGAAGGAGATGCATTCTGTCTCTTAGAGATGAACATACTTTGGTGTGAAAAGTGCAAATCAATCCCAGAACAACAGCAAAAGACCTTGTGAAGATGCTGGAGGAAACAGGTACAAAATGATGTATTTGTATTTGGCTAAGGTGTATGTAAACTTCTGACTTCAACTGTAAGTAACATATTAACATATATCCCATCAAAATCTGTCAGTTAAAGCTATAGATATCAGCCCATGATGGGCTGTGTCTCAATCCACCGCATCCACGACAAGCAGACTTGTCGGCCTTCTGCATCTGCATTTAACATTACATTTAAGTCATTTAGCAGACGCTCTTATCCAGAGCGACTTACAAATTGGTGCGTTCACCTTAAGACATCCAGTGGAACAGCCACTTTACAATAGTGCATCTAAATCTTTTAAGGGGGGGTGAGAAGGATTACTTTATCCTATCCTAGGTATTCCTGAAAGAGGTGGGGTTTCAGGTGTCTCCGGAAGGTGGTGATTGACTCCGCTGTCCTGGCGTCGTGAGGGAGTTTGTTCCACCATTGGGGGGCCAGAGCAGCGAACAGTTTTGACTGGGCTGCGCGGGAACTGTACTTCCTCAGTGGTAGGGAGGCGAGCAGGCCAGAGGTGGATGAACGCAGTGCCCTTGTTTGGGTGTAGGGCCTGATCAGAGCCTGGAGGTACTGAGGTGCCGTTCCCCTCACAGCTCCGTAGGCAAGCACCATGGTCTTGTAGCGGATGCGAGCTTCAACTGGAAGCCAGTGGAGAGAGCGGAGGAGAGGGGTGACGTGAGAGAACTTGGGAAGGTTGAACACCAGACGGGCTGCGGCGTTCTGGATGAGTTGTAGGGGTTTAATGGCACAGGCAGGGAGCCCAGCCAACAGCGAGTTGCAGTAATCCAGACGGGAGATGACAAGTGCCTGGATTTGGACCTGCGCTGCTTCCTGTGTGAGGCAGGGTCGTACTCTGCGGATGTTGTAGAGCATGAACCTACAAGAACGGGCCACCGCCTTGATGTTAGTTGAGAACGACAGGGTGTTGTCCAGGATCACGCCAAGGTTCTTAGCGCTCTGGGAGGAGGACACAATGGAGTTGTCAACCGTGATGGCGAGATCATGGAACGGGCAGTCCTTCCCCGGGAGGAAGAGCAGCTCCGTCTTGCCGAGGTTCAGCTTGAGGTGGTGATCCGTCATCCACACTGATATGTCTGCCAGACATGCAGAGATGCGATTCGCCACCTGGTCATCAGAAGGGGGAAAGGAGAAGATTAATTGTGTGTCGTCTGCATAGCAATGATAGGAGAGACCATGTGAGGTTATGACAGAGTCAAGTGACTTGGTGTATAGCGAGAATAGGAGAGGGCCTAGAACAGAGCCCTGGGGGACGCCATTGGTGAGAGCGCGTGGTGAGGAGACAGATTCTCGCCACGCCACCTGGTAGGAGCGACCTGTCAGGTAGGACGCAATCCAGCGTGGGCCGCGCCGGAGATGCCCAACTCGGAGAGGGTGGAGAGGAGGATCTGATGGTTCACAGTATCGAAGGCAGCCGATAGGTCTAGAAGGATGAGAGCAGAGGAGAGAGAGTTAGCTTTAGCAGTGCGGAGGGCCTCCGTGATACAGAGAAGAGCAGTCTCAGTTGAATGACTAGTCTTGAAACCTGACTGATTTGGATCAAGAAGGTCATTCTGAGAGAGATAGCGGGAGAGCTGGCCAAGGACGGCACGTTCAAGAGTTTTGGAGAGAAAAGAAAGAAGGGATACTGGTCTGTAGTTGTTGACATCGGAGGGATCGAGTGTAGGTTTTTTCAGAAGGGGTGCAACTCTCGCTCTCTTGAAGACAGAAGGGACGTAGCCAGCGGTCAGGGATGAGTTGATGAGCGAGGTGAGGTAAGGGAGAAGGTCTCGGGAAATGGTCTGGAGAAGAGAGGAGGGAATAGGGTCAAGCGGGCAGGTTGTTGGGTGGCCGGCCATCACAAGACGCGAGATTTCATCTGGAGAGAGAGGGGAGAAAGAGGTCAGAGCACAGGGTAGGGCAGTGTGAGCAGAACCAGCGGTGTCGTTTGACTTAGCAAACGAGGATTGGATGTCGTCGACCTTCTTTTCAAAATGGTTGACGAAGTCATCTGCAGAGAGGGAGGAGGGGGGGGGGGGGGGATGGAGGATTCAGGAGGGAGGAGAAGGTGGCAAAGAGCTTCCTAGGGTTAGAGGCAGATGCTTGGACTTTAGAGTGGTAGAAAGTGGCTTTAGCAGCAGAGACAGAAGAGGAAAATGTAGAGAGGAGGGAGTGAAAGGATGCCAGGTCCGCAGGGAGGCGAGTTTTCCTCCATTTCCGCTCGGCTGCCCGGAGCCCTGTTCTGTGAGCTCGCAATGAGTTGTCGAGCCACGGAGCAGGAGGGGAGGACCGAGCCGGCCTGGAGGATAGGGGAGATAGAGAATCAAGGGATGCAGAAAGGGAGGAGAGGAGGGTTGAGGAGGCAGAATCAGGAGATAGGTTGGAGAAGGTTTGAGCAGAGGGAAGAGATGATAGGATGGAAGAGGAGAGAGTAGCGGGGGAGAGAGAGCGAAGATTGGGACGGCGCGATACCATCCGAGTAGGGGCAGTGTGGGAAGTGTTGGATGAGAGCAAGAGGGAAAAGGATACAAGGTAGTGGTCGGAGACTTGGAGGGGAGTTGCAGTGAGGTTAGTGGAAGAACAGCATCTAGTAAAGATGAGGTCGAGCATATTGCCTGCCTTGTGAGTAGAGGGGGAAGGTGAGAGGGTGAGGTCAAAAGAGGAGAGGAGTGGAAAGAAGGAGGCAGAGAGGAATGAGTCAAAGGTAGACGTGGGGAGGTTAAAGTCACCCAGAACTGTGAGAGGTGAGCCATCCTCAGGAAAGGAGCTTATCAAGGCATCAAGCTCATTGATGAACTCTCCGAGGGAACCTGGAGGGCGATAAATGATAAGGATGTTAAGCTTGAAAGGGCTGGTAACTGTGACAGCATGGAATTCAAAGGAGGCGATAGACAGATGGGTAAGGGGAGAAAGAGAGAATGACCACTTGGGAGAGATGAGGATCCCGGTGCCACCACCCCGCTGACCAGAAGCTCTCGGGGTGTGCGAGAACACGTGGGCGGACGAAGAGAGAGCAGTAGGAGTAGCAGTGTTATCTGTGGTGATCCATGTTTCCGTCAGTGCCAAGAAGTCGAGGGACTGGAGGGAGGCATAGGCTGAGATGAACTCTGCCTTGTTGGCCGCAGATCGGCAGTTCCAGAGGCTACCGGAGACCTGGAACTCCACGTGGGTCGTGCGCGCTGGGACCACCAGATTAGAGTGGCCGCGGCCACGCGGTGTGGAGCGTTTGTATGGTCTGTGCAGAGAGGAGAGAACAGGGATAGACAGACACATAGTTGACAGGCTACAGAAGAGGCTACGCTAATGCAAAGGAGATTGGAATGACAAATGGACTACACGTCTCGAATGTTCAGAAAGTTAAGCTTACGTAGCAGGAATCTTATTGACTAAAATAATTCAAATGATACAGTACTGCTGAAGTAGGCTAGCTGGCAGTGGCTGCGTTGTTGTTGTTCTATCTCTCTATAGTGCTGTTTCTTGTATTATGGTCACTTGTTTCTTTAGGGTTCACTTTGTTGTCCTTTTTCTTTTCCTTTTTCTTCTGTCCTTATTTTGTCTTCCTTTCTTCTGTTAACATCTGAAGTGGAATGTGGCTGAACTACATCGGTGTTTGTCAGACCATGAGACATCTTCTCACAAAAACGTCTCTAGCGTCCGAATGGTTTGGTCTACAAACTATTATGACCACTCTGGAAAGGGGGAGATTCTCACTCTCCGTTTAGCTCTAGTCTGAAGGTAACTAGTTTGAAAGGTAACCCATATAAACGAATGAAAGTATGGAGGTTCTGTAGTTTTGTACCAACAAAAATAAGGGGTTAAATATGTGTCCAAAAAAATGAAAATATTTCCTGAACTTTCTTATCTCCTGCAGTGAAGGAAAACAGTATTTGATCCCCTGCTGATTTTGCCCATTGACAAAGAAATGATCCGTCTATAATTTTAATGGTAGGTTTATTTGAACAGTGAGAGACAGAATAACAACAAAAAAATCCAGAAAAACGCGTGTCAAAAATTGATTTGCATTTTAATGAGGGAAATAAGTATTTGACCCCCTCTCAATCAGAAAGATTTCTGGCTCCCAGGTGTCTTTTATACAGGTAACGAGCTGAGATTAGGAGCATACTCTTAAAGCAAGTGCTCCTAATCTCAGTTTGTTACCTGTATAAAAGACACCTGTCCACAGAAGCAATCAATCAATCAGATTCCAAACTCTCCACCATGGCCAAGACCAAAGAGCTCCAATGATGTCAGGGACAAGATTGTAGACCTACATAAGGCTGGAGTGGGCTGCAAGACCATCGCCAAGCAGCTTGGTGAGAAGGTGACAACAGTTGGTGCGATTATTCACAAATGGAAGAAACACAGAAGAACTGTCAATCTCCCTCGGCCTGGGGCTCCATGAAAGATCTCACCTCGTGGAGTTGCAATGATCATGAGAACTTGTTAAGTTTATGTCTCAGTTGTTGAATCTTATATTCATACAAATATTTACACAAGTTAAGTTTGATGAAAATAAACGCAGTTGACAGTGAGAGGACGTTTCTTTTATTGCTGAGTTTATAACATTGTTAGATTCCACAAGCATTCAGCCCTTTAAAAAAAAAGTAAAACCAGGGTTATATAAAGTGGAAAGGATTTTTACAAGGCCAACAGGTTACAAGCATACCAAAGTGGTACAAGCAAACAAACCAAAACAGCAACAAACATTATCACACACCTGTTTTAGCATTCCTTGCATTCACACGTTTTAGCTCAGTAATACAATAATTTGTTCTGAGTGTACAATGCTGTGAATTGTGTTCATCATGAGAGATTTGAGCATTGAGTATACCGTATCTAAACCTATGTTTGTTTCAAGGCATTAACCCCCCTCTCACACACTTTTTTCTCTCTAATTTTGTGATATCCAATTGCCATCAGTTGCAGCGTCTCATCGCTGCAACTCCCCAACGGGCTCGGCAGAGGCGAAGGTCGAGTCATGCGTCATCTGCAACAAACCACACTTCTTAACAACCGCCCGCCTTACCCGGAAGCTAGCTGCACCAATGTTTCGGAGGAAACACTGTTCAACTGACGACCCGAAGTCAGCCTACAGGCGCCCGGCCTGCGACAAGGAGTCGCTAGAGCGTGATGAGCCAAGTAAAGCCCCCCCGGCCAAACCCACCCCTAACACGGTTGATGCCGGGTCAATTGTGTGCCGCCCTATGGGACTCCCGGTCATGGCCGGTTGTGACACAGCCTGGGCTAGAACCCAGGTCTGTAGTGATGCCTCAAGCACAGCGATGCAGTGCCTTAGACCGCTGCACTGAAGTGAATATTAAGTACTCTTTTGCCCAACATATCGTCATTATAAACCTTGAATAATGCATTACAGATACTCTTTCAGATGATGTGTGACTGAACTAAGTGAAATGTCGGTGACTAATCATTCAGTGGTATGCCTGATTGCAGCAATGCCAGGGTTGTATTTATCAATCAGCACTGCTTTTCAGCTGGCCAACACATAAATTACAAATCTGATTGTACTGTATATTCCATTCTAATTTTAGCAATAATTTCCATTTCACCTTTGACCACTGAATCATGAACAATGACAAATCTGTATAGGCTTAGATTTACACCACATTGTCCCCTTACTTGTACCTCATGTTGGAGCCCACAGCATCCAACTGTGATGTGCTGCATATAATTAATCTAAATGTATGACCTAGCTGAATGTTAGTAGGTGGGAAGTCAAGGGACAGGGAAGACAGGGAATTCTTAGGGATGAGGACAACAGAATGTACCTTAATCCCGGGAAGTCCAGGCAGCCCTGGAAGTCCTGGCTCTCCCTACACAGGAAAAATGTGACGTTATAGCCGAGTTGAGCCTCTGTCCTGGGGCCTTCAACAGCAGTCTCTACCCTCTCTATCATTGGGTCCCAAACAGCTCTCCAGTGAGCTGGGCCCTGATGAAGATTACAACTTGCACTTGAGTTGTGTACCAGTATTACATGCAATCATCATTAGTTAGGGCCACTGTGGTGCTGTTTATGTTGACTAATAAAGTTAAGAGGTCTATAAAGGCTTCAAATGGATGTAATTCAGTACGTTTGGATTGTTTTCTACTGAGATTTTCAATGTCATTCCCAAGTGAAGAATTCTGAACTTGCAGAAAATGATGGAAACTCAATTGGGTTTGAGTGAACTATGTAAAATGCACATAAATTATTATGTAAATAATTGTATGCTCTATTTAAGACTTACATTTATGGTATATGAGAATATATATTTTGCACTGCTCACAATGATCAAGCGTAATAGCATTCAGAACTCAGCGAGAGGCCTGTAAATTACAATTGAGTCTCCTGAAAGCATTATAAATGTAATGAATAAAAGTCGCTCATCTGGAAATCCTACTTCACAAGCTCCACTGACTATCACCCAAATGAATTATTTAATCGAGACCAACAGTTCCCTAATAGGCAACTGGAAGAGAAATTAAACTTTGTAAGAAAGCGTATTAAAGGAAATAAATAGAACAACTGTGAGCTGCCATAAAACCTTCATAAAAATCTGACTGTGTAGGGCAGGACATATTTTGCAGCACAGCAGGATAGGGCTGCTTGAGAGGATAAAGAAAAGGGGAATTAATGGGGTGTGGCTCTCGGGAGTAAATGGTGTAATTCAATGGGATTCTGATGCAGTCTTGACAGCAGCTCTGGCTGTGCCTAGCAAATGGTTATGTCATTGCAAGAAAAGAGAGGTCAGACAAAAGTATGGGGCTTGCTTTTTGTCAGGATCCGGTGCTTTACTCTGTACTCTGTGGCCGGTATTCAATCAATTTGTGCAGATACAGTAGTGGATTTCCAGACTGTCCTTTCAGAAGTGTGTTTTATTAGCATAGTAGGCTGTCCCAGGTGGATGGTTTCACTTGATTTAGAAATGGTAAATCTGATTGCGTGTGGTGGATGACCGCTCAGCCAGGTTTGTCAGCAGAACTGAACAGGTCATGGGGCCAAGGGACTGCACATTTCCAAATCAAGTGTCAATTCCTTCCATCAGAGACGCTGCTGGGAAAATCCAACACACTCCTGAATGTGCTATCTGAAAATCCACTATCTGCAATTGATGGAATATACCAGTCTCTGTATCAAAACCCATACCTCCAACTTGAATGCCATGTTATGGGAGTGGCTTACCAGCTATGTGTCTAGAACAGGGATGGGCAACTTAGATTTTTGGTGCAGGCGTTAATCCTGGTGATTTAAAAGCTAATGCTGTAGTTATGTTTTATCACATTCTAATATCAATCTGAGAAATGTAACAAGTATTCCTCTCGTGAGGATTTTGAAACACTGGAAACATGTCATGGGATTTTAGTGCAGGCTAGTTTTACCTTTGATCCCCCACGTCCTGACTCTCCTGGTTCACCCTGTAATACAAATCAAATGTTATTTGTCACATACACATGGTTAGTTAATGCGAGTGTAGCGAAATGCTTGTGCTTCTAGTTACGACAATGCAGAAATATCCAACGAGTAGGAAGGCAGAAGGAGGGCTCACTTTTTAACCATTGAGGTAAGCAATAATGATGAATTAAATTATTTACTTGGTTCTTACCTAAATATGCCTTTTGGGTAGTGAAATTCTATTTTAAAGGAAGATTTTCACCCTATTAATTGAGGATTGGACCCATTTTTTTCCCTTCCAATTTTCGCCTAAATTGACATACCCAAATCTAACTGCCTGTAGCTCAGGACTTGAAGCTAGGATATGCATATTCTTGATACCATTTGAAAGGAAACACTTTGAAGTTTGTGGAAATGTGAAATGAATTATAGGACAATATAACACATTAGATCTGGAAAAAGATAATACAAAGAAATCATCTTTGAAATGCGAAAAAGAGAAAGGCCACGCTGTATTTTTCCAGCTTAGGCACAATGTAGATTTTGGCCACTAGATGGCAGCAGTGTATGTGCAAAGTTTTTTTGTTTTTTTACTGATCCAATGAACTATTGTATTTCTGCTCAAAATGTTGTATCATGACTGCCCAAATGCGCCTAATTGGTTTATTAATACATTTTCAAGTTCATAACTGTGCACTCTCCTCAAGCAATAGCATGGTATTATTTCACTGTAATAGCTACTGTAAATTGGACAGTGCGGTTAGATTAACAAGAATTTAAGCTTTCTGCCCATGTCAGATATATCTGTGTCCTGGGAATTTTTTTTGTTACTTAAAACATCATGCTAATCACATTAGCGCACGTTAGCTTAACTGTCCTGTGGGAGACACGCCAATCCAGTAGAGATTAAAACAAGAGTTCAGATCACATTACAGGGTTGACCTTAAACCTAAGGGACAAATGAAAATGAATCCCCCAGTTAAAATTATCTCTCCCAAAGCAACAAATACAATAGAGCTTTAAAATGATGGTGAAAACTTGGGGTTAAGTGTGTTAAAATCTTCCTATAAATTGGACAAACATGAAATGCCGAAATGAGAAAACAAATAACTTATTTGATTGAAAACACACTGGTATTGGCGTTTTTAAAGGTAGACTCAGCGAGATGATGTTGCAACGAACAGCACCACAGATGTTGAGATGAGAACGATGCAAGACTTTGCTCCCACTCAGTCACACAGAGTATCTGAGCATGTGCACTGGTGAGCTTCATGCTGCTACAACGTGATACCTACGAGACCAAAACAGTGGCGAGGTTTAACCTTGCGTTTTAACGCTCTTAGTTGTAATTAACCCACTGTGTTTACTTTGTGTATTCAATGTCATCTCGCTGAGTCTACCTTTAACATAGTTTAGTTTAAGCATAGATGTACAATATGTGTGATCCAACTGGTAAAAGTTGTGTTTATTTTATCCGAATTTACACAAATAATGTCTGAAGGACATAAAAGGCACTCTATTCATGGAACCTACTATTTCAGCATTTAACCCATTCTACTTACCTTAATGCCTGCAGCAGAGGAGCCTGCATCACCCTACAAGAGACAAATAATAACAACATGTCTATGTGCAACAACAATAAAGATACAGTATGAGCAACAACAATACATATATGTCCAATGCGCAAAACTGTTAGGAGGTAAGGTGCTCTCTAGCTTTAAACAGGGTTACACTTAAACCCTTTACCTTCTTTAAAATGAGACCAAGTATAATATAATCTGAGGGTAATACCCTTGGCAAAATTCCTAACTCAGCATTTCCAAAACTCTGTCCTGGGGACCCAAGGGGCGCGCGTTTTGGATTTTGCCCTAGCACTACACAGCTGATTCAAATAATCATAGCTTGATGATGAATCATCTGTGTTGTGCTAAGGCAAAAAACTAAAATGTGCACCATTTGGGTAGAGTTTGGGAAACGCTGCCCTAACTGATCTTTAGCAGCTAGGGAGTGGGTGATAACTCACTATTATATGTACTAAACAGAAGCTCAATAATAGATGTTGAGATGACAGGCCAAGAGGAAAAGATCCAGTCCGTCTTTAGTAAATGAGTGTAACGGAATGTGATGCTTTAAAATGTGTTTGAAATGGAAACCACAAGGCAAGGGTAAATAAACATAAACAGGCTACAGTACAGTGATGTCACAACTAAAGAACTAGAGTAAATCACCAAGATCCACAAAAAAATCTCACAATAGCTGGCCTTATGTTATCTGAAATTTTGAGCTGCACTGTCACACTCTGTGGTAGATACCATTGTCATGACTCTTCTGTGAAGATCTGAATGATCAGGTTACAGCGGGAAGTCTGCTGTTTTATGACAGTAGTAAATACCGAAATTCCTTTCCTCACTCTGCCAAAATGAAGGTTGAGAATCCCTTTGTTACCACAGAGAAAGACTTTGCAGTACGGTAACCTCAAAAGGTTGAATAATATAACAATATTTCTGTATTCCAACCAGTTGGAATTGTCTGTGGGTATTTAAAGAACAATCCTCTACCAAAGGACAAGACCAGAGAACATGGAGATCATTCCCACGTTGAAATGGCTAAGAAATCTACAAACTAAATAACAATTATTCAGGATGCAGCTGTTTAAGTACTTTAATCTGGTAAACGCAACGGGTCGAAGACCGAATGGTACTCTGACATATCCATTATAACAAGCTAAAACTCCGAAAGACTTTGATCACTGGTGGGAGAAACCAGAGACTTTCTGTCGACAACCTATCCAGCAGACGGACAGGCGACCACGGAGAGGGACAACAAAGGCATACACAACAAAGGCATATATGTATATTGAAATGTATTTTCGAATGAGCAGTTGTTCATGTTCAAAGTATAAGCATTTCCATGAGTGTAGTGTATGTACGGGGTCCACTCTGAGTTTCCCGCTCTTGAGCTGGCCCCACCCCATTCCTTTGTCTACCATGCCGTCATATCGGCTTAGCCCACCAGGGACTTTTCAGTGTCAGTAACCAATGTATTACTATTGTGTGTGTGTGTGTGTGTGTGTGTGTTTGTCATTCTGTGATTGATTAGTTAGTTAGAAAATAATTAAGCCAATTTGTATATTGCTGATTCATGATTTATGTTAGGGTTTGTGCAGATATCCAAGGGTTTGCGACATTCAGGAAGGAAACTGATGAGGTAATAATACATTAACTGAAGACTAATCGATAAGATAATAAAATATCTGAAGAGTTATATTCGGGAAATAGAGACTCTATAAACATTTTCCTATGGTGCCCCGACTTCGTAGTTAATTACTATTCCGTGATTAATTTAATAATTACACAGAGAATTGATTTGATAATATAACGGTCTTCACATTTAATGACAGCAAACGCTATGACAACACCCACTCTTCGTTTATGTAATAGGCTGTTGGACTGAAACATTCACAACTCCATTCATTTACAAAAAGATAATCAATTTGTGCCACAGTTCAGACCACCAATAGATCAGCGTTCTACCTCCCCCTTGTGATGGTATGGTGCAATGACAGAATGATGCAATTTACCACCATCTACCACAAATGGTTGCGGCGTAAGAGTGAAACGTTTAATTGAGGAACCACTATGTTTATCATTACTTATTATGGAAACATTCCTGACTTATTATTATGTATGCATATTTCCTGTATAATGTTTTACCATTATTTGTGTATACATATTCAATTTATTTATGCATATTCTTTCTACCTGCATAATTACTTCCTCATTCTATAACTATGTCATTATGTGGTAAGTAGTGATTCATTGTAAATGACTTATGTTTTTATTATTTATCTGATATAGAAACCACATACACATGTTTATAGATACTACTTTACATCTCAATACTCTTCAGGCTACCTTGGCAATAAAGTGTTAACAGTGTCTTTCTAGCAGAAGAGACAGGGGCTACAGTTTAGGGAACGGGATAGCTCTATGAATTTCCCATTGGTGGAAAGGGGGCACAGAATGAGGGCTGGGCCTTTGCCTGGTGCAGATTTTGCGGTTCTACTTCACATGTGCCTTGCTCTTAGAAGTTGCTAAGGATTGCCTGACCCGGCTTTTATGGGAGTCATTACGATGCATGTATAATTGCAGCATTTTTTGTTGCCAATAAACTGCATTAACGGTTACAGCTGGATATCACTTTGCTCAAATGTATTGCTGTGCTAAAATATTCAACATAGAGCCCATATATAGGCTGCATGAATCAGGCAGTTGCCATGAAGCCAAAGAGGTGTGGTGACTAATTTGCACCATGGCAGAGATGTGCATCACACCCAACATTATTGCCATAGTTATTCTGCTTCCTTCTGGGGAATTGGTTTTTAAATCTCTGCTTTAGTTTTCCTCTAATGACTGAGTAACCGTATACGTGAGGGATCGTCAATTCTGATTGGCTCAGAGACCAGCTAAGGACACTGCCAGCAGTTGAACCATAGCCAGAATAACTAGAGGTAGCTTTCACCTCAAATTTGAGGTACTACTACAGCCCACAGCTCTGCCAGCCTAAACCTACTCATGAGGGAATGTTGAAATGTTACAGATACTGTCCTGTTTGGCAAATGGTTTATGAAAATGAATGAATACCAATGCTGTTTTTAACAGATTGTTACAGAGAGTAACTTAGTACCTGGACATGCAATAACAATAAAGGCATTTTAAAGGCCCAACACGAGGTTGGAATAATACTGTGAAATTGTGAAAATGACAATAATGCCCTTTTAGTGTAAGAGCTGTTTGAAAAAACAGCCTAAATGTCAGCCTGTTTTGGTGGGATGGAGTTCACCATGCGGTAAATTCATTAATAGACCAATAAACCTCTCTGCCAATAACAGCATATTTTCAGTTTTCCCCTCCCCATTCAGACCCCTCCCAGAGAGTCCTAGCAAAATTCTTGCTTCAGAATTTGCCCTTTTTATCCGCTAAGAAGCTATATTTGTATATTTTTAACCATTTTAATTGAAAACAATCACAGTCAGAAATTATAAGAGTGCCTTGGTCCTCTTTTTTAATGACCATTCAACCCCTTTACCAAATAGCGCCTTCTACCTAAGAAGTCTTACTATTGTATCCCAGCAGCACTTCTCTTAATTTTTTCTTTAAACTTGAATGTTGAAAATGTGCAGAAGTAATGATTTATTCTTCACATTCACAGAACACCTGTTAAAACAATTTTACTTTGTATTCGTGCAAACTCAGAGCTGACTATTCTCATTGCCATCTCTTTTTCTCCAACATTGCAGCTCCCATATCTTCACCCTGTAACTCATATTACCACATTTTTTTCCTTGTGTCTGTGTGCTTGGCATCTCCAGCATGTGAGCATTCAAGGGGCTGATTCACTTAATCCCTTTTTATTGAAGCATCTTACTGCAGCTCTCTGCCCTACTTATTGCAGAACCGTTAACCTATATCTTTAATTGTACAATTGTTTCTGGTATTCTCCCTAAGATCTGAAGGAGGAGATCCTTCTGACTTAGATAACTACCGTCCAATCTCCAAATTATCTTGCCTTTGTCAAAGTTTTAGAATCGCTGGCCAACTGTCAGCTAAGCTTTTTTAAGGCACATGAAAGTTCAGATGTTCGAGAAGGCATTTCTGCCAAAAAAACTCCTGTGAAGTGCGACATACACATAGTTTCCTGAAAAGAGTCACGAAACGAGACTACTGTTCAGAAGTCTAGTCAGGTGCCACATAGAGGGACTTTAGAAAATTACAGTTGGCTCAGAACAGGGCAGCACAGCTGGCCCGTAAAAGTACACAGAGAGCTTGTTTTTGTAAGAATTGTTGACAAACTACTAGCACACATCTTGGTCACGTATGCATACCCCACAAGACATGCCACAAGAGGTCTCTTCACAATCCCCAAGTCCAGAACAGACTATGGGAGGCTCACAGTAATACATAAGACCCCACAATTAGATATTAGTTAAACCTCTTCCCGCTACTAAAAATGACTCCACACCATCGCGCTGCAAGTCCTGCCTCTTCCATCTCCTCATTGGTTTATAGAAGTAGGTACCCATGTGCCATCTTCTCATTGGTAATACCCACGTGGTTGACTGAAAGACGAACGAGGTCAGTGGCGGTAATGCACCTAATTTATGAAAGTGGCTAATCGCAATATAAAGTCAAGAGAAGGAAAAGCCTAGAAGGAGGAGAGATGACTAGAAACAATTCGGTTGACCGTTTTATGTGTGGATTAATTGTTAGAGTAGAGGACCGTGTGCATTTCAGGTAAAATAACAACTCAATGTTTATATCCCAGGACAAATTAGCTAGCAACAGCAAGCTAGCTAGCAACAGCAAACTAGCTAAATAGGAAAAAATAGCTAGCAAGTGCAAGCTAACTAGCTAAATTGCCATAAATGTTTAATGCTTTTCGACCTGTCCCCAAATTAATGTAATTAGCTCAGAGTTTGTTTTGATATTTTAACCTGCGTGTCATGATCGCATTTGGTGCGGAAATGGAGGAAAACTCGCCTCCCTGCGGACCTGGCATCCTTTCACTCCCTCCTCTCTACATTTTCCTCTTCTGTCTCTGCTGCTAAAGCCACTTTCTACCACTCTAAATTCTAAGCATCTGCCTCTAACCCTAGGAAGCTCTTTGCCACCTTCTCCTCCCTCCTGAATCCTCCCCCCCCCCCTCCTCCCTCTCTGCAGATGACTTCGTCAACCATTTTGAAAAGAAGGTCGACGACATCCGATCCTCGTTTGCTAAGTCAAACGACACCGCTGGTTCTGCTCACACTGCCCTACCCTGTGCTCTGACCTCTTTCTCCCCTCTCTCTCCAGATGAAATCTCGCGTCTTGTGACGGCCGGCCGCCCAACAACCTGCCCGCTTGACCCTATCCCCTCCTCTCTTCTCCAGACCATTTCCGGAGACCTTCTCCCTTACCTCACCTCGCTCATCAACTCATCCCTGACCGCTGGCTACTTCCCTTGCGTCTTCAAGAGAGCGAGAGTTGCACCCCTTCTGAAAAAACCTACACTCGATCCCTCCGATGTCAACAACTACAGACCAGTATCCCTTCTTTCTTTTCTCTCCAAAACTCTTGAACGTGCCGTCCTTGGCCAGCTCTCCCGCTATCTCTCTCAGAATGACCTTCTTGATCCAAATCAGTCAGGTTTCAAGACTAGTCATTCAACTGAGACTGCTCTTCTCTGTATCACGGAGGCGCTCCGCACTGCTAAAGCTAACTCTCTCTCCTCTGCTCTCATCCTTCTAGACCTATCGGCTGCCTTCTATACTGTGAACCATCAGATCCTCCTCTCCACCCTCTCCGAGTTGGGCATCTCCGGCGCGGCCCACGCTTGGATTGCGTCCTACCTGACAGGTCGCTCCTACCAGGTGGAGTGGCGAGAATCTGTCTCCTCACCACGTGCTCTCACCACTGGTGTCCCCCAGGGCTCTGTTCTAGGCCCTCTCCTATTCTCGCTATACACCAAGTCACTTGGCTCTGTCATAACCTCACATGGTCTCTCCTATCATTGCTATGCAGACGACACACAATTAATCTTCTCCTTTCCCCCTTCTGATGACCAGGTGGCGAATCGCATCTCTGCATGTCTGGCAGACATATCAGTGTGGATGACGGATCACCACCTCAAGCTGAACCTCGGCAAGACGGAGCTGCTCTTCCTCCCGGGGAAGGACTGCCCATTCCATGATCTCGCCATCACGGTTGACAACTCCATTGTGTCCTCCTCCCAGAGCGCTAAGAACCTTGGCGTGATCCTGGACAACACCCTGTCGTTCTCAAATAACATCAAGGCGGTGGCCCGTTCCTGTAGGTTCATGCTCTACAACATCCGCAGAGTACGACCCTGCCTCACACAGGAAGCGGCGCAGGTCCTAATCCAGGCACTTGTCATCTCCCGTCTGGATTACTGCAACTCGCTGTTGGCTGGGCTCCTGCCTGTGCCATTAAACCCCTACAACTCATCCAGAACGCCGCAGCCCGTCTGGTGTTCAACCTTCCCAAGTTCTCTCACGTCACCCCGCTCCTCCGCTCTCTCCACTGGCTTCCAGTTGAAGCTCGCATCCGCTACAAGACCATGGTGCTTGCCTACGGAGCTGTGAGGGGAACGGCACCTCAGTACCTCCAGGCTCTGATCAGGCCCTACACCCAAACAAGGGCACTGCGTTCATCCACCTCTGGCCTGCTCGCCTCCCTACCACTGAGGAAGTACAGTTCCCGCTCAGCCCAGTCAAAACTGTTCGCTGCTCTGGCCCCCCAATGGTGGAACAAACTCCCTCACGACGCCAGGACAGCGGAGTCAATCACCACCTTCCGGAGACACCTGAAACCCCACCTCTTTAAGGAATACCTAGGATAGGATAAAGTAATCCTTCTCACCCACCCCCCCTTAAAAGATTTAGATGCACTATTGTAAAGTGGCTGTTCCACTGGATGTCATAAGGTGAATGCACCAATTTGTAAGTCGCTCTGGATAAGAGCGTCTGCTAAATGACTTAAATTAAATGTAATGGTGTGGGGGGAGAAAATAAATTCATGCACAATGGCGCAAGCGGGCAGCCGGTTTGGGTTCCGTGTAATCGGTCTGTGTCAGCCTAGGTAGAATAGTAAGTTTGTAATAATTTATTATTATTACTACTACTGCTGCTACTACTACAACTACTACTACAGCACGAGACTATACACCTGCCACATCAAGTTGATACCTGCTATGCAAGGATTCGTTTTTGCAACCAGTCTGCCAAATTCATCCATTACGCATGGTCCTCTTCATCAAGCACTCCTTCTCGAGGAAGCTTTCAAATCAGGAAAGCACCAATAATCAATGTCACCAGCATTTACATAATACCCCTAGATATTTATTGGAAATTTGCATGAAACTCATGCAATTAACCACCATGTGAAGTTAATCATAGCCTATAAACTCTTCATGCTTTTCCAGGTCGAGGTGGTATTAGGCTGCAACGTAACTTATTATTAACTCCAAGTTACCTCTGCATGATGGTTTGTATATCAATATTTGAGTATAAAGGCATTTCCACCGCAATTGTAGTCTAATCTTTTTAAATATATGAACGGATGTTTTAGGTAGGCAATAAACAGGCTAATGTAAAATGTATTTTCCTTTTTCTTGGAATAGAAACATCATAATAAATATATTTAATAAAGCTAAAATACCAGAAATAAATGCAAATAATAAAGGCCAGTATCATCTTATTTTCATAAATGAAAGGGAATAAATAATCTCCAAGGGCAGCAGTCAAATTATTTGTGCACATATTATCATTATAAAAACAGAAAAATATGCATAATATAAACAAGAGGAAGGATAATTAAATATATTTTTGGATTGCCTAAAATTGAAAAAATACATTGAGATGAAGCCACCCCCTTGTGTGGATTATTTAGCCGATAATTGACATATTGAAAATAGTACAAACATTTCTGACACACACCTGAACCTATATGTCACGACTTCTGTCGATGTCTCTCCTTGTTCGGGCAGTGCTCGGCGGTCGACAGTCTTCTAGCCATCGCCGGTCTTCTAGCCATCGCCGATCCATTTTTAATTTTCCATTTGTCTTGTCTTGTTTTCCCACACACCTGGTTCTCATTTCTCTCATTATGTGTTGTGTATTTAACCCTCTGTTTCCATCATGTCTTTGTGTGGTATTGTTTATTCTGTTTCATGTTATGCTCACAGTCTTTTGCGCTGGGTTATGTTAACCCGTATTTGTTATTTCGTGTTCACTTTGCCATGTGCTTTTGGTTCGCCTAAATAAAAGGCTCCGTTGGCTACCCAATATCTGCTCTCCTGCACCTGACTCCCTTACAGCCATTTACGCAAACCTGACACTATAGCGTTACCGCATGCGCTTAGATTTACCATTGTGTTAGGTTTGTTATTAAAATAGAGCCCTTAATCACCAAATTAAAATGAAAAGATGATAAAATGTCATGATGACACATCGTTTAAACTTTGAAGAGGCTAATAGAATATAATAATACGTTATTGTCCATCCAGGATGGACATTTTTCTTTGGCATCACTTTACATTAAAAGGATCACACACTCTCACATCACACACAGGATTTCTACTTCAACGAGTCGGAGTCGGAGGCGCAGGCTTACCCCGGACCATGCCCTAATCCCAGAGACACGGAAAAGAAAAAGGTGGCATAAAAGAGGCCAACGTTCAGGCACCCTGACGAAACTGAGTCGGCAAGTACATAAATCGCCTCTGCCCTCCATTCTATTGGTGAAAGTACAATCACTGGAGAACAAACTGGACAAGCTCTGTTCGAGACTATCCTATCAACCGGACCTGAAGAACTGTAATATTCTTTGTTTCACTGAGTCGTGGCTAAACAAGGACATGGATAATGTACAGTACCAGTCAAAAGTTTGACACAACTACTCATTCAGGTGTTTTTTTTTTTTTTTTACTATTTTCCACATTGTAGAATAATAGTGAAGACATCAAAACTATGAAAAACACATCTGTAATCATGTAGTAACCTTTGGGAGAAGTTTACTACATGATAAACAAATCAAAAATTTTATATTTCAGATTCTTCAAAGTAGCCACCCTTTGCCTTGATGACAGCTTTGCACACTCTTGGCATTCTCTCAACCAATTAACCATAACTCTATCCTCCTAATTTCTGCTTCATCCCCACAGTGACCGTGATTACATATCCAAATCAGAAGCCATGGATAAGGGGCAACATCCGGATTAAGCTAAAGTTGCCACTTTAAAGGAGTGGAACACTAATCCGCTTATAAGAAATCATTCTACGCCCTTCGACAAACCATCAAAAAAGCTAAACATAATTTCAGGACTATGATCAAATCCTACTACACCGGCTTTGATGCTAGTCGTATTTTGTGGCAGGGCTAGCAAACTATCATGGATTACAAAGGGAAACCCAGCCTGGAGCTGCCCAGTGATGGAGCTAAATGCCTTTTATGCTCTCTTCGAGGCAAGCAACACTGAACCATGCATGAGAGCACCAGGTGTTCCGGCTGACTGTGTGATCATGCTCTCTGTAGCCGATGTGAGTAAGACCTTTAAACAGGTTAACATTCACAAGGCTGCAGACGCATAGCCAGGACCCGTACTCACCATATGCGCTGACCAGGTGTCTTCACTGACATTTTCAACCTCTCCCTGACCCAGTCTGTAATACCTAGATATTTCAAGCAGACCAAAAATACCTGTCTAAATGTCAATAGTTCTCACATCTATAGCCATGAAATGCTTTGAAAGGCTGGTCATAGCTCACATTAACACTATCATCCCAGACTGGACACACTTCATACCGCCCCAACAGATCAACAGATGATGCAACTCTCTATTTCCCTCCACACTGCCTCTTGCCATCTGTACAAGAGGAACACCTATGTGAGAATGCTGTTCATTGACTACAGCTAAGCATAGTGCCCTCCAAGCTCATCACTAAGTTAAGGATCCTGGGATTGAACACCTCCATCTGCAACTGAATCCTGGACTTCTTGACGAGGTAGGCAACAACACATCCGCCATGCTGACCCTCAACACTGGGGCACCATCAGGAGTGTGTAGCTTAGTCCCCTCATGTACTCCTTGTTCACACACGACTGTGTGGCCGTACACGACTCCAACACTATCATTAAGTTGACGACACACCGGTGGTAGGCCTGATCACCGATGATGATGAGACAGCCTATAGGGGGAGATCAGAGACCTGGCAATGTAGTACCAGAACACTGTCATGACGTTGGCCTGTGGGTAAGGTTTATGAACCCCCCCATAAATATCTTTCTCCCTTCCCTCTCTCTCTGACTCTACTGAATGACTCTTGAATAGCCTTTGTTAAACATAGAGAGTCTGGGAACATCAAACAAGTGGGGGGAAAGGAACCATATTTCGGTAATAGAACCAGTTGAAAATATGCGTTGGTACTTAACCTCTTAGAACTCTCGCTCTATACTGCCCCTGTTGGAGAAAGTGCGTACCCATAGTAAACTGAAAATATTTTTTCCCAAAATTGCTAATATATGCATATAAAAATTATTATTGAATAGAAAACACTCTAAAGTTTCTAAAACCGTTTAAATTGTCTGTATGTAAAGCAGAACTCTCAGGAGAGCCATTCTCCCAAACACTCTGTGAACAATAGAAAAGTTGAGTCTACTTTGACGTCATCGCCAACACCCTTCCCAGGCAGCTACGGATCCAGGAACAGTCTCTATCTGTTCAGCGCGATGTCTGCTTTCAAATGGCGCGTTCACTGTGAGAATCGCACGAGCCCTGCACCTTTGGCACGCGAAATTGCGCGTGTCCCTCTCAAAACCGGGCACTCTATTGTGCGCGGCCGATTTGGAGTATGTCTTTTTCCAACATGCAGCATTTGAAGCCGGTTTGTCTGTTAGCGCTGTCCTTTGTTCTACATGCTAACAACAGCATAAAGCTCGATTTTGCACATCATTTGACCAGTTTAATCGACATATAATATGTAAATTGGAAGTTTTGGTGCGCAAGAGTGCTGGACCAGAAGTCATTTTTGATGCATTTCAGCTGAAGCAGTTAGCATTTGCTAATACAGGGACACGCAACGTGAAACCAAACGATTTATTGGGTAAGTATGACTCCTTCTACGTCTTCTGATGGAAGAACATCAAAGGTAAGGGAATATTTATGTGGTTATTTTGGGTTTCTGTGGACTCCAAACGTAGAGGAGACATATGCTAATATCTGAGCGCCGACTCATAGTATAGCCCAGTGAACGATGTCTGTAACGTTAAAAATAAATGTAATACAGCGGTTGCATTAAGAAGAAGTGTATCTTTGTAAATATATGTAGAACATGTATATTTAGTCATGTTTATTGCTTGTTATCTGACGTTATCTGTCGGAGCTATCATCATTTCTCCTGACATTTGAGTAGCATGTTTTTTTTTTAAATGTCGTCAACCGAGATTTATGGATATTATATAGCATTTTATTGAAAAAAAAATAAATGTACTGTGTAACATGTAATATTACTGTAATCTGATGAAGATTTTCAAAAGGTTAGTGAATTATTTATTTTTTAATCCTACTTTTAAATTTTATTTTTTCTGGGACAAAATGGCCGCTTGCCTTTTGTTTCGGTGGTGATCTAATATAAATATGTGCTATGTTTTCGCCGTAAAACATTTTAGAAATCTGACTTGCTGGGTAGATAAACAACTTGTTTATCTTTCATTTGAGCTATTTTACTTGTTAATGTGTGGAGGTTAAATATTTTTAGCAATATTTTTTCGCATTGTGCGTTATGCTAATGAGCTTGAGCCGTAGTCACGATACCGGATCCGGGATGGGTCGGACTATGAGGTTAATGAATATGATGTCAGTTCGGTTGTCATCTGAGACATTATGACTGATGACAGGACGACAAACTGTATCTGGGAAAGTCTACACATTCTAGTTATTCACATGGAATTGTTGTGCAATTTAAATGTTTAAAAATGTTGTGAAAAGATTAAATGTAATTTTAGCTTCCAAATGAGAGAATTGGGTTAGAGGGCTGCTCAATCGGTGGCCCGCCCCTGTGAAGAGACATTGGTTATAAACTATGAAACACACCCTCTCTCCCTCCACTATATAAGCCCTTGACGAAAATGTAACCTTCTGTTCCGAGTACGCGAGGCCTGCAGCCTCTGCGTTAAAAGGGCAAATAACTTTCTGTTCCGGGTACATTAGGGCAACGGTCCGGTGTCAGAAGGATTCACATAATAACTACAGAACTAAGCCAACCTCAGGGTGAGCTTTGGTTGCGAATGGTATGAACTTTGAACTCTTATTCACTACAGAAGTGATACCTCCTAGCCGTTGAGTCAGCAGCAGCCACTGTAAACATGGGCTAGAAAAGGACGGACGACGTATCCAGTCTAACACACAATGACGATACTACAACGTATACCATTTACCACCAGATACATTCTTCCGAGGACAGCAAGATCTCTGTTGGGCAACATGGCCAGCATCTACGACCAACCTACCGAGTAAATATTTATTGCGTTTCCCTTTTCCAAATGGGCGGTAATTTTAGAATGCATAAGATACAGTATTTACGATAGAGCTTCTCCCTTTGTTCCTCACTCTTCCCGCTCATTCACTCAAACCCAACCCCCTTTCCTTTGTGCAACAAGCCGTCATGTCGGCTCCGTCCACCAGGGACGCTTTCTTGTATGACATAATTTGCATTCTGTGTATATGCAATTCTGTGTGATTAGTTAGGTATTTAGTAAATAAATAATTAAACCCAACTTTGTATTGCTGATTCAACTTGTTAGCCAGAGTTTGTGAAGATAACCAAGAATTTACAACTTTCAGATGAGACTGACATAAGGTGATGATTAATATTGACTGCTATTTATGTAAAATATTACTAGGTCTTTAAGAGTTTATTCGGAAGATAACAGATCTATAAACAATCTTTCGTGGTGCCCCGACTTTCTAGTTAATTACATTTACATGATTAGCTCAATCAGGCAATATTAATTACAGAGAAAGGATTTTATAGAATAGCATGTCATATCACTTAATCCAGCATAGCCAAAGACACGACAACACACATCCTCTCCCTCAACATCAGCAAGACAAAGGAGCTGGAAACGGACGACCGAGCGCGCCCCCATTCACATTGACCGGGCTGTGGTGGAGTGGGTCGAGAGTTTCAAGTTCCTTGGTGTCCACATCACTAAGAGGACACGACAACGCCTCTCCTCCCTCAGGAGGCTGAAAAGATTTGGCATGGGTGCTCAGATCCTCAAAGTAATACAGCTCTACTGGCTGCATCACTGCTTGGTATGGCAACTTCTTGGCATCCAACCGCAAGGCGCTACAGAAGGTAGTGTGTACAGCCCAGTACCTCACTCCCTGCCATCCAGTACCTCACTCCCTGCCTTCCAGGACCTCTATACCAGGTGGTATAAGAGGAAGGCCATAAAAATGGTCAGACTCCAGCCACCAAAGTCATAGACTGTCCTCTCTGGACGTCAGGAATCAACTGGGTGCTGAATACCTTTACCCCTAAACCATAAGACTGCTAAATAGTTAGTTAAAAAGTTTACCAAAGATGCTACCCGGACTATCTGCATTGACCTTTTTGCAATAACTTTTTTGTCTCATAACATAACTCTGTCACTTTCTTCCTAGTTATACAGTGCATTTGGAAAGTATTTAGACCCCTTCCCCTTTTCCACATTTTGTTACGTTACAGCCTTATTCTGAAATGGATAAAATTTTAAAAATCCTAATCAACCTACACGCAATACCTCATAATGACAAAGCAAAAACAGGATTTCGAAGTATTCAGCCCCTTTGCTATGAGACTCATAATTGAGCTCAGGTTCATCCTGTTTCCATTGATCATCCTTGAGATGTTTCTACATAGACATGATTTGGAAAGGCAAACACCTGTCTATATAAGGTCCCTCAGCGCATGTCAGAGCAAAAACCAAGCCATGGGGGTCAAAGGAATTGTCCGTAGAGCTCCGAGACAGAATTGTGTCGAGGCACAGATCTGGGGAAGGAATCCAAAACATTTCTGCAGCATTGAAGGTCCCCAAGAAGACAGTGGCCTCCATTATTCTTACATGGAAGAAGTTTGGAACCACCAAGACACTTCCTAGAGCTGGCCGCCCAGCCAAACTGAGCAATCGGAGGAGAAAGGCCTTAGACAGGGAGGTGACCAAGATCTCGTCCCTCTGACAGAGCTCTAGAGTTCCTCTGTGGAGATAGAACCTTCCAGAAGTACAACCATCTCTGCAGCACTCCACCAATCATGCCTTTAGTGTAGAGTGGCCTGACAAGCTTCTCTTCAGTAAAAGGAACATGACAGCCCGCTTGGAGTTTGCCAAAAGGCACCTAAAGGACTCTCAGACCATGAGAAACAAGATTCTCTGGTCTAATGAAACCAAGATTGAACTCTTTGTCCTGAATGCCAGGCGTCACGTCTGGAGGAAACCTGGCACCATCCCTACAGTGAAGCATGGTGGTGGCAGCATCATGCTGTGGGAATGTTTTTTACGGCAGGGACTGGGAGACTAGTCAGGATTGAGTGAAACAGAGCAAAGTACAGAAGGTTCATCTTCCAACAGGACAACGATCTATAACGGCTGTCTAATACATGCACACTGGATCTGATCAACAAAGATTTCGCTACCTGCTTTTACATGACCATTCATTCTGGTTTGGATTTTTGACATTTCATTTTACCGTTCTGGTTAGCGATATCACTTTCATGGTTTTGTTTTCGCCCAACGGTTATTTTATAATCTATTGTTGCCCTGGATGTCTGCCTAGTTGAGGGCCTCTCTTCGGCCTCCTCCTGTTACCTGCTGCACTGCTCCCAGCCTGCCCTGGTCTGTCTCTCCCAGTCTGGTACAGGTGCCCCCGTGTCTCTCTCTCCCTCTCTCCCTTCCTCCCTCCCTCAAGCTTTGCTCGTCTACATCACACGCATACATCGCTTACTTTTTTACTGATCTGCTGTTGGACTATTTGATTAGTGATTGGTGCTATGTTTATTATTATTTAGGAACTTTTTTATTTGAAGTCGTAGCTCATTTAATATGAGGGCTACATATCTTTTCACTTTCTATGTGCTTAGTGCTGTGTTAATTGATAGGGCAATAAACAAACATGCTGATGTTGCTAATTTTGCTGTTATCTAACTGGCTTTTACAGTGTTGGAGATACTTTTGGAGCCCGTTGCTCTGTGAATGAGGAAATATATGACTGTTTCTCCCTCGTATTTTGGGAGAAACCACAAGCTTTCTCTGTAAATGCACGCGAGAACTATGCACATTTAAAAAAATGTGCAAACATTTCTAAAAACTTTGTCATTGTGGGGTAATCTCACTCCGATTGTCAACTGTGTAACTAGGTTGAATGTAAAGTATCCTCTGAAATACTCTTTGATTTGATCTTAACCAATACTCCTCATCGTTTTAATGCTTCTGGTATTTTTGCAAATTACATTAGTGATCATCACTGTGTGGGAGATTCCTAAGCGATATCCACTTAAACCATTTTTAGAATAAGGCTGTAACGTAACAAAATGTGGAAAAAAATCAAGGGGTCTCAATACTTTCCAAATGCACTGTATGTACATATCTACCTCAATTACCCCGTACTCCTGCACATCAACTTGGTAATGGCATCGCCAAGTTATTGTGACTCCTTGTGTATTTATTATTACGTGTTTGACTTTTTCTCTACAATTTCTCTATTTTATTTCTCTCTGTATTGTTGGGAAGGGCCCGTAAGTAAGCATTTCACTGTGAGTCTAGACCTGTTATTTATGAAATGTGTCTAATGCAATTTAATTTGATTTGATTTTGCATTCACTCACAATTGACCGCTGCCCCAACTGCACTGTTAATATAGATAAGTGCATATACCAATACAATTTAGTAGTCCAACAGCACAAGCAACGAATTAATGTTTGAACACGTTCTTCTTGGCCATGGGCATTCTGAATTGCCAGCCAGAGAGAAACATAAAGAAGCAAACATACGATTGATGCAAATATCATAGAAGAGTGTAATTGTCTTCAGGACAGCTGTTTTTTAGTTATGACATTAGTGTTTCTTACGTAATATGCAATTGTTGTTTTCTATGTGTGTCTTTAGTTTTGTTCAGTGTTGTGTTAGTGTATGTAAGTTGTTTTGTCTGAAACTTTGTTACCCCTGCTGCTGTTGGACCAGGTCTCTGAGAAAAACCCGTATAAATAAAGGTTAGATAAAAAATAAAAGCACACAGCCAAGACAACGCAGTAGTGGCTTTGGGACAATCCACTGAATGTCTTTCAGTGGCCCAGCCAGAGCCCGGACTTGAACCCGATCTAACATCTCTGGAGAGACCTGAAAATAGCTGTGCAGCAACGCTCCCCATCTAAAATGACAGAGCTTGAGAGGATCTGCAAAAATAATGGGAGAAACTCCCCAAATACAGGTGTGCCATGCTTGTAGCGTCTTACCCAAGAAAACTTAAGGCTGTGATCTCTGCCAATGGTGATTCAACAAAGTACTGAGTAAAGGATCTGAATACTTATGTAAATGTGATATTCATTTTTTAGTTTTTAAATAAATTTGCCAACATTTCTAAAAAAGCTGTTTTTACTTTGTCATTGTGGGATATTGTGTGTAGATTGAAGAGGGAAAAAACATTTAAACCATTTTTAGAATAAGGCTGTAACGTAACAAAATGTGGAAAAAAATCAAGGGGTCTCAATACTTTCCAAATGCACTGTATGTACATATCTACCTCAATTACCCCGTACTCCTGCACATCAACTTGGTAATGGCATCGCCAAGTTATTGTGACTCCTTGTGTATTTATTATTACATGTTTGACTTTTTCTCTACTATTTCTCTATTTTATTTCTCTCTGTATTGTTGGGAAGGGCCCGTAAGTAAGCATTTCACTGTGAGTCTAGACCTGTTATTTATGAAATGTGTCTAATGCAATTTAATTTGATTTGATTTTGCATTCACTCACATTTGACCGCTGCCCCAACTGCACTGGTAATATAGATAAGTGCATATACCGATACTATTTAGTAGTCCAACAGCACAAGCAACGAATGAATGTTTGAACACGTTCTTCTTGGCCATGGACATTCTGAAGTACCAGCCAGAGGGAAACATAAAGAAGCAATCAGATTTTTAATACCCCGAAGACAACAACCTATTAACTTGATAAGGCAAAGCAAAAAAACTTTATTTTAAAGCATCCTCGAGAAGGAGCGCTTGAGATGGAGACCTGTGTGTAATGGATGGATTTGACAGATGGGTTGCAAAACAAATCCTGGCATTGCAGGGAACAACTTGCTTTGGCTGTTTTACAGCCTCATACATTAGTAGCAGTAATAATAATAATAAGAAACGATTACTACACTAATATTCTGCACAGGCTGTCGCAGGCTGATTAGGCTATTTCAGAAACTTCACACGACCAGGAGTCAAAAGCCACCTACTGGGCAAAAAAATGTCTGAGGAGTGCATGGATTATTTCAACAATAATGTTGTGTGGAGCTGTTTTTATTAGCGGGAAGAAGTTTAATTAATGTCTAATTGTGGTAAAGAAAAGTGTCAGTACATAAGAGCATATAATAAGAGCATATTCCACTGGCGTGGAGCTGTTTTTACGCACCAATAATCTGTCTTTGCTTTTGATGATATCACCATTGTGCATGCCCTCGGTGACGGTCTGTTCATTACAGCCAAAATCTGTTTGTGTGGTTTGTAGTGAGTCTTTTAAAAAACATCTGATCATTCAGTTTCATGAGTTTTCCGTTTTATAGAAAGTGTAGTCTTGTACAATAACAGCGGATTACTATAGAGGTGCAATTCTGGAGATTTAAGGGCTTGTTTCTCAGTGCAGGTCAAGTTATTTCTGACATAGGCCTCTAGCTTGGATATGTCTTTACGCACCAGTCTGTAGTACGTATCCACAGCTGGGTCAATAGGCCCAGTTGGGATGAAAATAGATGGAGCCCTAAACACACTTTTTGTGTGGAGGGAGGGTTGCAATTTTTAAAGAACAGTTTTAGATGCAATGTGAGTATGAATTACTAGTCGAAACGCATTGCAGTTGTGCGTCCTGATATTCAGGCTGATTTGCTCCTATATGTATTATTTTGAATATATTTTCTGTAAATAGTTCCCACAAGTATATTACTGTAAGGGTTGTCGTCGGTGGAAGAAGGAGAGGACCAAAGCGCAGCGAGGTTAGTGTTCATCTTTTTAATAAGAAACTGAACACTTATACAAAACAACAAAGTGACAACCGAAACAGTTCTACCTGGTGCAGACACACAAAGACTGAAAATAACCACCCGCAAAACACAAAGGAAAACAGGCTACCTAAATATGGTTCTCAATCAGGGACAACGATAGACGATAGTCTCTGATTGAGAACCATATCAGGCCAAACACAGAAATAGAAAATATAGAAAAACTAACAGACTGCCCACCCCAACTCACGCCCTGACCATACTAAATAAAGACAAAACAAAGGAATAAAGGTCAGATCGTGACAATTACACCATACTGGCTGCCTACTTGTTTTCTTTCTCCAATCATCAAAAAAATGAATATTTCCAAATAGACACTGTAAGAAATGTCAACATGTTTAATAAATAGCATCCACACACTTCATCGCAATGTATTTTATTTTTATTTAAAATATATTAAATTCTCCTTTCTTTTGTTTAAATTCTGGCTATATTCCCACTGATTTTCCTTCATGTAATTAAGCTTTTACACGTGTATTTGTATCTCTTTATTATAAAAAATAATAGTAACAATGATGATATTTAATTTGTAGAGTGCAATTCCTATGCTCAATGCAAATTTGAAGCTTGTTGGTGTTTGCTTCTGTACGCAAGTCATTTGACCACTGTCATTTGAGATTATTTATTCCCTTTATTTATGAAAAGAAGTTCATACTGGCCTCTACTATTTATGATTTTTTTCTGATATTTTAGCTTATTTAACCTTCATTTAACTAGGCAAACCAGCTAAGAACAAATTCTTATTTACAAAGACGGCCTAACCCTGGCCAAACCCTAACCCAGATGGCTCTGGGACAATTGTGCGCAGCCCTATGGGACTCTCAATCACGGCCGGTTGTGATACAGCCCAAGAGACAGTGCCTTAGACTGTTGTGCCACTCGGGAGCCCAGGTATTTATATGTTGAATGCACCGAGCTGTTTGAACTACTGGCATATAACTCTATTCCACATCAAGTAACTCATGCAAGCAGTAAAATTAGATTTCAAAAAGAGATAAAAATACACCTTATGGAACAGCGGGGACTGTGAAGCAACACAAACTTATGCATACAAACACACGATTACATACACACTATACACACACGTTCTTAATGTGTTGTGAAATCTGCTGTGAATGTATTGTATTTAAAAAAAAATGTATAACTGCCTTAATTTTGCTGGACCCCAGGAAGAGTAGCTGTTGCCTTGGCAGCAGCGAATGGGTATCCATAATAAAAACAAATACAAAAGAGAAGACAAAGCCCACCCTCTCAGGTGTGCCATTTAATGTGGAGCACCGCCTATATAAATGTACCTTTTTGTTATGTACATCACGTGATAAATTAGGTGCTAAGAAGGCAGGCTTTAAGGAAATATTGTATATATAACATTTTAATCACAAAAACTGTAAAAAGGATGCGAGGAAGTGTTGTATTGCGAATGTTTTTCTAATGTCATGTTTTTCTAATGATCCCATGTGGCTCAGTTGGTAGAGCATGGCACTTGCAATGCCAGGGTTGTGGGTTTGATTCCCAAGAAGGACAAGTAAAAAAATATCTACTCTCAATACTGTAAGTTGCTTTAGATAAGAGTATCTGCTGAACTGCAAACCTCACGAATGCAAACTAATCATAAAATAGGGAGATTTAACACACAACAACTGTATGGACCGGCAAGTTTTTCTCAAGTGGATTTATATTCCTTCATGTGATTGACATTTCAAGGTATTTGCAGGTCTAAATGTTACGCAAACAGTATATCCTTTCAATATTTCTAGTTTTTAAGTCTTTGGCAGCAGCCTAATTTCACATTGCTTTGTTTGGCTGCACTTTTACTGGGCCTTTTAAATGTAGTAACCCTTTAAACATAGTGGAATAATTCAGCGAAATGATGTATTTAGATGTTTGTTTTCTGACCTTTGTAAGCAGTGACTGCATTCCACACACAATACTACAATGTGACTGTTTTTGAATACCATTTTTTATATATTTCCTTAAACATCCTCTGTATTATGTAGTTATTTTGTAACCACTGATATGTTCTAGGTCATTTTGAGACCTATAAGTACTGCTGGAATGTCCATATTTTCATTTGGAATTACACTGGTCCCTCAAAACATTTATAAAGTATAAATATCCCTAAAATTAGAGACTGCAACAATACTTTACTAATGATTAGTAAATGGTTTATAAGGTCCTTCATCAAGTTGTTTAAAAATGTGTGAATAAGTAACTTACTTACATTAATATATAGTGAGCAAAATGTTTCTAAATGCCTTATCAATGGTTTATTACTGAACAGTATTCTAAAGTATTACCATGTTTCCCATAGAATTGTTCACCTGTAAACTAATCTGGGACAAATACAAAAATTAGGAAAATCATGATTACTGTGTGAATCGAACGGTTTGAGTGAAAAATATGCCTTGTTTTTTAAAGGCATGGGAAAACCAGTGGGCTGGTTTGACACAAAGCGTCCTACAAAGACCCGCCCCTTTATTGTTGGAATGGAGCATAACTAGATGAGCTGTCTTAATGTTAAATTGTCCCATATTAACTCAAAAAGCATCCAACCAGGAAATGTAGAATAACCGAAGTGCAACAATAAGGACCACTTACACAGAAAGAGTGTTAAGTGTTAACGATGCCTGCCTTATTTTCTTGGCTTCTGCTTTCACTAGCTACTTCAGCTCCTTTCCACTGTTTCACAAATGGCTCACATTAAGCTGTTGCTCCTTTCTAGAGCCAGGCTCTCTCTTTATCAAGTTTCAGGAGTAAACACAAAGGAAGGAAGGTGAAGTTGAATTTACATACCTTCTCCCCGACTTCACCTTTTTGCCCATCTTCTCCCATGTCACCCTGTGTGCAAAACAGCAGACAAGCAATTATATTTACCAAGTATCTTGAAATGGCTTATTCATAATTTACAAACAGATAAGAACATTGAAAATAGAATAATTGTGGCTATTCAGACTAGAACACATGTTCTAGTACATAGTAGCTGTTAACAAATGGCAGTTGACACCAGGCAAGGCTCAGTAACACACTGAGCCTTGGTGCTGATTTCACATCTTGGTTTTTGTAGTCTCATCCATAGTTTCGACTAGCATGAGAAACATCAGAACTGTTGACAAATTCAAGAGCATTGAACAGATTGCCCCTGACCTAAGGGTACCACTTCGCTGAGAGGTAGTGAGAAGGGGCCACGTCCCTTTGGGCATGCTACTGTAAATAAGGCCTTCTCTGTGATTGGGGTGATGGTGCCAATGAGCTGACGAGTAACCACATCCCCACCTACTACCCTGGCCCAGGGGACGGGTTGAGAGATTTCACCTCCTTCTCGCACCCAGCCAATGATAGCAAATCAAATCATTAGACTGGGAGGGAGCTGGGACTTTTGTTTGCCCAGCATCACCACTGCATAGCCTCCAAATCTTGGCTGATTAGGTTCCACCAAGACCTTGCAACAAGCTTGGTCCTATGACTCAACATAATTGACTCTGCTGATGTTTGGAAACTTCGAGGGATTTGTGACATGCCGTCTGAAAACGGTTTGGTTCTAACATCACAATTTTGTCTTGAGTTTAGATATAAAGTGATTCAATGGAACCTTTCTATAAAATGTGACTTGTTTCACGAAACTAGACATATGTTGCACGTCAGGAGAACCATTTAACATAATTTTGGGGGGGGGGTTTTGGGCAGAAATGCCTTTTGGAAAATGTGAAATTTAATGTGATTTAATGAGAACTTGTATTCCATCTGTAACTACAAATACAATTACGAGTCTAGTCACAGAAAAAGTCAGGAACATTCCCACTAGCCATGATTGGCTGAGATAATGGATGGGCTGGACATGAGATGAGTTTTTAATGGTCTGCCATGTAGCATGCTTCTGTCTATAACGTGAGCTACTCAGTATGTGCCGTTTTTGAAAAATAAACGTTAGCCGTCGAGAACTACAAAAGTTTTGTAACTTTTCTCAACAACATTGATGCCCTGAATTTAGCAGGCGCTATCAACAGATCAGTTGGAAAAAGTGATGGGCTTCTTTCTGCACAAGCTACCGGAGTGACTAGACATAACACTAGCAAACAAGATGTAGCTACAAACAAAATGGAGTTAAATGGTTCCAGTCTGCCATTCATCCATATATATGGATAAAAGTCTATTTACATTTTCAGATATTATACATTTTTTATTGTGTCAGAAAGTGCAAGTTAAAATGTACTGTTAGCTAGCTAACAAACATTAGCTTGCTGGCTAACATCACATGTATAATCTGTGTAGTAATATTATTTCAATCAAAAATCAATTTGCCTTAATAGTTACAGCCTAATGTTAGCTTGCTAACATTGAACCTACAGTGCCTTGCGAAAGTATTCGGCCCCCTTGAACTTTGCGACCTTTTGCCACATTTCAGGCTTCAAACATAAAGAAATAAAACTGTATTTTTTGTGAAGAATCAACAACAAGTGGGACACAATCATGAAGTGGAACGACATTTATTGGATATTTCAAACTTTTTTAACAAATCAAAAACTGAAAAATTGGGCGTGCAAAATTATTCAGCCCCTTTAAATTAATACTTTGTAGCGCCACCTTTTGCTGCGATTACAGCTGTAAGTCGCTTGGGGTATGTCTATCAGTTTTGCACATCGAGAGACTGAAATTTTTTCCCATTCCTCCTTGCGAAACAGCTCGAGCTCAGTGAGGTTGGATGGAGAGCATTTGTGAAACGGCAGTTTTCAGTTCTTTCCACAGATTCTCGATTGGATTCAGGTCTGGACTTTGACTTGGCCATTCTAACACCTGGATATGTTTATTTTTGAACCATTCCATTATAGATTTTGCTTTATGTTTTGGATCATTGTCTTGTTGGAAGACAAATCTCCGTCCCAGTCTCAGGTCTTTTGCAGACTCCATCAGGTTTTCTTCCAGAATGGTCCTGTATTTGGCTCCATCCATCTTCCCATCAATTTTAACCATCTTCCCTGTCCCTGCTGAAGAAAAGCAGGCCCAACCCATGATGCTGCCACCACCATGTTTGACAGTGGGGATGGTGTGTTCAGGGTGATGAGCTGTGTTGCTTTTACGCCAAACATAACGTTTTGCATTGTTGCCAAAAAGTTCAATTTTGGTTTCATCTGACCAGAGCACCTTCTTCCACATGTTTGGTGTGTCTCCCAGGTGACTTGTGGCAAACTTTAAATGACACTTTTTATGGATATCTTTAAGAAATGGCTTTCTTCTTGCCACTCTTCCATAAAGGCCAGATTTGTGCAATATACTGCTGATTGTTGTCCTATGGACAGAGTCTCCCACCTCAGCTGTAGATCTCTGCAGTTCATCCAGAGTGATCATGGGCCTCTTGGCTGCATCTCTGATCAGTCTTCTCCTTGTATGAGCTGAAAGTTTAGAGGGACGGCCAGGTCTTGGTAGATTTGCAGTGGTCTGATACTCCTTCCATTTCAATATTATCGCTTGCACAGTGCTCCTTGGGATGTTTAAAGTTTGGGAAATCTTTTTGTATCCAAATCCGGCTTTAAACTTCTTCACAACAGTATCTCGGACCTGCCTGGTGTGTTCCTTGTTCTTCATGATGCTCTCTGCGCTTTTAACGGACCTCTGAGACTATCACAGTGCAGGTGCATTCATTTAGACTTGATTACACACAGGTGGATTGTATTTATCATCATTAGTCATTTAGGTCAACATTGGATCATTCAGAGATCCTCACTGAACTTCTGGAGAGAGTTTGCTGCACTGAAAGTAAAGGGGCAGAATAATTTTGCACGCCCAATTTTTCAGTTTTTGATTTGTTAAAAAAGTTTGAAATATCCAATAAATGTCGTTCCACTTCATGATTGTGTCCCACTTGTTGTTGATTCTTCACAAAAAATACAGTTTTATATTTTTATGTTTGAAGCCTGAAATGTGGCAAAAGGTCGCAAAGTTCAAGGGGGCCGAATACTTTCGCAAGGCACTGTAGTTGGTTAGCTATTTAGCTACCTGCAGATTATTAATACAGCTATGACAATGTTTGTATTGGTAGTAGTATAAATTGGGATTATGCCCGGTACATTGTTTAGCTAGCTTTTGTTTTAAACAAGACTCCACTTAGCCAGATGATTACATGACCCATCAAGTTAGGTGTGTCAGGTGTGTCTGGTGGTGATTACGGCCCTCTCCTGTATTTCATGAACATGTGTACATGTCTAGAGAACAGTGACCAATCCACTTATATAGATGTGGCTGGGGGTGGTTATAGCATTTCCTTCACATGATCCATCAATTTAGACAAGTGTGTCAGGTAAGAATCATCTAATAATTGTAAAATTGTACTTAAAGAAATGTGAACACTTTCTGTTTTTGATATTGCTACTATGCAAGTAAGCATTTCACCGTACCGTTTACATCTTCTGTATCCTGTATCCTGTGCATGTGACAAATAAATGTAGATTTTAATTTGATATAGTGTGTGTTTACCAGAGACAAAAAATGTGAAGAATAACAACCTGCACCAAAGTCAGATTACGATGTAGGCCAAGGACTAGATACATTTTTTTCCTTATTGTAGTCTATTACCTTTACCACTTTTAGTCTTGAAATCTTTGCTTAGCTACTCACTCTGTTTAGCACATGGCCTCGCATGTGAATCCTAAAAGAGATGGGTGGGGCTAAGGCTAAATGATGATGAATGGGTGTAGACAAAGAAGAGCTCTCCAGTAGGTGAACCAAAACATTCAATGGCCATTTTCTCAAAAGTGTTTATCAACTTTCAAAGCAGAATGACTTTCCCATTGTTCCTCAACTGCAGTGCATGATACACAATTTTCTAGCTCTGTCTCTACTTTTAACCAATGTAAAAAACACAATTTCATATATATATATACATTTTTACACAAGACTGAATCGAGGCGGTCAATTACAAATGACAACACTGCACATTTTAAAACATGTTTTAGTCATTTAGTAGACATTCTTATCCAGAGTGACTTACAAGAGCAATTAGGGTTAGGTGCCTTGTTCAAGGGTACATCGCCAGATTCTTAACCTAATCTGCTCTGCTATTCAAACCAAAAACCTTTTGTTTACTAGGCTACCTGCCTTCCAATTGAACAGAGCAGTTTAAAACTAATCCTGATTATCTTTACTTTGAGTCAATTACTGTAGGTAAGTTTAATGGCAGTCATGACCATGTCAAGTTATTACGCCTGTTCATGACTTATATAATGCTACAGTGTAAAGTAGGAAAATCAAGGTAACTGTTACGCTAAACTACAAAGGATGGTTTAGTTCACTGTTACTCTAAACTAAGTTAACTGTTACTCTAAACCAGGGCTGGCCAATCCTGGTTCCAGGTTTCCATGCTAGGTGTTCACTTCTGGTTTTCATTCTCTCCTTCTAATCAGGGACTAATTCAGACCTGGGACACCAGGAAGTGCAATGAACTACCAGGTAGAATGACGAACGGAAGAGTTTCGGCCGGTGCAGATCTCCAATTGACATCCATGCACGATTAAAAACCCTTGAGAACAATATAACAAAACTGTTGACACAAGATCATATAACATTATTACATAATATATTTTATATCCCCAAGAAACTAAATATAATTTTGCATAGAGGGGTGGGTTGAACATGAAGTTTGACAATTAAAATCAAGTCTTTACCTTTTCACCTCGCTCTCCCATTTCACCCTATTGGAAAAGAATGCAGCTGGTGTTAAACACACAAAGGCTGTGGGAATGTTGAGTTAAGGAAAATTATGGCAGGCAGTCCCAGATCGTATCTGGGGTTAAATTCTGGTCCCTCCTTAGATCAGAGTAGGCTGGTGGGAGGACGGGCTCGTTGTAATGGCTGGAATGGAATTGTATCAAACACAAACATGCAAACCACATGTTTGACTCCATCCCATTAATTCCATTCCAGCCATTGCTATGAGCCTGTCCTCATATAGCTCCTCCCACCAGCCTCCTCTGCCTTAGATACCCTCTTGAGGTGCTGGCACAGGGGTACTTATTTCTCCTAAGTGGACATTTTCTCTTTTCTCCCTCACTCACCTGTCCATCTCCTCATTTGAATTTCATAATGTCACTCAAGTTTAAGAATGTTGTCATCTATCACCCAAAAGGTCCCCTTAGAGTTCCTCAATGAGCTTAACCTTGATAAACTAATTTCCTGACGATGACTCTTCATACTTGGCGACTTCAACCTCCCGACATCTGCCTTCGATTAATTTATTTCCAACACTTTCTTTTCCCTCCTTGCCTCGTTTGACCTTTCCCAGTCTCCTCCCACTCACAAGGCAGGCAATACACTTGTTGGTGTTTGAAGATAACCCTCTAGTGGTGTGGGGCCTGTGCTTTGGCAAAGTGGGTGGGGTTATACCCCCGGACAGGGCCAAACAGGCAGGATATCATCGACTAGGGCCACAGTGTCTCCTGACTCCTCCTGTCTCAGTCTCCAGTATTTATGCTGCTGTAGTTTATGTGTCGGGGGGCTAGGGTCAGTCTGTTATATCTGGAGTATTTCTCTTGTCTTATCCGGTGTCCTGTGTGAATTTAAGTATGCTCTCTCTAATTCTCTTTTTCTTTCTCTCTCTCAGAGGACCTGAGCCCTAGGACCATGCCTCAGGACTACCTGGCATGATGACTCCTTACTGTCCCCAGTCCACCTGGCCATGCTGCTGCTCCAGTTTCAACTGTTCTGCCTGCGGATATGGAACCCTGACCTGTTCACCGGACGTGCTACCTGTCCCAGACCTGGTGTTTTCAACTCTCTAGAGACAGCAGGAGCGGTAGAGATACTCTCAATGATCGGCTATGAAAAGCCAATTGACATTTACTCCTGAGGTGCTGACCTGTGATTATTATTATTTGACCATGTTGGTCATTTATGAACATTTGAACATCTAGGCCATGTTCTGTTATAATCTCCACCCGGCACAGCCAGAAGAGGACTGGCCACCCCTCATAGACTGGTACCTCTCTAGGTTTCTTCCTAGGTTTTGGCCTTAATAGGGAGTTTTTCCTAGCCACTGTGCTTCTACAACTGCATTGCTTGCTGTTTGGGGTTTTAGGCTGGGTTTCTGTACAGCACTTTGTGGTATCAGATGATATAAGAAGGGCTATATAAATATATTTGATTTGATTTAATTTGACTTAACCTCATCTTTACAAGATGTCACATTCTGACCATAGTTCTTTTGTGTTTTCCTTGTTTTAGTGTTGGTCAGGACGTGAGCTGGGTGGGCATTCTATGTTGTGTGTCTAGTTTGTCCGTTTCTATGTATGGCCCGATATGGTTCTCAATCAGAGGCAGGTGTTAGTCATTGTCTCTGATTGGGAACCATATTTAGGTAGCTTGTTTTGTGTTGGGGTTTGTGGGTGGTTGTTTCCTGTCTTTGTGTTCTCTGCACCAGATAGGACTGTTTCGTGTTTTGCCACGTGTTTAGTTTCTCTTATTTAAAACCATGAACTCTAACCATGATGCATTTTGGTCCCCTCTCCTTCGACGGAAGAAATCCGTTACAGAACCACCCACCACAACAGGACCAAGCAGCGTGGTAATGGGCAGGAGCAGGAGAGGCAGCGATGTCAGGATTTCTGGACATGGGAGCAGAATCTGGACTATACAACTTGGGAAGAGCTAGACAGTCTCCCGCCTGTCCAGAGCCGCTAGAGTCTCCCGTCTGTCATGAGCCGCCAGAGCCTCCAATCTGCAAGGAGCCGCCAGAGCCGCCAGTCTGCAAGGAGTTTCTCCTCCCCGCACTCGCCCTGAGGTGCGTGTCCTCGGCCCAGTACCACCAGTGCCGGCACCACGTACCAGGCCTACAGTGCACCTCGCCTGTCCAGAGGCGCTAGAGTCTCCCGCCTGTCCAGAGGCGCTAGAGTCTGCCGCCTGTCCAGAGGCGCTAGAGTCTCCCGCCTGTCCAGAACTGCTAGAGTCTCCCGCCTGTCCAGAGCCGCTGGAGTCTCCCGCCTGTCCAGAGCCGCTAGAGTCTCCCACCTGTCCAGAGCCGCTAGAGTCTCCCGCCTGTCCAGAGCCGCTAGAGTCTCCCGCCTGTCCAGAGCCGCTAGAGTCTCCCGCCTGTCCAGAGCCGCTAGAGTCTCCCGTCTGTCATGAGCCGCCAATCTGCAAGGAGCCGGCAGAGGCGCCAGTCTGCAAGGAGTTTCTCCTCCCCGCACTCGCCCTGAGGTGCGTGTCCTTGGCCCAGTACCACCAGTGCCGGCACCACGTACCAGGCCTACAGTGCACCTCGCCTGTCCAGAGGCGCTAGAGTCTCCCGCCTGTCCAGAGGCGCTAGAGTCTCCCGCCTGTCCAGAGGCGCTAGAGTCTCCCGCCTGTCCAGAGGCGCAAGAGTCTCCCGCCTGTCCAGAGCCGCCAGTCTGCAAGGAGCCGCCAGTCTGCCAGGAGCCGCCAGTCGGCCAGGATCCGCCAGAGCCACCAGTCGGCCAGGATCCGCCAGAGCCGCCAGTCGGCCAGAGCCACCAGTCGGCCAGAAGCTGCCAGAGCCGCCAACCAGCCTGACCCTGGTGACATTGTTGATTGTTATGACCATTTTTAGCTCTTATTTAATTATTTACTATAGGTATATGCACTCATGGTTCCAAACAGGATTCATAAAAAAGGAAAACTTCATCACCTGTAGGTTTCTCCATGAAAGAGAACCCAGATGAAGACCTATTTACCAAAATGTAGAGCTCCATTAAATTGTTTGGAGCATCCAAGATCACCGCGACGTGGTTGGCCTCAGTTGCTGGGACCTCTACTATCTGACAACAAGTCTGAAGCTGCTTGGTCTGCTAGCATAGCTTCCTTGACAGCTTGAACACAGTCTGCAACTCTGTAACCTTTGAGACTGGGACCGCGGGCTTGTCTCGGGCTTGTGGCTGTGTAAATCTCTTCTGTTTGTTGCTGTTTTCCATATAGCCTGCGACCTGTCCCGGCTGGAACTGTATGGAGTACCAGTGTTAGCCTATGCTGCTACCAAAGCTAATGGAGAGGGCACTGTTTCTCCAACACTGGGCATGATCTTTTAAATCAACAAAAATATGTCTACAAGCAGTTGTTACAGCAACAGGAAAATAGTTTCAAGAGATTTGTCCAAATAATGGTGGATTTAACAAACAAAATAATGGATGATCTGACCAGAGAGGTCCACGACCTTAAGAAAGCTTGCAGTTCTCCTTGGGATGTCCTGAAAGGGACTTGCAGCAGGATGACAACAAACAAGAGATGACAGGAGCACTGTCTGAATCATCATTAACTGGGAAAACAGATTTTCTTGAGGGACAATCCAGATGTAATAACATTGTTGTGGATGTCGTACCAGAGTCTCCACATGAGAACTGTACTGAGTCTGAGGAGAAAGTGAGAAAACCTATCACAGAAAAGCTGCAGATGGATCATAGGAAGATTGAATTGGAGGCTACCACAGGACTGGATAACCTGTAACCAGCTCAGGTGACAGACCAAGGCCAATAGTGGGCAAGTTCCTAAGGTTCAAGGACAAGATGGCTGCTCTGGAGAGAGCCAGGAACTTTAGAGGAACCAACATCTTCTTCAATGAGGTCTATTCGGAAGCTGTGCACCAGAGGCGAAAATAACTTATCCCAGCCATGAAAACTACCAGAGAGAGTGGGGACATTGCTTACATCCATTAATTGTCCATCCTCCCCCCCAAAAGCTTGGGAGGAATGATTAAGCCTAGTTTCCGGGTCAATAGCTTCAGCCCCAGATCTCTTAACACACACTCACTAACTGACACTCACAAGTGCCTGATTATCTGACTAATAGAGTCAGTCAATGTTATTTTCTTCCGTTGTTATCCCTGATAACCTACCCAGGAAAGAGCATTAGTATGGGCTATTTTTAGCCCTTTCCTGGGTAGCTTATCGAAGAGACATATTATGGAGAGAAAAAAACAAAGCATGAAAAGAACATTGTTCAATAACGTGCTAACATCAGACATTCGGCCATCACTGAGACTCACTTGCATAGTTCCTTTGATACAGCAGTAGCAATACAGGACACAAAGACAAGGAGGTTCTAGTCAGAAAATTCACCTTTACTGGGCAATATAAAAATAAACATAACATTTTGTTTTATTTATTTTCGCATCCGTGCCCCAGGAGCTTTGTTCCCATCTGTAGGCTCACTCCCTGCCTCTCCTTTTTCCTCCTGCGGTGTGCCACAGTCCTCCATTTGTGGCCTGCACAGCTGGTTGGCCCCGAATTGGTGCGATCAGCGTCGGCATGGCCAGCCCGGGTACTCCCAGCAGAGGGAGTCAATGTCACGGCACGTACCTCCACTCTATCACCAACCCCCCGGGTAGAACTCCCAGGATATCACAATGCTAAGAGCCATATTCGTGTAAAGGATTTCGTGTCTAATACTGTCGAAGTGTTGCGGTTGCAAGTTCACCTACCTCATCTAAAGCCTCTTATTTTGGGGTGCTGCTATAGTGCCAAGTGCTAACAGTCAGTATCTGGATAATATGTGTGCAATGCTTGATAATGTGTGTGATGTTAAGAGATAGGTATATTTTCTGGCTGACCTGAGTATAGACTAGTTTTCATCAATTAACCTGTCTAGGACTGGGGTTCCGTTGCGCTAGCGGAACCCCTCGCCAACAGCCAATGAAATTGCAGGGCGCCAAGTACAAATCAACAGAAATCTCATAAATCTAATTTCTCAAACATACAAGTATTAGGCACCATTTTAAAGATAACATTCTAATTAATCCAGCGACAGTGTCTGATTTAAAAAATGCTTTACAGCGAAAGCTCCACAAACGATTATGTTATGTCACCACCAAGTCACAGAAAAACCCAGCCATTTTTCCAGCCAAAGAGAGGAGTCATAAAAAGCACAAATAGAGATAAAATGAATCAGTAACCTTTGATGATCTTCATCAGATGACACTTATAGGACTTCATGTTACACAATACATGTATGTTTTGTTCGGTAAAGTTCATATTTATATCCAAAAATCTTATTTTACATTGGCGTGTTACGTTCAGTAGTTCCAAAACATGCAGTGATATTGCAGAGAGCCACATGAATTCACAGAAATACTCATAATAAATGTTGATGAAAATACAACTATTATACATGGAACTTTAGATGCACTTCTCCTTAATGCAACCGCTGTGTCCGATTTTTTAAAAAACTTTACGGAAAAAGCATTATCTGAGAACGGCGCTCAGAGACCAAACCAGCCAGAGAAATATCCTCCATGTTGGGTAGTCAACATTATTCATACATAGCATTATAAATATTCACTTACCTTTGATGATCTTCATCAGAATGCACTCCCAGGAATCGCAGTTCCACAATAAATGCTTGTTTTTTTCGATAATGTCCATAATTTATGTCCAATAGCTTCTTTTGTTAGGGCGTTTGGTAAACAAATCCAAAAGCGAGATATGGTCCATTCAGACGAAACGTTCAAAAAGTTATATTACAGGTCGAAGAAACTTGTCAAACTAAGTATAGAATCAATCTTTAGGATGTTTTTATCACAAAAGTTCAATATGTTCCAACCGGAGAATTCCATTGTCTGTAGAAAAGCAATGGAACGAGAGCTACCTCTCAAGTGAAAGCGCGTGACTGAGAACGAGGCTGTAGGCAGACCCCTTAGTCAAACAGCACCCATCCGGCCCCCATTTACATGAGCAGCCTGAAACAACGTTTTAAAGACGGTTGACATCTAGTGGAAGCCGTAGGAAGTGCAAAATAACCCATATCCCACTGTGTATTTGATAGGGGTGAGTTCAAAAACTACAAACCACAGATTTCCCACTTCCTGTTTGGATTTTTTCTCAGGTTTTTGCCTGCCATATGAGTTTTGTTATACTCACAGACATCATTCAAACCGTTTTAGAAACTTCAGAGTGTTTTCTATCCAATACTAATAATAATATATATGCATATATTAGCATCTGGGACTGAGTAGGAGGCAGTTCACTCTGGGCATGCTATTCATCCAAAAGAGAAAATGCTGCCCCCTATCGCAAACAAGATATAGACTAGTTTTCATCAAGCTGGCCACTGAAGAGGAAGCTTCTCACTGTAACCAGTGCCTGTAATATGGTTCAGGTTATCAATCAACCTACCAGATTGTTTACAAATAGTACAGGAACAAAATCATCCAGGTGCATTATTTTTTTTTACACCTGGTGTAGGACTTATAAAGCAGTGTCCACAACCATTGGAGAGAAATTAGGAAAAGGGAGTTGCAAATAAGTCTGGCTGCTCATGTGATTGGTAGACATATTGTAAATTGAGAAATTGTGTGACTAAATTGAACAAAATAGAAGAATGAATTGTGTTGTGAAACTAAGATAGCTGAAATAAAGTATGATGGAAAAAAGCTTTGGAGTACTTTAAATGACATTATGGGTAGAAAGACCAATTAAACTGATTTTTTTTCATAGAACCAGATGGCTCATTTATCACAAAACCTTTTGCCAATGCCAATGATTTAAACAACAACATTGGCAACATGGGCAAACTTTGGCATGATGTGCCAACAACAAACTGTGAGCCATTCATGCATAAAAAACCTAATACTGATAAAAAGGCATTGTAATTTAGAATTGGGTAAAGTTCATATGGGAGAGGTGGAAAAAGAGAAATCAATAACGAGAAACCACCTGGTATTGACAACCTAGATGGGAAATTACTGAGGATGGTAGCAGACTACATCACCACTCCTATTTGCCACATCTTCAATCTGAGCCTGGACAATCACTTGTGATTCCGCTACCCAAGAATGGTAACAGCCAATCAATCCGCTGCTAGTTCTTAGCAACATGTTAAAAACATTGTACTTGACATGTACTGCACTGATGCAAATGTCTAATGTTTGGCTGAAAGACATGTATAATAAGAAGATTGTGGGAGCTGTGTTGTTAGATTTTAGTGCAGCCTTTGATATTATTGACCATCATTTGTTTTTGAAAAATGATTTATCGAATAGAACATGAAGGGCTTTCTTTAACGTAAAACATGTAAAGTGTGGTATTCTCCAAGAGAGCTGTCTTGGACTCTTTCAATTTTTCTAATGATCTACCACAAGCCAGAAAAACAAAGTATACAGATGATTCAACACTATATATGTCAGCATCGACAGCTAGTGAAATAACTAGCTGTAGCACTAACTGTAGCGCTGTCTTAGGCGTTTCAAGGTACGGATATTGCAATATTTTGCCTTGGCCACATCAGCAGCCCTCATGCCTCCTTACAGCATGCTTAAGGCACGTTCACACAGATGAGCAGGGACCCTAGCCATCGTTCTTTTGGTGTTTTTCAGAGTCAGTAGAAAGGCCTCTTTAGTGTCCTAAGTTTTCATAACTGTGACCTTAATTGCCTACCGTCTGTAAGCTGCTAGTGTTTTAACGACCATTCCACAGGTGCATGTTCATTAATAGTTTTTGGTTGAACAAGCATGTGAAAGTGTTTAAACCCTTTACAATGAAGATCTGTGAAGTTATTTGGATTTTTACAATTTATCTTTGAAAGACAGGGTCATGAAAAGGGGACGTTTCTTTTTTTGCTGAGTTTATTTTTAGGGATCACCGTTAGCTGCTGCTTCTTCCTCGGGTCCAAACACATTAAGGCACTTACATTACATATCAAACATAAGATAAAACATTACATCATATAACATTATTACACCACTACATATCTACAATACAAAATGTTATGTGGTGGTATTATACAATATTTCAATGTACATGTGTGTAGATTGCGTGTGCTAACACTTGTGTGCATATATGCGTGTGTTGACCTAGTGTGTGTCTTCACAGTTCCCGTTGTTCCATAAGGTGTATATCTACCTGCTTTTTAAATGTGATTCTACTGCTTGCATCAGTTACCTGATGTGGAGTAGAGTTCCATGTAGTCATGGCTCTATGTAGTACTGTGCGGCTCCCATAGTCTCTTCTGGACTTGGGGATTGTGACGAGACCTCTGGTGACATGTCTGTGATGTATGCATGGGTGTCCAAGCTGTGTGCTAGTAGTTTAAAGCTCGGTACATTCAGCTTGTCATTCAGCTTGTCAACACAAGTAGTGATGAATTCAATCTTTCTTCCACTTTGAGCCATGAGAGATTGACATGAATATCATTCATGTTAGCTCCCGTGTATTTTTAAGGGCCAGCTGTGCTGCCCTGTTCTGAGCCAACTGTAATTTTCCTAAGTCCCTCTTTGTGGCACCTGACCACACTACTGAACAGTAGTCCAGGTGCGACAAAACTAGGACCTGTAGGACCTGCCTTGTTGATCGTGTTGTTAAGGCAGAGCACCGCTTTATTATGGAAAGACTTCTCCCCATCTTAGCTACCAAGCAGTTTAATCACCTCAACTTGCTCAATTTCCACATTATCCATTACAAGATCTAGTTGAGGTTTAGGGTTTAGTGAATGATTTGTCCCAAATACAATGCTTTTAGTTTTTGAAATATTTAGGACTAACTTATTTCTTGCCACCCATTCTGAAACGAACAGCAACTTTTTGTTAAGTGTTGCAATCATTTCAGTCGCTGTAGTAGCTGACCTGTATAGTGTTGAGACATCCACATACATAGACACACTGGCCTAACTCAAAGAGTGCTGAAAGTCTGTTGTCAATTTGTTTACTGTAAAATAATACTGGAACTGGTCAAACACAATTTTTTCAAAAGTTTACTCAGGGTTGGTAACAGGCTGATTGGTTGGCTATTTGAACCAGTAAAGGGGGCTTTACCATTCTTGGGTAGCGGAATTACTTTTGCTTCCCTCCAGCACTGAGGGCACACACTTTCTAGTAGGCTTAAATTGAAGATATGGCAAATAGGAGTGGCAATATTGTCCACTATAATATTGTACAAATCATTCCATGAGTACTAGACGTTAGCTGAATCTGGTAATGAATGATGTGGCTGTTATGAAAGTAGAGGCAACTAAACTTCTTTGTGTTACCATAAACTGTCATTGTGAAGGCATATTGACTCTATTATTGTAAAGATGGGTAGAAGTCTGTCTGCAAGAAAGAGGGGCTCTGCATTTTTAACATCACATTCTACCAAGCAAGTCCTGCAGGCTCTGGTTTTGTCACATCTTGCCCGGTTATACGGTCAGGTGCTGAAAAAACGACCTAGGAAATCTGCAGCTGGCCCAGAACAGAGCAGTACGTCTTGCTTGTCACTGTAACCAAAGGGCTAATAGAAATATTGACTGCATTGCTTCTTGTTTTATGTCCCATAGGGCGGCGCACAATTGGCCCAGCGTCGCCCGGGTTTGGCCGGGGTCTGCCGTCATTGTAAATTATTATTTGTTCTCAACCGACTTGCCTAGTTAAATGACGGTTATAAAAAAAAAGAAAAAAAAGAGAAATATTAGTGTTGAAAATTCCAAATTGTCTGTATAATCAATCTTACAGTGGGGCAAAAAACGTATTTAGTCAGCCACCAATTGTGCAAGTTCTCCCACTTAAAAAGATGAGAGGCCTGTAATTTTCATCATAGGTACACTTCAACTATGACAGACAAAATTAGAAACAAAAATCCAGAAAATCACATTGTAGGATTTTTAATGAATTATTTGCAAATTATGGTGGAAAATAAGTATTTGGTCACCTACAAACAAGCAAGATTTCTGGCTCTCACAGACCTGTAACTTCTTCTTTAAGAGGCTCCTCTGTCCTCCACTCGTTACCTGTATTAATGGCACCTGTTTGAACTTGTTATCAGTATAAAAGACACCTTGTCCACAACCTCAAACAGTCACACTCCAAACTCCACTATGGCCAAGACCAAAGAGCTGTCAAAGGACACCAGAAACAAAATTGTAGACCTGCACCAGGCTGGGAAGACTGAATCTGCAATAGGTAAGCAGCTTGGTTTGAAGAAATCAACTGTGGGAGCAATTATTAGGAAATGGAAGACATACAAGACCACTGATAATCTCCCTCGATCCACGCAAGATCTCACCCCGTGGGGTCAAAATGATCACAAGAACAGTGAGCAAAAATCCCAGAACCACACGGGGGGACCTAGTGAATGACCTGCAGAGAGCTGGGACCAAAGTAACAAAGCCTACAATCAGTAACACACTACGCAGCCAGGGACTCAAATCCTGCAGTGTCAGACGTGTCCCCCTGCTTAAGCCAGTGCATGTCCAGGCCTGTCTGAAGTTTGCTAGAGGGCATTTGGATGATCCAGAAGAAGATTGGGAGAATGTCATATGGTCAGATGAAACCAAAATATAACTTTTTGGTAAAAACTCAACTCGTCGTGTTTGGAGGACAAAGAATGCTGAGTTGCATCCAAAGAACACCATACCTACTGTGAAGTATGGGGGTGGAAACATCATGCTTTGGGGCTGTTTTTATGCAAAGGGACCAGGACAACTGATCCGTGTAAAGGAAAGAATGAATGGGGCCATGTATCGTGGGATATTTTGAGTGAAAACCTCCTTCCATCAGCAAGGGCATTGAAGATTAAACGTGGCTGGGTCTTTCAGCATGACAATGATCCCAAACACACCGCCCGGGCAACGAAGGAGTGGCTTCGTAAGAAGCATTTCAAGGTCCTGGAGTGGCCTAGCCAGTCTCCGGATCTCAACCCCATAGAAAATCTTTGGAGGGAGTTGAAAGTCCGTGTTGCCCAGCAACAGCCCCAAAACATCACTGCATGGAGGAATGGGCCAAAATACCAGCAACAGTGTGTGAAAACCTTGTGAAGACTTACAGAAAACGTTTGACCTCTGTCATTGCCAACAAAGGGTATAAAGTATTAAGATAAACTTTGTTATTTACCAAATACTTATTTTCCACCATAATTTGCAAATAAATTCATTAAAAAAAAAATTCTTCTCATTTTGTCTGTCATAGTTGAAGTGTACCTATGATGAAAATGACAGGCCTCTCTCATCTTTTTAAGTGGGAGAACTTGCACAATTGGTGGCTGACTAAAAATTTCTTTGCCCCACTGTACATCGCTCTGACAGACATACTTACAGTGCCTTGAAAAGGATTCATCCCCCTTGGCGTTTTTCCTATTTTGTTGCATTTCATGTAATGGACATACACAAAACAGTCCAAATTGGTATAGTGAAATCAAAAAAATAACTTTCAAAAAATAAATCTAAAATCTAAAAAGGAAAGACTATGAAATAACACATGGAATCACGTAGTAACCAAAAAAGTGTTAAACAAATCAACATATATTTTATATTTGAGATTATTCAAAGTAGCCAACCTTTGCTTTGATGACAGCTTTGCACATTCTTTCAACCAACTTCTTGAGGTAGTCACCTGAAATGTACTTCAATTAACAGTTGTGCCTTGTTAAGTTAATCTGTGGAATTTATTTTCTTCTTAATGCATTTGAGCCAATCAGTTGTTGTGACAAGGTAGTGGTGGTATACAAAAGAAAGCCCTATTAGGTAAAAGATCAAGTCCGTATTATGTCAAGAACAGCTCAAATAAACAAAGAGAAACGACAGTCCATCATTACTTTAAGACATGAAGGTCAGTCATTCTGGAAAATTTCAAAAACTTTGAAAGTGTCTTCAATTGCAGTCGCAAAAACCATCAAGTGCTGGCTCTCATAAGGACTGCCACGGGAAAGGAAGACCCAGAGTTACCAATGCTGCAGAGGATAAAATCATTAGAGTTACCAGCCTCAGAAATTGCAGCCCAAATAAATGCTTCACATCGTTCAAGTAATAGACAGTAGGAGACTGCGTGAATCAGGCCTTCATGGTCGAATTTCTGCAAAGAAACCCCTACTATAATAGGAAACAAATAATAATAAGAGATTTGCTTGGGACAAGAAACACGAGCAATGGACAATAGACCTGTGGAAATCTGTCCTTTGGTCTGATGAGTCCAAATGGGATATCTTTGGTTCCAAACACCGTGTCTTTATAAGACACAGAGTAGGTGAACAGATGATCTTCGCATGGGTGGTTCACACCGTGAAGCATGAAGGTGACACTCTCTGTGATTTATTTAGAATTCAAGGCACACTTAACCAGCATGGCTACTACAGCATTCTGCAGCGATACGCCATCCCATCTTGTGAGCGCTTACATTTACATTTACATTTAAGTCATTTAGCAGACGCTCTTATCCAGAGCGACTTACAAATTGGTGCATTCACCTTAAGACATCCAGTGGAACAGCCACTTTACAATAGTGCATCTAAATCTTTTAAGGGGGGGTGAGAAGGATTACTTTATCCTATCCTAGGTATTCCTGAAAGAGGTGGGGTTTCAGGTGTCTCCGGAAGGTGGTGATTGACTCCGCTGTCCTGGCGTCGTGAGGGAGTTTGTTCCACCATTGGGGGGCCAGAGCAGCGAACAGTTTTGACTGGGCTGCGCGGGAACTGTACTTCCTCAGTGGTAGGGAGGCGAGCAGGCCAGAGGTGGATGAACGCAGTGCCCTTGTTTGGGTGTAGGGCCTGATCAGAGCCTGGAGGTACTGAGGTGCCGTTCCCCTCACAGCTCCGTAGGCAAGCACCATGGTCTTGTAGCGGATGCGAGCTTCAACTGGAAGCCAGTGGAGAGAGCGGAGGAGCGGGGTGACGTGAGAGAACTTGGGAAGGTTGAACACCAGACGGGCTGCGGCGTTCTGGATGAGTTGTAGGGGTTTAATGGCACAGGCAGGGAGCCCAGCCAACAGCGAGTTGCAGTAATCCAGACGGGAGATGACAAGTGCCTGGATTAGGACCTGCGCCGCTTCCTGTGTGAGGCAGGGTCTTACTCTGCGGATGTTGTAGAGCATGAACCTACAAGAACGGGCCACCGCCTTGATGTTAGTTGAGAACGACAGGGTGTTGTCCAGGATCACGCCAAGGTTCTTAGCGCTCTGGGAGGAGGACACAATGGAGTTGTCAACCGTGATGGCGAGATCATGGAACGGGCAGTCCTTCCCGGGAGGAAGAGCAGCTCCGTCTTGCCGAGGTTCAGCTTGAGGTGGTGATCCGTCATCCACACTGATATGTCTGCCAGACATGCAGAGATGCGATTCGCCACCTGGTCATCAGAAGGGGGAAAGGAGAAGATTAATTGTGTGTCGTCTGCATAGCAATGATAGGAGAGACCATGTGAGGTTATGACAGAGCCAAGTGACTTGGTGTATAGCGAGAATAGGAGAGGGCCTAGAACAGAGCCCTGGGGACGCCAGTGGTGAGAGCGCGTGGTGAGGAGACAGATTCTCGCCACGCCACCTGGTAGGAGCGACCTGTCAGGTAGGACGCAATCCAAGCGTGGGCCGCGCCGGAGATGCCCAACTCGGAGAGGGTGGAGAGGAGGATCTGATGGTTCACAGTATCGAAGGCAGCCGATAGGTCTAGAAGGATGAGAGCAGAGGAGAGAGAGTTAGCTTTAGCAGTGCGGAGGGCCTCCGTGATACAGAGAAGAGCAGTCTCAGTTGAATGACTAGTCTTGAAACCTGACTGATTTGGATCAAGAAGGTCATTCTGAGAGAGATAGCGGGAGAGCTGGCCAAGGACGGCACGTTCAAGAGTTTTGGAGAGAAAAGAAAGAAGGGATACTGGTCTGTAGTTGTTGACATCGGAGGGATCGAGTGTAGGTTTTTTCAGAAGGGGTGCAACTCTCGCTCTCTTGAAGACAGAAGGGACGTAGCCAGCGGTCAGGGATGAGTTGAAGAGCGAGGTGAGGTAAGGGAGAAAGTCTCCGGAAATGGTCTGGAGAAGAGAGGAGGGAATAGGGTCAAGCGGGCAGGTTGTTGGGCGGCCGGCCGTCACAAGACGCGAGATTTCATCTGGAGAGAGAGGGGAGAAAGAGGTCAGAGCACAGGGTAGGGCAGTGTGCGCAGAACCAGCGGTGTCGTTTGACTTAGCAAACGAGGATCGGATGTCGTCGACCTTCTTTTCAAAATGGTTGACGGAGTCATCGGCAGAGAGGGAGGAGGGGGGGGAGGGGGAGGAGGATTCAGGAGGGAGGAGAAGGTGGCAAAGAGCTTCCTAGGGTTAGAGGCAGATGCTTGGACTTTAGAGTGGTAGAAAGTGGCTTTAGCAGCAGAGACAGAAGAGGAAAATGTAGAGAGGAGGGAGTGAAAGGATGCCAGGTCCGCAGGGAGGCGAGTTTTCCTCCATTTCCGCTCGGCTGCCCGGAGCCCTGTTCTGTGAGCTCGCAATGAGTCGTCGAGCCACGGAGCAGGAGGGGAGGACCAGGCTTAGTGGGACTATCATTTGTTTTTCAACAGGACAATGACCCAACACACCTCCAGGCTGTGTAAGGGCTATTTGACCAAGGAGAGTGATGGAGTGCTGCATCAGATGACCTAGCCTCCACAATCATCCAACCTCAACCCAATTGAGATGGTTTGGGATGAGTTGGACTGCAGAGTGAAGGAAAGGCCACCAACAAGTGCTCAGCATATGTGGGAGATCCTTCAAGACTGTTGGAAAAGCATTCCTCACTGAGAGAATGCAAAGCTGTCAAGGCAAAGGGTGGCTACTTTGAAGAATCTCAAATGTACAATAAAACACTTTTTTGGTTACATAATTCCATATATGTTGTTTTGATGTGTTCACTATTATTCTACAATGTAGAAATAGTACAAATAAAGACAAATCCTTGAATGAGTCTGTGTGTCCAAACTTTTGACTGGTACTGTATCTACGGGCCATGGTTTTTCACAGGGTGGCACTTTATGTACATTAGTCACTTAGATTTGATTGATATTATCTGAGGTGTTCTAAAATACATCCATACAGGCAACCATTGACCTCTTGAGGCAGATCGTCTCTAATTGAGAAACAACCCTGACTCCATCTGTTTACCAGAAACAATTAGCCCATTTATATTTTAGCCCCATAACAACATTAACCCTTCAAACAAGCAACTATTTGTCCTAAAATCACTTGGAAGCTGCATGGAGTTGGATAACTTAAGGTAAGTCTACAAGGTGAGGCAATCTCTGGTTAAAAGGTTTAATAAACCATGTTTATTTGGAAGTCCAAGCAGTATTAACATGAATACGAGTGACGCACTGTTCCAAACATCTTCAGGTTTCGCCATGTTCAAATCAAACATTGAGTAAATAGTTACATAGGGTTTAACCTCTCTAGGATAGGGGACGCTCGCGTCCCACTTTGCCAAAAGCCAGGGAAAATGCAGTGTGGCAAATTCAAATAAAATGATATAAAAATCAAACTTTCATTAAATCACACATGTAGGATACTAAATTAAAGCTACACTCGTTGTGAATCCAGCCAACGTGTCAGATTTTTAAAAGGCTTTTCGGCGAAAGCATAAGAAGCTATTATCTGATGATAGCACTACAGTAAACAAAGAGAGTAGCATATTTCAACTCTGCAGGTGCTACCCAAAACGCAGAATTAAAATATAAATCATGCCCTACCTTTGACGAGCTTCTTTTGTTGGCACTCCAATATGTCCCATAAACATCACAATTGGTCCTTTTGTTCGATTAATTCCGTCCATATATATCCAAAATGTCCATTTATTTGGCGCGTTTGATCCAGAAAAAAACAGCTTCCAATTTGTTATTATATAATTATGTTCATTGTGTTTTATGTCATTTATCTTGGTTTGGTAATGTAATTTCTTCTTCTTTTTGTTAAGTTTAGTCACAACATTTCTCAATTTACAGTATGTCAACCAATCAGCTGAGAGAAACAAAGAGAGAGCAGTCCATCAAGTGTGTGTGTAAGTGTGCGTGTCCTGCGGGGCTGACACTACGAACCCACAGGCATGGCTCTCTCATCCCTTCCAGGCTTTTGGGAGGGAGGGTGGACCATGGGCCTGTCATAGCGGACATAAGCAATGTCCTGATGCACTCTGGCAGCTTTCATGACTGGGATAATTTGTTTCCTCTTCTGGCACACAGCTTCAGGATAGTCTTTGTTGAGGAAACATCCCATTCTTGGCTCTGACCTAAACCTCAGCTGGAGTTGTGTATAAAGGGTGTGACCATTGAGCAAGTTGAAGAAGCTAAACTCCTAGGGTACATTGGGTGGTCAATTACCATGGTCAAGCCATATTGACAAAGTTGTTGGAATGTCTCATAGTCGTGTGATTCACTCAGAATTTGAATTCATTAGCATGTCACTCAGTAAATCTACGTTCCAAACAGTCTCACACTGTACCAGGCTCTATGCATCAGCTTGGGGATGAGGTTAGGTAATCTGCAAATAAAGCTATTGAAATATGTCATCTACTTATGTCACATCTATCAGGTCTTCCTCTATAACAATGATCTTACCTTTAGCCCATCAACACCTGGGATGCCAGGAGGCCCGAGGGAACCCTGTAAAAAATAAAAAAAAAACACTTCTAAGACATTCCATTTTTTATATAACATATAGTATGCTTGCATGTGTCTTCGGGAAGGTGACTATGATGTGCTGTTTTAAGTATATGTCTTTGTGTTTTTCCCTGTTAAGACTAGTTGTATCATGATTTAATGAAAGGTGTCATATGCAGAGTGACATAACTTCTCAGTGTTGACTGATTATTTGACAGTTCTATGGCTGCCACTAAAACCCCTTGTGCTCAACTCCGACTTTCTGTGGCTCACCTTCAAATCTATTTGACAAATGCCTAAAGCATGACTAGGGCTGTGGTGGTCATGACATTTTGTCATCCGGTGATTGTCAAGCAAATAACTGCCCGTCTCCCAGTAATTGACCGTTAATTAACAAACACATTTAGCATCTCCTGGCATCCACACAAAGCATACAAGCCACTGATGCAGACCTTTGGAACATATACATTTTAAAAAGTAAAATAAATCCATGTAATATAGGCTAGCCTATCACAATAAATCCCTTATTTATTTTAGACAGGTCTAGGGAAACATGACATTATTTTTTTTGTCGATTTCAGAAGAACATAATAGCATACTCTGAGTTGTCCTTATGATAGGCCCTGATCTGGCTATGCCATATGGTTGTAGGCAACACTAGTTCATTTAGCAGACAAGATTTGCTTAGAATTCCATGGCATTATTTTATGTTATTTTATAGTATGTAGAATACAATTGGAGGGAGTGCACACCTGTGGCTATTCTTTGTTGAGCGGTCAACAAAGAAACAGGTACTCCTATATGTATAATTTACAGCTCTTTAAAAATGCGACTCTATTGATCACTTGAAAAAAGTTGCATGAAAGTTGCATGAACTCTGCTTTGCGTTTTGCGCAAGCTGTACACACTTCATCAGTCTCTCATTCACAATTTGACAAGCACTTGATAATGCCTCCCCTTTGTGTGGCTGTAATGCCCCCTAAAAAATCCATGTATTTTGCGGCCAGTGGCCATTGTGCCCTTGGTCTGAATATAATATCTCCTGGATGTGCAACTGTGAGTGTCCTTATCCAATTCCGAGGCGCATATTGAAGATATTGGAAGAACTATCCTTTTACATTTCATCTGCCAACAAGACGAGTAGGCCTAACGAACAGCAAAAGCACTAGCCTATGTCAATCTACCATCCCCCATAGTACAAAAAATGACCTATTCTATTCTGTGTGAGAAACAAATATTCCAAATAAATTCATTAAAAATCTACAATGTGATTTTCTGGATTTTTTTTCTCATTTCGTCTGTCATAGTTGAAGTGTACCTATGAGGCCTCTCTCATCTTTTTAAGTGGGAGAACTTGCATAATTGGTGGCTGACTAAATACTTTTTTGCCCCACTGTACATATGAGATGAGTAACGCAAGATATGTAAACACTATGAAAGTGAAATTAATAAAGTGACTAGTGTTCAATTTATTAAACTGGCCAATGATTTCAAGTCTGTATGTTGGCAGCAGCCTCTCTGTGCTAGTGATGGCTATTTAACAGTCTGATGGCCTGAGAAAGAAGCTGTTTTTCAGTCTCTCGGTCCCAGCTTTGATGCACCTGTACTGACTTCGCCTTCTGGATGATAGCGGGGTGAACAAGCAGTGGTTGTTGTCCTTGATGAGGGCAGGTAGTTTGCCCCCAGTGATGTGTTGGACAGAGCGCACCACCCTCTGGAGAAACCTGCGGATGTGGGTGGTGCAAGTTTGCCGTTAGAGGTCGACCGATAAATCAGGGCCAATTTCATGTTTTCATAACAATCGGTAATCAGCCTTTTTGGACGCTGATTATGGCCGATTACATTGCAATTCACGAGGAGACTGCGTGGCAGGCTGACCATCTGTTATGCGAGTGTAGCATCAAAAGGACCTTGTGGCTGCCAGGAGCCAAGGTAAGTTGCTAGCTAACATTAAACTTATCTTATAAAAAACAATCAATCTTCACATAATCACTAATTAACTACACATGGTTGATGATATTACTAGGTTAACTAGCTTGCCCTGCGTTGCATATAATCAACGTGGTGCCTGTTAATTTATCATCGAATCCCAGCCTACTTCAACTTCGCCGAACGGGTGATGATTTAACAAAAGCACATTTGTGAAAAAAGCACAAACGATCCTAACCATAAACATCAATGCCATCATTAAAATAAATACACAGAAGTATATTTTTTTTACCTGAATATTTTGTTAAAAGAAATGCATGTTAGCAGGCAATATTAACGAGGGAAATTGTGTCACTTCTCTTGCGTTCAGTGCAAGCAAAGTCAGGGTAAGTTTTGGCCGCATGGCTCGTTGCGAACTGTGTGAAGACCATTTCTTCCTAACAAAGACCGTAATTAATTTGCCAGAATTTTACATAATTATGATATAACATTGAAGGTTGGTCAATGTAGAAGCAATACTTAGACTTAGGGTTGCCGACCGTTCGATAAAATAAGGAAAGGTTCCGTATTTCACTGAAAGAATAAACGTTTTGTTTTCGAAATGATAGTTTACGGATTTGACCATATTAATGACCAAAGGCTCGTATTTCTGTGTGTTTATTATAATTAAGTCTATGATTTGATATTTGATAGAGCAGTCTGACTGTGCGGTGGTAGGCAACAGCAGGCTTGTAAGAATTCATTCAAACTGCACTTTACTGTGTTTGCCAGCAGCTCTTAGCAATGCTTGAAGCACAGCGCTGTTAATGACTTCAAGCCTATGAACTTCTGAGATTAGGCTGGCAATACTAAAGTGCCTATAAGAACATCCAATAGTCAAAGGTATATGAAACACAAATGGTATAGAGAGAAATAGTTAACATGTCATAATTCCTATAATAACTCCAACCTAAAACGTATTAACTGGGAATATTGAAGACTCATGTTAATAAAAGGAACCACCTGCTTTCATATGTTCTCATGTTCTGAGCAAGGAACATAAACATTAGCTTTTTTACATGGCACATATTGCACTTTTACTTTCTTCAACACTGTTTTTGCATTATTTAAACCAAATTGAACATGTTTCATTATTTATTTGAGACTAAATGGATTTTATTTATGTATTATATTAAGTTAAAATAGAAGTGTTCATTGTTCATTCAGTATTGTTGTAATTTTAATTATTACAAATATATATAAAATAAATTTTAAAAAATCGGCATCGGCTTTTTTTGGTCATCTAATGATCGGTAGCGGTATCGGTGTTGAAAAATCATAATCAGTCGACCTCTAGGTGCCCTACCAGGTGGTGATACAGCCTGACAGGATGCTCTAAATTGTGCATCTGTAAAAGTTTGTGAGGGTTTTAGGTGACAAGCCACATTTCTTCAGCCTCCTGAGGTTTAAGAGGCGGACCATTTCAATTTGTCAGAGATATGTACCCAGAGGAACTTAAACTTCTGTCCCATCGATGTGGATAGGGGGTGCTCCCTCTGCTGTTTCCTGAAGTCCATGGCCATCTACTTTGTTTTGTTGACGTTGAGTGAGAGGTTATTTTCCTGACACCACACTCACAGAGCACTCACCTCCTCCCTGTTAGGCTGTCTCGTCGTTGTTGGTAATCAAGCCTACTACTGTTGTGTCGTCTGTAAACTTGATGAGTGAGTTGGAGGCGTGCTTAGCCACACCGTCAATGGATGAACAGGGAGTACAGGAGGAGGCTGAGTATGCACCCTTGCGGGGCCCCAGTGTTGAGGATCAGCGAAGTGGAGATGTTGTTTCCTACCTTCACCACCTGGGGGCAGCCCATCAGGAAGTCCAGGATCCAATTGCACAGGGTGGGGTTCAGACCCAGGGCCTTGAGCTTAATGATTAGCTTGGAGGGTACTATGGTGTTGAATGCTGAGCTATAGTCAATGAACAGCACTCTTACATAGGTATTCCTCTTGTCCAGATGGGATAGGGTAGTGTGCAGTGTGATGGTGATTGCATTGTCTGTGGACATATTGGGGCGGTAAGCACATTGAAGTGGGTCTAGGGTGACATGTAAGTTGGTGGTGATATGAGCCTTGACTAGTCTCTCAAAGCACTTCATGATGACAGAAGTGAGTTATTTAGTTCAGTTACCTTTGCATTCTTGGGTACAGAAAAATGGTGGCCATCTTGAAGCATGTGGGGACGGCAGACTGGGATAGGGAGAGATGGAATATGTCCGTAAACAAATCAGCCAGCTGGTCTGCGCATGCTCTGAGGACGCGGTTAGGGATGCTGTCTGGGCCGGCAGCCTTGCGAGGGTTAACACGTTTAAATGTCTTACTCATGTCGGCCACGGAGCAGGAGAGCCCACAGTCCTTGGAAGCTCGCCGCGTCGGTGGCATTGTGTTATCCTGAAAGCGGACGAAGAACCTTGTCCGGAAGCTAGACGTGGATAGATGGCAGCATTCGCGCAAAACTGAATGCACGAGCCACCGCATTTAACCATGGCAAGGTGATGGGGATTATGGCCGAATACAGACAGAGTAGTTATTCCCTCCGCAAGGCAATCAAACAGGCAAAACATCAGTATTGAGACAAAGTGGAGTTGCAATTCAACGGCTCAGACACAAGATGTATTTGGCAGGGTCTACAGACAATCACGGACTACAAAAGGAAAACCAGCCACGTCACGGTGGTTTTCCTTTTGTAGTCCGTGATTGTCTGTAGACCCTGCCAAATACATCTTGTGTCTGAGCCGTTGAATTGCAACTCCACTTTGTCTCAATACTGATGTTTTGCCTGTTTGATTGCCTTGCGGAGGGAATAACTACTCTGTCTGTATTCGGCCATAATCCCCATCACCTTGCCATGGTTAAATGCGGTGGCTCGTGCATTCAGTTTTGCGCGAATGCTGCCATCTATCCACGGCTTCTGGTTAGGGTAGGTTTTAATAGTCACAGTAGGTATAACATCTCCTATGCACCTCTAGTTAAACTCAGTAATTGTCTCAGTGTACGCATTCATATTATTCTCAGAAGCTACCTGAACATTTTCCAGTCCGGTGATCAAAACAATCTTGAAGTGTGGATTCTGATTGGTCAGACCAGCGTTGAATAGTCCTTAGCATGGGTGCTTCCTGTTTGAATTTCTGCCTATATGAAGGGAGGAGCAAAATGAAGTTGTGGTCAGATTTGCCAAAAGGAGGGCTTGGGAGGGCCTTGTATGCATACCGGAAGTTAGAGTAACAATGGTTTAGTGTTTTTCCAGCATTAGTGCTGCAGTTGATATGCTGATAGAATCAAGGTAGCCTTTTTCTAAAATTTGCTTTGTTAAAATCCCCAGCTACAATAAAGGCATCCTAAGGATATGTGGTTTCCAGTTTGCACAAAGTCCAGTGAAGTTCCTTGAGGGCCGCCAAGGTATCAGCTTGAGGGGGGATTTACACGGCTGTGACAATAACCGAAGAGAGTTCTCTTGGGAAATAATACGGTCGGCATTTGTGAGGTATTCTAGGTCAGGTGAACAAAAAGGACTTGAGTTCCTGTATGTTATTACAATTACACCATGAGTCGTTAATCATGAAACATACACCCCTGCCTTTCTTCTTCCTGGAGAGATGTTTATTCGTGTCGGTGCGATGCACTGAGAATCCAGATGGCTGGACAGATTCCGACAGTTTATCCCGAAAGAGCCATGTTTCCGTGAAACACAGTATGTTACAATCCCTGATGTCTCTCTGGAAAGCAACCCTTGCTCTGATGTCGTCAACTTTGTTATCTAGAGACTGAACGTTTAGTGAGTAATATACTTGAAAGCAGTGGGTGGTGTGCGCGCTCCGAAGTCTGACTAGAAGACCACTCCGAATTCCTCTCCTCCAGTGGCTTTGTTTTGAATTGGCCTCTGGAATCAGTTCAAATGCCTTGGGAGGTGCGAACAAAGGATCCGCTTTGAGAAAGTCGTATTCCTGGTCGTAATGCTGGTGTTGCTGGTGAGTCACCGCCACTCTGATATCCAATAGTTCTTCCCGGCTGTATGTTATAACACATAACATTTTCTGGGATAACAATGTAAGAAAGTATACATTAAAAAAACAAGTTTCCTACGGACTAGACGAGAGGTGGCCCCCTCTGTCGGAGCTATCTTGCTCATGGGCTCTTATGAAGTGTTTGATTAGCTTTTCGAATACATTTACAATTGATGTCAGAATGATTAGAGGGACAATAGAGTGCTGAGTACCAGGCAGTTAACAAGTTTGGTAGGCTACTAATGACCATCAGCAGCATCAGAGCTTGGAGAAGCCTAATTACTGTGACTAAATAGTCATCTGAAATTTGACTGCCGTCATGACTCGTGACCGCTGGTGTGGCGGTAATACCCAGCTACAAAACCTCCAGCGCCAGTCCTTGCGAGACACAGCGCTGCGAACAGACAAGGAGAAAATGGGAGAAAAACAAGCTGAGACAACCTTTGATATCTCTGCTCCTCTTCGGGTCTTAGAGGGTTTGATTACCTTAAAATACCATCCAGGGTAAACGTCTCATGTGAAATTTCAAGACTTGTGAGATTAGAATGACATAAGGCACATGAATTTGGTAATAGCCACACTGAGAAGCTTAGTCAATGTGAAGTAAAAAAAAAGGAGACAGCGCTCTGTTATGTTTCCACGTTCTCCTTGTTATTTTCTAGACACAGCAATTTAGACTCTGTAGACATTACAAGTGAGGATTAATGATCTCCTACTCTTTACACGGTCTCTTCAACCTCAGGAGGCTGAAGAAATTCGGCTTGTCACCAAAAACACTCACAAACTTTTACAGATGCACAATCGAGAGCATCGTGTCGGGCTATCACCACCTGGTACGGCAGCTGCTCCGCTCATAACCGTAAGGCTCTCCAGAGGGTAGTGAGGTCTGCACAACGCATCACCGGGTGTAAAATACCTGCCCTCCAGGACACCTACACCACCCGATGTCACAGGAAGGCCAAAAAGATCATCAAGGACAACAACCACCCGAGCCACTGCCTGTTCACCCCGCTATCATCCAGAAGGTGAGGTCAGTACAGTTGCATCAAAGCAGGGACCGAGAGATTGAAAAACAGCTTCTATCTCAAGGCCATCAGACTGTTAAACAGCCATCACTAACATTGAGTGGCTGCTGCCAACATACTGACTCAACTCTAGCCACTTTAATAATGGAAAAATTGAAGTAATAAATGTATCACTAGCCACTTTAAACAATGCCACTTTATATGACTGAGGAGTTATTGTGTAAGACAAATCAGACAGGTTAAATCTGATTAGTATGTATCCACTCTTTCGGACTGTAATGGGAACCGTCTAAATTCTGGAAAACTGTCGAACCCTGATGGGTACTACTTCCTCCTCTCTGCCACCCCCAAAAAAATTCAGACACTAGCCTCATTACAGATAAAAATGGCATCATTGATGCATTTAGTCAACATTTATTTCAGTGGTTCTCTCTTTGAAATAACTTCTAAGCCTATTCACAATGATATTGGGCTGGATGCCGATAGGGGAAACTTGCTGAATGATCAGAGAAATTATTATTTTAGGCTATTTACAGAAAAATAAGTCCTGGATGCTTAGCTAGCATCCAGGACAACAAGAAATCCACAGGGGCCGACCAATTGGATCCTGGTCCTCTTAAGTGTGCAGCGCCCATCATTGTTGACTCAATCACCCACATTTGTAATTGAACATTGTTATCAGGAAATATTCCTAAAGTATGGAAATTAGCTCTTGTGCTGCTACTCCATAAGGGCAGGGACAGTAGTGATCTTAAAAATGATCACCTCATTTCAAGCCATCCTTGTCTAGCTAAGATTCTTGAATCGTTGGTAAATGTACAACTTTGCTCTTTTTATTTTCCTTTTACGAATGGGCGGTTATTAGAATTCATAAGATTCTGTATTTACGGTAGCATAGTTTCTCAAGATTCGATAGAGACCCAATCCCTTTTCCCTCAGTCTTCCCGCTCTTTCATTCAAACCCAACCCCCATCCTTTGTGTAATCAGCTGTCATATTGGGTTAGCCCACTAGGGGCTTTTTATGACATGATATATATATATATATATATATATATACACAGGCTAGATCACACATTGATTACTCATCATGTCATATATATGTATATACACAGGATAGATATATATAAATGTACACAGGATAGATCACACATCGATTACTCATCATGTCATATATGTATATACACAGTATAGATATATATAAATGTACACAGGATAGATCACACATCGATTACTCATCATGTGTATATGTAATTCTGTGTGATTATTTAGGTATTTTAGTAAATAAATAATTAAGCCAATTTGTGTATTGCTGATTCAACTTAATAACTAGGGTTCGTGCAGATAACCAAGTACTTACGACAATCAGAATGAGACCTACCGATCGAGGTGACAATAATTGACTGCTATTGATATAACAGATCTTCATCTTTAAGAGAGTGGATTCAGGAGATAACCGCTCTATATAAATTAATGCTTCCGTGGTGCCCCAGTTTATTAATGCTTTAATTGTTGCATGGTTTAATTCAATCACGTAATCAATTAAATGTTTGGTAATCGACTTGATAAAATAGCATGTCATCTAATTTAATCATAGTCAGACATGACACATGACACTTGATACTGTTGATTATGATATTTTTTTGAATAAGATATGCCTGAACTCTGATATGCCTGTTCATGGTTTCATGATTATCTTAGGGCTAGAACTTAGGCCATCGTGATTGATGGGGTTAGGTCTGAATTTCTTGAAGTACATAAAAGTGTACCACAGGGGTTGATTTTGGGACCTATTCTCTTCGCTATTTATATAAACACCATTGGTCAGTCTGTTAAAATGTTTAAACTTCATCTATATGCGAATGATACTATTAGTTTGTATGCTGTTGCCCCGACTTTTGATCTGGCTGTGTCAAAACTGGTTTTCCAATCAAACGTGTTCCCACACATAAATACTTAGACGTTTGGATTGATATGGAATTGATGTTTAAAAAACATATACAGTAGATGAGCTGGTTAAGAAGCTAAGAATTAAAGTTGGCTTTTTCTACTGAAACAGATCTTGCCTTTCTCTAAGCAGTTGGAAGCAGATTATTCAGTCAACCTTTTAATCTGCTCTTGATTATAGTGATATTATTAATAAAAGTGCAGCTGCTATTACTCTTAAACCTTTTGATACTCATTACTGCATCCTGTATCAAAATGTTGGCTGTCGATCTCTACATTACTCTCTTTTTGTTTACAAGGCCCTATTTCATAAACTTCCGTCTTATCTAACTTTGCTGTTGAAGTATAGACACCTGAGTTGCCTAACCCGTTCACAGGGATGGTTAACTCTTAAAGTTCCAAGGGTCTCCACCAAGTTAGGTAAATCTGCTTTTAGTTTTAATGCACAGTATTGCTGGAACAACTATCCAAATACATTTAATCTTGTTGTTCTGGTGCCACTCGAGCAATTTAACATAATGATTGGGGACTTATTTGTGGAGGACTGTTTGATTTTTAATGTTCTATTTGTGTTTTCCATGACTGCGTTTTTGTATTTTAATGTGTTTATGTGTGGGTATAATGTGTATAATACAACTACATACCTCATCCCCATATTTGTTTTTGTTTTTCTGCTCTTTTGCACACCAGTATTTCTACTTGTACATCCTCATCTGCACATATATAACTTCAGTGAAAATTGCTAAATTGCGATTACTTCGCCACTATGGCCAATTTATTGCCTTACCTCCTTACTTCATTTGCACACACTGTATACAGATTTTTCTATTGTGTTATTGACTGTACGCTTGTTTATCCCATGTGTAACTCTGTGTTGTTGTTTTTGTCGCACTGTTTTGCTTTATCTTGACCAGGTCACAGTTGTAAATGAGAACTTGTCCTCAACTGGCCTACCTGGTCAAATAAAAGGTGAAATAAAAAAATAAAAATAAACAAAAACATTTTTTGTATATAAAGGTAACATTTGTAAAATATATATTTTTATACAGAAACCAGCTACCCTCTCTCTATATGTACACATACAGTAGAGTTTATCCCCCCCCCCATTTTTTACAGGAAATTTTATATAATAATCCTCCAATACTCTATATGTGCAACTTGTTATGGTATTTGGGTTTCTATACCATTTAATTTGAAGTTACTTTGATGATTTAGGCATGCTTTTTTAATCATTCTACAGTAGGCCCTAACACTCCCATTGTTTCACTAGCAGCGATGCTAATGCTGGCTGGGGGTTTAGAAAGTACAGAAATCTTAGCCATATTTTTGGTCATTGTCTCTCAGGATCAATTGGCTGAATCACTTTTTGTCAATGCAATGATTTTTATTTCACATTTTGGTGTACCACCCCGGTACACCACATACAGTGGGGAGAACAAGTATTTGACACACTGCCCGATTCTGCAGAAACTAACAGGTCTGTGAGAGCCGGAATTCTTACTGGTTGGTAGTTGATCAAATACTTATGTCATGCAATAAAATGCAAATGAATTACTTAAAATTATACAATGTGATTTTCTGGATTTTTGTTTTAAATTCCGTCTCTCACAGTTGAAGTGTACCTATGAAAAAAATTACAGACCTCTACATGCTTTGTAAGTAGGAAAACCTGCAAAATCGGTAGTGTATCAAATACTTGTTCTCCCCACTGTAAATGTCAAAATGTACATTTTCTTAAATTTCTAAAAACTAAATGATACTGAAATCAAATTATGGTAAATCAGCTTTTTAGTACTAATGTAGATTGTACCTTAGGAAAAATCTGCACATTATTTAAGGGAAAAATGTCTATTTTCATTTGACAGAATACTGTAATTGTGCTAAAATAACAGTCTGTTTTGGTAATAAAAATAAATATGACAACCTTTTCTATGTAATTCATAAAAGTTAATAGCAACAACAACACTGATTTAAGGCAATGCATTATTTATTCACAGAATGTCGCCTAATTTACTTCCAAAGGGAATTCCATCAGTATGAGGACATAAGGGCACGGGGACGTAGTTCGGCAGAAAGGTTACTCCCAAAGCAGTGCTAATGGAAGCTTCTGTCTAGGGAGCATGCTCCGTTGACTGGAAGGGTGAGAGCAAGGTCTGGCATGGCTGTGCATATGTAGGTAGCACGGCGTCTGGTATATGGTGGGGGGAGCATAGCTTTGAGGTCCATATGGCAGTGGTGGGGTGCATTTTGTACAGGGCTGAAGCAACAGCAACCTGTCGTCTCTGTGAAGGCTGGGGATGGTGAGTTGTGTAGGGGCGGTGTCCTGTTCCACACTGGATGTTGTCAAGCAGGCTGAGGGGAGTAGATGGGGCACTCATCCAGCTCAGTGAAGTGACACTGCAGACATGTGCCTTGTAGATGATGGCTCGGCTCTTGGTGTTACTCTCCTCAGTGCTCCCGGTTTCTGAGCTGCTCTGATGGAGATATTAGAGAGGTGTTTGGACCATGACAGTTTGCTGTCTATTGTGACTCTGAGGATGTTGTGGCTAGCTGGCGATCATCAGAGTACAGGTCCAGCTTTGATGGAATCCTCTAACTGGAGAATGTCATGGACTTACATTTTGATGGTTCGAAGGTGCTCTCTCTCTCTCCCCTCTCTCTCTTCTCCCCCTCTTACATTCTATCTGAATGGGACAGATATAAACTGCAAAATGTACCTTTACAGTATGTGTATGTGATAGTCCTCAGCTCTCCACTGCAATGTGTGGTGAACAATCTGGTGCATAATGGCTGCCATGCATTATTAGGGTGTTTAATAGTAGAGCTGAATGGGTTGAGTTAACACACCTTGCACCCCACTCAGTGGACTGTAGAGTGGGCATAATGGTTATTTTGAGTGTAAGATGTTGAGAATGTATTTTGTTTCCTGAGTATGTGAGCCCAGGATTAGTCTCCCAACAGTCTGTCTAGGTCTCATGAGGGGATATGGATGAGATGTAATATTGTAGAGGATAACTATTAACAGTAGCTGACACTGGGCTACTTAGGACATAGGGCTGGGAAATATGGCCAAAATATCATATCACCATTTTTAGAATTTATGTTTTTGAAAAATAAAAGTTCTAAATTTGCTTTGAGTAGTGTGTGACCCTACAGTGGTAACACATACATTCTAAGTGTTTTCGATTGGTCTTTCTCTATTGTTTTTAAACTGTTCAATTCAACTTCAACCCAAAAAATATTTTTCAGAATTTTCATCAATTTCTGCATTTCCTGCACTCAGGGACATAATAAACAGTGTATAACAAACAAAACATTCAAATATCGTTATAGAAGGTATAGTAAAAACCCAAACCGGTCTGTGCATCAATACTGGTATATCGTAAAATATGGCATACCACCCAGCCTAACCTAGGCTATTCGTCGTGACTTTGGGCCCTCTTCAATGTAGTGCCCTGAGTACAAACATTTTCTCACAAAAAGGAAATAAAGGACAGGTCTCACAGGTACATTACAAAAAAACAAGAATAATTATAAATAAAAAACAACCTCAAAAGTTTTTGTTATATGATTCAGAAGCTATCTGATTTACCTAAGCGAGAAACTGGTTTAATATTGAATACAGGAGATGAAATCAACTCTACCTTTTGTCCTGGTGGCCCCTCAGGTCCCTAGAAAGAAAGATGTTAGATATAATAATATGTAACAGGGTCACAAGGGAGAGACTCGCCCTGCAAATAGTGGGATTTCATTCCCTGCAAACAAAAATAAGTTCTTAGGATGTCCCCAGAACAACATGAAATGTTTGCCAAAAGTCAACAGGGTATTGTATCATGGTCTTGTGGAGGTTTTGTCTAGATCCCGGTTTGTTCCGTGAACGTCCCTGATGATGATTTTAGGATGTTCTCGGAACGTTCTGTCATGATCCTGTGGAGTTTTTGTCTAGTTCCCAGTTTGTTTCAGGGACGTCCCTAAGGATGGTCCCATGGAAGTTTTTGTCAAGATCCCAAAGCATAATTTCCTTTCATTGGGACATTGTATTATGATAACAAGGGAACGTCTCTATGATACCTTTATCTAGTCCTCCCTATGATCCTGGGAAGTCATTGAGATGTTTTTAGTACATTTTCAGGACATTCGGTGTATCAGTCATCAGAATGTCACCTGATGTTCCAAAAGAAACATGTTTTTTGGATAAATGTTCTACCCAACTACCTGGGCTCTCGCATCCTCGTTTCATTGTACATCACCCCTTGTTACTGTTAACGAGCCCACTGATCCACAGCTCTTTGTCTGTTGACAAGGTCAGGGATGCCAAGCCCACCCCCATATTACAACATATGACAACCTATGTGTTGTGATAATTGCGTTGTTTGCTCTATAACCTGATAATTCAAAGGCCTTGTGACTGTGAAATATAGGCCTAAAGGACAAGACAATTTGTTTTTACCTTTATTTAACTAGGGAAGTCAGTTAGGAGGGGTGCGTCACTATTATTTATTTTAATTTTATTTATTTTATTTCACCTTTATTTAACCAGGTAGGCTAGTTGAGAACAAGTTCTCATTTACAACTGCGACCTGGCCAAGATAAAGCATAGCAGTGTGAACAGACAGCAACACAGAGTTACACATGGTGTAAACAATAAACAAGTCACAGTAGAAAAAAAGAAAAAAACTTGAGTGGGTTGACGTGATCTTTCTGTTTGGGTTGGCGCCCCCACTTGGGTTGTGCCGTGGCTATACTCGGCCTTGTCTCAGGATGGTAAGTTGGTGGTTGAAGATATTCCTCTAGTGGTGTGGGGGCTGTGCTTTGGCACAGTTGGTGGGGTTATATCCTGCCTGTTTGGCCCTGTCCGGGGGTATCGTCTGACGGGGCCACAGTGTCTCCCAGTATTTATGCTGCTGTAGTTTATGTGTCGGGGGCTAGGATCAGTCTGTTATATCTGGAGTATTTCTCTTTTCTTATCTGGTGTCATGTGTGAATTTAAGTATGCTCTCTCTAATTATCTCTTTCTTTCTCTCTCTCTCTCTCGGAGGACCTGAGCCCTAAGACCATGCCTCAGGACTACCTGGCATGATGACTCCTTGCTGTCCCCAGTCCACTTGGCTGTGCTGCTGCTCCAGTTTCAACTGTTCTGCCTGCGGCTATGGAACCCTGACCTGTTCACCGGACGTGCTACCTGTCCCTGACCTGCTGTTTTCAACTCTCTAGAGACAGCCGGAGCGGTAGAGATCCTCTCAATGATCGGCTATGAAAAGCCAACTGACATTTACTCCTGAGGTGCTGACCTGTTGCACCCTCGACAACCACTGTGATTATTATTATTTGACCCTGCTGGTCATCTATGAACATTTGAACATCTTGGCCATGTTCTGTTATAACCTCCAACCGGCACAGCCAGAAGAGGATTGGCCACTCCTCATAGCCTGGTTCCTCTCTAGGTTTCTTCCTAGGTTCTGGCCTTTTTAGGGAGTTTTTCCTAGCCACCATGCTTCTACACTTGCATTGCTTCCTGTTTAGGGTCTTAGGCTGGGTTTCTGTACAGCACATTGAGATTTCAGCTGATGTAAGAAGGGCTTTATAAATAAATTTGACTTAAGAACAAATTCTTATTTACAATGAAAAACCCGAACGCTAGGCCAATTGTGCACCACCCTATGGGACTCACAATCCCGGCCATATGTGATACAGCCTGGATCCAAACAAGGGTGTTTGTAGTGACGCCTCAAGCACTGAGATGCAGTGCCTTTAGACCACTGTGCCACTAAGGAGCCCATAAAGAAGACACTGTCCATGGTTCCGATTTAGTCTATAAACTGTTCATTCATATGCCTTGCGACTATAGGCCTAAAGGCAGAGACAATAAGAACACAGTGGCATAATAAATTCAACCACACCTTTGTTTTATTACAAAACCGGATAGCAACTTCTGTCCAGTGGACAACAAAGCATATTGCATGTACAGTAACAGACAGTTACATGACCTACAGAATGGTCTGTTTCTGACTTGTTCACAGGTATTAATTTAGAACAGAGTCGCAAAGAAAACAGGTGCTGCCTCCACTATTCCAGCATCATTTCAACATCATCAAATCACCTCTGCTTAGTCTAATACAGTGACAACTAAAAGATACCAAAATCCATTTAGTCCAATCAACAATCAACGTAAGCTAAATATGATGGTTCTGATTTCTGGTGTGTGTGTGTACATTCGTTCAAGCATAAAAACATGTTGACGCACCCTACTTGTAGAGAAACACCAATGCCATCCTCCTCTCTTTCATGTTGACGAAACAGTCTATCACTCTGTCATACAGTACATTCTTTTATTTTTTTGTTGTCCTAGGCTACCTGGCTAAAACGCTTGCTTGCTAGCCTAACTCTGTTCATGGGCAACGTTAGCTAGTTCACATTAGCCTTTGACACTTAGCTACATATTGAACTTCTATCCTCTCAGGCCAGGAGCACGACAATGTATGAATTAATGGTTGGATCAGAATCAACGTAATATTCATTGGCCAGTACAGAGAATGAAGTAAAACCACAAGTCCAAATTCCTATCTCCATCCATGGCTAATTTAGGAAAAGGCCCATTTTAGCTAGCTGGCTAGCTAGCTAGCCCCTGGAGGACAACAACACAACGAGATGCAAAAATTGAAGTTTTTCTGTCAATGACGTAAGCTCTCAATGAGATTTGATATGAGTGATGCCAAATCCAAACTGGCTTCCCTTGACACTTTTTTTAGTGCGCCAGGACCATTCACAGTTGAGTTCGCTCAGTTTAGCTCAACGCTGGTTGGCACATTAAAAAAAAAAATGGTCAAGGGAGGCCAGATGCTTGCTGGCTTCCTTTGCCTTCAATGCTGTGGGCGGCAACAATGTCATACTCGTTTGGACCAGACAGTATCAGATAGATTGCCTACACAGAGAGAGACAAAGGGGCGCTGTTTCGCTCGCTCGGATGCCTTCTCCTGTGAAATACATTCAACCTCTTGAAAATGTATGGAAAATTATGAAACCCAGAGAGAAGAAAGACCAATTATTTTATGTTTTTGTACTTTCTTCTTGGTCAATTGGTCAAAGCCAGGCTTCCCTTGGCATCTATATGAATACACGCCACTGAATAAAGACCGACCAAAAACTGGTCTTAGCATAATGCAATTGGTACGGTATTGATTTTGCAGTCAACATACATTCCCCTTTTATTAAATTTATATTGCACATTATTTTTGTCCAGCCTCTGTATTGCCTGTTGAGGAACATCAAATTATTTAAAAGGACTTCTTAATGTTTTCAGTTTATAATTTTATAAAAAAATGCATCTTCCACTTTCCTCTGTCAAATTGGTCCCTGTCCATGGTGCTGAATCAGCTTGTAGGCTATTAGACTGGGTCATTTAAAAAAAATGTAACTTTTATTTAACTCGGCAAGTCAGTTAAGAACAAATTCTTATTTACAATGACGGCCTACCGGTGAACAGTGGGTTAACTGCTTTGTTCAGTGGCCTCCCCAGCTCAATGGTTATAATGAACTTAGCCTTAAAATGCTTTTGAGAAACCACACTGTTAGTTTTTTATTTTTTTTGTATTATTTATAGAATTTTTTTTTTTGGGGGGGGGGTTGATCAGCTTAATATTGCAGATAGATTGTGGCTTCTATCAATGTAATTAACTGCATAATTTCTGATCCCCCATGTGTAGTAAATATATATACACAGTACCAGTCAAAAGTTAGGACACACCTACTATACGGTGGGAACCACACACGCGGAGATCATCCGTTCACCTATTCTGCGTCTCACAAAGACACAGCGGTTGGAACCAAAGGACAGATTTCCTCCGGTCTAATGTCCATTGCTCGTGTTTCTTGGCCCAAGCAAGTCTCTTCTTATTATTAGTGTCCTTTAGTAGTGGTTTCTTTGCAGAAATTCGACAATGAAGGCCTGATTTACGCAGTCTCCTCTGAACAGTTGATGTTGAGATGTGTACAGTAGTTCCTCAATTAAACGTTTTGAGATTATGCTGCGGGATTTAGAGGTAATTTGTGGTTTAGTATGTTACTCTGCGTCACTGCTTCATTGCTCCAGACCACTGCAAAGGGGTGTTAGAGCACTGATTATGCTTTTGGGTCCCAAGGCCTAATGTGTTTCTACCTGACAATGAATGGGCGATATAAAACAAATAGAAACTGATAATTGTGCACAACTTCAAAATTGAATTTCAATTAACTGAATGATGATTATGAAGAAGGTGATTGAATTTAGAACAATAGTGTAAGAATTGCTCTGTTCTGCACGCACATCTGAAAAAAGACTTGGTTTATACTTGGTCAAAAGAAGCTGTAACTGGACTGTAGCATATTACTTGCTAAAACTGTTGTTACACTAAGGCTTAGAGAAGCTAATGTTTTCGATTATATTCCATGATATTCTTAAAATATATGTGTTGACTGAATATAAGCAAGTGATGTCAGCTAAATAATCAAGTTGATGGTGCAGTCATATGAAAAACTCCCCGGTAGCGCCTAAACGCTGGCTAGCATATTAGCTCGATTTGGGCATATCCCCACACCAAAGCTAGTTAGCGTTGCTAGCTAACGACTCAGATTAATAACCATACTCATCCCTGGATGTTCCAATTGCCAACAACTGAGCTGTGCTTTGGCAAAGTGGGTGGGGTTATATCCTTCCTGTTTGGCCCTGTCCGGGGGTATCATCGGATGGGGCCACAGTGTCTCCTGACCCTTCCTGTCTCAGCCTCCAGTATTTATGCTGCAGTAGTTTGTGTTGGGGGGCTAGGGTCAGTTTGTTATATCTGGAGTACTTTTCCTGTCCTATCCGGTGTCCTGTGTGAATTTAAGTATGCTCTCTTTAATTCTCTCTCTCTTTCTCTCTCTCGGAGGACCTGAGCCCTAGGACCATGCGTCAGGACTACCTGGCATGATGACTCCTTGCTGTCCCCAGTCCACCTGGCCGTGCTGCTGCTCCAGTTTCAACTGCCTGTGATTATTATTATTTGACCATGGTCATTTATGAACATTTGAACATCTTGGCCATGTTCTATTATAATCTCCACCCGGCACAGCCAGAAGAGAACTGGCCACCCCACATAGCCTGGTTCCTCTCTAGGTTTCTTCCTAGGTTTTGGCCTTTCTAGGGAGTTTTTCCTAGCCACCGTGCTTCTACACCTGCATTGCTTGCTGTTTGGGGTTTTAGGCTGGGTTTCTGTACAGCACTTTGAGATATCAGCTGATGTACGAAGGGCTATATAAATGCATTTGATTTGATTATTTTTTACAGCTGAAACTTGTTTTCAATGCACATTTAATGATATTTAATAGGTCCAAAAAGTTGGTTGAAAATACACTTGCACTTACGAGCTTAGATGGCTCTCGAATTAACCAGGTCTCTACATATAAATACTTAGGGATATGGTTGGATGATAAACTGTCTTTTAAAATGCACGTTGACAAACTTTGTAAACGGCTAAAAATCAAACTAGGCTTCCTCTATAGAAACAGGACATGTTTGTCCTCTACAAATAGAAGACAAATTGTGCAGGCTACCTTTACGTCGGTTATAGATTATGGGGATATTATCTACATGCATGCTATGGCATCCACACTTAAAATCGCTGGACGCTACTTATCATTATGCACTTATAGGTGCTAGCTACAGAACCCACCACTGTGTTTTATATCAAAATGTGGGTTGGACTTTGCTGTCCATGAGACGAGAATAACATGCTCTCGTGTTTGTCTTTAAAGCACTTCTGAATAAACTACCTTCTTATTTATCATCACTCATCAACATTAAAATTATAATTCATAAAACCAGGTCTCAAGCATGGATTACACTTGAGGCCCCTGCGATCTCCACAGAGTTGGGTATGGCTGCCTTTTCCTGTTACGCTCCTTGCTTATGGAATAGCCTGGAGGATTTTATTTTTGTATTGCTTGTAACTGCTTTGGGTAATGGACGTTCTTGTGCTGTTAGGGGAATAACCTGTGCGTAAATGTAAACATTTCCTCCTGTATTTATTTTTGTGTTATCTGTGATCGTTTTGACTTGTGTAGTTTCTTAATCATTGTAACTAAACTGTATGTGTAAACATGTATACGCAAGGCCCAGCTGTAAAAGAGACCTTGGTCTGTCTTCCTTGTTGAAATAAAGGTATAATAATATAATATAGCCTCGGCACCTACATAAAGCTGAGTGACTCATTCATTCATGGCTTTGGACCAACATTCTTCTGATAGTCTTTAATGAAGAAATGTTTTGGTTATCCTGACCTGGATGCCATGTATTATATGCCATGTCTCTAAAATATTACCACCGTCTCTTGCGCATGTTATTTTCCAGATCTTCCCTAATGAAAAAAACACCTTAGATATTAATTTAGAATCCTCCAATCCTCTAAATGTAATTATTAGAGGAAAGCCATATAGATTGCAAAATAGTTGGAAAGAGATTTGCGATGGCACATGGTATATGAATTGACACGCAATTTTCTATTTCTCCTGAAAGTGCTAACAGTCAAATGCATTCACTTCTTCGCCCACACGCACCTTAAACATTTGGATAATAAAGCATTTAAAGGCTGACATTGGTTGATTTTATGCATTCATGAATTAATCGCTTTAGCTGACATGTCGTGGTTCATCTGATGAAGGTGGATATGGGCCTATTTATAGAATGAATATGAAGTCGGCGGCATCAGTCATACTTAAATCCGAACTGGTTGGAGACTATAAGAGTACATGGACCTAAAGGCTCGATCATTTTTCAAGCTGTTCAAACATTCATAGATGACCAGCAGGGTCAAATAATATAAACAGTACTTAGAGTGTGCAACCGATCAGCACCTTAAGAGTAAATGCCTGTTGGCTTTTCATAGCCGAGCACTCAGCGGTCAAGACAGCAAGTGCGTGTGCGAGAGAGAGAGAGAGAGAGAGAGAGAGAGAGAGAGTAGTCCTATTACCCTTCTCAGAGTTTTAATAATAGTGTGTGACATTGTGGCATTTAAAGCATATTGAGGATAGAAGCAATATGATTTCAAGCAATAGTGTGGTGAACTATTTGAGCACCGCTTCGCGCTGCTCTGAGACAAGCATGGGGACTGATCTGATCATTTTCACTGAATCTCTATTTGGGTGTTAGGATTATTTTGCTCTTAGTTTTGCTCTTAGTAAAAATAATCCTTACTCCCGACCAGTCCTAATAATCCTTACTCCTGACCGGAAAACCTGAGCGTTTTGTTTTTCTTGGAATAGAAACACCATAATATTAATCAAATTAATTAAGCTACATTTCTTAAAATCAATCCCATATACTATGCTCTTACAAAATAATGATCTAAACTCAGCAAAAAAAGAAACGTCCCTTTTTCAGGACCCTGTCTTTCAGATATAATACGTAAAAATACAAATAACTTCACAGATCTTCATTGTAAAGTTTCCCATGCTTGTTCAATGAACCATAAACAATTAACGAACATGCATCTGTGGAACAGTCGTTAAGACACCAAAATCTTACAGACTGTAGGCAATTAAGGTCACAGTTATGAAAACTCACTAAAGAGCACTAAAGAGGCCTTTCTACTGACTCTGAAAAATGCCAAAAGAAAGATGCCCAGAGTCCCTGCTCACCTGCGTGAACATACCTTAGGCATGCTGCAAGGAGGCACGAGGACTGCAGATTTGGCCAGGGCAATAAATTGCAATGTCCGTACTGTGAGACGCCTAAAACGGCGCTACAGGGAGACCGGACGGACAGCTGATCATCCTCGCAGTGGCATACCACGTGTAACAACTCTTGCACAGGATCGGTACATCCGAAAATCACACCTGCGGGACAGGTACAGAACGGCAACAACAACTGTCCAAGTTACACCAGGAACGCACAATCCCTCCATTAGTACTCAGACTGTCTGCAATAGGCTGAGAGAGGCTGGACTGAGGGCTTGTAGGCCTGTTGTAAGGCAGGTCCTCACCAGACATCACCGGCAACAGCGTCGCCTATGGGCACAAACCCACCGTTGCTGAACCAGACAGGACTGGCAAAAAGTGCTCTTCACAGATGAGTCACAGTTTTGTCTCACCAGGGTGATGGTCGGATTTGTGTTTACCGTGAAAGAAATGAGAGTTACACCAAGTCCTGTACTCTGGAGTGGGATCATTTTGGAGGTGGAGGGTCCGTCATGGTCTGGGGTGGTATGTAACAGCATCATCGGACTGAGCTTGTTGTCATTGAGCTTGTTGTCATCATCGGACTGAGCTTGTTGTCCTGACATGACCCTCCAGCATGACAATGCCACCAGCCATACTGCTCGTTCTGTGCCTGATATCTTGCAAGACAGGATTGTCAGGTTCTGCCATGGCCAGCGAAGAGGCCAGATCTCAATCCAATTGAGCACGTCTAGGATCTGTTGCATCGGAGGGTGAGGGCTAGGGTCTGCGTTTCCTGTGGCGGTCTTCATGAGAGCCAGTTTCATCATAGTGCTTGATGGATTTTGTGACTGCACTTGAAGAAACGTTAAAAGTTCTTTACATTTTCCGTATTGACTGACCTTCATATCTTAAAGTAATGATGATCTGTTGTTTCTCTGTGCTTATGTTAGCTGTTCTTGCCATAATATGGACTTGTTGATAACCAAATATGACTATATTCTGTATTTTTTAAATATTATTTTTACCACTCAACACAACCGACTGGCTGAAAATCATTAAGAAGGAAATAAATTCAACAAATTAACTTTTAACAATGTTAAAAGCACACATGTTAATTGAAATGCATTCCAGGTGACTACCTCATGAAGCCGGTTGAGAGATTGCCAATAATTTGCAAAGCTGTCATCATGTCAAAGGGTGGCTACTTTGAAGAATCTCAAATATATTGATTTGTTAAACACTTTTGTTAAACACACTACATAATTCCATAAGTATTATTTCATAGTTGGATATATTCACTATTTTTTAAAATATAGAAAATAGTAAAAATAAAGAAAAACCCTTGAATGATTAGGTGTGTCCGAACTTTGGACTGGTACTGTATATCTGAACACCATCCAGTTTCTCCCTAATTTCAGTTACGATCTTGTCTCATCGCTGCAACTCCCCTACAGAAGGTTGAGAGCATGCGTTCTCCAAAACACGACCCTGCAAAGCCGCACTGCTTCTTGACACACTGCTCGCTTAACCCGGAAGCAAGCCACACTAATGTTTCGGTGAACGATGACACAAGGAAATCCCGGCAGGCCAAACTCTTCCCTAAACCGGACGATGCATATTGTGTGCCTCCCCATGGGTCTCCCGGTCACAGCCTGACTGGGATCGAACTGTAGTGGTGCCTCTGCACTGCGATGCAGTGCCTTAGACCGCTGCGCCACTCGGGAGGCCCCAGTTTTGATTTATTTTTGCTATATATTTCTGCTATATATTGCTATATATTTTTTCTGTGATTTTTCACAAAAGTTAGGAACCTTTCTTGACCAGCACAAAAACATCCTGTGGCGGACTGCCATTGCATCGAATAGTCCCCACGATATGCAACTGTTGAGGGAGGTCAGGAACCAATACATGCAGTCAGTCAGGAAAGCAAAGGCTAGCTTTTTCAAGCAGAAATTCACATCCTGTAGCTCTAACTCCAAAATGTTTTGGGACACTGTAAAGTCCATGGAGAACAAGAGCACCTCCTCCCAGCTGTCCACTGCACTGCACTGAGGCTAGGTAACATGGTCACCACTGATAAATCCATAATAATCCAAAATTTCAATAAACATTTCTCAATGGCTGGCCATGCCTTCCTCCTGGCCCCAACCCTGGCCAACAGATTGTTTTTTTCTGACGACTGACTCGCCTGGTTCACCAACTGCTTTGCAGACAGAGTTCAGTGTGTCAAATCGGAGGGCATGTTGTCCGGACCTCTGGCAGTCTCTATGGGGGTACCACAGGGTTCAATTCTCGGGCTGACTCTTCTATGAGAAGATATATATCAATGATGCCGCTCTTGCTGCGGCCGATTCCCAGATCCACCTCTACGCAGACGACACCATTCTGTATACTTCTGGCCCTTCCTTGGATACTGTGCTAACTAACTCGTTTCTAAATTAAAGATAAAACACAGGCAATTAGCAAGACACCCCCAATAAAGGAGTGGTTCTGCAGGTGGTGACCACAGACCACTTCTCAGTTCCTATGCTTCCTGGCTGATGTTTTGGTCACTTTTGAATGCTGGCAGTGCTTTCACTCTAGTGGTAGCATGAGACGGAGTCTACAACCCACACAAGTGGCTCAGGTAGTGCAGCTCATCCAGAATGGCACATCAATGCGAGCTGTGGCAAGAAGGTTTGCTGTGTCTGTCAGCATAGTGTCCAGAGAATGGAGGCACTAGGAGGAGACAGGCCAGTACGTCAGGAGACATGGAGGAGGCCGTAGGAGGGCCACAACCCAGCAGCAGGACCGCTACCTCCGCCTTTGTGCAAGAAGGAGCAGGAGGAGCACTGCCAGAGCCCTATGAGGGCCCGACGCCCACAGTTGGCAGTTGTGCGTACAGCCCACCACTGTACAGGACGTTTGGCATTTGCCAGAGAACACCAAGATTGAAAAATTTGCCACTGGCGCCCTGTGCTCTTCACAGATGAAAGCAGGTGCACACTGGGCACATGTTACAGACGTGACAGTCTGGAGACGCCGTGGAGAACGTTCTGCTGCCTGCAACATCCTCCAGCATGACCGGTTTGGCGGTGGGTCAGTAATGGTGTGGGGTGGCATTTCTTTGGGGGGCCGCACAGTCCTCCATGTGCTCACCAGAGGTAGCCTGACTGCCATTAGGTAATGAGATGAGATCCTCAGACCCCTTGTGAGGCCATATGCTGGTGACGTTGGCCCTGGGTTCCTCCTAATGCAAGACAATGCTAGACCTCATGTGGCTGGAGTGTGTCAGCAGTTCCTGTAAGAGGAAGGCATTGATGCTTTGGACTGGCCCGCACGTTCCCCAGACCTGAATCCAATTGAGCACATCTGGGACATCATGTCTCGCTCCATCCACCAACGCCACGTTGCACCACAGACTGTCCAGGAGTTGGCGGATGCTTTAGTCCAGGTCTGGGAGAAGATCCCTCAGGAGACCATCCGCCACCTCATCAGGAGCATGCCCAGGCGTTGTAGGGAGGTCATACAGGCACGTGGAGGCCACACACACTACTGAGCCTCATTGTGACTTGTTTTAAGGACATTACATCAAAGTTGGATCAGGCTGTAGTGTGGTTTTCCACTTTAATTTTGAGTGTGACTCCAAATCCAGACCTCCATGGGTTGATACATTTGATTTCCATTGATAATTTTTGTGTGATTTTGTTGTCAGCAGATTCACCTATGTAAAGAAAAAAGTATTTCATAAGAATATTTCATTCATTCAGATCTAGGATGTGTTATTTTAGTGTTCCCTTTATTTTTTTGAGCAGTGTATTATTGATCGATTGACTAAGACTTTTCCAAATCACCGAACAGTGCTATTTGCAGAGTTAGCTCCAGGTATATGTTGCAATTCTTCAGCCATTCCGGAACCTGCGGCCAAAACCAAGCTACACATGGACAGTACCAAAACAAATTATATAATGATTCTGTCTCTTCACTGCAAAATCTGCAGAGCTGGGATGGATGTATCCCCCATATGTATAACATTATATTGGTTGCCAGAATTCTGTATAACAATTTACATTGAAAAACTCAAAGTTTTGAATCCAGCATTGTTTTGTGTATTGGTTCATAAACCATGTGCCAATCAATCGGTACATCGAACATCTCTTCCCATCTATTTTGCAATCTATATGGCACTGCTGTACATTTTTTGGTCCTTAAATGAAACTGGTATACTTTTTTTATTTATCACAATTTTCTTCATGCAGGGCCTGAAGAAGTGCCTACTTTCTCCCCTCTTCAATTTTTGCGGTGATGCTGCAATTAGTTGTTTGTAATTTTGAGTAGAGCAGACAATTCCACATATTTTTTTGTTAGCAGCATGTGTGACATAACTCCACCAGTCCGACTTATATCATTTACAAAGACTATATTGTTTTTAGCATTTTTTTCCCCCAAAGAATACTTTTTTTAATCAATTAGAATATTTGAGTTTAAAAGATCTGACAATTTATTTTCTAAATTTTAGCTAAAAATGACACCCAAATCTAATTGCCTGTAGCTCAAGACCTGAATGAAGCAAGGATATTGTCATGACGTTGCCCTCTTTGGGTACAGCAAGCCCAATCCCCCTCTCCATGTCTCCTACACACAGGCTGCTGTGGTCAGAGAGAGGTCGTAAATTCCTGGAGGAGATCATCTACTCATGGCCACAGTATAGAGACAAGAGTGAATTTTCATAGAGAACAAAGGAATTTCTTCCACCACACAGAACTTGAGGTCCGAACAACATTTATGTTCTGGAGAAGGTATAAAAGATCAGTGAAGAATCCAGCTACGATCTGGCCCGTTTGGTACAATTTTGTGAAACTCATGGGAGACAATACGACCACATTACCATAAGGCTGTTTATATAATAGCCTCAGATATGAGGTTTTCATCTAATTGTTGTATACGATGAATGAGTGAGGATGATACTATTTGTACAATTGTGTAATGGGATTTTGGACTGTTTAATGAAGATGAACTAAATCAGAGGATCCTGGGACAGGCCCTTTTCTGCAACTCCCGAATAAAACCCCCACTTTGAGAATTTCTCAACAGACCATGTTTCCCTCAATTACGAGAGGACAAAGGTTGCAGACCAGACTGCTGAATCTTTTAACCATCCCACGTGGTTAAACTCTTAGATTGTCGATACCGACAGAACAGAACATTTCCCAGGACATAGACATATCTGATATGGGCAGAAATCTTCAATTTTGTTAACCATATTTCATTTTCATATAATATAATGAGCTTGTAATCTGAATAAAAAGAAAAAGACCATTCTTGAATTTGGGTTGAGCCATTTCTACTAATCTGCTAGAGAACCGGTTTAGATTTAAGTATAACTTTTGTATGACTGAAGCCTTTAATGAGAGGCCTAATACTTATTTAATTATTCTGCCCACCAAATTCATATCATTATATAAATAGGCCCATTTAATTTTGTCTGGCTTACCGTTCCAAATGAAATTGAATATTTTTTGCTCATATAATTTAAAAAACAAGTTAGGTGTAGGCAAGGCCATAAGCATATAGGTAAACTGGGATATGACTTAAGAGTTAATCAGGGTGATTTTTCAACAAATAGACGGGTATCTTTCTTTCCAAGGTAGCGATATCTTATCTACTTTTGCTAACTTTCTATTAAAATGTATTGAAGTGAGATCATTTCTTTATTTCGGGATATGAATACCAATTATATCTAATTCACCATCAGACCATTTTATTGGTTAACTACACGGTAATGTAAAAGTAAAGTTATCCAATACGTAGTATAGTACACAACTAATTTGGTTGGAATCCAGAGAGGTTAGAACAATTATCTTCAACAATTAGCTGTGAAGTGATCCAAATTATGGGCTTAAAATAGAACATGAATCAACAGCATACAATGACACCTTAATTTTTAAGCCCAGGATATCTAGCCCCTTGATATGATTATTTGATCTGATTTTAATTGCTAACATTTCGTTAGCCATAATAAATAGATATGCCAAGAGTGAACAACCTTGTTTTACTCTTCTTGGTAGTTTAATACTTTCTGAGAAGTAGCCATTATTTACTGTTTTACACCTTTACGTAACTTTAACTTTTATAAGAGATTCTCCAAAATTGAAATATTTCAGGCATTTATACAGTATATAAATTCTAGTCGTACTTTATCAGGTTTGTTTGTTTGTTTAACTTTCACTTTGAAACAATCAAGAATCACAGAAGAGCGCAAAAAAATTGTCCACATGAACATATAAACAAGGTTCATGAAATTAATAACTTGCTAGTGTTAGATTCTGGGTTAAACTTGGAACATTGTTATACTCAGAAGTACAGTATCTAAGGAGTGATAGAGACAGATTTTTACATCAGAAGTTCATGGTTATCAGTAGGATCCAGATGGCTTTGGAATGTGCTGGGTGGACGGGAGAAAGTCACAGGATTGCTATGGGGGATACGGGTGGACATCTGTGGATTAGGCAAATGAGGGGTTGAGGTCAGGTCAGATCCCCTTAAGGGAGAAATTATGGTTAATTACCCTATTACTTCGTCTTCCTGTCGAACCATAATATATGTAAGGATTGGAGAGAAGGAGGATTGCCTAAATTGGAGTATATATACAGTGGTGTGGAAACATGTTTTGTCTGAATGCAGCTGTATTGACCCTCTGGGTAGAATAACTTGGTTAAGCTTTCATAAATGTCCGTTGAGTTTTTTACTCTGAGAATTAGAACCTAACACTAGTAATATATAACTTTCATATACTAACCGACAGCATCACTTCTTGTTTTTATAAGAAACAATCTGCTGGAAATTCCAAATATTTTGTATAGTCGCCAGACATGCCACCAGGGGTCTTTTCACCTTATTTTAGCACCCCAAAAACGTAATAATAATCAACTGTAATCAACTGTAATGTCAATACCATTGTAAAGCACAATTTCTCCCCTTTCCAACAAAATGAATGACATGACATCCATGCTGCCCGTTTCTGCATAATTCAAGAAGGCGATGAGCTACGTCGGGTCTTTTTAAAAAGGGCGGGTGGGGAAATTAAACTAATGCGTGATAGTGAGAAGGAGAGATGTGTGGGAAAATGACTATTTTTCACACAAATAAACTATAAATTATACATTTTGGTAACTAATTTGTTAATGGTCAGTGGATTGCCACATGACAGAATTTCCATGCAATTTGTTTAGCTAGCTTTTTTGGATTAGCACACTAGCTAGTTATTTAAACTTTGAACTCAGGTACTGTCTGTAGCTAGGTAGCTGGTAAGTTAGCTAGTTAGCATCCTTTGTCAGCACACTAGTGGTTCCAATTTTAAGACTACCTTACAATCTAGCTAGCTACATTGTGTATTAGCAAAAATGTTGATAACTATATAACCCTTTAATCTATGGTAGGTAGCTATTAGTGTTAGCAAGTAATGTTAAAGAATAGCTAGCTGCTATTTTTAGATAGCAGAGCATAACATAACTAGTGAAGCCTAAATGGTATAAATCATGATAATGATGATAGTAGAGTTATGGCTATAGTGTCTATGCTAAATTCATCTTCTCTCCCACATATTCCCATAAGGTCTCAGACTCCAGGATGGGAAATGCTTAACAAGAAAGAAACAGATGAAGATTCAGATGGGGACCATGAGACCCTGTTGTATTTTAAATAGTTAATCTGTTGTCAATTTCTATTCTGACTTGTAATATTAAAAAGGGCAGAAAAAGACACACCATGTTTATTTGAATTAGCTATACCAATTATAGGCTACAGATTTAGATTTTAGTCACTGCAATTAAAGTTTTTCCCCAATGTATACTTATATTAAATTTTGTTCTGACTATGTATTGCATGTTTGAGGAGATTATATGCTCTTCTAAGTATTTGCAACTCATTAATAAATGGCCAGAAGGGTTCCACTTTATTTTAAGCTATAAATTATACATTTTGGTAACTCATTTGTTAATGTTCAGTGGATTGCCACTTTAAAATAAGCTATCATTTTAGCAGTTATAAATGTAGATAACTCGCTTATAAATGTCCATAGTGCCTGTCATTTTAAAATAAGGTATACTTTTAGCTGTTTTATAAATTATGATATCTCAGTTTTAAATGTTTATCGGTCTGTCACTTTAAAATAAGGTATACTTTTAGGAGTTATACACGTGGGTAAATCAATTACAGATGATTTGAGAGTTCACTCAGACTTTAGACATACTTACAGGCAGTATTGGGTACTCATCACTACAATCATGAGAGCAGATTCAACACTTTGTTAAACATTTTCAGTCAATGAAGGGTGGGTATGAAGACCAACATGTTGTGAGAGGATACCTCCTCCACGGTTTCACCAAGCAAGGGTATTATGGTTAACATTTAACACCAGAGCGTTCACCATACTTGGACTATCACACAGAAGTGGTAAGTGTGGTGATATCATCTGGTAACGGGTAATATGTTAGGAATGATGATTGAATAATGTCCTGGATGTAAATTTGGCCAGGCCATCAGGGTTTCAAAGGTGCGTCAAGACACATCATGAAAACCAGCCTCTTATCTTCCTGGGACAGAGCACCAATGCATCACACCCAAAAGTGAGAAATGTATTATTATTCAACTGTGCAACTATTGAAAATAAGGTTGAACGATGAAACATAAGGGGTCATCTTATAAGCGTTTGTAAGTGCATTTATAAATGGTTAATTACTGGAGGTAAATATTGGCTCACTATTTGGCAAACATTTACCAGTTATTGCACTATTTTGGCCAATGTGATATAACCTTTTATTAAGGATTATAATGCATTTACAAATGGAACCTTAATGTAAAGTGTTACCAATAATACCTTCAATTATACAGTTGGAGCAATACATGGTTACAACATCTTTTTTCACATCTTTACTAATGCTGCAGAAATCTGTAGCATCCACATCCATCAGATGTAGTGATCATGATATTTTAGCAATATCTAGGAAAACCAAAGTTCCAAAGATTTTGCTGTGATTCCTATGTTGAACATGTAAATACTATTTGCTGCTCTGTAGTGTGTAATGAGGAGCAACCAGACACTGCAGTTGACACATTTCTGAAATGGTTTATTACAGTTTCTAATAAGCATGCACCCATTAAGAAAAGTACTGTTAAAACTGTTAAATCCCTGTGGATTGATGAGGGATTGAAACATTTTATGGTTGAGACGGACGAGGCAAAATAAATGGCAAATAAGTCTGGCTGCACAGCTGATCAGCTGTTAAACCTACTGTAAACTTACTATAAACTGAGAAATCATGTGACTAAACAAAAAGAAGAATAAACAGTACTGTGAAACAAATATTATATAAAGAAAGATAGTAAAATGCTTGGGCATTAAATGAAATCTTGGGCAAAAAGGTGAACTCAGCTCCTTCATTGAGTCAGATGGCTAATTCATCACAAAACCGACTGATATGGCTAATTACATTATTTTTTCATTGACAAGATAAGCAAACTCTAAACCAAAAACAAACTCCAAATCTACACATCCATTCATAACGGACCGAATTATGAAAGACAAGCTTTGCAATTTGGAATTCCAAAAAGTGGGTTGGAAGAGGTGAAGAGGTTGATGACAAGCCACCTGGTTCTGACAACTTGGATGAAGAATATTGAGGATGATAGCCGACTATATTGCCACTCCTATTTGCCATCTCTTCAATCTAAGCCTACAAGAAAGTGAGGGCGTTGAGGGAAGCAAAAGTCATTCCGCTACCCAAGAATAGCAAATCACCCTTTACTGCCTCAAACAGTCGACCTGCTACAAACTCTTAGTAAACTTTTGGAAAACATTGTGTTTGACCAGATACAATGCTATTTCACAGTAAAGAAATTAACAACAGACTTTCAGCATGAATATAGGGAGGGGCTTCAATGAAAGCCTCTCCAACATAATCCAGGTAGGTTCGGGCATTTCCCAAGGCAGTTGTCTAGGCCCCTTACTTTCTTCAATCTTTACTAATGACCTGCCACTGGCATGAGCCTGTGTGTCTATGTATGCTGATGACTTTGTGAGTGGTATTGAAATGTTGAAAGCACCAAGCTGTTCAAATGACTAGCACACAGATCAGCAACCCATGCATACCCCACAAGACATGCCACCAGGGGTCTCTTCACAGTTCCCATGTACAGAACAGACTCAGAGAAACGCACAGTACTACACAAAGCAATCACTACATGGAACTCTATTCCACATCAAGTAAATAATGTAAGCAGTATAACCAGATTTACAAAACAGATGAAACGACACCTTATGGAACAACATGGACTGTGAAGAGTTACACACACACACACACAAGCATAATCACACACAAGCTAGCACACGCACTCTACACATGCATACATTTTAATCAGGGGTGAAAGTAAATTAAATTTCTTACCGGTACGGGACACCCAATTTTTTTTAATACAACAAAAATAACAGGGCGGCCTACTCTGCTGACACTGACAAACAGATCAATAAAAACGATGTTGTCTGGTCCATTTAATCGGCCTACGAAAAGGGGAGGCACAAATACAATATGACGTCCATCTAACCTGGAAGAGGAAATGATTGTCCAAAAACAAGCAAAAGTGGCACTGACCCAATGATAAAGACAGTGAATTTGCACACTCCCAGGGGATATGGCGGATGTTCTCCACTGGTGCCAAAAAGATATGCTACTGTTCACCAAATTAAATTAAGAATTTTGATAACTAAAAGTCTTTCATTGTCATCTCTTCGCAGCAGGGGAGGGGAACCTTTTTGCTGTCAAGGGACATTTGAATATTTATAAATGAATTCGGGGGCCATATTATTAAAATGAGCTATTTTCTACTTTATTCCTGTGTTAATGTGACGTTAATCACCGGCATTGGTTGTATAGTTTAAATATGACTTTTATGATGTTTCTTGTGTTCTTGAGTATTTAAAAATAGTGCTAGTCCTATTTCAATAAATATTACTATTGTAAATAATGTTGTTGTTGTTATTATGATTACTTGTTCAAAATCACATCTAATGCTCATGGCTGAAACTGCTTATCTTTGACGAGCCGTTTGATGTCTGCTGGCAGTGAAGATGGAGCTACTCGCAGCTGGTTTTCCAGGTTGTGTTAGACAGTCTTGAGCGGAATCAAGTCTTTCCAAGAGTCAGTTTGGAAAAAAACTGCTCACAGCAGTAGGTCATCCCGAACTCCGATGCAAATTGAAGTGCATGTCTCCTCAGAACAGGAAAATGCTCAGCGCTAACGTAAGGTTGAAGTCAGAAGTTTACATACACCTTAGCCAAATACATTTAAACTCAGTTTTTCACAATTCCTGACATTTAATCCCTGGGAAAAAATCCCTGTTTTAGGTCAGTTAGGATCACCACTTTATTTTAAGAATGTGAAATGTCAGAATAATAGTAGAGAGAATGAATTATTTCAGCTTTTATATCTTTCATTACATTCCCAGTGGGTCAGAAGTTTACATACACTCAATTAGTATTCGGTAACATTGCCTTTAAATTGTTTAACTTGGGTCAAATGTTTCAGGTAGCATTCCACAAGCTTCCCACAATAAGTTGGGTGAATTTTGTCCCATCCCTCCTGACAGAGCTGGTGTAACTGAGTCAGGTTTGTAGGCGTCCTTGCTCGCACGCGCTTTTTCAGTTCTGCCCACAAATTGTCTATAGGATTGAGGTCAGGGCTTCGTGATGGCCACTCCATTACCCTGACTTTGTTGTCCTTAAGCCAATTAGCCACAACTTTGGAAATATGCTTGGGGTCATTGTCCATTTGGAAGACCCGTTTGAGACCAAGCTTTAACTTCCTGACTGATGTCTTGAGATGTTGCTTCAATATATCCACATAATTGTCCTGCCTCATGATGCCATTTATTTCGTGAAGTACACCAGTCCTTCCTGCAGCAAAGCACCCCCACAACATGATGCTGCCACCCCCGTGCTTCACTGTTGGGATGGTGTTCTTCGGCTTGCAAGCCTCCCCCTTTTCATCCAAACATAACGATGGTCATTATGGCCAAACAGTTCTATTTTTGTTTTTTCAGACCAGAGGACATTTCTCCAAAACGTAGGATCTTTCTGCAGTTGCAAATCGTAGCCTGAGTTTTTTTATGGCGGTTTTGGCTTTTTTTTGGTTTTGGTTTTGGCTTCTTCCTTGCGGAGCGGCCTTTCAGGTTATGTCAATATAAGACTGGTTTTACTGTGGATATAGATACTTTTGTACCTGTTTCCTCCAGCATCTTCACAAGGTCCTTTGCTGTTCTGGTATTGATTTGCACTTTTCACACCAAAGTACTTTCATCTCTAGGAGCCAGAATGTGTCTCCTTCCTGAGTGGTATGACAGCTGCATGGTCCCATGGTGTTTATACTTGGTACTATTGTTTGTACAGATGAACGTGGTACCTTCAGGCATTTGGAAATTGCTCCCAAGGATGATCCAGACTTGTGGAGGTCTACAAATGTTTATCTGAGGTCTTTGGTGTTTTTCCCCCCATGATTTCAAGCAAAGAGACACTGAGTTTGAAGGTAGGCGTTGCAATACATCCACAGGTACACCTCAGATTGACTGAAATGATGTCAATTAGCCTAACAGAAGCTTCTAAAGCCATGACATATTTTTTTGAATTTTCCCAGCTGTTTAAAAGCACAGTCAACTTCGTGCATGTAAACTTCTGACCCACTGGAATTGTGATACAGTGAATTATAAGTGAAATAATCTGTCTATAAAACAAATGTTTGAAAAATGACAAAGTAGATGTCCTAACCGTTCTTGCCAAAACTATAGTTTGTTAATAAGAAATGTGTGCAGCGGTTGAAAAATTACTTTTAATGACTCCAACCTAAGTGTATGTAAACTTCCGACTTCAACTGTACATTTGTAGAACTCAAGGAGAGGGAGGTTGTTGTACCTGGCTTTGAGCTTGTCGTTACTTTGCAGCTCAATAACTTCGTGTTCTAGGCCATCCGCCACATCCGCTGGTTCGATGTTAAATGGGGTTGCAAATATGTTCAACTCCAGTTGTTTACTTTTCACATCCTTAAACCGCTCACAAAATGTATTTCGCGAGCTTTCCACACTCACTGGCATATTCCAACATAATCTCAGGCTCTTGTCCTTGTAGAGTATGAAAATGCACTGTGTTAACGTTACCCCTTTCTAGTTGGACTTGCCACAGCTTTAATTCTGCTTTGAGCGATTTCACATTTGACAGCAAATCGCTGAGATCCTGGTTTGCCCCTTGGAGCTTGACGTTCAAGTCAGGGACTGTTCACACACACTTTCTTGATGTATGATGCAGTTGCATACAATTAAATCACTTGGATCAAGACTGAGACAACTAATTTCTTTTTTCACTAATGCGGTTAAACCCTTTTTCGAGCCAACCATGGCCGGGGCTCCATCTGTAGTAAGGCCACTTCATTTTTCAAACAGTAGCTCAAATTTACTCATACTCAAGACAAGTCTCCCAAACAAGTACTCACCTCTGGTGGTGCCATGTATGGCTTCAAAAAACAGCAATTCCTTGTGTCAAACTCAGCGGTAATCCCACGCACAAAAATGGCTTATTGGGCGGTATTTGTTATGTCAGTTGTTTCATCACATGACAAAGAGAAAAACTAAACATTTATTGTGGAGTCCTTCCATTTTTTTCGTTATCTTGTGCCATGTCAGTTATCTGCTCCGTGACAATTTTCCGAGACATACTGACACTTTGTGGAACAATTTAACTTTGTCTGGTGCTAGCTACTCTGCAGTGGCAAGAAGACACGCTTTTACAAATTCTCCTTCCAAATGAGGCTTCAGTTTCTTTGCGATAAACTCGCTCACCACAAAAACTTGCTTGCATAACATTTTCCCCATCCAAACGAGGTTTCTTAACCTCTTGCTTCTACCCTCTACTTTTTTGAACATTCTGTTAAAAATCGCGCAACATTCCTGCTACTCATGCCAGGAATATAGTATTTGCATATGATTAGTATGTGTGGATAGAAAACACTCAGACGTTTATAAAACTGGTTAAATCACGGCTGTGGCTATAACATAACGTGCGTTTCATCGGAAAGCGCAGGAAAAACTGATCACTGAAAATGGAAAAATATATTGCTGCGCTACTTGAACCCATTGATAAAGGTGAACCACAATTAATGAGGCTGAGGTTGCAGTACCTACAGCTTCCACACGGTGTCTAGAGTCTTGTCATTTGCCTACGAGTTGTTTCTTGGTCAAACACATGCAAGGCAGCGCATTTCTTCAGGTCTAGGACCGGATATTTTGGTTGAGTTTCTAGCCGGACATTTTTCCAGACGGACAGCTAATGATTTTTACATCGCCTCCTGATGAATTTTATCGCTTATTAACGTTTACTAATACCTAAAGTTGCATTACAAAAGTATTTCGAAGTGTTTTGTGAAAGTTTATCGTCGACTTTTTGAATTTAAAAAAAATGACGTTACGTTATGAAACGCTGTTTTTTTCGTTTATCACACAGTCTACATAGAACGATATCTAGGCTATATATGGACCGATTTAATCGAAAAAAAGACCCAATAGTGTTTATGGGACATCTAGGAGTGCCAACAAAGAAGATGGTCAAAGGTAATGAATGTTTTCTATTTTATTGTGCGGTTTTTGTGTAGCGCCGAATATGCTAATTATTTTGTTTACGTCCCCTGCGGGTCTTTTGTGGTGTTACATGCTATCAGATAATAGCTTCTCATGCTTTCGCCGAAAAGCATTTTAAAAATCTGACTTGTTGCCTGGATTCACAACAAGTGTAGCTTTAATTCAATACCCTGCATGTGTATTTTAATGAACGTTTGAGTTTTAACTAATACTATAGCATTTAGCGTAGCGCATTTGCATTTCCAGAGCTCTAGTTGGGACGCAAGCGTCCCGAGTAGAAGCAAGAGGTTAAAGGCGGCTTGTTGGGCACCCAAACCCCGCTGAAGAGCAATTACTTTATCCACACGAGTTGTCCTTGCAACTCATTCATGGATTTTAAATGTTATTTTTGTGGAAAACAATGTCTAGAGCTTTTTTATTTATGAATTGGCTCGGGGGCCTGATCAAATGGTCTTGTAGGCCGTATGTCATCCGTATGTCATCTCGTAGGTCATCTGGAGGCCAGATGTCCCTCACCCCTGCTTTACAGCATTAGCCATTTGCGTTCCAAAAGGTTTTTCCACAATTCAATGTTTTTATATATCTGCCTTAATGAATATGATGTCAGTTCAGTTGTCATCGGAGACATTCTCATCAACGATAAGATGACAAACTCTACAGTGGAAAGTCTACACAGAGTTATCATGTTCACATGGAATTGTTGTTCAATTTAAATGTTTGAATATGAAATTATTTGTGATGGGATGAAATGTGATTTTAGCTTCTAAAATGTGAGATTTGGGTTTTCATAAGATAGACCCTCGCAGCGGGCCCCGGACTGAAGACCCTCGTAGAGGGCGCCTCTGGACTGAGGGGCTGCGATTCTGGCGGCTCTGGAGTGAAGGGAGACTCTGGCGGCTCCGGACAGGAGGGAGACTCTGGCGGCTCCGGACAGGAGGGAGAACCTGGAGGTAGGAGATGGAGAGACCGCCTGGTGTGTTGGCACCACTCCTCCAGGCTGGATGACAACTTTAGCCCGGACCCTCCAGAGTGCAGGCACAGGTTGAACGGGGCTGTGGGGGAGCACTGGAAAACTCGCACCTCTCCCTTAGGCTCCATGCCCACATTCGCCTGGCACGGGCGGAGCGCAGGCATAGGGAGAACTGTACCCTCCCAGCGCCCCGGAGACACAGCACGCAGCACCAGCTACCCTGGGCCGAAATGGCGTGCCGGAGACCAAACACGCTGAGCTAGCACAACACACCCTGGCTGGATGCACACTCTCGCATGGCACTTGCGGGGGGCTAGCCTATAGCGCTCCGGGCTATGAGTGCGCACTGGCGACACCGTGCGCTTCACCAAGTCCAGGAGTCCAGAATCCTCTTCTCCTGGTTACCACGCTGTTTGGTCCTTTGGTGGTGGGTAGTTCTGTATTGGCCGTTGGTGGAAGAAGGTGAGGACCAAGGTGCAGCGTGGTGAGTGTTCATGTTATATTTATTAGAACAGAAACACTAAACAAAATAATAAAGAGAAAACAAAACAGTCCTGTAAGGTGCAGCAACACAAAACAGAAAACAACTACCCACAAACCATACTGGGAAAACAGGCTGCCTAAGTATTCTCAATCAACGACAGACAGCTGTCCCTGATTGAGAACCATACCCGGCCAAATACACAGAAATACAAAAACATAGAAAAAAAGAACATAGAACGCCCACCCTAATCACACCCTGGCCTAACCAAAATAGAGAATAAAAAGCCTCTCTATGGCCAGGGCGTGACACACAGGGAGTGACTATGGTGCCCGTAACTGTATTTAGACAGGGTATTTAAAACATTTTGTTTCATTTGATTAGAATTATTCAGTCTTGTGAAATTTTAATATTGCGTATTGACAACATTTGGCATGTCCATGGCTGACATAATGCACTTTACAGTAGGTATTTATCAGTGCTAATGCTATGTTTAACAATATATTACCACATTGAAGCCATGCAATTTCTTAGAACAATGTGGACTGAAAACATGTTCAACATATTTAGCAAATGTGGGATAGGCCTATATTTTCTTTTGATTCTGTAGGCTATTTAAAAATCTAGGCTATAACGGACTAACATTCGAATTGAACTTGAATTGATGTTCGACAACTCAGACTTGCACGTGGCAAGGACTACATACTATCACAGACTACAAAGGCAAATCCAGCTGTGCGGTGCCCACCGACTCTTCAACCCCCAGACGAGCTAAACACATTCTATGTTCACTTCGAGGCAGACAATACTGAGCCATTCAGGAAGACTCTCACAGCTCCGGGCGACCAGGTGCTTTCGCTCTCTGAGGCTGACGTGTGGAATACTCATAAAGCCGCAGGCCCAGATGGCATCCCCAGCAGCGTCCTCTGAGTGTTTGCTGATCAGCTGGCGGGCATCTCTCGGACATCTTCAACCTGCCCCAGGCTGTAGTCCCCACCTGCTTCAAGGAGACCATCATCATCCCATTGCCCAGGAAAAACAAGGTGACATGCCCAAATTACTATCGTACCGTCACGCTCACTTCGGTCATCATGAAGTGCTTCAAGAGGCTGGTCATGGTCAACATCAAGGCCAGCATGCCAGGTACACTGGACCACTCCAATTTGCCTACCGCTCCAACAGATCCACGGAAGATGCCATTTACATCGCTATCTACACGGCCGTAACACATCTGAACAAGAGGAACAACTATGTGAGAATGCTGTTCATCGACTACATTCAACATTATTGTTCCCTCCAAGCTCAACACCAAGCTCAGAGACCTGGGTCTGAACATGAGGTCTGATATCAACAGGCTCAGAGACAGTTTATATCTACAAGCCATCAGACTGCTGAACAGAACAATTGAACTGGACTTGACCACCTGCTCTGATTCTCTGTACCTTAGCACACATGCACTTACTCACTCCCAAACACATATTCATGCTAAACACACACATCACAACTACTTGCTACCAGACTCTTATTATACTGCTCAGTTTATACACTGCCCCATCCCACAATACAATTGTAAATATTGCACTATAAAATGTGCCTTCAGTGTATTATACTTATACTGAAATGTTTATTCCATTCTGGTGAGCCATTTACTTTATGTTCGTATTATTATTTCTTATTGTCGAAAGAACCTGCAAGTAAGCATTTAGTTGGACGATGTACACCATGCACATCCCATACATACAACCATTTATTCATCAAAACCCAAGACCTTTTGCGATCATTGTGATGCCATTTCCGGGGGTGAAAGTATCTGTTGGCAGTGGAGTGTATTCATGGATGCCAAGGGAAGACAGGCTTTCCCCAAAAAATGACCAAGATATTTTTTTTACATACAAAATTATTCATCTTTTGTCTCTCTGTGTTTAATTAATTTCCTTCAATATATGTGTAGCCCATCTATGCTGTCTGGTGAAAAAGAGTATGACATTGTTGCTGCCCGTAGCATTGAATGCAAGGAAAGCCAGCAAGCATTGGGCCTCCCTTGATAAAAACAGTCCATAATATAAATGTTTTGAGATCTGACTCTTTTTTTATTTTAAATGAGCTAAGTGTGCTCAGCTGTGAATGCTCCTGGTGCACCAAAAAAAGTGTTAAGGGAAGCCAGTTTGGATTTGGTTTCACACCAATCACATTAGAAGCCAAACATCATTGACAGAACTTGAATTGTTGCATCTCGTTGTGTCGTTGTCCTCCGGTGGTTAGCTAGCTAAAATTATACCTTTCCTAAATTAGTAATAGATGGCGATAGGGACTTGTGGTTTTACCTAATTCTCTGTACTGGCCAATGATTATAACAGCGATTCTGATCCAACCATAAATTAATACATTGTGCCTCTGACCCTGAGAGGATGGAAGTTCAACCTGTTGCTAGATGTAGTAACCTTAATCTAATGTTAACTAGCTGGCCTGGCATATTGTTGCCCAAGAAAGGAAGTTAGGCTAGCGAGCAAGCATTTTCTCCACGTAGCCTTGGACAACAAACTAAAAGCAAGCATGACAGAGTCATAGACCATTTAGGCAACATGAAAGAGGATGGCAATTGGCACTTCTCTACAAGTATGCTGAGTCAACATGTTTTTTACACACACACACACACACACACACACAAATCAGTACCATGGACAGCCACATCATCTTTAGCTTAGGTTGATTGGACCAGTATTTTTTTTGTATCTTTTAGGTGCGGAAGTGATTAGATGTTGAAATGGTGCTGGAATAGTGGAGGGCAGTGCTTGTTTTCTTTGCAACTTGCGGTAACTCTTCGTGGTTCTACGTCAATAGTTGTTTAGTAGTCTGAAATGTTCGGAAACATTAACTTGCTTGAACATGCTGTAGGTCATGTAACTGTTTGTTATATTCAATACGTTTTGTGGACTTCACCGGATAGATGTTGCTCTCCGGTTTTGTGATAAAACAAAGGTGTGGTTAAATATATTCTGCCATACCTCCCACTGCTATGATGATGACACCCAGATCTACCTCAGCACCAAATCCCACCTCTGACCCACATTGAATTCTGACCCCTCTGCAATAAAAACATGGATGCAACAAAACTTCCTCAAACTCAACAGTGATAAAATGGAACCATTCCTCATAGGTACCAAATTCCCCCCTCACCAAAGCTGGCAACCTCACCCTCACCATTGATGACACCACCGTCTCACCCTCCCTTCATGCATGCAACCTTTGGGTCATACTCGATTCCACCCTCTCCTTTGACCACCACATAAAACAGACAGTCAAATCCTCCTTCTTCCACCTCCGCAACATTGCCAAAGTCAGGTCCTCCCTCTCCCGTCCTGAAACCCTCATACATGCATTCATCTCCTCCCGTCTCGACTACTACAACTCACTACTCTCCGGCATCAACTCAAGTTCTCTTCATAAGCTCCAAATAGTTCAAAACTCTGTAGCCTGACTCTTCACCCACAATAAGTCCTAGCAGCACCCCCCCCCCCATCCTCTGAACTCCACACTCTCCCTGTCTCCCAACACATTAATTACAAGATCCTCCTTCTGACCTACAAAGCCCTTCACCACCTTGCCCCCTTACCTCTCAGACCTTCTTCTCCCCTACCAACCCACACGTGCACTACGTTACACCACAGCAGGCCACCTTGTCATCCCCAGGTCGAAGCTCCAGCGCTTCAGCGATAGGGCCTTCTCCAGGGTTGCTTCTAGGCTCTGGAACTCCCTCCCTCCAGCCATCCGTTACTCTGATGGCCTACCCATAAGCCTCCCCCCTCCACACACACACACACACACACACTCTTGGTAATGTAGTGTATGTTGACACCTGCTCGTCAAATATCTCATTCCAAAATCATGGGCATTAATATGGAGTTTTTACCTCCCCCTCACTCTTCTGGAAACATTGCTATGGGGACTTGTTTCCATTCAGCCACAAGAGTATTAGTGAGGTCGGGCACTGATGTTGGGCGATTAAGCCTGACTCGCAGTCGACCAGTCATGTTCTTCCACACCGATCTCGACAAGCCATTTCTGTACGGACCTCACTTTGCACAGGGGCATTGTCATGCTGAAACAGGAAAGGGACTTCCCCAAACTGTTGCCACAAAGTTGGAAACACAGAATCGTCTAGAAAGTCAGAGTATGCTGTAGTGTTAATATTTCCCTTCACTTGAACTAAGGGGCCTAGCCCGACCCATGAAAAACAGCCCCAGACCATCATTCCTCCTCCACCAAACTTTACATTTGGCACTAGGCATTGGGGCAAGTAGCGTTCTCCTGGCGTCCGCCAAACTCATCCGTCACACTGCCAGATGGTGAAACGTGATTCATCACTCCAGAGAACCCATTTCCACTGCTCCAGAGTCCAATGGTGGCGAGCTTCACACCACTCCATCTGACGCTTGGCATTGTGCATGTTGATCTTGGGCTTGTGTGCGGCTGCTTGGCCATGGAAACCCATTTCATGAAGCTCCTGACGAACACTTATTGTGCTGACGTTGCTACCAAAGGCTGTTTGGAACTCGGTAGTGAGTGTTGCACGCTTCACACTTCAGCACTTGCCGATCCCGTTCTGTGAGCTTCTGAGCCGTTGTTGCTCCTAGACGTTTCCACTTCACAATACCAACACTTACAGTTGAATGACTTGTTGGAAAGATACCATCCTATGACGGTGCCAAGTTGAAAGTCACTGAGCTCTTCAGTAAGGCCATTCTACTGCCAATGTTTGTCTATGGAGATTGCATGGCTGTGTGCTCAATTTTATACACCTGTCAGCAACGGGTGTGGCTGAAATAGTTGAAACCACTCATTTGAAGGGGCGTCCACATATTTTGTATATACAGTATAATGTACATACAAGCAAAGAAATGCACTACAAAGACACACCTCTCTTCGCCATACGGAGCAGCACCTAACCCAAACCCAAACCCTTACCTAACCGGTTCGTATCCTAACCCCAATCCCGCCCCTTACCCTAAACCGGGTTCGTATCCAAATGCCAACCCTACTCTCACCACACACTGATACATCACGCTCTTCCCCTTCTTTGAGTCCACCCCTCTCTTTATTCATGTTTTTGTTTAGTCTGATGTGTTGACTACTGTTTTGTTTTTCTTTTCATTTCTACAATTGTAAAGCAACTTTGGGTTCTTGAAAAGCGCTATATTAATCCCATTTATTATTATTATTGTTATTATGGGGTGGCAGGCGGTTAGAGCATTGCGCCAGTAACAGAAAGGTTGCTAGATCGAATCCCCGAGCTGACACGATAAAGATCTGTTGTTCTGCCCCTGAACAAGGTAGTTAACCCACTATTTCTAGGCTGTCATTGGAAATAAGAATTTGTTCTTAACTGACTTGCCTAGTTAAATAAAATAACATTTTTATTGTTACCGCTGTGATTTACCATTGCGTTATTTTTTTTAAAATAGAGCCCACAGTGATTTCAACTTACATATTTGACACAGTACATGATTACATTGTGCATGTTCATTTATGCAGTCATTATTATTCAACAAGTCCTCACCTGGGAATTGAACTCAATATTTTGGTTCACGACATTCCGATATTCCTGCAACACCACAATGTCTGTGTCAATGACTTCTTCATTGCAACACTTTGCACTTCAAAGTAAATCTCAGTTCTACTAAACTATTTTATTTATCATAGTGATTCAGGAGTAACATCAACAGATTAGTAAGCCCCACCAACATTAGACAACTATACAGAAAACCCTCAAATAAGTAAATCAAATAAATAATGAGAGAATAGTCAGATTATTTTATAACTGAAATAGCTGTGCCGATGGCATGCCTTTTGCAAAGCGCAGAGATGTATTATAGGGAAAACGTGTAGGGGCCTTCAGGGAAATCTACAGGCTTTGTGGGGTAGCAGGAAGATCATAACTTCCAAATCCAGAGATTGTGAGTTCAAATCACGGGTGGGGTCATATTGAAAAGGCAATACTATGAAAGTGATCATGTCGATTGTGTCATTTATGTTTATGTTGTCATCTATTTACAGATTTTCGAAATAATTATAGCTGAACATCGTCCTACTTACCTTAAAAGCCCCATTTCATTCAAAACTTGTTTTTCAACCACTCCACAAATGTCTTGTTAACAAACTATAGTTTTGGCAAGTTGGTTAGGACATCTACTTTTTGCATGACACAAGTAATTGTTCCAACAATTGTTTACAGACAGACCTTACCGTGAAATGCTTACTTACAAGCCCTTAACCAACAATGCAGTTCAGAAACAGAGTTAAGAAAACATTTACAAAATAACATTTATTTTTATTTTTTATAATTACATAACAATAATGAGGAAATTGACGCACTTCCGGGTTGGAGCGAGCGGTCGCATCTGCACTCGGTCCGCAGGTAGTATTACATTTCATTACATTTCATTATAGTACAACGGTTTGATTTGTCTAATCTTAGCAATTTCTTCTTAGCTAGCTACACAGCCGTCTTTGTATCATAGATAATTGCGTAATTATCGTATTTCGTCGTCCTAACGCAGTCTACACTGCCCTGCAGCTAGCCAGCTAGCTAACGTCCACCGTTAGCTAGTCCACCGTCTACCGATTAGCAGCACAACTATTACACTCAACTGAACGACTTGATTAGTGTAGTGTTAGCTAGCTACATAGTTGTCTTTGCTGTCTTCGTACCCAAGATAATTGTGTAGTTTAGAGTGTGTAGTTTTATGTCGTCCTTAACATAGGAGACTCTGCTAGCTAGCCAACAGCTAGCCAACGTCTACCGAACAGAACTTCTGCACTCAACAATCCGGTCGCATTTCGCTTCGCTCCACAGGTAGTATCACATTTTTCATTTCATTTCATTACAGTACAACGGCTTGATTTGTTTGATCGTAGCTAGCTACATAGCTAGCTACATAGCCGTCTTTGTATCAAAGATAATTGTGTAGTCTAGAGCGATTTCCTAGGTTAGCTAGCCAGCTATTGTCGTTCTTTCAACGCAACGTAACGTAATCAACACTGCTAGCTAGCCAGCTAGCCCCGAATAGCAGCACAGTAGAAACTATTACACTCAACGGAACGACTTGATTAGTGTAGTGTCAACAACGCAGCCAATGCCAACTAGCCTACTTAGTCAACAACGCAGCCTCTGCCAGCTAGCCTACTTCAGCAGTACTGTATCATTTTAATCATTTTAGTCAATAAGATTCTTGCTACGTAAGCTTAACTCTCTGAACACTCGTGACGTGTAGTCCACTTGTCATTCCAATCTCCTTTGCATTAGCGTAGCCTCTTGTGTAGCCTGTCAACTATGTGTCTGTCTATCCCTGTTCTCTCCTCTCTGCACAGACCATACAAACGCTCCACACCGCGTGGCCGCGGCCACCCTAATCTGGTGGTCCCAGCGCGCACGACCCACGTGGAGTTCCAGGTCTCCGGTAGCCTCTGGAACTGCCGATCTGCGGCCAACAAGGCAGAGTTCATCTCCGCCTATGTCTCCCTCCAGTCCCTCGACTTCTTGGCACTGACGGAAACATGGATCACCACAGACAACACTGCTACTCCTACTGCTCTCTCTTCGTCTGCCCACGTGTTCTCGCACACCCCGAGAGCTTCTGGTCAGCGGGGTGGTGGCACCGGGATCCTTATCTCTCCCAAGTGGTCATTCTCTCTTTCTCCCCTTACCCATCTGTCTATCGCCTCCTTTGAATTCCATGCTGTCACAGTTACCAGCCCTTTCAAGCTTAACATCCTTATCATTTATCGCCCTCCAGGTTCCCTCGGAGAGTTCATCAATGAGCTTGATGCCTTGATAAGCTCCTTTCCTGAGGACGGCTCACCTCTCACAGTTCTGGGCGACTTTAACCTCCCCACGCCTACCTTTGACTCATTCCTCTCTGCCTCCTTCTTTCCACTCCTCTCCTCTTTTGACCTCACCCTCTCACCTTCCCCCTACTCACAAGGCAGGAAATACGCTCGACCTCATCTTTACTAGATGATGTTCTTCCACTAACCTCGTTGCAACTCCCCTCCAAGTCTCCGACCACTACCTTGTATCCTTTTCCCTCTCGCTCTCATCCAACACTTCCCACACTGCCCCTACTCGGATGGTATCGCGCCGTCCCAACCTTCGCTCTCTCTCCCCCGCTACTCTCTCCTCTTCCATCCTATCATCTCTTCCCTCTGCTCAAACCTTCTCCAACCTATCTCCTGATTCTGCCTCCTCAACCCTCCTCTCCTCCCTTTCTGCATCCTTTGACTCTCTATGTCCCCTATCCTCCAGGCCGGCTCGGTCCTCCCCTCCCGCTCCGTGGCTCGACGACTCATTGCGAGCTCACAGAACAGGGCTCCGGGCAGCCGAGCGGAAATGGAGGAAAACTCGCCTCCCTGCGGACCTGACATCCTTTCACTCCCTCCTCTCTACATTTTCCTCTTCTCTCTCTGCTGCTAAAGCCACTTTCTACCACTCTAAATTCCAAGCATCTGCCTCTAACCCTAGGAAGCTCTTTGCAACCTTCTCCTCCCTCCTGAATCCTCCTCCCCCTCCCCCCCTCCTCCCTCTCTGCAGATGACTTCGTCAACCATTTTGAAAAGAAGGTCGACGACATCCGATCCTCGTTTGCTAAGTCAAACGACACCGCTGGTTCTGCTCACACTGCCCTACCCTGTGCTCTGACCTCTTTCTCCCTCTCTCTCCAGATGAAATCTCGCGTCTTGTGACGGCCGGCCGCCCTACAACCTGCCCGCTTGACCCTATCCCCTCCTCTCTTCTCCAGACCATTTCCGGAGACCTCCTCCCTTACCTCACCTCGCTCATCAACTCATCCCTGACCGCTGGCTACGTCCCTTCCGTCTTCAAGAGAGCGAGAGTTGCACCCCTTCTGAAAAAACCTACACTCGATCCCTCCGATGTCAACAACTACAGACCAGTATCCCTTCTTTCTTTTCTCTCCAAAACTCTTGAACGTGCCGTCCTTGGCCAGCTCTCCCGCTATCTCTCTCAGAATGACCTTCTTGATCCAAATCAGTCAGGTTTCAAGACTAGTCATTCAACTGAGACTGCTCTTCTCTGTATCACGGAGGCGCTCCGCACTGCTAAAGCTAACTCTCTCTCCTCTGCTCTCATCCTTCTAGACCTATCGGCTGCCTTCGATACTGTGAACCATCAGATCCTCCTCTCCACCCTCTCCGAGTTGGGCATCTCCGGCGCGGCCCACGCTTGGATTGCGTCCTACCTGACAGGTCGCTCCTACCAGGTGGCGTGGCGAGAATCCGTCTCCACACCACGTGCTCTCACCACTGGTGTCCCCAGGGCTCTGTTCTAGGCCCTCTCCTATTCTCGCTATACACCAAGTCACTTGGCTCTGTCATAGCCTCACATGGTCTCTCCTATCATTGCTATGCAGACGACACACAATTAATCTTCTCCTTTCCCCTTCTGATGACCAGGTGGCGAATCGCATCTCTGCATGTCTGGCAGACATATCCGTGTGGATGACGGATCACCACCTCAAGCTGAACCTCGGCAAGACGGAGCTGCTCTTCCTCCCGGGAAGGACTGCCCGTTCCATGATCTCGCCATCACGGTTGACAACTCCATTGTGTCCTCCTCCCAGAGCGCTAAGAACCTTGGCGTGATCCTGGACAACACCCTGTCGTTCTCAACTAACATCAAGGCGGTGGCCCGTTCCTGTAGGTTCATGCTCTACAACATCCGCAGAGTACGACCCTGCCTCACACAGGAAGCGGCGCAGGTCCTAAACCAGGCACTTGTCATCTCCCGTCTGGATTACTGCAACTCGCTGTTGGCTGGGCTCCCTGCCTGTGCCATTAAACCCCTACAACTCATCCAGAACGCCGCAGCCCGTCTGGTGTTCAACCTTCCCAAGTTCTCTCACGTCACCCCGCTCCTCCGCTCCCTCCACTGGCTTCCAGTTGAAGCTCGCATCCGCTACAAGACCATGGTGCTTGCCTACGGAGCTGTGAGGGGAACGGCACCTCAGTACCTCCAGGCTCTGATCAGGCCCTACACCCAAACAAGGGCACTGCGTTCATCCACCTCTGGCCTGCTCGCCTCCCTACCACTGAGGAAGTACAGTTCCCGCTCAGCCCAGTCAAAACTGTTCGCTGCTCTGGCCCCCCAATGGTGGAACAAACTCCCTCACGACGCCAGGACAGCGGAGTCAATCACCACCTTCCGGAGACACCTGAAACCCCACCTCTTTAAGGAATACCTAGGATAGGATAAAGTAATCCCTCTCACCCCCCCTCCCCCTGAAAAGATTTAGATGCACTACTGTTCCACTGGAGGTCATAAGGTGAATGCACCAATTTGTAAGTCGCTCTGGATAAGAGCGTCTGCTAAATGACTTAAATGTTAAATGAAATATACGGTAGTCAATGTGCAGGGGTACAGGTTGGTCATGGTAATTTGTAAAGACACTACGCATAGACAATAAACAGCAAATAGCACCAGTATGAAAACATAACAGGGGGGGGGGGTCAATGTAAATAGTCTGGGTGGCCATTAGTTGTGACACTTATTGTTTGCCAAAAATTATTGCACAGTTGGTTCCCTGGAAGCTGTGATTTGCCTCATTGTACTGTCCTCCAAATTGGGATGTAGCCAGGAGGCTCTTCAGATCAATCCCCAGTCATTTTTCCAAGAATGGTTTACAGACAGATTATTTCACTTATAAATCCCTGGAGGACACAGGTACAGTAAAAAGAGTCCTATGTCGACATAACCAGAAAGGCCGCTCAGCAAGGAAGAAGCCACTGCTCCAAAACCGCCATAAAAAAGCCAGACTACGGTTTGCAACTGCATATGGGGACAAAGACTGTACTTTTTGGAGAAATGTCTTCTGGTTTGATGAAACAAAAATAGAACTGTTTGGCCATAATGACCATCATTAAGTTTGGAGGAAAAAGGGGGAGGCTTGCAAGCTGAAGAACACCATCCCAACTGTGAAGCACGGGGGTGGAAGCATCATGTTGTGGGGGTGCTTTGCTGCAGGAGGGACTGGTGCACTTCACGAAATAGATGGCATCATGAGGCAGGACAATTATCGCAAATGGGTCTTCCAAATGGACAATGACCACAAGCATACTTCCAAAGTTGTGGCATAAGGACAACAAAGTCAAGGTATTGGAGTGGTCATCACAAAGCCCTGACCTCAATCCCATATAACATTTGTGGCAGAACTGAAAAAGCGTGTGCGAGCAAGGAGGCCAACAAACCTGAATCAATTACACCAGCTATGTCAGGAGGAATGGGCCAAAATTCACCCAACTTATTGTGTGAAGCTTGTGGAAGACCTCCTGAAACGTTTGACCCAAGTTAAACAATTTAAAGCCAATGCTACCAAATACTAATTAAGTGTATGTAAACTTCTGACCCACTGGAAATGTGATGAAAGAAATAAAAGCTGAAATAAATCATTCTCTCTACTATTATTCTGACGTTTCACTGAAACTACTACCAATTGGATACCATGAAATTGGGGAGAAAATAAGGTGTAAAAAAATAAAATAAAAAAAATTACCAGAAAAATGTCCATTGTGATTATGTGAGTTTGCTTCCATCTACAAATACACAATCTACAATGACTGGGTCATGCATTAAATTCATGACTAGGAAATGACTGACTCCATTGCCAGTGAACTGTCTTTATTCCCACACTCTAGAGTAGAACCTATGCCAACTGTAGAAGAAGTTGAAAAGCTTCGTCAGAGTACAGCCCTGGGAAACTGTGGCCAGGATTAAATCAAAGGCGCATTGTCGACAAGTCCACAGCACTTGACTTGTAAAGACAATTAACACTTGAGTTGACATCCGTAGCCTTTACCGTGAAAGCTATCTGCAAACATCAGGGAAATTGCATTTAAAAAGGCATTTTCTTGGCAGTGCACTGCTTCAGCTCAATGCCAAAGAGCTAATGTGCTTATTCAGCAAATCACCAGATATATTTTTTAAAGGAAAAAGCTACAGTATTTTACCAAATATCCCGCGTAAGAGGCATAGGATAACTCTTTTGCTATTTACCGATTAAAGGAAACTTAATATCAAGGCTACCAAATTTTTTAAAGTATATCTTCATTTGGTTAAACCAAGATGGCATAGCAGTTCAGACGTCTTTTGTCCTCGTCTTGTCGTGTCCTGTTTATATTTATATATATATATATATATTTACAACTTTTTTCACATACATTTTATTTTATTTTCCATCAACTCATCTTCAAAACACTCTCCTGCAACCCGCCTCACCAATTTATATTTATAAAAAAGTATTATTTACCTCAAATCTGTAATCCTCCAAGAAGCTAGCCAGAAACTAGCCAGAAGCTAGCCAGGAGCTAGCCAGGAGCTAGCCCAGAAGCTAATCCAGAAGCTAGTTAGCTTCTTTACTGGCAAATCGTTAGTATTCAGCTAACCACGGTTTGTGGTCATCAGCTATCCTTTAGCTCGAAAATCTATCGCCAGTTTTGTACGGCGCAGCGCGGCTCGGAACGGAACATACCGGACCAATTTTTCTCTCCATGTCCCTGGATTTCAACTGCTCTCTGGACATTCATACCCGGATCTCACAGCTAGCTAGCTGCTATCCGTGTGACTATCGGCTTTCGTCGATTCCGGAGCAAACATCAATTATTCCGGAGCTAGCCAGCTCCGTCCAATCACTCCTGAGTTCCATCAATCACTCCTAGGCTGCAGTCACCTATCCGGACCCCTTTTACTGCCTACGCAGAGCCCCCACCGGGCCTTCACAACTGGACTGCCGACGTTATCTACCCGAAGGAGATCCGGCTGGCTCCTCCGTCGCGACGTTACCTGAACGCCCATCTGCGGCCTGCTAACCATTAGCTGTCTTACCGGCTGCAATCTGAATAGACAATCGGACAATTTATTTATTTTTATTATTATGTTTTCTTCTTGGGCCTCTATAACTATATCTATTGTTTTTGTTTTTGTTGTTGTTGTGTGATTTGGATTAATCCCTTCTACCACACGGAACCCCACTAATCTACTGACGGAATGCAAGAGGTGGCTAACAACAGACCTCCATCCTATGCTAGCTTGCTACCGATGGCCTGGCTAGCTGTCTAAATCGCCGTGACCCCCAACCAACCTTGCCACTCACTGGACCCTTTTGATCAATCGACTAAGCATGCCTCTCCTTAATGTCAATATGTCTTGTCCATTGCTGTTCTGGTTAGTGTTTATTGGCTTATTTCATTGTAGAGCCTCTAGTCCTGCTCACTATACCTTATCCAACCTATTAGTTCCACCACCCACACATGCAATGACATCTCCTGGTTTCAATGATGTTTCTAGAGACAATATCTCTCTCTTCATCACTCAATACCTAGGTTTACCTCCACTGTATTCACATCCTACCATACCTTTGTCTGTACATTAAACCTTGATGCTATTTTATCGCCCCCAGAAACCTCCTTTTACTCTCTGTTCCAGACGTTCTAGACGACCAATTCTTATTGCTTTTAGCCGCACCCTTATTCTACTCCTCCTATGTTCCTCTGGCGATGTAGAGGTGAATCCAGGCCCTGCAGTGCCTAGCTCCACTCCTATTCCCAAGGCACTCTCTTTTGACGACTTCTGTAACCGTAATAGCCTTGGTTTCATGCATGTTAACATTAGAAGCCTCCTCCCTAAGTTTGTTCTATTCACTGCTTTAGCACACTCTGCCAACCCGGATGTTCTAGCTGTGTCTGAATCCTGGCTTAGGAAGACCACCAAAAATTCAGAAATTTTAATTCCAAACTACAACATTTTCAGACAAGACAGAACTGCCAAAGGGGGCGGTGTTGCAATCTACTGCAAAGATAGCCTGCAGAGTTCTGTCCTACTATCCAGGTCTGTACCCAAACAATTTGAACTTCTACTTTTAAAAATCCACCTCTAAAAACAAGTCTCTCACCGTTGCCGCCTGCTATAGACCACCCTCTGCCTCCAGCTGTGCTCTGGACACCATATGTGAACTGATTGCCCCCCATCTATCTTCAGAGCTCGTGCTGCTAGGCGACCTAAACTGGAACATGCTTAACACCCCAGCCATCCTACAATCTAAACTTGATGCCCTCAATCTCACACAAATGATCAATGAACCTACCAGGTACCACCCCAAAGCCTTAAACACGGGCACCCTCATAGATATCATCCTAACCAACTTCCTCTCTAAATACACCTCTGCTGTCTTCAACCAAGATCTCAGCGATCACTGCCTCATTGCCTGCATCCGTAATGGGTCAGCGGTCAAACGACCTCCACTCATCACTGTAAAACGCTCCCTGAAACACTTCAGCGAGCAGGCCTTTCTAATCGACCTGGCCGGGGTATCCTGGAAGGATATTGATCTCATCCCGTCAGTAGAGGATGCCTGGATATTTAAAAAAAATGCCTTCCTAACCATCTTAAATAAACATGCCCCATTTAAGAAATTTAGAACCAGGAACAGATATAGCCCTTGGTTCTCCCCAGACCTGACTGCCCTTAACCAACACAAAAACATCATATGGCGTTCTGCATTAGCATCGAACAGCCCCCGTGATATGCAGCTGTTCAGGGAAGCTAGAAACCATTATACACAGGCAGTTAGAAAAGCCAAGGCTAGCTTTTTCAAGCAGAAATTTGCTTCCTGCAACACTAACTCAAAAAAGTTCTGGGACACTGTAAAGTCCATGGAGAATAAGAACATCTCCTCCCAGCTGCCCACTGCACTGAAGATAGGAAACACTGTCACCACTGATAAATCCACCATAATTGAGAATTTCAATAAGCATTTTTCTACGGCTGGCCATGCTTTCCACCTGGCTACTCCTACCCCGGTCAACAGCACTGCACCCCCAACAGCAACTCGCCCAAGCCTTACCCATTTCTCCTTCTCCCAAATCCATTCAGCTGATGTTCTGAAAGAGCTGCAAAATCTGGACCCCTACAAATCAGCCGGGCTAGACAATCTGGACCCTTTCTTTCTAAAATTATCTGCCGAAATGGTTGCCACCCCTATTACTAGCCTGTTCAACCTCTCTTTCGTGTCGTCTGAGATTCCCAAAGATTGGAAAGCAGCTGCGGTCATCCCCCTCTTCAAAGGGGGGGACACTCTTGACCCAAACTGCTACAGACCTATATCTATCCTACCATGCCTTTCTAAGGTCTTCGAAAGCCAAGTCAACAAACAGATTACCAACCATTTCGAATCTCACCATACCTTCTCTGCTATGCAATCTGGTTTCAGAGCTGGTCATGGGTGCACCTCAGCCACGCTCAAGGTCCTAAACGATATCTTAACCGCCATCGATAAGAAACATTACTGTGCAGCCGTATTCATTGATCTGGCCAAGGCTTTCGACTCTGTCAATCACCACATCCTCATCGGCAGACTCGGCAGCCTTGGTTTCTCAAATGATTGCCTCGCCTGGTTCACCAACTACTTCTCTGATAGAGTTCAGTGTGTCAAATCGGAGGGTCTGCTGTCCGGACCTCTGGCAGTCTCTATGGGGGTGCCACAGGGTTCAATTCTTGGACCGACTCTCTTCTCTGTATACATCAATGAGGTCGCTCTTGCTGCTGGTGAGTCTCTGATCCACCTCTACGCAGACAACACCATTCTGTATACTTCCGGCCCTTCTTTGGACACTGTGTTAACAACCCTCCAGGCTAGCTTCAATGCCATACAACTCTCCTTCCGTGGCCTCCAATTGCTCTTAAATACAAGTAAAACTAAATGCATGCTCTTCAACCGATCGCTACCTGCACCTACCCGCCTGTCCAACATCACTACTCTGGACGGCTCTGACTTAGAATATGTGGACAACTACAAATACTTAGGTGTCTGGTTAGACTGTAAACTCTCCTTCCAGACCCATATCAAACATCTCCAATCCAAAGTTAAATCTAGAATTGGCTTCCTATTTCGCAACAAAGCATCCTTCACTCATGCTGCCAAACATACCCTTGTAAAACTGACCATCCTACCAATCCTCGACTTTGGCGATGTCATTTACAAAATAGCCTCCAATACCCTACTCAACAAATTGGATGCAGTCTATCACAGTGCAATCCGTTTTGTCACCAAAGCCCCATATACTACCCACCATTGCGACCTGTACGCTCTCGTTGGCTGGCCCTCGCTTCATACTCGTCGCCAAACCCACTGGCTCCATGTCATCTACAAGACCCTGCTAGGTAAAGTCCCCCCTATCTCAGCTCGCTGGTCACCATAGCATCTCCCACCTGTAGCACACGCTCCAGCAGGTATATCTCTCTAGTCACCCCCAAAACCAATTATTTCTTTGGCCGCCTCTCCTTCCAGTTCTCTGCTACCAATGACTGGAACGAACTACAAAAATCGCTGAAAATGGAAACACTTATCTCCCTCACTAGCTTTAAGCACCAACTGTCAGAGCAGCTCACAAATTACTGCACCTGTACATAGCCCACATATAAATTAGCCCAAACAACTACCTCTTTCCCTACTGTATTTAATTTGTTTATTTTGCTCCTTTGCACCCCATTATTTTTATTTCTACTTTGCACATTCTTCCACTGCAAATCTACCATTCCAGTGTTTTACTTGCTATATTGTATTTACTTTGCCACCATGGCCTTTTTTTTGCCTTTACTTCCCTTATCTCACCTCATTTGCTCACATCATATATAGACTTGTTTATACTGTATTATTGACTGTATGTTTGTTTTACTCCATGTGTAACTCTGTGTCGTTGTATGTGTCGAACTGCTTTGCTTTATCTTGGCCAGGTCGTAATTGTAAATGAGAACTTGTTCTCAACTTGCTTACCTGGTTAAAGAAAGGTGAAAAGACAGCAAAAGGGTGGGTTAAATAGTACATTTGTACCCATATTCTATTTCTCTATTTATTTCTCCATTCCTTCCTCTCTCTCTCTCTTTCTCTTTCAATCTTTTTCTCCATTGCACCATCCCATCCCACCCTATCTTTTTCTCCTTCAAATGCCTGACCCTTTCTTTCCACTGCAACAAAAAGCTAGTGATGATGGAATCAGAGAGAACATCACTGGAGAGAACTCTGTTTCTCTGGCACCTCATGAACTTGTGAACATTCCAATCACACAGTGTGCTTGTTTGTCCCATTTTCTGTCCTCACTTCTTTGTCATCAGACGATACAGGCTGGGTTGACTTATTCTATGCATTTTTATGAGGGACCTTTCATTAAATAGCTAAATTATTAAAAACAGTATGTGATTGCTGTTCATTTGAACAGTTTGCCTCTATAATGACTTTCTTGTGTGAAAATATATACATATATTTTAACAGGGTTTCATAAAAATGCTGTAGCCATTCACCATGGATCAACAAAATCAGTTATTTAAATTATGGTAAAAATGTAATGCAAGTATGGATGTTCTAAATAAGATGCAGCTTCCTTAAGTGGTTGCATCTGTGCTTAGACCAAAAAAAATTGTGAGCGAGAAAAGTCTATTAATAAAATAGGCTTCAAATATGCCACAGTGCTGGGCCTATGAATCTAACTGGCAAACCATTTTAGCACAGTAACGTAAAGAGGCATAATTTTCCCAAGGGGCAACATGTCGTCTTGGTACAATTTCCTGAAGAAATCAACACAGCTACTCCGTCAACTAGATCCTCAACATGGCAATATTTTATATTATTATTTTGGAAACAGAAACTTAAATATAACCTCAACATCATTATTTAACAATTAGTCACAAAAACGCTGTGGCAATAGGAATAATTTTAGCATCTCCGGGTCCATTTCACAGAATCAGTTCAATGTAGGCTAAACTCTAAATAAGCACAACACAAGGTATTGAGGTATTGGGTAAACAGCATTGGAAGAAGTGGATGTCATAACATAATGACCTACTTACCATTAGTCCTAGCTCTCCTGGGGTCCCAGGATCTCCCTGTACAAATATAAAATGCCCAATTAGTAAAGCACAGATAAATGGGGAGATTTGTTCTACTTCAATGACTTGAAATTACAGTTGGTGATAAATAATTGGATTGGATTTGGAACATTAAATTATTTATATTTTTTTAATACATTTTAAGACATTTGGTTATGAAGATTTGGATTTGAAATGTGGGTTATGCAGATGGATGTTAGTGTTCAATACAGAGGCAAATTCATCAGTTTATCAATGATACAGTTTCTAGATAAAAATAAACAATCCACATCCTAATTAGGTGTCCATTCTTCCTTTTGCATCTGGTGGACTCTACTGTGAATAGCAATTGATTCAAATGAATAGTTCTTTATTGGTGCAGTTCTGGGCTTTATGTAGGTACGGCCATGTGACATCTGTCCGATTCGGCCCTATGTAGCTGGTTGGTGGCCATTGTGGAAAACTGGTGCCCTAGAGTGTAATAGGTTCAATCTGCAATGGCACTACAGCTAAACATCTTTATTTAGACATATTCTGGATTTTTGTAAAAGTTCTTAAAAGTGACAAAGTATAAAATGTCATAGTATATATATATCATTGGAATCAGTAGACTTCAGGTAGAACTTACATAACTTTTTAGAGTGTAAAAGATAACTTTATATTTAAAACACCACTGAATAAAATATCACAATTTCTCGATTTCTGATGGTTTCTGATATCCTTCCTGTTTGGCCCTGTCCGGGGGTGTCCTCGGATGGGGCCACAGTGTCTCCTGACCCCCCCTGTCTCAGCCTCCAGTATTTATGCTGCAGTAGTTTATGTGTCGGGAGCTGGGGTCAGTTTGTTATATCTGGAGTACTTCTCCTGTCCTATTCGGTGTCCTGTGTGAATCTAAGTGTGCGTTCTCTAATTCTCTCCTTCTCTCGTTCTTTCTCTCTCTCGGAGGACCTGAGCCCTAGGACCATGCCCCAGGACTACCTGACATGATGACTCCTTGCTGTCCCCAGTCCACCTGGCCATGCTGCTGTTCCAGTTTCAACTGACCTGAGCCCTAGGACCATGCCCCAGGACTACCTGACATGATGACTCCTTGCTGTCCCCAGTCCACCTGTCCATGCTGCTGCTCTAGTTTCAACTTCCACCTGACTGTGCTGCTGCTCCAGTTTCAACTGTTCTGCCTTATTATTATTCGACCATACTGGTCATTTATGAACATTCTTCCTAGGTTTTGGCCTTTCTAGGGAGTTTTTCCTAGCCACCGTGCTTCTACACCTGCATTGCTTGCTGTTTGGGGTTTTAGGCTGGGTTTCTGTACAGCACTTTGAGATATCAGCTGATGTACGAAGGGCTATATAAATACATTTGATTTGGTTTTTCATAATTGTTGCGATCATAAAGGCAATAAACAAAGGCCATATGGTTTTGGCCATGTAGACCCAACACAGGGGAAGCCATTACCTAAAACATACATGCAGGTAAAATGTATCTTCACCATTAAACTTTAGGGGGCGCTATAGACCAACCCAAGGCCCATCTGAAATGGTAGGTTTTGTGGTACATATCTATGGAGTTAGTTGATGAATTGGCATTTGTGGGGCAAATCTCATTCCAGTCATGGGACCGATATTACAGTGGTTCCTCCTATAAAAGTTGCGAGCTTACACCGCGGGATAACAGGTACCCAGACTTAGAGGTCATTGCTCCAGACCACCACAAGGGGTAGTTAGAGCACCCATTATGCATTTGGGTCCCAAGGTTTTTATATGACCAATCATTTTGAGTGGTTCCAATGACCAATTTGACGCTGGCCATCCGTCCCTAGTGACTTCAGCAAAGATGGCTGACAAAACATTACGGGGAAGAGGAATATGTTAGAGGAATATGTTAGTTCATGTAGAGACAAACGATTGTGCTTTTTTTTTTGTCATAAAGTTAATTTATGAAAATCGATACTTCAGCCATATCCAATACCAGGTGTATCAAACTAATTCATTGTAGCAAGCAGGGAGCAGGTTTCGAACCCTCAAATTCTAGCCCGAAGTCCAACACGCTATCGACTGTGCCCAAATCTATTAATTTGGGTTGGGGCCGATTGTGGCTAAAAACACTTTATCAATTGGGATCTTCAACGTGGAAAGGGGGAAAAGTATTATTATTAGTTTTTCACCAGCATAGCAGGATGGCTATTAGCTGAACAATAGACTATTCAACCTTTACTAAAGAATTGTCTAATAGCCGAGCTAGGTGTGACCCCCCCATTTTCAGGACTATCCATAAAAAGCAGCCGAAATGCGCAATAGGTTTCTAAAAAGAGGCTATTCATCCAATGTGTGGATGAAGTTCTTAAATTGGCACTGGGGAAAATATGAACTGCTACAAAAAAATATCCGCTAAAGCTAAAAAACACTCTCTAATGTTTACAACTATATATATTTTGAACTAGCGAAAAGTGGGAGATGCGGTCAAGAAACACTGGCATGTTTTATTTAGGAAGGGTTTTTTGTTTTTCATGGAATAGAAACACCATAATATTAATCAAATGAATTAAGCAAGTACCAGTCAAAAGTTTGGACACACCTACTCATTCGAAGATTTTTCTATATTTTTACTATTTTCTATATTGTAGAACAATAGTGAAAACATCAGTTAAGAACAAATTCCTATTCACAAGGACAGCCTACTTCTTCCTTCCCAATGAGGATTTGAACCCAGTCTCCCGCGTGCCCCGCATTCTGTCGTACAGACATGGCCTGCTCTCCCTTATGTAAGGAATTAGGCACTTTCCCATGTTTATTACAGTATGTATTGTAGACTGCACAGTAGCCTAATAAACAAATAAACACATTTAGTTAATAAAATTATGATAAAAAAATACTCTTTAAAAATGCAGAAGTTGATTTAGTTATGGATTCATAACGAATTACTATGGGAATAAATATCACTGATTTACAGAAATATTGGAACAAAGTTGTCTAATGAAGGCAAACAATTTAGAATCTTCGGATCCTGTAGCCTACTCCCAACAATCATGTTGTACATTGCCATCTTTTCCAATCCATCCTAACGGAAACGCTAAGGGTTTTGTATTTTGTTTTTCTCTGAATAGAAACACCATAATATGAATCAACTTAATTAAGCCAAATTTCTTAAAATCAATCCCATATACTATGTTATTACAAAAAAGGTTTTAAAAATTCTCTGGTAATGCCAATACGGAATACTATCAAATGCTTCTCAAAGATGCCCTCTGGTGGTCAAACTAGCAATAACTTGCAGTAACAGAAAAAATGGCTGAGAATTTAATGACGTGCTACAGAATTATGCGGTAGCGTGTGAAAAATGCAAATTTCGGTCACATGACTTGAATGGGATTTGTGCCACAAATTCTAAAATATTACTATTTGGGAACAGTGTCAGGGAAACTAAACCAAAGCATGGATTACTGTCATACCTTGCCCATAGACTGCTTACACGGTAAGGAAAACAAAATGTAAGTCTGTAATTTTGGCTAACTATCCCTTTAAAGACATGTCAATTTCATATTTAAGACCAACCAAAAGCTGATCTTAGTGGCAAGGCAGTTGGTTATGGCATTGCTTTTGCCAGCGGAAGAGCACAGTAGCCAAATCAGTAGCCTATCACCAATGTTTTATTCAAATATAAACTTTTGGAGCAGCAAAACAGTCAACATTTATATTGGATAATTTTTTGTCCAGCTTCTGTGAAAGATTATGTGCGATGCCCATTGAATAAAACATGTCAGTGACTGTAGAAAGCCCGTTAAGAAACATGAAGTTATTAATAAAAAGACTGCTTATTGTTTTTCATTCATCATTTTGTTTTAAAAATGCATCTTCCACTTTCCTCTGATATATGGGCAATCAGAAGCAATTTCGTTTGTGTTACATTCATTAAAGGGGTTTCCCCTTTATGCCATTTCACAGGCCAAGGACTGTACTGTACTGTACCCATACAATACTGTACTCACCGGCAGACCTGGCACTCCCCGGGGCCCATCCTTGCCTGTGTCCCCTGGTGGCCCTCGGGGGCCAGGGGGACCTGGGGGTCCAGGAGGCCCTGGTGGACCTGCCGAACCCTGATCTCCCTATAGAGCAATGCAACAAGTCAAATCATTACATTAAATGGCTTCAAACCTTTAGATAAAAAATGAAGACATCAGTAGAGCAATCATTAGAAATAATAGTGAAATGAGTAGTCGGTTGGACATGGAAAACCTCCATAGGGAACATGAAGGGAAGTTTGAAACTCTTACTTTAGTGTATCAGATGTTAAGTTAATAACACTGGAGTAGTACTTTAGAAATTAATAAATAAATGTACTAACATTTTCTAACTGGTCTATATCTGAAATGTTGTTTAAAATAATTGCTACTTGGAGTATTCCCAATTAGAATTTCCCAGTTCAATTAACACATTTGACTACACTAAGCTTTGACAAACAGCAATAGTAAGTGTCAAATTTTCATTAAGATGAATCTAAAACATTCTGAAAATTCATTCTTTAGTTACAAGTGGCAATGTATGAAGATCATTACTAAATGTATGCTTCTAGAATTTCCTCTAATATGACAGAATGGGTGCTTCTGATAGGTCCAACTAAATGCTGGCATGCAAACTGAGGAATGAACAAGGAGAAGTTGTCAGGTGATAAACCCCTTCGGAGGAAAGATAAAGACGAGCAAGGACAGCCACTACCTTAATAAGCCGCCGCTTTATGAGCTGCTGGTCAGCAGAAAGAAAGCCATGATTGATCTTAGGGAAGACCATCTGAGCGAGCAGGTGTGTGAGGTCAAGAAGTCGAAGTTCAGAGGTAAGTGAGGTTGGAGGAGGATGAGGTCCCAGAAGAAAAAGAGGAAAGAGTCAAAGGGCAAAACATAGATTTTGATTAGATGTTGCGTCACAAGACCCAACTAAGCGCCTTCATAAATGGGGAGAAATCCACACTTTTCCACCACAGTGGCTTTGGAAGTCTGGACTTAATTTTGGAGCCAGAGCACATAATTACCACCTCAGGGATGCTGGGACGCCACACTGGGCTCGCAGATCCTGGAAAAATGGGGATTCCTCCTCTGCGGAGGTGCTGACAGTAGTGCTCAGTGCCAAGCCAGACCCCCGGAGGTGGACACACCGAAAAGCTGCATGGTTGACCTTCTGAAGGTACATTTTTTACGCAGTGTTTTTTAAGTTGGGCAAGTATCTCTGGCGCTGTCCATTGGTATTATCTCAAATGATCCATTACTAGAAATACCTAAATATATTGGAGTTGAACTTGTGTGATTGAAATATGGAAATCATACAGTTGAGGAGATACAGTATATTAAGCACTAAATAGCCCACTGAAAATTATACCTTGCATTTAGAGATTTGGGGTGAACCATGGGTATGGGATTTAAAAACATTTTGCCACTTTGGTTTATTGTTGAATGTTCCTTGCTAAGTTCCTTCCATTCATTCAGCATCAATGGACATTAGCAAGACCATGTCTTGGTTAGAAAAAGTACAATTCTGGTCGTAATCAACTACACATTACTGGGTTATAAAAAGCTACCTTGGATTTCAAATGGGGCCCTGGCATTTTGCATGAAAAAGAATCCCCTCGGGACTTGGTGGCACTGAGTGGACGATTATGGCCCTGATTAACTACTGTGCCTGGCCCTGGTCTGTCATTGGGGCCAGAAGTAAAGGCTCATTCTTTCTCAGTGTGTGTCATCCAGGGGTCAGACTGAGCAGCTAGGCCACACCAACAAACCTTGACAGTCAGGATCTGATTGCTGTGCAAAGCAGCCAGTGTACGGAGACCAGGCAATCCCTAAAAGGACATACAGCACAAGATTGCTCAACACAGACAAAACATAGAGCTCCAGACACAACACAATCAAAGTTATGAAAACATCCATAACAGCGGAGTAGTCAAGTTATCTGTTCCACATTTCACTGACTTCAACAGACCATGAAAAAGTTAATGGCTAATTGTTTTGTCTCCCCAATATTTAAAAAAATGTAATAATGGACTTAAATGTTTCATTTATCTCTGTAAGACACTGAAAACCAGTTTGAGGATATTTTAATTACACTGTAAGGATTTGTACTACATGCCAACAACATCAAATGTTATTTTGAAGCAATTAACTTTAATGATTGTCTTTATTGAGTGCCAAACACCTGTCAATGCAATTGCCACCCAAAATGATTTGTCAATGGACAAAGTCCAGGTCTTTTTTCAAACCAAATATTTTTTATTTTACCATATTGAACCTTTTTTAATTATACCATATTTAATTTTTATTTACCATATCATGGAATCCAAATGTAACCTATATAATCACTTGATTCCAAATGTACGCAAAGGGTTCAATGTGGCTTGTTTCTCTTTCTCTAGTTGGATCAGTAACACACCTAAGACATAGGTTGGGAATGCCAGCAAAGCAAAACATTAAGTTGTTAAGAGTGTTTGTATCAAAGGGGAAAAAATACTTTCTATGGAAATTCAATCAAATATTCAAACCAAATTGCTTTGCTTCATAACAGCTCTGACACAATCTTGAAAAGTGAACAATGAAGATATGACATGCTTCACTTGTGCTGCCTCTTTGGGCTAGAGTATCTTAGATTCATGAATGATTCGATACATTTGCCGGGAGACAGTGGGACTTAGCATTGATCCCCCACCTTTTACGTGATGCCAAAGGTCTGTGTAAGCTCTCATTATACACTGCTGACTTGGCCAGAGTCTAGCACTGTCAAGCTCATTGACACTATCTGTGTTCAAACCAAGTCTCCTTGTTGTGGGACAATAAATCATCATCTGACTTCAGAGTCAGCCAAAAACTGCAATTTTCTTCAATGCATCAAATCCACTCACATTATATGTGGGACAGTGCACTCGCCACATTGTACTGTGACTGCATTCATGGATATTTGTGACAATGGTAATGACATTGGTGGTTGACTGATATTCCCAACCATTTGCTAATCACTTTTTGTATTTCTCTCTGAATAGGATGTTGAATATTTCGTAGAGTAACATTACCATGTATTTGCCTACAGCAGGATGATTGCAGTTGTAGTAAGCAAAATAACTGATATGGAGAGAATTATCTCCACAATGAGATGGGTGCAGACAGCAGGCTGTTAGCCAGCCTGCTAGTTTAGAGGTGTCTGCCACTATGACAGTCAGTGTAGTCAGCTCAGCTATCCCTATTCAGACCATGTCTGTGCCTCGATCTAGGTCAGGCAAAACTAAACATAGCGGTGTTCACCTTAGCAATCTCACTGGAATAAAAGACCTCCTCCATTCCTGTCATTATTGAAAGAAACTGTCATAATATCTCACATCTCAAAATAAGACGACGTAATGTTAGATCCCTCTACTTCCAAGGTAGTCATATTCAATGAACTAATCACTGATTATAACCTTGATGTAATTGGCCTGACTGGAAATGTACTGTGTTAAATGAGGCCTCTCCTCTTGGTTAGACTAGTGTCCATATCCCTTGCGCATCCCACAAAGGTGGAGGTGTTGATAAGATTTAGGACAGCAAATTTCAATTAACGAAAGAAATGACAGCATTTTTGTCTTTGGAGCATCTAGTCATGAAATCAATGCAGCCTAATCAATCACTTTTTATAGATACTGTTTACAGGCCTCCAGGCCCTTATACAGAGTTCCTCAATGATTTCCCTGAATTCCTATCGGACCTCGTAGTCATGGCAGATAATTTTAACATTTCTGGTGACTTCAATATTCACATGGAAAAGTCCACAGACCACTCAAAAAGGCTTTCGAAGGCATCATTGACTCAGTGGCTTTTGAACAAACATGTCTCCTGACCTACGCATTGCCACGGTCATAGCCTGGATCTAGTTTGGTCCCATAGAATAAATATTGAAAATATTTATTTACAGAAAATACCCGAGCCCTGAAGCAAGCTTCCAGTGAAATTGGAACGGAAATGGCCCTCCACCAACCTGAAAGTCTTCCAACTAGCTTGGAAAGACAGGGCAGTGCAGTATCGAAGTGCCCTCACTGCTGCTCGATCAGCCTACTTTTTAAACCTGATTGAGGAGAATAAAAAATAAAAAAATGTATTTTTGATATTGTTGCAAAGCAGCATTCCCCAAGTGAGGATGGCCTTCACCTCAGCAGTGATGAATTCATGAACTTCTTCGCCGAAAAGGTCATTATCATTAGAAAGCAAATTACCACAAATTATTTATCCAAAACTCAGTTGTCCTAAGTCTGCACACAACTGCCAGGATTTAGGATCAATGGAGACACTCAAGTTTTTTAATCCCGTATCTCTAGACACATTCCCAAAATAGCCTCAACAACTTCCAGCTGTCTACTGGAAGCAAATTACGGACTCCTCTCTTGAATCTGAATCTACCGAGTTTCAAACTGCCTCTGGAAGCAACATCAGCACAATAACTGTTTGTTGGAAACTCCATGAAATGCAACCACACACAAACCTAAGATCACTAGGATGGAAACACCACTCCAGCCGACGCTTGGAATTGCGCACGGTGTTCTTACGTGAACAGTTGTGCTGACGTTGCTTCTGGAGGCAGTTTGAGTGTGTTGCAAATGGGACAGCGGTCAATTCTGTGCGCTTGTGTGGCCTACCACTTCGCAGCTGAGCCGTTGTTGCTCCTAGACATTTCCACTTCACAATAACAGCACAGTTAACTGGGGCAGCTCTAGCAGGGCAGACATTTGATGAACTGACTTGTTGGAAAGGTGGCATCCTATGACTGCCACGTTGAAAGTAAAAATATATATTTTTTCTCTATAATACTACTACCACCTAGCAATTTGATGAAGTAGGCTTTAGCTAGCCCAGATAGGTTCCCAATCTCCCACCCTCATAACTAACAAAAAAATAAACCATTTCAGGCTATCAATCAAGTAGCTAGATTGTCTAATTATCTTAGCTGGCATGTCAGCTGGCAAGGTTGGTAGACTTTAGAAAAGCAAGCAGAAACGAAATAAGACTCAAATTCCTTTCAATCTTTTACCCAGATTATAGCAGAGATGCAGATAACCATATTTTGTTTCTTTAAAACAAGAACCACCAGTCAGGAGGATACAGGCAGCTTAAGAGTTATGCTTCAATTTTTTTTTTTTACATAGAATTAAGCAATCATTATGGCTCTAGATTGCATTAAAAAACTGTTTCAGGTCTTTGAAAAATTCAAAATTCTCCAACCCCCCAGTAATCCTCATGTACTTTGTGCCCCTCAGATTTTTGGGGTGCATGACACCCCTGGATATCATAGTCGAAGACCAGAATGAATATCAACTGAATGATTTGTTTTCTGCTATTTAATGAAAGGCATGACCTATTCCTGTAACATAAGCCAATTTTAATTATTAACATCTTAACTTATCAACATGCTTTTTGAAGGAAAGCCTATCATCAATCCAGAATCCTAGATATTTATAAGCTGGGAAATGATCACTGTGGACACCATCCAATGTATGTATGCATAAATCATCAGATACATTTGTATGTGATTTGCAAAATAACATATACTTGGTTTTACCTGCATTAACTACCAATGTCAGTTCAACAAAGGCTTTCTGCAAGGCAATAAAGCCAGACTGAAGCTTTGAAATAGCCTGGTCAGCTGTGGGGGCAATAGCATACACAGTAGTACCATCTGCAACAGTACAAGTGAAAGTTACTTTTTTTTTTACAGATAAAACAATATTGTTAACGTAAAAAGATCCAGACAAAGAATCAATCACTGTATCAAAGGGTGTCCAAAAAAAATGATTTAACACCATCAGTAAATACACACTGCACTCTGTCCGTTAAATCATTTTCAAATCAGCTACACGCCAATTGAAGAAAGCCACTGAATAAGTGATGAGTTTTCCACAGTGTCAATAGCCTTAGACAGCTTTATAAAAAAGGGCAGCACAGTATTTATTCCTTTCCATACAATTAATAATGTTGTTTAAATCCATAGAGGTAGCAGACATGGTGCTATGACCATGATGAACAGTTAGACTAAATTTAGTTTTTAAAAATGATCTAAGTTGAGTATTTACCAATAATTCTAAGATTTTAGCAAGAGTTTGAAAATGTGGCGATAATTATTTAGGTCACCACCTTTATGAAGGGGGAGTATATGGGCCGCATTCTAGACCCTATGGATGGAACCAGAAACCACCTTCAGGTTAAACATGTGTTAAAGGACAACTCCACCACTTTTAACATTTGGGTTGTTATTTTGAAGAATTAAGTGGTGTCCTACACAGTTTTAGTGTAATTCTATGACTTAATGTCTATTGACTGTTTAGTGATGAGCAAAATGGGAAATTGCTTCTCTGTCATGTTTTCAAGTAGGCTCCCTGAGATGAATAATACAAAAAATGATGGACAGTCGTTTTCAGCAACCTATATAACATAACCCGTCTTTGGTTTTGATCATATTGGAACTCCCTGCTACAGTATACAGTATGTTGCTCTGGTTGTCTTTGCAAAAAAAGTGTTAAAACTACCCTTGGAATCCCATGCAAAAACCGTATTCCTGGAATCTCATATATTTTGCCCACTACTTCGGCGAGGGAGAAATACAGTCACACAAAGTCACATTCAACACAAAGTCACATTCAACAGCCAATCAGAAAATGACAAGAAGGAGCAAACCACATACCCGCGGTCCTTGGTCGCCTTGATCCCCCTGCAAAGGGGCAGAAAGAATTGGTCTTGAAATACATCAACCAGACACACACACAAAGAAAAAATAATATAGTCAGCCTCAAATATTATGGTTGATAGTAAAATCACTTATGATAACACAGACTGACGTGAATAGGGGAAGGGGGAGTGTTCATTGATCATAGAGTAAAATTAATACATGACCAATCTCTTTATACCTCACCACACATTTAAGACGTTGCCAATTCTTAGTCAAATTTTTGACTGGCACATCCTCAGACGGTGTACTTTAATTCAACTTGGGTGGGTGATTTAACACAGTTGCTGTTTCAACATTGAACAGAAATAGGCTGAAGTTGAACGAGGCCAAACAAAATGCAAGTGTATCCAATTACCAACTGTCAGTTAGCTACACTAGTATAAACCTCAACTTTTGAATGACCCATTCTGCATTTCTGTTATTTACTGTAAGTGTTGTGCCCTGATCCCATAGGGCGGCGCACAATTGGCTCAGCGTCGTCCGGCTTAGGGGAGGGTTTGGCCGGGGTAGGCCATCATTGTAAATAAGTATTTGTTCTTAACTGACTTGCCTAGTTAAATAAAGCTTAAATAAAAATGATCGACAAACTATTTGTTGATGAGGTACATTGAGTTATTAGAGGGGTCTGACTGAACAGAAAGGATTGATAGTAAACAGAACTTTCACTAAACATGAATACCAGCAACTGTCAGTTAACTATCTCAAAAAAGAAAATAATATATACGCCCTGTTAGAGCCACACGGATGCTTTGCAATGCCTGCTAATCGAGTAAGACAGAGGAAAACCAGAGCAGCCTATTTCCATTGTGTGTGAATTAAGCATGGAACCTCAACCATTTTCATGGCTTTAATATTCCAAAACAAGGCGCATGGGTACATATTGGTCCCCAAGTTCAACAGACTTATAAAGATAGTGTGGTTATTTCTCATGGTCGGCTGCCATTTTATGGAGGGATGTTCAGCGAAGCATTTAAGCACTTCAGTTCGGGCCCTGGTGTTAAGTAATTAAGTCAGTGGATTTGTAAACGATGTGAATATTTAAATATTCACAACTAAGACTTGAGGTAGGTAGGACTTCAATTTTTAATGGGAACTTTAGAATACCATACAAAACTACATTATTTATGGACACATTTGATTAGGGAATAAAGTAAAGTCATACGTTAATGCTTTTGACCCCAAAATGTATTGTAAAAGGGTGGGAAGCCAAGGAATTTAGATCATGTCCATCCACTGCCAGAGAAATCAAAGAAAGTTAGCCCTTGGGAATTAATACATTAATTATGCATTTAACATATGAATAAAACATAGCTATACACATTTGTTTACCTACCTTGTCACCCTGAAGACCAGGAGGACCCTATTGGGCAGAAAAACATTAAATTAAAAAAGTAAAACATTTTATACATACATATTCATAGCATTACAAAAATGTACAGCCAAAGCATGCAACCTCAATGCAGAACAAGGCAATGTGCATAAATCCAGCAATATCCAACAAAGTTCTGACAAGTGGTATAGAGAAACTATATATGCTCTTCACAATGGGAACACTTACTTTTTACACAATTGCTTTGAAAGGTAAGTTCTACATTCCAAAGTCAGTCATTCAATGTATGAAAAGCTCCTGGGTGGGCCCTGTAAAAGGTAATGGGTGAACAGGATGCCTTCGTATTCTCAGGAATAGACCTAATGAGGTCACCCAGTGTTTTTCAACCGGTTTTGTTTCCAGGAACTGGCATGCTGGGGTTTCCCTCCTTTGAGCACCACGTACAGTAAAACTGGCATTTAAACTCTAATAAAATCAGTGTCAGCTCACTAACTGACCAACCGGTCAGCAACATTGTACCTACCGGAGGTTGAGAAACACTGTTCTAATGCAGTCCATGTCATTTATCGTCAGCCCATTGGTCAGTGCTTGATTGAGCTTGTGTGGCTTAATGGACTAATAGAATAGTCCCAAAATGATAAATCCCACCCTTCTGATGGAAGGCTAGATCAAACACTATAAGTACTTTTATTGTTTGATCTAGCCTTCCACAAGATGGGTGGAATTTATAATTTTCAAAAGTATTTGAACCCAGGTCGGCTGACTGTTGTAGTGGAATGCACATGTTGAACATTTTATCTGGCTCAAGAACATTGGTTGAGTTAAAGGATTGATGTGATTTTGTCGTCAAATAAGTATGTTTGTGGTTTAAAATTAAGGCAGCTTCAAGAAAATCATGACCAGTGAACTGTTCCATAATACCAAATCATCAAAGCTGCATGTTCGCAAGCACTAATGGATTTTGTCCAGACATGGCAAGATCTTCAGCTTAAGTATAAACTTCCGAAAAAATATGACTGGTTGTGCACTGACTGTAATAATCTGTAGATTGATTGTATAAAAATGTTGACCTGTGTTTGTGTTCTCACTGGCCCAGAATAGCAAGCCAACAGACACAGACTTTGTGGTGGTACATTAATCGCACCAATCAAACAGTCTGGAATGAAAGTGATCCAGAGATATATCAGCAGCCTTTCTCTTCAACCAACACTGTGCTAAGGAAATAGAGCTCAAACAGGGTCTTCACCCTTTCAGCCCTTCCACACCGTTCTGTTGTATGCAGGGCCCACTCTTTGAGTACAGTCGTCCCAGTCATTTTGGGTTAGTGGCAGCACCAATCGGATTAATCCCCAATGGTATTGAGAGGGAGGTGCCGGCTCAGGGGAACTGTAGTTTTTCTCACCTGTAGTTTTCCTAGCCCAAAACTTTATAGCTAAGACACACCAGTAGGATTGTCAAATGTTTACTTGGCACCTCTGAACAGAATGTCGGCAGTCACTCTTTTTGTGTTCACACAGCAAAAACCATGGAAGTCGTCAGCTACTCCTAACCAAAAGGTGGCAGTAGCGTTGTTTGGCAATGCAGATGTAATGTGTGTATTGCTTATGGTCTCGATTCCAAGCTATCTGCACTTATGTTGCTATTTGTAGAAAGCCCTTGTTAAAACTTCTTGGATATAGGGGGCGCTATTTTAATTTTTGGATGAAAAACGTTCCCGTTTTAAACAAGATATTTTGTCACGAAAAGATGCTCGACTATGCATATAAATGACAGCTTTGGAAAGAAAACACTGACGTTTCCAAAACTGCAAAGATATTGTCTGTGAGTGCCACAGAACTGATGTTACAGGCGAAACCCAGATAAAAATCCAATCAGGAAGTGCCGCATTTTTTTTAAACTGCCTCATCCCAATGACTCCTTATATGGCTGTGAAGGAGCTAGGAGTCAGCTTACGTTTTCCACGTTTCCCCCAAGGTGTCTACAGCATTGTGACGTATTTGTAGGCATATCATTGGAAGATTGACCATAAGAGACTACATCTACCAGGTGGTCGCTTGGTGTCCTGGAATTATTGCGTAATCTCCAGCTGCAGTATTTTTCCGTTTGCTTCTGATGAGAAGCCAACTGCCACCACTGATAGATTATCGAATAGATATGTGAAAAACACCTTGAGGATTGATTCTAAACAACGTTTGCCATGTTTCTGTCGATATTATGGAGCTAATTTGGAAAAAAGTTCGGCGTTGTAAGTGACTGCATTTTCCGGTCTTTTTCTTAGCCAAACGTGATGAACAAAACAGAGCTATTTCGTCTACACAAATAATCTTTTTGGAAAAAATGAACATTTGCTATCTAACTAAGAATCTCGTCATTGAAAACATCCGAAGTTCTTCAAAGGTTAATTTTATTTGAATGCTTTTCTTGTTTTTGTGAAAATGTTGCCTGCTGAATGCTAGGCTTAATGCTATGCTAGGCTATCAATACTCTTACACAAATGCTTCTGTAGCTTTGGTTGAAAAGCATATTTTGAAAATCTGAGATGACAGTGTTGTTAACAAAATGCTAAGCTTGTGTTTGAATATATTTATTTCATTTGCGATTTTCATGAATAGGAAACGTTGCGTTATGGTAATGAGCTTGAGGCTATGATTACGCTCCCGGATACGGGATTGCTCGACGCTAGAGGTTAATACTAACCAGAAGGGTGACAGTGAAATTACTATCTAACGAGATTACAAAGAAACAATTTAATTCACTCTCCATTATCCCATACTAGCTAACGTTAGCATATTCACAAGCTAGCACAACGCAGCTATCTAGTTAGCTAGCTAAGGACATGCACTAACTCGGCAGCTAACACAGGCAGCTGTTTCATGGAAATTAGATAATACATTGTGATTTAATTATGTCAATACTAGCTAGAGTGGTTAGCTAGCTTGGAATAACTATTTAGTGTTTCATGCATTGTGTCTGTAACGTAAACTCACTCACTTTTGTACATCGCCTTGGTCCGTACAATTGACCTTATTTTAGCACCCCAAAAACGTAATACTTTCAGATCAACTGTAATGTCAATACCATTGTAAAGCGCAATTTCTCCCCTTTCCAACAAAGTCAATGACATGCCCTCCAAGCTGCCCGTTTCTGTATGATTCAAGGCAATGAGCCCTGTCTGGTCTTTTTTTAAATGGCGGGTGGGGAAGAGAAACTAATGCGTGATAGTGAGAAGGAGAGATATCATGTGGAAGCATTGCTTTTTTTCACTTGATCTGTCCAACTTATCACATTATTGCCTAAAAAAAAAGTTTATATAATGTGTCATTACATACCTATTTGAAGGTTTGTGTTGAATTTGAATCGGGTTTTTAGGGCGGTGCTAAAGTGATCTTCAGAAGTAAAAATTGTCTTTTGAGAGTGATGATCGCTTGCAGTGACGACGCAAAAAAATGACCCAGTCACTGTCCATTTCTTGTTTTTAAACGATGAGAGGAGTGCTACACCTGGTGGAGAGATTGTAAGACAGAAATAGTTGCTTTACGCGTGCTGTACGTTACGGCATGACACGTCACGATGTAACGGAGGGTCAGTTCTCTACTTTTCTCCAAAACTATAGAGCCATTACCATGTCGATCAACGCTTGAATAGAAACATAGTTCACACCCTAGATTTTGAAGTCAACACAGTTGCTTCAGTCCCATTAGTTTTATTTGCAGCCTTGTTTGAACGTCGCGGTTGCGCACATTTGTACGGAATGGGGTGAGTTTACGTTACACTTAGCTAGCTACCATACAATAGCCTACATTGCATATGAAGTGTGACTGGTTCATCTATGGATGTACAGAGAAAATGCCCGCCTTTTTTGTTGGCTCCTCTACATGGGGGTTCATGCTCTCTGCTGGCTCAAAGTCAAGTTGTTGGCCACTGACAAGCACTGCAATTATACATTCATGCTTCCTTTTCTGGCCCCTCAAAGAGGCATAATATACAGGGAACATGGGTAGGTATTCTGACGTGAGATCTGTGCATCCAACTATGAGTAATTCAGTCATTTATTGATGTCAGATTTAAGAAAATACAACATTCAGTATTCAAATCTCAAGGCAGAATAATGCAGATGGTCTATGTGCTCAATTAAAATAATTGCCATTGCAACATCGAGCACGTTTATCCCCTGGGGAAACAGTGGGAAACACTGGTGTACTGTAGACCCTCAAGCCAGACATACAATACATTTCTGCCCCTGTTATTGTGAAGTGGAAATGTCTTGGAGCAACAACACCTCAGTCGCAAAGTGGTAAGCCACACAAGCTCACAGCAGATGACAGCTAAATGCTGAAGCGCATAGCGCATAAAAATAGTCTGTCCTCGGCTACAACACTCACTACCGAGTTCCAAACTGCCTCTGGAAGCAACGTCAGCACAATAATTGTTTGTCTGGATTTTTATGAAGTGGGTTTCCAGCCACACAAGATTAAGATCACCATGTGCAATGCCAAGCGTCGGCTGGAGTGGTGAAGCTCTCGGCAACTGGACTCTGGAGCAGTGGAAATGTGTTCTCTGGAGGTCCGACAGATGAATCTGGGTTAACGGATGCCAGGAGCATGCCCGAATGCATAGTGCAAATTGTAAAGTTTGGTGGAGGAGGAATAATGGTCTGGGGATGTTTTTCATGGTTCGGGCTAAGACCCCCTTAGTTCTAGTGAAGGGATATTTTACCGCTACAGCATACAATGAGATTCTAGATAATTCTGTGATTCCAATTTTGTGGCAACCGTTTGGGGAAGGCCCTTTCCTGTTTCAGCATGACAATGCCCCCGTGCACAAAGTGAGATCCATACAGAAATGGTTTGTCGAGATCAGTGTGGAAGAACATGGCCTGCCCAGAGGCCTGACCTCAACCCCATCAAACACCTTTGGGATGAATTGGAACACCGAATGTGAGCCAGGCCTAATAGCCCAACATCAGTGCCCAACCTCACTAATGTTCTTGTAGCTGAATGAAAAAAAGTCCCCTCAGCAATGTTCCATTATCTACTGGACAGCCTTCCCAGAAGAGTTGAGGCTGTTATAGCAGCAAAGGGGGGACCAACTCCATATTAATGCCTATGATTTTGGAATGAGATGTTCGAAGAGCAGTTGTCCACATCCTTTTTTAATGTAGTGAATGTGTTAGTAAATCATTTTTTTCAGCATTGTTGGCCACACACCTGCTGGCTTTGGTTAGGTCACTGGCAGTTTTCAGTCTGAACACATTCACACTAAGACAGCAATCTTTAAACGCCTTGACAAGCCTAATAGTCTTTGTGGATTACACAACCTAACATGAATGTTTTACAATAGTAACACACATGAAACAACCCACAAGATTAAATGTTTTATAGTAAATGTAGTAAGGGAACTCTGCATTTACAGTAATGCTTAATAGACAAATATCTAACTGATTGAATTTGACAGAATGAAAAAAATATATAATATTGAGCAATTAATTTCATTTCTGCTTTTAGTGCCATTCATTAGTTCTCTAAAATAGAGATTTACTTTATCTGCTATCATAGGAGCCTTCTAAGCTTATCAAAAGTTGCCCATTCATGGATGTTAATTTCTCTCTAAACTATGTTGAATCACATCATATGGTGATACGTGTCACACACTTTCAAGCATTACAAATCAAATCAAATGTATTTGTCACATACACTTGGTTAGCAGATGTTAATGCGAGTGTAGCGAAATGCTTGTGCTTCTAGTTCCGACAATGCAGTAATAACCAACGAGTAATCTAACCTAACAATTCCAAAACTACTACCTTATACACACAAGTGTAAAGTGATAAAGAATATGTAAATAAAGATATGAATGAGTGATGGTACAGAACGGCATAGGCAAGATGCAGTAGATGGTACAAGTACAGTATATATATATATATATGAGATGAGTAATGTAGGGTATGTAAACAAAGTGGCATAGTTTAAAGTGGCTAGTGATACATGTATTACATAAAGATGCAGTAGATGATAGAGTACAGTATATACATATACATATGAGATGAATAATGTAGGGTATGTAAACATTATATTAAGTAGCATTGTTTGAAGTGGCTAGTGATATATTTTACATCAATTCCCATTATTAAAGTGGCTGGAGTTGAGTCAGTGTGTTGGCAGCAGCCACTCAACGTTAGTGGTGGCTGTTTAACAGTCTGATGGCCTTGAGATAGAAGCTGTTTTTCAGTCTCTCGGTCCCTGCTTTGATGCACCTGTACTGACCTCGCCTTCTGGGAGATAGCGGGGTGAACAGGCAGTGGCTCGGGTGGTTGTTGTCCTTGATGATCTTTATGGCCTTCCTGTGACGTCGGGTGGTGTAGGTGTCTTGGAGGGCAGGTAGTTTGCCCCCGGTGATGTGTTGTGCAGACCTCACTACCCTCTGGAGAGCCTTACGGTTGTGGGTGGAGGTGTTGCCGTACCAGGCGGTGATACAGCCCGACAGGATGCTCTCGATTGTGCATCTGTAGAACTTTGTGAGTGCTTTTGGTGACAAGCCGAATTTCTTCAGCTCCTGCTGCGCCTTCTTCACGATGCGGTCTGTGTGGGTGGACCAATTCAGTTTGTCTGTGATGTGTACGCCGAGGAACTTAAAACTTACTACCCTCGCCACTACTGTCCCATCGACGTGGATAGGGGGGTGCTCCCTCTGCTGTTTCCTGAAGTCCACAATCATCTCCTTAGTTTTGTTGATGTTGAGTGTGAATAGTTGACTTCCATTTAGAAGCAACGCATGTTGAAATGGTTCTGCTGACACGGTCAGCACCTTATACTGCACTGCTTTGCACATCGCTTGGACAGGCAGACATCCACTGGAGTTGTTCCAGTCAGCTCTGGGGGTACATTGAAAGCCTTGCATTGAGGCTCAAAATGCAATTCTCATTTTAGAGTGCATAGATATTCATATTTTTTTCATACTGACCCAAGTGGGAATCAAACCCACAACCTTGGCATTGCAAGGACCATGCTCTACCAACTGAGCCACACATGACCAGCTCACCTCAGATATTATCTGATCAACAATTTCTGTACTCTCATGATCTGATTATGCCTTTACTCATGAGTGTTAATCAGCCCCTGTGTATAATATTTGCCTTTTAATTTCAATTCGACCGCCTCTGCTGGTGCTTGAAGTGTCGGTACTCATTTTACAGCATTATACAGTATCATATTTAAGAGCAAATATTCTATAGAAATATTAAGTGGATGGGCTCAATTCAACTTCTGCCTATTGTTGTTCACTGTAGCTACAGGAATTGTACAAGCGTAACAATTGCCATTATTATGTGCTTTTCTAATAAAGGTAATAATGATAATAAACTGGATGTAGCACTTTTCCAGGTGCTCAGGGTCCTTTAAATTTGTATTTATTATGGATCCCCATTAGCTGCTGCCAAGGCAGCAACTACTCTTCCTGGGGTGCAGCAAAATTAAGGCAGTTTATATCATTTTAAAAACATTACAATCATTCACAGATTTCACAACACACTGTGCCCTCAGGCCCCGACTGCACCCCTACCACATATTTACAGTACTAAATCCATGTGTATAGTGCATATGTTATCGTGTGTGTGTGTGTATGCATGTGTCTGTGCCTATGTTTGTGTTCCATAAGGTGTTTTATAATCGATTTTATAAAATGTAATTTTACTGCTTGCATCAATTACTTGATGTGGAATAGAGTTCCATGTAGTCATGGCTCTATGTAGTATTGTGTGCCTCCCATAGTCTGTGCTGGACTTGGGGACTGTGAAGAGACCTCTTCTGGCATGTCTTGTGGGGTATGCATGGGTGACCTAGCTGTGTACCTGTAGTTTAGACAGACAGCTCGGTGCAACATGTCAATACACATATACAAAGAGAGTTGAATCGGGAGTTAAACACCTCCCTCTGCAACTGGTTTGTGGACTTCCTGAAAGGCCGCCCCCAGGTGGTAAAAGTAGGCAACAACACGTCTGTCATGCTGATCCTTAACACTGGGGCCTCTCAGGGGTGTATACTTAGTCCCCTCCTGTACTCCCTGTTCACCCATGACTGCATGGCCAAACACGACTCCAACACCATCATTAAGTTTACTGACGCGCCCCGACAACGATGAGACAGCCTTTGGGGAGGAGGTCAGAGAACTGGCCGTGTGTGCCAGGACAACAACCTCTCCCTCAATGTGAGCAAGACAAAGGAGATGATTGTGGACTACAGGAAAAGGCAGGCCGAACAGGGCCCCCATTAACATCGACGGGCTGTAGTGGAGAGGGTCGAGAGTTTCAAGTTCCTTGGTGTCCACATCACCAACGAACGATCATGGTCCAAACATACCAAGACAGTTGTGAAGAGGGCACGACAAAACCTTTTCCCCCTCAGGAGCCTGAAAAGATTTTGCATGGGTCCCCAGATCCTCAAAAGCTTCTACAGCTGCACCATCGAGAGCATCCTGACCGGTTGCATCACCGCCTGGTATGGCAACTGCTCGGCATCTGACCGTAAGGCGCTACAGAGGGTAGTGCGTACGGCCCAGTAATGCTTCCTGGCATTCAGGACCTTTATAATATGCGGTGTCAGAGGCTAGCCCATAAAATTGTCAGAGACGGCGATTTGGGCCTGGTCTCGGAGAAGCAGTATATCCTTCGCGTCTGACTCATAATTATTTTTTTTGTCCAGTTCGAGTTGAGTAATCGCTGTTCTGATATCCAGAAGCTCTTTGTGGTCATAAGAGATGGTAGCAGCAACACTATGTACAAAATAAGTTATAAAAAATGCAAAAAAAATGCAAAATAACACAGTTGGTTAGGAGGCCATAAAACGACACCCATCTACTCCGGCACGATTATAGCACTGTTGTGTATGCTATTGCCCCACAGCTGATCAGGCTATTTCGGAGCTTAAATCTGCATTTATTGCCTTTGTTGAACTGAAAATAGTACTTAATGCAGGTAAAACCAAGTATATGTAATTTTCCAAACCACAAAAACAATGTATCTGATGATTTATGCATATTGAATGGTGCCCTTACAAAGATCTCGGCATTTGTATTGATAATAGGCTTTCCATCAAAAATCATGTTGATGAGTAAGTTGTGAAGATAACAAAGGCTCAGCTTGGAAGTGGTAGGCCACACAAGCTCACAGAAAGGGGCCACTGAGTGCTGACAGTCCGACTGACAAATCTGGGTTTGGCAGATGCCAGGAGAATGCTACCTGCCCGACTGCATAGTGCCAACTATAAAGTTTGGTGGAGGACAAATATTGGTCTGGGACAGTTTTCATAGTTTGGGCTAGGCCCCTTAGAAATCTTAACGCTACAGCATACAATGACATTCGAGACAATTCTGTGCAGGGCCTTCCCCAAACAGTTTTGGAAAGGCCCTTGCCTGTTTCAGCATTACAATGCCCCCGTGTACAAAGCGAGGTCCATACAGAAATGGTTTTTTGAGATCGTTGTGGAAGAACTTGACTGGCCTGCAGAGAGCCCTGACCTCAACCCCATCGAACAAGCCAGGCCTATTCGTCCAATATCAGTGCCCAACCTCTCTAAAGCTCTTGTGGCTGAACAGAAGAAAGTCCCCGCAGCAATGTTCCAACATCTAGTGAAAAAAATGGTCCACCACCCAAAGGACATCCAGCCAACTTGACACAACTGTGGGAAGCATTGGAGTAAACATGGGCCAGCATCCCTGTGGAATGCTTTTTACACCTTGTAGAGTCCATGCCCCAACGAATTGAGGCTGTTCTGAGGGCAAAAGGGGGGTGCATCTCAATATTAGGAAGGTGCTCCTAATGTTTTGTACAATTATTAAAGTAGCCAAAAGTTTAGTATTTGGTCCAATTTACCTTGCACACAATTACTACATCAAGAATGTCACTCTAAACTTGTTGCATTTGCAGTTTGCAATTGTAAATAGGTTTGGTTGTGTTTTGGATTATGTTCTGCCCTATAGAAACTATTGTAATTTCATATGAAACATTGGTCTCAAATCCAAAATGCTGGAAAATAGAGCCAAATTAAAATGTTAGCTTCACTGTCCACATACATACGGATACGGTGTTAACTGTATGCAATTATGTAGACTCAGCCATATCATGCTGAGATATCAGAAATGGCAAGTGGCGCAGAGACTTTTTCAGGTCTGTAAAGTGTTATATTAAGGTTGTCCATTCCATACTAATCAAATGGTTGAACCGCATGATGGTGTCAAAGTCGATATTAAATTATTTGCTGAACAACAAGAGCTGCTATGGGGCACAACGGGAAGAACAGACAGACATCTTAAAGGCCAAACTTAATGTTGTCACACTGCCGGGAGCTTTCCTAAGTCAGAGCTTCCTTTGTGAACAGAAATAAATGCTGTCATGTCAAATACAGGTTTACTTTATTTTGACAAGCACAGCCAGAGGACATACATTGTTAGGCATGCGAGTCTGTTTGTGACTGTTTATTACACTAGAGTGATTAGAATATTTACTAAATATTCCTGCTTTCACACACAGACACCCACAAATGTATTATTTGTGACATATACAATACACACATGCAAACAGGCCTCATACACACACCTTTTTAACATTAAACCTGTCTTCTCTTGAGATTAAAGTCACATTTGCAGTTTTACTGCAAGATATTAATATGCCACGTTGATGTTTGTTCTTCAAATTCTGTATTTTATTGGCTCTGTGGCTGTGTACACTAAGGGTAAGGAATACTTTGGGTCATTTTGTAATTTGGGTGAATGTGACTGGCCTGCACAGAGCCCTTTAACAGTTTAGCCTGTCAATCAATCACTGTGGGTGGGATTGTCAGGGAGTCACAGAGTTGGTAGGGTTTCAGACCTGTCAATCAATCACTGTGGGTTGGAATTTGAGGGAAGGTGGTAGATTAGTAATCTAGTCCGAAAAACTAGTCTAGTCTACTCTTTCAATTTAGTTTATTGTGTCAAAAACCTAATAAAAAATTATTGCAGGAAATGTGTTTAAAAAAAACGCTAAAATGTTCAGGCACGCATGAGTAGACACGGGAATGATTGAAGAATGAAGTAAGTGTGAAACATAGAAAAGCAGCCGTAGACTACTCCATTAATAAGATGGTGCCGGAGAGAATGGCTGCCGTTTCAAGGGCTTTTAACCAACCGTGCTATTTTCTTCGTTTTTTTGCATTTTTTAAAACTTATTTTGTACATAATGTTGCTGCTTCCGTCTCTTATGACCAAAAATAACAGCGATTACTCACCTTGAACTGGACAAATAATTTCTCTTTAATGAGTCAGATGAGAGGGACTTACTCCAGACACCCAAACAGGCCCTCATCCCCGTCATTCGCAGGAGAAAGAGATGGAAAAAATATTGCGGAAAGAGATCGGGGTGCCTTGTGAGGATCCGCCGACGAGTGGCTAATCTGCCCTTGCCATCCGTACTACTGGCCAACGTACAATCGCTAGGAAAATAAATTGGACGACCTAAAAGCATGTGTATCCTCCCAACGGGACATTAAAAACTGTAATATCTTATGTGGCTGAACGACGACATGAATAACATACAGCTGTTGGGTTATACACTGCATTGGCAGGATAGAACAGCAGCCTCTGGTAAGACAAGGGGTGACGGTCTACGTATATCTGTAAACATCAGCTGGTGCACGATATCTAAGGTTTTGCTCACCTGAGGTAGAGTATCTCATGATAAGCTGTAGACCACACTATCTACCAAGAGAGTTTTCATCTGTATTTTTTTTTAGCTGTCTACATACCACCACAGACCGATGCTGGCACTAAGACCGCACTCAATGAGTTGTATACCGCCATAAGCAAAAAGGAAAACGCTCATTCAGAGGCGGCGCTCCTAGTGGCCCGGGGACTTCATTGCAGGGAAACTTAAATCTGTTTTAACTAATTTCTACCAGCATGTTAAAATGTGCAACCAGAGGGAAAAAACACACACAGAGGTGCTTACAAATCTCTCCCTCGCCCTCCATTTGGCAAAGGAAATTTCTATCCTCCTGATTCCTGCTTACAAGCAAAAATTAAAGCTGGAAGCACCAGTGACTAGATAAATAAAAAAGTGGTCAGATGAAGCAGATTCTAAGCTACAGGACTGTTTTGCTAGCAAAGACTGGAATATGTTCTGGGATTCTTTCCTGATGGCATTGAGGAGTACACCACATCAGTCACTGGCTTCATCAGTAACTGCATCGATGACATAGTCTCCACAGTGACTGTACGTAAATACCCCAACATCCGCACTGAGCTAAAGTGTAGAGCTGCCGCTTTCAAGGAGCGGAACTCAAACAAGGAAGCTTATAAGAACCCCCACTATTCCCGCCGATGAACCATCAAACAGGCAAAGCGTCAATACATGACTAAGATCGCATCATACTACACCGGCTCCAACACTCGTTGGGTGTGGCAGGGCTTGCAAACCATTGCAGACTACAAAGGCAAGCACAGCCAAGAGCTGCCCAGTGACACGAACCTACCAGACGAGCTAAATTAATTCAATGCTAGCTTCGAGGCAAGTAACACTGAAAATTGCATGAGAGCACCAGCTAATCCGGACAACTGTGTGATCACACTCTCCGCAGCCAATGTGAATAAGACCTTTAAACAGGTCAACATTCACAAGGTCGCAGGGCCAGACGGATTACCAGGACGTGTACTCCGAGCATGCGCTGACCAACTAGCAAGTGTCTTCACTGACATTTTAAACGTCTCCCTGTCCGAGTCTGTAATACATATATGTTTCAAGCAGACCACCATAGTTCCTGTGTCCCAGAACGCCAAGGTAACCTGTCTAAATGACTACTGTCCCATAGCCATGAAATGCTTTGAAAGGCTGGTCATGGCTCACATCAACCATCATCCCAGACACCCTGGACCCACTTCAATTCACACACCGCCCCAACAGATGCACAGATGACGCAATTGTTACTGCATTCTGCTAAGGAACCTGGGACTGAACACTTCCCTCTGCAACTGGGTCGTTGACTTCCTGATGGGCCTCCTTCAGATGGTGAGGTTAGGCAACAACACATCCACCACGCTGACCCTCAACACAGGGGCCCCTCAGGGGTGCATGCTTAGTCCCCTCCTGTACACCTGTTCACTCACAACTGCATGGTAGGCTTGATCACCGACAACAATGAGAAAGCCTATGGAGGAGGTCAGAGACCTGACATTGTGGTGACAGGACAGCAATCTCCCCCTCAAAGTCAGCAAGACAAAGGAGTTGATCGTAGACTACAGGAAACAGAGGGCCAAGCATGCTGCCATTCCCATTGACGGGGCTGTAGTGGAGTAGGTCGAGCTTCAGGTTCCTCGGTGTCCACATCACTAAGGATCTATCATAGTCCACACACATCAACAGTCGTGAAGAGGGCATGACAATGCCTCTTCCCCCTCAGGAGGCTGAAAAGATTTAGCATGGGCCCTCAGATTCTCAATGTTCTACAGCTGCACCATTCGGAGCAGCTTGACTGGCTGCATCACGACTTGATACGGTAACTGCTGCGCATCCGTCTGCAAGGGGCTACAGAGGCTATTGCGTACGGCCCAGTACACCACAAGAACTCTATACCAGACGGTGTCAGAGGAAGGCCCTATAAATTGTCAAAGACTCCAGCCACCCAAGTCATAGACTGTTCTCTCTGCTACTGCACGGCAAGCAGTGCCGTAAGTACCATAAGTCTGGAACCAACAGGAACCGGAACAACTTCTACCCCCAAGCCATAAGACTGGTAAATAGTTAGTTACATAGTTAACCAAGGGGGAGTATGTGATGCCGTGGAGCTGAGCAGACGTTGACAAACAGAGCTCTTCAAAGTTATTCCATTATTACCTAAATAACAACATTGAAACAATATTCCAACATCGGCTGATAAATTGTCAAGTACTTACCTTCCCAAAGAGCCATGGACCTCCGGCCGAGAGGCAAGAAGGACAACCAAAACGTTGTTGCTTCCCAAGATAACGATAATGCTACAGTTAGCAGTTAGATTTGTTCTAACTGTTGTGTAATCCACAACAGTTAGATTAGCATTAGCCCTCATAACTAAGACAACAGTTCCAGACATGCTTGCTACTCTCCTCTGGGAAATTCAGGATGGTAATAAAGGTCTTTCTCTGAAAATTGAGAAGAAATCGTCTGAACTCCATTCTTCCATTGACGATGAATGATCTCCTTTTGAGAACGACTGGGGCTGAGTTGCACATTAGCACAGTTGAAGATACCATCACTCGACATGACCAGGTTCTGATGCAACTGCAGAAAGACAATGCCAACCTCAAAATCTAGGTAGTCCAGATGGAGAACCAGAGCAGACGTAGCAATATCCGTGTGGTGGGATTGAAAGAGGACAGCGTGACCCGGTCCGTTTCTTCACTCAATGGATTCTTCACTCAATGGATCCCGGATGACCTAGGCATAATTAACTTCACTAAGCCGTTGGAAATCGAACACGCCCACAGAACATCAGCACCTGAAACCCCGGCCAGATGGGCCCCCACGGGCCGTCCTGATCAGGCTCCCCCGTTTCCAGGACAAAGAGAAGATACTGCAACTCGCAAGAGTCAAAGGGGACATCACCATCGATGGCAAGAGGGTCAGCCTTTTCCCGGATATGAGCGCGGATCTCGCGAGACGTCGCAAGCAGTTCAGACCTGCCGCCAAAGCACTGAAGGAGAAGAACATCACCGGCTACCTCATCCACCCTGCACGGATGAAAGTTCAGTACAAAGGCCGAAGCCATCTCTTCAACACACCGGGAGAAGTGTTCACTTTTCTCAAAGAACTGAACAGCGTCTGAATCAGGATGGTCTCTCTGGGGGATAAGATGAAGTTTGTTTCGTTTTTTCTTATCCGTGCTGTCCTGGGACTGAACGGCTGATATCTTCTTGGAATTTGGATCCGTTTACCCTGCTATCCGGTCGCTATAATTGATTTGTACATTTTCAACGAACCGTTTTTTCCCAGGGATGAGTTCTATTACATTTACAGGAGAGTATATTTTGGTTTAGTCAATATCCACTGGGCGAAGCAAATTATTGGGCTTAGACCCACTGCTTTCCCCCCAATGTATGTTTTTCCTCTACTGAAAAGAGACTCAAGCAGCCCTTACTGTGGGCAGTAAATATTCAGCCATAAATGTCTATTCAGAACATTTGTTTTCAACTTAGAGAGCTCAAAGGTTTTAGTTTTACGCCAAGGTTTAACTAGTAAGAGCAAGATGGAAAGCAAGCAACAACGTATCTCTACAAGTGTATTCATGTTTGATTGTTGAGATTGTTTTTTCTATGTTTATTGTTGTTTCCTTCCTAAAGAGACACATAGGTCACTTCAGTGTTCAAACTAAAGTTGAAACATTACCTGACTATTTACATATGAGAGATTTCCCTTCAGTTATATATTTGAAACCAAACCTATGCTTAATTCACTCAAATATGTCACATTCAACGTTAAGGTCTTAACAGCCCGATTAAGAGGAAAAGTCTAAACATGCCTTAAGAAATGAAAGGCTGACTTTTTTTTCTGATTTTACAGCCAGTGACCACAAGAAATTGAAGAGAGAATGGGTAGGACAAGTTTTTGTGTCCTCTTTTAACTCCAAAGCAAGAGGAACTGCAATTTTGATAACACATCCCCTTCTGCGTCAACAACGCCATCTCTGATCCCTCGGGCAGGTTTGTTTTGGTGCAGGGGCATATGTTTTTGGAGTCTTGGACCCTATTGAATATTTATGCTCCTAACTTCGATGACCATATGTTTATTCCCGAATATCTTCCATCAGGTCACTCAAGCACCACCAGGATGGCTACTGGCTGGAGGAGATTTAAACGTTTGTTTAGAAACAGTTCTTGATAGGTCTTCTGATAAACCCTCACTTCTTACCAAAGCCGGTAAGCTCACCATGTCATTCATGAAAGATCTTAATTTGCTAGACATCTGGAGACAGGTACACCCACAGGATAGGGACTACTCTTTTTATTCAGACCCACACAACACACACACACACGCATAGATAACTTTTTACTATCGACCCAACTGTTTCATAGAGTGTTAGATATCGAGTATCTCCCCAGATTGCTTAGTGACCATTCTCCTCTGGTATTATCAATCTCCATTCCTACCAAGGTAAATGGAGCATATAGATAAGAACGAAATTCTACACTCCTGAAGCAACCTGAATTTTGTGAATTCATCAAAGAGCAGATCAACATTTTTACTTTGACAAACAAACCCTCCGCTCCTGACAGTTTCATTCTTTGGGACACATTGAAAGCCTATCTGAGGGGACAGATCATTTCCTATACTAAAGGGTTGAAGAGAAAGCACGGTGCGGAACTGAATGTCGATGAATCTGAAATCTCGACAAAAGGCCAGACTAAAGATCTATACAGGCTTTTGGTAAATAAAAAACTGAAATATAATACTCTGAACACATATCAAGCTGAGAGGTCCATCACTAAATCAAAACAGTGTTACTATGAGCTTGGAGAGAAAGCACACAAAGTATTGGCATGGCAACTGAAAGCACAGGAAAGTAAGAAGACAATTAATGCTATAGAAACTCTTACTAATGAGCTATCTTTCAACCCTACTGAAATTAATGATACTTTTAAGAAATACTACGAAGACCTCTACACTTCCCAATCAGGCGATGATCTATCAGAGATCAACTCCTTTCTCAGTCAGAGGAAGACAGAGAGCACCTGAGTGAACAGTTCTCAGTTCCTGAATTGTTGGAGGCCATTAAATCCCTACCTTCTAATAAATCTCCTGGGGAGGATGGCTTCCCTCCAGTTCTATAAAGAATTTAGGGAGCGGTTGGAGGTACTTAAAAAAGCCGGGGAGGACAACTGCTTTCCAGAGTCTTTCTCTCAAGCAGTGATTTCTGTAATCCACAAGAAAGGGAAAAACCAGCTAAAGTGCGCCTTCTATAGACCAATCTCTCTCCTTAACACAGATTGTAAACTGGTCACCAAGATGCTATCTAAGAGACTGGAGTCATGGAGTCATGGTCAAACCAGATCAGATTGGCTTCATAATTAATAGATTGTCCTCCAATAATCTCAGAAGGTTCTTTGATATAATTCACCTTGCTAACAAAAACAAAATACCTAGTGTCGCAGTCTCCCTCGACGCTGAAAAGCCCTTTGATAGGGTTGAATGGCCATACCTCTTTCGCGTCTTGGAAAAGTTTGGTTTAGGTACCGTGTTTGTAAATTTGATAAAATCACTCAACAAATCTCCTAAAGCTATGATTGCTACCAATGGGATTACTTCCTCCCCTTTCCTTCTCTATAGGGGGAACAGACAAGGTTGCCCAATTAGCCACCACCTCTTTGCCCTCGCCATCGAACAGTTGGCTGAGGCTATTAGAACGTGCCCTGACATACATAGGCTTTTAGGTGGGCCCCCATTCCCATAAATTATCACTCTTTGTGGAGGACTATCTTATTTCTAACGAACACAGAACATTCCCTCTCTCACTTGCAGATCCTACTACAGTGTTATAGTTCTTTCTCTGGATATAAGGTCAATTTTGATAAGCGAAATCTTACCGTTGTCCGTCTTTGACCACCATACCATCAAGCACAAGTTTCCTTTCAGATGGTTGCCTATGGGCTTCACATATTTGGGCATAATGGTGGATGGTAACCTGAAGAACCTCTGTAAACTCAATCTGGCCAGCTTGTTGCAAAAGGTGGAGGGTGACCTGTGTAAATGAATGGACATGCCTCTCACTCTACTGGGTAGAATAATGTCATTAAAATGAATGTCCTGCCCAGATTTCTATATTTGTTTCAATCTCTCCCTATCTCTGTGCCCGCAGGATTATTTTCCTCTCTTGACAAGCTGACCAGATGGTTTATCTGGCACGGCAAAACCCCTAGGGTTGGCCTGGCTAAACTGACCCTCGATTACGGTCAAGGGGGCTTAAACCTCCCCAATTTTAGAATGTACTACTGGGCTGCAGAGTCTAGGTTTCTGGCTCAGAGGTTTGACAATGGTCCCTCTCCCTCATGGTTGAACATTGAAAAGTTTGAGGTAAATGATGACACTGGGGCAGAATTGTTTTAAAAAATTGGACAGAAATTGTATAAAAACCATCACAGACAACCCTTTAATCATACATTCTGTCCTGGCATGGTGCAAACTACATGAGCTGTTCAGACGAGAGGGATTTATTTCCCCTAAAACTCCTTTATGGAACAATATATTGATTCCTATGTTTTTCCAGAATAGTAACTTTAGACCGATAAGGGTATCGCTCTTCTGGAACATAAGTCGCTCTGGATAAGAGCGTCTGCTAAATGACTTAAATGTAAAATGTAAATGTTATGAGGAGGGAGTTATGTCTTTTGATCAGCTGAAACAGAAATACCACTTGCCTAACAGGGACTTCTTTAGCTACCTACAACTACTACAATTTATTAGGGTGACTCTCAAGGGACAATGGAACCTACCTAAGATGTCACCTATTGAACAACTTTGCCACGCAGACGAACCACTGTTCAAGACCATTTCCCTTGTTTACGATGATCTTATGTCACGACTAACACTGCCTGAGCTAGATAAACCCCGACTTAGATGGGAAAACGATCTGGGTATTAATCTTGATGAGGGTCTATGGAAGTAAGACCTATGGTGTTACTTCCACATTGAACTCCAGATACAGACTGATCCAGTTTAATTTCCTCCATCAGCTCAAAATCACCCCATGTCGACTGCACAAGTTCAACCCTGATATCTCCTCCCTATGTTTTAGATGTGGCTCAGATGAAGGAGCATTCCACCATTCCACTTGGCAGTGTTCAAAACTACACGGTTTCTGGAAGGGGTACGTGATACCATATTCTCAATTCACGGGGTTGCATTCCCTTTAGACCCGGAGGTCTGTCTACTGGGTAACTTTTTAAAACTCCAATCTCAGGCAAAGCCATACTATAAAGCTAACAGAAATATTGCTAGCGATTGCCAAGAAATGTATTGCCTTGAAATGGAAATCGGATTCCCCCTGCCAGTTGCAATGTGGCTATTGAAAGTTAAGTTGTTTCCCACTGGAGAAAATCACTTACTGCTTGAGGAATAGGTTAGACATTTTACAGAATTTGGCAACCTTTTATTGACTATTGTCACACCCTGACCTTAGTATTCTTTGTTTTCTTTATTGTTTTGGTTAGAGCAGGGTGTGAGTGATGTATGTGTTTTCGTACTGTCTAGGGGTTTTGTAGGTTTATGGGGTCGTTTACTATCTAGGTGTTTATGCATGTCTATGGTTGCCTAGATTGGTTCTCAATTAGAGGCAGCTGTTTATCGTTGTCTCTAATTGGGAGCCATATTTAGGCAGCCATCCTCTTTGGGTATTTTGTGGGTTATTGTCTATGTCTAGTTGCCTGTGTCTGCACTAGTATTATTATAGCGGTTGGGTTGTTGTTTTGTATAGTTTGTTAAGTGTTCTTCGTCTTTATTAAAATTATGTATTTATCTTACGCTGCGCCTTGGTATCCTCCATACGACGAACGTGACAACTATGTGGAGAATCTCCACTCACATCACATTGATTGAATCTCAATATAATCTTCACATAATGTTTCACACGTAATGTATAATATGTAGCCTACGGCAGATGACCATATGATCCAATGTCTCATTTTTTATTTAACTTATCATAACTTTTATGTACATTTGTATATATTATTTGTATTTTTTAAATTTATTACGCTTGTCTGTTAGTCACTTTGTCAAATTGTTGTCTAATATCTTTTCACTTTTGTTTTGAATGTTCTTAATTGGAAAATGCAACAAAAAAAATGCAAAAAGTGTTAACCAAACCCAGACAATCTGCATTGACCCTTTTGCACTAACGTTTTTGACTCATCACATACACTGCTGCTACTGTTTATTATTTATTCCTAGTTATATGTACATACTGTATATCTACCTCAATTACCTCATACCCTGGACATCAACTCGGTACCCCTCACACTACCAAGTTATCATTACTCATTGTGTATTTATTATTACTTGTAATATTATGAGTTGTTACTTTTCTATTATTTCTCTATTTTTCTCTCTGCATTACTGGGAAGGGCCTATAAGTAAGCATTTCACTGTTAGTCTACACCTTTTGTTTACGTGACGAATAACATTATATTTTGAATTTCATTTCGATTAAAAGTTCAAATTTGCTAGTCAGAAAATTCTGTATAGCCTTTTCTCGCTAGAATGAACGAGAGATCACTAGAAGATGCATATCACAAAGTGAGCGATGAGGGGAAGCACTGATGGTTTGTCAGTCTGCCGTCTGTCCCACCTATCAGTACCCATGGTATTTTGTGCGCTGTGGTTGACTACAGTCAAATTTAATTTCACAGAGGAGGGAGAGTTGGATGCACTGAGAGTAGGATGCACTTCCTCATCTCCTGTGCGTAAATTTATACGTCACATGTAATGGGATGAGTTGAAATCCACATAATTATTGTTTTGTGGCACATTCATTTATTTTCATTAATTTATTGAACTTTTAACCCTCACACTACAAATATATTTTACATACATGGATTACCAAATGGGCTCGTTGTGACATCATGGCCCATTCCTCCTGACAGAACTGGTATAACTGAGTCAGGTTTGTAGGCCACCGTGCTCGCACACGCTTTTTCAGTTCTGCCCACAAATTTCCTGTAGGATTAAGGTCAGGGCTTTGTGATGGCTACTCCAATACCTTGACTTTGTTGTCCTTAAGCCATTTTGCCACAACTTTGGAAGTATGCTTGGGGTCATTGTCCATTTGGAAGACCCATTTGCGACCTAACTTCCTGACTGATGTCTTGAGATGTTGCTTCAATATATCCACATAATTGTCCTTCCTCATAATGTCATCTATTTTGTGAAGTACACCAGTCCTTCCTGCAGCAAAGCACCCCCACAACATGATGATGCCACCCCGTGCTTCACAGTTGGGATGGTGTTCTTAGGCTTGCAAGTCCCCCCCCCTTTTCTTCCAAACATAACGATGGGCATTATGGCCAAACAGTTCTATTCTTGTTTCATCAGACCAGAGGACATTTCTCCAAAAAGTACGATCTTTGTCCCCATATGCAGTTGCAAACCGTAGTCTGGCTTTTTCTATGGCAGTTTTGGAGCAGTGGTTTTCCTTGCTGAGCAGCCTTTCAGGTTATATTGATATAGGACTGGTTTTACTGTGGATATAGATACTTTTGTACTGGTTTCCTCCAGCATCTTCACAAGGTCCTTTGCTGTTGTTCTGGGATTGATTTGCACTTTTTGCACCAAAGTACGTTCATCTCTAGGAGACAGAACAAGTCTTCTTCCTGAGTGGTATGACGGCTGCGTGGTCCCATGGTGTTTATACTTGCGCACTATGGTTTGTACAGTTGGACATGGTACCTTCAGGTGTTTGGAAATTGCTCCCAAGGATGAACCAGACTTGTGGAAGTCTACAATTTTCTTTCTGTGGTCTTGGCTGATTTCTTTTGATTTTCCTATGATGTCAAGCAAAGAGGCACTGAGTCTGAAGGTCGGCCTTGAAATACATCCACAGGTACACTTCCAATTGACTCAAAGGATGTCAATTAGCCTATCAGTAGCTTCTAAAGCCATGACATAATTTTCTGGAATTGTCAAAGCTGTTTAAAGGCACAGTCAACTCAGTGTATATAAACTTCTGACCCACTGGAATTGTGATACAATGAATTATAAGTGAAATAATCTGTCTGTAAACAATTGTTGGGAAAATTACTTGTCATGCACACAATAGATGTCCTAACCAACTTTCCACAAATTTCTTGTTAACAAACTATATTTTTGGCGTGGTTGAAATGAGTTTTAATGACTCCAACCTAAGTGTATGTAAACTTCCGACTTCAATTGTACATAAGACATTTATAGTTACAGTATACAAACCTGAAAATGTGGCCATTTCATTTTGAGGTTGAATAAATACTGTTACAATCATTTGTAAGATAGCCTTAACTTTAGGCTATTTACTGTATTACTAAATACCAAATATCAACATATAGGATATAACACATGGATAGTTTCATTTTAGCCATTGGCTTAATCCTATACTTGAATTTTTATTTTTGGTTTATTTGGAGATGTGAATCCAACTGTGGCATAACTTCTTCAAGGTTAGGAGCGTTTGTCACAAATTAAGTGGTAAACTGTCACCAAATCACCCAAGAATGAGAGTTCTTTCGAACAGGACAGTACCTGTGTGTTTGTTTCTCCATCCTGGTCCACCCAGGCCGTAGGCGAGGTCAAGGATAGCAGGGTTCAGTACACGAATCGGGTTCTCGGTAGGTCCAGGTCCAAACACCAACAGGTAAGTACAAAACAATCCAGTTCATACACGATAAATCCAGCCAATCTCTATTGTCTCTTTCTCTATTGTTCATAGATCCTTCCAGCACTCTCTCTCCCTCTTCCTGGGTTTTCTTGACCCTTTATCGGTGGGTCGGCTCCACCTTCTGAGGGTTCCCCTTGCTTCTGGGACTTGTAGTTTTGGCGGTCTGCCATTTTGTGATCTGTAGTTCTGACAGGGGTGGCCATTTTAGTGATCGGGCAGAGCCCGTTTATTAGGTCTGCTCTCACATATCTGCCATTTATCACTCGACCCCCTTATTTGCCACGCCAACATATAATGTGTTAACTTGTTACACTATTTACAGTATTACAAAAGTGATCTTGAATTGTGTTTGGTTGTCAACACAACCAAATACCAACATTTGAAGGAGATTTGTGTAACTTAGTCTGACTTTAATTACAGTTTGTCTACAAATTGATAATTCATATGTTGGATTCATGTCTCCATCTCAACCAAGAATCAAAGTCAAAGAATAGGACTAAATCAAATGAAACTTTACTTCAAGTACATTTAAAGTTCGATTTGATTTAGTTATATTCTTTAACTTTGATTCTTGGTTGCGATAGAGACGTGAATCCAACATATCGATTATTAATTTATAGAAAACCTGGAATTAAAGCCAGACCAAGTCAGTGGCACAGATCGAAATACAAGAGTCATCTCTTCAAATGTTGATATTTGGTTGTGTTGACAACCAAACACAATTCAATATTGAGTTTGTCTAAAAGTTGATATGTTGGATTGAAGTCTCCATCTCAACCAAAAATGGTAGTTAAAGAATAGGACTACATCTAATCTAATTTTAAATGCACTTTAAATAATGTTTGACTTTATTTAGTCCTATTCTTTAATACATATTAATGATTAACTTGAAGATTACATTTGAAATCAACCAAAGCTTGAAACCCAAGGCCTATAGGTTAAATGGTGTGCACACTTCGTGACGTGAGCTTTTAAAATGCTTTAAGATGCTCTAAGATTACCATTTAAAAAATCAGGAAGGGTACAAACACAGTGAACAACCCTGGAGAGTTACCTACAGAGGTCTGGAATCAAGTCACATGACTTAGACTCGAGTCTGACTCAAGTCAGTGACCAATTGTTTGTTGACTTCAGACTTGACTTGGACTTGGAGCATCAAGACTCGGGACTCGACTTTGACTTGAGACTGATGACTTTAAATAACAAGTAACATTTTGTCCACTCATTTTGTGGCAATGTCCATGCATCCAGAGACAGTAGCCGCAGCATTGCACTTGCACAATTTTCTTTTGCAACAGATTGGCTAGAGAAACGCACACGCTGCCCTCTGATTGGACCATCAAACTGTACATAAACACAGTTTTGGTGAGCTAGCCAACAGATTGCTGATTTGCTGTACAGCTATAGGATTGGGTGCAGAGAGGCTATAAGATTGTAAGGAGAGAGGATTGCCATAAATAAATATGCAGCTCCAAATAATTTGTAAACTCACCAGCAATGTGGCAACTAGCAACAATTACTAGCATAGGCCTACTGGGCTTGTGGTATATCAAAATTACATACTTATGAATCATGCATTTGGAATTTGTTGTTAAAATCAATTACTACATCATCAAAATATGTTGTAGATATGTTGTAGGCAAAAAAATGTAAGGACTGTCTGGTAGCCTCAATAAATAGACAATTTATCATTGCATTTATAAATTTTTTTTTACTTGACTTGACTTGAAAAAACTTGACTTGCACGACTTGGAGACCCGACCAGTTCTACTTGGGACTCGACTTGAGACTCAGACCTTGTGATTAGATTGTGAGTCTAATAATAGTGACTTGGTCCCACCCCAAAAACTGCCTTTTCATCAGCAGATTGGACATTACTGGCTTCACTTTAAGAAACATTGTTGGACCATTTAACAGCATGTGTTTGCAAGGATTTTTCTCAGATCTACAGTGATACAGTGCCCCAATGTATGATCCAACATTAGTAACACATTAAGTAAACCCTTTCACAATCTTATTCCATAGTCTGTCTTTGTCCATATCCATCTGAATGTTGACTTAATTACACTGAGTGTACAACAAATTAAGAACCTTGCTCTTTCCATGACATAGACTGACCAAATGAATCAAAGTGAAAGCTGTGATTCCTTATTGATAAACCCACTTCAATCAAATCAAATAAAAAATGTTAGCACATTTTATTGGTGTCACGTGTGCTCCCTCTCCGACCTCTAGGTCACCAGGCTGCTCGTTATGGCCCACAACTGTCACCTGCGCATCAACAGACTCACGTGGACTCCATCACTTCCCTGATTACCTTCCTTATATATGTCACTCCCTTTGGTTCCTTCCCCAGGCGTTATTGTTTGTGTTCTTGGATCATGTCTGTGCGTTGTTTGTGTTACATGTTGGTTTCATTTATTTATTAAAACACTCACTCCCTGAACACACATCGTTACAATTGGTCACATATGTCGCAGATGTTATAGCGGGTGTAACGAAAAGCTTGCATTCCTAGCTCCAACAGTATCTAACAATTCACAACAATACACACATATCTCAAAGTAAAATAATGGAATTAAGAAATATATAAATATTAGCAATGACGAGCAATGTCGGAGTGTCCTAGACTGGAATACAGTAGAATATAGTATATATACAGTGCATTCGGAAAGTATTCAGACCCCTTGACATTTTCTACATTTTGTGACATTACAGCCTTATTCTAAAATGGATTAAATAACATACAATCTTAAACAATTTACACACAATACCCCATAATGAGAAAGCGAAAAGAAAAAAAAAACATGCAAATATATAATAAAATTAAAAACAGAAGTATTCAAACCATTTACTATGAGACTCGAAATTGAGCTCAGGTGCATCCTGTTTCCATTGATCATCCTTGAGATGTTTCTACTGTTTGAGTCCATCTGTGGTAAATTCAATTGATTGGACATGATTTGTAAAGGCACACCTGTCTATATAAGGTCCCACAGTTGACAGTGCATGTCAAAGCAAAAACCAAACCATAAGGTCGAAGGAATTGTCGGTAGAGCTCCAAGACAGCATTTGTGTCGCGGCACAGATCTGGGGAAGGGTACCAAAACATTTCTGCAGCATTGAAGGTCCCTAAGAACCCAGTGGCTTCTTTCATTCTTAAATGGAAAATGTTCTAGAGCTGGCCACCTGGCAAAACTGAGCAATCAGGGAAGAAGGGCCTTGGTCAGGGAGGTGACCAAGAACCCGATAGTCACTGACAGAACTCCAGAGTTCCTCTGTGGAGATGAGAGAACCTTCCAGAAGGACAAGCATATCTGCAGGACTCCACCAAACAGGCCTTTATGGCAGAGTGGCCAGATGGAAGCCACTCCTCAGTAAAAGGCACATGACAGCCCACTTGGAGTTTGCCAAAAGCTTGAGAACTTCAAGTTCGTTGGTGTCCACATCACCAACAAACTAACATGGTCCAAGCACACCATGATAGTCGTAAAGTGGGCAAAACCTATTCCCCGTCGGGAGACTGAAAAGATTTGTCATTGGTACTCAGATCCTCAAAAGGTTCTACAACTGCACCATCGAGAACATCACTGCGAATGGCCCAGTACGTCACTGGGGCCAAGCTTCCTGCCATCCAGGACCTCTATACCAGGTGGTGTCAGAGGAAGGCCCTAAAAATGGTCAGACTCCAGCCACCCTAGTCATAGACTGTTCTTCCTGCTACCACCACACGGCAAGCGGTACCGGGGTGCCAAGTCTAGGTCCAAGAGGCTTCTAAACAGCTTCTACCCCCAAGCCATAAAACTCCTGAACATCTAGTCAAATGGCTACCCAGACTATTCGCATTGCCCCCCTCCCCTCTCCACACCACTGCCACTCTCTGTTGTCATCTTTGCATAGTCACTTTAATTAACTCTACCTACATGTACATACTACCTCAACTAACCGGTGTCCCCGCACATTGACTCTGTCCCGGAACTCCCCTGTATATATTGTTATTTTTAATTACTTGCTACTTTTATCTCGGTTAGGGGCTCGTAAGTAAGCTGTTGTATTTGGTCCATGTGACGAATACAATTTGATTTGATCTTTATGAAATGAGTAAAACAGTATGTAAACATTATTAAAGTGACCAGTGATTCCATGTCTATGTACATAGGGCAGTAGCCTCTAAGGTGCAAGATTGAGTAACCGGCTAGTGACAGTGATTAAGTTCAGGGCAAGGTATTGGGTGGAGACCACCTTGTGTTGGCTATTTAACAGTCTGATGGCTTTGAGACAGAAGCTCTTTTTCTCTTGGTCCCAGCTTTGATGCACCTGTACTGACCTTGCCTTCTGGATGATAGTGGGGTGGACAAGCCATGGCTCGGGTGGTTAATGTCCTTGATTATCTTTTTGGCCTTCCTGTGACATTGAGTGCTGTAGGTGTCCTGGAGGGCAGGCAGTGGGCCCCGGTGATGCGTTGGGCAGACCACACCCCCCTCTGGAGAGCCCTGCGGTTGCGGGCAGTGCAGTTGCCGTATCAGGTGATGATACAGCCTGACTGGATGCTCTCGATTGTGCATCTGTAAAACGTTGTGAGGGTCTTAAGAGTCCAAGACTAATTTCTTCAGCATCATAAGGTTGAAAAGGCACTGTTGCGCCTTCTTCACCACACTGCCTGTGTGGGTGGACCATTTGATTGTCAGTGATGTGTATGCAGAGGAACTTGTACACAGAGGAGCACCTTCTCCACTGCAGTCCCGTCGATGTGGATGGGGGCGTGCTCCCTCTGCTGTCCCCTGAAGTCCACGATCAGCTCCTTCGTTTTGTTGACATTGAGGGAGAGGTTATTTTCCTGGCACCACTCCACCAGAGCCCTCACCTCCTCCCTGTAGACTCTCGTCATTGTTGGTAATCATTGTTGGTTGTTTCGTCTGCAAACTTTATCAATGTGTTGGAGGCATGGGTGAACAGGGAGTACAGGAGGGGGCTGAGCACTCTTGTGGGGCCCCTGTGTTGAGGATCAGCGAAGTGAAGGTGTTGTTTCCTTCCATCCAAAATTATATACAAAAACCTCTGTCAATTGTTTCAACTGGTTGCTGCCAAACTACTCTTTCCTTGTCTGAGCGAGTCAGAAAATGCTTTTCTAATCTCTCTTAAAGACAAGAACATATGTCCTACTTTGCATTCCCTATAATAAACTATCACCACCTAATAAACCATGATCTACTTACAAGATCTACAGTATGTAGATAATCAAGGAGAGGAGTGGGGGAAGCATAGTGAATCTCTTTTCAATGTTTTAATGCTTTATATCAGCATAAATGAAATCTGTCCTAACAATTTCTGAGTAAACAGACCCATTTGAAACTACAGGTCCCTTACTATTATTCAGTGCTGATTTACACTTAAGCTAGGCAGAAGGGTTTGCAATGAATGCATCAGGGTCCATTTTGTTCAGAACACTGGGTACATATTAACCAATGTTTCAAGGGAGCTTATCAAATATGCATAAAGATGTGTTCTCTGCAAGCCAGGGGTAGGCATAATGAATGAGAAACCACGTGAGATCCCTGAATGACATTATTTTAAAACCTGCTACTTATATTTATTTTCTAAGCAGGATTTTTACCATCAAGATCCTTTTTCTGTCTAAATAAAAGTTAAATCAATTTAAATATCTCCTTTCATCCCCTTTAAACATGGGACTGCAAAGACACCAGCCATTCCATACTGGAATCCCGGCTGTCCATAGTGACTTTGTCAACATTTGACAGCAGCATACTACCCTGCATCCCACTGCTGGCTTGCTTCTGAAGCTAAGCAGGGTTGGTCCTGGTCAGTCCCTGGATGGGACACCAGATTCTGCTGGAAGTGGTGTTGGAGGGCCAGTAGGAGGCACCATTTCCTCTAATCGAAAGATAATGTCCCAGGGCAGTGATTGTGTAGGGTGCCGTCTTTCGGATGTGATGTTAAACGGGTATCCTGACTCTGTGTGGTCACTAAAGATCCCATGGCACTTATAGTAAGAGTAGGGGTGTTAACCCCGGTGTCCTGACTAAGTTCCCAATCTGGCCCTCATACCATCATGGTCACCTAATCATCCCCAGCTTACAATTGGCTCAATCATCCTTCCTCCTCTCCTCTGTAACAATTCCCCAGGTTGTTGCTGTAAATTAGAATATGTTCTCAGTCAATTTCCCAGCGGATTAACTTACTACTTTTATGGCTTGTTCGGCACATGTTATTTTACCTATTCAAATCGCCTTTCCCTCCCAACTCCATAAATTATTTTAACAGAGCACACGCCTGTTTGACCCTATTACCACTTCTGCCCCTGTACTGTCAGATGACATTAACCACAGGGCTCTCCAGAGGGTGATCTACAGCACCTGGTGATCAAGAAGATCTTCAAGAATCTCAGTCAGACGAGCGACGGCCTATTCACTCCGCTACCATCTAGAAGCCGGAGAGAGTACCGGTGCATCAAAGTCAAAGTTAGGACTGAGAGACTGATAAACAGCATCTATGAACCTTAGACACTGTCACTAGCCAGCTACCACCTACAGTGACCGTTTGTAGTGTATGGTGGCAGATTGTGGTAAATTGTGTCATTCATTGCACCACACTATCACAAGGGGGAGTTAGAACGCTGCTCTATCGGTAGTCTAAACTGTTGCACAAATTGCTATATTTTCCTAAATCAATGGAGGTGTGAATGTTTCAGTCCGAGAGTCTCTTCTCTGGCACTGGAGTCCTGCATCAGGCAACAACCAAAAAATAGCTGGCAGTGCCCCTGGAGTTAAGAGAGAACTTGGGTAATATTACACTTGACCTGTGGTCTGATGATTTTCAAAAAATAGACATGTCTGTCTTTTGGTTTCTCTCCCTCTAAAAACATAAATAAATAACTCAAATTAACAAACAGTCTTTATTTACCACAGTGTGAAAGAGTGATAGCCCCTGAAACACATAGTCCTTTTCTGATGTGAAGAAGAAACGGAATGAAAGAGAGTTCAATGAAGATTTGTCAGCATAAAGCTAAATGATTCACTCATTGGTGGCTTTGCATCAAAATAAGTACCAACATCCTTTCTGATCATCTTTAATAAAACGTAAACTCTTTGATGTTTCCTTTGTGTCCTACCAATTATTATTGGATTATTCACCATGGCAACCAACAAAACGTATTTCTTAGGGTTGGCTTTTGTGGAGATCAGACCGTTTTCATTGGCAGGGATATTTGTGCGTTTTTGACCAGATGTAAGTCAGAACAAATACTTATTTCACTTTTATAATATTCTTGTTGCTATTGTTATATGTAAATACAAGAAATGTGTATGTAGAGGAGTAACTGAGGGGTAAATGTAGAGGGGTAACTGAGTGGTAAATGCAGAGGGGTAAATGTGTATGTAGAGGGGTAACTGTAGAGGGGTAAATGTGTATGTAGAGGGGTAACTGAGGGGTAAAGGTAGAGGGGTAAATGTGTATGTAGAGGGGTAACTTTCTTCACCAGTTCTCTTACCATTTTGTACAATTGTGTGAATAGCCTACCAGTTGGTGTAACTGTAATGTTAATTCTGTTGAGAGCAATTATGATGTGTTATTTTTCTCTTATAGTCAATTGTGTATAGAGATTGTTGACATTAGTGTTTAATTAATGTAATATTGTTTGTTGGATTTACATTGTAGTCATTTTCTGTTTCTTTTATCCTGTTTCCCTCTGTACACAGATGACATGTATACTCTGGTTCATCATTAAACTCCTAGACTGGGCTTCTGTGTCTGTCATCACTCTTTGACCAGAGTGCAGTCTGGTATCTGTTTACTCCCAGTGGCCTATCCACACATTAGAGAGCACCAGACTCCATTTAAATAATGTAACTTATTTTGAACGAAAGCCTGGAAGGAGTAAGTCACTCAGCCCTATGCTGTTCCTGCTTCTATTGCCTATTCTCATTGTTCTTGGTTTACAGTAGTGATGGACAGCTGGAGGCATTTTGAAAACATGTTTTCAAACAATTGTTTTTCACAAGTGTGAACTCTGCATTCATTCAATACGTTGGAATACAAAAGAAGCCATCCACCCATGATGGGCTATTAGCAGCACAATAGACTCTTGCCAAGAAGGAGATCAAGAAGGAGGGTAAAGGAGGGTAGGGGGATTATTGTATTTAAATACACTGCACAGTAGCCTAATAAACATGCCTTTTTTTAATCAAATTCAATAACATATTTCTAACACGGTAGATGCTGTGTTTTTGGTTGATGGCCAATATTAAAAACAGTCAAATGTATTCACAAATTCAATCGCTTTAGCTGACATGTTTATTTATTCATTGTTTAATTATTTAAGGCTCCTTTCCCTTCTCTGTGCTGGAGTTCTTTTAAGAATACAAAATAAGCCTTTCACCTTTGATGGGCTATAGCAGGATAATAGACCGTTGCTGGGTTTAGGGACTTTAAATGTATTCATGGGTGTTTGCGATAAATGTATTCATGGGGTTTGCGAGGCATGTCACTTCTCCCATCTCTTTTGCATAGCCCACCAAATACACTGTTTTCTAACCACATCTGGATGGATCCATTACGAATTACTATGGGACTAAATATCACTCTATAACAGAAATATTGGAATAAAGTAGGCTAATGAAGGCAACAAATTGTTGTTCACTGAAACTCCCAAAGTCATCCAATTGTTATAATATGATTAGAAGCAATAGCCTACCCGTGTGTGGTCAACTATTTCAGCACTGTTTTGTGCTGCTCTGAGACAATCATGGGAACTGGTCTTGATAAATCAATGAGATTTTTATTTTCACTGAATCTCCATTTGGGTGTTGGTCCATTAGGGTGTGGAAATGTTAGGATAATTTTGCTCTTCACTTGCAGTCACTCCCGACCATTCACGCCGTACAGCGCCATATTGTCCTAGTGGAAACCCTGAGGACTACATAGGCTACTGTAAAATGCATTTTAATTTTTTCGTGGAACAGAATCACCATAATATTATTGAAATTAATGAATCAAATTTTTAAAATATATATATCATATAGTCTGTTCTAACAAAAGAAGGTTTTACAGTCTCTAGTACAGCCCATATTAAAAACAGCCAAATGCACTCCTGAATTCAATCGCTTTAGCTGACATGTTGAGGTTCATTCATTGTTTAAATATTCAAGGTTCTCTTTGTTATTTCATTTTATAACTAAAATACTTTTATGTATTTAAAGACATGGATGACTTGTATGCTGTGTGATGACATGCACAAATGAATGAATGATTGATTGATATACTGTATATTGAAGTTGGCCTGTATGCCAATAAGTACGTTCCTCTAAAACAGCTACAGAAAACAAGTCTCTTAGGCCTACAGCTCCATGTCATGTCAATAACTTAGCTTCTCAAAGATGCCTTCTCACCCCGCAAGCTGTGCTGCAGTATGACGCAACTTTTAAAGGGATAACTACTGTAGTACTCTACACCTTAGAGACTGCTGCCCTATGTACATAGTCATTGAACACTGGTTACTTTTATAATGTTTAAATACTATTTTATTCACTTCATATGTATATACTGTATTCTGGTCATGGCTCATCCTACATAACTACTGCTGTACACACCTTTTCTATTAATATACTGTTCATACTGTTTAACTCATTTCCTGCAATTCTATCCATTTTGCCATGGTATTTTGTACTGTGTATTTAAATACTGTGTTCTCGACATAGCTCATTCTAATATTTCTACTACTGTACATTGCATTTTAGTTACACTATTTATACACACACCACATGTTTATTTATAGACTGGATTCTTGACATAGCTCACTGTAATATATCTACTGCTGTACATATCATTCTTAATATATCTTGTGTAAATTAATCCGGTGTATGTACGTATAGATTGCATTTGGATTACTGTTACTGTGGTATTTGGGTTGTTAATTGGATTCGTTCTGACATTTCTTGATTTGTTTTGTGTGTGTACTTGTTTGACATTTTACTGCATTGTTAGAAACTAGTAACACAAGCATTTCGCTGCACCCGCTATAACATCTGCTAAACTGTGTGCACAACCAATGAAGTTTGATTTGATTGTCTTAATCTTCAGAAACAAGAGTTTTCCTTCTGTGGAGGTCGAGTGATTCTGTGATCACTTGGCACATTATGAAGTGAGACACTTATTTTGGGTGCAGGGGGCTAGCAGCAAGAGGGGTTGGTAGTGGGGTATTGCAAACCATGCTTCCCAAGATGTCCCCTATTAGAGGAATGTATGGATGAAAATCTGATTTTAATCATACAGTCAGATAAGTTGGGAAAACTGAAAGGTTGATATACAGCGCACACTAATTGTGGTTGAATTTGCTGGATTTGTCAGATTTGCCATTCAGTGGGTACAACACAAAATAACTTTACTTGGAAAATAAAATGTAAGTACTTCGCTCTAATTTGGCATTTCTGATAGCACACACTATATCAACATTACCAGAATGATCTGGTGTTTTTTAGGCGTTACGGTACAGACAGTAGGTTGCAATAGTGCATGGTTTCCCTTGATCAATTGATCTGCATCTGTTGAGAGGTTTTGTACCTTTGAGCCATACATACCAAACCCAGAGAGGCTGTGAAGTCATGTATACTTACAGGAGGTCCTGAAAAAGAATAAACACAAAAGGGCTAAAGTTAATACAATTTTTCAGAGGTCCAACATAAACAGTATATTCAAATGTCACTCAGATTCATATCCCCTCTAGCATGACGATTAAAAAAAAAAATTCCGCTGCTCTGTTGTTCGCTACATACTTTTGTCTGAGACTGCCATCATTGAAGTAGTTTGTGGTGAAGAGGGGCACGAGGGACGTTGTACAAAACAAAGTCATCAGCAATTGGGTCGTCTTTAACCAATCAAAGTATCAAAACCAATGACGGATTTTCAAACCGCCATGTGTGTTCTAGCTCTGGCTCAACCCATCGGTTTCTGGACCAATCAGACATCCCTGAATGTGTTCGCATTCAGTGAAGGGTCGGGGAGGTACTCAGATACAGACTCATTAAGAAACTAACGTCTGTGGGCATGGCATAGCGTTTGGCCAGAGCAAGGAGTGTGGGTAGCCAGGCAATATCCCCTCAGTACATAAGCAGATGTACAGGAAACACTTCCACAGATAACCCAAAATAGCTTAAATATACACATTAATTTAAGTTCTGCATACCGGAAGTTGAAATATAAAAGACAGACAAGACATACCCAGTTTCAATACCCACTACATCAAGGCATTATATTTCTGCATAACTGCAAAATCATAGCTTTATTTTTCCCCGAGGCATATAACCCTGTGACAAAATACTTATCCGTAGTATCTACTTTCAACACTGTGGGCCAACAATGACAGGGGCTTGGGTGGTCACATGACTTACTTTTGGAGGTGTCTCATGATTTCATTGCTTCAAGCGTTTGTAAGCTTGTTAAATGTCCCCCTTTTTGCGAGGTGATACTTTATTTCTCAAATCACTTCTTCTCAAAGGGATCTGCACTATAGCACTTCAGGCTTCACTTCAGAACCCTACAAATCATTATTGGTCTTCGGCTCTTATTAGGGGAGCCCAGCTAAAAAAAACGGTGGGATTTTTTTTTATAAGCCTTTTTTCACTGGTCTTCCTTGTGACTGAGGTTAAGTATAAAGCGTTCCGGCTGCAATTCAATGACATTGTTTTATCGATCGACTTATGTTATGGCTTTTTTTGTAAAAGGCGGTATGTTGTTGTTACGGTTTTCTTCCGTCGAAAGAGAGTCGGACCAAAATGCAGCGTGGTTAGTTAGATACATCTTTAATGAAGAAAAAACACGAACAATACAAAAACAACAAACGAAATGTGAAAACCTATACAGCCTATCTGGTGACAACTAACACAGAGACAGGAACCATCACCCACGAAATACTCAAAGAATATGGCTGCCTAAATATGGTTCCCAATCAGAGACAACGATAATCACCTGACTCTGATTGAGAACCGCCTCAGGCAGCCATAGACTATGCTAGACACCCCACAAAACCCCAAGACAAAAACGCACCACAAAAACCCATGTCACACCCTGGCCTGACTAAATAAATGAAGACAAACCTACTATACTTCGACCAGGGCGTGACAGAACCTCCCCCCTAAGGTGCGGACTCCCGGACGTACATCAAAACAATAGGGAGGGGAAGCTCGGGACTGAGGGGAAGCTCGGCACTGAGGGGAAGCTCGGCACTGAGGGGAAGCTCGGCACTGAGGGGAAGCTCGGCACTGAGGGGAAGCTCAACACTGAGGGGAAGCTCAACACTGAGGGGAAGCTCAACACTGAGGGGAAGCTCAGCACTGAGAGGAAGCCCAGCACTGAGAGGAAGCTCAGCACTGAGAGGATGCTCAGGCAGGTAGTTGGATCCGGCAAATCCTGGCTGGCTGGCGGATCTGGAAGAGTCTGGTTGACTGGCGTATCTGGAAGAATCTGGTCGACTGGCAGATCTGGAAGAGTCTGGTTGACTGGCAGATCTGGAAGAGTCTGGCTGACTGGCAGATCTGGAAGAGTCTGGCTGACTGGCGGATCTAGCTGCTCTGGCTGCTCCATGCAGACTGGCAGCTCTGGCTGCTTCATGCAGACTGGCAGCTCTGGCTGCTCCATGCAGACTGGCAGCTCTGGCTGCTCCATGCAGACTGGCAGCTTTGGCTGCTCCATGCAGACTGGCAGCTCTGGCTGCTCCATGCAGACTGGCAGCTCAGGCTGCTCCATGCAGACTGACAGCTCAGGCTGCTCCATGCAGACTGGCAGCTCAGGCTGCTCCATGCAGGCTGGCAGCTCAGGCTGCTCCATGCAGGCTGGCAGCTCTGGCTGCGCTGAACAGGCAGGAGACTCCAGCAGCGCTGTAGAGGAGGAAGGCTCTGGCAGCGCTGAACAGGCGGGAGACTCCGGCAGCACAGGAGAGGAGGAAGGCTCTGGCTGCGCTAAACAGGCGGGAGACTCCAGCAGCGCTGTAGAGGAGGAAGGCTCTGGCTGCGCTGAACAGGCGGGAGACTCCGGCAGCGCTGGAGAGGAGGAAGGCTCTGATAGCGCTAGACAGGTGAGGCGCACTGAAGGCCTGGTGCGTGGTGCTGGCACTGGTGGTACTGGGCCGAGGACACGCACAGGAAGCCTGGTGCGGGGAGCTGCCACCGGAGGACTGGTGTGTGGAGGTGGCACTGGATAGACCGGACCGTGCAGGCGAACTGGAGCTCTTGAGCACCGAGCCTGCCCAACCTTACCTGGCTCGATGCCCACTCTAGCCCGGCCAATACGAAGAGCTGGTATGTACCGCACCGGGCTATGCACCCGCACTGGAGACACCGTGCGCTCCATAGCATAACACGGTGCCTGCCCGGTCTCTTTAGCCCCCCGGTAAGCACAGGAAGTTTGCGCAGGTCTCCTACCTGGCGTAGCCATACTCCCTGTGAGCCCCCCCCCAATAAATATTTGGGGCTGACTCTCGGGCTTCCATCCACGTCGCCGTGCTGCCTCTTCATACCAGCGCCTCTCCGCTTTCGCCGCCTCCAGTTCTTCTTTGGGGCGTCGATATTCACCAGGCTGTGCCCAGGGTCCTTTTCCGTCCAATATCTCCTCCCAAGTCCAGAAGTCCTGTGATCGCTGCTCCTCACGATAAACAGGGGGAGTTGGCTCAGGTCTGAACCCTGACTCTGCCACACTCTCCCTGAACCACCCCCCAATACATTTTTGGGGCTGGCTTTCGGGCTTCCTTGCCAACTGTGTTCCCTCGTATCGTCGGCTCCTCTCTCCGGCTGCCTCTTCTCTCCTAAGTGCCTCCACCTGTTCCCATGGGAGGCGATCTCTTCCAGCCAGTATCTCCTCCCAAGTGTAACAACCCTTGCCATCGAAAACGTCTTCCCATGTCCATTCCTCCTTTCGCTGCTTCTGCTGTCGCTGCCTGTCACCACGCTGCTTGGTCCTGGTGTGTTGGGTGATTCTGTTACGGTTTTCTTCCGTCGAAAGAGAGTCGAACCAAAATGCAGCGTGGTTAGTTCGATACATCTTTAATGAAGAAAAAACACGAACAATACAAAAACAACAAACGGAATGTGAAAACCTATACAGCCTATCTTTTTTTTTTTTTTTTTTTTTTATAAAAATAGTTTATTATCTTCAATACCATTCATTCTTTACAACTCATAATTTACATACATACACAAATAATGGTATTTTAAACTAATTAAACTAAAACATAAACCACAAACAAAACCTCAGGGGAGCATCTTCCCTCCCCGTTACCCTACAAAAATACCTCTCCCTATCTCCCCGTCCCTAATCTATCCTCTTACAAATCTAAATGACACCCAGCCCTAAACCCCCCTTCCACCTCTCCCGAGCAGCATGCTGCCCCCACTTCCTCTCCTCCCTCTTCATCCTCCCCCTCAAATCTCCTTCCACCCTCCTCACTATCCCTTCCACCCCCAATCTCTCCCTGTCTTCACCATGTTCTGCCTTGCTTCCCACAGCCCCCGTTTAAAGAGACTCATGAGAAGCCAGAGCAGAAACCTGTCCCTATCCGTCCCTCTCGCTCTCCCTACACCCCCTCTCTAACCTGGCCCACGTCAATACAAAATCCCCTTTACCAAACCTAACAACACCCGTGCCCTAGCCCATACTACTCCGGCAAAGGCACAGTCCCAAAAGACATGGCGCACAGTCTCCTCCCTGCCACAAGAGGATCTTAGACAGGTGGGGGATTGCACCAAATTATACCGGTACAAGATGGAACGTACCGGCAAACACTTATGAAGGCTCAACCAATTCAGGTCCTTGAGCCTGTTATCCAGACCCCGCGCCTGCACTCCCTCCCAGACCACTTCCGAGATGCCCACTACAGGCGCCGGACTCCCTGCCCTTCTGACCTCCTCGTACAGGTGCCTGTGATCTAAACCTACTCGGGCAACTTCAACCTCAGGGTGCGCACGCAGCCACTTGGCCACATGACCAAAGTGCCACGGCAGCTGTTCCGCCCGAGGACCCGTGTTAGACCACACCATTATGCTTCTCGCCTGATACGAGAAAAACACCCGCAGGAGGTAACCGGACGGGTGTATCACTGGCTGAGCAAGCTCCGTTAACAAGAAGGAAACAAAAATTGAGTCCAGCTTGAGGGGGAAATGTGGTACCCCCCTACCTCCCTCCCCGATGGGACAGATCATGCGTGCCCTGGCGACCCACTCGCACCTGCCACTCCACATAAACTGAAACACAAGCCTCACTAGAGGCCTCCTCAGACAAGCTGGCAATGGGTAGATGTATGCCAAATACAAAAGAGACGGCAACACATCCACCTTTAGGACCAGGACTTTGCCCATAAAAGACAAATACCTAGCTTTCCACATTGCTAGCTTCCTCTGTACCACTGCGATACGCATGTTCCAGTTTAGCGTCGCTGAGCCGGAGGTCTCAAAATGGACCCCGAGAATCCTCAGGGCCCCCTCACAGAGAGATAACCCCCCAGGCACATCCGTTCTACCGCGCCATCTTCCGAAAAACTTGACTGAAGACTTTGCATGGTTCAGAACTGCTCCCGACGCTCGGGTGAAATCCCCAAAGATGGCAAGGGACCTTGTCAGGCACGAGTCCTTGCACAACAGCAAGGAAGTGTCGTCGGCGTACTGCGTCATCTTAACACGCAGCCCACCACTTCCAGGGATCAGCAAACCTTCCACCCCTGTGTCTGCCCTAATGGCAGCCCCCAGAGGCTCCATGTACAGAACGAAGAGGAGAGCCGAGAGTGGGCACCCTGCCTGACCCCAGACGAGAGGTCAAAAACATCACCCAAGTGACTATTTACACTAACTCGGCACCCCGCTCCGACATATAATGTACGAATCCATCCTATAAACTTCTCCCCAAATCCTAATCGACCTAACACTCTGAATAAAAAGGATCTATTCACGCGATCGAAGGCTTTCGCCTGATCTAGCGCTGCTACCATTAAAGGCAGACCTCTATCTTCAACCCAAGCGATGGAGTCCCTGATTAACTGTAGGTTCCATCGAATAGAGCGGCCCTCTACCCCGCACGTCTGATCCTCATGAACGACGTAGGGAAGGGCTGTGCGCAACCGGTCTGCTAAAACCTTTGCAAGTAGCTTGTAATCTACACACAGCATGGTCAACGGCCGCCAGTTGCCAAGGTCTGTTACTTCCCCTTCTTATATAAAAGTGACAGCACACCAACAGCCATTGATCCCCCCGGGACCCCCGTCTCAAGGATGGCCTTCAAGACTTCGAGGACCACTGGTCCAAGTATACCCCAAAACTTGAGATAAAACTCAGCCGGCAGCCCATCTATCCCAGGCACCTTCCCTTTTCCCATCCTCCTAAGAGCGCTCTCAACCTCTTCTAGTGAGATCTGGGCCTCCATCACTTCTCTAATGTCCTCCGGCAACCGCCTGGACAAGTGTTCTAAAAACACATTTCCCTGCTCTACATCTATTTCCCTTTCCTTAAATAAACCTTGAAATGATCAGTTGTCACCCTGACCATATCCTCTGGTTCTCTAACTATACTACCATTTTCTTCCATAACACCATGCATTACCTTCCTACTCTGTCTTGCCCTAACCAACTTAAAGAACATAGCAGAACAAGTCTCATTATGTTCTAGAAAGCCACTATGCGCTCGCTCAAGGAAAGCTCGAGCCTTCCGCTCCTGCAACTCCCTGAGCTGCGCCTTTAGGGTTGCGGATCTCTCCCAGTCAAACGACCCGCCGAGGTTGCCTGCCTCGTATTCGAGTTCAATTAACCTCTGGATACGATCCACCTCCCTCCTCTCCTCCCTTTTTTTCCTCTTGCAATACCCTATTATAAAAGCCCTAATCCTCACCTTAACTAATTCCCACCACTCTAACACCCCCTCGCACATGGACCGGAGGCCCTCAAGCCTCCAAAAGAAACCATAAAACCCGTCAACAAAAGCCTGCTCCTCCAGCACATCCCGATCTAGCTTCCAGTACCCTCTACCAAAGAGGCAGACTGGCGACCCCACCTGCAGGAGCACCCCGTCGTGATCCGAAAAGAAAACAGGCAACAGCCGCCCAGACAACTTACCCAAAGACCTGGGTACAAAAATATAGTCGAGCCTCCGCTCAACCCCCTGGAGTTACGCCATGTAGGACCGTCCATTTTCGGAGTAGTGTGCAGACCACCATCTACCAGACCATGGCAAGCCATTAGCCTGGCAATGGCGCCCGCACTGCTATCCCCCTCTTCCTAAATCTGTATTAAAATCCCCCTATCACTAATTTCCTATTTGTGACACACAGGGGCGTCAGACAGTCCACCATCTCCCTTCTGTCTGCCACCACCTGTGGCCCATACACCACCACTAATCTAAATTTACAATCCCTTATCGTGACATCCACCCCTATAACCCTCCCCTGCATTACCACGAAAGAATCCTCCACTTTTACCTCCCTGTGCCCACACAAAATCCCTACCCCGATGAGTGCACCCCCAACACCCCAAACCGACTCCCCCTTGTCCCACTCCCTCTTAAACCTAATAACATCCCCTCCATCCCTCAGGTGAACCTCCTGTAAAAACAAAATCAAACCCCACACCCTCCAAATAACTAAAAACCGCCCTCCTCTTAACAAAATCCCTTAAACCCCTTACATTTAAACTAACAAAAGTAAAATTAGACTCCATGAAAAATAAATACATGTAATACACTCAAATTCTAAACCCAGACAGAAAAAAACATAAAACAGGAGACTCACCCGATGCTCCCCTGCTCCATATCTACCGGTGAGAACACCATCCGTAATCCCGACATTCCCCCTCTTCCTCCATCACACCCTCCCAGGATGCAGGAATAGTGTTTGGCTCCGGAGTGCCCTGCACCCTGGGTCTACCCCCACAATCCTCCCCTCCCCAGTGTTGCAGCTGGTTTGGAAAAAAATTGGGGAGGCTGAGTCCCCAAACAAAAACTCCCCACCTCCTCTTGTACCCAGTCCTGAGTCTTGTTATGTGTGTCCCCACCCAACAGAAGTTGAGGGCCTGGGGAAACCAGCAGCAACCCAGAGGTTTCTCCCGCCCCCATCACTCTCTTGGCCATCCCTTCCCCCTCACTGTCGGCCAATCGCCCCCTCCTCTTCATACTCTTCTTTGGTGATGGCGGCAGTGAAGAGATACCACCCTCCCCCTGCCAGCTCCTCCACCATACCCCTCATCTCTTCCACCATGGCACTTTCCCCCAGTCCACTTTCTCTTCCACCGTCTCCTTCTCCACCACTCCTCCCTCGCTTTCTTCTCTCTCATGCTCCTCCACTCGGTTGCCTTCTTCCGCCGCTTTTTCTGGTTCTCCTACTCCCGTGCCTTCCGTTTCCTTCTCTCTTCCATCCGCCGCTTCTGGCTCCTCCTCCTTCCTTGTGGCCTTCCCCTCTGGACCTGATCTCTGGTCATGAGGCGTGCTTCCTTCCCCTCCTCTTCTTCCCCCATCCCCCGCTCCTGCTCCCCCAGCAGCAGACGCATATGACCTCTGACGGGCCGGGCACCCCCTCCACAGGTGTGCTGACGAGCCACACCCATGGCACGTCTTAGGCTTGTCACAATCCCTCGCCTCGTGATCCTCAGATGCACAAAATCTGCATTTTCTTGCACTGCATGAGGCGAATATGTGACCATAGGCCATACAGCGTCTGCAAAATGGGGGCTGACGTGCATAATAAAACGTCCCCTGTCAGCCCCTAGGGAGAACATAGCAGGAGGATGGAGGTAGCCACCATGTCCCCTTGGGTCCTCTCTGAGGAGGGCCTGGAAGCCTCTCCTCCCATTCCAAAACCCAAGGGAGTCTTTGAGGTGCCTTGCTGAGGAGACGTTATCCATGTATCTCCCCAGAAAAGCCCTCACCTCTTCGTCCTTAACGTAAGGGTTGTAAATGTTTACAGTTACAACCCTAAAGTTATTCTTCGCCAGGCTTGTTATTTCGTAGTGGCACATCGGCCTCTCACCTCCCACTGCTCTTGCCCTTCTCAGGATATCATCGTGTTTTTCCTCTGTATATAGTGCAACGTCGTATGCTCCCTCCAACGAGTTGCCTTGGAAACAAAACACGTCCTTCACCGTCAGCTTTAGAATCCCCATCAATATTATCCTTCCAAAGGATTCCCGTCCTAAAGGCTCAAACTCCTTTTCCTTCCAAGCAAACCGAATCGTGTTGGCCAGCCCAATCCCAGGGACCGACCTTGTTGATGTATTTAGCACCATCTCCGCAAGGAGAATGGCGCTCGTTCTCTTCTCTTCCAAAACAATTGAAAAGAAAAAAACCAAGTGACTGAGCCTATCTGGTGCAAACAAACACAGAGACAGGAACAATCACCCACGAAATTCTCAAAGAATATGGCTGCCATAAATATGGTTCCCAATCAGAGACAACGATAATCACCTGACTCTGATTGAGACCTGCCTCAGGCTATGCTAGACTATGCTAGACACCCCACAAAACCCCAAAAACAAAAACGCACTACAAAAACCCATGTCACACCCTGGCCTGACCAAATAAATGAAGACAAACATACTATACTTCAACCAGGGCGTGACAGTTGTTGACTTGGTTCTTGGTTGTAATTCCAGCATTAATGTTCAGTCTGCAGTTCAAACAACAATGAGGGATGAACATGAGAAACATAACCATATTCTACATGAATCAATGGCTGTACATAATTCAATTTCACTCGGAACTGAGATTGAAATCACTAAAATACAATTTTACGTCATTTTTCCACCATGACCCATCTACTTTCCCAAGTGTGGGTCTCAAACTTGTAAAACACGTAATGTAATACCTGATACCGGAATTGTGACATTAATATTCGGAGTCAATTTTTGACCACTGCAATTATTAATATATATATATATATATATATATACAGTGCCTTGCTAAAGTATTCGGCCCCCTTGAACTTTGCGACCTTTTGCCACATTTCAGGCTTCAAACATAAAGATATAAAACTGATTTTTTTTGTGAAGAATCAACAACAAGTGGGACACAATCATGAAGTGGAACGACATTTATTGGATATTTCAAACTTTTTTAACAAATCAAAAACTGAAAAATTGGGCGTGCAAAATTATTCAGCCCCCTTAAGTTAATATAAAAATATATTAAGAAAAGCATACACATTTATCAACATATAGAGGTCTCTGATCATGACTCTGAACTGACCCAGGGGGACCATCTAATTTCAGAGAGCTCTGTATGGTGTACACAACTCTGTGGAAACAGAAGGGTTCTCCAAGAATTGCTATGCTTTATCTTGGCCAGGTCGCAGTTGCAAATGAGAACTTGTTCTCAACCAGCCTACCTGATTAAATAAAGGTTAAATAAAATAAAATGTAAAAAGCCTGAGACCGGGTTTGGTAATTTGTATGTCTAAAAGTATCAATGATGATAGAGACAGGAATTGTCTCCATACATGCTTTGTAGATAAAGACAAGAAAATGCTGCTCCCTCCTTACATTCAAAGAGGTCCAACGCACTTTTTGATACAAAACACAATGGTGAGCTCTATAAGCATCACCAGTAATGGAAAACAATGGAAAACAGCATCTAGTGCAGGGTTCCCCAACTGTCGGCCCGCGGGTGGTTTTCTGAGCAAAAAACATTTTGTGTGGAATTTTCATTTGTTTAACATAAAAGACTGTAAAAACACCAGGAAATCTGCTCCAAGTGATTTTAATTTAATACATCTGTTTCCAAGTATTCCCATGCATAATAGAGAGACACGTGATCATATAGAAATGTAAGCAAGGTTTGAAATGATTATGTTTTAGTCAAATATTATATCTGTTTGGGCTTCTTGCAGTCAATTTTCAGTCTACAAATCATTTGAAATTATGTTCTGGCCCACCGACCATCCGCTCCAGAAAAAAATTGTCCCGTCATACTAGTCGTACTAATCGTCATACTAGTCATTACAAATGCATTTAAATCTGGATTATAGGACCTAGAAAAAAGCATGCATATTTATTGGTTTGCATTTGGCATTAACTTTAGATTTAATAGTGACCTCTGCATTGCTTGAAAATCTGACTTCAAATGTGAAGAAGCTTGGCCAACTAATGGAGCCGTGGAATACAACGCTGTATCATCTGCATACAAATGAAAATATCGATTTTTGTACAGCATTAACAATGTTATATGTATAGATTGTAAACAGTAGTGGGCTGAGTATCAAACCCTTTATATAACTGAAGGTTGATTTAAATGTATTTAAAAAAAAATGCATTTCACATGGCACCCCAGCCAAACCCTAACGATGCTGGGCCAATTGTGCACCGTCCTATGGGACTCGCAATCACGGTCGGTTATGATACAGCCTGGAATCAAACCAGGGTCTGTAGTGACACCTCTCAAGTGACCCCAAATGACCACTTTAATAACCAAAAGCTCACATATTTTGGGGACATAGATGCGAAGAGTGCATGAAGCCATAAGAGAAGAGCTTACATAAATAGACAGCCCTCCCCCTTTTTTTCGAAACATCAAAAAATGGCAATAACCTTATCCATAATCAAATTATTTAGACAGGTCTCTGAGATGACCAGAATGTCGGGGTTAGTGTCATGCACCCAGACATCCAGAAAGTCAAGTTTAGACATCAGGCTTCACACATTTATTTATATGTAACAATCCAAGCTCTCTGTGAGATTTGAAAACAGTAGGAGTATCAATGTGTCACACAAGAGTCAATAAAACTGGATGAGTTAGCCACAAAAGGCTTCCTGATTGGATTCAAAGTTACAGAGCTAATATAAGAATTCAGGTACATGTGCACAAGATTACTATTGACTTGTAGCCAAACGAATGCTTGAAATAACACTTAAGCATTTTATTTCTGCTGGGTTTCTTTTTGAAAGAAAAAATGGCCAACATGGTACTAAGCGGTCTATTGTTTCAGTCCCTCGGCCTTCAGCTGATGTGGAAAACAGTAAGCAGGTTTTTAATTTTCAAAAAGTCATAGAAGATGAGGTCTTATCTGCACTATCTGCTATAGATTCTAAGAAATCATTAGGCGCTGACAATCTGGATCCATATTTACTCAAGTGTGCGGCACCTATTATTGCTGGTGTAGTGACGCATATTTTTAATCAAACATTTGTTGTAGGAAAGATTCCTAAATCTTGGAAAACAGCTTTTGTTTTACTACTCCTCAAGGGAGGTGATGGTAGTGAATTGGATAATTATCGGCCCAACTCTAAGCTCTCCTATTTGGCTAATATTCTAGAGGCAACTACAAACTTTTTTAACTGTTAACAATACTCTTTCTAGTAATCAATCTGGCTTCAGACCTAAACACAGTACTATTACGGCCACTGTATTGGAAACATTCCACAGACCACAATCAACAGCCTGATCAACTCTATGCGAAGGAGATGTGTCGCGCTGCATAAGGCAAATGGTGGTCACGGAATGGTTTTCTGATCCACACCCCTATCTTTTTTTTAAAGGTATCTGTAAACAACAGATATATATATATATATACACACATCGGGGCAAAAAAGTATTTAGTCAGTCACCAATTGTGAAAGTTATCCCACTTAAAAAGATGAGGCCTGTAATTTTCATCATAGGTACACTTCAACTATGACAGACAAAATGAGAAAACAAATCCAGAAAATCACATTGTAGGATTTTTAATGAATTTATTTTCAAATTACGGTGGAAAATAAGTATTTGGTCAATAACAAGAGTTTATCTCAATACTTTGTTATATACCCTTTGTTGGCAATGACAGAGGTCAAACGTTTTCTGTAAGTCTTCACAAGGTTTTCACACACTGTTGCTGGTATTTTGGCCCATTCCTCCATACAGATCTCCTCTAGAGCAGTGATGTTTTGGGGCTGTTGCTGGGCTACACGGACTTTCAACTCCCTCCAAAGATTTTCTATGGGGTTGAGATCTGGAGACTAGCTAGGCCACTCCAGGACCTTGAAATGCTTCTTACGAAGCCACTCCTTCGTTGCCCGGGCGGTGTGTTTGGGATCATTGTCATGCTGAAAGACCCAGCCACGTTTAATCTTCAATGCCCTTGCTGAAGGAAGGAGGTTTTCACTCAAAATCTCACGATACATGGCCCCATTCATTCTTTCCTTTACACGGATCAGTCGTCCTGGTCCCTTTGCAGAAAAACAGCCCCAAAGCATGATGTTTCCACCCCCATGCTTCACAGTAGGTATGGTGTTCTTTGGATGCAACTCAGCATTCTTTGTCCTCCAAACACGACGAGTTGAGTTTTTACCAAAAAGTTATATTTTGGTTTCATCTGACCATATGACATTCTCCCAATCTTCTTCTGTATCATCCAAATGCTCTCTAGCAAACTTCAGACGGGTCTGGACATGTACTGGCTTAAGCAGGAGGACACGTTTGGCACTGCAGGATTTGAGTCCCTGGCGGCGTAGTGTGTTACTGATGGTAGGCTTTGTTACTTTGGTCCCAGCTCTCTGCAGGTCATTCACTAGGTCCCCCCATTTAGTTCTGGGATTTTTGCTCACCGTTCTTGTGATCATTTTGACCCCACAGGGTGAGATCTTGCGTAGAGCCCCAGATTGAGGGAGATTATCAGTGGTCTTGTATGTCTTCAATTTCCTAATAATTGCTCCCACAGTTAAACCAAGCTGCTTACCTAATGCAGATTCAGTCTTCCCAGCCTGGTGCAGGTCTACAATTTTGTTTCTGGTGTCCTTTGACAGCTCTTTTGTCTTGGCCATAGTGGAGTTTGGAGTGTGACTGTTTGAGGTTGTGTACAGGTGTCTTTTATACTGATAACAAGTTCAAACAGGTGCCATTAATACAGGTAACGAGTGGAGGACAGAGGAGCTTCTTAAAGAAGAAGTTACAGGTCTGTGAGAGCCAGAAATCTTGCTTGTTTGTAGGTGACCAAATACTTTTTTTCCACCATAATTTGCAAATAAATTCATAAAAAAATCCTACAATGTGATTTTCTGGATTCTTTTCCTAATTTTGTCTGTCATAGTTGAAGTGTACCTATGATGAAATTACAGGCCTCTCTCATCTTTTTAAGTGGGAGAACATGCACAATTGGTGGCTGACTAAATACTTTTTTGCCCCACTGTATCTGTATTCCTAGTTATGTGAAATCCATAGATTAGGGCCTAATGAATTTATTTAAATTGACAAATTTCCTTATATGAATTGTACAATTATTGCACATTGCGTTTATATTTTTGCTCAATATATTTATGACTTTTGTACAGTAATCTCCATATGAAAGTCATCATTCTCAGCTACTGGAAAATACATGTTGGGAGGATGAAATCATATATTTATGATATTGATGTACTTACTGTACTGGTCAAATTAACCAGTAACATGTCAGCCAAATCGAACATAAGGGAAGGGTTAATTCCCTCTCATTTACTAACCACAAATTAACTATGGTCCCCTGTATATGCTTCTATATAAATTATATATATATATATTCTATATATATATATATCTGCCTGCACATGAACACTGATACATAACCCATAAGAAGCATGTGATATTCCAAGGGTGCTAAGAACACTTAAAACAATCCATCATGAAAGCAATTCAATCCAGCATGATTATTCACCATTTGTTATCACACACTTCCAAACTGGCAATGCTTGTCATTTGTTTCTATGTGTTTCCCCACACTGTAATTGACAACGGTATTTCACCATGTGACAGTCGCTGGCTTCATTGTTATGCACATGACAGGGGAATTTGTTATTACTCTCTGAAGTGACTGAGGTTATAGTGTGTTACAATGACAGCTGCATGGGCCTAGCCCACTTTAAACATATTTAAATGTACACTTTTTTTTTATTGATGATGAATAATTTAATTTCTATAACTTGTTCAAACTTGATTTTTGGGGGGGGGGGGAATAATTTATGACATTTTCCAGAAGTGGTATATTTTCAAAACTCCTAGTACAAAGGTCAAACTGATAACAGTTCTAATGCCCCATGTCTTATGTTCAGAACCTTTGATTTAGTATTCATTGGAGTAGAACACATCACATTCATGCAAAATATACATTTTTTGGGAAAATGCATGAGGACAATTTAATCCAATTATATTTTTGAAGTGCTGAATAGAAGGAATAGATGATAAATATCATCCATACAATATTTAACTATGTACCAGTATGAACCTTTTTTTAAAGTTTACATCAACCCAATTTTATTTACAGATTTGTTTGTATCCAATGTAAAGTTTGGAGCACGTTGAGAAAAATGTCAGTCTTACCGTTTCAGTATCCGTATATAGTACATACGTAGAAGAAATTGTCCGATATAGGGATATTGCGGCATGTATTGTAAAGCAGAAGCTTATAGTAAAAAGGTATTGGTGTATCCTGGTGTACAGTATGTATTTCCATTTCTGCCCCATGCAACAGTGAACAAGATAAACTTTTCTATGTGACTTGTGACTAACTGTTTAAGTATCATCAGCTAAAACAATCAGTTTACAGTATATCAATGAAATTCAGAGAGTGGAATATACTGTAATTTACCAAAGTATTTCAGCAGTGCATTGTACACTACTCCATAATTTCAAATGGTATTACATAGAGTAAGTGACTCTACACTTTGTCTTATTGTATTGATGCACACTAGCTGATGGGGGAAGATTATGTAGTATTTACAGCCACATCCATCTATTATTGGTTACAGAATTATTTTGATTCAGTAGTTATCAGTTTTGAGCAGTATGATTTAAGTGATAGTTAAATGGATTGTTAACGTATTACAAGAAAATCATATCAAAAGTAATGTGAATATTGCATTGTGAAACACAGATCATTCGATTGAATATGTATGCAAATTGAAAGTGTGACTTGGTGCTGTAAACAATTGACTTTGTGAATGTTTTTAAAGGTAAAGGTACTTAGAGTTTAGAAACATAGCTATTTTGATGACCTGTTTAGATTTTTATACGAAGAGTTGTGAAAATATACCACATACTATATAGCAAAATGCACCAAAGTGATAAAAAAAAAAGTGTTCTGTGTGGGCAGGTATAATGTTATAAATTATGAAACTTCTCAAAGAGCTGTGACATTTTACAGACAAAAAAAAGGAAACCTTCTAAATAACGCAGTCCAATGTTGACCACCCACTAGGTCTGCCTGCAGTCTCAAACTGGTAAATGACATGGAGTTCTTGACACAAACTGTCTAAGTTTCCTTTCCATAGGTTCACTATAAACAAACAGTCAAGTCCTAACGAAGTGTCCCTTTTAGTAGTAATGTTTGGCAAAACACAATTTCGTTTTTTAAATTTGTTCTCCCAATTCAATGGACTTGTATCTCTAGGAAAAACACAACAGGGGGAAAGCTCGTTCCACTTGTCAAGATACTGTAGATCACTGACTTCAATGCATACGGCAGGGTAGCCTAGTGGTTAGAGCGTTGGACTAGTAACCGAAAGGTTGCAAGTTCGAATCCCTGAGCTGACAAGGTACAAATCTGTCGTTCTGCCCCTGAACAGGCAGTTAACCCACTGTTCCTAGGCCGTCATTGAAAATAAGAATTTGTTCTTTAACTGACTTGCCTAGTTAAATAAAATACACATATTTAATTTGTGGGGGGAGAACTACACCTTAAACATGCTTTTAGATACCTACTTTCTTCTACAACCCCCATAAGGCATAGTGCACACAGATTAAATAATGAAAGTTATTTGATACTGGGGAATATTTAGTTCTAAAAAGTAGGTGGTACAGAGCTTTACATTCGGTGGCAATAATGCAGTACAGTATAGGTCTCTGACATCTGTACCAAGGAACTACTTTACCCTGGATTTATCCCAGCAATCTATGAGAAGTACACATGCTTTATTCCCTTTAATCCCTTAAAACAGATGTGACATATGGGAATGTTCCCTGATGATCGAGCTGTCTAGAGGTTTGTGGGCATTACAGAGATTCTGGAAGAGAATGACAGTCCCCCGAGGTCATCTGTGGTTGATGAGATGAGGAAGCAAAATGAAACGTGTCCTCTCTAACCTGCCCATAGGTGACCCACGTGTTGTAGATTTGGCTTGTTCCCGCTGCCCTAACAACAAGCTCCACAGGCAATTTTGGGATTAGGCTATTATCATAACCTAATGGGAGTGATTGTCGTCCTGTTTTGCATTGTCTGCTCTTTAGAGACCGCTGTGCCACTGAGGACACCATGCGCTACACGTGTTAGCTTGTTTCTGGTAGATTTAGCTGCAGGAAGTTACTCTCAGCATTTGCCTGAAAAGTGTTGGTGTTGTACTTTCACACAATATTGACATTTTAAATTGACATTAATAGATGTTTATTGGAAGGGTTGCATTAAACAATGCCGAAGTATCGTCTACAATTGAACTCGGCTGAATTATTGAACCAGCATCTGTGGTCCAATGTCTTCCTTAGATTTCTGTGGTTCTTATGCTAAACCTTAAACACTACCTTACTAAAAACAGGGACCTCATTTTGTCCTCCCATTCAAATTGCTTTTGAGAGCAATACCTTTGGTCCAATGCATGGCCAACATGAAGTCGCAACATAGCAATGTGCAAGGCTTCAATGTCCTTTATTGCTTTTAGCCCTGTGCGTTGCGGTGAGGATGTACGCCTATCATTTATATATTCCCCCTGCTAATTCAAAATAGTATCCTTTCCTAGCACTTCATATCTGTAGGAGTGTCAACACAAACACGTTTCCTCCCAAATAGGCTGGGCCTGGGCTGCTCTGAGGTTGGTGAGTCAGCTCAGGAGAGAGAAAAAAATCTCACTTGGAGGTCCAGCCAACTTGGAATAGATCTGTGAGTGCACACACTTACCAGGTTCGCCATTCCGGCCTCTTCTTCCCCGCTTTCCTGGCGGGCCTGCATAGAGGGAAGCACAACATATTTCTGGTCAGGGCTTCCATTCTTTCTTCAGTTTTCTATTCTATAATTTGCAATTTGCATTTAAATGCCCTCCGGTTCAAACAACCCCAATAGGGTGAGGAGGAGACCGTGTCAAAATATTGTGTTTGGATCTTCTATGCACCTCAAGGATCCCAAGGTTCATTAAGCATTTAGACACAATTTAGAAGCAAACTCAACTGGAAATGGGGACATACTCTCTTGCTGAAAAAGTGATCCTTTTGGTTTCATCTGTTTCTTTTTCGTGGTGTTATTATTAGCTTGGATGCCCTAATTTGTTTTTGCAACAGTCATTTTCAGATTCTGTCTTCTCTTGCGCCTTTCGTGAACAGCATCAATTTGTTAATGCTCAGCCGGAAGAGTAAAACAATTACACGCATTGCTAAGTTTGACATGCTGGGAACTCGACTGCAGTGCTTTCCGGATGACCTCTGGGGATGTTAGAGCCGCTTGCCCAAAATGTAGCTTCTTCATGGGGGAAATGAACATGCTTTGCTATGGGGGGCTGGATGTCAAAACCAGGTTTATCTCAAGGATACTCTGGAAGGCTTATGGTTGTTACAGTATTTAAATACATGTCTTGAAACGTAATTGACTTTTCAACACAGAACTAAAACGGGCCTGCCATAATCCATCATCATCTGAGGAGGTCAAATCTAAACGAACCAAGCAAGACAAACCTCACCGCTCAGTTTTCACTACAGATTTCTATCCAGATCTATACTTTATATACAAACATATGTGGACACGCCTTCAAATTACTGGATTCGGCTATTTCAGCCACACCCGTTGCTGACAGGTATATAAAATCGAGCACACAGCCACGAAACCTATATAGACAAACATTAGCAGTAGAATGGCCTCACTGAAGAGCTCAATGACTTTCAACGTGGCACCGTCATAGGATGCCACCTTTCCAACAAGTCAGTTCGTCAAATATCTGCCCGGATGGAGCTGCCCCGGTGAACTGTCATTGATGTTATTGTGACATGGAAATGTCTAGGAGCAACAACAGCCACACAAGCTAACAGAACGGAATCGCTGAGTGCTGAAGCGCGTACATCGTGTGTCCTCAGTTGCAACACTCACTACTGAGTTCCAAACGTCCTCCGGAAGCAACGTCAGCACAAGAACTGTTCATTGGGAGCTTCATGTAATGGGTTTCCATGGCCGAGCAGCCACACACAAGCCTAAGATATACCATGCGCAAAACCAAGCGCCGGCTGGAGAGGTGTAAAGCATGCCGCCATTCGACTCTGGAGCAGTGGAAACGCGTTCTCTGGAGTGATGAATCACGCTTCACCACCTGGCAGTCTGACAGACTAGGTTTGGCGGATGCCAGGAGAACACTACCTGTCTGAATGCATAGTGCCAACTGTAAAGTTTTGTTGAGGAGGATTAATGGTCTGAGGATGTTTACCATGGTTTGGGCAAGGCTCCTTAGTTCCAGTGAAGGGTTATCTTAACTTTACAGCATACAATGACATTCTAGACGATTCTGTGCTTCCAACTTTGTGACAACAGTTTCCTGTTTCAGCATGACAACGCCCCCATGCATAAAACGAGGTCCATACAGAAATGGTTTATCGAGATCGGTGTGGAAGATCTTGACTGGCCTGCACAGAGCCCGGCCTCAACCCAATTGAACACCTTTGGGATGAATTGTAACGCCGACTGCGAGAGGCCTAATCGCCCAACATCAGTGCACGAACTCACTCATACACTTGTGGTTGAATGGAAGCAAGTCCCCACAGCAATGTTCCAACATCTAGTGGAAAGCCTTCCTGGAAGAGCGGAGGCTGTTATAGCAGCAAAGGGGGGACCAACTCCACATTAATGCCAATGATTTTGGAAAGAAATGTTCGATGAGCAGGTGTCCACATACTTTTGGCTATGTAGTGTACTTTCAGACAGCAACAGTGTGAAACAGTATTGTAAATTCCCTTTTGAGCACTGTTCTGACAAACACAGTGTTTTATAAGGCCTCCTGAGTTGCGCAGCGGTCTAAGGCACTGTATCGCAGTGCTTGAGGCATCACTACAGCCCCTGGTTCGATCCCAGGCTGTGTCACAGCCGGCCGGGACTGGGAGACCCATGAGGCGGCACACAATTGTCCCAGCGTTGTCCGGGTTAGGGGAGGGTTTGGCCGGCCAGGATTTCCTTGTCCCATTGCGCTCTAGCGACTTCTTGTGGCGGGCCGGGGACCTGTAAGCTGACTGGTTGCCAGATGGTGTTTACTCTGATAAAAATTGGTGCGGCTGGCTTCCCGGGTGCGGCTTGGCAGGGTCGTGTTTCGGAGGATGCATGGCTCTCGACCTTCGCCTCTTCCGAGTCCGTACAGGAGTTGCAGCGATGGGACAAGACTGTAACTACCAAATCAGGGAGAAAAAGGGGGTAAAAGTATGAAAAAAGCATGAATGACCAACCTGTTTAAAATACTTACTGTTAGTATGACATCCACGATTTCAATATCTACCATGAATTGCATGTGCAGGACAACTACTGGTAAATGGAGTAGAGTGAACTTGAGCCAATGTCAAACAACTTCATTAATAACAGAGGCGGTCATTTGTATTCAGGTCAATGTAAATAATTACCATGAGAGACAAAACTGCAATAAGGGAGCCATTGTATTAATTTCTGTGACAGTAATATGTTGTGACCAGGTAAAAACAAAAAGAAATCCAGATTTCCCCGAAATCCCAGTTGGACGTATCCCAGAATCAATGGAGAATAAGCAGAAATCCAGAATCCTTCAACCAGGATTACTGGAAAACAAGAGAATTTATTGAAAGTTCCTGGAATTTGCAACCCTAGTTGTGGAAGAGATGGTGTGAAGCCATCAACAACCATTGCAGTATCTCAAATATCCGTTGGAATGAGCCGACTTATACTCACACATTTGCTGCCTTTTCAAGAAAGTGTATGGTAAGAAAATATGTAATTACGTTGCAGCAAATAATTAGCTTTGTTCAAAACAACAAATTTCTCGAGTAGCCAATAATTCATTTTTTTCTGCAATGGTTATGATAACCTTTTATGGCCATGTTCAGTTCATATTCCCGAAGTACCCATTCAACAAATTAACATGCACACTTCAAATAGTCTGGGTAGCCATTTGATCACATGTTCAGGAGTCTTATGGCTTGGGGGTAAAAGCTGTTGAGAAGCCTTTTGTTCCTAGACTTGGCCGCTAGCCATGCGGTAGCAGGTAGAACAGTCTATGACAGGGGTGGCTGGGGTCTTTGACAATTTTTAGGGCCTTCCTCTGACAAAGCCTGGTTTAAAGGTCCTGGATGGCAGGCAGCTGTAGAACCGTTTGAGGACCCATGCCAAAATGTCAGTCTCCCGAGGGGGAGTAGGTTTTGTCGTGCCCACTTCATGACTGTCATGGTGTACTTGGACCATGTTAGTTTGTTGGTGATGTGAACACCAAGGAACTTGAAGCTCTCAACCTGCTCCACTGTCGATGAGAATGGGAGCGTGCTCAGTCCTCTTTTTGCTATAGTTCACAATCATCTCCTTTCTCTTGATTACACTGAGGGATAGGTTGTTGTTCTGGCACCACCCATCCAGGTCACTGACCTCCTCCCTATAGGCTGTATCATCGTTGTTCGTGATCAGGCATACTACTGTTGTGTCGTCTGACAACTTAATGATGGTGTTGGAGTCATGCCAGGCCATGCAGTTGTGGGTGAACAGGGAGTACAGGAGGGAACTGAGCACGCACCCCTGAGGGGCTCCAGTGATGAGGATCAGCGTGGCAGATGTGTTGCTACCTATCTTCAACATCCTGGGGGCGGCCCGTCCGGAAGTCCAGGATCCAGTAGCAGAGGGAGGTGTTTAGTCCCAGGGTCCTTAGCTTATTGATGATCTTTGAGGGCACTATGGTGTTGAACACTGAGCTGTAGTCAATGAATAGCATTCTCACGTAGGTGTTCCTTTTGTCCAGGTGGGAAAGGGTAGGGTTACCCCCTACCCCTGATGTCCTCCACTTTGGAGTGGGTCCAAGGGGCCCAATTCTTCACCTAACTGGACCTACGAAATGCTTACAATCTGGTGAGAATCTGAGAGGGAGATGAGTGGAAGACTGCCTTTAACACCCCTAGTGGCCACTATGAATATTTAGTCATGTCCTTTGGATTATCGAGCTCACCGGCAGTCTTTCAAGCATTGGTCAGTGACATCCTGAGGGAGGGATATGTTGAATCGGTTCATTTTTCTTTGTCTCAACGACATCTTGATCTTCAAGCAAATCAGCCATTATCTGTAAACCCATTGTCTGTAAATTTGTGAATTTGGAATTTTTATAACACCCAAAACAGTTTTTTCCTGCATTCTAGAGTAATAATCATTATGCTTAATTCTATATAAAAAAAATTGAGTCTATTTTTCTGCATATCTAAGCATACTCCTTGTCTGTATCCTCCTGATTGGTGTTTTTTTTTATTTATAAACTACATTTGCTACTCTCCATCTCTGCTAAAATCTGGGGAAAAGATTGAACGGAATGTGAGTCTTATTTAGTTATTGCTTGCTTTTCTACCAACCTTGCCAGTAGGCAAGCCAGCTAAGATGGCAAATCAAGCTAGATACTCTAACATGATAACCTGAAATAGATTTTTGGTAGATAGCTAGCTCAGATTGGGAACCTAAAGCCAACTTCATAAAACCGGCTAGTTGTATTACAGGAAAAATAAAGATTCACTAGAAGTTGACAATTTCCATCAAGTCATTTAGAGGCTGGGAGAGGGGCAAGCAGTCGACTGGCAGACCAGGGTAAATTAAACCACCGTTTCTTTCAAATAAAAAGCCTGCATAGGTAAAATGCTTATTAAAAGCAACAACTTGCGTAGACAGGGAAGGAAAGGAATTTCCACGCCAGGGTGCATTAACTGTTTCCCAAAATGTCTACAGATCACCAGCAGTCTAAGAACTTAGAAAGGAGCGAGATTTTCCATCTATTTTTCAATTGCCCGAAGAGCTGCACATTTCCAACCTTGACCCAAGCCTGATTTGTTCTATATTTGTCTGCCACAGAGATGAAAAATATTCAAAGTAATCACACCCTTTGACCCTGCGGTAAAAATGTTTACTCAATGTCCTGAATACAAAGCGTTATGTTTGTGGCAAATCCAAAAACACATCACTGAGTACAACTCTTTACATTTTCATACATGGCGGTGACTGCATCATGTTATTGGTATGCTTGTCTTCGCCAAGGATCAGGGTGTTTTTTTAATAAAAAGAAACAGAATAGAGAAAAGCACAGGCAAAATCCTACATGAAAAAAATGGTTCAGTCTGCTTTCCAGACATTGGGAGACAAATTCACCTTTCAGCAGGACAATAACCTAAAATACAAGGCCAAATATATACTGGAGTTGTTCACCAAGGGTGACATTGAATGTTCAGGAGTGGCTTAGTTACAGCTTTGACTTAAATTGTCTTAAATCTATGGCTTGACTTGAAAATGGCTGTCTGGCAATGATCACCAACCAACTTGACAGAGCTTGAAGAATTAAAAAAAAAGAATATTGGGCAAATATTGTACAATTCAGGTGTGCAAAGCTCTTACAGACGTACCCAAAATAACTCACCAGTGTAATCACTGCCAGGTGATTCTAACATGTGTTGACTCAGGGGTGTGAATACTGATGTAAATGAGATATGTCTGAATATATACTTTTTAGAATAATAGTGAATACATCAAAACTACGAAATTACACATATGGAATGATGTACTAAAAGTGTAAAGCAAATTATTCAAAGTAGCTACCCTTTGCCTTGATGGCAGCTTTGCACACTCTTGGCATTCTCACAACCAGCTTCACGAGGTAGTCACCTGGAATGCATTTCAATTAACAGGTGTGCCATCTTAAAAGTTAATTTGTGGAATTTCTTTCTTTCTTAATGCGTTTCAGCCAATCAGTTGTGTGGTACACAGACCATAGCCATATTTGGCAAGTCCATATTATGGCAAGAACAGCTCAAATAAACACAGAGAAATGACAGTCCATCATTACTTAAAGACATTAAGGTTAGTCAATACGGGAAATTTCAAGAACTCTCAAAAATCATCAAGAGCTATGATGAAACTGGCTCTCATGAGGACCGCCACGGGAAAGGAAGACCCAGGTTTACCTCTGCTGCAGAAGGTAAGTTCATTAGAGTTTACCAGCCTCAGAAATTGCAGTCCAAATAAATGCTTCACAGAGTTCAAGCAACAGACACATCTCAACATCATCTGTTCAGAGGAGACTGTGTGAATCAGGCTTTCATGGTCAAATTGCTGCGAATAAACCACTATTAAAGGACACCAATAAGAAGAGACTTTCTTCCCACCATAAAGCATAGAGGAGGAGGTGTGATGGTGACACTGTCAGTGATTTATTTAGAATTCAAGGCACACTTGACCAGCATGGCTACAACAGCATTCTGCAGGGATACACCATCCCATCTGGTTAGTGCTTAGTGGGACTATCATTTGTCTTTCAGCAAGGCAATGACCTAAAACACACCTGCATGCTGTGTAAGGGCTATTTGACCAAGGAGAGTGATGGAGTGCTGCATCAGATAACCTGGCCACAGTCACCGGACCTCAACCCAATTGAGATGGTTTGGGATGAGTTGGATCGCAGAGTAAAGGAAAAGCAGCCAACAAGTGCTCAGCATATGTGAGAGCTCCTTCAAGGCTGTTGGAAAAGCATTACAGGTGAAACTGGTTAAGAGAATACCAAGAGTGTGCAAAGCTGTCGTCAATGCAAAGGGTGGCTACTAATCTAAAATCTAAAACATATTTTGATTTGTTTTTCTTGGTTACTACATGATGTGCTATTTCATATTTTTTATGTCTTCACTAATATTTCACAATGTAGAAAATAGTAAAAATAAAGAAAAACCCTTGAATGAATAGGTGTGTCCTAACTTTTGACTGGTACTGTATATTTAATCAATTTTGAATTCAGGCTGTAACACAGCAAAATGTGGAATAAGACAATGGGTATGAATACTTTCTGAAGGCACTGTCATGAAGACAAGCTTCTGGGGGATAAAAAAAAAATCTCTTCACAATGATACGAGGATCAGTGTTAATATGTTTGGTATCTCTAATACATGCAATACATCATAAGCAAAGACACCGCAGGACTACTTGTCAGTGTCACGTATTATCCTGCACACCTGTCACCATCGTCTAGTGCACCTGCGCCTCATGACACTCACCTGGACTCCATTACCTCCTTGATTATCTTACCTATATCTGTCACTCCCCATGGCTCTTTCCTCAGGTGTTATTTATTCTGTTTTCATGTCGGTGCTTGTGTGTCATGGTCAGTTTTCTGTTTATTTATTAAAACACTCACTCCCTGACCTTGCTTCCCAACTCTCAGTGCACTCGTTACAGTCAGTGAGGAGTTTGCTGGATTTATTTTACATTAATCGGTGGGGGTTTTACAATAAAGTGATTCAGGTGAAGTCAAGACAAATTTCTTTCAAATGGTCTGAGGCCGGGGTAAGCCAATGTAAGTCAAAATCCCCTAAAACAACTCATTCAGATGACAAAGGTTTAAAATACTCCGTACCGACAGCTTGCGCCAGTGTGGTAAATCCCTACAACAGATACATTTGTATTGTGGCCATATGCCAAAATACACATTTATCTTTGGGACTTAGTGCTATTTAGAGAACATGATGCCACAACAGTTGATTTCAGTCGGTCACACTTGAATATGTTGTAATCAGCAATATCAATGTCCTTATCCGGGATCGAGCAAATTCTCTGTGAGAACCAAAATATCCAGGCGCGTGTCATGCACCCAGATATCTTGCGGGGCACAAACCTCATAGATCAATCGGTAAACTCTGATTTACCACCCCAACGTATCCCTGGACAACGTCTATTTGTGCCCCTACTGGATCGAAACTACAAATGTAACAGCTGTGCTCAATGCAATGACACTTATAAATGTAGATCCTTAAAACACCCCCAAACAGGGAAACAGATCCCAATCAAAGATGTTATCACATGCTCCACTAAGTTATTTATCTTATAACTTGTCCTTGTGGTAAAAAATGATGTGGGTAAAACAAAGCGCAAATTAAAATTACGTACCTCGGAGCATCGTTGCACCATTAGGTGCAAAAACATGACTTACCCAGTCGCGGCCCACGTTTTGGAAGAAAACCACTCGATTTCGTCTCTACTTTATATTGGCATCGAACATGTCACCCTCCCTAGGAGAGGGGGTGACCTCGACAATTTATTGTTAAAACGAGAGGCTGCCTGGATCTTTAATTTAAAGACCCTTGCTCCCTTCGGTCTCAACGTAGACTTTGATCTGAATGATAATTAACCACAACTGGCAATGATTACAGACACCTGTGTGTGTGTGTGTCTTTTGACCCTATATAAATGTAATTATACCCTGATGAAGACAGCTTGTCTGTCGAAACGTTGGACATAAATATTTTTGCATCTGAGCTCCTCGAGTGTGCGGCACTCCTTTATATTTTTAAATGCACCCAGATATCAACATCTTTTCATTAAACTTTGTACACTGATATGTCAACAGGCTTCGACCAACTTCCGTAGTAGGTGGAGAGAATTGCAAGGTGCCAGTCTTTTTTTCTGCACTGGGATAATCTGTCGCTGTAGAACTTGACATCAGCCCCCCCCAGCAAACCTCTTAAATAAAATGTTAAATACAACATGTTTAATACATATGTTCCATGAATTTCATTTCAGACATGGACAAACAAAACCCCAACTCAGAAAGCCCAAGGTACTTCAAATCAGACAAACACATGTGTTTAAATTTAAAGTCAGTTAAGAACAAATTCTCATTTACAATGACGGCCTAGGAACAGTAGGTTAATTGACTTGTTCAGGGGCAGAACGACAGATTTTTACCTTGTCAGCTTGGGGATTCGACCGTTCGGTTACTGGCCCAACGCTCAAAAAACTAGGCACTAGACCGCCCTAATGCCTTCTATTTTATAATGAATGGACATAGAGGACCTGCTCCCAGATCAGCACTCCTACTATGAGAATCCTACTTTATGAATACAGGCCCCGGAGTCCACCCACTTACTCAAGCAACATCCCTGGTCGCCTTCCACAAGACTTGACTTCAACCATATACTCTAAAGAAAGCACAATTATCACATGCTGTGTGCATCCCTTCGCTTTGACCCTGAAAATGATGCACAGGCTATAATTTACATCCTCTTTGAGCCGTGCTATGGGGCTATGATCGTAATCATTTCCCCTTCTATATACGACCCCCTGCCCCAGGGCTTGAGTTTCAGTATATCCACATTTATCAGCCAGCACTCTAGTGTTGCTTGTTCCCTACAGGTTTATTCCCCCTATGGCCTAGACACGCCAGGGTAACTGGTACAGGCTGTTATGTCACAGATACCCCCTCGTCAACAGGAAAATAAAACATGAGAGGCCTTGGGGGAGGGGGGGCAAGAGGAGAAGGGGGGTATCAGGGGGGCAGGCCATAGGGTTTAGGAAGGGACATTTTTCATTTCACTCACTTTCACAAATTACTGTTGTAATGTAGAAGCTGCAATGCACAAGTTTTACTTGCACTAATCCAACTTCAAATGGCCTGTGATGGCCTTATCACAGTATGGGTAGGACTTTTGGATCAGCAATGTGCCTGGATGTAGGACTGCAAGTAAAGCTATTTAAATTACTCACTGGATGCAACACTATATTCTTTCCTCACACTTCATTATCATCCAAGTGTCATTCCAACAACTTGGAAAACATTGACACTAAACCCCCCACCCCCTAAATACCCAAACGGAATACCCACACCATGAGCCACCAGCGCTCTGTTAGACATAGACTTGATGGATGTTGGGAAAATGCTGTTTTTTTCTGCAGTTCAGCTGAGCATAAAATAATGGTCCTGTATGTTAAATCAACCCAGAGCTAATGTAATTGTCCAGCTGACACATGGGAAGTCTCCCCTCCCTGACCCCTCATCAACACTGACAGATTGGGCCAGGAGGCCTGTTGTCTTAGCCTGGAAAGAGAGCGGGATTAGTGCAACAGCACCAGTGTTACGGATACAGTTATCCTGTGTGTGTGTGTGTATCCTGTGTGTGTTTCTTTTCTCTCCTTCTCCCCTCACAGGTGAAAACCATCACTCCCCAATCAGTCAACAATCAGAAGACACACCTCCTCCTATTTCCTACCCTATCACAGTTCCTTCCCCATGGTTTAAAAACCCCATCATTTGTTTGCTCTAGAGCAATCTCTAGCTCAATCTCTAGCTCAATCTCTCTGTAAATGCCATGTCTGTAGGTCTCTGTGTTTCACTCTCGCTTTGTGTCTTAACCTCTCTTTTGTTTAAGCACCTCATAGCACTTTGTCATCACCTGTGAGTATTGTTTTTGGTTATGGTGTTTGTTTGTTGCTGGTGGGAAAAGGGGTAAACCAAGACAAGTCGCCCATGGGCATACACTACCCGTAGGTGAACTTTGTTAAATACACTAGTTAGAACTGGGCGGACCACCCACTGTATTTTTTTGGTTAGTTAGTTAGCTGTTGTTAAAGTAGGCTAGTCTAGCTTAGGGGTGTTTTGGATGCTTATTGTTTCTTTCCTTGGGTCCAGCTCAGCCCCTTTTCCTGCTCCCCCCATTACCGTGTGTTTATAAATAAACCTAGAGTTTGACGGTAGATTTCTGTTGTGGTTATTTCGTGCACACTTTTACTTTGTCACAATAATAATTTGCATGAGTTATGTTACGGGTCTCATTACCATCCCCCCTAGACTGTCGGGCCAAAAGGGATTCGTAACATAAGTGGGGGCTCATCCGGGATCTGTCATAACTGACACCCATGCCGCTCATGTAGATTGTTGTAGTGGTATAGTTCAGTGTTGAGCGTCATAGCTGAAGTAGCATTAGTGTTTGCTATTTTCTTTGGCACTTGTGAAGTAGTGTAAAATGACTACTTTTGATTTGAGATCCTTTTTGGATAACCCTTCGTGGGAGGTTTTTGACAAATGTCGTAGAGTTGATTTAGTGACCTTGGCTGACCATTATTCAGTATCGATTCAGCAGAGTTTAGTTAAGGCGGAGGTTAAACAACTAGTATTAAATGTATTGTTGGAAGAGCAGGTGCTTGTGTTACCGCTGCCTGAGTCTACTACCCCTGTAGGGGATGTTGCTGCTCCTGTGAGCCCATTGGTGTCTGATAATGAGGGAGAGGCTAAAACACCAGCCACATTGTCCCGTTTTGATCCACTCTCCCCACTGTCAAATGGTGATGCCAGGAGGGATGTCCATTTAGCACAGTTCCAACTGGAGGTGGAAGAGCGAGCCCAAATTAGGCGAGACTCTCCAGTTGGAGATGTGCAAAATAGAGGCAGAAAAAGAACGAGAACAACGGCATTTGGAGATGTGTAAAATTGAGGCAGACAGAGAACAAAGGCAGTTGGAGTTCAAAATGCGCCAGATGGAACTGGAGGCAGACAGCGAGGCTAGCCTCCGGTCCTACTGTGCCTGTTTGTGAGGCGTCCTCATCTGCTGTGTCCTCAAACACGTTTGACATTAGTAGGCAGATTGCCTTAGTACCTTTGTTCAGAGAGTCAGAGGTTGACTCCTATTTTTGTGTATTTGAGCGTATAGCCGTAGCATTGAAATGGCCTGAAGAGGTATGGTGCCTATTACTTCAGTGTAAATTAACTGGTAAAGCCCAAGAGGTTTTGTCAGCGCTACCTCTGGAGGACAGTTTGAATTACGAAGTGGTCAAAGCTACTGTTCTTCGTGCCTATGAGCTTGTGCCTGAGGCATACCGACAGAGATTTAGGTCTCATAGAAAGTCTTCTAGTAAGACTTATGTGGAATTTGCTAGAGACAAGGGAAATCTGTTTGATAAATGGCATGCTGCTAGTAAGGTAACTGATTTCAACTCTCTCCGGGAGTTAATCTTGTTGGAAGAGTTTAAAAATTGCTTACCCGAACGCATTGTAGTTTACCTAAACGAACAGAAAGTATCCTCCCTGGCAGAAGCGTCTGTGTTGGCAGACGAGTTTGTGTTGACGCACAAGCGTGTTTTCGGCTCAAACTGAGAGTAGAGCTACTGAGTTTCCTACCTTTAGCCCTAGTCGGCCAGCAGTAGTATATCAAGCACGCCAGAAGAATGAGCGTCCCTGTTTCTATTGTCATAAAGTAGGACATATGATTAATGATTGCTTCCTGCTTAAACGCAAACAAGGGATGCCTCTTCGTGCCAAGCCACCAACAGGTGTTGCTCTAATTCGTACGGTTGTGAGGTCTGCAACAAAACAGGTGCCTCAGGGTAACTGTAGTTTGAAAGTCTCAGTCCCCGACCGCAGTTATGAACCATTCATTTTCGAGGGGTTTGTGTCCCTAACGAATGACGAAGCGTCTCAACGACCGGTTAAAATCCTTAGAGATACTGGTGCGGCGCAGTCATTTATATTGTCTGATGTGTTGCCCTTATCTGACGATACATACTGTGGTTCCAGTGTGTTAGTGCAGGGTATTGAAATGGGTTTTGTCCCAGTGCTATTGCACTTTGTGAAAGTACACTCTGAGTTAATCAGTGGAATATTCAGAGTGGGGGTACGTCCTATGTTGCCAGTGAAAGGTGTGACCTTTATAATGGGTAACGATATTGCCGGAGGAAAGGTAGTACCCGTATTGGAAGTATTGGATAAAAGTGACCACTCTCTCTCGAATGAGCTGGCACAGAGTTATCCACATGTGTTCCCCGCTTGTGCTGTCACTCGTGCTCAGGCACGACAAGAGGGTGACGTGATAGATTTGTCAAACACTGTTCTGTTCAAAGAGGTTGATCAAGAAGATGGATTGTGTGATACCTCTGAGAAGCTGATCACCTCTGACAAACAGCCCAGGAAAGAATCAAAGAACGTTGAACTTATTGCTGATGCAATACAGTTACCAGTCACTCATGAGCAGCTGATTACTAACCAAAAGGTTGACAACAAGCTTGCTAAATGTTTTTCTAGTGTTGTCTCATTGGAAGATGTGAAGAAGAAGAACGTGGCTTACTTCATTGATGGTAATCTCCTCATGCGTAAATGGAAATCCCATGTTGACGCGGATGGAGATTGGAATGCTGTTTACCAAATAGTGATTCCTACAGCCTTTCGACAAAATGTGTTATCCCTTGCTCATGATCACCAGTGGTCTGGTCATTTAGGAATCACAAAAACTTATGATCGGATCCTTCGACATTTCTTTTGGCCGGGTTTAAAACAAGATGTGGCTCAGTTCTGTCGGACATGCCACACCTGTCAGATAACAGGAAAACCAAATCAGGTTATTCCTCCCGCTCCTCTTTGTCCCATACCTGCCATAGGTGAACCATTCGAGCATGTGGTGGTTGATTGTGTCGGACCGTTACCGAAGACAAAATCGGGTAACCAGTTTTTGTTAACGATAATGTGTATGGCTACAAGATACCCCGAGGCCATTCCTCTGAGAAGGATTACAGCCCCGGTAGTGAGTAAAGCCTTAATAAAATTCTTCACGACATTCGGGTTACCTAGGGTGGTACAAAGCGATCAAGGTACCAATTTCCTATCCAAGCTCTTCAGGCAGGTGTTAAAATCCTTGTCAATTACGCACCGTGTGTCAAGCGCCTATCACTCAGGGTGCACTTGAAAGATGGCATCAGACACTGAAGTCTATGCTACGTAAATATTGTTTGGAATCTGAGAAAGATTGGGATGAGGGAGTTCCTCTAGTTTTGTTTGCTGCTCGTGAAACTGTGCAGGAGTCCCTAGGTTTCAGCCCGGCTGAACTAGTGTTTGGTCACACAGTGAGAGGACCAATGAAAATCCTTAAAGAACAGTTCTTGTCCCAAGAGTTGTGTACAGGAGACGAGAATGTATTGGCAGATGCTTTGTCTCGTGTGTAATGATTGTTGTATGTTTTGGCAAGGTTGACTTTATTGTTGTGAGTATTCATTGTAATACTGTGGTCGCAATCCCTAGGGTTGCTTCTTTTAAGGGTGGGAGTGTTACGGATACAGTTATCCTGTGTGTGTGTGTATCCTGTGTGTGTTTCTTTTCTCTCCTTCTCCCCTCACAGGTGAAAACCATCACTCCCCAATCAGTCAACAATCAATCATCAATCAGAAGACACACCTCCTCCTATTTCCTACCCTATCACAGTTCCTTCCCCATGGTTTAAAAACCCCATCATTTGTTTGCTCTAGAGCAATCTCTAGCTCAATCTCTCTGTAAATGCCATGTCTGTAGGTCTCTGTGTTTCACTCTCGCTTTGTGTCTTAACCTCTCTTTTGTTTAAGCACCTCATAGCACTTTGTCATCACCTGTGAGTATTGTTTTTGGTTATGGTGTTTGTTTGTTGCTGGTGGGAAAAGGGGTAAACCAAGACAAGTCGCCCATGGGCATACACTACCCGTAGGTGAACTTTGTTAAATACACTAGTTAGAACTGGGCGGACCACCCACTGTATTTTTTTGGTTAGTTAGTTAGCTGTTGTTAAAGTAGGCTAGTCTAGCTTAGGGGTGTTTTGGATGCTTATTGTTTCTTTCCTTGGGTCCAGCTCAGCCCCTTTTCCTGCTCCCCCCATTACCGTGTGTTTATAAATAAACCTAGAGTTTGACGGTAGATTTCTGTTGTTGTGGTTATTTCGTGCACACTTTTACTTTGTCACAATAATCATTTGCATGAGTTATGTTACGGGTCTCATTACCATCCCCCCTAGACTGTCGGGAAAAAAGGGATTCGTAACAACCAGTGTATTAAACCAACTGATCGATTTCCCCGCTCACACAGCTTGTGTGTGTGTCAATGTACAAACTACATGCTGTATGTGATTTTCACCCAATTGTGTGTCCACAAACACGCCATGCAACAATAAACTGGCACTTAACGAACACCCTGCTTTTATCGTTGCCGATGATTTGAATTATGCGTCATTAAGACACGTGATCCCCAACTTCCAACACGTCCTTCATCACTAGGGGCGATAAAGATCATCAAGGACATCACCCACCCGAGCCACGGCCTGTTCACCCCGCTGCCGTCCAGAAGGTGAGGTCAGTACAGGTGGATCAAAGCTGGGACCAAGAGACTGAAAAACAGATTCTATCTCAAGGCCATCAGACTGTTAAGTAGCCACCACTAGCCGGCTACCACCAGGTTACTCAACCCTGCACCTTAGAGGGTGCTGCAAAATATACATAGACATGGAATTACTGGTCACATTCATAATGGAACACTAGTCACTTTAATGTTTACATACTGCTTTACTCATTTCATATACACTACCGTTCAAAAGTTTGGGGTCACTTAGAAATGTCCTTGTTTTTGAAAGAAAAGCACTTTTTGGTCCATTAAAATAACATTAAATTGATCAGAAATACAGTGTAGACATTGTTAATGTTGTAAATGACTATTTTAGCTGGAAACGGATGGTTTTTAATTGAATATCGTACAAAGGCCCATTATCAGCAACCATTGCTCCTGTTTTCCAATGGTTGTGTTAGCTTTTTAAAATGATAATCTTGGATTAGCTAATTGATCATTAGAAAACCCTTTTACAATTATGTTAGCACAGCTGAAAACTGTTGTTCTGATTAAAGCAATAAAACTGTTCTTCTTTAGTTGAGTATCTGGAGCATCCGCATTTGTGGGTTCGATTACAGGCTCAAACAAAGAACTTTCTTCTGAAACTCGTCATTCTATTCTTGTTCTGAGAAATTAAGGCTATTCCATGTGAGAAATTGCCAAGAAACTGAAGCTCTTGTACAATGCTGTGTACTACTCCCTTCACAGAACAGCACAAACTGGCTCTAACCAGAATAGAAAGTTGAGTGGGAGGCCCCGGTGTACAACTGAGCAAGAGGACAAGTACATTAGAGTGTCTAGTTTAAGAAACAGATGCCTCACAAGTCCTCAACTGGCAGCTTCATTAAATAGTACCCGCAAAACACCAGTCTCAACGTCAACAGTGAAGAGGTGACTCTGGGATGCTGGCCTTCAAGGCAGAGTTGCAAAGAAAAAGCCTTATCTCAGACTGGCCAATAAAAGTAATTACCTTTAAACAAGGCACACCTGTTAATTTAAATTCATTCCAGCTTCATGAAGCTGGTTGAGAGAATGCCAAGAGTGTGCAAAGCTGTCATCGAGGCAAAGGGTGGCTAATTTGAAGAATTTCAAATATAAAATATAGTTTGATTTGTTTAACACTTTTTTGGTTACTACATGATTCCATAGTTTATGTCTTCACTATTATTCTACAACGTAGAAAATAGTAAAAAAATATAATAAACAAAATCCTTGAATAAGTAGGTGTGTCCAAACTTTGGACTGGTACTGTATATGGGTAAGATAGTCTAGCTAGCTACATTTTCAGATGTTACATGTTTCTAATTTTGTCAGAAAGTCGTTTTCATTTAAAGTTAAAGTGTACTGTTAGCTAGCTAGCAAACATTAGCTGTCTGGCTCGCTAGCTAACGTTACTTGTATGATCTTATTATTCGTATCTTAGAGCCATTTGCTTTGCTAGCTTTAAAGCCTGATGTTATCTAGCTAACATTGAACCTGGTTGGTTAACTACCTGCAGATTCATGCAGGCTACTAACGTCATTAGTAGGGATCATGGTTAATTGTTTAGCTAGCTAGACGTCTTAGCATAAGACTCCACTATGCAAGTAACCATTTCAATAGAATGTCACTGCGACAACTGTTGATAGACGTAAGCTGGTAAATTCGCACTGGCTTTCCATTCTGATTTCAGAGAACTCTCATCTGACTGTGCCAGAGCGCAAAACAACTGATGAATCTATGAATGTTCAACACCCGTTGAATATGGCCGGTGTCAGTAAACGTTGGCGAAAAGCACAAATTGTTGCCAGCAGCACAGTTGCAGTCACCAACGCTCTGGATAACATAAAAACAGCCTAATACCCTCTGCTAGGGTGGGGAAAATGTTCAGTGAGCTGTTCTCTCATTTGTGTCTGGACAACATTAGCCAGTTAGCTTGGGTGCTTGACTGCTGTTTGGGGAGAACGCTTGGATCAACCCTTAAAGAGATGGGTCGGGCTATAGCATAAGAGGGTGTGAACAATGCTGAATGGGTGTAGACAAAAAAGAGCTCTCCAGTAGGTACCAAAACTTTCAAAGGCCATTTTCTCAAAAGTGAGGTTTCAAGTTTATCAACTTTCAAATCAGATTTACTTTCCCATTGTTCCTCAAATGCAGTGTAGCTCTGTGTCTCTGATTTTATCCAATGTAAAAAACACAATTTCAAATTTTGCAACATAAGACCGAATAAAGGCGGTTGGTCACATATACAAGTACAAGGAGTAACGGTACCGAGTTAGTGTACTGGGATACGAGATAGTTGGGGTGATTAATTGAGGTAATATGTACATGTAGGTTTGGTTAGGTGATTGATTGATTGATTGATTGAAGTACTATGTACACGTAGGTAGGGGTTGAAAAGCAGAAAGTCTGTGTATTCCTTGTTCAGCAGTCTTATGGCTTTGGGGTGGAAACTATTCAAGAGCCTTTTTGTCCCAGACTTGGCACTTCGGTACCGCTTGCCGTACAGTAGCAGAGTTTTATAGACTGTGACTTGGGTGGCTGGAGTCATTGCCAATTTTTCGGGCCTTCCTCTGACACCGCCTGGTTTCGAGGTCCTGCATGGCAAGGAGCTCGGCCCCAGTGATGTACTGGGTCACACACAGTACCCTCTGTTGTGCCTTGAGCTCGGATGCCATGCAGTTGCCATACCAAGTGGTGATGCAGTCAGTCAAGAAGCCCTCAATGGTGAAGCTATATAACATTTTGATTATCCGAGGGCCCATGCCAAATCTTTTCAGCCTCCTTGTGGGGAAAGTGGCAGTGTCATGCCCTCTTCACGACTCTGTTGGTGTGTTTGGACCACGAATGGTCCTTAGTGATGTGGACACTGAGGAACTTGAAGCTCTCGACCATCTCCTACAGCCCCGTCGATGTGAATGGGGGTGTGCTCGGCCTCCATTTCCTGTCGTCCACGATCAGCCCCATAGTCTTGCTGACATTGAGGGAAAGGTTGTTGTTGTCCTGGCAGTGAACTCCCTATAGGCAGTGTCATTGTTGTCGGTGAACAGGGTGTACAGGAGGGGACTAAGAGCACACCCCTGAGGGGCCACCGTGTTGAGAGTCAGCATGGCGGATGTGTTGTTGCCTGCCCTCACCACCAGGGGGTGGCCCGTCAAGAAGTCCAGGATCCAGTTGCAGAGGGAGGTGTTCAGTCCCAGGGTTCTTAGCTTAGAAATGAGCTTTGAGGGCACTATGGTGTTGAACGCTGAGCTTTAGTCAATGAACAGCATTCTCACTTAAGTGGTTACTTTTGTCCAGTGTGGATTGCAAGAGATATCTGTTGGGGCGATATGCTAATTGGAGTGGGTCCAGGATGTCTGGAATGAAGGTGTTGATGTGAGCCATGACCAGCCTTTCAAAGTATTTCATGGCTGCAGATGTGAGTGCTACAGGGCAGTAGTCATGTAGACAGGTCTAATTGAAGCATGTGGGTATTACAGACTTGGGCAGTGAGAGGTTGAACAATGTCAGTAAAATACACTTTCTAGCTGGTCAGTGCATGTCCTGAGTACGCGTCCTGGTAATCCGTACGGCCCTGCAGCCTTGTGAATGTGAACCTATTTAAAGGTCTTACTCACATCGACTACGGAGAGTGTAATCACACAGCCGTTCAGAACAGCTGGTGCTCTCATGCATGTTTCAGTGTTGCTTGCCTCGAAACGAGCATAGAAGGCATTTAGCTCGTCTGGTAGGCTCGCGATAGTTTGTAAGCCGTGCCGTATCCGACGAGCATCTGAGACGGTGTAGTAGGATTCCATTTTAGTCCCGTATTGACGCTTTGCCGCCTGTTTGATGATTTGTGTCCCGCTCCTTGAAAGGAGTTGCCTGTAATCCATACTTTCTGGTTAGGATATGTTCGTGGTGACTATATCGCCAATGCACTTTTACTGAAGCTGGTGACTGATGTGGGAAACTTCTCAATGCCATCGGATGATCCCGGAACATGTTCCAATCTGTGCTAGTGAAACAGTCCTGTAGCTTAGCGTCCACTTCATTGGACCAGTTCCATATTGAGCGCATCACTGGTACTTCCCGTTTGAGTTTTTGCTTGTAACCAGTAATTAACAGGATGGAGTTATGGTTAGATTTGCCAAATGGAGGGTGAGGGAGAGCTTTGTATGCATCCATGCATTTAGAATAGAGGTGATCTAGAGTTTTTTTCTAGTTGCACAGGAGATGTGCTGGCGGAAATGAGGTAAAACAGATTTCAGTTTCCCTGCATTAAAATCGTTGGCCACTAGGAGCGTCACATCTGGGTGAGCATTTTCTTGTTTGCTTATGGCCTTATACAGCTTGTTGAGTGTGGTCTTAGCTTTGCTACGTCTTTGGTTTTAAATGATGTTCTAAATTGTTTGGAGAAAAGGAAACATTGTGCAGAACCTTTTATTGACCTGTCAAAAGCCTTTGACACAGTGGATCACTTTTTCAGAGGCTTTAATCAATTGGCCTGGAACAGACTGGTTTGAAAGTTATTTAAAGGACAGAAGACAGTGTTCAATCGAGTTTTCTGGACATGATACAATACATCATACAATAAATATGTATATTCATGAAATCACAAGTGCAATATAGGAAAACACTGCTTAGCCTTTTGTTAATCCACCTGTCGTGTCAGATTTTGAAATGATGCTTTACAGCAAAAGCAATCCAAACGTTTGTGTAAGTTTATCGATCGCACGATAAAACATTAAGTACTCTTAGCATCAGGTAGCTCGGTCACGAAAATCAGAAAAGCAATCAAATTAATCCTTTACCTTTGATGATCTTCGGATGTTTTCACTCACGTGTCTCCCAGTTACACAACAAATGTTCCGTTTGATGATAAAGATGATTTTTTATATTACTGTTGATGATAAGGATGATTTTTATATCCAAAATACCTTAGTTTGTTTGTCGCGTTATGTTCAGAAAATCACAGGAAAGAGCGGTCACGACAACGCAGACGAAAATTCCAAATAGTTTCCATAATGTCCACAGAAACATGTCAAACGTTTTTTTATCAATCCTCAGGTTGTTTTTAAAATATATAATCGATAATATATCAACCGCAAATGTCTTTCACAGTAGGAGAGGGGAAAACAATGGCTGTCCAAATTCTGTTGCGCAAGCAAAACTCATGTGACCACTTGACGCGATGTCATCGTTCTGGCTCATTTTTCAAAATAAAAGCCTGAAACTATGTCTGAAGACTGTTGACACCTTGAGGAAGCGATAGAAAAAGGAATCTGGTTAATATCCCTTTAAATCCAGCAAAGGGAGGCTATGGAACATGGAGTTTTCAAAATAGAAGCCACTTCCTGTTTTGATTTTCCTCAGGGTTTCGCCTGCAATATCAGTTCTGTTATACTCACAGGCAATATTTTGACAGTTTTGGAAACTTTAGAGTGTTTTCTATGCAATACTAATAATATGCATATATTAGCAACTGAGACTGAGGAGCTGGCCATTTACAATGCGCACCTTTTCATCCAAGCTACTCAATACTGACCCTGCAGCCATATGAAGTTAAAGATTAATAGTAAAAAGATTTGGAGCACCTTAAATTACATTTTGGGGAAAAAAGGCAAACTCAGCTCTCAAAGCGGACTGATATGATTTTTTTTAATTGGCAAGATGAGCAACCTTACGCATATGACATGCCAGCAACAAACACTGACACTACACATTCAAGTATATCTGACCAAATTATGAAAGACCAGCACTGTACTTTTGAATTTTGTAAAGTGTGTGTGGAAGAACAATGACGAGCCAACTTGGATGGAAAATGACTGAGGATAATATTGAATATTGCCACTCTTTATATTACATTTTTATATAAGGGATCCCACAAGGTTCTATATTTGGTCCATTACTGTTCACTCTCTACATAAACAATATCGGTGATGAGATAAGAAAGTGTCAAATTCATTTATATGCTGATGACACTGTCATGTACTCTATCGCTTCAATGGCTGACCAAGCATTATCACTATTGGAGACAGATTAAGATATTACAAGGGTCTTTTATCCAGCTGAAACTTGTTTTAAATGTAAAGAAAACACATTTTATGTTTTTAATAGGTTCAAAAAGTTGGTTGAAAATACACTTGCACTTATGAGCTTAGATGGTTCTCGAATTAATCAGGTCTCTGCATATTAATACTTAGGGATATGATTGGATGATGAGCTGTCTTTTAAAATGCATATTGACGAACTTTGTAAAGGGCTAAAAATCAAGCTAGGCTTCCTCTATATAAACAGGGAGTCACCATTGAGACTCCCCGTCTCTTTCACAGGGGAGACCTGCATATACAATTAATAGGACAAAATCAATCAGATACAATTTAAAATACAGCACAACACAAAGAAAGCCAGTAAGTAAGAAGGTAAATATTAGGGCTGAAAATATTTACCTGTCAAAGTGCAAAAATAAAAGATTGTGACATTTCAGAGCTGTGCATTCAGTGAAGACATCAACACTATGAAATAATGCAAATGGGATCATGTAGTAACAACAACAAAAAAGTATTCACCCTTCGCCTTGATGACAGCTTTGCACACTTGTTATTCACCTGGAAAGCATTTCAATTAACAGTTGTGCCTTGTTAAAAGTTATTTTGTGGAAGTTCTTTCCTTCTTATTAAGAGGCTCCTCTGTCCTCCACTCGTTACCTGTATTAATGGCACCTGTTTGAACTTGTTATCAGTATAAAAGACACCTGTCCACAACCTCAAACAGTCACACTCCAAACTCCACTATGGCCAAGACCAAAGAGCTGTCAAAGGATACCAGAAACAAAATTGTAGACCTGCACCAGGCTGGTAAGACTGAATCTGCAATAGGTAAGCAGCTTGGTTTGAAGAAATCAACTGTGGGAGCAATTATTAGGAAATGGAAGACATACAAGACCACTTATAATCCCCCTCGATCTGGGGCTCCACGCAAGATCTCACCCCGTGGGGTCAAAATGATCACAAGAGCGGTGAGCAAAAATCCCAGAACCACACGGGGGGACCTAGTGAATGACCTGCAGAGAGCTGGGACCAAAGTAACAAAGCCTACCATCAGCAAAGGCATTGAAGATGAAACGTGGCTGGGTCTTTCAGCATGACAATGATCCCAAACACACCGCCCGGGCAACGAAGGAGTGGCTTCGTAAGAAGCATTTCAAGGTCCTGGAGTGGCCTAGCCAGTCTCCAGATCTCAACCCCATAGAAAATCTTTGGAGGGAGTTGATAGTCCGTGTTGCCCAGCAACAGCCCCAAAACATCACTGCTCTAGAGGAGATCTGCATGGAGGAATGGGCCAAAATACCAGCAACAGTGTGTGAAAATCTTGTGAAGACTTACAGAAAATGTTTGACCTCTGTCATTGCCAACAAAACTTATATAACAGTATTGAGAAACTTTTGTTATTGACTAAATGCTTATTTTCCACCATAAATTTGCAAATAAATTCATAAAAAATCCTACAATGTGATTTTCTGGATTTTTTTTCTCATTTTGTCTGTCATAGTTGAAGTGTACCTATGATGAAAATTACAGGCCTCTCATCTTTTTAAGTGGGAGAACATGCACAATTGGTGGCTGACTAAATACTTTTTTTGCCCCACTGTAGCTGTAATGTACCCTTACTGCTATCACTAATTGGTGGCGTGTTCCACTAAGACGGCAAGGTATGATGGCCGGGATTTCTAATCTCCCTCAGGGCAAGGTTTTTATTTTAAGAAAAACGTGACAAAGTAGATGATTATAAAAATGGATATACAACTTTGTACATAAGTATAGCCTAAACATCTAGGTAATATTGCTTTTTGTAGGCTACCGGTGATTTTGTGATGTCTCTAAGTTTTGTTATTTTGAGGTGTAATTTCACTGGATATATATTCACCTCAGTATTAAGCCTAAAATTGAGCTAATGAAATATGGACTAAAATACTTAGTCTTTTAACTTAGGCTACACGTCTCGAGCCTGTCTGTCTTCATTGTTTTGTTGCGTAATTACGCACCTGGCCTCTCCGCTGCCTCGGCTATTCCTCTTAAATCTTGTATTCTCTTCTTCTTGTTGGTGTCCTTTTAGTAGTGGTTTCTTTGCAACAATTCGACCATGAAGGCCTGATTCACGCAGTGTCCCCTGAACTGTTGACTTAATCTCTGAAGCATTTATTTGGGCTGCAGTCTGAGGTGCAGTTAACTCTAATGAACTTATCCTCTGCAGCAGAGGTAACTCTGGGTCTTCCTTTCCTGTGGCGGTCCTCATGAGAGCCAGTTTCAACATTCAAAGTTCTTGAAAAGTTCCGCATTGACTGACTGGACTGTCGTTTCTCTTTGCTTATTTGAGCTTTTCTTGCCATAAAATGGACTTGGTATTTTACTAAATAGGGCTATCTTCTGTATACCAACCCTACCTTGTCACAACACAACTGATTGGCTCAAACACATTAAAGAAGAAGTTACAGGTCTGTGAGAGCCAGAAATCTTGCTTGTTTGTAGGTGACCAAATACGTATTTTCCACCATAATTTGCAAATAAATTCATTAAAAATCCTACAATGTGATTTTCTGGAATTTTTCTTCTCATTTTGTCCGTCATAGTCGAAGTGTACCTATGATGAAAATTACAGGCCTCTCTCATCTTTTTAAGTGGGAGAACTTGCACAATTGGTGGCTGACTGAATTCTTTTTTACCCCACTGTATATTGTGTCTACCAACACCCATTTGCTGAAGCATTATGACAACTCAGCGACACAATGGTAGGAATTAACCGAGCTGGGCTTGAGTCATTGATAAGTCATTGTCTCAACATAGCCTTATAATGTTGTGAAAAGGATCCAGGAACCCAAATTATTTGGGTGGATCCCATCCTCCTTATAAAACGTGTTTTGTTTCCAAAAGGTGTCAAAATTGTCAACAAAAGTTACAACCATTGAGCTACAATAATCACGTAGCCAGGTTTGAAGAGAAATAATCCTGCTAAAGCATTCAATGCCAGGATTCAGAGAGGGCACAGGGTCAGATATGGTTATTTTATTAGTGTCTAGTAGAGAATCAATCAGCTCTTTAAAATTATGTTTCAACTGTTCAGAGCTGCCCTTCAGAATGTCATTAAACCCACATGGACTACAATAGAATCAATTTCCATATCCTGGTTTAGAACATTCGGGAGCAGCTTAGTAATATAATTTATTCAAGATAGGACATTGTTTTTGCACCACCAGGAACAGTCACATTTCTTATCATGGAGCTGCCGAAAATCACTGCTGGCGAGAAGGATGAGGAAATCTGCCCACTTCCACACTTCGGGGAAACTTTTAAGGGTGGACAAGAGGCATGATAACTTGAGCCCGTGTAGGCCTGGTGCAGGCCTCCGACAGATGGAGAAGCCTTGCTTGATCCAGAGCAGGGACGGAAAGTTGCCGACACCAACTTCGAAATTGTAGGGGAAGGAGTAGGAACAGCGGCCGCAGACAAAAGGTACCCCCAGCGACGAAGGTGCAGGAAGATTAGGGTCCAGGGCGGCAAAACTATTCATTGTTTGTATCCGCTCCGGGCCTCTCGTTGGGAGTGTAGCCTGCTTTGCAGGAGGCCACAGTCTTCAGCTTCCATGGCTCGTGAATTGCGACCGTCGTTGATTTGCATGCTCCTCTTGCTGTGCTCCTTTGACTCCGCTATCAGATGGGGGAGGAGAGGCAGGAGATGGCTCCCCTGGCGAACAAACTCCGGGAAACACCGGCCAGTCGGACAGTGACAAATGACAAGATGGAGATACATCCAACAAGCGTCCAGCCACCGGCGTAGAAAAGGAAAACATTCCATTACGTTTTCCCCAGTTTCTTACGTAGGCTTGCGACCCGCTTGATCAAGGAAGCCACATCAATCCTATAATCCTCGGCAAGCAAACAATTGCCGCTTTGGAACTCTGAGTGATCCAGTTGGTCCCAAAACAATGCCTAATAGATACAGCTCCTACAGCGCTGGAACCATTTATTTACTTCTCCAGACAAAGAGGGCTCCATTGCAAAACTCATCTGGTAGTAACTTCATTAGCTTGATGGCTAGCATCTTAGCTAGCTAGCTATCTAAGGTTAGCAGCTCTGTCAAGCAGGCCAATTCAACCTGTCTGTGTGGAAGGCTTTCCTCAACTTGTGGTGTCCATGCCCTGACGAATTGAGGCTGTTCTGAAGGCAAAACGGGGTGCAACTCAATATTCGGAAGGTGATCCAAATGTTTTTTTTTACACTCAGTGTATACGTTTACTGTGAAATATTGAATCACCATTGGTACATTGGTTTAATCACCAAACCACAAAATAATGATATCTTCTCAATGTAGTTATTTTAACGACTAGTTAATCCAATAGCAAAAACTGCAAGATACATGTTTCAAAATTGCCTTTTGAATTTCATATGCCTATGTACTGTAAATTACAGTACATTACACTGTTTTCACATTAGGCAATACACTTTTACCAGCCATTAAGTATTCCTACTGGAGAGCAATTCTTTATCAACACCCATTCAACATCGTTCACACCCTCTTAAGCCTTAGCCCCACCCATCTCTTTAAGGATTCACATGTGAGGCCGTTTATTTGTCACATGCACAGGATACTGAATGTGTAAATGGTTACTTGATTGTAGCAATATCAAAAACAGAAAGTGTCCAGATAAAAATATTTTAGAAATATTTATAAACATCTAGCTAAGTGGATGGATCACTATTGTTTAGACATGTACATATGTTCATGAAATAGAATAGATGGCCATAATCCCCCCCCAGACACACCTGGCTAATTTGACGGGTCATGTAATAATCCAGTGAAAGTGGAGTCTTTTGTTTAGACATGCCATATATATCCCAAGAAAATTTTCCTATTCATGAAAATCACAAATTAAATATATTGAGACACAGCTTAGCCTTTTGTTAATCACACTGTCATCTCAGATTTTCAAAATATGCTTTACAGACAACGCTAGACAAGCATTTGTGTAAGTTTATCATGGCATAATGCTATTCTAGGCTCTGCTACCAGCAGGCAACATTTTCACGAAAATAAGAAAAGCAATCAAATTAAATCATTTACCTTTGAAGAACATCGGATGTTTTCACTCAGGAGACTCCCAGTTAGATAGCAAATGTTCCTTTTTTCCAAAAATATTATTTTTGTATGCGAAATAGCTCCGTTTGTTCTTCACGTTTGGCTGAGAAATCAACCGGAAAATGCGGTCACTACAATGCCAAATCTTTTTCCAAATTAGCACCATAATATCGACAGAAACATGGCAAACGTTGTTTAGAATCAATCCTCAAGGTGTTTTTCACATATCTATTCGATAAAATATCCACCGGGACAATTGGTTTCTCATAAGAAGCGATTGGAAAAATGGCTACTTGGGTACTTTACGCAAGATTTTCTGTGGGAGCCATCATGTGACCACTTGCTCAATGTGGTCCCTTACGGCTATTCTTCAACATAAATGCGTAAAAAGACGTCACAATGCTGTAGACACCCTGGGGAATACGTAGAAAGTGTAAGCTCATTAGTAGCCCATTCACAGCCATAGAAGGAGTCATTGGCATGCAGGGCTTTCAAAATATGGGGCACTTCCTGGTTGGATTTTTATCTGGGTTTCGCCTGTAACATCAGTTCTGTTACACTCACAGACAATATCTTTGCAGTTTTGGAAACGTCAGAGTGTTTTCTATCCAAAGCTGTCGAGCATCTTGTCATGACAAAATATCCCGTTTAAAACGGGAACGTTTTTTATCCAAAAATGAAAATACTGCCCCCTAGTTACAAAAGGTTTTAAGTAACATGAAAGTTCACATGTTCCAGAAGGTATTTCTGCCAAAAGCGCATTTTGATAAACATTTATTTTTTATGTTCAAATGCCACTCCTCTGAAGTAGTTACATGCGACATACTCCTAGTTTCCTGAAACAAGTCACATTTGGTCATATGTTCTCATCAACATCGCAGTAAATGTCCTCATTGTTCATGCACCTCGGGAAAAACCTTTTGGCATGGCGAATCCGGATTCATGTCATTGCATTCCTTATCAATGGCTTGAAGGAGGGTGGTACTCTCATGGGGATGGCAATCATACAATGTATTGTATTTTACAGTGTAGTATTGTACTTGTGTATTGTAGTGGTCCTGTACGTGGCTCGTTTCTTAAGCACGAGCAACACCAGAGTTTTAGTCACACAAATGTGTGGACTCGCTGTTGTTCATTTGGATGAAAGAGTCGGCTACGTAAATAGCATATATTACAGTACTTTATTGGCCAATACATTTTAAGTAAAGAAGTGTGACTCCCCACCCCATCAAAAACAGCCCGGCAACTTCATTTTGGATACATGTTTACTGTATAGGGGATGGATTTCTTAGATGTTTCTTGGACTTTCTGGATCATTTGGGTATTGTTATTGTATTAATATTATATTACTGCACTGTAGGAGCTAGAAACACAAGCATTTCGGCGCAGCTATTGTAACATCTGCTAATCTGTGTACACGACCAATTGATTTGATCTTGTCAACATGATTTATTTTTATTTATTTGAAATGCAATCAATCAGTACCAGTCAAAAGTTTGGACACACCTACTCATTCAAGTTTTTTTCTTTATTTTTTACTATTTTCTACATTGTAGAATAATAGTGAAGACATCAAAACACATGTAATCATTTTAGATTTTAGATTCTTCAAAGTAGCCACCCTTTGCCTTGATGACAGCTTTGCACACACTTGGCATTCTCTTAACCAGAATCACCTGGAATGCTTTTCCAACAGTCTTGAAGGAGTTCCCACATATGCTGAGCACTTACTTGATGGCTGCTTTTCCGTCACTCTGTGGTCCAACTCATCCCAAACCATCTGAATTGGGTTGAGGTCAGGTCATCTGATGCAGCACTCCATCACTCTCCTTCTTAGTCAAATAGCCCTTACACAGCCTGGAGGTGTGCTGGGTCATTGTCCTGTTGAAAAACAAATGATAGCCCCACTAAGCACAACCCAGATGGGATGGTGTATCGTTGCAGAATGCTGTTGTAGCCATGCTGGTTAAATGTGCCTTGAATTCTAAATAAATCACAGACAGTGTCACCAGCAACGCACCCCCACACCATCACACCTCATCTTCCATGCCTCAGGGTGGGAACCACACATGCGGAGATCATCCGTTCATCTAGTCTGCGTCTCACAAAGACACGGCGGTAGGAACCAAAAATCTCAAATTTGGACTCATCAGACCAAAGGACAGATTTCCACCGGTCTAATGTCCATTGCTCATATTTCTTGGCCCAGGCAAGTATCTTCTTATTATTGGTGTCCTTTAGTAGTGGTTTCTTCGTAGCAATTCAACCATGAAGGCCTGATTCACACAGTCTCTTCTGAGCAGTTGATGTTGAGATGTGTCGGTTACTTGAACTCTGTGAAGCATTTATTTTGACTGCAATCTGAGGTGCAGCAGAGGTAACTTTGGGTCTTCCTTTCCTGTGGCGGTCCTCATGAGAGGCAGTTTCATCATAGAGCTTGATGGTTCTTGAAATGTTTCGCATTGACTGACCTTCATGTCTTAAAGTAATGATGGACTGTCAGTTCTCTTTTTGAGCTGTTCTTGCCATAATATGGACTTGGTCTTTCACCAAATAGGGTTATAATCTGTATACCACCCATACCTTGTCACAACACAACTGATTGGCTCAAATGCAGTAAGAAGGAAAGAACTTCCACAAATGAACTTTTAACAAGGCACACCTGTTAATTAAAATGCATTCCAGGTGACTACCTCATGAAGCTGGTTGAGAGAATGCCAAAGTGTGCAAAGCTGCCATCAAGGCAAAGGGTGGCTACTTTGAAGTATCTCACATTTTGATTTGTTTAAAACTTTTTTGATTACTACATTATTCCGTAGTTTTGATCTATTCAATATTACTCTACAATTTAGAAAAATAGTACAAAATTAAGAAATACCCTTGAATGAGTAGGTGTGTTGTAATTGTCACTTGAAAATGTGCCTAGACTTGAAAAACCTGCCTTTTTGACCAGTTTTGAGTTTTTTACTAAGAGTTGAGAAAATGTACCACATACTTGTGAAATATGCACCAAGGTGATTGAAAAAAACTTAAGCAAGCATGAAAAAGCTTCCTTCAACTGATTTTCATCGCAAACGCCTAAGATTTCCAATGTTTCTTTTCTTAGCTAAGAAAAATCAGCACAACTTAATCAATATCAAGAAATACATCAGGAGGGGAGAAAAGCTGTACAAAACAGTATTAGTGTTTAATTTGAAACAAAGTGGTTGGTGTGAATTTTTGTCTGTTTATGAAACTCCCCCAACTGAATGTTGGTTTTATAGCCTCTTTCACCATTGAAAAAACAAATGGGTGTACATTAAACACATTTTTTGATGCTATGACTCAGCTCCAGTGGAAGGCCCTAAATGCTGTGATTGCTCTGTCAACAAATATTCCTAATTTCAGAGAATGAATGGCTCGCTGAAGGTCTGTTGGTTTTATGAGTTTGGAGAGGAAAGAAAACCTTTTGTCTATGAAAACATGGCCTTGTTCATTACAGAATGTTGCACTGCACTAGCCAAGTCTTTCCAGTGGGAGATGCTCACTGCCGCTGAGTAGATGTAAAAAAAAAAAAAAAAGTAAAAAAAAAAAGTTATATGTATTTATTTCCGTGAGAGTAAACTGTGGGCGACAGGGCTTGGGTTACAGTATTGAGGTTCCATTGAGGTGAACTCTTGGGGTTCAAAGCAAGTGGAGGGGGGGTAGTGTTCTGACACGGAAAATAAACGGGAAGCTGTCTGAATGTCAACATGTCCCAACCGACGGTGAAGCGATGACACATTATTTTTGTTTCCACTCAGGAGCACCAGAGAGACACTAAGGCCATTCAGCATTCACATGAAACTCATCTGCAGAGTTGGTTAGGTCTTACAGGTTCCTCATTAAATACTGTAGGGCCATACTTGCGAACATAAGAATCAGTTTTAATTCAAACAGTTGCTCTGGCTCAAAATGCACATCAGCAAATGAAAATCGTCAATATGCTTGCATGTAATAGAACGTTGTAGTTGGTCCCATCAGATAACCTGGCACACGTTAGCCCTATGCTAACATCACCAGATGACAGTGATTATGTCCTGGAACAAAGTTAAGCGTCAGCCTATCAAAAAAAAAAAATGTCACATGCGCCAAATGCTTACTTTTACAAGCCCTTAATCAACAATGCAGTTAAGAAAAACACCCCCCATACAAATGAAAAAAACATTACAAAATTTCAATATCAATAAAAACAGTTTAAAAAATAATATTTTTGAAATATAGTAACAAATAATTAAGAGCAGCAGTAAAATAACAATAGCAATGCTATATGCAGGGGGTAAACTATAAGGGCATAGAGGTGAGACCCAAATGCAGACACAGGAGGCAGATGGTTGAGCTCCGATATTTATTACACCAAAAGGGGTAGGCAAAAGGCAGGTCGGGGACAGAGTTCATAAAACAGGTCCAAACAGTACCAGGGGATAGGCAGGCTCGAGGTCAGAACAGGCAGAGTGGTCAGGCAAGCGGATTCTGCATCAAATCTAACCAGTCTCCAGATCTCAACCCCATAGAAAATCTTTGGAGGGAGTTGAAAGTCCGTGTTGCCCAGCAACAGCCCCAAAACATCACTGCTCTAGAGGAGATCTGCATGGAGGAATGGGCCAAAATACCAGCAACAGTGTGTGAAAACCTTGTGAAGACTTACAGAAAACGTTTGACCTCTGTCAAGGGTATTTAACAAAGTATTGAGATAAACTTTTGTTATTGACCAAAGACTTATTTTCCACCATAATTTGCAAATAAATAAATTAAAAATCCTACAATGTGATTTTCTGGATTTTTTTTTCTCATTTTGTCTGTCATAGTTGAAGTGTACCTATGATGAAAATTACAGGCCTCTCATCTTTTTAAGCAGGAGAACTTGCACAATTGATGGCTGACTAAATACTTTTTAGCCCCACTGTAAGTAACCTAATTTATGTCCCTCTAACTGCCCTGAATGCCTATGCTGATCAGAAAGCTATTGTATGCAGTAATCATGTGCCTATGAACCAGAGTTATACTGTTAGCACTGAAGCGGTGAGCCCTACAAGGAAGACCACTGTGTACAACTCACCCTGCACTAACATACAGTGCATTGCGAAAGTATTCGGCACCCTTGAACTTTGCGACCTTTTGCCACATTTCAGGCTTCAAACATAAAGATATAAAACTGTATTTTTTGTGAAGAATCAACAACAAGTGGGACACAATCATGAAGTGGAACAACATTTATTGGATATTTCAAACTTTTTTAACAAATCAAAAACTGAAAAATTGGGCGTGCAAAATTATTCAGCCCCCTTAAGTTAATACTTTGTAGCGCCACCTTTTGCTGCGATTACAGCTGTAAGTCGCTTGGGGTACCTTTTGCACGCCCAAGTTTTGCACATCGAGAGACTGATTTTTTTTCCCATTCCTCCTTGCAAAACAGCTCGAGCTCAGTGAGGTTGGATGGAGAGCATTTGTGAACAGCAGTTTTCAGTTCTTTCCACAGATTCTCGATTCTTCCTTGTAGGGCTCACCGCTTCAGTGCTAACAGTATAACTCTGGTTCATAGGCACATGATTACTGCATACAATAGCCCACGTTAACATCTGTAGCTTAAGAAACAAGGTTCATGAAATCAATAACTTGCTATTAATAGATTACATTCATTCATCTCTGAAACTCACTTAGATAATACCTTTGATACAGTGGTAGCAATACATGGTTATAACATCTACAGAAAATACAGAAATGCCAATGGTAGAGGTGTTGCTGTTTTATATTCAAAACGGCATTCCTGTAAAGCTTAGAGAGGATGTCATGTTAAATACTGTTGAAGTAATATGGCTAAAGGTTTATCTTACTCACCTAAAGCCCATTCCTGTGGGAGGCTGCTATACCCCACCAAGTGCAAACAGTCAGTATATGGATAACGTGTGAAATACTTGGTATGTGATATCAACAGAGAGTTAGATTTTCTGGACAAATTAAATATTGACTGGTTTTCATCAAGCTGCCCACTCAAGAAAAAGCTTCAAACTTTAAGCAGTGCCTGCAACCTGGTTTAGGATATTAGTCAACCTACCAGGGTAGTTACAAACAGCACAGGAATTAAATCATCAACATGTATTGATCACATCTTTACTAATGCTGCAGAAATTTGCTTGAAAGCAGTATCCAAATCCATTGGGTGCAGTGATCACAATATAGTAGCCATTTCTAGGAAAACCAAAGTTCCAAAGGCTGTGTATAAGAGCTCATACAATACATTTTGTAGTGATTCCTATGTTGTTGATGTAAATAATATTTGTTGGTCCCTAGTGTGTAATAAGGAGGAACCAGACGCTGCACGTGACACATTTATGAAATTGCTTATTCCAGTTACTAATAAGCATGCACCCATTAAGAAAAGGATTGCAAAAATATTTAAATCGCTATGGATTGATGAGGAATTGAAAAATTGCATGGTTGAGAAGGATGAGGCTAAAGGAATGGCAAATAAGTCTGGCTGCACAACCGATAAAGAATGATAGTAAAAAGCTTTGGAGCACCTTAAATGAAATGTTTGTCAACAAGGCAAACTCAGCTCCATGCTTCATTGAATCACATGGCTCATTCATTACAAAACCCACTGACATGGCCAATGACTTTAATGAATCTTTGGCAAGATTAGCAAATGTATGCATGATATGCCAGCAACAAAAGCTAACACTACATATACAAGTTTAACTGATCAAATTATGAAAGATAAAAATTGTGATTTTGAATTCTGTAAAGTGAGTGTGGAACTTGGATGGAAAATTACTGAGGATAATAGCAGATGATATTTCCACTCCTATTTGCCATTTCTTCAATTTAAGCCTACTAGAAAGGGTGTGCCCTCAGGCCTGGAGGGAAGCAAACGTTATTCCCCTACCTAAGAATAGTAAAGCCCCATTTACTGGCTCAAATAACCTACCAATCAGCATGTTACCAACCCTATGTAAACTTTTGGAAAAAATTGTGTTTGACCAGATACAATGCTATTTTGCAGTATCAAATTGACAACAGACTTTCAGCACGCTTATAGGGGAGGACATTCAACAAGCACAGTACTTACAGAAATTACCGATACAAATATTGTGGAGGCTGTTTTGTTAGACTTCAGTGCAGCTTTCGAGATTGCATATTTTTCATGCAATCTAAAATGTCAGGCCTGACTTGTGGTTATATCTTAGTTAAAGTTTCAAAAGCAACATTTTTCCTTCTCCCTTAACTCGAACTGAGAATGGTGAGCGGCAGTCCTTAATAACCTCTTAGAACTCCTGCTCTATACTGCTCCTGTTGGAGAAAGTGCGTACCCATAGTAAACTGAAAATATTTTTACCCAAAATTGCTAATATATGCATATAAAAATTATTATTGAATAGAAAACTCTAAAGTTTCTAAAACCGTTTAAATTATGTCTGTATGTAAAGCAGAAGTCTCAGGAGAGCCATTCTCCCAAACACTCTGTCAACAATGGAAATGTTGGGTCTACTTTGACGTCATCGCCAACACCCTTCCCAGGCAGCTACGGATCCATGAACAGTCTCTGTCAGTTCAGCGCGATGTCTGCTTTCAAATGGCGCGTTCACTGTGAGAATCGCACGAGCCCTGCACCTTTGGCGCGCGAAATTCTGCGTGTCCCTCTCAAAACCGGGCACTCTATTGCGCGCGCCCGATTTGGAGTGCGTCTTTTTCCAACATGCAGCATTCGAAGCCGGTTTGTCTGTTAGCGCTGTCCTTTGTTCTACATGCTAAAAACATCATAAAGCTCGATTTTGCACATCGTTTGACCAGTTTAATCGACATATAATATGTAAATTGGAAGTTTTAATGCGCAGAGTGCTGGACCAGAAGTCATTTTTGATGCATTCCAGCTGAAGCTGTTAGCATATGCTAATACAGGGACACACAACGTGAAACCAAACGATGTATTGGGTAAGTATGACTCCTTCTACGTCTTCTGATGGAAGAACATCAAAGGTAAGGGAATATTTATGTGGTTATTTTGGGTTTCTGTGGACTCCAAACGTACTGCTAATATCGGAGCGCCGACTCCTAGTATAGCCAAGTGAACGATGTCTGTAACGTTAAAACTAAATTTAATACAGCGGTTGCATTAAGAAGAAGTGTATCTTTGTAACTATATGTAGAACATGTATATTTAGTCATGTTTATTGCTTGTTATCTGACGTTATCTGTCGGAGCTATCATCATTTCTCCTGACATTTGAGTAGCATGTTTTTTTTTAAAATGTTGTCAACCGAGATTTATGGATATTATATAGCATATTATTGAAAAAAATTAAATGTACTGTGTAACATGTAATATTACTGTCATCTGATGAAGATTTTCAAAAGGTTAGTGAATTATTTATTTTTTAATCCTACTTTTAAATTTTATTTTTTCTGGGACAAAATGGCCGCCGCTTGCCTTTTATTTCGGTGGTGATCTAATATAAATATGTGCTATGTTTTCGCCGTAAAACATTTTAGAAATCTGACTTGCTGGGTAGATAAACAACTTGTTTATCTTTCATTTGAGCTATTTTACTTGTTAACCTCTTAAGTCGACCCTCTACTTTTTTGAACATTCTGTTAAAAATTGCGCAACATTTCAGCGCCCTGCTACTCATGCCAGGAATATAGTATATGCATTTGCTTAGTCTGTGTGGATAGAAAACACTCAGACGTTTAAAAAACTGGTTAAATCACTGCTGTGGCTTTACCAGAATGGCATTTACATCGAAAAGCACAGGAAAAACTGATCACTGAAAATGGGAAAATATATCCATGCGCTACTTGAACCCATTGATAAACGTGAACCACAATTAATTGACTGAGGTTGCAGTACCTACAGCTTCCACACGGTGTCTAGAGTCTTGTCATTTCCCTTCGAGTTTTTTCTTGGTCAAACACATACAGGACACCGTATCTCCTCCGGTCTAGGACCGGATATTTTCGTTGAGTTTCTAGCCGGACATTTTTCCAGACGGACAGCTAATGATCTTTACATCGCCTCCTGATGAATTTTATCGCTTATTAACGTTTACTAATACCTAAAGTTGCATTACAAACGTATTTCGAAGTGTTTTGTGAAAGTTTATCGTCGACTTTTTGAATTTTAAAAAATGACGTTACGTTTTGAAACGATGTTTTTTTCGTTTATCACACAGTCTACATATAACGATATCTAGGCTTTATATGGACCGATTTAATCGAAATAAAGACCCAAATAGTGTTTATGGGACATCTAGGAGTGCCAACAAAGAAGATGGTGAAAGGTAATGAATGTTTTCTATTTTATTGTGCGGTTTGTGTAACGCCGAAATGCTAATTATTTTGTTTACGTCCCCTGTGGGTCTTTTGGGGTGTTGCATGCTATCAGATAATAGCTTCTCATGCTTTCGCCGAAAAGCATTTTAAAAATCTGACTTGTTGCCTGGATTCACAACGAGTGTAGCTTTAATTCGATACCCTGCATGGGTATTTTAATGAACTTTTGAGTTTTAACTAATACTATTAGCATTTAGCGTAGCGCATTTGCATTTCTAGAGCTCTAGTTGGGACGCAAGCGTCCCGAGTAGAAGCAACAGGTTAATGTGTGGAGGGGAATATTTTTTCGCATTGTGCGTTATGCTAATGAGCTTGAGCCCTAGTCACGAACCCGCATACGGTATTGGTGGACTATGAGGTTAATTAATGCCATACTTAAAGGTATGTCTCAATGGAAGGCTGTATCATTTGAGTTTCCATGAATATCTGTCATATGGTGCCATAAGATTTAAGGAAGTAGCCTAAACAGTAGTCTATTTAGATAAATCTAGCCTCACACAGACAATGTTTCCAGTAGAAAACCCTATGTTCTTCAGAAGTTGTAAATGTTTTTCTTCCATTGTCCTTGATGTTTGACATAAACCACGTCCAGTGGGTGTTAGTTTTGGCCACTCATATGTTTTAGGAACATAAGATAAGCGAGAGTTGAGATCTACTCAAAATAAACTTTTCAAATTGTCATGGAAAATTGCAAGATTATGTTGTTACATTTGACAGAATAGAGTATTGTGTGTGTGTTCACTGAAGATGGGCCTCAGATGGCACTGACACAGGAGATTTACGATGTCTTTGGGTAATAAAGCCTAAAGAGCATTCCAGATAGTAAAGGTAATGTTTTTGTGCTATACCGTACCAGGGTGAGACGGGTTCCAGTTTGGAGTAGGAGGGGGCCAGACACTGGCCTTTACAATGAGAACTGTTGACAGAGCAGTAACTGTCTATGTTTTATAGATAACTTTCATACAAATCTTAACCTTTGTGAACTGTTCTTAAGATCTGTGGTTCGTCATGTAAGTTGAGAGGGGTGTATCTTGGCTATAAAAGATCTTTGTACTTTTCTGGTGGTACTTTTCAATGGTTCATTAGAGATCATTGAAAGTCAAAGGCTATTGCAAAGCTTATTAAAGATGTCATTTAAGTATAACTCTGACTGGTCTGTAGTTTGTAACTCTCCTCATTTGGTAAAGCAGAAAAATGCCACCACAACATACAGTATGTTCTGAAATATGTAATGGAGGTAAGCGAGAGAGATCATATGCACTAAAATATGAATGCGTTTTTTTGGCAGAAATGCCTTCTTGAACATAATAAACTTGCATGCCATCTGTAAATATGAATACAATTGTTAAATTCTAGCAATGCTACCAAATACTTGACTGTATGTAAACTTCTGACCCACTGGGAATGTGATGAAAGAAATAAAAGCTGAAATAAAATCACTACTATTATTCTGACATTTCACATTCTTAAAATAAAGTGGTGATCCTAAAACAGGGATTTTTACTAGGATTAATGTCAGAATTGTGAAAAACGGAGTTTAAATGTATTTGGCTAAGGTCTATGTAAACTTCCGACTTCAACTGTACTATCGCTAAAATAATCATTTGGTTGGGTTCGTGAAGGTGTTAGCTAACACTAGATTACGATTTTGTTTTCATTTCAAATAACAATATATAATTTTAATTTGTTTATGTTACTGAATGAGATATGAAAAAAAAAACTGTTCAAAATGTTTATTCATGGAGTGCCTTTGTTACAACTATGAAACAGAAACCATCCATGTTGGAACACGGTAACAGCTGCTTTTTATAAAGATTTTTGTTTTTCACAAAATATCCCAACTATTATCCCAAAACACGCGGCCAAATGATGAAAACAGTAGCCTAAACATCATTGGAAGCGTAATATAGCCTACACCGCAATAAATCCATTATTTATTTTTAGACCGGTGTAAAGAAACATGATATGAAGAAAATGTAGTCTATTTCAGAAGAACAGAATAGCATACTCGGAGTTGTCCTTGTGTTAGGCTTTGATCTGGCTTCGCCATATGGCTGTGGGCTACACTAGTTCATTTAGCAGACAAGATTTGCTTCGAATTCCATGGCATTATTTTATAGTATGAAGAATACATTTAGACAAAGCAGAATAAAATATAAATTATATTTTATCCAAACAATTTGAGAGAGTGTGTGCACATGCAGCTATTCTGTATTGAGTGGGTTAACAAAGAAATGAAATCAAATTTGTTTAAAAAGCCCTTCTTAGATCAGCTGATATTTCAATGTCCTGTACAGAAACCCAGCCTAAAAACCCAAACAGCAAGCAATGCAGGTGTAGAAGCACGGTGGCTAGGAAAAACTCTCTAGAAATGCCAAAACCTAGGAAGAAACCTAGAGGAACCAGGCTATGAGGGGTGGCCAGTCCTCTTCTGGCTGTGTTGGTTGGAGAATATAACAGAACATGGCCAAGATGTTCAAATGTTCATTAATGACCAGCATGGTCAAATAATAATAATAGGTACTTTATATGCTTAATCTAGAGTTATTAACGTAACTTTAGTTGTTCTACAAACGTTGGGCTATATGTTTTGATTGTTAATATTGTAAGGCTGCATGATGCATCAATAATGATGATTTGAAAAAAGTTGCTTGAAGGGCATGAGCTCTGCTTTGCTTTTTTTTGCGCAGGCTGTACACACTTCATTCACAATTTGACAAGCACTTGATAATGCATGGAATTTCCCGGTGGCATCCCCTTGTGTGGCCGTAATGCACCTTAAAAAAAACATGCTTTTGCGGCTAGTGGCCGTTGAGCCTTTGGCCAAGAGTGCTGCGTTGTGCCCTTCTCCCTCAGTGCTGTGTGCTCCCAAGGAACTCTCACCCACATGGCTCTCCACGTGATCACGTGATCGGGTCTTCCTCACAGGCTATAAGTGAAGACAGAAACATTGGGGACACAACTGCGCCTGTCCTTAACCAATTACAAGGTGCATATTGAAGATATTAGAAGAACTGTCCACATTTACTTTTCATCAGCCAATAAGATGAGTAGGCCTAACGAACAGCTAAAGCACTAGCTTATGTTAATCTACTATCCCCCATAGTACAATGGTTAACCTATTCTGTGCAATAAATAAATATTACAACATAGTCTGGGACAGTTGTGGGATGCGATAGATCCCAAGTTAATACAATCACTAGCATCAAAAAAACTGGGATATAAGGATGAATGTTCCATTAGCGGGAAAACACCATTATCAAAAGTGACCGCAAATGTGATTTCTTTATGAAATATCTACATAGGCGTACAGAGGCCTATTATCAGCAACCATCATTCCAGTTTTGTGATTGGCTTTGATATTCACGTATTGATTGCTCCTACCGGAGCGGCATTTGTTATAAAAATGAGAAAGCTGTTCTAACTTTGTGGCTATGTTATCTAGTGGAAATCACTCTGTCATTTCCTCCATTACAAAAAAAGATTGCAGTTTTGAAACTGCAGTTAAAGTACAGTAACAAAAAAATTACTGCAGTAAAAAAAGTGTTATTTTGGACGCTGTATTTGCAACATACTGCGGTTATACTGCACTCTGACTGCAATATTTTTTGTAAGGGCTGGTTGAAAAAAATTCTACACCGTTTGCTCAATTTCAGTTTATGTGAGAAAGCAAGCACTGAATAGTGTAGGGAATCAATTGTGTCATCTTAATCACTAGTTTTAAATGTACACAACTGTTATGAGGCCCCAGCCATTTACATTTGTTGGTTGTTCTCAATAAGATTATTTTATTCTGGAAACTCTTCCAAAGAGACTATTGGCATGGATGTGCCGTCTGATTGTAGATTTGGAGACTTAAGGAGCCGAAGATGTGTCCAAGTACTGTAATTCTCCAACTTTGGCCCATGGATTTTTCTTTGCTTCCCGAACCATCTTTTTCACTGTGCCTGAGGGAAAGATACACTTGCGTCCAATAACAGGCAAGATTACCACCGTTTCAGTGATTTTAAACTTTTTCATTTTTCCCTAATATTGGTAAGAGGTATATATTATTACTATACACATTGCCTGATTTATGAAGGTCAACAACCGTTTGTCTATTTTTATGTGCGAGTTCTTTGCCTTTTCCATGGTGATGGGAAAACATTTGTTCTCTAAATTGCAACCATTGGTAACACTGGTTTTCAGTTCAGGAAGACTGTTTATTGATAAAGGCGCCTTTGTCTGGCACCCACAGGTGATGTCTATTTAGGAAGAGGTCCCATTTAAACCTCAGAGGATATCTAACCTTGTGAATGTCTCAAGAGATTTCTGGATCCAAATACCTTAATTTGTGCCCCATATCGTGCTCTTTCAATGGCCAGTTTATTAGGTACACCACCCCATCCATGAAAATGGTTCGCTCCTACAGACAGTGAGTCACGTTGCCGTGGCTTGCTATATAATGCAGGCAGACAGGCATCGAGGCATTCAGCTACTGTACAACTGAACATTAGAATGGGCAAAATTAGTGACCTAAGCGACTTTGAAAGCGGTATGATCGTCGGTGCCAGGCGCACCAGATTCTGTATCTCAAACGGCCGACCTCCTAGACTTTTCACACACAACAGTATCTAGAGTTTAGCGAGAATGGTGCGACAAACAAAAAAACATCCAGTCAGCGGCAGTCCTGTGGGTTAAAAAAAGCTTGTTGATGAGAGGTCGAAGGAGAATGGCAATAATCATGCAAGCTAACACCAGGCAGGACACAACAGGCAAATAACGGTGCAGGCAATACCACAGTGGTGAGCAAAACGGCATCTTGGAACGCACAGCTCGTCGGGTCCTTGTCATGGATGGGCTATTGCAGCAGAAACTCACACCCGGTTCCACTCCTATGAGCTAAAAACAATAAGAAGCGGCTCCAATGGGCATATGATAACCAACACTAGACAATTGAGGAGTGGAAAAACCATGGCCCCCATCCTGCCTGGTGTCAACAGTACAGTCTGGTGGCAGTGATGTAATGTGTGGAGATTGTTTTCCTAGCACACGTTAGGTCCCTTGATACCAATTGAGCAACGTTTCTATGTCCTGAAGAATTCAGGCTGTTCTGGTGGCAAAGGGTGGTCTGACCTGGTACTAGATGTGTACCTAATAAACTGTCCACTATAGTATACATATTTAGCCTCCATTCAATGTCGCGATACCAAGTTGAGAAGCCAGCTTTCAGATGCAATTGGAATGGAGTTGTTAGCCTATAGCACTCAAAAGTTAGAGCTTAAAACTTCTTAAGATGGGCAAAATAACCGAGACACTGAACAGAGGAACTCTGCCTAGAAGGCCAGCATCCCGGAGTCACCTTTTCACTGTTGACTTTGAGACTGGTGGTTTGCTAGTACTATTTAATGAACCTGCCAGTTGAGGACTTCACGTCTGTTTCTCAAACTAGACACTCTAATGTACTTGTCCTCTTGCTCATTTGTGCACCGGGGCCTCCCACTCCTCTTTCTGGTCTGGTTAGAGCCCGTTTGCGCTATTCTGTACACAGCGTACGAGATCTTCAGTGTCTTGGCCATCTCACATGGAATAGCTTTCATTTCTCAGAACAAGAATAGACTGACAAGTTTCAGAAGAAAGTTATTTGTTTCTGGCCATTTTGAGCCTGTAATCGAACCCACAAATGCTGATGCTCCAGATACTCAACTAGTCTAAAGAAGGACAGTTAATGATCAATTAGCCTTTTAAAATTATAAACTTGGATTAGCTAATACAACGTGCCATTGGAACACAGGAGTGATCAAATCAAATCAAATGTATTTATATAGCCCTTCGTACATCAGCTGATATCTCAAAGTGCTGTACAGAAACCCAGCCTAAAACCCCAAACAGCAAGCAATGCAGGTGTAGAAGCACGGTGGCTAGGAAAAACTCCCTAGAAAGGCCAAAAAATAGGAAGAAACCTACAGAGGAACCAGGCTATGTGGGGTGGCCAGTCCTCTTCTGGCTGTGCCGGGTGGAGATTATAATGATCTCCATATGATGGTTGCTGATAATGGGCCTCTGTACGCCTATGTAGATATTCCATTAAAAATCTGCCGTTTCCAGCTACAATAGTCATTTACAACATTAACAATGTCTACACTGTATTTCCGATCAATTTAATGTGATTTTCTTTAAAAAACAAGAAAATGTGAACCCCAAAATGTTGATGCATGCCAGAAAAGCCTCTTCACAACACTAAACAATACATTAATTGCACTTTAACGGTGACAAACGGTACCCACAAACTGTTAGGGCCTACATAAAGCTGTCCAAACAGCAGAATCCCAACAGCAGTCCCAAAGCGTGATAAGAATGCATTCTTCTTTATTTACACAAAGAACACTAAACAAACTAACAACAAAACGAACGTGACGCTATAAGACGAGTGCTGACAGGCAACTACACATAGACAATAACCCACAAAACCAAAATGGAAAAATGACAACCTAAATAGGATCCCCAATCAGAGACAACGATAAACAGCTGTCTCTGATTGGGAACCAATTCAGGCCACCAGAGACCTACATATACCTAGACATACTAAAACCCCATAGATATACAAAAACCCTAGACAGGACAAAAACTAAACCAACCACCCGTGTCACACCCTGACCTAACCAAAATAATAAAGAAATCAAAGATAACTAAGGTCAGGGCGTGACACCCAACATCTTTCCACTGCTACTCCTGGCTATCAGCGGAGCCTTGTCTGGCAGCGAAACAGTTCAGCCTCATTTACTGCCTTTTAAAAAAAATAGCTGATATGGCTGACTTGCTTAAACAAATGTGTTTTTTCCTGACAATTGAGATGTACAAACTATGACATAAGGGGACGACGAGCAGATAAGAGGCAATCCGTAATTTCGATTAAAACATTAATGAGGGAGCTACGACGGACGTAGTCAACATAACTATTTGTTCAGTGACAGAATTCAGAACATGGGCCGTTCTTACAGTATTCTCCCTGTACACCAAGTCAAAACCATAGGATACATAAAGGGGGCATATACGCAGACAATGAAAGCTCTTACAATATTCAATGATTACATTTCTCTAAAACAAGTCAGGATGCTCTCGATGGTGTAGCTGTAGAACCTTTTTAGGATCTGACGACCCATGCCAAATCTTTTCAGTCTCCCGAGGGGGAATAGGTTTTGTCGTGCCCTTTTCACGACTGTCTTGGTGTGCTTGGACCATGTTAGCATGTTGGTGATGTGGAAGCCAAGGAACTTGAAGCTCTCAACCTGTTCCACTACAGCCCCGTCGATGAGAATGGGGTCGTGCTCAGTCCTCTTTTTCCTGTAGTCTACAATCATCTCCTTTGTCTTGATCACATTGAGGGAGAGGTTGTTGTCCTGGCACTACACGGCCAGGTCTCTGACCTCCTCCCTATAGGCTGTCTTGTCGTTGTCAGTGATCAGGCCACTGTTGTGTCATCGGCAAACTTAATCATGGTGTTGGAGTCATGAGTGAACAGGGATTACAGGAGGGGACTGAGCATGCACCCCTGAGGGGCTCCTGTATTGAGGATCAGCGTGGCAGATGTTGTTACATACCCTTACCACCTGGGGGCGGCCCGTCAGGATGTCCAGGATCCAGTTGCCGAGGGAGGTGTTTAGTCCCAGGGTCTTTAGCTTATTGATGAGCTTTGGGGGCACTATTGTGTTGAACACTGAGCTGTAGTCAATGAATAGCATTCTCACATTGGTGTTCCTTTTATCCAGGTGGGAAAGGGCAGTGTGGAGTGCAATAGAGATTGCATAATCTGTAGATCTGTGGTGTTGATGTGAGCCATGACCAGCCTTTCAAAGCACTTCATGGCTACAGATGTGAGTGCTACGGGTCAGTAGTCATTTAGGCAGGTTACCTTAGTGTTCTTGGGCACAGGCACTATGGTGGTCTTTCTTAAATTTTACCTTTATTTTACTAGGCAAGTCAGTTAAGAACAAATTCTTATTTTCAATGACGACCTAGGAACAGTGGGTTAACTGCCTGTTCAGGGGCAGAACGACAGATTTGTACCTTGTCAGCTCGGGGATTTGAACTTGCAACCTTTCGGTTACTAGTCCAACGCTCTAACCACTAGGCTACCCTGCCACCCCTGCTGCTTAAAACATGTTGGTATTACAGACTCGGACAGGGAGAGGTTGAAAATGTCAGTGAAGACACTTGCTAGTTGGTCAGCGCATGCTTGCAGTACACGTCCTGGCAATCTGTCTGGCCCTGCGGCCTTGTTAATGTTGACCTGTCTAAAGGTCTTACTCACATTGGCTGCGGAGAGCATGATCACACAGTCTTCCGGTCCAGCTGGTGCTCCATTGCATGTTTCAGTGTTATTTGCCTCAAAGCAAGCATTTGGGAGGGCAGCGTAGCCTAGTGGTTGGAGCGTTGGACTAGTAACCGAAAGGTTGCAAGATCAAATCCCTGAGCTGATAAGGTACAAATCTGTTGTTCTTCCCCTGAACAAGGCAGTTAACCCACTGTTTCTAGGCTGTCATTGAAAATAAGAATTTGTTCTTAACTGACTTGCCTAGTTAAATAAAGGAATATATAATACATTTTAAAAAATCGAAGTAGTTTTGCTCGTCCGGTAGGCTTGTGTCACTGGGCAGCTCTCGGCTTTGCTTCCCTTTGTAGTCTGTAATGGTTTGCAGGCCCTGCCACATACGACGAGCGTCAGAGCTGGTGTTGTATGACTCGATCTTAGTTCTGCATTGACGATTTGCCTGTTTGATGGTTCGTCGCAGGGCATAGCGGGATTTCTTATAAGCTTCCGGGTTAGAGTCCCGCTCCTTGAAAGCAGGACTCGATGCACTTATTGATGAAGCCAATGACAGATGTGGTGTACACAATGCCATTTGATGCTGGTCTCGGGGCACTCTTTACGGCCGCACCACAGTAATCCCGCACATAACCTTTGAATAAATGTGGATTTATGAAGGCCTCTGCACCCACAAAGAGCTTTGCAAATGTTTTTTTTTCTGTGTGTACAGTAAAACACTCCTGTGCACTGTCCCACCTTATTACTATGGTTTTACCTTTGGTAGTTTTACGGTGAAAACTCTCGTTGTTGTACCTTATCGATATTAAATTTTTTATTCTTGTTTTATTTGGAATGTTCATTTTCTTGATAGTGAAAATTGTTGTACTCAGGGCACCATTGTGAATGAGACCCTGGTCTCAATTGGGCTCCCCTGAATAAATACAAGTTTAAAAAAAAGGCACGGCTCATTGTTCTGCAATATATACAAAAAATATTGAGCTTAGTTGCACAAATGACTTTCCTTTTGATTAAATAATCCCTTCATACAGACAAAAAAAAACATGTGTACGTAATGCAAATAAACTAGCAACCAAAATAAAGAATTTCAAGCATTTCCATCAATATCTTGCACCGTGGAATTTGAGACTGAGGAAAAATACCATAATCACCTTGCTGGTCTTTGGAGAAAATGGCATGTATGGCAGTGATGGAGTAATGCGCTTTCAAAATCCTCAAGATTTTTGGCATACCTCTCAAAAATCACAGAGGCCAGACATTTCCCACCTCAAAGTGTTTTTTTTTTCAGACTTAAAACTGTTTTTTTCCTGTCTGGTTCAGTTCCACAGCTCCGCATCTCCTAAGTGGAGAAATAGTGAATAGCTTTCCGGACTGCGCTCGCTGCCTTTTAAGGGCACTCCAACCACAGTGGACTACACTGTTTAGTGCATAGGGTACAGCCAGGAAACAGGTACTTTCCACAGAGTGAGGAGGAAGCACACAGGGGACCACTTGTCTAGGTCAGATCAGTCCTATTCAAATGTGATGTGGGTGTCTTGTATGTGTGCATTTGTACATTCACTTTGCCGAAACAGTACACAGTCACTCACCCTTCTAGAGAACTTGACAGTCTAACCGTGTCTTGAAGTCGCCTAGGCTAGCCAACATGTTTCCCCAATTAGCTCCAGCCGGCTGGTGTGCGACTGTGGCAAAGTTGGTTTGACACAGCCTATCTCTGGGGCTAGTTAGGGGCCGTCAAAAACGTACACAATGTAAATAGGACTTTTAGGTGTGTCATTAAATGCTTTCAATATGAATTTGTACAATTTATAGTTGGTTAGAGATTTTTAAGTCATTGAAATTGTGTAATTTACTGAGGGTCTCTAGAGATAAGCAAGTGGGGTTTAGACTTGTTCTCAAAGCATTCAGAAGCAGATGCTAGGTATTTTGGGGGGAGAGGAAGAAAGAAATATAGCAAGAGAGAGAGAAATATAGCCTCCCCCTTCTCACCAAGCCATGACATGCTGAAACTTTTCCGACTACCAGCGTAAAACAAGAGTCCATCCCTGTCTGACCTCTAGAGAAGCCGCTTCCCCATCAAATGCAAACCATGGTTCCTCAACCAAGACATACCTTAATGGAATTGCTTGAATGGGGAAGAGTTAGTTCATTATAAATGGGAACAATTAAATATGGAGTAAAGTGCTCTGCGATTAAAGCACTTTCCTTAAAAAATGTTCACGACACAAAATGTAAATGGCAATTATCAACGTCAAAGGCATGATTAGTATACTAATTACTTTAAAGTTGCAGTTAGGAATGTTTCCTAGCAGGTAAGCAGTGGGAGTTACTTTTTCATATATTTACAGTAGTTGAAGTCTGCATGATGACTAAGACAGTCTCATCTAGGATAATTTCAAATTCCTTGTTGTGTACATCCCAAAACCTTGACATTCAACTCTCCAAGTAATTGCTGTATTTTGTCCTGGCATCTCTCGCAGCTAAAGCATGATCTTCTCTAAGCTCAGTAATAACCTGACATCACACCATGCACCAATCAAATTGTATTGGTCACATACACATGGTTAGCAGATGTTAATGAAAGTGTAGCGAAATGCTTATAAATCCATCCCAATACTAAAAATGGTATTAAACTGTTACTTCTCAAGTTGGGTATGACTGAGCTGTGTTCATCTTTCACAGTTAATTAGAATGATGGGGTATTTGATTATATACAGTGTAAGGTAATACACCTAATTTAGTGCATGCCAAGAAGACTAAGTTCAAGACAAAGGAGGCAGTTGACTGTAGTTGGGCATACAACACTCCTTCCGTGGCCTCCAACTGCTCTTAAAGGCTAGTAAAACCAAATGCATGCTTTTCAACCGTTCGCTGCCTGCACCCGCACGCCCGACTAGCATCACCACCATGGATGGTTCCGACCCAGAATATGTGGACATCTATAAGTACCTAGGTGTCTGGCTAGACTGTAAACTCTCCTTCCAGACTCATATCAAACATCTCCGATCTAAAATCAAATCTAGAGTCGGCTTTCTATTCCACAACAAAGCCTCCTTCACTCACGCCGCCAAACTTACCCTAGTAAAACTGACTATCCTACCCGATCCTCGACTTCGGCGATGTCATCTACAAAATAGCTTCAGCAAACTGGATGCAGTTTATGACAGTGCCATCCGTTTTGCTACTAAAGCACCTTATACCACCCACCACTGCAACCTGTATGCTCTAGTCAGCTGGCCCTCGCTACATATTCGTCGCCAGACCCACTGGCTCCAGGTCATCTACAAGTCCATGCTAGGTAAAGCTCCGCCTTATCTCAGTTCACTGGTCACGATGGCAACACCCACCCGTAGCACGCGCTCCAGCAGGTGTATCTCACTGATCATCCCTAAAGCCAACACTTCATTTGGCCGCCTTTCGTTCCAGTTCTCTGCTGCCTGTGACTGGAACGAATTGCAAAAATCGCTGAAGTTGGAGACTTTTATCTCCCTCACCAACTTCAAACATCTGCTATCTGAGCAGCTAACCGATCTCTGCAGCTGTACATAGTCTATCGGTAAATAGCCCACCCAATACCTACCTCATCCCCATACTGTTTATATTTATTTACTTTTCTGCTCTTTTGCACACCAGTATCTCTACCTGTACATGTCCATCTGATCATTTATCACTCCAGTGTTAATCTGCAAAATTGTAATTATTCGCCTACCTCCTCATGCCTTTTACACACAATGTATATAGACTCTTTTTTTTCTACTGTGTTATTGACTTGTTAATTGTTTACTCCATGTGTAACTCTGTGTTGTCTGTTCACACTGCTATGCTTTATCTTGGCCAGGTCGCAGTTGTAAATGAGAACTTGTTCTCAACTAGCCTACCTGGTTAAATAAAGGTGAATTATTATTATTTATTTTTTTTAATGAATGGTGACCTATGGCAATGCTGAATCAACAGAATACGGCTATTGTTATCTCCGTAAGGGAACTAAATATCCAAAATCTGTCTCGGGGAATCAACTACAACCAAGGGTGGAAAAATGGTTAGGTTGTTTAAGTGGAACAAAAGTAAATGAGTCTAAATCTGAAGTTAGCAGGTCATAATGATGATTAGGGGACAGAGAGAGAAACATCTAAGGGACACCAACAATTGCTATGCCACAAGTAGAAGAGCCTGATTGATAATAGGACATTTAAATGTATAGTATGTTTGAACTGTTAGATTGTAGGAATTAAGCATTATTCTCTATTCAATCCAACCCACATTGCAGTACTTCTGAAGGTATAAACATATACTTATTACTAGAGGTCGACCTATTAATTGGGGCCGAATTCAAGTTTTCATAAAAATCGATAAATCGGCATTTTTGGACACCAATCATGGCCGATTACATTGCACTCCACGAGGAGACTGCGTGGCAGGCTGACTACCTGTAATGCGAATGCAGTAAGGAGCCAAGGTAAGGTGCAAGTTAGCATTAAATGTATCTTATAAAAGAACAATCAATCTTAACATAATTACTAGTTAACGACACGTGGTTGATGATATTACTAGTTAATCTAGCTTGTCCTGCGTTGCATATAATCGATGCGGTGCCTGTTAATTTATCATTGAATCACAGCCTACTTCGCCAAATGGGTGATTTAATGAGCGCATTCATGAATAAAGCACTGTCGTTGCACCAATGTTTACCTAATCATAAACATCAACGCCTTTCTTAAAATGAATACACAAGTATATATTTTTAAACCTGCATATTTAGTTAATATGTCCTTGCTAACTTGAATTTCTTTTAACTAGGGAAATTGTGTCACTTATCTTGCATTCTGTGCAACAGAGTCCGTGTATATGCAGTTTGGGCCGCCTGGCACGTTTGCGAACTGTGTGAAGACTATTTATTCCTAACAAAGACAGCCAACTTTGCCAAACGGGGGATGATTTAACAAAAGCGCATTTGCGAAAAAAGCACAATCGTTGCACGAATGTACCTAACCATAAACATCAATACCTTTCTTAAAATCAATACACAGAAGTCTATTTTTTTAAACCTGCATATTTAGTTAAAATAAATTCATGTTAGCAGTCGATATTAAACTAAGGAAATTGTGTCACTTCTCTTGCCTTCATTGCACGCAGAGTCAGGGTATATGCAACAGTTTGGGCTGCCTGGCTCGTTGCGAACTAATTTGCCAGAATTGTAGGTAATTATGACATAACATTGAAGGTTGTGCAATGTAACAGCAATATTTAGACTTATGGATGCCACCCATTAGATAAAATACGGAACGGTTCCGTATTTCACTGAAATAATAAACGTCTTGTTTTCGAAATGATAGTTTCCGGATTTGACCATGTTAATTGACCTAAGGCTATGATTTGATAGAGCAGTCTGACTGAGCGGTGGTAGGCAGCAGCATGCTCGTGAGCATTAACTCAAACAGCACTTTACTGCGTTTGCCAGCAGCTCTTCACAATGCTTCAAGCATTGTGCTGTTTATGACTTCAAGCCTATCAACTCCCGAGATTAGGCTGGCATACTAAAGTACCTATTAGAACATCCAATAGTCAAAGGTATATGAAATACAAATGGTATAGAGAGAAATAGTCCTATAATAACTACAGCCTAAAACTTCTTACCTGGGAATATTGAAGACTCATGTTAAAAGGAACCATCAACTTTCATACGTTCTCATGTTCTAAGCAAGGAACTTAAACATTAGCCTTCTTACATGGCACATATAGCACTTTTGTCACGTTCTGACCTTTACTTCCTTTGCTTTGTATTTATTTAGTATGGTCAGGGCGTGAGTTGGGTGGGCAGTCTGTTTGTTTTTCTATGTTTTGGGGTATTTCTATGTTTCGGCCTAGTATGGTTCTCAATCAGAGGCAGGTGTCATTAGTTGTCTCTGATTGAGAATCATACTTAGGTAGCCTGGGTTGCACTGTTTGTTTGTGGGTGATTGTCTATGTTGATGGCTTGTTTCAGCGCAGCTCACATTAGCGTCACGGTTGTTATTTTGTTTAGTGTTTCAGTGTTCAGTTCTTTCTTTAATTAAACATTCAAGGGGGTGGCAGGGTAGCCTAGTGGTTAGAGTGTTGGACAGAAGGTTGTGAGTTCAAACCCCCGAGCTGACAAGGTACAAATCTGTCGTTCTGCCCCTGAACAGGCAGTTAACCCACTGTTCCCAGGCCGTCATTGAAAATAAGAATTTGTTCTTAACTGACTTGCCTGGTTAAATAAAGGTAAAATTAAAAAATTAAATCACGCTGCATATTGGTCCTCCGATCCTTCTCGCCTCTCCTCTTCAGATGAAGAGGAGGACGACCGTGACAACTTTTACTTTCTTCTCCAACACTTTGTATATTTCAACCAAATTGAACATGTTTCATTATTTAAGACTAATTAGATTTTATTGATGTATTATATTAAGTTAAAATAAGTGTTAATTGTTCATTCAGTATTGTTGTAATTGTCATTATTACAAATCTTACACACATAATAATTTTGCACGCCCAATTTTTCAGTTTTTGATTTGTTAAAAAAGTTTGAAATATCCAATAAATGTCGTTCCACTTCATGATTGTGTCCCACTTGTTGTTGATTCTTCACAAAAAAATACAGTTTTATATCTTTATGTTTGAAGCCTGAAATGTGGCAAAAGGTCGCAAAGTTCAAGGGGGCCGAATACTTTCGCAAGGCACTGTATATATATTTGTAATAATGAGAATTACAACAAAACTGAATACTGAATGAACAATGAACACTTATAAATAAATAGGCCGATTAATCAGTATCTGCTTTTTTTGTTTCGTTTTTTGTTCCTCCAATAATTGGTATCGTCGTTGAAAAATCATAATCGGTCGACCTCTACTTTCTACCTGTGGTCAATAAAGAGCGGTTTAAGATACTCTAAACATAGTTGGTGGACACCTCTTGCAGGTAAATACAGTTTTCTGAATACGATGTGTGTGAGTGCAGGCAATAATAGTACAAAAAATATATATCTATATGAACTTAGCTGTGACAGGTTTGACTGAATTTTTTATTTTTCCTTTATTTAACCAGGAAGTCTAGTTGAGAACAAGTTCTCATTTGCAACTGCGACCTGGCCAAGATAAAGCGTAGCAATTCGACACATACAACAACACAGAGTTGCACATGGAATAAACAAAACATACTGTCAATAATACAGTAGAACAAAAGAAAACAAAAAGTCTATATACAGTGAGTGCAAATGAGGTAAGTTAAGGAAATAAATAGACCATGGTGGCGAAGTAATTACAATATAGCAATTAAACACTGGAATGGTAGATCAGCAGAAGATGAATGTGCAGGTAGAGATACTGGGGTGCAAAGGAGCAAAATATATAAATAAATACCCGTATGGGGATGAGGTAAGTAGATGGGCTGTTTACAGATAGGCTAAGTACAGGTGCAGTGATCTGTAAACTGCTCTGACAGCTGGTGCTTAAAAGCTAGTGAGGGAGATGTGAGTCTCCAGCTTCAGAGATTTTTGCAATTCGTTCCAGTCATGGGCAGCAGAGAACTGGAAGGAAAGACGACCAAAGGAGGAATTGGCTTTGGGTTGACCAGTGAGATATACCTGCTGGAGCGCGTGCTACGAGTTGGTGCTGCTATGGTGACCAGTGAGCTGAGATAAGGCAGGGTTTTACATAGCAGAGACTTGTAGATAACCTGTAGCCAGTGGGTTTGGCGACGAGTATGAAGCGAGGGCCAACCAACGACAGCGTACATGTCGCAATGGTGAGTAGTGTATGGGGCTTTGGTGACAAAACGGATGGCATTGTGATAGACTGCATCCAGTTTGTTGAGTAGAGTGTTGGAGGCTATTTTATAGATGACATCACCGAAGTCGAGGATCGGTAGAATGGTCAGTTTTACGAGGGCATGTTTGGCAGCATGAGTGAAGGATGCCAATTCTAGATTTAATTTTGGATTGGAGATGCTTAATGTGAGTCTGGAAGGAGAGTTGACAGTCTAACCAGACACCCAGGTATTTGTAGTTGTCCACGTATTCTAAGTCCGAGCCGTCCAGAGTAGTGATGCTGGACGGGCGAGCAGGTGCGGGCAGCGATCGATTGAAAAGCATGCATTTAGTTTTACTTGCATGTAAGAGCAGATGGAGGCCACGGAAGGAGAGTTGTATGGCATTGAAGCTCGTCTGGAGCTTAGTTAACACAGTGTCCAAGGAGGGGCCAGAAGTATACAGAATGGTGTCGTCTGTGTAGAGGTGGATCAGATAATCACCAGCAGCAAGAGCAACATCAGTGATGTATACAGAAAAGAGTCGGCCCGAGAATTGAACCCTGTGGCACACCCATAGAGACTTTCAGAGGTCCAGACAACAGGCCCTCTGATTTGACACACTGAACTCTATCAGAGAAGTAGTTGGTAAACCAGGCGAGGCAATCATTTGAGAAACAAAGGCCGTCCAGTCTGCCAATAAGAATGTTGTGATTGACAGAGTCGAAATCCTTGGCCAGGTCGATGAATACGGCTGCACAGTAATGTCTCTTATCGATGGCGGTTATGATATCGTTTAGAACATTGAGCGTGGCTGAGGTGCACCCATGACCAGCTCTGAAACCAGATTGCATAGCGGAGAAGGTATGGTGGGATTCAAAATGGTCAGTAATCTGTTTGTTAACTTGGCTTTTGAAGACCTTAGAAAGACAGGGTAGGATAGATATAGGTCTGTAGCAGTTTGGGTCTAGAGTGTCACCCCCTTTGAAGAGGGGGATGACCTTGGCAGCTTTTCAACCTTTGGGAATCTCAGACGATACGAAAGAGAGGTTGAACAGGCTAGTAATAGGGGTTGCAACAATTTCGGCAGATCATTTTAGAAAGAGATGGTCAAGATTGTCTAGCCCGGCTGATTTGTAGGGGTCCAGATTTTGGAGCTCTTTCAGAACATCGGCTATCTGGATTTGGGTAAAGGAGAAATGGTGGGGTCTTTGGCGGGTTGCTGTGGAGGTTGCCAGGCAGTTGATCGGGGTAGGGGTAGCCATGTGGAAAGCATGGCCAGCCGTAGAGAAATGCTTATTGAAATTCTCAATTATAGTGGATTTATCAGTGGTGACAATGTTTCCTAGCCTCAGAGCAGTGGGCAGCTGGGAGGAGGTGCTCTTATTCTCCATGGACTTTACAGTGTCCCAGAACTTTGAGTTAGTACTACAGAATGCAAATTTCTGTTTGAAAAAGCTTGCCTTAGCTTTTCTAACTGCCTGTGTATATTTGTTCCTAACTTCCCTGAGAAGTTGCATATCACAGGGGCTATTCGATGCTAATGCAGAACGCCACAGGATGTTTTTGTGCTGTTCAAGGGCAGACATAGTCCTTGGTTCACGCCAGACCTATCTATTCCTAGTTCTACATTGTTTGAGAGGGGAATGCTTATTTAAGATGGTGAGGAAGGCACTTTTAAAGAATAGCCAGGCATCATCTACTGACGGGATGAGGTCAATGTCATTCCAGGATACCCCGGGCCAGGTCGATTAGAAAGGCCTGCTCACAGAAGTGTTTCAGGGAGCGTTTGACAGTGATGAGGGGTGGTCGTTTGGTCGCAGACCCATTACGGATGCAGGCAATGAGGCAGTGATCGCTGAGATCTTGATTGAAAGCAGAGGTGTATTTGGAGGGCAAATTAGTTAGGATAACATCTATGAGGGTGCCCGTGTTTACTGATTTGGGGTTGTACCTGGTAGGTTCATTGATAATTTGTGTGAGATTGAGGGCATCAAGCTTAGTTTGTAGGATGGCCGGGGTGTTCAGCATGTCCCAGTTTAGGTCACCTAGTAGCACGAGTTCCGAAGATAGATGGGGGGCAATCAGTTCACATATAGTATCGAGGGCACAGCTGGGGGCAGAGGGAGGTCTATAGCAAGCGGCAAAGGTGAGAGACTTGTTTCTGGAAAGGTGCATTTTTAGAAGTAGAAGCTCAAATTGTTTGGGTACAGACTTAGCCTGCAGAGTTCTGTATTACTTCCTATCTTTGCAGTAGATTGCAACACCGCCCCTTTTGGCAGTTCTATCTTGGCGGAAAACGTTATAGTTAGCAATGGAGGGGTTTTGGTGGTTTTCCTAAGCCAGCTGGCTAGCTTTAGTTGAGGGATTCCAGATCCAAAGTAAATACACTGCTCAAAAAAATAAAGGGAACACTAAAATAACACATCCTAGATCTGAATGAATGAAATATTCTTATTAAATACTTTTTTCTTTTACATAGTTGAATGTGCTGACAACAAAATCACACAAAAAGTATCAATGGAAATCAAATTTATCAACCCATGGAGGTCTGGATTTGGAGTCACACTCAAAATTAAAGTGGAAAACCACACTACAGGCTGATCCAACTTTGATGTAATGTCCTTATAACAAGTCAAAATGACGCTCAGTAGTGTGTGTGGCCTCCACGTGCCTGTATGACCTCTCTACAATGCCTGGGCATGCTCCTGATGAGGTGGCGGATTGTCTCCTAAGGGATCTCCTTCCAGACCTGGACTAAAGCGTCCGCCAACTCCTGGACAGTCTGTGGTGCAACGTGGCGTTGGTGGATGGAGCGAGACATGATGTCCCAGATGTGCTCAATTGGATTCAGGTCTGGGGAACGGGCGGGCCAGTCCATAGCATCAATGCCTTCCTCTTGCAGGAACTGCTGACACACTCCAGCCACATGAGGTCTAGCATTGTCTTGCATTAGGAGGAACCCAGGGCCAACCGCACCAGCATATGGTCTCACAAGGGGTCTGAGGATCTCATCTCGTTACCTAATGGCAGTCAGGCTACCTCTGGCGAGCACATGGAGGGCTGTGCGTCCCCCCAAAGAAATGCCACCCCACACCATGACTGACCCACCGCCAAACTGGTCATGCTGGAGGATGTTGCAGGCAGCAGAACGTTCTCCACGGCATCTCCAGGCTGTCACATGTGCTCAGTGTGAACCTGCTTTCATCTGTGAAGAGCACAGGGCGCCAGTGGCGAATTTGCCAATCTTGGTGTTCTCTGGCAAATGCACGGTGTTGAGCTGTAAGCACAACCCCCACCTGTGGACGTCGGGCCCTCATACCACCCTCATGGAGTCTGTTACTGACCGTTTGAGCAGACACATGCACATTTGTGGCCTGCTGGAGGTCATTTTGCAGGGCTCTGGCAGTGCTCCTCCTTGCACAAAGGTGGAGGTAGCGGTCCTGCTGCTGAGTTGTTGCCCTCCTACGGCCTCCTCCACGTCTCCTGATGTACTGGTCTGTCTCCTGGTAGCGCCTCCATGCTCTGGACACTACGCTGACAGACACAGCTAACCTTCTTGCCACAGCTCGCATTGATGTATCATCCTGGATGAGCTGCACTACCTGAGCCACTTGTGTGGGTTGTAAGACTCAGTCTCATGCTACCACTAGAGTGAAAGCACCGCCAGCATTCAAAAGTGACCAAAACATCAGCCAGGAAGCATAGGAACTTTGAATTGGTCTGTGGTTATCACCTGCAGAACCACTCCTTTATTGGGGGTGTCTTGCTAATTGCCTATAATTTCCACCTGTTGTCTATTCCAGTTGCACAACAGCATGTGACATTTATTGTCTAGCAGTGTTTCCTTCTAAGTGGACAGTTTGATTTCACAGAAGTGTGATTGACTTGGAGTTACATTGTGTTGTTTAAGTGTTCCCTTTATTTTTTTGAGCAGTGTAGATAAAAATACACCTTGTGGAACAGCGGGGACTGTGAAGCAACACATAGGCGCAGACACATTTAAAAAAAAAAAATGATTTCACCTTTATTTAACCAGGTAGGCAAGTTGAGAACAAGTTCTAATTTACAATTGCGACCTGGCCAAGATAAAGCAAAGCAGTTCGACACATACAACGACACAGAGTTACACATGGAGTAAAACAAACATACAGTCAATAATACAGTATAAACAAGTCTATATACGATGTGAGCAAATGAGGTGAGATAAGGGAGGTAAAGGCAAAAAAAGGCCATGGTGGCAAAGTAAATACAATATAGCAAGTAAAACACTGGAATGGTACATTTGCAGTGGAAGAATGTGCAAAGTAGAAATAAAAATAATGGGGTGCAAAGGAGCAAAATAAATAAATAAAATAAATAAATACAGTAGGGAAAGAGGTAGTTGTTTGGGCTAAATTATAGGTGGGCTATGTACAGGTGCAATCTGTAATACATAATAAATACAATTACAAATTGTTACGTACGCCTCTTGAAGGAGGGAACTCAATACCCTGCTACATCTCAACTCCCCGTGGAGTGAAAAAGTATGTGATTGTAGGTGCGGGGAAGGACAACATAGGCATAGAAAAATAGTTTACAGGGAATTTATTCTTCCTTAATCAAGGTAAGGTGGGGAAAAGGGGCTGGATGAAATCAAATCAAAGAAAGTAAAAGTTAGAGTCCCCTCTCCTACCTTACCTGCCTTTCCACAGCTTATCTAACCTTTAGCACCAACTGGCGCGCTAACCAAAATACATGGGTTGGTCCACCCAGGTCTTACCTAGTGTTCATAGACAAATTCAATACTACGGGTTATGTATGCCCGCAGGCCTCTTGCCTAAACACTCCCACGGTGTTCCCCTTCCCCCCCTGGGAACAAATGAAACAGAATAATTCACCAATACTTAGTGTTTTTGGTTTATAGAAATTGTTCACTAAGTCCTATGGCATACACATCCCTCTGCAGGAGCGGCTACAAAATACTTTCAACAACTTATACAGACCAGGACATACAACACAGGACATACAAAGAAGCTCTCTCCTGACAAAGGAACAGTGGGTTTTATCAAGCTGGAGAGTCGATAATTGATGAGCCAGACGAGGGCGGGGTCAGAGCTCCAATTAGTGATGGGGCCGACCAATCAGCTGCTTGAGGAATCCAGGATTCCATTTTCTGAAATACACACACATACGAACCTACAACAACACACAGAAACTGGGGAACGTAACACGCCCACCCCAAAACCTGCAAACTCTCAGTTTGCAATAACAAAAACCAACACGCATCTGTATATTTGTATCCCTGTACAATCAGAGCCCACCGCATAAGGCGGCAGTTCTGATTGTACATTTGCTTTAGAAACACTAAAGGATTATGGTCCGTTGTGGCGAAATCTGCACGGAGCCTTCACTGTGCACTGTCACTTTAAGAGCGCATGAGCAGTAAGGAAGGAGGAAATAAAGAGAGCTCATTCAGCTCTTTGGGGAGGAGCTCTTGGGTGGCGCGACAGTTTGATTGTGTGGGCTGTGCTGCAGAAGTTTTGTTTGTTTTCAGCGTGTGTAGTTTATAACGTCTTTAACTCAATCATCGGTGTGGTGTAGTCGCTCTCGGTCGTGGTTGTTTTCGTTTGGGACCGCGCCCGTTATGGATCGCATGGATTAGTAGCAACATTGTTGCGAAGCTTTAACATACAAACCAACAAACCATCGGACAGTACACCGGCACGCCTGAAGACCACAGCTAAGATCTCTCTTGTTCTCTTTTTCTCTTCCCTCTATCGTTCCAGTGCTTTACCCTGCAACAGACTCTCTATTTTTCCAATGCACTTCCCATTGAAGTTCATTAGAGCTGGACTATTATTGCCCTGCCAGAAGTATTTGGGTGGACATTTTAGTTAAAAGGGAGGTTGCTTGCAAGTTATGCATTGTTATGTGAACTGTATTGAGGTGTGGCCGAGAAGATTGTGGACATTTAAGGCCTTTGTTGCGTCTATGAACACCCCCCACATTCATACCCTCTGCACACCTCCACTGGACGATAATACATATTATTGCAAATCCTCTGTTGATAACTGGGTTCTTTCTTGTATGAAGTTGCTGTTAAATTGCTCTGCCATTATTAGTATTATTATTATATGAGGTATTGTTGTTAGGGTTACCCCTGTGCTGTGATCTGGGTTTTATATGGTGTGTATTCTTTTTTCTCTCTACTGGCTATCTGGTAAACAGGCTACACTCTAGGCAGTCTCTTCTGCTGATGTGTGTGGGTCTGGTGGTGGTACTCTCTCTATTCTACTCTTTTCCTTTCGGCATGGTTAATACCTGCCTGGCGCCCGAACAAAATCATTCTTTACCCCTCTTTAATAAATACCGCTACACCGTGAAGACCAATACAGGCAAGGCACTGGAGCCCAAATATTCCTCAAAAAACTTTAAGGCTAGCAATAAAGCCAGTGTCTCTTGTTCAATGGTGGAGTACCTTGACTGGCACGAGTTGAATTTACGGGAGTTACAAATACGTAATCTCTAGCTGACACCTTTGCTAACAGGTATTGTGCCAATTTAAAACTTGTACTAGCCAGTTCACATAATTGTCAATTTAAAGAAATGTAGCCAATGTATTCATTACTACATGTTACCAACATGAATTAGATAGTTAATCCAGAGATTATTACCTTTGCCTAGATTCGGGAGTCTTGTCCAGATCATCATGGCATTTGTAGTTCTTTATAATAGCAATATCAGCATCTACAGTGCCTTGCGAAAGTATTCGGCCCCCTTGAACTTTGCGACCTTTTGCCACATTTCAGGCTTCAAACATAAAGATATAAAACTGTATTTTTTTGTGAAGAATCAACAACAAGTGGGACACAATCATGAAGTGGAACGACATTTATTGGATATTTCAAACTTTTTTAACAAATCAAAAACTGAAAAATTGGGCGTGCAAAATTATTCAGCCCCTTAAGTTAATACTTTGTAGCGCCACCTTTTGCTGCGATTACAGCTGTAAGTCGCTTGGGGTACCTTTTGCACGACAAAGTTTTGCACATCGAGAGACTGAATTTTTTTCCCCATTCCTCCTTGCAAAACAGCTCGAGCTCAGTGAGGTTGGATGGAGAGCATTTGTGAACAGCAGTTTTCAGTTCTTTCCACAGATTCTCGATTGGATTCAGGTCTGGACTTTGACTTGGCCATTCTAACACCTGGATATGTTTATTTTTGAACCATTCCATTGTAGATTTTGCTTTATGTTTTGGATCATTGTCTTTTTGGAAGACAAATCTCCGTCCCAGTCTCAGGTCTTTTGCAGACTCCATCAGGTTTTCTTCCAGAATGGTCCTGTATTTGGCTCCATCCATCTTCCCATCATTTTTAACCATCTTCCCTGTCCCTGCTGAAGAAAAGCAGGCCCAAACCATGATGCTGCCACCACCATGTTTGACAGTGGGGATGGTGTGTTCAGGGTGATGAGCTGTGTTGCTTTTACGCCAAACATAACGTTTTGCATTGTTGCCAAAAAGTTCAATTTTGGTTTCATCTGACCAGAGCACCTTCTTCCACATGTTTGGTGTGTCTCCCAGGTGGCTTGTGGCAAACTTTAAACGACACTTTTTATGGATATCTTTAAGAAATGGCTTTCTTCTTGCCACTCTTCCATAAAGGCCAGATTTTTGCAATATACGACTGATTGTTGTCCTATGGACAGAGTCTCCCACCTCAGCTGTAGATCTCTGTAGTTCATCCAGAGTGATCATGGGCCTCTTGGCTGCATCTCTGATCAGTCTTTTCCTTGTATGAGCTGAAAGTTTAGAGGGACGGCCAGGTCTTGGTAGATTTGCAGTGGTCTGATACTCCTTCCATTTCAATATTATCGCTTGCACAGTGCTCCTTGGGATGTCTAAAGCTTGGGAAATCTTTTTGTATTCAAATCCAGCTTTAAACTTCTTCACAACAGTATCTCGGACCTGCCTGGTGTGTTCCTTGTTCTTCATGATGCTCTCTGCGCTTTTAACGGACCTCTGAGACTATCACAGTGCAGGTGCATTTATACGGAGACTTGATTACACACAGGTGGATTGTATTTATCATCATTAGTCATTTAGGTCAACATTGGATCATTCAGAGATCCTCACTGAACTTCTAGAGAGTTTGCTGCACTGAAAGTCAAGGGGCTGAATTATTTTGCACGCCCAATCTTTCAGTTTTTGATTTGTTAAAAAAGTTTGAAATATCCAATAAATGTCGTTCCACTTCATGATTGTGTCCCACTTGTTGTTGATTCTTCACAAAAAAATACAGTTTTATATCTTTATGTTTGAAGCCTGAAATGTGGCAAAAGGTCGCAAAGTTCAAGGGGGCCGAATACTTTCGCAAGGCACTGTAATTAGCATTTCATTTTGGGGGGTGAATACAGGCAAATATATTGATAAAAGTCACCTTGTCCTAGAGAGATTTATGTGGTTCTCAAAATGTTACACCAGGATAAGCCTACACGAAACACATCCCTTATTTGTTTCTAAAATCGCATATGGGAAAAATGAATGTTGGAAAAACAATTGGAAACATTTCCCTGTTTGACCGCTAGGTGTTATGGGTATTATGACTAATACTGTGGTACTCTATTGTCTGTTTGTTTATTGTACGTGATTTAAAAAAGCTTAAGCAGCCCATGCGTGCTCTGGGCACAACAAAGGGGGATGGGGATGCAAGAGGGAGGGACAAAGGGCTCTATTCAATCTGTAGCACTGAGGATCCACTATAAAGCAATGTTCCCAGGGTCGCAGAGACTGCATTTATGGTAAACTCTGCATATGTCAGCTCAACCAGAAATTACCTTTACATTTTAACACGGATCTTCCTTTGACAATACGGATTGTAACCAGCCCAAAGTCTGAGGGGTAAAAAAGCATTACCACCACGTCTGCTCCAAAAGGAAGAGGTGGGTTAACAACCCGGTCAGCGGTAACAAAGATGCTCTATTAGATTGACAAAATAGTAAGGTGACCACTCTAACAATGGAAATACATGTTCTCAAAGAGGGAAGGCAGGCGAGCGGAAGCGAGATTAGGTGGGACCATTCTAGTCAATGAGAGGGCAGATAAGCGTGCGAACAATAGGCAAAACTCCCATATTTTTTACTTTGAATTTGCCGAAATGCCAACGTGTCCACTTCTATCAGTGCATTCATAACAACCTAACCATTATGAAACTTAGCAATTAACAATTACATTTTTTTGTTGACCAAATTCCACACTAATTGACCTAAAAAGTGGTCAGATTTTGGGCAGACTAAAACCTCTCGCTTCACCTCTTCCTCTCTGGTGATAATGCTGATTAGCAAAGAGCAGCTGACTAGGGACTTTCTGCTGTGGGCAAGATAGGGACTGGGAAGGAGAAGGAACGGGGAGAAAGAAAGTGAGGAAAAGAGGAGAGAGAAACTGATGAAGAAAGAGGGATGCAGTGAGAGAATGTGAATCCGGATTGGCCCAACAGAGCAGCTCATTATTGACCATTTCCATTCCAGGAGCCAAACTAAATAGAAAATAGATTATTTGCCAATTACATCACTGTGCTCCTTTTCACTTAATTCCTTGAGACCTGTTCCTGTCACACCATGATCTGTCTTTGTACTTCTCTCCACCGCCCTCCAGGTGTCGCCCATCTTCCCCACTGTATTTATACCGTGTTCGCTGTTTGACTGTTGCCAGTTTGTTTCGTCTGTCAAGCCTACCAGTGGTTTTCCCCTTGCTCCTGCCTTTTTCTATAGTTCCTGTTTTCTAGTTTTCCCGGTTTTGACCATTCTGCCTGCCTAGTTACTTCGTGATAGTCCCAATATTTTCTCCCCAAACCACTGACTTCCACAACCTGCACCATCATCCACCATTCAGTTCCATTGATCTGAGGATCCCAGATGAGAAAAGCATTCCTTCCTGTTCCAAATCTTAGCCCTCGGACCTGTACATTTTGAGTTAAGAGTAAGAGGTGCCCCTAAATGAAAGGAAAAAATTTACACTAATTTCAAATGCCTGGTGTCAGATTCCCTCTCATTTAAATTACTGAGTAAAAACATTTGACAGGTTGAATAAACCAAAAGCTTCAATGAGCTTCTGTCACTCAATGGTGTGACTCTATACATGAGGAATGCTTTACAGGTAAAATACGCATTATAGTAGGCTACATGATTATGGTTGCAAAATTCTAGGGGTCTCATTTATCAATCATGCGTAGGCAAAAATGTCTATAAACCATGCATGGGATCATTTCCACGGAAAGTGTGCGATTTATCATTATGAACGTTTGGTTGATCGTGTGGGTAAATTTACACACAGCCATGACCATGCGTACACACAGTGCCAAGTGTTGGAATAAAGAAAATGCTTGTCAACTGTAGAATGGGGAAAATATGTTGAAATTGTGAGAGCAATAATAAAAATAAGTGTCATTGTATTTCCATTGTGAATTCATTCAACATATCTTTACATGCTATATAATTTGACCACAAGTGGATTTTGGTGATAATAATCCATATAAAGTACAGTACTTTGTTAAATTAGAGGCATGTGTGAAAGTGTGTTGAAATACTATAAAAGACTGAGATAATGGAAAATAAAAGTATGAGATAGCTGATCTTGCCGTTTGTAGATGTGGCTTATGCTGCATTTCGCAGAGAACGCATTTTGAGAGAGAGGTGGGACTTTTTCTTCAGATATCGTTTCCCAACCCCAATTTTATAGGATTTTTGCGAGGATTTAAGACCTACTTTAAAAAGGCAAACACATGCCATTCCAGTGCACACCCAAGTGCTATCCACCTTCGGGTTCTGATCGGCATCTCAAGCCTTTGATGAGCCAATGTTTTAGATGCACTCATCAGCAAATCAGTAACACAAAAAAATGTCCATACACCATTGCACATCAGGTTGAAATCTAAAGGGGTTTATATTCTTTGGCACCCACATCACCATAAAATCACCATCCCAAAATGATTTAACTATGTGAATAGAAAAGGCTTCCACTCTTTATGTGCAGGTAATAGGTTATGCAAAAGACGCTGCTGAATGATGTGGCAAGGTAGCCAGTTGGAACACATGACTCATTCTGTAGAACAGCAATGATGGCTATAAGCCTACAGGAGGGAGCTGTTAAGGATGGTGGCTTATTGGTGAGTGTTTCCTACTCATTTGAAGTATATTTGCCATTGATAAAGCAACTTGAATTGTCCTAATGGTCCTCACTTTGTAGCTATGTTTTTATAATTTACTGGTCAAGCCACAACTGACCGAGCCAAATAAAACCTTTTGGTTGTAGCCAATCTCTGACACCAGCACCTCTATTTCAGTCTGAGCCGATCATTTCATGGTATGGCATTGTATATTCCCCACATGCTTTAAAGGGATAATTGTATGCTATATTTGTAGATTTTCAAGTTGAACATAGTACAACATTCACAGTCCCTTACAACGGTGATAGTGCTGTTCTTAACACACTGTGGTAGTTTGATTTTACCGTCTCCTGGTGGTAATATTAACAGGCAAGCCCTGACTAGCTAGGTTACCTGGATGTCACCGGCAAAGCTCATCTAACGTGTCGGATTCCTAACATTTGGAGTTGGATCCGGAGATGGACAGCAAAGTCATGAATGGTGAGACCTGTGATATGTTCACCGTTATACACAAAACTGTAAACAACTCGTTGCCTCAAAATACAGGATAATTTATGAGAAAAGGGTCCTAAAAGAATATATGTACATTTTATTAATAATCATTTTGTCATCTTCATGTTTTTTCTGCATGATAAAATGCATTTCTGAACTAGTACTTCTTACCAAATATGTGGTGATCTGGTACAAAATGTGCAAGTAAGCAAGCAAGCGGAAAGGCAGCCTCACTGTGTGCTTTTCTCCCGCCCTTCAAACTCCAAACTCAATGCAAAGCATTGACATGACTTGCGCGTTGCTACCTTATACTGTCAGCTAACAGGAGCCGAAAGGAAGGCAGAGAGCTTTGCTGCCTTTCATGTGTCAATATGTTCCAATTTATGTCACACAGTGATGTGTTTCACCTGTCTTGTGCTTGTCTCCACCCCCCACCAGGTGTATCCTATTTTCCCCATTGTCCACTGTGTATTCATGTGTTTTGCTTTTTGTGTATTGTTGTGTATGATAATGTGTATTTTAATGTGTAAGAATGTGTAGTTGAATGCATTTATTGTATTTTGATGTGTATTGTGGTGCTATACATGGCTCATCTGGAAAAGAGACCTTGGTCTTAGCATTGACTCCCTGTCAAAATAAAGATTAAATAAACAATGACTTGAGTTGAGTGCGCTAGCGGGCGCTCAGGAGTGCACTAGCGGGCACCCCCTCAGCCCTCAGGATCAGGACCGGGAGAAACTGGTCCACCCAGTGATAATGGAAAACAGCAAGGCAACATTGACATTTCATTGAATATCAGTTTGGAAAATGTTATTATAAAACACAGCTGTTAATACTAACAATATATAAACAAAGATAAATAATTCAAACATGTTACACAATTAGAATTATAACTTATTAGCACAGTGTGGCCACTACTAACATAGGACATGACTGCCTAAATTGCAATACAAGTGATACTATGTAAATGACAGTTTGTTTAGTTTTCAGATCATTAAGTCAACTGTTTTCAGGAACAGTGAATGGCATGGACAGAAACAGGAATAACTGGTCCAAAAATGTACTGGGACCAAACAAGCCCACTGGGCACAGATGTCAATTCAACGTCTATCCCACAATGGTTCAACATAATTTTCCATTGAAAATGGAAAGAGAGCAGAAAGCCCTCATGGCTTGGGTCATCGTTTTGCAAATACTCTGCTTCATTGTCTATTTACATGCCCATCTGCACATTCCTGAACAACAACCTTTGACCTTTCAGTAGTTACGGGTTACACTTCCCACAATTACCCAATAAGTGGGCCATTGTTAACCTGATGTCAATCAGGTTAAGAGCGTGAAGCCCTTTTGGGTAAGTAACTCTAAAGCTGCTGGGCTCTGACCTTGGTGACCTCCAGACAGCCCACACTGATTATTTTAACACTCTGCTCCCAGTTCTGTCCAGGCATGGACCCAGGATATGTGTATGCGTAAGCCTACAGTATGCATCGGTTTGTGTGGGTCCCTGCTGCATTCGCAGTGATATGGAAGAGAAAATCATTGCATCCATTGCCTGATATATGTTATCTATGCTCTTCAAAGTTGGTGTTTGGAGTATGTTATGCACAAATGATGTGTAGTGTGTCAGAACTCTGAGCAGAACTCTACTTTTCGGTGGGTACCCATAAAAAAGCAGAGCATGAAATTTTCCTCAAATAGATGAGAAATGCTGAGCAGACTCAAATGTAGGCTATCCATGCAAGTAGTGCGTGTGGAAAATGTGCTTGACATAACCGAAGCGTAAGCATTGACCCTATTGAAATGAAACTGCTGATGCATAAAAGCATATGCTTTGGGCACAGATTTGAGATCATTTTCAGAAAGCCAGTAAAAAAGGAAAACATTTTTTTTGCACCCAGAAGCTTAAAATGTAACAATTAGCAAAAAGAGAAACATTCCGAGATGTTTTCTCACAACCTCTGAACAAAAATATAAATGCAACATGTAAAGATTCCTGAATTTTTCCATATGGACAAAAAGATTCTCTCAAATGTCATGCACAAGTTTGTTTACCTCCCTGTTAGTGAGCATTTCTCCTATGCCAAGATAATCCATCCACCTGACAGGTGTGGTATATCAATAAGATGATTAAACAGCATGATCATTTCACATCCTATTCTACTGTTTCTTAGTCTATGCCGCTCTGACATTGCTCGCCCAATTATTTATATATTCTGGATTCTATTCCTTTACTTTAGATGTCTGTATTGTTGTGAAAATGATGCAACAGTAGATAAAATGGGGAGAAGTCTGTCCATAATATAGCGCTACTCTGCTTTCTTAACAAGGCAGGTCCTACAAGCCCCAGTTTTGTCGCACCTGGATTTACTGTCCAGTCGTGTGGTCAGGTGCCACAAATTGGCCAAGAACAGGGCAGCACGGCTGACCCTTAAATGTGCACAGAGAGCTAACTTTAATAATATGCATGTCAATCGCTCCTGCCTCAAAATAGAGGAGAGATTGACTTTATCCCTACTTACATTTGTGAGAAGTATTGACATGTTGAAAGCACCGAGCTGTCTGCTAAAACTACGAGCACATAACTCAGAAACCCATGCATGCCCCATAAGACATGTCACCAGAGGTCTCTCCACAGTCCCCAAGTCCAGAACACACAGGCACACACATTCACACACACATGATAACATATGCACTATACACACAGGTACACATGGATTTTGTCTTGTACATATGTGGTAGTAGAGAAGTGGCCTGAGGGCAAACACTTAATCTGTTGTGAATTGTAATGTAATGTTTTTAATTGTATATGCCTTAACTTTGATCGACCCTAGGGAGAGTTGCGGCTGCCTTGGCAGCGGCTAATGGAAGTCCTTAATAAATACAAATACCTCATTGTTAACCTTCAGACATATAAGTTACCAGACCTGGACTCAGGGATGGCTAACCCTGGAGATCCCTTCAATCTCAACCAAGTTAGGTAAATCTGATTTTCGTTTTTTTCATGTGGAATGATCTCCAAAACTCCTTAAAGTTGGTGGTGTTGGTGCCTCTAGGGCAATTCAGGCAGATAGTTTGTTTCATATAATTGTGTTTTTGCTTTTCGTGCTTTGTTTTTGCTTTTCATGTATTGCATAATTGATGTGTATACAATATGTATTGTGTAATTGTTGTTTATTGGTGTGTTCATCAAGGGCTCATCTGCTAAAGAGACCGTGGTCTCAACATGACTCACTGTTTAAAAAAAGGTACAAAAAAATAAATAATGTGTCTGGGGCTCCAGAAATGCATTTAGCTGAGACCACAAATATATCATGCCCAGAGTGAGGCAATTGGGTGAAGGAGAACGGCATTTGTTTGAATGTTTGGATACAACTGAGATTCACTAAAATGGAACGTTGTCATGGTGTTGGCTTGATGGGGAGGTTTATGACCCCCATAAATGACCCCCGTCTACACATAGATTCACATGGAATTGTTGTGAAATTTAAATGTTTAAATATGTAAACTATTTGTAAAGATTAAATGTAATTTAGCTTCTTAATGAGAGAACGGTTTGTCATAGAGTAAACTCTGCCAACTCAGTGGCCCCGCCCATGTGAACAGACAGTGGTTGTAAACTATGAAACACGGCCCTCTCTCCCAATCCTATATACCCCTTGACGAAAATGTAACTTTCTGTTCCGAGGACGTTAGGGCGACGGTCCTACGTTAAAAGGGCTCAGATAATAACTTGTTCCAAGGACTTGAGGACTTACCATCCCCACGTTGAAAGGACAAAGACCACCTACAGAACTAAGCCAACCTCAGCAAGAACAAAACTAAATTGGCATCGAATTTCAATGTGAAGGTGACGACCTACACGCCGGAAGGATGAATTTCGACTACACCAGCCAGAATATAACATGAGCTTAAAGTATGGCAACTTGGTATGAACTTTGAACTTTTATTCACCCTAGAAGTGATACCTCCTAGCCGTTTAGTTAGCAGCACTCGCTGTAAACATGGGCTAGGAAAGGACGGACGACATATCCATTCTACCACGCTCCAGTTCACCACTAGACAGTCTTCAGAGGACCAGAGATCCATGCTGGACAACCCGGCCTCCCATCTACGACCAACCGATTGAAGTGCAGCTCAGAGTAAATATTTATTGCATTTTCCTTTTCTAAATGGCAGATTATTTAGAATGCACAAGATTCTGTATTTACGATAGAGTAGCTGCCTACAGCCCGATAGAGACATAGCTTCTCCCTTTGTTCCTCAGTCTTCCCGCTCTTTCATTCAAACCCAACCCCCTTTCCTTTGTGTAACCAGCCGTCATTTAGGCTCAGTCCACCTGGGACGCTTTCTTTATAACATAATTTGTAATCAATGTATGATCCATTCTGTGTATACCTATATGTAATTCTATGTGATTAGTTAGGTATTTAGTAAATAAATAATTAAACCAAATGTTGTATTGCTGATTCAACTTGTTAGCAAGGGTTCGTGAAGATTTACAACTTTCCGATGAGACTAAACAACGTGACGATTAAATATTGACTGCTGTTGATGTAAAAGATTACTAGGTGTTTAAGAGTTTATTCGGAAGATAAGATAAGAGCTCTATAAACATTTTGTGGTGCCCCGACTTTCTAGTTAATTACATGCTTAGCAGGACATGAAAATGGTCCAATTCATGCACTTAAAGAGAACATCCCTGGTCATCCCTACTGCCTCTGATCAGGCAGACGCACTAAACATAAATGCTTAGTTTGTAAATGATGTGTGAGTGTTGGAGTGGGCCCCTGGCTATCTGCAAATTAAAAAACTGTGCAGTCTGGTTAGTTTAATATAAGAATTAGAAATTTATACTTTTACTATTGATACTTAAGTAGATTTAAAAGCAAATACTTTAACTTAAGTAGTATTTTACTGGGTGACAAAATTTTACTTGATTCATTTTTATGAAGGTATCTTTACTTTAACTCAATTATGACAATTAGGTACTTTTTACACTACTGGTGTAAAAAAAAACACTGACATAGCTTACACTTATGAAGGCAATGCTGATCTGTCTGCGGCAAACTGATTTTTCAAGATATGAGAACAACTGAGTCATTACTAGCACACAAGAGAACAAAATAGGACTAAGAACCATTTATATTTGCACGTCTCCAGCCAGATTCCCTTCTGTCTCTACCACAGGTGGTTGAACTACATATGGTTTGAGTTTAATGTACCAAAAGTCCTGGTGTCTCAGATGTCAGTTAACTTCTTGCTCCTACCCTCTACTTTTTTGAACATTTTGTTAAAAATCGCGCAACATTTCAGCGCCCTGCTACTCATGCCAGGAATATAGTACGTTCATATGGTTAGAATGTGTGTATAGGAAACCCTCGGACGTTTTTAAAACTGGTTAAATCACGACTGTGGCTATTACATAACGTGCGTTACATCGGAAAGCGCAGGAAAACCTGATCACAGAAAATGGAAATAAATATCCTTGCGCCACTTCCAGCAATTGTTAACAGTGAGCCGAATTAGATAAGACCGAGCATTCAACTCCCACAGCATCCCCATGTAGTCGAGTATCTTGTGAATTTAATCCTCTTTGATTCTTGGTTGAACCGAAAGAGGGGCACGACGTACCTCCGGTCTCCGCCCAGATCATTCCGGAAGAGCTCTCTCCTGAAATTTTTTCCAAGAAGACAGCTAATGATATGTACATCGCCTACGGATGAATTTTATCGCTTATTAACGTTTACTAATACCTAAAGTAGCATTACAAACGTATTTCGAAGTGTTTTGTGAAAGTTTATCGTCTACTTTTTGAATTTTAAAAATGACGTTACGTTGTGAAATCGCTGTTTTTTTCGTTTATCACACAGTCTACATATAACGATATCTTGGCTTTATATGGCCCGATTTAATCGAAATAAAGACCCAATAGTGTTTATGGGACATCTAGGAGTGCCAACAAAGAAGATGGTGAAAGGTAATGACTGTTTTCTATTTTATTGTGCGGTTTGTGTAACGCCGAAATGCTAATTATTTTGTTTACGTCCACTGCTGTGCTTTTCTGTTGTAGTGTATTGGTGCATGCTATCAGATAATAGCTTCTCATGCTGTCGCCGAAAAGCATTTTAAAAATCTGACTTGTTGCCTGGATTCACAACGAGTGTAGCTTTAATTTGATACCCTGCATGTGTATTTTAATGAACTTTTGAGTTTTAACTAATACTATTAGCATTTAGCGTAGCACATTTGCATTTCCAGAGCTCTAGTTGGGACGCAAGCGTCCCAGGTAGAGGTAAGAGGTTAATGAATATTACATTTGAAGTCGGAAGTTTTTCAACCAATCCACAAATTTCTTGTTAACAAACAATAGTTTTGGCAAGTCGGTTAGGACATCTACTTTGTGCATGACACAAGTCATTTTTCCAATAATTGTTTACAGACCGAATATTTCACTCTATCACAATTCCAGTGGGTCAGAAGCGTACATACACTAAGTTGCCTGTGCCTTTAAACAGCTTGGGAAATCCCCCAAAATGATGTCATGGCTTTAGAAGCTTCTGATATGCTAATTGACATCATGTGAGTCAATTGGAGGTGTACCTGTGGATGTATTCCAAGGGCTACGTTCAAACTCAGTGCATCTTTGCTTGACATCATGGGAAAATCAAAAGAAATCAGCCAAGACCTCAGTAAAAAAATGGTGGACCTCCACAAGTCTGGTTCATCCTTGGGGGCAATTTCAAAACACCTGAAGGTACCAAGTTCATCCGCACAAACAATAGTATGCAAGTATAAACAACATGGGACCACGCAGCCGTCATACCGCTCAGGAAGGAAACACGTTCTGTCTCCTAGAGATGAACGTACTTTGGTGCAAAAAGTGCAAATCATCCCCAGAACAACAGCAAAGGACATTGTGAAGATCCTGGAGGCAACAGGTACAAAAGTATCTATATCCCCAGTAAAACGAGTCCTATATCGACATAACATGAAAAACCATTCAGCAAGGAAGAAGCCACTGTTCCGAAACCGCCATAAAAACGGTATGCAACTGCACATGGGGACAAAGATCGTACTTTTTGGAGAAACGTCCTCTGTTCTGAAGAAACAAAAATAGAACTGTTTGGCCATAATGACAATCGTTATGTTTGGAGGAAAAAGTGGGAGGCTTGCAAGCTGAAGAAAATTATCCCAACCATGAAGCACGGGGTGGCAGCATCATGTTGTGGGGGTGCTAAACTGAGTTTAAATATATTTGGCTAAGGTGTACTTCCGACTTCAACTATAAGAGGAGAATTAAGTGAATGGAGGGAGGTTTCTGAGTCAAAGGTGAACAAGGTGAGTAGCTCACTAAAGAACTCTAAAGCCAAAGATGTGTTTGGGCTGGACTCCTTTCTTAAAAACTACAAAGAGTCACTCATTGGCCCCATTACTAAGTTCACCAACACATCTATTGACCTGGGGGTGTTTCCAAGGGTATGGAAGTCGGCCATAATAACAGCCATCTTTAAATCGGGTGAACCTGCTGACGTGAGTAACTACAGGCCCATTAGTATACTATCTGTGGTGTCGAAGGTTGTTGAAAAGTGTGTAGCAGAACAACTGATTGCCCACCTCAACAACAGCCCCTTCACATCACACTCCAAACAGTTTGGCTTCAGAGCGAAACACTCCACAGAAACGGCCAACTGCTTTCTTCTGGAAAATGTGAAGTCCAAGATGGACAAAGTGGGCGTTGTTGGGGCTGTGTTTCTGGACCTAAAGAAGGCTTTTGATACTGTTAACCATGAGATTCTCATCACAAAATTGTCCAAGTTCAACTTTTCCCCGATGCCTTGAGATGGATGAAATTATACCTTGAAGAAAGAACTCAGTGTGTCAGAGGGAGCAATGAGCTGTTGCCCACTCTTTGCTATGATATGGGCGTGCCCCAAGGGTCAATACTGGGGCCCCTCCTGTTCAGCCTGTACATTAATGATCTGCCTTCTGTCTATACTGGGTCTGAAGTTCAAATGTATGCAGATGATAAATCTGATTTTAAGTACCATGGCATCATACTTGATTCCAAGCTCTCTTTTAAAAAGCAGTTGAAAAAGGTCATTCAAATAACCAAATTCAACCTAGCTAATTTCCGATTTATGCGAAATTGTTTGACTACAGAGTTAGCAAAACTGTACTTCAAATCTTTTCACGCCGCCAAACTTACCCTAGTAAAACTGACTATTCTACCGATCCTCGACTTCAGCGATTTCATCTACAAAATAGCTTCCAATACTTTACTCAGCAAATTGGATGCAGTCTATCACAGTGCCATCCGTTTTGTTACCAAAGCGCCTTCTACCACCCACCACTACGACCTGTATGCTCTAGTCGGCTGGCCCTCGCTACATATTTGTCGACAGACCCACTGGCTCCAGGTCATCTATAAGTCTATGCTAGGTAAAGCTCCACTTTATCTCAGCTCACTGGTCACGATAACACCCACCCGTAGCACGCGCTCCAGCAGGTATCTCTCACTGGTCATTCCCACAGCCAACACCTCCTTTGGCCCCCTTTCCTTCCAGTTCTCTGCTGCCAGTGACTGGAATGAGTTGCAAAAATCGCTGAAGCTGGAGGCTTACATTTCCCCCACTAACTTTAAATATCAGCTATCTGAGCAGCTAACCGATCGCTGCAGCTGTACATAGTCCATCTGTAAATAGCCCACCCAATTTACCTACCTCATCCCCATATTGTTTTTATTTACTTTGCTGCTCTTTTGCACACCAGTATCACTACTTACACACCATCATCTGCTCATCTATCGCTCCAGTGTTAATCTGCTAAATTGTAATTACTTTGCTACTATGGCCTATTTATTGCCTTACTTCGTCATGCCATTTGCACACACTGTATATAGACTTTCTTTTTTTCTATTGTGTTATTGACTGTACGCTTGTTTATTCCATGTGTAACTCTGTTGTTGTTTCTGTCGCACTGCTTTGCTTTATCTTGGCCAGGTCGCAATTGTAAATGAGAACTTGTTCTCAACTAGCTTACCTGGTTAAATAAAGGTGAAATAAAAATAGATTTTTTGTTAAACAGAAAGCCCAAACATATGGCAGCAGATCAACAAGGTCTGCCATGAGAGGTGACTGTATAGTTCCCTTAAGGAAAAGCACCTTTAGTAAATCCGCTTTCTCTGTGATAGCTTCCCATGTCTGGAATACACTGCCATCAGACACACAACTGCGCCACCCATCACACTTTTTCAAAAAACATGAAGACATGGCTAAAGGTCAATCAGATTTATGAACATAAGTTTTGCCGCTTTCCATGTTGTCTGTAGCCTGAGCTGTGGAAACACTTTGTTGCTTTTATGGATTTTGTCTGTTGCTTGTGCTATGTTGCTCTGTCTGTATGCCATGTCTTGCTTGTCCTATGTTGCTCTGCATGTGCTCACTGCTCATTGATTGTCTGTATTGTAATTGTTTTTAATAACCTGCCCAGGGACTGCGGTTGAAAATTAGCCGGCTGGCTAAAACTGGCACTTTTACTGAAACATTGATTAATGTCACGCCCTGACCTTAGTTATCTTTGTTTTCTTTATTATTTTGGTTAGGTCAGGTTGTGACAAGGGTGGTTTGTTTAGTTTTTGTATTGTCTAGGGGTATTTGTAAGTCTAGGTGTTTTATATGTCAATGGTTGCCTAGATTGGTTCTCAATCAGAGGCAGCTATGTATTCATCTCTGATTGGGAACCATATTTAGGTAGCCATATTCCTTGGTTATTTTGTGGGTTGTTATTCTATGTTTAGTTGCCTGTTCTGCACTAGCCATATTGCTTCACGGTTCGTTTTGTTTAGTTCTGTTCAGTGTTCTCTTTTATTAAAGAGTAATGTTCGCTTACCACGCTGCACCTTGGTCTCCTCTTTATGATGACCATGACAATTAATGTGCACTGTCCTTGTAAAAATAAAATAAACTCAAACTCAATGAGATGTGATGTCACCCAATCGAAACAGCTCCTGTTACACACTCCCCCATCCAAATGAGCTGCAGGCTCCGGGAATTATATCCGCTTCATACCCTCTGCATCATGCTTCATACCCTCCACTCTCTATCTACTCCTTGACTGCACATTATAAACATGTATGCTGCAAAATTAATTGAAAAGAGAAAGATGAGGTGATGGCAATTAGAGACTGCTCAAATAAACACGCTTTCTCTTTGGTAAACAAAAAACTCCAGCCACTACATATCTTATAATACACAAACGTATGCATACACTGTTAACCATGGCCGCTCCCATGAGGAGTGCATCATGTCTGATTAAACACCAAAAAATTCACTGGATGGATACCCGTCATAGTTCATTACATCGTAGAATTTGAAAACAAATTACTGGACTCACTGTACTCAAAAACAAGTTTCTCACCATGCATGCAGTGCAATAAATATAATTATTGGACTGTCTCATTGATCAAAGATCCACAACGTTTATACTCTCTGCACTCTTTCCCTAATTGCCATTTTATCTCGAAGAAAATGTGTCTGAACATGAGACGCAGGTGGCAAGCAACATTCTCACTTTAATGGATGACCTTCCTATTTACTCAGATTGTAATCAATTAAGTTCACCAAGGTGTAACTTCCAATTACTTTTGAGGCATGTTGAGAAATAAATGCAAGCAAAACAATTATCCCTCCTTGAGCGCCAGTCTCTACTGTTGCGCCAGAAAGACTTTAAAAATGCATTCTTCTGGAAGTGCCTTTCTGCTGACAGTGAAAAATAAACCCTCCACTCTTATGTTTACCATTTCCATTTTGGAGGGTTGGAGTTTGAAGGAGTGCATTTATGGTGGAGACCCGGAGGTGGTAGGAGATTTCTTTATTTTCTTTTGTGAAGCTAATAGTGACATAAACAAAACACTACTTGTGTGCAGGGCCTGAAATAGAAATGTGTATCTGTTCTTGTTGAGCTGCGAGAAGATAATGTTTACCAGAGAGTAGGTGGGAGGAGTACATATTTTTCCAAGGCTTGTGTGTTGAAACTAAAACAGTGAGCCTCCATAAAACACACTGATACTAATGATGGCTGCACTTGTAGTCCATGGTCAACTATTGCAGCCAATTATTTGGTTATATTTTCTGGTGTATTTTCCTATGTGTACATTGTGTGTAATTATAAGATGCAGGGCTCCCTTGCGAATGAGACCTTGGTTTCAATGGGTTTCACATCAAATACATTTTGATTGGTATAATTGTGTAACACCACACATTGCTATAATCCTGGCCGTAGGAATAGACCTATACACCAGTAGTACATATTTTACAAAAAAAACTCAACTGAATAGTGACTAATAATTGTTGAGCAATTTAAAGTATAATACAATATAATAAAGGGATAAAAAATACAATGTATCACAATGCTATGATGACAAACATACTGATAGCAGCTCTTGACTTTAGGATCAAGACTGGGGTATGTGACTGCTGGACTGATGTGAAAGATATTGATAGTCAAAAATATTTCAACTGCACTTTATGCCAGAGGGCAGAGTCAAAGCTTGCCCCTGTGGTCCATCCTCTGTGTCGGAAGCAATCGCAAACCACCCAGTCATGTCCCTGACCTCCACGCGGCGGCCCAGGGCCTCTTATCAAGGGAGTACACTGTTGGAACACAAGTCCACATCATCAGAGAGGGTAAAAAGAATCAGGGACCATCCACATTCCCTTCTCACATCTGTTTGTGCATTCCATTGCTGGGAATGTCGCTGCCAAAGTTTTTTTCATTTGCGGGATGGATTAATGTGAAGTGACAAGGCCCGGCAGCTCAGACATTTTCCCGTCTGCATGAATACCTTGCCCGGCTAACTGTGTTCCTGCTAATGAGGCTGGGCAGGCCTGAAAAAAAAACATTAAACGTCCAAGAATTCAAATGCTATTTAATTGCTTCCCATTAATTGCAGGACGACCCTTCGCTCACCGCATTACATTATTATTTTATAAATAATACTGATCCTCTTGAGATCAATAACTGCAAGGTAGCAACCACAATGTATGATGCAGCACTGATTCTAAACAATTACGACTTTGAGAGAACAAAACTATGAGCTAAATTATTGAATTACTTCTTCAGATGCCTCTCACCCTGGCTCAGGTGGTTAATGCATCATGCTATTCAAACCAGAGTTTGATATACAAAACAAAACATGAATTAAAAGTGTTGGGGCTGGTAGAGAAGGATATGATTAAAACCTCTTGGTGCTAGGGGGCAGTATTTTCATTTTTGGAAAAATAACGTTCCCATTTTAAACGGGATATTTTGTCAGGAAAATATGCTAGAATATGCATATAATTGACAGCTTTGGATAGAAAACACTCTAACGTTTCCAAAACTGTAAAGATATTGTCTGTGAGTATAACAGAACTGATGTTGCAGGCGAAAGCCTGAGAAAAATGCAATCCGGAAGTGCCCCAGGTTTGGAAAGCGATGCGTTCCAATGACTAATGTTTTTTGTTTTTAGAGTTGCGACCGCATCTAGGGTATTACACAAGGTTACATTTAGATATTCGGTTAGGTGGTTAAAAGATGTGTACTCCAACATCCTTGGGTAGGTGGAGGGAGTCAGGAAGGGCATCTAGGAATCTTTGGGTTGTCCGAGAATTTCTAGCGTGGCTTTTCATAATCCTTTGTTTTGGTCTGAGCACTTCAGGATTATGAGGAAAAACACTTAGATCCACATGATTTATTATACGGGACAAAACTAGATCCAGGGTATGACTGTGGCAATGGGTATGTCTGGAGACATGTTGTACAAAACCCACGGAGTCAATGATGGCTCCGAAAACCTTTGAGTTTTTTTATATGATCTTTGACAAAAGATTTCTCCTTGAGTACATTTTCCAACACCCGTAGGGAGGTAGGTAGGTAGAACCGAGGTCTGAACCGATAGCTCAGAGCTTCTTCTCTTTTCTATAAACTGTAGGGAACACAATATACAGTGCAATCAGAAAGAAATCAGACCCCTTGACTTTATCCACATTTTATGTTACAGCCTTATTCTAAAATTGATTCAATTGTTTATTTTCCTTATCAATTTACACACAATACCCTATAATGACTGTCACAACTTCCGCCGAAGTTGGTTCCTCTCCTTGTTCAGGCGGCGTTTGGCGGTCGACGTAACCGGTTTTCTAGTCGCCACCGATCCACGTTTCATTTTCCATTTGTTTAGTCTTCATTGTACACACCTGGTTTCCATTCCGTAATTGTTCCCTATTTAACCCTCTGGTTTCCCCCTTGGTTTTGTGTGTGTTTGTTCATGTCAAGTTGTCTCGTTTATGTGAACTGGGTTATTTTGTCTCCTTCGTGGGAATATTGTTTTTGAGTAAAGTTACAGTTATTACTCATCTCTGTGTCTCATCAACTAAGTTGACTGTGCCTTTAAACAGCTTGGAAAAGTCCAGAAAATTATGTAATGGCTTTAGAAGCTTCTGATAGGCTAATTGACATAATTTGAACATTTGAGTCAATTGGATGTGTACCTTTT